>NC_133164.1:11557500-12820000 GCF_040802235.1 Manis javanica
CGTCCCCGCCCCGCGCCCCGGCCGAGCGCCCGCAGCCCTGCGCCCTCGCTGGAGCCGCCGCCTCCGAGGCCCGCCCGCGGGAAGTGAAGGCGGTCGCGCCCCTCCCCGGGCCTGAACCGGCCCCTCGGCGGGGGGAGCCCGGCGCCGCGCAGCCCGAGCCGCGGGGACAGCAGGAGAGCCACAGCCCCCTCCAGCGTCCGGGCCCGCGACCTGCGCGCCGGCGCGCCCCGCCCCACCCCGCCCGGGGGCAGGTACGCAGAGGGCAGCCCCCCCGCGAGCGCGCCTCCCCGGTCCGGGCGAGCCCACCGTCCACCTGTACCTTACTCGGTCCTTGGCCCGGAGCCGATCCCTCCGTGCTGCGCCACCAAACGGAGCGCAGGAAGCGCTGGGGAGTGCGCTGCGCCACCAGGGACACGCCAATCCTGCAGCGGCTGAAAGCGACGAGGAGAGCGGTAGACCCGCGCACCGGCTAAACCAGGAGCACGCGGAGGTCGATCAGTGGCGCGGACTTGGCAAGTCGCTTGTTGAGGAAATGCAAAAGGGTGCCCCACCTGTGTTCCCACCTAGGACTCTGCGTTGTCGCGCGGCTTGGCAGAGACAGACGGGCACCCTCCCCCTCCCGGGCTGCAAGAGCGGGCTTCCGGCACTCCCCTGGGCTGCGAGGGACTTACTCCCGCGGGGCAGTTGCCACCTCCATCTCCAGGGCCCAGCGTCCTCCACCCCGTGAATCCCAGTACAGTCGCCACCCCAGTTCGCCCCAGTCCGGGGACAGGAGCAATGCCCCGTGGGGAGGAAAGGAGTGGGATGGGTTAGGAGATGGTCCGCATATTCCTAGCTTTTGGGGGTTTCCGGAATTCGATGGCGGAGGCAGGGACCCAAGCGGGGGTGACAGTCACTGTACCTGTCCTCCACCTGGGATCATCCACTTTACCATTTCCATCCCCCCTTCCTGAGCCCCAGTTCTCGCCCTTTCTTGTCCTCGCTGAGGAGCAGCAGCAGGTTAGAAATGCTAGATCGTGAGGCCGTGGGGTACAAGCCTCTGGAGGCCCCTGACTCCAGAACCCTGGTCATCTTGCGTCTTAGAGGAATTCAGTGATCTCACGCCAGGAGGGCAAGTTTCACAGAAGCCACAGTTGAATTCAGAGGGTCAGAGACCCCTTGTGGAAGTGGGTTGAAACAAGAACAGGGTGCATTACAAGTTCAGGGGTACCTGTGCCTAGCCAATGTGAGCAGCTGCTTCAACGGAGCGGCAAGATTTTGGGTATAAGGTACTGAGCTGTATTTTTTTAATGCTGGCCTATGTGGGAAGGTGGAAGAAGAGACGGCCATATAGGCCTCAGACCTAAGAAGAAACAGCAGGTGTGTAGCTGTTGGTTGGAGAGGAGAAACAGTGGGCCAGATCCTGGCCTCTCTTCTAACCAGCTGTTTGGCAAATCACAGAGAATTACTGGCCCAAAACCTCTGATGTAAGTTGGTTCTCAGACCTGCAGTGGCAGACCTGAAAACTTCAGGAAACATAAATTCCTGGGCCCCACCCCAGGCCTACTTTATTAGGTTCTCCAACTTTTGCATGCATCAGAGTCCCTGGGAGGATTAATCCAAGTAGATGTCAGACCCATCCCCAAATGCCCTGATTCAGTGGGTCGGAGTGAGATTGGGAATTTGTATTTCTAACAGGTTCCAAGAGAGTGCTGGGCCCACACTTTGAGAACCACTGAATTAGAGTACTGGTCAGTCATACAATCACCTAAGATTTAAAAACCTGAACCCCAGACTTGATGCCAACCAGTTTTATGAGGATTCCTGCGGTTGGGATCCAGGCATTGGTATCTTTTAAATTCTCTAGTTGATGCCAATGCATAGCCAGGTTTGAGATCTATAGCCATAGACAGCGCTTTTTAAACTTTCAAGTATATCTGAATCACCTGGCGATCTTGTTAAGCCACAGGTTCTGGCCTAAACTGGCCATGCTATCATTCTAATAAGCTCACGGTGCCATGTTTATTGATAGTCCAGAGACTACACTGGGTAGCAAGCAAGGTGCTGTGCCAGGCCATACAACTAAAACCAAACAATTGTAGAACTCACAGACAATTGGGAAAGTGACATTTCTTCACTGGCCCTCTTTGGGAGACAAACATTTTCCACTTGCAACATTGTTTCTTTCATCTTCTTACTATGTCTACAATAAGGTTTGTGTTGTTCTGCTCTTAGCATATGTACGATCATAATCTAACATTTGCCACTGTTTTATTATCTTAATACTGTCAGCATTTTTGAGGGAAGATGACTTTTAAAAAGGCAATCTGAGAGAGTAAGAGTAAATACAGGAGAAGGGAGAAAAGGACAGGCTTAAGGGCTCCAGCTGCAGGAGCCTGGGAAACCCCCAGCTGCCTTCCAGCTCTCCTGAACATTCTGTTCTGTGTAGTTAATCTCACTGAAAGCACTTCTAAAATTCCTCTGCCTGAAAAGCCAGGGGTTCCTGGCCTGGAAAATCTGCCACCTGGTTGACCAACTCCTGAAAACCTGAGGTGTTTCTGTCATTTATGCCTCATTTTCAGACCATAAAAATGTGTAATTCCCTAGGTCCCTTTCTTATGACACTCATGGGGGTATTAAATCTTTCTGAATTAAGTGGTTATCCTGTTCTTAACTCCTCCTTTTATTAATTTTAACTGCTTTTTATTACAGTAATGTGCGCACGTCGTAAATTAATAATCGAGCAGGACAGAAGGGTAGTAAGCAAAGCTCACGACGCCTCTCCTGCAGCCCCGCTGCCACTTCTCAGAGGTCATTTTCCCAACAGCTTTTACAGACTTACAGAAATTTTTCTAAGCTTCTACAAAATGTGTGTGTAAATCTTTTATGTTAAAGCGGTCACATGTCACAGTGAAATGAAACCTCTTATCCACAGTTACCACCCCCGCCACCCCCAAAAGCCATCACCACCCCTCTCTGGGGCAGAGCAGTCTCTGGGTTCAGGGAACACACACTGATGGTAGGTAACATGAGGACCTTTACTAAAACCCAGGGCAGGGAGAGGGGACTTGCTCATAGCACTTTGGTGGGCAGCTCTGGTGTGCCTCCTGAAATTCACGGTCACCTTGAGAGAGGGCTGGACCTAGTGGGTGACTCGAGGCTAATGGATAGAATATGGAAGCATGAGGTAATGTTACCTCCATCTTGCTAGCACTCTCTCTTGCCTTCTCACCCTCTTGGATGAGGCAAGCTGGTGGGAGATGTCCAAGGAGCACCATGATCAAGGAACAGAGGGAGCTGGTGAGATGGGGCCTCAGTCCAACAGCCATTGAGGCATGATCCTGCAACCATCACAGTTGTGAGCTCGGAGGTGGGGGGCCTCCCTCCCAGTCAGTCCGCCAAATGACTGCAGCATTGTGAGAACCCAGAGCCAGAGGACCCAGCTAAGCCATGCCTAGATCTTGCCCCATAGAAAGTGTGAGATGGTAAATGTTACAGTTCTAAAACCACTAGGTTTCGGAGTTATTTTTTACATGGCAGTAGACAACTAACAAACAGCGTACTGTGATAAGCATAGAATTGGAAGAAGTAGGTTCTAAGTTAAGTCAGGAGGAAGAATATGAATCTCTCTGTAGAGGAGGTGGGAAATAAAACCTTGAGCTTTGGAGCTGGGTTGGCATTTCAGCAGCCCAGAATGGAGCCCTACTCGGGTGGAGCCACCCATGGGGCAAAGTCACCCACTTCTCGTAGCTGCTACCCTATAATGGAACCAGCATAGTTACAGAGGAAGCAAACGACAAGAAGTAAACGTGAGGTTGCAGAACTTACCTAAGAAGGATTCTGGAGATGAGAACTTACTCTTCTGCAGAGAAGTTTCTAGATCTAGGAAGCGAAGGGGTAGCAATGGTGGTAACAGAAACCAGATAGGGGAAAGGTTAAGGGCGGTGGGAGGGTGGAGGGGGGATAGTAGAAAATTGAAACCAAGGGAATGTCCATGTGGAACACTTTTGATTCAAAAGCTAGTTGCAAATTAAATGTTGGTAGATATTACAAAATTACCCTCCACAGATGTGGCAGTAATTTGTACTTCCACTGTGGGGTTTTTAAATCATGGCCATAAATTCTTTGACACTCCTCACAGGAAGAATGAGGTCTCTATCTGCTCCCTTTAAGTCTGGACAAGCTCGTGACTCGGTCAGTAGAATGGCCGTGACGCCCTGTGACCCGGTCAGAAAGCCATGCAGATTCTAGCTTCTCTGTTCTTGTATACACTTTCTCCTGGGGCCCCGTGCTGCCGCGCGAGGAGTCCCAGCTGTCCTGAGACCAGTCAAGAGGCCACGCAGTGTGGCTGACAGTCCCAGATGAACTGTCTTTCACCATCTCAGCCCAGGTCCCAGGAAGAGAGTGAAGAAGCCGTCTGGGAGTGGGTTCCTCAGCACCCCCACCTGTGCCTATCCCCAACCATTCCAGCTTTTTCGGTTATACCAACTTCAGACATCATGAAGCAGAGAGGAGCCATCCCTGTGGTACCTTTTCCAAACTCCTGGTCCACAAAATCTATGATAAAAATGAGTATTTTACACCATTAAACTCTGCATGGCTTGCTATGAAGCAACAGATAACCAGAACACCTGCCAAAGGTGAGAGAGAGTGCTTGCTATCTACACTTCACCCGCTCTGGGTATTGGCAAACTTTTAATATTTGTCAATCTTAGAGTGAAACAGAAGCTCATTATTTTTTTAATTATCCACTGACATTTCATTATGCATGAACTGACTTTACATGCTTTGCTCATTTTGCCGTTGGGTTGTCTTTTTCTTGTTGGCCACAGTATCTTTATCTGTTAAGGAAACAGCCCTCTATTATCATCTAGTGAATATTTGTTTTTGTCTCTCTTTATGGTAGTGGTTTTTTGCAGTAAGAAGTTCTTAATTTTTGTATAGTCTGGCCCCTCAGTGTTTCCTTTTATGATTTCACATTTTTGCATCATGCTTGAAAAAAGGTCTTTCCCATTTTAAAAAATCACTTGTCACACTTCAACAATTTTTATAGAAGTGATCTATAAAGCATTTATTTTGGTATAAGAAATGAGATAGGGATCCAAATGACTAACATATATTATTGAATAATAATAATAATATGAATAAAAATCAGGATCCATCTTTTTTTACACTTGTTTGAAATGCTGATTTTGTCATTTAGTAGAGTCTGTGTTTTTTCCCACTGATCTGCTTGTTCTTGTCCCAGAAACAAAATGTTTGTGTTCATAGCTTCATAATATATTTCACTAGCTGATGAAATGTATGTCCTATAATCTCAAAGTTGTCCTGGCTAGTCTTACATGCTTGTTTTTCCAGGTGAATTTTAGTATCATTTTATCAAGTTCTAAAAATAATCATATTGCACCTTGATTAGAACAGCTTTGAATTTTTAACCCCTAACTTCTACTCTTTCTTGAATTTCTTCTTTTCTATTTATAATAATAATAGCTAAAACACATAGCTATTAGTACCTTAGTAAATATTAACTCATTTAAGTGCCCCATCAACCATATGAATATTAATTGTTTGCATTTTAAACAAGGAAGCAGAGGCACAGAGAGGCTAACTTACCTAAGATCACACAGCTAGTAAATGGCACAGAAGAGAATTCAAACTGAGGCCGACTTCAGAGACTATGCCCTCAGCTATCATGCTGTGCTGGGCCTCTGTATTCACAAATCTAGGACAGCAGGAGAAAAGTATTAAAAACATATTTCTTTAGGATAGAAAAATAGAATAGGATGAAAAGTAAGGACTTTTGTCATATTTTTTCCACTTTACTTTCAAAAGGAGAAATTTAGGAGGAAACCAGAGGAAGGTCATAAATTGAAATCGTTTTGAATCTGGCCTGTGGTCTTGCCTTTTGATTCTCAGGGAATGAAATGGTACATAAGGGGAAGGTATATCATTGTTGATGGTTGCTTGAAATGCATTTCACTGTTCAAAAATGCATTGAGAGTTGAAACAGGAGTGGAGTGGGGAGGGATATCTCTGTCTCTCTATCTATGCCCACACACACGTATGTCTATATCCATAATCAAGAGAGCAAATCTCTGGCTGATCGATCTCATGTACATGGCCCTGCAAAATAACTCTAATGCTTAGACTCCTGCAGTAGGAGTTCCATGTGTATCTGCATAATTATCCCCTGCTTTAAATTGTACCTTCACACATTTTAGGCAACAATAGATATGTTCTCTCCCACTCCCAACAATTGTTGCTGAAGATCCATAAATCTAATGCATGTTGAAAGATCATCAACGGGTAAGTTAAAGAAATCACCTACTCCCCACTGACTGGACAGGATGAGGGACAGCTGGCTCATGTGGACACCTGTGTCTGCAAGCTTTACCTGCCCCTCAAGACAGCTGGGGGCAACCAGTCCTTTTAACCCCCAAATTACCACCAACTCTTTGGGAACATTTTCTGATAAACTGGACTTCAGCACCTTCTTTCTCTCCTGCATGGGACCAATGCTACTTAAATACAGCTCTTAATCCTTGAAAAGAAAGTGAATTCTAAATACAACCACACCTTTTTTCCTAAGCAGTGGGATGTTGCTTTCCAGAAAGAAGAGTCCTGTTCTTTAGCTCATTAGTAAAGGGGTTGAAAATGGACAAACATAGCAATAAACTAGCACTTGGGTGAATCATTCCTCCTTATCCTTTTCATGCAGATTGAGAATACTAGGGGCAAGGAGGAACCTTAAAAAATAATTTCTATCCCTTAACAAATTAAAATCCTTGTAACATATTCAAACATAACCTAAATAAGTCTATACCTCATCACAAATTATCTCTAAATATTTGTTTAAACTCTGAACGTGGAGTAACCAAGAGAGATGGACTTAAATGATAGTAATCTGAAGTCAGTATTAAGTTCTTACCATTAGAAATTGTGCAATGCAAAAAAAAATGAGATAAAATATTCCTTTCTTAGAAATGCTTAAGAATAGAGATTTGTAATATTCACAGTGGTTCTTCAGAACTGCTCCAGAAATCAAGATAGTAAAACTTAAAAGATTTTAACAGACACTTCACTAAAGAAGATAGAAGAATAGCCAGTGATTAAAGAGCTTATCAGTTTGGGAAACACAAATTAAAGCTACAGTAGACACACTACACACCCACTAGAACTGCAAAAATTAAAAAAACAACCGACATCAGAGTTTGACGATGTGGAGCAACTGAGGTTTAAACATTGCTGATGAAAATGTAAAATGGTACAGCCACTTTGGGAAAAAGTCTGGCAGCTTCTTATAAAGTCAAACATGCACTCACTGAAAGACCAAGTAATTCCACTCCTGTGAATTCACCCAAGAAAACCAAAAACATATGTCCACAAAAAGACTTGTTCAAAAATGTTCATAGCAGTTTTACCAAGAAAACTAAAAAAAATGGGTGGGGAGGGATTAGGATGGACAAACAGATGCCCATCAAGAGCAGAATGGAGAAAAGTAACCTGTCGTATATTCATATACAATGGACATAACTCAATAATAAAAAGGAATGAACTGTTGATACATGCAAAAACATGGATGCATCTCAAAAACATTTCGGTGAGAGGAACTTTACACAAAAAAGTATATACTGTGCTTTCCTATTTGTATGATGCTTTATGATAGGCAAACCAAACACATGGAGAAAAATTCAGTGGAGGCTGTCTTGGGAGGACAGAGTGTAGAAACTGGCTAGGAGGATACTTGAGAGAATGTTTTGAGGTGATTGTAATATACTTATCTTGACAGAGGTTTGGGTTGTAACAGAAATTTGTGAAAATTTCGTAAATATACATTTCAATTCTGTGCATTTCATCATATGTAAACATTACCTCAAAAGAAATGAAACAAATATTGAACTCAAGTTAGTGATGTATACATAATATTTATGAGGAAGAGTATTTATACCACTTACCTTGAAATAGATTTTAAAATAAGGTTTATTGATGGGTGGCTAGGTAGGTGACAAAGGATAGAGGGTAAAATGTTAGTAGAATCTTGGAGTTGGCCAGAAGCACATTCACCATAAATTTCTTTCAACTTTGTAGTACATTTCACATTTTTATAATAAACTGATGAACTCCATTCCTAAGTATACGCCCAAGAGAAATGTCCACACAAAAACATACACAGGAGTGTTCATATGAGCATTATTCCTAAGAGCCAAGAAATGGACTTTTCTCTGGATGCCTATCAGCGATGAATGGATAGACCAAATGTGACCTATCTGTACAATGCAATATTATTTGGCAATTAAAAGAAATGAATACTGGTGTATGCTACAACATCCATTTCCTCTAGAAATCAACCCTATTATTACACAAATAATTAATAGAATGCCTACTATATGCAAAGCACATCCTATGGCTTCTTTTAGAGTAAATTAGAAGACTTCTCAAAGACTTCCCAGTGGTGACTATCAATCCCCCAGGCTCCTTGCTAGACAGAGGCTATCAATTTCCTATTTTAAAGCATGTCCAAGGGAAGACCTTTCGCTTTCCCAATAATTCTCCGATTCCAGCATTTGTGACATGGTCATCTAGATAACTTTCCACTACCTATTGCCTCAAAATGATCTCACTGGCCATCTTAATGTAATTTGATGCTGATTACTCCTAAATTTTTCTTCAGTTCTCACAAATCACTCATCAAAACAGACTCACACTGTCATTAACTTATGACTTTGGTTTTTTTTCCACAGTGGAATTAGTAGAGTTTGATTTTTTCCTTGGTGGAAACTCTACATTTGTTTCCAAATTCACCCATGCAAAAAAAATCATGTATATCAATTTCTATTCCAAGCTTCATCCCACAAGGCATCAGCCCCAGTCACTGGGGGGCTGGCCTCACTCCATCTTCCACACCTCTTGCAGTAGAGCAGAATCCCCAGAGCTCAGGTGGCACCAAAGGGTCAGAGAGACCCTCTGGGACCACATTGCTGTCCTGGGCTTTGTGTTTCCCGGCCCTGTTTAAGGAAGGGACACTGCCAGCAAAGCTGGGGACCAAAAGGTGACGCCGGGTGCCTGCTGCCTGTGGGGCCCCAGACCCTCTTTCCTTTTTGGTTTAAAGGAAATCCCTTCTCTTTTCTCTTCTTGGGAGGCAATACCTCTGTCTCCCCTGTGGTCACAGAACATTGAACATCATTGGGATTTTGGCTTCCAAAAATGTGGATATCTCAAAAAGATTTTCACCATCCATGTATTTATCTCCAATCCAAGAGAGTACATGAGGATGTGTGCTAGGAGGCTGTGCCCAGAGGAGCACCCAGGGCCGCCAGGGAGACCCACAGGGAGCAGCCAGCACCTCAGTGCCAGCTAAGAGCACCGGGCAGGCAGGTCCACCCAGCGGAAGAGGGAAAGGAAGCCGTCCTGAAGGAAGGAGCCTCGGCTGGGAACACAGGGGTAGGAAGCCTATAGGGGGCTCCACAGGCAGTGGAAAAGATGGTCCCAGCAGGTTTTACTCCAAAATTGCCCTTTCCAGTACTCTTTGCTCAAATATTTGTGGAATTAACTGCATTTTGCAGTGTTTCAGCCTTTGCTCGTTTCTGAGAACAGCTGAGGTTTAGAAGATCCCACTTTTCCATCCCACTGAAGCTTTTCAGGTGTTTTCTAGTAGAAAACAACACATTAGTTCCTACTTAATGTTTTTTTCAATTGCCTTCTCACTCCATTTAATGGTACATCAGTTAAAGTTTGTCTTACATCCACCTTGTCTAAGGTTGAAAGACAGCCCTCCTTGAATGAGAAGCTCTTTATGGGTGGTGGGGGGACAGTAATGATAAGGCTCCAACTCCTTTTATTATTTGCTTTTCTTTTAACTAAACTGAAACTACATAGATTGATGGAAGTTAGTATGATAGTTTATCTGGCTACTTAGCTTGGTCATTTTATATGAATTCTATTTTATGATGTTTTCGTGATGGGTAAACTGAATCTTCTTTAATTGTCCTGAATCACAAGAATAATGAAGGGTTGATTTGGGAATGACACAATTTATTGTCAACCCAAAAACTTCAGTAACGTACAGTGAGTTGGAGGGAGGAGGGACAAGTGCTCTCTTAGCAAAATAAAGCCAGAATATTTTCAGCCAAACTAAACTAAAGTCAAAGTTAAGTTAATACAAGAAATGTGAATCTCTAGAGGACCCAGTGGAAGGACTGAGACTGCAAGGAAAGTGGTTCCTGCAGGGAGAAATGGGTTGGTTTTGGATGGTTAGGCAAAAATTAGCTAATGTTGGTGTAGAAGCACCCATTTCCCAACTTCTTCCCCAGCCTCCCATGCTCAGGAGCAAGCTCTCCTTTCTCCCTCATCAGGAAGGCCAAAAGGTACCAGACCCCAACCCATTCCTTTGACTTCAGAGTCTCTGTAATTGCGCCAGGGAAAAGTCACTGATTGGTGTCTAAGACTTCAAAATGTGCAAGACACAAGGAGGACTACAAAGGGCCTGGAATTTCATTATTTTCATTGAGGGGAGGGGGTTGGCTGGACCTGGGCAGAAGGGCAGGTGTATGGGAAAAGGAGGGGCTCAAAGGAGAGGAATTGCAGAAAAGGGGAACAGTTGGGGAACAGAAGTGGTCTACCAGGAGGCTGAGGAGACCTGCATGAGGGGCCGCATGTCAGAGGGCCTTGACAGGAAGTCCCAGCCTCTTGTAGGATGGAGGTAGCCACACCAGATGCCTGGTCCCAGGGAAGCTTTGGATTAGCCATCTGAACTTTAGAATAAAAAATGACTTAAACTTTCCTTAGAATCTAGTAAATCCCCTTCAGAGGAAGACAGGTGACATGGTGTCTGTTCAGTGAGGGGAACATCCACCAGTTGATGAGAAATATTCAAACATATTTTATTAACTTCCTATTGCTGTGAACAAATTAGTAGAAATTTATTGGCTTAACACAAGACAATTTGTTATCTTCCAGCTCTGTAGGTTGGAAGTCCTAAAATCAAAGCTGAGAGCATCACATTTCCTGATTTCAAAATATACCATAAAGGTATAGTAACAAAAACAGTATGGTACCAATGTAAAAAAGAGGTACACAGACAATGGAACAGAATAGAGAGCCCAGAAATAATCCCATACATAATAATCCCACTAACCTTTGAATGCAGTGGAGGAAGGATAGTCTCTTCAATAGATAATATTGGGAAATCTGGCTACCCACATGCAAAAGAATGAAATTTGACCCTTCTCTCACACCATGTGAAAAATTTGACTCAAAATGAATAAATTCATGCTCACAGGTACAAAGGGCTAGGATTGCAACATATCTTTTAGGAGGACACAATTCAACCCAAAACAGGAGTTCTTGGATTCTCTACTGCTCACCAGGCTCTAGGTCTACCTCTAAGGTCCAGCTATATCTCGACCTTTGCACTACTTGCAATATTGCCATAGTAAAGTCCATCGTCACAGGAGCTCGTCAGAGCCGATTTTTGCTAGTTATTGTCAAAAGATCCCTAATTAATATGCTAGGCATGCTCTGACACTGTTATTGTTTCCTCTGTATACATCTAAGACACACTGTAGCTTTATATTTTTTTCTGCAGCTTAAAAAATTGATTTTCTAAAGGGGCAGAAAGGGGACAGATATGAAAATGATGTAACCAACAAAATGCAGGTTTCTGACCCAATTGCCATCTCGCTTGTCCCAGGTTTATGTGCTCTCCTGCACCTGACATCTAAATATAGCATTTTCCAAACCATATCATACAATATGGTGTTTCATGAAAAAATTCACAGCAAAGATAGTTGTACTTTAAAATTTATTTTTTAAAGTATTACGGATGAAGAGGCTGAGATGGAAGATTATCGACTTGCCCGAGGGCCCATAAACCAGCCAACAGGAGACTGGAAACATGCTCTCTTCATCCAGACTCACCACGTGTCATGATTAAATTCTGAGAACCATACTCCATGTTAGGACAAAATGCTGGTGGTTATTTTAGAGTATCTATTGATGTAATTGTCTGATTTTTCAACTGTCTACAGCGAGCCTCATATGTATGAAGCACTAAACGGAATGTTCCAGAGACAGAAAGAGCACCACCAGCACCTGACAAAGTACATAAATTAAAATAATTGTCCTTTAGAAGAGCAGAAGGCAGACTGCAGCTCAGTCAAGGTCCCACACAGCCAAGTCTATGCAAGAAACCAGAGAGATCCTTGCTTCCTATCTGTGTTTCTAAGTGTTTTCAACCAGACCATATTTCCACTGTGCCTGCAAATTTCATTTTTGTTCCCCCATTCGTTCTAATCTGTGTTTCTGAAATAAACATTTTAGTTAAAAAAAAGCATATTATGCAACAAATGGCATGAAAAAGAAATGAAAGGGGGCTGTTTTGGATTAAAAAAGACTTAAAGGACAGAACAGAAGAACATGTGTGGAATTTTTTATTTTCTGATTCCAGCAAAACAAATGTAGAAAGACTTTTTGAGACAACCAGGGAATTTATATTATGGTCTGGGTAGTATGATTCCAAGAATTATTGTTGATTTTGTTAGTTGTGATAAATGGCCTTGTGGTTATGTAAGAAATATCCATAATTTTTAGATACATTACGAAGTATGTAGGAGTCAAATGACATGAAATCCGAAATGTGCTTTAAAATATTTAGTAAAGGGGAAAAGAAAAAGCTAATGTAACAAAATCCTGAGGCTAACTTCATCTAGGTTTAGTTTCATGGCAATTTATTCTATTAGACTCTCTACTTTTGTTTGAAAATTTTCATGTAAATTTAGAAAATACACATAAGTAGAATACCTATAGTAGTTATCACATGATAACCTGTCTTTATCATGTGATAATAAACATAAACTCAAACAATTAGATAATTTCTCAGGTGAGTTCCTGGTGCCCTTGGGCAGGGCAGTGTATTTTTTTGTTCAATAATGTCTTTAAAGCAATCCCAGACATCATGTCATTTCAACCAGGCATCCTTCAGCTTTTCTCAACACAAGAATGCAATGAAAAATTGCTGCTTTAAGGAGCTTTTGTTCTCGTGTGGGTAGTGGGAGTGGACAGTAAGTAAAGAAATTAATAAATGTAAATATATCAAGTGGTGGTAAGGGATAACAAGACAAATAAAGAACAGAGAGTGATGGGCCAGGATACAATCTTGCATTGGCGTGGTCAAGCAATGCTTTCCTGATGTGTGACAGTAGAACAGAGACCTGAACAACGTAGGAAGCAGGCTGCACTGGGCACCCGCTGGGATGGGGAGCTTCTGAGAGAGGCGTGGGCAGAACTAAAGGAGGCAGCCACGTGCCATGCGTGTCTGGTGCCGGCGGTCATCCCAGAAAGTTGTGTGGGGCACCCCATGTTAGGGGTTACCAATCTAGACACTAGAAAACACTAAGTAGTTTACAGCAGAGGAAAACACACATCTAGAGGACAAGGTGTAGTTCTAGGGTCCCTTCCCATCCT
The DNA here is from genome assembly GCF_040802235.1 of Manis javanica. NCBI lineage: Eukaryota > Metazoa > Chordata > Mammalia > Pholidota > Manidae > Manis > Manis javanica. Next base: position 11,570,941 of record NC_133164.1, read on the forward strand.
GTTACCAGGAGGTCAGGTAAACCCTCTGCTAAGGACTGAATTGTGTCCCCCCAATTCATATGTTGATGTCCTAACCCCCACTGGTTGGTGTTTGAAGATGGGGCCTTAGGGAGGCAATCAGATTTAGGTGAGGTCATGAGCATGAGCGTGATAGGTTTAGTGCCCCTAGAAGAGGCGCCAGAGAGCGCTCTCTCTATCCTCCCTGGGGCACAGCAAGGTGGCCGGCGACGAGCCAGGGAGAGGGCTCTCACCACACTGACACCCTGATCTTGGACTTCCGGCCTCCAGAACTGAGAAAATAAATGTTTAAGCCACCCAGTGTATGGTAACCTGTTATGACCGTGTAAGCTACCTAAGATATTAGATGCCATTAGGACACAAAGAAGAGGGAAAAGGCCAATGCTGAGTTGACATAGTTTAAAAACCTGAAAAGAAATCTGAGCATTTATCCAAAAGAAATGAAGTAATCCAAAAGGTACTTTATTTTTTTTTAAACAAAAATAGTCCTTATGAAGCACTGCAGGTCAATAAAACCTGTAAGAAAATTAAAAATCCTCAATGGAAGCTTCAATTGTCAGTGCTTTTAAAATGTAATATTAAGTGTCAACACACATTTGCTAATAGTACTTCCTAGAAAACTTTAAAACATAACTAGAATTTTTTAAAAATGTGTAACAAAGAACATAAGCGGAATTTTAATGTGCTAGCAGTTGACATATTAGGAAAAAAATAACCAAATCACTGTATGAATTTTATGAGAATTCAAAAACCATATAAAGTATGTCTTTTGAAGTCAGTATACAAGGTTAGTGGTTGTTCCTAAATTATTTTGTTTGGATCACTTCTTTAGAAATAATGTTTCTAGTGTCCTGTGAAGACAAACATAAATAGCTGGAAATTACAGAGGTCCAACAATCTACCATGTTAAGTTATAGGAAAAGTATTTTGATCATGATCTTGCTCCTAGAAACAACATTTGTTATTTCTTGTATGTTAATTTTCCCCCAAAGAGACTATTGGAACTGGAAGAAGATGACACAGCAGAGTTTGCTGTTTTCCCTTTTACAAACCACCAAATATTTATGAGCACCAACCACTTGCCAGCATTGCACGCAGAGCTAGGCACTAGGGGCTGTGGGGTGGGGTGGGGTGAGACAGATGCAGCCGTTTCCCCTATGGGGATGATGCTGTTCAGTCCACCAGGCAGGGCTGAACTTGGCGTGGGTGGTTGGGGGGACCTGCCACAGGATGCGTCCATGAGGCTGAGACCTTACATGATTAATATATGGGATTTCATCAGGCAGCAATGAAAAGGACAGTTTGTTCTGAAGCCTGGGCCCAGAAAAAAAGAGCGCCCTGGAGTGCCTGCTCCTCAAAAGCCAGGGCCAGTCTATCAGGCAGCGTTCTCCAAAGAAACAGAATCAGCAATATGTGCACTAAAAAATTTATTTCAAGGAACTGGTTCATGCAATCATAGAGCTGATAAGTCTGAAATTTACAGCGCTGGTCGGCAGGCTAGAAATTCAGCTCTTCTGGAACTGATGTTGTAGGCTTGGGGCAGAATTTCTTCTTTCTCAGGGAAATCTTTATTTTGTTCTTAAGACACCCTCAACTGATTGGATGAGGCCCATCCAGATTATCCAAAGTCAGCTCATTTGGGATGTTTAACACATCTATAAAATGCTTTCACAGCAGCCCCTGGATCGGTGGCTAGGTGAAAAACCTTACTTAAGTTGAATAACCTATAGCTCAGTCAAGTTGCTGCATAAAACTAACCATCACAGATGGGACCAGTATTATAAGCAAGCCAGAGGGCCCTGTCTCCATGTATACCCAGCAGGTGGGAAGGAGACTGGCATACAATCAGGTGGAGTGCGGCTGGTCAAGCGCTCGGCCCTTGAGTGCTGTCAGGCCTGGCCTTTGACTGAAGCCTTCTTTCGGTGATTAGGGTCCAGAGAACCAGGGTTCCATTTCACTTGAAGTTGCCCTTCCCCATCTGGCTTCTGCTGAAGGCAAGGTCCTCTCAGGAGCCCACCTCAGCTTGAGCTGAACCCCAGCCCCCAACAAAGAAGAAGAGAGCTTTACCCTCACAGGTCTGGGGGCCTGTTTCCTATCAGCCCTCTCCTATCTCCACGCCAGCCAGTTAATTTGGAGGCGAGTTGCCCCATGTGGCAGTAGGAAGTTTGCTCCCTCACAATGTAACACCTTCTCGGCACACTGTAGCTGCTAATTTAATGTCCACTCTCTCCCCATTAACTCCATATGAGATGATATTTAGACTACCCTGGGTGTACTTATCTATGCTCTGTTCTCTCCAGTTTGTCAATATTTTTCTCAAAATATGTGACATCCAAAATCCAATATAATGTATTCTATGTTTATCAACAAAATCAGAGAAACTGTTATTTTCTGAGATCAACTACTAGATGCCTATTTAATTAAGGATGAAGCTGGGTTTTATTTTAGCTCTGCATTTGTTCACTCAGTAAATATTTACTGAGCACCTACCATGTGCCAAGGACTATTCTAGATACAAGGGATACAGAGATGAACAAGGGAGACAGATGTTTAACAAGCAGACAGGTGAGCACCTCAGGTCATGTCAGATAATAAGTGCCAGGAGGACATGAAACACATGTCATAGGGGGTGACCAGGAATGGGGAGCAGTATTGAACAGAGCGGTCAGGGAGGACCTCTCTGAGGTGACTTTTGAGCAGGGACCTGAGGGTTGACAGGTGACTACATGAAGAGCAAAGTATCACACTGTTTATTCATTAACCAATCAATAAGCAAAACAAACAAAAACCTAGGTTTTGTTACTTGAATTATTAAGCCTGATCTTCCTATCCTTTCCTTAGCAAGAGATTTATGTACTGTGTTTGTGCAATAACCACATTTTCTAGTTTCTGAGGCTTTGACTTCTTGGGGCCTTGCTGCCCTGGGGGGACAGTCCCTCCACACCGAGCCCATTTCTAGGGGCAAGTGCACCTGTCAAAAGCCAAGCAGTCCAGAGCGCACCCCCAGCCACCGCCTCTGTCGGCTCTCACACTCTGGGCCACTATTCCTCTGCCTTACACCCCAGGGCCAGGTGCCAGACAACAGGGACAGCTCCTACAGCTTGAGCCCCCGGAATCACTCAAACTAGCCAATCCTGAGTCAGCTCATCCTGCCTTAGCTTGTCTTTCCCAGGGAAACAACCACAATCAAGGCTTTGTCCGTATTTTCCTGCTCCCTCTGCCTCCTGACCAGCCCCGGGGCTTCCCCGTGAGGCCCTGTGCGGTGTGCCATGCCTCCTGTTTCTATGGGACGATAATAAAAACTTCTGCCCTCATGACAGTCACTTCTGCGGCTGTGTGTCTTACCATACTTAATAAAACAAGTCCCAGGTACTTTTAAAAATAGTTTACATTTATCTTCATTGAATTCCTTCCTGTTAGCCGGGGACCAGGTTCTAAGCTGTCACCATCACTGGAAATTCTTGTGTTGCCTTCTACCAGTGTATGTGTCCCGTCTCTCATCTTTGTCATCTGCAGAGTTGCTAAATGTCTCCTGCATGTCCATGTTCATTTCCTGTCACATCACATCACTAGGAGGATGCAGGGCCACACCCTCTGACATTTTCACCATGAATGCTCTACCATTATACAGCCTAGGATAGGATCGCCTCACTTTGACTTCTCTAAAATCTCCTTATCACAAGCCTCATATTTCTCCATCCATAACATGAGAGCTGATGTTGACTGCCTGGTGAAATGAAAGACACTGGACTTAGGCATCACCTTACTCTATCAACCTAGAGTCAACTTCAAAAGAAGGAAATGGGATGAATTTTGTTTGCTTAGTTGATCTGTGTGGTCTTCCAGTAATTATGCTGTTTTAAAAATTATTGTGAGAAAGCTTTGCCAAACATATTAGATTCTGGAGTTCCATCTTAGCTTTTTTAAAAAACTGGAACACCCTTTGCTGTGATTAAGATTCATTCCTTGTTTGCTCCATAAAATCTCAAAATTACTGATAAAATGTATGGGAATTTGGGAATGTAGCATGACAATGGCATTCATTCAGAGCAAATATGTAATTACTTGTGAAAAAATTCCCCAAAATTAGTGGATTCTGGGCATTTATTAGTATTGAGGCCATGACTATTGCCCAAGTGAAGAGAATTTGAAAGGAAGAAAAATTAAAACTGAGAATAGTCAGAAGTAAACTGTTTTTAAAAAGCTGTATCTATTTTTTCAGCCTCTACTCTCACTTCAAACACAGTAGAATATTTTAACATTTCCCATGAATGTTTCTTAAATTAGAATATGAAAAGTATTCAACTAATGCACATTTTTATTAAAGCAATGAATGCTGCTTTTAAAATAAAACTAGTCCCTAAAAGGACTTGGGAGTTTTCATTTTTCTTTTTAATTTACAGGGTAGAAACTAGCTGCTTTGATTAAAAAAGAAATGATTATATTCTTCCTGTTTTGTGCTTTTATGTGGCTTTATTACATTTGGGGACTATGTTTTTTCAGCACAACAAAGAAACATCAGAGAGGTTCTCAAGGTGAGAACTTTTGCATTCTTTCCATTTAGAAAAATTTCTCAAGTTTTGGTTGCTCTTAATTGTAATTAACAGCCTTTCAAAGATTTAGCCCTTAGGAAAACCAATTAACAACCTTTTCTCCTGATCTGAAATACTTTCTCCTTGTTATTCTAAAATGAGGGGGCAACAGACTTGGGGAGTGGCCCCTGGGTCTGTGAAGGAAGCCAGAGGAATCACAGGTGTGGTCTCAGTGCGGGTAATTCAGCAGGAGTCATGCAACGGAGCCAAGGGGGCATTGACAGCGACTTGCCAGGCCGTGGGCATCGGCACAGGGAGCACAGGAAGGAAAATCCACCCCTGCAGTATAAGGGGTGACCTAATTTCAAGGCAGGCTGACAGTACACACGTTGTATAGCACCCAGGATATAGCTCAATATCTATCTTAAGTGAGCCGTGATGAAAACAGTGAACGCTTTGAAATCCCATAGAGAAAAATATTAAATATTTACGGAACAGATGATATTTATGTGTGGATTGATTCTGCTTCGTGAAGTGTATATTTAATTGCTTTTAAAGGTTGGTGTGATTTGAATCAATACAGGTTTTTGTTCGAAATGACTCAGGAGAATTGACAAAAAGGAATGTCAAGTCTTCGGCTGCCCCCCGTTCTTTGCTAAGGGAGAGGTTACTCGGCGAAGGAGTAGGTACGGCTGGGATGACCTCGCCAGGAAAGTGGCAGCATCAGCGTCAGATGCTGTCACTCAGTGTGGGAGGAACTGGAGAGTATTTGTTTACTCCTTTGTTCATTCGCCGTTCATTTTACCTTTTTTTGTAGAAATTTTCAGACATACTCAGAGTAGACAGAGTAACGTGATGAACTTTCAGCGGATGACTTCAACATTTACCAACTCTTGGCCAATCTCATTTCATCTATAACCCCAAGCAGGCCCCTCCCCAGATACACACAATTGGGCACTATTTTGAAGTGAATTCTAGGGATCAAGTAATTTCAAGTAATTTCATCTGTAAATATTTCAGTGTATAATATATGCATCTGTGTGTATGACTATTTTTGGATAGGATCACACCATCGTTATTTTCACCAAAAATATTCATATTTAAAATTTACCAGTTGTCTTATACATGTTTGTACACTTGCTTTGTTTGAGGCAGGATCCAAACGGTCTGCATGTTGCATTTTCTCAATGCATCTCTTAAATCTCCTTTGATATATAGGCTCTGCTTCCTCTCTGGTTTTTTCCTTGCATTTATGTTTGTTGTTGAAGAAATCAGGTCTTTTGCCTAGTGTAGTTTCCCCAAGTCTGGATTTTGCTGACATTTCTTGTGGTATTAATATGTTCCTCTAACCCCAGTACATCCTGGAACTGGTAGTTAGATTTAAAGACTTGATTCAATTCAGTTCGGTTTTCTGGGAGGGCAGAAATACCTTATAAGGGGATATTGTAAACTTCCAGTAGAAAGCAGAGAACATCTTGTTCTCTCTTTTTATGTAGTGTGTGTCCATTGTTGGTGCCTACATTTGTTATTTCATTTGCTAATACTTGGACACTCACTAGATAGGTTTAGATACAGTAATTAAATCATGGTCATGTGTCGAAAATAGAGTTTTTATCTTTTAGAGATACATACTGGAATATTTACAGATATTCTATTATCTCTTTTTCATTTATAGAAGCCAAAGTTGAAACATTTCTAGAAAGAGAAACATCTGGAGAAATACAGTTCATATTGGAAAGGCAGACCAAATGATTCATTCTTTCCCTCTACTAGTTTTCAGAACAGTAAGTTGGTTCCCTAGGACTCCTTAGAACCGGTTGAGTTGTTACTATTGATTTTTATAGTTCAATATGGACTCGTAAACTTTAACATATTTGATGTGTGACATGGTCTCTTTTATCCAAAAACTTTAGGCACTAACCCCAGACCTAAACAGCTGTAAAAGTAACTTTCTTATTATAATTATTTGTCAAAGAAACAACAGTGAAAAATAGGGTGATAGGAGAAGGGACAGGAAGAGTTTAAAACTGGGAAAAATGAGGAAGTGCATTAGGGGAAATCAAGCAAGGAATTTCAAACTAAGAACATGTCATCTTCAGTTTCCCCAGGACCATCAGTGGTGTGGCTAGAAGTCCGGGCCGAGAGAGGCGTGAATGGTGAACCCCCGCCCCAGCGAGCCCAGGCTCCAGCTGTCTGGGGCTGTGAACAAGCTTCCTACGTGAAGAGCCATTCTTTTTCCTCCTTTGTCAAGTGGTTGCGTGGGATAAGGGACCTAAGCCTCCAGCTCCTGCATATTTCTCTATTAAGATTGGGGCAGGTGCCTGAGGACAGTGGTGGGATCATTTCCTGCCACCGGCCACCTAATAAGCAGGATAATAGGACAATGGTGAACTTCCCTTGCTGAGTCTTCAATCACCTGGTAATTCAACAGCTGATACAACTCACCTGATACAATGAAGTAAATCACCAGCACTGGCTATTTCACATCTGGGTGCTGCCATGGTATATAGTCCTCCAAACCCAGGGACTCAGTAGCCTTAAAAACCCTAAGGCCACTGCAAAAAGATGAGCAGACCCTTATTAGAGGGAAAATTAATTAGTCCTGAAACCTTGCAGCAGACACACACTGCATTAATAATTCATAGGCAGCCATGCCTCCCTGTTCTACCTCCTGGGAGACAGGCTTCCTGTGACTTGACTTCTTGGGGGAGCCACAGATGAGAAGTGATTTAGGCAGCCAGGCAGCAGCCGGGAACCTGGCTGCGGGAAAGCTGATGCCAATAGTTGGCATATTGTGTTGGTCTTCAATACAACTTTGCCGATTAATATTGGCAGAATACTCATAATGTTGAATCTGGGGAACCAAATGAGCTACATTATTTACAAAGCCCAGTGCAAAATGAAAATGCAGGCCCCCTTGTTAAGAAATTATTAAGAATTTCAAGACAGTGAGAGCAGAGTGTTAAAGAAAGCATTGGTCCTTCCAAGCATGGTGCCTGGGCACACAGGCCTTACCCGTGAAACTGGCCCTGGACACTCAGAACCTGTTCTACTCAGACCGGTACTCCCTGTATTTTTCATTTTTTCAACAAGACCACAAAATGTTTTAAAGTTTGTTGGTTGCCTAGGTTTTCATCTGTAGGCAATGGAATATAATGATGTTCTCGAAGTGCAATTCCTAGACCAGGATTATCAGTATCAACAGCACTCTTGTCAAAAATGCAAACGTCTGAGTCCTGCCTCAGACCTACTGAGCCAGGCACTCGGAGGGTGCGGCCCAGCACTCTGTTACATCCAGTCCTGCAGGGATTCTGCACTTTGAGATCCACTGGTGTCATGTTGCTTAAGGTCACACACATCAAGTTATTGGCAGGACCAGGGCTCAAGCTCCAGGGTCAGGGTGTGAGCTGAAGAGCTGAATCGTTCTCTGCAACCACAAGACAGAAGGTGGAGCAGAGAAGCAATTGCTTAGCAAGTCTATACAGTGTAGAGGGCCCTGGTCTAGGCTCCTCACTGAAAACCAGACCCATCAGCCCCTGAGGACCACTGGGTGGGTAAAACTGCTAAAAGGTACAACCCTGAGGCGCTAGTCAGTAGCCACCAGCAGTGGCTAAAGGACACTGGTGGCTAGAGCATTTCCTAAAGGACTTCACTGATTCAGAATTTTGTACACACTCTGATGGTCAAAAGGATGGCTGAGCCATTCAACCTAACACTGACACTTGATGCAATTGGGTGGGTTCAATTGTGTCCCCCAAAAGATGTGTTGAAGTCCTAACCCCAGGTCCCTGTGAATGTGATGTTATTTGGAAATAGGTTTTTTGACAGATGTCATCAAATTAAGATGAGGTCATACTGGAGTAGCGGGGACCCTAATCCAATAGGACTGGCGTCTTTACGGGAGAGACGCAGAACTGTATGGACGGAATTGCATCCTCCGAAAATTCCTGTGTTGAAGGTCCAACCCCAGTGTGACTGCTTTTGGAGGTTGGCTTTTCAGGAGGTCATGAGGTGAAGTGAGGCAAAAAGGGTGTGGCCCTAACCCAACAGGACTGGTGTGCTTAAAAAAAGAAGAGATACCAGAGAGTTCCCTTTCCCTCCAGAGGCACAGAGAGAGAGGGCTGTGTGCGGACACAGCACGGAGGGGCCATCTGCAAGCCAGGAAGAGAGAGGTCACCAGACACAACCCTGATGGCACCTGGATCTTGAAACTGTGAGAAGATACATTTCTGTTGTTAGGCCTCCCAGTCCATGGTACCACGCCTGCCCTAGCAGACTAATGTAGCTACACACACAGAGAGACTGCCATGGGAAGAGGCAGGCAGAGGTCAGGGTCGCCCACCAAACCCACAGTCCATAGCACCAAATCCTTCAGAGTCAGACACAAGCCAGCAAAGCGCCAAGTTAAATATGTTCTACCCCCTCCCTCCAGCACCTTCACAAATATTCCTTCATAATAATCTGAAGACTGGGCTCAACTCAAGAATTCTTGTACTCTCCAGAATATTCTGGAAGCTTGGAGGAACTGAAAATACCTAACGGAAAATACCTGAGCTTGATAAGAGCTTATTTCTATTTGGAGAACCTGAAAGTGGCAGTCGCTAACAGGCAACAGTAAGAACCAGAGACCAAGCACAGCACTACTTACCCCAGAAACTGCTGTGCGATTTTCCCTGAAGTCAGGCATGAAGAAAATCTCTAGTTTTCAATTAATAGGGGAGATGAGGCCCTTTTTAAAAATGGTTTAACTATTCCTCTGGGTCAGATTCTCTCTTTCAAAATAATTAGATTATAGTGATACATAGAAACTAGCTTTCTTCAATAACATTTTTATTTTGTAACCGTTTTAATAGAATTCAAATGTTTATTACTACCTATTTCTATAACCTAGCTCATTTACCCAATTTAAATGAAAATGTGAGTGGGCTAATCAGTAGTTTGGAAGCCTTTTAAGATGTTCAGTATTTGGGAAAGAATGTAACAAATATTCCTATTAGAATACTTTTCTGTTCAGCATATCCTTATATAAATAAGTAGAGGGCAGAGAAGTAAGCTAGTATTTCCTTTTACGTTGAATTAATACATCAGTCTTATTCTCTAGATGGTACATAAAATATAATGATTGTGAAATGCAGAATAACAAAAGAATGAACTTCCCCCCCAAATGGAATAATATTAGAAATTTGGAAGATGCCACGGACATTTGTTTAATAGTCCTCCTAGGATGATGTTGATAGTTCTCGTGAATGTTAACCAAAGGCACACGAGTCAGTTGGCATGAGTCACAGCCCAGCAGAACACTGCCCCTGCTTCAGGACTGCCCGTGAAACTTAATGGCAACTCAGGGGTAGACAGCTGTCCTTTAAAAAAAAAGTAATGTCATTCAGAGTGGATAACTTACTTAGCACTGCATAACTTTTTCTTTTCGTTTTGCCCTTTAGAAAGTGTCCAGGAAAGTGACAACTTTACAAACTGAAAGAAGAAAGAGATGGCATCCAATCATTATAAACTGCCCTTATTTTTAGAAAAGAAGTAATTAACTTGTAAAGGTTGGACAGGGCCACTTAGACCTCGTGTTACATTACAGAAGGATGAAGGAAAGTCCGAGGAACCATTTCTCCATCCACTCTTATATAATGCGCAGGGACTGTCCTTTTGTGAGACATCAGAATGTTTCTAAAGAGGCACAAGGTGAAAGGAATAATTGCTGCATTTTGAAATTGTTAGAACTGATTGTTAGACTTACCAGAGTCCAGGCTCTCAAATCTGATGCTCCAGGTTGGATATTTTAAAGCCCAGTCACGTCCCACAGTGGGTCAGATTGGTGCGACCAAATTCAGAGGAAACAACGAATATATAAACCAGAATGCCTATTTACTAATTTCTGATGACAAATGGACCAATTTATTTGCACTCTTTTCTTATGTCTCTCAGAAGGCTTAGTCAACAGGCTGTGTATTCATTCCAGGCATTGAGGTTCTTGGAAAGCCAAACGAGTAAGCAGAAGGTTGCTTGGTAAGCACAGAGTTAGAGCGAAGAGCAGTGCGTACTTTGAGGACAATGCCACTTACATTATGGTGACACTAAGAGAAGATGCCTCCTGACCACATTGCTACCGTCCTCCAGAATATATATTGTGTAGTTTTGAAATTCTTTTTCATCTTTCATCATAGCCCACTATTACGATCAGAATGGGGTCATATTTATTTGGGATCTGAAATAGTTATGTGAAGTAAAGTCTTTAGAGCTATATCATATGAAGCAAAACTATATAGAGTTAGTTACATTTGACTCTTGAATGTATCCTACGTAATTACAGGTGGAGCAGACAACGCCAATAAGACTATAAACAAATGCGAGCCTAAAATGCTGAAAACCTAGAAGTTCCGCTAATGGACCATAATTGATCAGTTCATCTCAAGGAAGGAAGAGTCCTCTGTTGATTGGTTATATGTGCAAAAGGTCCTTTTGCAAAATGATGAAAATTGCTGAGGGAGGGAAAGGAACCAGAATTCTGAGAAGATAAGATCAAAGTAAGGGTTAGAGAGGGGAAGGGGAGATAGGGGCAGATATCCCTATACTGGAAGCTTCAGTGGTGGACACAAGAGCAATGATGATTAGACTATGTCACAGGAGGGAGACAGCAGCAGTGAGACTAACAGAGAGAGCCTCGGCATCTAGGGGGGCGGGACCTACCGCGTCTCTCCCACATCCTAAGCCACAAGCGGCCTCTAAGTCCCATCACGTTCTTTCTTTTGTCCTCTATTCTCTTTCCTTTTGTGTTTAAACATGCTTAATAAGTTTAATAGTCTTTAAAAACAGGGTTTACATACAGTAATTCAGACAGTTTAAAAAGTTAAGGAATGATGAAAAAAGTATGTGGCTCTTCAAAAAGTTGAACATAGAATTACCATATGGCCCAGCAATTCCACTTCGGAGGATATGCTCCAAGAATTGAATGCTGGGTCTTGAACAGATACATTATACATCCACGTTCATAGCAGCATTGTTCACAATAGCCAAGAGGTAGAAGTAACTCACTGATGTATGAATGGATAAACAAAATATGCTTTAGCCATACAATGGGGTTTTATTCAGCCTTAAAAAGGAGGGAAATTCTGTCATATGCTACAACATGGATGTTCCTTGAGGCCACTATGCTCACTGAAATAAGCCAGACAAAAGGATCAATACTCTATGACTCCACTTATATGAGGTGCCCAGGGTGGCCAGATTCATAGAGATGGAAAGGAGCAGGGTGGTTGGCAGGGACTAGGGGGAGGGAGTGGGGAGTTAGCGTTTAATGTGCATGAAGTGTCTGTCAGTTTGGAAAGGTGAAAAGATGGAAAAACGTGCAAATGAAAAGTGGATACAGATTATCAACAACGTGAATGTACTTGACACCACAGCACACTGAGAAATGGCTAAAATGGTAAATTATGTATATTTTCTTACCATAATAAAAAATTATTATTTTTTAAAGTATGGAGTAACAAAAATGGCTTACTCTCGTTTCATTTTTCACCCAACCCCAGGGCTGCGTGTGTGAAGCAGTGACTTCAAGGAGAACGGGATTTTATCTGAGGAATTTGAATTTGGTGCTTACAAAATCTCCAGAAGGGCTGGGAGAGGGACGATCAGAGGGCCGCCCCCGGAGTAATGAGGTTCAAGAGCAGCCCCCCTACCCGGCCGTGACCCAGGGCCGCTAGAGGGCGCCAGCACAACTGCCTCTTGGCATCGGCGGCATGGCTGCGGACAGTCATGGCAGCACGGAGTTCAGCTGCTCCTGCCTCACCACCTTGCTCCCCAGCTGAAAACAGCAGGAGGGGGACACCCTGTGCCTCACTCCTGTTTCTCAAATCATGTAGCAGTGAGTCCAGTCAAGGTAACATTTTCAGAATCCTAGTTGCAAAGGAGTCTGGGAATGTAATTGTCTGTCCAACCTGCATAGTTGAGGACACACCCTGAAGTGGGGTGGGATGGAGTGAGCCTTAGTTCCAGTCAGCACTCCTTCCCAAAGGCAACCACTGTTGGCAATGACTTCGGGATCTTTCTAGAGATGATCCATGCACAAATTAACATGGCCAAAGATGTACCCTTTCTTTACACAGTGGTGCCATACTATTCACATTGTTTTGTGCCTTCTTTGCTTTTTCTTTGAGCACATCATATATCCATAAAGTTCTACATATTCTCTTTAACGTAAAAGTACAATTCTGAACACTAAATTCTTTTGCTACATACTTTAAGGGATTAGATGGCATTTCTGGTGATTTCCATCTTTATTTGGTTGTTCTTTCATACGGTAATAGATTTGTAATAGGATAATTTGAACAGCCTGGCCCTGACAGAGCTTGCCTTTACGCTCATGAAAGGAAGTTTGAGCATGTTCCAATAAAGAAATAATCTTTTCATCCTGTTACGCTCTCCCTCTCACCTCCTGCACATGGTCAGCGATGTGCGTCTTAGACACTGGTGCCCTGCTCTACCGCACATTCTCTCTGCTATAAAGCACCTCAGTTGTGGCTAAAATAAATTTACACTGTGGGAGAAGCATCTGTGCTATACCCAAATCTCCTTGACAGGAAGCATTTTCGAGAATACTGGCCTGACATCCAACAGTTAACACTTGCAACTCTTTACTGGGAGGCTCTTTCTGGCTTCAGCCACTTGCTCTGCCTACATGGGGCAAGACAGAGTGCCAGCAAGTGAACGTCTCCAGGAAGCAGCCGTCAGTGGTGGATCCGGTGGACAGGGCCTGAGGTCTCTCGCCTTCAGCTGGGATAACTGAGAGCATCTCTACATCAGCTCCAGCAATCTTGAGTCCTCATTGCCCACAGCGATTAATTCGTTTAATAAAGCACCCTTTACTGGCTTCCTTCTCTTTCCTGCCTCTGCCGATCAGTGTTTCCGGGAGCCACCTCCTAAACTGCTTGAACTTGAATTCTTGTCTAATGGTCTGTTTCCCAGGGAACCCCCTGTGAGACGGCACACTGATCAAGATTGCCCGCCACACCTGGAATGGCTAGGGGCACACCAGCGTGCCGAGACACCCTTATGGGGCAAACCCAGTCTACAGCTTTCTGACAGCAATACCAGGACTCTGAAAAAAATTTCCAGGGTTGTACTGGGCTGAACTGTGTGTCCCCCAAAATCTGTGTTGAGTTGTTGAAGCTGTGTGAGAGTTGAAGCCCTAACTTGCATACCTCAGGATGTAACTATACTTCATGACGAGATCTTTAGAAAGGTAATTAAGTAAAGTGAGGTCATTAGGGTAGATGGGCTCTAATCCAAAATGATATGACTGGCGTCCTTATAAAAAGAAGACATCGGAACGCAGACATACACAGGTACACAGACCATGTGGGGACATGGAGAGAAGGTGGCTGTCTGCAAGCCAAGGAGAGAGGCCTCACAAGAAACCAAGCCTGCCAACATCTTGATCTTGGACTTCTGGCCTCCAGAACTGTGAGGGAATAAATGTCTGTTGCTTAAGTCCCCTGTCTGTGCTGCTGTTGTGGCAGCCCTAGCAAACGAACACAGGAGCCTACAACTTCCAGCGGCAGTCCATTCCATTGGGGGCTCCTCTGGTTTTAGAAGGTGCTTCCCTATACAGTGAAATCTTCTTCCCCATAACTACTTTTCTTTCTGTCTTTAGAGCAACCTGGAGGAACTGGCTCCCTTGTTGTTGTCTGGGACAATGCTCAATTATTCATAGGATCAAAGAACTTTAAAGCTAAGAAGTATGTGAAGAAATTACATGGGGAGCTCACCAGAGGTTTACATCCCACTGTCAGCACACAAGGGTAGTAGGGTGAGACCCGTGGTTCTTCTATCAGCTATCACAGGATAAAGAGGAGGCCACCATCACAGGATAAAGAGGAGGCCACCATCACTTAAACAGCCTTCTTGGAAAAAAAGAGCATTTTGTTTTTGGTCCTGCTATAACTTGGTTCCTGGACAGCGTGGTGAAGGGTAAATAAAGTATTAAGAACTATTGACACAGCTCTTCATTCAGATTTTTCAGGAAGCAAAAGCTGAGGTAGAGCTAGGAGGGCAAGCAGTGCTTCGGGGTGGCATGGCCTGTGAGATCAAAAAGGAGAGGGAATGAGAAGTGGGCGTGGGAAGCCTTCAGATCACACTGCTAATCTGACACCTGGGCGAGGCGAGGGGGAGGAAGCAGGACCGCACGGAGAGCTCATACACGCTGTGGGCCTCAGACTCTTGCCCTGCCTGATGGGGAACTCAAAGATTGCACATAAAAGGAGTCCTGCCCTGGGCAGAAGTGCCAGGCCCTGCTACTCCCACTGAGCTCAGTCATGGGCTGGGGGCTGCCCCACTGAGCTGCCTGGACAGAGTGGGGCCTCAGTCTGAAGTGGAGCCTAAACGGGCTGCAGCTGGAGGTGACTGTCACCTGCATTCCCTGCTGCAGGACAGCAGGTCCTCCTTGAAGGGGGGGGCAGCTGCATACCCCCATCCTGCCACATGAAGCCACACTATGCTCTCATACTTCCCCTTAAAAGGGGGTCCTTGGGTGTTAACATACAGCTCAGGCGTGGGGACCATCACCTGCTCGCCTGGCCCCTGCACGCCTAGTGAGCTAGGTGGAGACTGCACTGGGTTTTCCAGCCACTTCATCACCCTGTTGGCTTACAATTAGCTTGGAATCAACCACTCCCCACTGATCTAGGCCTCCCTCCTCCCTGTCTGTGTTGTTGATTTCAGAACCCAAATAAAAGCATTTTGTAATTTGGCCAAGACTTCTTAGTCATACCTGACTAGGCACCGAAGTACATGTCAATATTTTTATTCAGTTAGAAACACTTTATTTTTATATATTAAAAAAAAAGGAATTTTAAAACTGTGTTGAACCAATAAGTTAAAAAAAAAAAAGCACAAACCCCAGAATTTTAGACATAGCTAATGCTATAGCTTTGTTTCTAAGTTTAAGATAATTTACACGAATCTTTAGTTAAATAGAGATTAAGATTAGTGAGGATTTAGTAAATTATTACAGAGGCGGCAGGTAAAAATTAGGCCCCGCTCCAATCATAGTTACAAGCATGATGTAAACTGCAAACTTGAAGAGAACAGTTTCCGCCATGAAAAATTCTAACAAACCAAGTTTCACATAAATATTTAAATTCTAAATTACAAGTTGACATTCCTTAGAATACTAAAAATAACCTCATAAAATATAAAGAAAGAAAGCCCTTTGTCATTCTAATGAAAGAATGTGGAAACACAATGTGAAGGTAACATGATAACAGAATAAATACAGATTTAACTTTGGTTTTAGGGTAACAGGCTTCTAAATATTTTTGACCTTCTCCTTATCTATTCAAAGAGGCTAATGGATGGCTGAACGTTTGTCATGTCAAAGAACTTGCACCAGCTGCCCCCATTCTTCAAATTTAAAAAAAAATTTTTAAAAACCCAACTAGGGCCTGCAGTTTCTGGCTACAGTTATAATCTCTCACCAAGTGTGAATGAAGGAATATGGGGCTGTTTCCTCATGACCAATAATAATAGTCAGAACTCTGTTCAATTTCATCCCAGTGTTGAGCTGAAATCTGCTGTACTGTTTGAGTGGGCTGTATCTTGACAAGAATATGGTAATAGTCTATACATAGTTTCTAAGTCAAGTGACTCATACCCGGGAAGCAGTCACTGTGAAATGGTATCACTTCTCTTGTCTGCTCTTCAATATTCCCCTCATTCATAGTGGATTTGGCAAAAGCACGCCCAATCTTCTGTTTTTGTCATAAACTCACTTATCTAATTCAACTTTATACCCATACTAATCCTTACGTATGTCATTTTCTCATTGTTGTTTAAAGCTTCTCTTAACTGGTATCAATAGCTGTTTTTGAATTGTCTCTGCTGTTTTACACCTTTCCATTTTTTCCTTATATTTCTAGAGTCCTCTGACCAATCAATATTAAATCTTTGTCCCAAATCCTCTTGGCAAGAATCAAAGTTATAGACAACTCTGTAATGTCAAATAATAAATACTTCAAAGCCAGAAAGCATGAAATCTGGAGTCAGAAGATGTGGGTTTGAGTCTCCACTATTTTTCATCTGACCTGCTGTAATTTAAACTCTCTAAACTTCAATTTCCACAATCATTATCACATAAAATAACAGCTAATACCTGCCAAGTAATTACTAAATACCAGACTCTGATCTAAGGGTTTAAAAGTATTAACTCAGTCTAGTTTTACGACCCCATGATAGTACTATTATTATCATCATTTTGTAAGTGAAAAAGCACAGAGAGGATTAAAAAAAGAAAACAAGTCCAAGGTCACAGATAGGAAATTGTAGAGCAGAGGGTTGAGTGTTGGGGAAGAAAAATTTTTCCTCTACCCTCTTATGTTCAAGTACTGGGAGTGTGCAAATTAAACTAACGTTATAGATTAACAGGAGAAAAGGCATACAATTTTTAATACTATTTACATACATGAGAGCTTACAATGAGGAAGTAAGACTCAAAGAAGCAGTTAGATTTAGGGGCTAATATATATTTTAATATAGGACTTTGATAGATGATAAATAATGGGGAAGTAACTAGTAAATATATGGGATAACTAGTGGAAGATAAGCATTATTTTTAGTAAGGTCTGTTTATGCAAACTTGTCTCTGTCAACTCCCTGTCTCTAGTGATAAGAGTTGCTCTTCTTTTTCTAGTACAGAGGAAACATCTTCACAAAGGGAAATTTATGTCCTACTTTTAGGCAATAAGGGAGAACAGAGAACTCTTCCTCAATCTGTTGATATTCAGTTGCTTTCAGCTCAAAACAATCTTTACGCCAAAGTGGCATATTTTGGGATATTCTGATCTCCTTCAGAAACTAGGCAGCCTGACTCCGGTACCTGTATTTTTGATCATTAAACTTTATCTTCTCTGTTAGAACATATAGTTAATAAATGTTTTTTATAAACTACAAAGTGTTTTAACATATGTGAATAATTATTTTATGTATTATAATTCTTATAGTTCATGTAAGTGCAGCAGGATGTATTTTTAAATGTGTTACAGGGCATTTTATTATTTATTGGCTAGCCAGCTACTTCACTAAAGCATGACTAGGTGAGTCAAAATTACATTAGTAAATAGGGTGGGAAAAACCGAACCAGTGATTCCCACTTGGCTGAACATCAGAAATCAACTGTGATGAATTGTAAATTCTTGGGTCCCACCCTAGAGCTACTGAAATTTTAGGGAGGACCCAGCAATCGGTATTAACAATAACAACAAAAGACCCCGCTGATGATTCTGATGACCAGTTAGATTTGGGAATGACTACGTTGGCAGATGTCGTGAGATCACTTACCGCAATCTGGTTCCATGCATCCCGCGATGGCATTTTGGCTCAGTGGTCAGTTTGAAATGATTTTCTATTGCCTAAATTGTCACATAACTCAGGCAGCTCATTCATGAATAACTTTGAACATTCTCTAGGGAATATATAAGCCACATAATGAATTTTCTTCTACAAAACACTGGAGGCAGGACTGACTCATTGTGATTTGTCACCACCACAGTCCTGTGAATTAGAAGGCTGGTCGGTCACATTTTGGGTTTTCCACTGGGTCATATCACGGACAAAACAGCAACTGTGCCCTGGTTTCTGTGGTGTGCCGTGTACAAGGAAATGCTCAAAATCTTTCTTAACAATGATAAAGGGGTTTAGTTACTGGTTATTAGAGGGGAATGCTTTTATTATATAAATGTTAAAAAAAGCTATCCCAATGCTGTACGTTTCAAAGAGGTGTCATTAAATGCAGCTAAATATGAGAAGCCATTTTCACAAAAATTCTTGTGTATTTTTTTGCTAGGCCTTTAAGGTCAATGGCAGGCTGGCTAGGAGTTTGAGGTAAAAAGTGAGGGACAAGAAAAGAAAGGTATTCCACTTAGCAGAGTCAGACATAATATTCTAGTGCTCCTGTTTTAGCATTCTTCAGAACATGTGGCCTTTTATTTTTTGTTGAGGTGTATTTGATACACATATATCAATTTCAGGTATACAATATAATGGTTCAATATTTGTGTATATTATGACATTATCACCACATTAAGTCTGGTTAGCATGCACCATCTGACTTTTTTAAAAAGTATGCTAATATTTTTGTTATTTCAAAAAAAGAATGGATGATAAATACCAATAGCACAAAAGGTATTCACTAATAAATATTTCATTTTTACCTAAGACATCTATCCCTTAACACCTTCCCTTCCCAGAAGCAACCATTGATAACATACCACTGATACATCCCTCCAGAAATGTTCTATGCATATGAGTGTGTGTGTGTGTACATGAGTGCCTCTCTGTGGTGAAGTATAGAATTCTGGCTTTGGGATGCCTAGGTTTGAACTCCCCCTCAGCCCCTATCTGTGTAATATTGACTGAGTCCAGTTTTCTGGGGATAATAATACAATCTACCTCATAGGGTTGTTGGAGGGGTACACGAGCTAATGTATATTATGAGCACCATAAGCACTAGATATTATTATAAAGAATCCTTGTGCTTACAGAAATGGGAGCATACTTCAAGTCACCCCAGTTGATAGATCAGCATCAATGCACCTTTCACAGTGGGGTGGTACCCAAAGGCACGGATGGATGATATTCAACACTACCCATGGCAGACGTCTATGCCATAACCAAGATTTTGCTTTTACAAATAACCTTGCACAAAACTGTCCTGCCTATGGGTCCTCTGCCACATGTGCCAGGGTATCTAGGCAGTAAGTTCTTGAAGAAAATTACTAGGTATGCCATGCACCACTCAAATCACCTTCAGATGGGCTACAGATGAGACTATAAGTGAGTCTTAAAAATATACTTTTTAAGCCACGCCTGGGGTAGAGGGAAATAGCTGTACAACTTGTGATCATGACCTTCCTGTGAAAGTGCAATCAGTGAAGAGATGGCATGTAGACTGAACAAGTGCACCTGGGATGCTAGGAGGATCTCAAACACTTGTGGAGCTTCCTGGATTCCTGGCGATGGCGTTTTCACAAGACCATCACTACCATCACAGGCAACCACAAACTCCGCAGGGAGGTCCTACTTGGTAAAAGCCCTGCCCCTGGCCCTAATCACTGCATCCTGCACACCCTCTCATCTGCTCACCAGGCTGATGTCCAACAGCTAGTCTGGGGCCAGCTGTGAGCAGCAAGATGCTAATAAAACCAGGGTCACATCACCAGCAGGCCATTTACCATCAATTGGTTAGTGGATGGTTGCTCTTCGGAGAGACCTTCCCAATTATGGCAATTGCCCCACTCCTTTTTCAAATGCAGAAACTGAGGCCCAGGGAATATGTGGTTTGCCAAAAGTCTTAGACTGGCTCTTCCTGACTACTATTCTAGTGATCTTTCCATCAGGCTATAGTGATTTCATGCTGTGTAAAGGACACCCCCAAGCGTGGCAGCTGGGAGAGGCATGTGTGCATGTGTACACACATGCAAGTATGAAGTAGTGAGGCAGCGAGTCTTACTACACAGAAAACTTATTTTGACTGACTTAATATTTTTGGCCAACGTGAGGAGGTATTGGGGAGTGGCTATCTGAACAATTAAAGGCAGCTGATAGCAGAATGAACACTTGGAAAGGGCTTTCTTACTCCCCTCCCTTAAAAATTATTTTACTACAAAAAATGTAAGCCTAAATAAAGTGGAGAAACATTGCTTAATAAACTCTTATGTACTGGTCACCCATCCAAGTTATCAAGACCTAACCGCTCCTGCTTCATCTAAATAGGGTGACGTTTTCATAAACCATTCCCAAGCCTGCTTGTGAGGGCTCCTGCCCTCTCTGGCTGTGTCCCAGTGATTCCTGTAGCATCTCCTCCCTTGAGCATTTTGTTCTTGTCTTAATTCCTTTCTGCTTATATTGGACATTTGTTGCTAAGCTTAGGCATTTTCTGTGAATGGCATTTCTGATGGCTGGGCATCTTGCAAAAGCACTGGGGACACTGCAAACTGCTCTTATCTATGAATATGAATACAAGGCACTATTTCTGGTTTATTCGTCTCCAGTGTCAATCATCTTTGTTCCTATCTTCAGTGCAAGAACAGCAACATACAGGTGCGAGAAAGGAAGAGAGGAAAAATGGGGAAGGGCCCTGAAATGGTTGGTTTCTTTTTTATTGTTTTTATTTCATAGTTCTGGGAAAACAATCGAAGGCTTTGAAACAACATGACAGGTTGAATATTCCCATTAGTTTCTCCAACTTCCTAGCACCACAGTAAATAAATTTGTTTTTACCAAAGGCAGAAACAATTAGAACAAAGGAGAATGAAAAAGGAAAAAAAAAAGTCAAGATTTTGGCAGACGGAAAGCACAGATGAAGCAAATTGACTTGCTGGAAGCAAGAACTCGTCTGACTCATACAAACAGTGGAGAAAGCTGAGAAACAACCTCAAACATCCTCAGAGGTTCCTCCACCAAACTGATGGTTTTGTCCAGAAGGGGTGAGTGAGGAGCTAAATACAGGGTGACAAGAAGACTGCTTATGGAGGAGTGAGGTCCCCGGGCCCTCCCGCTTGCCCTGGGCTATCCAACACCAGGCAGAGTTGAAAGTGGGCTTAGCAGATCACAAGCTGGAATGAAGCACAGGTTCACATGAGCAATGGTACAACCTCCCCAGCTCGTTTCTTCTGAGCCTGAATCTGGCTCCCCAACCCAGGCAGGAATCATTTACCCTCCAGATAAGAGATTATCAAGTGCTCAGAGGAATCTGACCTGCTCAAGAGCCAGGTGCTTATACAGGAGCCCAGATGTAAACCAAGATGGACCCACTACCCTGAGGCAACTCTTGACAAGCCCACCCAGGTACACAGGGCATTTCGCTACTCTTACCAGGCTCACTACGGGCAGAGCGCCGTCACCCCAGCTACTGGCCCCCAAGGTAGAAGAATGTGGCCAAAACCACCAAGTAGAAAACAAAGCATCCTGAGGGAAACAGTGACATTCTAGAAAAAGTAAACTACAGGACAGAGAACTGATCAGTGGTTGGCAGGGACTGAGGATGGAGGAGGGTATTGGCTACAAACTAGCATTAAGGAACTTTTGGGAGTGATGGTAGTTCCAGAACTATATACATGTACATTTGTCAACACTTACAGAACAAAATAGGGTGAATTTACTGTATGTAAATTGTTCCTTGATAAACCTGATTTTTATAAAATTATATAAAAATCAGTTGAAGATATCAATGTGCCTATGAACTGAGAATAAATAAAATAAAATATAGTATGTCCATATAATGGAATATTATTCAGCCATAAAGAGGAAAGAAGTACTGATCCATACCACAACATGGGTGACCTTGAAAACAGTGTGTCAAGCCAAGGTTGCTTGTTTTCTTCTTCAAGGCCAGCAAGAGGGCACCTCTCTGACTTCTCCCACGTGTGATCTGTAGATGCTCTTTGGAATTTCCCACTGATTAGGTCATGCCTACCTGGATAATCTCTCTTTTAAGTAACTCAAGTTTGACTGATTAGAATTTTAATTATATCTGCAAAATTCCTTCACCTTTGCCATGTAACAACCTAATGATAGAAGTGATATTCCATCATAGCCACAGGTTCTGTCTGCACTCAAGGTAAGGTCATGCAGGGTGGGTGGGGGGCCATGGGTTGGAATTTGGGGGACCATCTTAGAATCCTGCCTTCAACAACTAACAATAAACAATTGTAAATTGAAAAAAAAATTCTACTTTCAAAATTACTAAAAAATATGAAATATATAGATATAAATCCAACAATAAATGTGTAAGACTATATGCCCAGGACTGTAAACAATGATGAAAGAAATAAAAGACTTAAATAAATGGAGAGATATATAATGTTTACTCATTGTAAGACTTAATTTTGCTGAACAAAACAGCAGCAGACTCACAGAACCCAAGAATGGACTAACAGTTACCAAAGGGAAAGGGTCTGGGGAGAATGGGTAGGAAGGGAGGAATAAGGGGGAAAAGGGGCATTACGATTAGCACACATAATGTAAGGGGGGGCACGGGGAAGGAAGTATAGCACAGAGAAGACAAGTACTGATTCTATAGCATCTTTCTATGCTGATGGACAGTGATACTGTAATGGGGTATGTGGTGGGGACTTGATAATGTGGGGAATCTAGTAACCACAATGTTGCTCAGGTAAGTGTATATTAATGATACCAAAATAAAACTGAAAAAAAATTCTAAAAAAATATTGCTAAGATGGTACTTTCATCAAATTGTTCTATAGATTCAATGCAATTCAAATAAGTAAAAATACCAGCAAAAAAAAATTATTATTGTTATTTTTTGTAATTGACAAAGTACTTTAAAGTTTATATGGAAAGACAAAAAAGAACAAGAATAAACAATTTTGGAAATGAACACATTTGGAAGACTCTCCTTACCTTATTTCAAAACTTAACTTTACAGCTACAGTTATGAAAATATTGTGGAATCAAAGTATAGAAGTATAGACCAATGGGACAGTAGAGGGTTCAGAAATAGACTCATAGAAATGTGGCAAATGGATTTTCAACAAATATGCAAAGGAAATTCAATGGAGAAAGGACAGCCTTTTAAGAAAGTAGTGCAGGAAAAATTGGACACCCTAGCATTAAAAAATAAAATACAACCCATCCTTTGTATCATCTATGAAAATAAACCCATAATTGATCATAGAGCTAACTATAAAAACTAACATTATAAAACTTCCAGAAGAAAACATGGGAAGAAATGTTTGTGATGTTGAGTTAGGCAGTGATTATTTTTATATAATTCCGAAAGTTCAATTCATTAAAAAAATAACAAATTGGACTTGATTAAGAATTTCTCCTCTTTGAAAGACACTGTCAAACAAATGAAAAGACACAGACTACAAGAAAATACTTTCAAGTCACCTAACTAGCTTTACCAGTTATTGTACCCAGAATACATAAGGAACCCTCAGAACTCAGTAATAAGAACAACCCAATAATAAGTTGCCAAAAAGATTTGAACACTTTACTAAGGAAGATATATGGATGGCAAATATGCAGATAAAAAGATACACAACATCATTAGTCATTAGGGAAATTCAAATCAAAACCACTATAAGATGCCACTACACAGTTAACATTAAACAAAGCATAACAGATAAAACCAGGTGCTGATAAGGACACAGAGCAATGGAAACTCTCATAAACTGCTGGCAGAAATCTAAAATCATTGCACCACTATGGAAAATAATTTGGCAGTTTCTTATAAAGTTGAACATACACTTACCAAATAACCCAGCAAATCATGAGTATTTATCTAGGTGAAATGAAAACTTACTGTTCACACAAAAACTTTTACTCAAATCTTTACAGTGGCTTTATTTGTAATAGACCCAAACTAGAAACAGTCCAAAATGTCTTTCCACTGTGGAAGGGATAAACACACTGAGGTACATCCATAAAACAGAGTATTACTAAGCAATTCAAAGGAATGAATTACCTACCATACATGCAACTGCTTGAGTGAATTGCTAAGGCATTATGCTGTATGAAAGAAGCCAGGTTCGAAAGGTTACATACTGTATGACTCTGTATATCATTCTTGAAATACAAAACTATAGTGGAGATCATATCAGTAGTTTCCCAAGGTAAGGTTTGGAGGGAGGGTGTGACTATACATGAGCAGCATGATGGACATTTTGAGGGGGCAGAAGAGGTCTATGCTCTAACTGGGGTGGATGTTACCCAAATGTGTGCATGTATTAAAACTCATGGAACTCTACACAGAAAATGGTAATTTTACTGTGTTATGATTTAGCTTTCTAAAGAAAATTGGTGCTTCTGAAGAGTAGGATTGAGCAGAGGGGGAGGGGCAGGTCAGAGCACTGTTGCCCTTCATTAGGACCACGTTGTTTTGATGTCCTTTAGCTTTAAACTTGCATTATTCTAATAAAAAGAGGAAAGAACTAACTAGAGCTGTAGTCCTGTGCTCAGGTGCCAGCCTCACCATGCAGTAGCTATGCAACCGTGGGCAGGTCTCCCAACTTCACAGGGCTTCACTTTTCATCTCAAAACAAGGGGTGGTAATAGTTAACTCCCTTTTTTGGGGGATTAAATATGTTAAAACCTGTACAGTTCTTAGAAAAGGACAGGCCATATTAGAAATAATTCTTACTATCAAAATTATATTATTATAATAATTATAAGTTGCTAAATATTATGTTAGCAAGCTGGTGTGTTATTCCTTACAGGTAATTTCTTAACTAACTGAAGTAGCACTATTCTCATGAGGTATAATGGTGCATTTTAGGATATATTTTTCATTTAAATCCTATATTTCCCAATTTCAAAACACATGAAATCTGACTATCTTGTATTATTAATTTGATAAATCACAGTAAGGGCTGTTTTATAAAAAATATCTAAAACACTGGATAGATCTTCAGTAATAAGACTATGAATGACTATACTTCGGCAATTGTTTTCTATTTGTGATAATTTAGTCCTAATAATTTAAAACAATAGTGTTCTCAGAGAAAATCCATAAAACTATAGATCTTTAGTTGTTACCTGTTACATTGTTTTAATCTTCAGAATATACTCATTTTCCTCAGAAAGTAGATAAAGTTCAATTTCTCTTTCTATTGGTATGATATTTCCTAGTCTCTTAATAATTGTATTTCCGCCTTACAGAGAACATGTGAGAATGGTAACCATGCTGTCGGGAGTTCCAGCACCTCTCTGCGGTGCTTTCCTTCCTTTCTTTGCACACACACCTTCCTGGGGATGCCTGAAGGAGCGCTCCTGACCTGCTCAAGCCATGGGCAGTTCTCACAGAGCGGAGCAATCCTCCGTGCACCCCATGGGCACCTTGTCAAGACAGATTATAAATTGTGTCTGTCTCTCGTTTCTGTATTTTTATTCCTCTCTGATCCAAGGAAGCAAGAATCTGCCTTTCATTGCTTTGGGGGCTCAATAATGGTTTTGAGGATGCTGAGCCAGAAGCAGGAACACCAGGTTCCCAGCAGAGAATCCACAGCCCCACTTTTGGTTGTGAAAGCCAGAGGCTTTCGGAGGTGGTGAGCTGGATTGAGGAGGGTTTGGGAGAGGCAAGAGGGGCACAGGGGTGCTCTGGGCTTACCCTGAAGCAGGCCGGGGTGGTGGTTTGGGGATTTCTGCATCCGGCGGGCACACCAGCAGCAGGGGTGTGGGTGGGTGAGGTGGGGGTGCCGATATGGACAAGGGGTGCAGAGCCTCCACGTGGGAGCAGCAGGGACTACCGCACTGTAGCCGGTGGCCTGGGCCTTACCTCAGAGGACTTGTGGGCAGCTGCCTGTGTCCCCCAGATGCTCCAGGCACCGGGGCCTGATCCCTTGTTGAGCTGTTCCCATTCTCTGAGACTGGAGAATTCTGATTTGTAACTCCTGGCAGGTTTCCTTAACCTGGCACTTAGGGAAAAAAAAAAAAAAAAGGAATTAGTTGCTAAGATGCAAAGATAGAGTGTGGCTTAACTATACACAGATTTAATAAATGTGTAATTTAAGCCTATAAATCCAACTAATCCCATGAATTTATATTATACAGGTGTGGCCGTATTTTTACTGCTAGTTCCCTCCTTGTGTGGAATTGACAGCTTTCTGTCTCATTTTCTTTGTTTTATTTTTTAAGTCGATTTAGTGGCTTTTTTTTTGGTTAACCTTTGAAGAGCTAATCATTAGTTTAAGTTTTCTTTCTTTTTTTTTAGTTTCTGTCCCCCAGCACACTGCCATCTTGCTCGCTTTCCCAGGCAGGGCAGCCCCAAGGACGGCCTGTGTTCGTCTGTCCCTCCTCTGGGTATTTTTGGTCTTACCTCCCATCCTAAGCACTTACCAAAGCATTTCTCCAACAGTAATTCCTCTTCAAGTTTATTCCTCTTAATCTCATTATATTTGTGTTATTAAATTTAAGATATCATAAAATAGTACTTCCTTATTTCTTTCATGTGGAATCAAGAAGTAATGATTTAACTGACCTCGCAGTCTAAAGCCTTTCTCCTCAAAGTGTGGCTCATGGTCCCGCGGCAGTAGCATTGCCTGGAAGCCTGTCCCATTCTTGGGCCCCATTCCAGAATTAACAGAAATAGAACCTGCACTTGAACAAGATCTCAGGTGATTTCCATGCACATAAAAGTTTGAGAACCTCTGGTCCAGTGAAATTTCTAGCACGTCCGATTTTCATAAATTCAGCACATGACAAATCAAACTTGCCGTCTTTGTTCCTTAAAGCTTCATTCATCTAAGTCAGAAGCTTCGGGGAGAGCCTTGCCTTGGCCCCACCTTTCAAGTCTAGTCAATGACTAGGATCTGTTGGTTCTCTTCCCTTAATGTAATTCACGTCTGTCCCATTTTGTCTCCCCCATCCCACTGCCTCCAGGCCCTCATAGCGTTCTTTCTGGATGCCACATCCCATTGCTGTTTGCCCTCTAGCCTAACCCTCTCAGCAAAGCGAGTTGTTTTCCAGAAGCGAATGGTCTGGCTCTATTACTCCCCTGCTCAGACTACTTCAGCACTCCCCACTGCCTTCAGAATTGAATGCAAACTCTTCAAATAGCACACGAGCGCCGTCTGACCTTACCCCTGCCTACCTGGCCAGTCACACTGTCTTCTGACCTAGGTTCTAGCCACACCTGCCTCACTAACACTCTGTCTCTGAATGCAGATCCTCTTCTCTCTGTCTGGAATTCCCTTCCCCTCTCTCTTTGACTGGATAACTCTTCTGTATCTTTGAAATTGATGGTTAGATGCCCCTCCCTGAGAAGCCTTCTCCTAGTGTGAGGTAGGTGCCCCTTCCTTGCCTCCTTTTACAGCTTGAGCAGAGAGCCCCGTGGCACTGGCTACAACACTGTTTGCTTGTCTATCTTCCCTGTAAGCCTGTGAGCAGCTTGAGCACCAGGATTATAAACTAGACCTCTGAACAACAGCTCTGAGAATGAATTCTGGCTCACAGTAGGCATCCAATAAATGGGTTGTTGGATAAATGAATGAGACATTAATCTTGCTTTTTATGAATTTTTAGAAACAGTTGGAAATTCTTTTTGAGGATAGCTAGTTTCATTGTCTTCTCCATTTGTTCTAAGTATTAACATTGTCGCTTTTAAATCTTTTTCATTTCATTTTTATACCTTGTTGTTATATATTGTATTCTCCATTAAGACAAAAAATAATAATTTGTACCATCACTTTCTATATTAGTCATACTGACAAATTAATCTCTTCTCAGTCTACCTTTGAAATGCAAATTAAATTGCCCATTTTTAATGACCCTTGAAATACATGATTTTTAATGGCAGACGTTTCTGTTTTGAGGACTTACAAATGTTGCTGTTTTACTCTTGCAAAACAAATTGACTGGGTAACTGATCTGGGATGGTGATGCTTTGTCCTAAATTGCTTCACAAATGTCTTCCCTGATTTTTCAGTTGTAAAGTTGAGGCTTTCTTGTCTTCTTATCTCTGAAGAGCAGCTGCCTTATTCTGTTGCCTGCATTAACTGTTAAAAAACACTGTTCAGTTACAGAACATAATGGTGGAGAAAACCCCGTTTATGATAGCAACAAGTAAGGGAAACTATTCAGTAATAAACTTAACAAGATATTACATTGTAAGGCCTGAAATTATGTTGCCTTGACTTTGAGCCTCACAGAGCCACAAAGCTTTAGCCCTAAGTTCTCCTGCTCTTGCCAGATACACCCTCAAAAGCCTGCAATGGGAAAGGCTCCCCATGTCTATTTAAACAAGCCAATCACAGCCTCCTGTGAGAAGCAGGGGGCACCTCACCCTCTTGTTACTACAAAGCCCTGCTGGCTCTCTGTATTCCCAAGTGCCACCCCTGTGTGGCCCTGTGGTGCGTGGTGTCCTGCTGAGGGCTGTGAGTGTACATGACTAAACGGTCACCCATCTCAGCTGTCCAGTGTGGGTGGTGTGTGTCCAGCTATCACATGCTATTTGGGGTGTAGGATCCTTCCTTCACATAGGGTAAACAGGAGGTGATCAGAGCGGTATGTGCAAAGACTACATGAGGAAAGTATAGAAATACTCCTGAAAGATACAAAAATAGGCTTGAGCAAAAAGGAAGATATCACCTGTCCATGGGTAGGATGACTGAACATTTAAAAGATGTCATTCTCCTAAGTTTATTTACCAATTCAATGCAACCTCACGCAATATGAATACCAACAGGCTGTTTTATAGAGTTAGACAACGTGATTCTAGAGTTCTTATGGGAAACAAACATGCTAGACAGGAAAACACTGAAAGATAAAAACTATGGGAGTGGATAAGCCCTACCAGAATAAAATGCATGATAAAGCCTCTCTAATTAAAACAGTGTGGTGCTGGCACATGAACAGAGAAACTGACCATGAGAATAGAATGCAAAGTTGAGAAGTAGACTCAAATACACAGGGATATTTAGTGTTTGACAAACATGGCATCTCAAATCAAAGGACTTTTTAAATGAATGGTGTGGAGGCTTATTGTGTAGCCTTTTGGGAAAATATAAAATTAGATTTATATCTCACTCTATACACAGTGTAAACACCAAATGGATCAGGACTCCGAATGTAAAAAAAATTATACCATATAAATATTGGAAAAACAAAAATTGGGTGAATTCCTCTTTAAACATGGTGTAGGGAAGGCCTTTCTAACTATGACAACATCCAGTGGCAATAACTTGAGACTGATAAATTTGACTACGATAAAAAAGTCAAAAGACAACCAACAAAGCAGGAGAAAATATTAGCAGCATATTATGCAGCAGAGGGCTAATATACTTAATATGTAAGATAAACTTTTAAAAATTGAGGGATAAGGGACTAAAAATACAATAGAAAAATGGGAAAAGGATATATACAAACAATTCACACATACAAAAAAGATGCACAGTGGCCTTAGGCTCCTGGAGAGAAACCTGGCAGTATCTAATAGAACTATATATGCACTTTGAATTTTTGACTCAGCAAATTCAGAATTCAACTTCTAGGAATCTATGCTGGGGATATGCCTCCAGCAATATGAAAATATACACACACAAGATTCTTCATTGCAGCATTATTTGTAATTGTGAAACATCAGAAACAATCATGTGCCCATATATAGGAGAGTAGCTGCATAATCTATTGTAAATCCATATAAAAGAGCACTATACAGCTGTGAAAAAGAATGAAGATTACCATGAACCAATATAGAGTGACTTTCAGGGCATATTGTGAGGTCAAAATAGCAAAGAGCAGGAGCTTGTCCTTAGTATGCTAAACTTTGTGTAAGAAAGAAGGGATTATAAGGAAATATATATGTATCTGCTCATTTTTCCAAAAGAAATAGAGGAGGGATAAATCAGGAACTAATGACACCAAATGCCCATGGGAGAGAGGGGGGTGGAAAAGTGGTGAGAAAACGGGGTGAATGAAATCAGGATATTAGGGATGGAGGGAGTGACATTTCTCTGAGTGTATCTTTTGTGTAGCTCTGACTCTTAGAACTCTACTAATGTTTCATATATCTTTCAAATACCCAAAATGAAATATAAACACAACAATTCAACCTTAGCTGTATCACAAATGAGTCATAACAACACTGAAGGGAGTAGGAAAGAAAAGAACTGATGTAGGTAGCTTTGGTAAACAGTATCTTTACTGGATACCAATAGAATGGCACATAAATGCTATAATCTTGTTAGTAAGTGTATTTCTCATGGGGGTGCATGTTAGTGACTCTAAATTACTATGAGAGTACACTGGAATTAAGCAAATAAGTTAGTATATTGTAGGTAATGAAAAGCAGGTTTCTCACTATTGGAGAAAGAATTTCCGAATGAAGAAAGACTCATGTGAGTATTGGATTGGGATCAGGGATATCAGAATAAATTCATGGTTTTAAATATATACATACATAAATTAGATATAGAAATATACATGCAGGGATATGTGTGTGAATTACTGTATATACATACATATATTTGCTAGCCTGGTCTTATTGACTGGGCCTAGAAGCAATGACACTTCCATAGCAATGAGCACACTTAGGATCCTGATCTTGGTTTCTAATGATCATTCTCCAATAAAAGGAACCAGGGATCCTTGGAGAAGTGGTTAGTTCCAGGGCTGGGCAGGGAAAACACAAGATGATCTTGGAATGTCTTGCAGTGCCAGAAGTAAGGAAGTGCTCAAAGAAAGAATGGGAGCTGGTTGAAAGAATACACGACCCAACCTGAAGGGGCTCATAGGGCCAAAGCTGGAATAATTTAAGCCAAAAATAAACAAACAAATAATGATAGTATTTGATGTAGCCCATGGAATAAAATAATACCCACAATTCTACACTGATAGAAATAATCTTTTCCTTACAGAAATCCAATTAATAAATGTGGAAGAAAGGAGACTAGAAAATCACCATTAGGCCAGCACATAATTGTTATAGTCAAGATGCATTGAATTAATGAATGCTAAAATTTGTGGGTAAACATTTGAGGGGAAACAGGATGTTGGTATAGTCTGAAAAGTATCTCCTGGGAGAAGGATGGTAACTTTACAAGTGGTAAAATCCATCAGACACCACCTGAACCAAGTGATTTGTTTAATATCACCAGTAATAAAGTATCTTTACACCACGCGCCTTTGTGTCTACTATGCTGAAGACATGATAGCATTCCTGTGGCATTCTTGCCCAAAATGCATAACCTCATCCAAGTCATGAGAAAACATCAGATAAACCAAAATTGAGGGATATTCTACAAAATAACTGGCCAGTGCTCTTCAAACACGTCAAGGTCATGACAACAGAGAAGACCGAGGAACTGTCACAGTCTGAAGGAAGACACTAAGAAGAAAACAACTAAATGCAATGAGGGGTCCTGGACTGGATGCTGGCCCAGACAAAAGACATTCGCGGTGACACTGGAGCGAGGTCCACAGGTGAGTTAATAGTATTGTTCCAGTGTAAATGGTCTGGTTTGAATCATTGTACCATGGTATGTAAGATGTTAACATCAGGTAAAGTTGGGTGAGAGGTATACCAGAACTCTTTACCGTTTTTCCAAAGTTTCTGTGAAGTACAAAATTAGCCCAAAATTAAAAGCAAAAAAAAAAAAAAAAAGTTTAGGACCTTGATAAATGAACTGTTGGTGTTTTAAAAAGTAATAATGGAAGACTGTTGTTACTACTTTCAAGGATCATGTCGATAGTTTGTTACTAGAGAAGTTTCTCTGAACATGTAAAACACTGGAAAAAAAAACCCCAGCCAAACGCAGCGTAACAAGGGAGAAATCTCAGCGGGTCAGTCCATGAGGCCCTCTGGGAAGGGGACAGAGTGTCTTTCAGAAGCTCCTGCCTGCATGATGCAGGCTGGAGCACTTAGCCACAGGCTCTGTGTCCCCACTGACTGAGACTAAGGGGAAATTCACAGTCCCGCTAGTTCTGGGCAGTCCCGTGATTCAGCCAAGACTATTCTCCACCCTTCACCTTCCCTGCATTGAAAAAGACCCCCGGGCAGAACATGGCCAAACTGTGACCTGAGAGGAACAGACCAGAACAGTTCAGGAAAATTTGGTGTTGAGCTGTGATGCTAACTCCAGGGCATTGCTGGAGAGATGGAAACCCCTGTTTGCTGAGCCATTGTGGGAGGTAGGATGACCCACACAGCAAGGAACTGAATTCTGCAAGCAGCCATATGAGCTCAGAAGAGGACCCTGACCCATAGATGTGACCCCAGCCTCTCCAGTACCTTGCCTGCAGTCTTGGGGGACCCTACGCAGAGGACCCAGCTAAGCTGTGGACTCCCGACCCACAGAAACTGCGAGTTAATAATCTGGTATTGTTTTCAGCTTCTGAGTCTGTGGTGATTTGTTACAAGACAATAGATATGAAAACAACCTCCTTACAGGACTGTGACTGGTCCTCCAAAGCTAAAGCCAGGCCTAAGTCCCTACTAAAGTTCAACATATACCTACCCTATGACTCAGCAACTCCGGGGAAAATATGTCCACTGAAAGCCACGTGTAAGAAGATACAAGTCCTAAGAAGTGACAGCCTTAAAACGTCTCTGGCCTAGTTTAACCCCTTAAAGAATGAGAAATCTTTTCTATAATACTCATCAGTCTATGGTTGAAGAGAAATACTGATGAAAAACCTAGTTCTTCACAGGTTACCCACTCCTCTGTGGATCATGCTACTTACCCGTAACTTTTTCCTCCTACAGACACCATCTGGGCTCACAGTTTCACCCACTGTCTGAGCACTGGCCATCAAAACCCAGGCAGAACAAGCCCAGTCCCTGTTGTAGACAACAGGGATTTCCCTTCCAGGATCTTGCACTCACTACATCTTGCTCTGCACAGCGGTATCAGATTTTATTGACCTGGTGGAGGTGATGCTCTTTCCCCAGAACTGTTCTTAAGAATCAGCTGTACTAAGGGGGTTGGGGGAATTCATGTCAAAATCCTAGAGGAATTATAAAGCCTGAACTCCAATTATGAAACAAAATGATGTTAACCTCTTATTAAAGAAACATTGAGTCTCTGCAGACATAAGAATATGACTTATTTTTGTAAGACTGATGATGGTGAAGGAGAGGAGGTTGGGAATTTGGGAACAAGGAGCTTCCTGATTTTTTTGGAATCATGGTCTTTGTTGTATATAGATCTGTTATTCATGAGGTGGTCTTTCTTTTCCCCTAGCCTGGCATTGAGCCCTTTAGACACAATCTGGGTATGTGAAGAACACAGCCCCCCAAGCTGAATGGATGTGTTTGAATAGATGACAAATACCACTGAGGACCTACTGAGTAACCAAGCTTTCTGCCACGTGCTGGTGAAATAGCATTAACCCTATTCACAAAAGCTGTGGGCATGTTTTTCTCATATTCTTCCAAAATGAAAATGACTTCACTGTTGTTTATAATAATAAAAAAATACATATTGTATAGAAACTCCAAATAATACAAAAGGAAAAAAAAGTGGTAACTTTTCATAGCATCCTGAAAACACAGAGATCAGAACACCAGCCTCCCAAGATTGTTGGGAAGGTTAAATGAGAGAATACATGTAAAAATGTCTAGCACATAGTAGGTCCTCAAAAGCAGGATTTACACCAAAGCAAATGGAGCTTAAGCTTCAGGTTTCCTTATTAGCATGAGCCCTTTCCAAAGCCCCTAATGATGTGTTTCCTTGGTCATCAATTTTTGTAAAATTTGCAAAAGTAATCTTTTCTGTATTCCTTTCTTTTTTTAAG
Source organism: Manis javanica (assembly GCF_040802235.1). Lineage (NCBI taxonomy): Eukaryota > Metazoa > Chordata > Mammalia > Pholidota > Manidae > Manis > Manis javanica. The sequence continues at coordinate 11,604,744 of NC_133164.1, forward strand.
GAGCCCAGCCTTGAATTGTGTAACTTAAGCACCACAAAATCTGGAGTGATCCCTGCTAAAAAAAACTAGTTACTTCCCTTCCTTTGATAAATAGCAAAATCATGTTTTCCATCTACTGGGAGAGGCCTGTGGAAACATCTGAGGCCACGGTGACTTTGCAAGGCTCAGCCCCAGCCACATACCTCATTTTTATCTTTCCCTCGAGGATTACAGACTTACCCAGTGCATGGCTTGATCTTCATTAGCGAAGACCACTCACTCATTCCGCAGAGCAATAAGAATGGCTGGCACCTTCCTGGGATAAAGAACACTGCATCCACAGCCTGCTTTGTGGGATGTCCTTCATAAATTTAAGGAAGTATTTCCTGCCTTCTACATTGCCTGCAGACAACAGGTGAAAACAGCTTCAGCTATAGGCAAGTTCAATAAACAAAGGGATTTATTTCTTCCTTTTTACCACCTGTGTGACTAACCTCTGAAACCAACAACTCTTATTATTAAATCTTATTTTGGAGGAAGCTGAGAAAAATGACTCCATTTCAGGGCAGAAAAACAATCAGAGCTTGTTTTGTTTGCTTCAGAGGATTGTTTTGGTCATTAAGGACCCACGGGAAGAGAGTCTGCCTGCACAGCTAATTATCCTCAGCCACTAGCTGTCTCCGTGGCTCAAGCATGGCAGTAATGAGGCCTAGGTCTTGGATTCAGTGCCCATGTGGACAAGTTCACTTTGCTCCAGACACAATTACAAGCTGCATCTCGACTTCACCCTCCTTAAAAATGTACATCGCTGGCTGAAAGAGGGCTTGAGGGAGACAATATGTGTGTGTCCATCAGCACAACTGAAAAAACAATTTAGAAGTACATGACTCACTGATCTTGGGTTTTCAGTAACTTCTCTGTTGATGAAGGACAGAATTCAAGGACCTTTAAGGAACTAAGAAGAGAGAAGAAAATAAGGACACATGGTAAACATTGCCAATGGAATGAGGGTCTTCTTTCAGCTTTTGTTAGAAGGGCAATAAATTGCCATTAAAATAAGTAAGTTGGAGCTATACAGTACTTGGATCTATTTTGGTAGGGATTTCTGGTGGGAAAAAAAGCAAGATAGAGAAGTCATGTATATGATCCCATTTTATAAGATAACTAAAAACCCTTGTGTATGTCTGTGTATATATGTATAATTGCCTTATGCATTTGCAGGGAAACACAGTGTTAACAAGAGTTACTCTGGGGAGAACACTGATATGAGGATACAGGGAGGGCAGGAAAAGAGAGAAGACAAGCCAAAACAGGAAAGAAAGCCTGCGCAAAGAAGGAAGGAGGAAAGGTAGGGAATATGTGTGTGTATTCAAGTCTGGGTTCTCTAGAAAAACAGAATCAGTATACATATTAAGTATATTTTCACCATCTCTCTCTCTATATACATGGAGAGAGACAGAGAGAGATGGAGGGGAGATTATTGTAGGATCTGACCCTTGGGATTTGGGGGCTGAGGCCATGATCTGCCATTCTACAAGCTGAGGAAAGAGGAAAGCTGATGGGGGAATTCAGTCCAAGTCTGAAGGCCTGAGAACCAGTAGCAGTGTCAGAGGGCAGAAGGGATTCTCAGCTCAAGTTGACGGCAAATTTGCACTTCTTCTGCCTTTTTGTTCTATTCAGGCCTGCAAGGAACTGAGTGATACCCATGCACCTTGGGGAGGGCCATCTTCTTTGCTCAGTCTGCCAGTCCACCTGCTAATTTCTTCTTGAGACACCCTCCACCGACACACCCAGAAATGTTTTGCCAGTTGTCTGGGCATCCCTTAGCCCAGTGAAATTGACATGTAAAATTAACCAACAGCATATAATATGATGACATTCATGCCTTTCATGCATTTGGGTGCAATGATATATATGTGTATATGAGAATTTAAAAATTTTTGTTTGAGTGAAGTTGTTGACATAATATAAAATTAGACATTTTAAAGTGAAAATTCGGTGGCTAATATATTCACAATGTTGTACGACCACATTTGTCTAGTTTCCAAACATTTCCAGCACTCCAAATAAAACAATTAAGCAGTTCATCCTACTTCTCCCCTCCCCCAGCCACTGGCAACTATTTATTTTCATTCTGTCTCTGTGGATTTGTGTATTCTACATATTTCATATACATGGAATCATACAGTATGTGGGCTTTTGTGTCTGGCTTCTTTCACTTAGCATGTTTTTGAGGTTCATCCATGTTGTAGCATGTATCAATACTTCTTTCCTTTTCATGGCTGAATTCCATTGTATGGCTAGACCACAACTGGTTTATCTATTCATCCACTGATGGACATTTGGGATGTTTCTACCTTTTGGTTATGAATAATGCTGCTATGAACATGCATATACATGTGTTTGTTTGAATACCTGCTTTCAATTTTTTGGGATACATATGAATATGACTTATTTCGTATGTAGAAATAGAAACACACCAAATAGAATATAACACCATGCATAAGCTGCTCATAATGCAAACTGCTGATGGTCTCAATTATTAAAAAACAGTAATATTATCTTCCACATGTTTCATGAGATGACTATTTACTTCCTATTAGAAGTGGAATTGCTGGGTCACGTGATAAATCTATGTTTAATTTTAGAGGAACCATCAAAGTCTTTTCCACCATGGCTGAAACATGCCATCAGTAGTATGAGGGCTCCAATAGTATTTCTTTTTAATTAAAAAAAAAAAAAAAAAGGAAGGGCACCAGAGGCCATAAATTCTTGAAACTCACTAAGGGCAATGTTTACAGGGAACATAGGAGTATCAGTGGGATGGAAATTACCTTTGGCCTCGGGCCAATCTTACTTTCAGGGAGCCTGTTTCCTTTTTGGTGGAACAACATTACAGAGTACTTGAGTATTAAATGAAAAAAATATGAGAAATCATATTCACTGGCAGTCCAGACAATCAACAATACTTAGCTGAATCTCAATATTCTTCACTAAGAGCAGCAGTCATCGCGGTTGAAAAAATAGTTCACGCTGTGATAGATGTCAGATGATCATACCTCCAAAAGGGAGAGTTTCCAAGATAAGGGAAGTATCTCTAGAAAATACATACTAGTTTCAACAAGATGAGTATATGACATGGCAGCAAAAAGCACGGCCTTTGAAACCAGATAGTCTCGATCTACAGACTAGCTCCAAAGCAGTCAGAACTCTTTCCATGGCAAGTGACCAGAACCCCCGCAGAGACTATGCAAAAAAGGGGGACTTGCTGGCTATGGCCACAGCTTCCTGAGCAGCATATTATGCATGGGTTACAGCTGTGCTCCGCTATTCGTCCCCTCAGCCCTGAGGTTAGCGATGGTGGGGCACCTCAGTGTAAGAGCATGTGTAGGACTGATCACTCTGCTTTCCTCGGTAGGCTTTTCCATTCCACACCTGCTGTGTTGTGTGGCCACTGACTCCTCTTGGGCTCCCAGCCTCACATCCCATGGTTAGAGAAGAAAAGGGGGCCCACTTCCCCAGGCCACAGGTGGAAAAAATCCCTGTGGAATTCTGATTGGCCCGGCTTGCGTCACATGTTCATGCTTCCCACCAATTTCCATGACCAGGAGACCAGGTGTTTCAACTCACCCAGCTTGGGTCAGACGTCCCATTTCTTATAGCCATAGAGATAGGATCATTTAAGAGAATGGCAGCTCCCATATCTAGAGAGGGAGAAAGAAAGGGTCCTCAAAAGGAGATGGACACAAAATTTTTGATGAGACCCAATTTCTTGAATTTTCTTTCTGCGGTTTGTGCTTTCAGTGTCATACCTAGAACTATTTGCCTAGCCTTAGGTCCTAAAGATGTTTTTCTGTTTTCTCCTTAAAGTGTTATAGTTTTTCATTTAAATTAATCTTTGCATTCAGTGGGAAATTTAGGTCTAACTTCATTTTTTGCCCATGGATGTCCAATTTTCCAGCATCATTTGTTCAGAACACTATTCCTCCATTGAATTGATTTGCACGTTTCCCCAAAATTTACTGGACATATTGCATAAATCTATTTCTGGGTTCTTTTCTCAACCATTGATCTGCATGTCTATTCCTTTTCCAGCACCATGCTGTCTTGGTTTCACCAGTTAAGTAGTAAGTCTTAAACATCATGTAGAATATTTCCTCTCAGTTCTTCTTTTTCAAAATTGTTTTAGCTATTCTAGTTCTTTTGCCATTCCATATAAATTTTAGAATCAAATAGTCTGTATCTACAAAAAAATCTTGCTGAGATTTTGATAGGGACTGCGTTGAATCTATATAGCTCAGTTCGGGGAAAATTGACATCTTTATTATATTGAGTCTTCCAATCCACGAGTACAGTATATCTCTCCATTTATTTAGATCTTCTTTGATTTATTTCCTTCATGTTTTGATTTTCAGAATATAGAGTCTGCCTGTTTTGTGCTGCAAAAGACCCTGTTAAGAGGATGAAAAACTACCACCTGGGAAAAAATATTAGAAAATCACAAATCTGGCAAGGATCTCAAACCTATAAGATTTGAAGAACTCTCAAAATTTGACAGTAAAAAAAACCCAAACAGATTAGCAACCAAATTGTAAAATAGGCCAAAGATATAAATACATATTTCACTGAACAGGAGATATGGATGGCAAATATCACATGAAAAGATGTTCGATATTAGTAGCCACATCATATTTTAGTACAAACAGGCTTTGGTCATACACAGAAATGAATAGCATGTTCATGTTGACGGCTCAGTGTGGGAGAATTAAATGTATTCATATTGGCCACTAATGACAAAACACGTAATTGAATAAATCCAATGTTATGTCAAAATTATGTTTTGATCATATATAAAGGCTATTTTCTCCATAAACATATGCCAAATATATAGCAATGTAAAAAGTATTCACACATTTTTTTTTTCAAAAATCTTGCTGAGATTTTTCAAAGATGTGTTAAGTACACAGAGCTAACTAGCAGGAGTAGAGCCTGGAATCTAAACACTGCATTAAAAAATGCTAGATGTCAAATGGCAATGAATTCTTTGCCATGTATTTATTGAAGGTCAAATAATTGGCATTTGTTAGGCACCGAATGTATAGAAAGTTTAAAAAAATTCCCCATTGTGGGAAATTTTCAAAATAATTTTACATAAATAATAGCTCAGGCCTCAAGCTTTGAGTTTGTGTTGTTAATTAGATTATTTGTCCCAACAATGGAGGATCAGAGAAGATATTACAAACACACTAACAATTGTGTTAATCTAGGAAAGAATCATTCCACTCGAGAATCATTTGCTATGTTTTTGCCCCAAGGGCTCTAATTATTCACAAAACCTTTATTTCTTACCCATTTATGTTCTGAAAGTTGACCATGGAATAATCAAAGTATAATCCTGCCCAGCGACAGGAAGTGGCAGCCACATTATACACCTGACTATCAGAGAGAAGGCCTCAGTGTTGAGGTATTTCTAATGTAACTGGTATATTTTTCAGAAACAGCTTCAATATAGGTATTTTTCCCTCAAAATGATGAAACCGAAGTCACTGTTCTTTAACTTTTAAAGCCATGATGCTCCTCTGCTGCCCCCTCAAGGTTCTCAAATTTTTCTCTAGAGTGACAAATTTTTAAACAACCAAAAGAAACACACCAAATAGAATATAACACCATGCATAAGCTGCTCATAATGCAAACTGCTGATGGTCTCAATTATTAAAAAACAGTAATATTATCTTCCACATGTTTCATGAGATGACTATTTACTTCCTATTAGCATAATTCAGGGATGACAAATCTTTAAAATGTGTAATTTAAAAATATAGGTTGTATACATTTTAAGATAAAAGGGCAACACTTCTTTTTGGATATCTAATGTTCTTAGGTTTTAGGATACCCACAGTATAGTCACAATAAATTCCATCTTGATTATTTTACTGTGTCCACCATCAACTTATTGGCTAAATTTTTGTTCTGAGATAAAAGGAATTCACTAGACATTGTAAATGTCAACTTTCATGTATTGTAAACTCTTTGTAAGTAGTATTGTGAACAGGCCCTCTCATGCTGGTTACATATGGCATGGTGTTTGGGGGGCGGGAGTGGGGAAGGAACCCACCTTGCTGTGCACCTATCATTTCCCAGGCCTTCTGCATGCCTGACCTCCCCTAATCCTCAGATAACCCTGCAAAGTAGTTAGTACTTCCCCAAACCTGCAAGGTAGGTACCCTGCAGTAGTAGCTACCTGCAACCTGAGGTAGAAAGGTTATAAGGCCAAGTTATAAATCTACATATCTAATAAAGAGCAACACGCAGTCCTAATCCAGGTTGGTTTGACCTCAAAGTCCATGCTTTGTCCAATGCCACGTTACTCTCCATATGAAAAACATGCACTGATTCATTCTTTCATTTAGTCTCTATTTTCTACTCTTCCTTCCATTCAAGCAATTCACTGAGCACCTGCTCTAGGTGGGCCCCACAGATAGAGTTAAATGCCTACTAGAGTTAAAGGCCCCTCTAACCCAAGCACCCCCAGGCATAGATGGGGCACAACCATGTAAATACACTTAACACTACTGAACTACGTGTGCCCTTAAAAATGGTTAAGGTGGTAACCTGTTGCGATAGAATGAGTCATAGTAATACATATTTGGTCATTCAGATGACCCAATATATATTTCCCAGGTATATCTGGTCTTCATCCAGTTCCTAAAGACACTGCAGAGTCTTAAAGGTGAAATGGGTGTTTTGTCATCTTAATGAGACTTTTGGACCCCACCCAAGGGCAGGGCTGGAGGTTGAATCAGCCAATGGCCAATAATTTAGTCAATCATGACTATGCAATGAAGCCCTCAGAAAAAACCCGGAGAGAAGAGCTTATTGCTTTCTTGGATCCTGCATCTCTGTTGGAGAGAGAACTCCTACCCTTGGGAAACCATCCAGCCATCCTACCCTTGGGGAACCAGAACACCTCCACATGCCACCGAGCCAGGCCCAAAGCTCCCTGGATGATAGACGCTTTTATTTGGGACCTTGCCTGCCCTATGTATCTCTTCACTTGGCTGTTAGCTTGTATTCTTTACGGTATCCTTTATTAAACTGGTGAGTTTTCTAAGTTCTGTGAATCACTCTAACATATTAATCAAACCTAAGAGAGAGGTCGTGGGAACCTCCAATCTGCAGCCTCTGGGTCAGAAGTGCAGGTAACTGCCTGGGTGTGGGGGGTGGACGGCAGTCTTACAGGACTGAGCCCTTAACCTGGGAATCTGGTGCTGTCTCCTGGCAGATAGCATCAGAATTGAGCTGAGTTCTCCAACACCCTGCTGGTGTTCAGGATTTGCTTGGTGTTGTGTGTGTGGGAAGACCCCCCTCCGTCCGCACACAATGGAATCGGATCCAGGAACCCAAAAGGAGTAATATTATTACTGCAGTATATTACTGTTGTTATATATATATGTATGAAAAAACTCACCTGTGTATCATGTATTTTACCACAATTAGAAAAATTCTATTAAAAATACATGACACAGGACATAAATGGTTACACAGATGTTGGCAAACTGTAAGAGCAAAACTGGGATACTTAAATATTAGCAAACTCATGAAGCAGCCATGATGCCTGGAGCTGAAGTGAGATAGTAATTCTCTGGGAAGTAGCTGCTCCCCCAGGGATCCAGGAGTAAAGGAAGAGGGGGTCTGTCAGAGCCACAGCCCAGAAGCCCGAATGGCTGCCTGCCTGGTCAGGGGGCATGGCTAACAGAGGCAAGACCTTAAGAAGCTGGGTTTGAAGGAAGAACTTGCTCCTGCTGCCAGGCACTGGAGGGCCTCCTCTCCCAACACACTCCCATTGCCAGGGCGTCCTGAAAATGCACTCTGGCCAGGTCCCACCCCAGGGTACAGGGCAGAGCAGAGCAGGGTAAGCTTGGAGCTGAGACACTAAGTGAATAACCAGCATGAATGGTGAGTTTCCAATATGGACATTGTATTAGGTGGTGGTGTAGTAACGTTAAATTCCTGACAGTGATTGTACTGTGGATGTGTAAGGAAATGTTATTTTTACATGTATTACAAAATATTAAGGAATGAGTCTGTAACTTCCTCTTGTTGAAGAAAACCTTATTCATGACACTCTGAGGAAGGTAGGCAGGCTTTGTTCAGGGGAAACACTGTGATGGGGGCTTGCAGCACGGATGGCAGGTGGGCTCAGCTCAGACTCTAACAAGTGGGGATCTATACCGGGGAGCAGATGGGGCAAGGTGGGGAGAAATGAGTAAGAGGAAATACCGAGGACAGTGGGGGTTCTGGCTGGACCGACCGGACTGGACTTGTGCTGATGGTAGGCAGGGAGATCAGACATCACCTGGGGGACGGTGGGGATGAGGAACCTGACCAGATAATGAGGGCGGCTAAACTGACTGGGCAGCATTCTTGCTGAGTTGGACGGGGCAGAGACACGTGGAAGCTAGGAAGGCGCAGCCCATGTGAGACAGCTCAGAGGGGCCTGACCGGAGCCGGTCGGGGAGACATTTTTGCCACTCTCAAGGCATTTAGAAGGTAGAGTGCAAGTCACAGCACGTTGAAGGGGATGATCTGGAATAAAGGATATACGCGACTCTGAACTTTTACACTTCCTGTAAATTGAAAATTATTAAAAAATATAAATTAAGAAAACCCGAACCTGTACCGTTCTGCTGCCTCTGTCTGGTTCATGCCTCCTGTGTCTTGTTGGTTGAGCCACATTCTTGCTGAGTTTTGTTAATCTAACAAATTATCATTTGTTTTATTTGACAGAATAATCATTGCGTTTTATTTCTTGTAACTAAGTAGAACAAAACTTCCCCATCCTATACGATCCCACTGCAAGGCTTGGTTAAGGTCAAGTATTTCATAGATTTCGGTCATGAGTACCATCTTCATGAATTTTGACAAGCCCTCAAAAGTAACTGTGCCTTTGTTTACATGTAATTTAAAAAATCAACTGACTTATTTTTTTTTAAAGTGTTTTAAAAGAAAATTTTAAGTTATTCCCCTAAATGAAAAAGCTGGTATCGTCTGCTATAAAAGGTAGGTAAACACAGAGATAAATACATTTAGAACAGAACAGTTATTTTTAAAAATAAAAGGAAAGAAATGCTAGTAAAGATAATTATTTTATGAAAATGTGTATTTGAAAATATGCTAATGACAATGGAATTTTTTATGCTGGATTAGTAATAAAAGGATGTTCAGCTTGATGTTACTTAGTTTAAGATAAAATGTTACTCTAAATCAATGATGATCTAGTTTGAACATTTTGATGATAGCCAGTACTTGAGCATATCAATTTATATTTTGTCATTTAAAGGACAAGAGATGTTTAACCTCCAACAGTTGGATTGAGAATTAATTCCTAGCCAAAATGATGTGATTTTTATTCCACATAGACATTTGCATATTTATAAACCTAGAAGGATACGTAGAATAAATAATCTTTCCTTCTGGGGAGGATGTTTAAAAAATCCTTTTCAGAAATTTAGCCATGTTGAAATTTCATTCTAAATTTACTACGAAGATATAGGCCTCAAGCAGACATTTCAGAGATTCCTTTCATGGCAGCAGCATTTAAAGGCAAAAGAAAAATTAGGTTAATCATTGTTGACTTACTAAAAAAAATTAATAAAAATTAACCGAAATGTCTAATTAAAGGGTTCAGGTTGGGTTAACTAGGTATGTGGGTAGTTTCTCAGAACAGTTTTTAATGTGACTCATATCCATCAAAGACACACAAACATTTCATCAGAAATGCTTTCTTTCCAGAAGGAGGTTATGAGTTACATTAAGCAAAAACTGTTTGGGACCAAGCCAGTGAAGGGCCTTCACTGAATAATGTTTTATTAATCTTTAATTCTGAACCAGGTACAGGTGATCCTAATGCAAAAAAATAATTTAAAAAAAGAGAAGGCTCTCTAGAATTTGGGCCTCTTCCCAAAACACACATATTTTATAATGTATGAAAACTTGGAAAGCATTCCTTATATACTTAACCGCTGCCATCTGATTTGAGAAAATATGTCATGGGTCTTTTCATAAATAAAATATTTTCAGCAAAATACTCATCTGAGTCCAGAAGTGGAAAGTTCAGATTAGCAGTGGTCTCAATCTTGGTTGCTTTGGGAATGTCTGAATGTTTGGGTGCCAGCCCCCAGGGCCTGGGTATACTGTCACAGTAACAGCCACTACCTTGTCCCCTGAGCATTTTGGTTCCTTACTCCAGTGAATTGTCACCAGCATTCCACCACGCAGAAATCAGAGAAAGTCTTTGGAGCATCCAAAAGAAAAAATTTGGAAATCATTTAATCTATTCTAGATAGCTCAGATAAAGGCCAACATGGGATGTCTGCAATGAAAACAGGTCCAGGCAAGCAAAGGCTCTCCTAGACAATGAAGCAGGAACTGGGACAAAGGGCCATCTCTTACCGGTGGCAGTTTTCAAAACAGCCGGAAGCCATGGTCCAGAGCTCCCTTATCGGGAGGAAAAGGAGTTGGGGCTGAGATTGTGGCTGGATGGAGTCGGCCTGCTGGCTTTCCTCCAGTCTCGCAAACCTTTGGGAAGCTGGTCGTTGCTCTGGAGCTGGGCAGGCTATCTGGGGAAGCAAGTAGCTTCAGTGTGAGCAGGATCCCTGGAGAGCAGAGTGGGGTGACAGAGACCTCGAGGTTTCTCCCAGGGGTGTAAGGGCGATCCTATCGTAAAGCAGACAAGTATACTCAAATGCAACCTTCATTCTGCCTCAGAATCCTTTGCTGTTGTATTCAGGACTGTCATTGCTCTTTAAACAGATGTTTATTTCAATTTCAATCCATTGGCCCCACACGTGTATTGCTTTTATATTTTTATTCTTTTCTTCAAACACAAGCTACAATGTGAGCCAATCTTATGGCTTATTGATCGCTGTAGTGGTAACCTTTTCCCATGAGACCCAATTCAAGAACACTAAACACATTGGCTGTTTTTCTTAAAATAGAACTATTTTTTCTGACCCTTTAACTTTATAGTCAGAAAATGCAATAGGGTCATAACCCTACAAACATTCTTTCACGATTTCCTATTCAAAGGGGGCTTTATTTCAATGGCTGAATGTTTAAAACTACAAAAAAATATGACAGCTGCAGTCATGAAAAGAGGGGTTTGAGAAATGAGGGGTAAGCAGCCACAGGCACTGGGGCAGAAACAGAAAACGGACCACCTACCTGCCCAGTAGGAAGGTTCTAGATATAGTGAGGCAAGAAGTGACTACATGTGAGAGCTGGGACCCATTCTAGGTGGGCTGCAAATAACTTGGCACATTCTCTTACTGCTGTCAACCTGGAGGCAGGGCTTTGGCAGGGGGTGGGGAGAGGGTTCAGAGACCCAATCTTCCCAGCTTTCTGCCCATGCGGCTTCTTCACCTTTCAAGATAGCACACACAACTGGCCCCAAGTGTCCCACTATGGGCCATCTCTGTCACAGCTTCAGGACAATCACAACTGTGGTAGCAATGCTGGATAAAAAGCCTTTACTCAGTTTTTTGGTGAGCAGGAGTGGGCATATTTTAGTCTCTGGTATTTGCTACAAGGCTAAATTGAGGCCACTGATGCACACCCCATCCAGTTTAAGATAATATGTACAGCACATGTACCACCCTCTTATTATGAGACCAGGTGCATCAAGTATGTTTATTTACTTAGGTATTTACTGATGGTTCCATTTGTCAAATACAACTCAAGTTATGACAGTTGCCTCCCATTTACAGAAGTGTCAAATTAGCTAAGACAATTTTACTTTTCTTTCAATTTACAGCATTAAAAAAATACTCCAAATGAGTTATGCTAAAAATTTCTAACACTTGTGCAGGTAACTTAACCTTCTGTTACAAAATGCCCAGAAAATTTTAAGAGCCACATATTTTTTTCTTCCAGAAATAATTTAGATTGATAAATATATCACTCCTGGCTGACATGCAAAGCCACTGAAGCTGGTACAAAAGAAACATGAATTTTCATTTTGTTTAGACAACATGAGGTTCAAAAAATGTTTCCCCAGACAATTCCAAATAATTGTTAGTTCATGGAACAACATGTTATAATTTTGTCCTAAGCCCTGGATTTCAGGATAATGTCATATTAACAGGCTTTGCTGCCAAGCTTTCCTGATTAATTTGGTTCAATTCCAATTACTTGCTTTTCTATTTGTCATAAAGGATGTAGTCTGCAGTTGAGTTGTGGCCATTTACTTATTTCAGGCACCTTCAGCTTCTTTTATTGGAACACCTGACTTTCCCATTAATGTTTAAACTGGAAGCTAGAAGTTTCTTACTTTGTTAAGTACTCATAGTGCTTTACAAATACTAGATTAAAAACATGTTGCAGTCTTCTAGTCATGCTTCCATCTCAACTTAGGCAGGTATGCCACATTTTTAACATACTTTAAGTGCAGTAATAATTGAAATTAAAAACAAAATCTAAATTGCTCCAGTCGACTGGCATCAGTACATAAATAGGCTTTTAAAACTCTGTTCTATGAAAGAAAGCAGGAAGGGGCTGTCTTAACACATTTTCTCCCAACAGAAATACAGTGTAAAAAGCAGTTCTACTACAAAGGAGTCAATAGGTACCCACTGAAAGCAATGACTGTGCTGGTAAAGTCCTTCAATATACCTAAGTTTCTGGGCTGATGGTGGTGTGCTGATAATGGAAAATACATTTGAGGGGTAACTGCTACCAAATGAACCACCTTAATACAATTCATTCTACTTTCTAGTCCATTTCAGATTGAGTTTTAATAAAGTAATGCAAAGCATTTAAAGAAAAACAACCTTTAATTTTAAATTCTGATCTATGCATAAAATTCACTTTTATATTGCGGTTAAATTTAGTACAAACTATAAAAATGTTAACACTGAAGTTTTGACAAATCTATTAAGATCCCTTAGAAAAATTATTTAAAGAAACAAACAGCAAGTCATTTACTGCTATGAGGGTAATACATAAAAGAAAGAAAACCATTCACACATTTTACTGAACCTACCAGTAAATAATTTTAGCCACTAATACTTATTGTAAAATCAAAAGTTTGAAAGTTGTGTGTGGCTCTGTAACAATTAAAATTTGCAATGAAAGTACTAAGCCAGATCTTTCTGATCTACAATAATCTAGTTAAAAAAACTATTGGTTGAAATTTGCAAACCTTAAAAGGGTACCAATTGTGAAGGAGTAGGTGTGTATTATAACTTAGGCTCAAAGTCAAAGATAACAAAAACTAGAAGCTCTTGAAATTGAATTGGACAAGGAAAATATAAGGGGGGAAAAAAACCCAATTTCAGAGCCATAGTTATTCCTTTAAAAATATTAGCTTATTGTTATATTAAAAACACTAAATGAATCAAAGCCAGACAGTACTGAGTTTTTACACAAGCCTCTTTTGTATTTCACTGTTGTTTATTGAGGAGTGAATGAGAGACTACTGCCAGACATGCCAATGACACTTCACATTCAAGGGCTGGAAGCCAAGCTTTCCAAACTGAGTCACTGCACAAGCCTTTTGGGAAAAAACCGAAAGTGACATCAAGTATGACATCTTCATGTTTGTTGCTTTTGTCTTCAGCTTCCCCCCCCACCCAATTTTTGGATTTACTAGTTTGCCGGGTAAAAAGGCTTCTTTCTACCCTACAAAAAGACTCATACTCCAATCAACAGAATTAACACAAGATGTATAGGAATTCGTTTTAATGCACATCTATGCCGAGTAGCTCATCTTTAAAGCTGTTGTGCCTTAAATTTCCTTATGTCTAATGATCAAAATCGATTTTATTACCCTTTTCACCTTGAAATGGGTGGGTTATACCAATAGAAAAATACTCTTCAGTGCTACTGGAGGGCTTATGGGGAAGTTCTTCAGTGGTACGATAAAATCCGCTTGAACACCATTCTGAAATCCGTGCTTCTTTTTCTGCTGTTGTGGCTTTGCAGAATGGCCTACACACAACTCTACTGTTCTTTTTTGCTCAAAAACAAAACAAAGAAACCTAAACAAAAGGGTAAACGTTTATTTGGAGTTAGTTGTCTGCTGGTAATATTAAGGCCCTTCAGGCAGAGTTCAGGAGCTCCTGTATGGCTGCCTGCTGCTCAGGACTGAGCTGTGCTATGCATTCAGTCCACAGTCCTCCAGAAGTCTAGGAAAAAACATGTTCACAAGTTTAGATTTGGTGAAAAGGTCATTTGGAAGTATTTTAATTATCACTAGGTAGACTGAATCATGCCAAAATACTTTCTAGGTAGATTATTTTGCCGAGTATCATTGTAAAAGCCAGAACCTGTTAACTTCCTTAAGGTTCATTTACAGTAAATTTTCTTTATGCATTTTTACACTCATAAAGCTACACTAGGTAGATGGCACATTCAAATAACCAACACACATGAATTTAGGGAGCAAAAACCGCTTAAACTTTGTTAGCTGACAGCTTATTTACTATTAAAATCTCATCTTTTTTCTTCACAAACATGTAGAAAAACTACATGAGAATGTATTAAGTACCAACTGGAAGGTTCAAAATGTCTCAAGTTGAAGTCATGCTTTAGTTCTAATAAATAATAAAACATATGGATAGATTTAATATTAAGTATAATTCATTTGAGACTTGGAGAGAATATAAAAATGAAAATTTTGAAGATCATTGGGTTTCTATTTCCCTCTTCTACCTAATACAGGAGAATATGGAAAAACAAGTCCCCCAAACACATTTTATTTCCCCTTTTCCAGTATAACCTCATCAGCTCACCTGTACTTGGCGAACTACATTAGCCAGACGTTTGGCACAAGGATCTTCATGTTTAATTGCCTCATGCATTTCTCCTTCTGCAATTATACTGAATATTTTCGGCAGATTGGTATTGTTTGGGCCAAGAACGATTGGGTGATTACTAACAAAAGAAAGGGGGGAAAACCATCATGAAAGAGAATTGTAAGGAACAATCACTCAAGCATTTACACGTTCCTACTCCTTTCTCCCGACACTGAATTTTGTTACAAAGTCTTCATAAAATGACTGCACTCACTGAAGTCCACTGCCTTTTAACTTTGGCAGGAGGAAAAGTAGCTAATTTTACTTATTAGCTCTTCAGTTAATGTCCATGTAAATTAGGGAAAAATAGCTGGCTCATCTCTCAGGGTTAAGGGCCAAACAATAGAATGCTCTAAATACTTTATAAATAATTTGTGACTTACTAAAAAAAAAAAAGGTAAGCTATTACTAAGAGTAACAGTTTCTTAACACAAATTTATTTAGATATTGCAAAGTGGCTTCAAACCACTGAAGTTCAAAAGGATATATGGGCATTTTGAGAGTAAGCTGAGAAATAAACTCCAGGCAAGTTTAATGGAAAGAAATGTAACTGTGAATTTAACTAGAATTCTAGTCTTTGTCATTCCGAGAATTTCAAGAATGGTTAATTCCAAGGGAGATGATCAAACAGCATGATGGAGAGAGAACTGGTCACTCCAGACGAGGAGCAGGTAAGGAGTGTGGAGTCTCCAGGATGGCCATTATTCTTTAATGGTGGTTCTCAGTGGGAAGACTCGAATGTGTGAGCTTGAATTTAAACAGGTATGAAGAAATATGTCCATTGGCCTATTTCTACAAATTTCAGGAGACCAGTGTTTGCAGGCCTTGTATTTATTCATGAATAGAAGCAGTAATTAATTTTGACAGATCCCAGATCTTACTAATACTTAGGGGAACTTGGACTTAGAAAAAGACACTAAAGAACATGCCTTTGATTTGATAGCTTCTATCACCTCCAGTTGTTGCAATTTTCAGATATATTCATGGACACAAAATATAATTAAAGCTAAGGCCCAGGGCCAGATCTTGATTAACAATCTGGAATTAGTCTCCTTAAACCACTGATTCTTGAATCCAAAGAAAATGCCAGAACTTTAGAGGCTTAAATTATGGTACTAACATTGTACTTCAATTTTATTCTGCCAATAAATGATACATTCCAATCATACCTCAGTAAAGCTGAAATTAAAAAAATGGTGTGAGTGACATTAGAACGGAACCTTCTGAGAACATTGTGTTCTATTTGCCTCATCTGTTGAATTTAATTCCATAAAGGCTAACTCAAAATTAGATCTGATTATAAGGCAGTCTTAACTGTGATAGTTTCTTAATGATTACAAAGACAACATTGTTATAATAAACCTACATATCTGAGGGCTGTGCATAGGAAGTACTGTTTTACGTGATGGGAAGGAAATGAGGTCTATTTGTCTTCTATCTTACCTTTCAATCAGGTCACACAGGTAGTTGAAGGTCTGAACAGCTTCTTCCTTGTCTTCATGTAGTGGAAGCCAAGACAACCAGTGCGGAAGGACTTCTTCCACGTTCACACAGTCGGGCTTGAACTTCATGATTTTCCCTACAGCTGAAATGCAGTTCTCTGTAGCATTAACATTTTCTTTGGTCTTAGAATCAGCAGACTGAATAACTCTCACCAGCAGTGGAAGTGCTTCTAAAATAAGCATTTGAAAAAAAGTCAGTTAAAATATTTTTTATGCAAACAACATACATATTTCTTTTTATCTTTGCTCTATTTTTATTGATTAGAGTGAAGAAATGTTGAAGTGTAAGGAATGTTTTGTCTTCCCGGCTACAGAATCAGACATGGAAAGGAAGGGGAGACTGCCCAGTATGGTGAGGAGCACCAATACTTGACCAACTTAGAGACCCCAAGAGGCTTGATCACCTCAGGTACTTAAGCTTTTAAAAGCTGCCTAGCTATATTCCCATGCTAAACTCACAAGGGCCTTAGTATGTTTTAAAAGTCTTATGCTAGGGTATGGCATGCCTCTAACACTCAAAATGAACTGTACTCTGGAGGGTTGGGGTGAGGAGGTGCTGATTCCACCCAGATTTCATTTCCACTTCTATGAGAATAAACATGGTAAATTTGGATGTGCTATAGATAAGGTGTTTGAAAAAGGGAAAGAGAACAAAGGAGAAGTAGGTTATAATGTTTGGGGGCATGGAACCACATAAACAAAAGTACCTGTACAAAAAGGACGGTAGTTATCTCCACCATACTGAGCCATGACTCCCAGGCCATATGCAGCTGCTTGCCTGACTTCTGGGCTGTTGTCACATACATACTGGAGCATTGGCCTTAAGAAATATTCTGCATATTTAAATGAGGCTGGACTACAGTGTTCTATGACATCATCAAAGATGCACAATCCCCACTGTCTGTCTGGCCATGGTCTATGCGGACACTACAAAAGAGACACTCTTTTAAGCTTTAAATATCGGAGTACACAAAGAATGCAAAGAAACAAATATTCACTATAGACTTTCAGCTTAAATGGATATTCCTGATATGGGCAATGAAATACAACATGGTTAAGAAATCACTTCTTGTGAGTAACAGTCCACAAACTACTACATAGATTTAATGAAGTACATACCAGTTTAAAAGACTTACATAATTTGTTACAGAATTCTACAGTCTGACATTACTATATACCAGGAAGAACTGACAGTAATAGCAATGTATATATATTTACAAAGCAGATAATGGTAATGATTTAAGAAACACAACAATAACATAAGCTGAAAGATCTTAACTTCAGTGTAGATCCAAGAGGCCAAAGTAATATGTGCCCAAATCTTTTTAAAAATGTGCTGCACTAGTAAACACAGTAAAGCACAGAATTGAAAGCCAGAAGAGACAAACATCTATTGACTACTTTTAATGTGCATTTTAAAAACTGAATGTTTAAGGCCATCACTCAGAGTCTATGATAGCTGGTTGTTCATAAACAAGGATTATAACTGAATCCTCTAGAGTCTACTGAAAAAAATGTAACCATTCTATTTCCATTTATTAATTTACCAGGGCATAGGTAATCTGAAATAATGAAAAACCATTTGTGTGTCTTTAGAAAGGATAATAATTTAACTGAACTATGGAAAACCTAATTAGCAACATCAAGAATATACTGGGTAAGAAATTATTCAGGGCAATGCAATAAACTTTGTAAAATTAAAGATGTCCAATGGAAGCTCTTTATGATATCTACGATCCATTTTAATGTGAAAGTTTAAGTTTTCAAATGCTGCAATGAAAAAGTTCCAGGTCAGGTACCTAAAATAACTGTCAGAGAAAGGTAACACTTACAATTAGGTTGACAATTAATGGAAGCAGCTGTTCAAACCATGGTAACACCTTTTCCTTGTAGCTACTGAATATTGAGTGTAAAATGTCTGACACTTTGGTCAGAATATAAACATCATTGTCATCCTAAAAAAAATAAAAAAGAAAACACAACCACATGCATTAAAGCAATATCCCTATTATTAATAGCAACCTTTATTAAAAAATCTAAGAAATAAAAATACATTTCTCATCACTTTGAGTGCATAGCAACAGTACAGTGACTGAGGTTACCTCACTGACTGGATTTCATGTCTCTTACCTACCTATGGAAAGATACAGGCATGTGGCAAGTATTGCATTGACTGTGGAGTTTTCTTCAAATAAAAAATATATGGCTGAAAATTACACCAAAATTCGAAGTTCTTAAACAAGTTTTTATTTCATTATTATTTTTTATTTTCTGTGAGAGTATTTCCAAGTGGAATGGTGAGGAGATATGGGTTCAGTTATAACATCTCATCCCTGTGAGCAATTTATGTCAGCATGTGAGCACCCTGCAGAGAACTGGGGTGACCTGCAAGTGTTAGCGCTGGTCCACGAGGATATTCTGGACGTATTGTGGATTCTAAATCCACTGTTGAAATTTGTTTGATGGTGTCAAGTGGTTTGAGAAAAGAACTAAGCAATAAGGTAAAGAAGAACTATATCAACTGCTCCATATAAATTATTTATAAGGAGATTTGCACTACTCTGTGGGCTGTTAGAAAGACAAGCTCATGTTACAGAAAGATCTGAACTGAAGTCCTAGACTGTGAACAGGGTGTGACTTTAAGTGATCCTTTAACATCTGAGTTGGAGTCCACTCATCTTTAAAATGGTGAAAGCACCACTAAATACAAACAGCTCTTGTGAGGAGTATGGAGAAGTAAATAGAGTGAATTCCAGTGCTTTTGTGTGTGAGGTATTATGACAAAACGCACACACAGCATCTAAAACACAGATCAGCTAATTTCAAATTAGTTATTCTCTAAATTAATAAATGAAATATATATTAGATTCTTTTGCTAATGACTACTGTCATTACATCAGAATGGTAAGTCAGGATGATAGAAACTAAAGCATTTAAAAATCTTCTAGATGCGAACAGTCATGTAGATTAAGTTCTGAAGGGAATAATTTACCTCATCTTGTAGTGACTCTTCCACTTGTTCATCATAGTCTTCATCTTGTCTTTTAACTAAAACACACCCAAATAAATGTCTTTTTAAATTGTCACCAAAATGATCAAGGATTACATTCAGAATTAAACACATGAAAAACTTACCTTGTCGCAATTCTTGATTTTTAAAATGTTCTTCGAGTTTAGCTTTCAATATACCTCCTAATTCTTCAAAGTGTTCATTATTAAGGCATCCATCTCCCATCACTTCAATGCACTAAAATTAGGTTGAGGAAAGAAACCAAAACAAAGATGTAAGGGCTTTTAAGAGTCAGGAGTTGAACTCCATTAAGAATCACATGAAAGCATTGGGAAAAATTGACATAACTCGGTGCTCTGGAATATTAATGATTGAGTACATATGCCTGGTTTGTATTTGTTACAATGAGTTACAGAGAAGATTTAAAAAATATTTTAAATTTAAACATGTCCTAAGCATGGCAAGCATTTATGCTAGGTGCTAAGGACTCATAGATGAATAGACCAACCAGCTTCAAAGGAGATTATCTCCTATATACATCCTTTATACAAAGATAGCATTGGAGGAAGGGTAAGTTTGCCCTGGGAGGGTATTATGGGCGGAAGGAATGATATGGGCAAAGGCCCAGAAGCGTGCATTCTTTGGGAAAAGAAACAGAAGAAAATCTCAACTGCAGGGGTGCAAATGGGGACAAACAAAGATAACTTTTATATCAAACTGTGGAGCCAACTGTGCAGCTGTGAACCATAGGAGTGAACAAGAACATGGGGAGTGACTCAAATAAGGAGCAGTTAATGCTTGAGAAAAGGAAAACAAACTGGGAGGTAAGAAGAAGAGAGAACTTCTGAAGTAGACCAAGTGAGGTGACTTCACAGCAAAGAGACGACTTAGGGCAATAGGAAAAAAACAGAGGAATTTAGGAAGAGAATATGAGATAAAGTAGACAGATGCGAGTTGGAAATGATATCCAAGTTTCTGTAGTTGGATTTAAGTAAATGATGGTGTAAACTAATCAAGACCAGAATGCAAGTGTAGCTGTTCTTAAAACAAAAAGAATCACAACACCAAAATGTTAAAATAAAAAATGGAACATTCTCAGTTAAAAAAAAAAAAAAAATCAAACTATAGTACACAACTCCTTCCATCCCCACAATTTAGTAAGACTAATAAAAAATGAACACACAACCTCACACACATTTACCTTTGCAAAAGAATGCATTATTTCTGACAGGACATCTGAATCTGGTTCTGTGCCAATGGCCTTGATTAGAGCATCACACATAAAATGCCACATCTGTGTGAGATACTCAGGACCACGAACTCTCGCACATTCCAGGAGAAGAGGCATAGATTCAGCTGCTGCCACTCGAACACGTTTTATTGTTAAGGAAATGTCATTATTATCCTTAGTTGTATGTTAGTGTAATTACCACCGTCAAAGACTGTTCTCTCACTTCGCTTATTTAAATGTTAAAATGCTGAGTTCATGGGAGTGCCTAGACAACTTGTTTATCAGAGACTGCTCTCCAAGAGCTAGTGTTAAATATAACGTATGTATAAAAATATAAGTCTCCTTACTTGTAAGACTTACCTCTTACCTTTTCTGTCACCTGTAAGGTAGGAGGAATGAATCTCAAATGGAACACCAAACCATAAAAATGGCTGGGAACAGACTTGGGGCCTTAAGAGGATGTCTCAAGATGTACAGATCTCTCAAAACTTTAGGCAATGTTTCCAATAAATGCAGCTGCAGCTATGACTCCGAGGGAAAGTGACTGAGGACTTCTAGTACCAGTCTTCAGTTTTCAATGAAGATTAAGCTGCCTCTCCCTATCTAGTATCATTTGCAAAATAGGGTCAATGAGACTTCATGTTAAAAACAATCCTGCTTCATCATCATGTTGTTTTTGCTGGCAAAAACTGTCTTCTGTAGAGGAGGCCACACAGGACACTCAGCTACAACAAAGGGGCTCTGGGGTCAGATCTGGGCTCTACCACTCCTTTGGAACTGTCCTTTTTTTTTTTTACCCATCTTTGAAATTGTATGTGTGTAAAGGCACAAAAATGTACCTATACAAATTTCTACTATCATTATGTTGAAGAAAACACTTAACACGCAGATTTACCAAGAGGTGTTTCTCCCCAAAGGTGCTAGTCACATTTGAAATGTAGGATTCTGTTACAGGAAGTTAATTAGCAGTGGGTGTTTATCAAGGAACATCTGACTTTTTTAACATTATCAAAATACATTTGCAAAAGAAGCAATTATGTACAACCACAAACATTTGCCAATAAAGGATTAATCCTTAAAAATCCTTCAGTGGGTCCACAGAAAACTCAACTAGAGGATAGGTAACATTTTCTTTTTCATGTTTCTGGCTCAAGTGAACAGAAGTATACGCAAAGGACCAAGTTTTTAAGCTGAAATTATACTTAGTGCAAACACAAACGATGGTGATGTACATTTCAGTTACACCAAGTCTAATACTTGAACAAGCTACAGTTTAAATCTAGAAATGGTTTTCATTCCAAAATTGTAGGATATCATCGTGAAAATAAAATTTCAGTAGAGGGACCATCAATTTGACAACCTGCTCTGTATATTCCACAAAGCCTTCCTTTAGCTCTTTAGCATAGCAAACCTGAAACCGAAGAATTAGAAAAAAAAATCAAGATCCATGTTAGTTTTTAGGTTTATTTATAAACAAACAGCAAAATCTTAAGGACCACAGAATGCTATATTTTACTAGAACTACACTTAAAGTTGCATGCAGGACTGTCAAATTAATATTCTAATTAGAAAGAACTGTAAAGTGGTAAAGAGCATGAAAAGACTGTAGTATATATACTGCCATTCAAAGGCTGGAATACTCCCTACTCCCTATTTTTATTTCTTATGTGTGTGAACACTTAGCAAGTTTCAGCACTCTAAGAAAAACTTCAAAAACATATCATTTATGGAAAAATAATTAAAAAAGACAAAAAATCTCCAGAACTTAATTGTAGAGTATTACTTACTTTGTAAATCTGTAGCAAAAAGGCTTATGTTATTTTGTATTTTTCAAAAACTCATTTAACAGAAAAACAGTGCTGTTTTAAAAATAATTGTTTCTTTAGTCTACTCCACTACATTAAAAGATTTGATAATTTTGTTCGAAGATGTGACATTTGCTCTCCAACTGAGAGTGAAAAAGATAACATGAATATCCAAATGTTTATAAATTACAGGCAGTAAGTACTGGTAAGTTCAAGAAATACAGGTCCAAATGAATTAGAGAACACAACCGTGCTTTATTAATACAAAATAAAATCTAAGCTATTAACTTTTACTTAGGATTATTCAACTGCTAAATTTGTAGTATATCATCTCTTAATCCTATCTTAAAGAAAAAGAAATATTATCCTTGTCTATAATATGTGCTCATTAAGGAAAAAAGAACTCAAAAGAGAACTTACAGACCCCATAATACCATAAGAGTTTATCACTGTAAACATTAAAAATTTTGATGTTCCTACTATGTTTATTATTATTTTTATACACTGAAACATGCCAGTTTCATTTTTAATATTGAGAATGTTCATACATTCAAAAAAATATTTTCTGGCCAGCTACTATACACTAAGCACAAAACAGACAAAAATCCTTGCCCTCACATAGCTTTGTAGCACTATGTACAGAGTATAGCTATCTTCCTAAACAGGCATTTAGGCTGTTCATTTTTGTCACTGTTGTTACTAGTAACAGCACTGACAATGAAAGGTGTTATCTACATGATTTCTTTAGGAAGGAAACCCAGAAATGGAAATGTTTGGTCAAAAGGTTTTTACATTTTAAGAATATATTCCTGTTTTCCAAAATAATTTCTTTAGCATCTATGAAAAGCACTCCTACGAAAGGTGTATAAATCTACTAGGAGATGCTGTAAAAAATTCAGTGAATATGACAACTGCTTACCAGCATCTGACAAGCAGTTGATTTTTCTTCCAGTCCAGCAGTTTTAATACCAAAACTTTGCTGATCTCCAAGATTCACAAATTCCCAGCCATCATCATCACTCATATTCTCCATGTCTTGAGCTGTAACAGGGAAGGAAACAAATTCATGTTAAAAATAAAAGAGAGAAAGAAATTTTACAATTGCTATGTCTTCATGAGGACACTTACTATCCAAAAGGGCTACTTCAGGCTTAATTGAAGCTGTCTTCATTAAAGGCCCCATAACCACTGGAAGGTACTGCTGAAATTCTTTTCCAAGGATTTTGCACATTCTGGCCCATGCTGAGATCATGTAAGAGATCTGGGGGAAAAAACTTAAATTAAAACTTTTTTTAAAACAATGTGTAAATAAGGTATCATAACGAAAGCCATTTCCCTATTTCATAGAAACAATGTTTAATTTTACGTGCATGGCTCTTTAAGCACTTAAGTGTACTCTCTAAGGTTACATACTTAAAAAATCCAAAAACAGCAACAAAATCACTGTGAACATGGGGATAGACAGCAGGCGAGGCAAATAAAAAAGACAACGACCATGTCTTTCTTCCTATGTTAAAGAAACAATATAGTTTTCTCTAATAGTATCTGAATCACCTAAGTACAACCCATTTAATCATATCAACACCTAGGCACTAATTTTCTTGAAGGCAAGGAACATATTGCCTTTGACATGTTATCCCTACTGCCTAGCATTTCCATTCATTAACATTTATTAACACCCAAGAAACAAAACGTCCCTTCTTAGCTGTTCTGGTTTTGTGTAAGTGGCTGGGTATATTTAAGACACCTACTACTACTGTGTTTACACAGACTTAACCACCTGCAAATTACCTACAGAGAATCTGGTTTTAATTCATCATCCCTGAAAGGCAGAAAGTGATTTTTATTCCCCAATATCTATATATTTGTATATCTCATGTGCGCTATGTGCGTGCATAAACACACAGACTCCTCACTTATAATTAAAACCAAAAAACCCAACTTTAAGTGTATGGGAAAGAATTATAGTGTGGCTGTGTAAAGGCAAGTTTAATTCAACAGTAATTTATTGACTACCTGTTATATGTTAGGCATGTAGATACCATAATAATTATGACCCTTACAATGTTATTACAACACAGTGACTTAAGTATCCACTGAGACTTAAACTGGATGTGAAACATGAACATGAATTAGCCAGGATCTTTCTACGTTAAAGGAATGTTCACAGGCAGAGAGGAGAGCACGGCATGTTCTAACACTGTGGGGCTTCTGCATTTTTCTTCTGACGGAGAAGTCATTCTGGCATTCAAAGGGACAGTAGACACCCAAATGGGGATGTCCAGTAAGAGGTTGGGTAAATGAATCTTGAATTCAGAGAAACATCTGGAAGTCAAAAGCATGCAGAGGAAAACTGTAGCCATGACCAAGGAAGACTCTGCTCAAGGGGACTGAAGAGGTAAGAGGGCCTAGGTCAGAACCTGCAGAAGCACCAAAAGCCTGAGAAAGTCAGAGGAGGGGGAGCAGCTACAATATAGGCTGAGAAAAAATAGCACGAGAAGTAGAAGAAAAACCAGCAAAGATGTCTCTGAAATCAGGGGCTGGTACCTTAAGAAACCTATTATTCAATTTCTTTTTCTTTGTACATTTAACCTTGTGCTATCCAGGACTCCTTAGTGCACCTAGGTGAGTGTGTGAAGGCTGTGTTACCTGAGGGTCATCATCTTCCATATCACTGAAGTCTGTCTGGGTCTTCAGCAACAGCTGCATCACTTCGGATGCGTCTTGCATGAACTAAAGAAAATTTGGGAAAATGAAAACCAGCATTACTTGTGTGTATCAGATCAGAGAGGTACTTATTGTTACCCACTTGTCTCATGTAATAATAAAAGTTTCCAAAAAAATCTATTACATTTCCAAGTCATAACCCCTTAGATAAAATTATTATATTGAAAAATTTCATCTATGTTATAATGGACTAGTGCTTTATCTAGAAAAATGTATTTTCCAGTAAAAGGTCAAAGTGAACTGCAGTATGAAGATATTTCTCATAGTATCAAGTTTTGGTCTATGGTTTATGCATTTCTAGCAATAAAAAGATAATCCTAAGTCCAGAACAAAAATTTTGGGTTGCTGCATAGAGCTATATAATTTTCATTTAATCCTGCGTAGTTCTGGCAATCTTCACTGTATAAACAGACAGTGTTTAAAGAGAGTTTGAAAACCAGATACAAAGAGTATGGAACATAAAAAGGTTTTACTGGTTAGGTTCTCAGTGTCTCCCAGAAAAATTTGTAAGTTAATACTGATGCTGGTTTTGGGGACCAGAGAGGTGCTATGTTGATAGTTCTGAGAAGCAGAATGTGAAAGGTTGATGATAGAGGAACATCCTTTGAATTAGTTCTGACAATGCTGAGATATTGGCTGGGAAGAAAAACATTGGCTAATGGTCTTTGCTAATTATTTTTTGAAGAGCTATATGCATATAGATTTGTTTTAGGACACTTGATGCATTTTAGATGAACAGGAGAGCAAATGGAATGTGTCCAAGCACATTTAAATGAGTGAAACTAAACATATGGATCTTGAACTCCACATGCCTCCCAGGGAATAGACTGTTATGTGTGGTAGGGAAAGGGAGAGGTTTCAAGAGCATAACTGAATTAAGAAGAAACCTTAACATTAATGATGAAAAACTGAAGGCAACAATTTATATATAAAAAGGAGTGGGAGTTAAGAGGATAATACCACTTACCAGAAGGAAAATACCCTCTAGATCTTCAAATTACACATAGTAAACTCGACATGCTATAAATCACTTACTTTTTCCTTCCCAACAGCCAGACCAATGAGGCTGATGCACTCAATAGTTTTTCCTCTGAGAAGTCTGAGTTCCTTTTGAACTGCATTCTCAACAATGTGCTTTAGTGATGGCATAAATAAATCATAGTAGGGGACAAATTTTTCCTCTGCAGTATCTGCAACTGATGCAATAGATGTCACAACTTGTTCCAAAACTAACTTGGTGCCTTTCTGAATCAACTAGAAGGAAGACACACAATAAATCACATAAATGAGACACTGAGAAAATACTCCCTTCAAGTTCTTCAGTGCTTTTTTTATCAAACAGTAAGCTGAGCTCACCCTCCAGCAGCCAGAGAGGAGACTGGATTTTGGAGCAAATGAACTATTTATGTGGACCTCCTCTCTCTTGTTAAGGAAGTGCTCCTTGTTTTTGCTTTATCTCAAAGCATAGCTAGTTCTTGAGCACAGATTTGACTTCTTAAAAGTTTCTGTATCCATCAAGCTTAACGCCTGTCCTTAATCATTTTTCCTCCATTATCCCCACTACTTCCTAAATATTTTGTGCTGTCCTACCATGTTGTGGAGAAAATTCCCTTTAAGGTCTACTTCTTTGTCTTTTAATAGGACTCTCTGCAGGAGATACCACTGACTCCCCCACTAACAATACCACTGGTGCCTCTCGCACGTGTTTTACCATCTTGGAGAAACAGATGAGATCACCTTTGCCCTGCAGCAAAGAACTATAGTATTCTCTGCCGTGACTAGTAACAAAAACTCACTGGGTATTTGCAGCTGGACTACATTGTCCCCTGGCAATATTACCTTACGATTGCTTGTGGATTCCTATGGATACTTGATGCAGTAACAGTTCCAGATTTTCATTCCCTCACCAACTACCACTCTCGGCAAGGCTCTTCACTTTGTATTTTGACTTCCACCACACCTTTAAGAAACCAACTTACTTTTTCTTCTCCATCTACTCTATGTTTAATGTTTGGACCTGCCTCTCATCTCAGAAGAATGTCATTCCTCCCCAGATAACCTCTCTCTGTGCAATTCTTGCTCACATACTAAATACTCCTCTCCTCATCCCATCTTGGCCAACTTGTTCTTTCAGTTTTTAAAGATTTCACACATTGCCCCTCTTGGGGAAGGGGAGGGCGATACAGAGATGTTCATACCGCAGCCTTCTACCCAAACCTACTTGTAAAGTCACACTTGATCCATCTATTTCTGATTTAACCAATGAAAAGATCTGCCATCAACTTGGGTATACCTCTTTCTGCCTTCAGATATACTCATGTCCCTTTATCATGTTCTTAGTTGGCTGTCATCTGACACTGAACACCCATCCTTCATGTTAAACCCCTTTCTTTGCTTTCAGAGTCATTGTATCTTGTCTTTTTCCCAGTGGTTCACAATGACTTAAAGTACTAGAACTTTCTAAAACTAAAACACTAGAGTGTTAGAAACTTTCTTAGCAATTTGGCAGTAACTTTATGACTGCTGAATATAATAGCAAAAAAAAGGCATTTATTTTGTATGTTCTTTTTATTCATTTCATTTTTGTAGCAGTCATTTATTTTCACTGTATTTGACAACTAGACCTCAGTCTTTGCCTTTCTTACCTGAATCTCTCTCACACACTGCTGAACTGAAATCATTCAATAAACTGTTTTTAGGTTTCATCTTTTACTTAAGCTATAATTGTAAACTTCTTCTACTTAGATAGCCAAGTCTTATTTTAAAAGTCCAACACATTTAAGGCCAAAGGACACTCTGTCACATCTCTTTTTCTATCGCCCAGGTTAGAATGCCTTTTTACTTCACTTTTTCACCTTTTTAAATTCAATTGGCAGAAAGAAACTGTTAATGCTTCCTGAAAATTGTCTTTTAGAATCACTTTTTGCCCCCCCAGATTCCATTGTTACAATCCATGTTCGCTGAACAATGACCATGATTATCTTTACTTAAATCTTCTCCCTTTGTTTATGCCTCACAATGCTACCATATTAATTTTCTATAATCACATTATCATTTCTTGCAGCAGTTGAGAACATAAAATAGTTCTCCCAGATTTACCTAACTCAAGAGTTTAAAAATCTATGTCTTGTTTTTGAGGCAATTCATATAATGATTTCACCTAACTAATGTTGGGCCATTCTCTCTCCCAGGTCCAGTACTAGCCTATTTTCTGGTCAAGCCTGAGTTACTCTATTCACAATAGCCTGTCCTTGTAACTTCCCACTCTTTGTAGCCATGCTTAAGATTACCTCTTTCCCCAGGTCTTACACATCAAATTAACCTAAATTAATCTCTAAATAGGGAGCTTAAAAAATTTGAAGCCTACCTCTTGAAGTTTAAGTACCATGATGGAATGCAGATGTTTCACCAAATTTTCTAAGTATGGAATAAGCAGTGACTTGGGGCAGTCCTCAGTGAAGTTAATGAGCGCGGCAGCCGCATGGGCCTGCACCCGTTGGTTTCCTTGGTCTTCCATGGTCTGCAGCAAAGCTGCAATCACCTGTAAGACGGAACCAGAGCAGCACACTGTATAAAATGCCACCCCTCTTTTTGAGCTTGATTTGAGTGTTCTGAGGACTTATTACTTACCTTCTCATGGAATTTCTTTTGGAAACCAGGTGCAAAATCTGTAGCCATCTGTCCCACAGCATTACAGGCTGCATACCTTACTCTTGGATGCTGGAATATGTTCCTTTGTATTAGTAAAGGCAATGGGTTCCCACGTAAAACTATAATAATAACTATGAATCAAATATTTACTGGTACTTACAGAATCCTGAAGAAAAAGCAAAACAAAATTTACTATCTCATTTAGAATTCCTTCCATTTGCTGGTGGCATCCTTCCCCAATGGCAGATAAGGCCATTAACCCTGCATGCCGATATTTCCAGTCAGCTACAGAAAAGAATAGCAATTAGGTAATACAAATATGTTATGTGGACAGTTAAAGTACAGAAAAGGGTTCTCCTTTTTTTGAAATGTATTTGGAAATATCTGAAAGATACCATAATATTTTTATGTATTTACTAACTAGAAAAATGGACAAAAAAGTGCCCAACTGGACTATTTTCATTTTATAGTGGTTATGTCACAGAGCATTTTTATTCCAAAAATTAAAAGGCAATATGGAAGCAAAGGGCTTATCAATATTTATATCAACTATTTGAGACTTCCCTAAGATTTACCATAAGCAACAAATATCTGGATTTTCTTTGTCACACACTGCAGTTCATTGAATATAGATTCACTTATTTCCATGGTCTCATTTCTTTAAAAAGAAAAAAAGCCAAGGAGAAAAGACACTGCTTTTAAAGAACTTTTACTTAATAATATGGTAAATGAATATGGATGAACCCTACTTCTATTCTAGTATTAACGGCTATTTGCTTTTTGACTACTGGAACACTAGCTAAGCAATATTTATCTTACTGAACCTCTATTCCAGTCTAACATATAATTTCCTCAACTCTCATTTCCAAATATTTTTACGTTCTATACTATTATTCCCTTTAAGCTACTTCAAATTCTTGTGGAACAAAAGAAGATATACATAAATACATAGAATTCCCTGAGATTCTTTCAGGGTGTCTAGGAGGTCAAAACTATTTGAATAATAATATTACTCTTTTACTCTCATTTTGAGTGTATAGTGAATGGAGTATTCCAGGATTACATCATATGTGAAATCCCAAGAGACTGAATGCAGAAGCAGATAGAAGAATTCAGCATAGTTAAAAGATGATTACAAAAAATGCATAAAAAGGGGCTCTCTTGTCCCCTCCAGGCGTGAGCCAGGAGCTCTGTCCTCTCGCTTTCTCTCTAAATAAAGCCTCTGCTTTGCTCTCCTAAAAAAAAAAAAAAAAAAAAAAAAAAAAAAAAAAAAATGCATAAAAAGACATTTTTCTAATTTTTTTTGTTTTGGAAAAGGCATTCTTTATGACAAATGTTTTCTATGTAAATGTGTAACTGACTTTTTAGCATTATTTTTAAATGAGTATTTTAACATGTCTTAAGTTCTAAGTAAACATTGATAGAACCCACATAACAAAAGCACTAATGTGGCATCAGTAATTTTTAAGAGTATAGGGGTCCTGAGAACAGAAAGCTTAAGAACTGCTGGTGTAAATCCATTAGTAGAGAAGTCCAAAATTGTATCAGATTTAATTTTTCACTTTGGAGAGACCAAAACCCATGCAAAGACGAACTGGACTGTAACTAATTCTACCATAATTTCTGAAAAATTCTTAACATTGCTGTTTAGTATTAAAACAATTATTATTTATATCATTTAGCCATAATTTCTCAACTGAGGAATGCTAATCCTAGGAAACCAATAAATCAGTTATATTTGAACATGGACTTCGTAACTTGAAGAAATGCAATAAATAATTATAGAAAGATGTCTGTATTTGGTTAAGAAAAATAAAAAAAGATATATGCCTCATATATTCCCAACAGGCAGAGTTCTTAGAAATATGTTTGGCAGAAGGTGATGGTATGGTATGGGGATTTGGAAATTTTCTCCTTTGAATTTTGTTGTTATTTAAAGCCAAAATTATATGACCATTTAAAAAAATCAAGTGGAACATGTGTTAAGTTACTAGGAAATATGTATTATTTGCCATTGTTAATGAAAGTACTTTTCACATATATTAAATACATCTTTGGATCCAACCTCAGTCCTGGGTGTGAGGCAAGCATCATTTCCCTATTTTACAGATGAGGAAATCAAGGTGCAGAAGACTCGCTTGCAGTCACACATTAAGCTACAAGTCTTACCAGGAGTTCACTGCCAAATATATAAAGCCTTCTGTATCCAGCTAGTAAGTTGTGGCAGGAACTTAAAATTGTTTACAAATCACAATCATATCCACACTAATCTATCTGAAGTGTAGTTTGAATCAATGAAGAAAAACCCAAAGCTGGTTGACCTTGGTAATCCTTTAATGTCTCTGGGCTTCACTCTCTTCATCTTAAATATGGAAAAGCTAGCTTCTTTCTAACAGCTCTCATAACCTGAGCCATCTGTGATTCTATTTCTATTCCTTTGGGAAAAAAATTCTCAAAAATGTAGGTGGTAAAAAAGGGGGGAAACTACTATTCCTGACCCAGATATAAAATCACATCATTAAAAAGGGATAATGGTTTTGGACCATGCCTTTTTAGGACCATTAAGGGTACGATAGGATAAGAAGCAACTGGTTAAACTGCATTAAGGGTTCACTTTCATCTGAAACTACTATTCCATTATTACTCCATTTTACGACTATCAGATCCTAAAACGATAATTTGACCCTCTAGTCTGTCTCTTCTAACATACCATATATACAGAAATATTTATACAAGCCAGGATTTCTGTAGCAAAATGGATGCATGTATTAGTATTATTTGTAATCAACTGAAACTACTAACATTTAATAGGGAATTGTGGAATGCTACATGGCTGTTATAAAAATAAGGGAGGCCATTATGTGGTGATATGATATACTGTGGGCAAAACCTTAAGATTAAGTATGGTGTGTCTATATGCCATATTCACATTTAAAAAAAACTGCATATATGCATAAATGAGGTCAGAAAAAAGTCTCAGCGAACTTATTAGTGACCCCTCTGAATTTAAGAGACTTTTATACATTTCTGCACTTGAAAACAATCAAGCACATTAACTCTGTAAGTAAAAAGACAAAAATAAAATGTATACAATGACAATTTTTGGTACTGTTATAAACTATTAAGTACAAAGGCTAACAAATGACCAAATATTTGTTAGGAAAATAGCAGAAATACAGAATTAGCTTCTCTTCTGAATATACTAGATATACTGAATGAATGAAGATTTTATGAATCTGTAACATCTTTCTACATTGATATATAGTAACCACACTAGAGGGGGTGAGAATATGGGTAACTGTTGAACCACTGTATTGTACATTTGAAACCAACCTAAGATTGTATATCAATGATACTTTATAAAAAAGATTATATGAATCAAATATGCTAATGTTTCATAAGCATTCTAATAATGATACCTTATTTAAGACATCTTATTTCTTATTTCAAATCTAGCTATTTCCAGATTGGGTGAAAATCTAAATTTTCCTCAGAATTTATAAATTTTTCCTATACACTGAAGCCACTTCAGGGGAGGGAGAACTGAATATTTGCAGTACTGAGGAAAAACATTTTTTAGTGTTAAGGGTTCCGAAGATGACTGAATAGAATTTTATCAGTGTAATATAAATATTAGGTCATACAGAATATAAAAAGTCAGATTAGTTTTTAGACACAGTCTAAATATTTGTTACTTAAGGCCTGGAAAGCCACATCCACTATTCTGTCATCTGAAGGAGACACGGCTTACCATTTTGAAGCATCTGCATAATGTGTTCCTTGATCATCGGTAGAACGAGTTTCCCACCAAGTCCACAAGCCATTCGGTCTAATGCACTCTCACCAGCCACTGCATTGCTACACACAACAAAAGAATATATTCAACACATTCAAAATGCACAACAGTGCACTGCACAAACATACTGCTAAACATGGTATTAAACTAGGGCTGAAAAGAGTAATTCGAGCAGACTTTGAATGTACTTAGTCAAGTTGTGTTTGGGTAACTTATCTTTCTTTCTCTTCCTCCATTCACACCCCCCACTGGCTAAACTTAACTTCTGACACTTTTGAAGACTCAGACGTAATAAGTAGAGTGTTTACAAGCTCTGTGTGTCTCATTTCCTGGCCATATACCCCTCAAATTTATCAATGGACAGAACACAGAAAAGTGAAAGGGGTGCAGAGACTGTTTAGGATTTTCTCCTTGCTGTGAGCTTACTTATATTTAAAGGGGTGCAAACTGAACTGTCAAAAACAACAAAGGTGAAACTCAATTCTAGTGTTTTCACAATACAGTGAAGAAATCTGGGCTCAAATGCCTTTGTGCTGTCTTCAAACTGAAGACTATCATGTGCAAAAGTTTTAACTGTTCTGTGGAGACAAGACTATGAAGATGAAGCTATAATGGTGTTTATATACTCATCTTGAAATTTTCTGTATGGCCTTTTTCTTCACAGATAAGAAAACCTTATTCATCTAGTCCAGAAAAAACAGCTTCACAAACCATATAAATTTAGGTGCCTTTTCCAGGACAAATTAAAGGCCAGGTGGCAGCAGATGACAGCATAACTGAACCCAGGAAAGGAAACCCAATCTGAGCTACTCTTCTCTTTAGCCTATCAAGTTGTTCCCAGGGAAGGATTACTTTCATGTACTTTCAAACAGTACTTAAGCCCAAAGTTCATCATTTTTGATAATGGGATTAAACTTCAAAAACGTACCATATATTTTCTAAGTTAAACATCTTTAATTTTATCTATTATCTGTAATAGTAACTTATACTGACTACCCATCTTTCAAGGGAGTAATTTCAGTTCTTTTTAAGAAAGGAATGTAGTATGATGCCCTGGAAAAGGTAATAGAAATGGTGTTAAAAGCCCAGTCTACTAACTAGCTATGTAACCTTGGACAAATCACTCAATCCTTCCTCTTCATTCCTGCATCTGTAACATAATATACCTTTGGGACAACTGAAAGAATGAACAATAGAGCTATGAAGTCCTATTTTTCATATACATATATGAGACCATCATCGTCATTAGCAAATAAGAGACTCTGGTGGCTTTTCCATAGGAATTTTCTTATTTCATATCCATAGGAATATTTCACAGGGCCTCCTAAGTCAAAACAAGTAAGAGAGCAATTCCGGCGTTACTACAGCCGAAAGTTAAACTGTGTCACATTGGGAAAGTAGGGTGTTTCACAGGGAATTGTGGTGAAACAACTATTTTAGGCGAGGTCTATGGATATAAAGGCATTCATCACAATGAAACTTTATACATATTTTAAAAAATATTCTTAAACTACAGAATTAAAGAAAATTTCAGAGTAAGAGAGCAGAAAAGATAGCTACTTAAAAAAATATTATTTACAAAATTTGATACAGAAGTGCATATGGCAGAAAGCCTAAGAGTACCATATTCCAAACCTAAGAGTTTAAATTCAGCTTATGGAACACAGGGGGAATAAATAGGTGGCCTTATTCTAAACTTGTAGCTAAACTCTCACTGCCACCTGAGTTTGTTCTGTCAAGGAACCTCACACAGTATATGGTGCATTTGATTACCTGTCAAAGTCGTCATCTTCTAACTCATCCGCATTCGCCCAGTCCTCATCCTCTTCAAGATCAACCATCATTGCTAACATCTGAGGAACTAAGTAAATAATCATTTCATCCGTTAAGACTGTGGCCTTTAAGTTTTGTCAAAACCATGATTTACAAACAAGAATTTAAGAAGTATAAAAAGAATTTGTCTCTTTAGAGACAAAAAAATTATTTGTCTGTGTCCCCAATATCTGGTTTGCTAACCTTTAACCTTGTCACCACATTTGCTTTGGATCTTGTTCTTTTTTAAGATGTAACATTAAGAACCAAAGTCAAACTCCCCTAATCCTATCACATTCTCTCCCTCTGTAATAAAATCAATTGTTGCCCATTCCCAAACTGCTTCGCACTTCAACTACATATTCTCTACCTAAATAAAAACATACCACTATTTCAAGATATTATTTTTTATATAATAAATGGTATCATACTACACATATCCTTTGGCAATTTGCTTTCTCCTCAATACACATGGATTTTATTTTAATTACTTCATAGTATTCCATTACATAAACACATCATCTTGTTGATGGACATTTTGGTTATTTCCAATTTTTTCTATAATTACAAAATCTGTTTTAATGAGATTCTTTCGATGAGATACTTTTGTCCTTGACAACTATGAGTTCAGGACATGAAATAGCTACAAATATCTTCAATATTACTAAAACCCACTAAACTGCTCTCCACAGTGCTTGCATAAATTTGCACTCCTAAAGTAAGTTTAAAAGGAAGCCTGTCTTATTTTGCAACATTATGTAAAGAGTCCTCTCTGCTTCACACTCAACACTAGATATTGTCAAACTTTCTGACAACTTGTATTCCACAATTATACTTTTACTGAGACTGAGCAGTGTTCCTTAGCTATTTCAGATTCCTCTTTTGTGAACTTACTGTTCCTAGCCTATTTTCTAGATATCAAAATTTTGTTGATTGTGTGCACTGTAACTACCTTCTCTTAGTCTGTAGCTTATTTTTAAATTTCACTTATGGTGTATCCGGTTGGTCAAAAAGTTGTCTTCATAAGTGCAAATTTAGCCATGTTTGCTTCTATGGTTTGTGATTCAGTGTTAAAAAAAATCCTTCTCTATTACTAAGCTTTACTTGTAAAAAGTACCTGTATTATCTAGGTTTTTAGTCAACTAAAATTGGTTTTTATTAGAGAATTTGAGGTTGGGGTATATTTTTTCCCATTGAATAACCAGTTGCCCCAATGACCTTTGATCAGTTATCTATCTTTTTATTTAACGTCAGCTTCCTTTCCCTGTAAGTGGATCTGCTCCTTGTTTCATCGTATCCATTTGTCTATACCTGCATCAACAACAAATTCTACATCTTCACAGCTGACAGGGCAAGAGCTCTACTTTGTTCAGGGAAATTGTCTTGACTACTCCAGACTTTATGTTCTTCACATGAATTTTAGGGTCATTCTTATCATGGTCAACTTTTGGGGATTTTGATTGAAACTATGCTAAATTTATAGATTAATTTGAGAACTAGATTATTTAATTCTTCTACTATTCTTTGAGTATGTTATCAATTTTCTTCATAAAGATCTTATGTATCTTTTGATCTATTTTCAGGTATTAAGTCATGTCTGCTATTACAAGGCTTCGGGGTGTCTGCAGCATAGCCATAGTGGTTAAGATCCATCCACATAAATATGTACAGACATACATTTCCCCAGACTCACCTGATTTTGAAAGGATATTCATTATATTCTCAACTATTCTGTGAACTTACACAATTCTCAGCAACTTTATCCAATAGCTTTCCCACATTAACACCAAATATTTAAAGACCTTTGACTTACTAGTCTGTGCAACAATATTGGTATGTTTTCGTAACATAGCAGCTGCAGTCTCAGAGAGAGTCACGATTACTTCAAGGGCAAGTTGGCGTTGCATATTATTGAGGCTAGTGTCTCCACACAACTACGAAGAAAATGTATTTGCATACATTTAGTAGTTTAGATTATTTACTGAAAATAACAAACAACATTTACTGAAGTATTTACCTTCAGACTTAACTGCAGAGTTGCTTCCAAGTGAGGACGCAAATATTTTGGAACAGTATCTGCAATCTCAACAAGGGATTTTAAGACGGAATCATCATTCTGGTAGCATGAGTCATTTACAGCCTGGAAAAAATTAAACACACAAAAAAAGGTCTATGTTCAAGAGTCATTTTACGATGTCTCATTGGCCACAGCGTTAAGAGGCAGACAACAGAAAAATATTAAAGAGTATTTTTACTAAATTAATAACTCATCAACCTATATAATGCAAATGTCCTACCTAAAGCCACATGTACACCTTCCTTTTGACCATTAACTAGAAATACACAAAATAAAGAGTTCAATCTAAGGCAAAATTAAAACCAGTGGAACTATAAAAACCACCATAACAAACTTAAGACTGTTCAGAAATTCTTTTCATAACCAGAAGGAATCCTTTTTCTCTGTCCTTCCTACAGCCATGTCCTAATCTTTCCCCTACATAAATCCTAGATACATTTACAATGTCCGGTATTATCCAATTTCTCTTTGACATCAAATTTAGTCACTGTGGCATTTAGGTGTGCATTCTATACCTACCACTGCCTAATGCAGAGTGACAACTCCTAGAAGTTTTAGCAGGTATTTTAACTTACTGTAAATTCTGAGGAAGAAAAATGACATTAGACTTAAATAGTTTACTCAAGATTTTTAGGTAATAAACTGCTAAAACAATAGATTGGAATGGTAGTGTCCATTTAGTCTATTTAGTGTCACTGACATAAACTGTCTTTTCAATTTGATAGGAGAAAAGTTTCTCCTAAATCCTGCTAGTAACTCTGAATCATACAGGATTCATGTAGGATCTTTCAGTTTTAGCTCTTTAAATCCTCTTTAGCCCAGTGGTTCTCAACATGGGTACTCTTTTCTTCCACGAGGTGTTTTCTTGGTTGTCACAGTGATTCAGGGGTAAGGGGTAGGGGTACAAGATGTCGTGTACCTTTGGCCACAAATGCTTACAATGAGCTCATACAATCTTATCATCCCTCTCATATTATCATAAATGTCAGACACTTATAAAAAGGAAAAAGTCATTTATAATGATCTGAACCTAGAACCTAATTCACAAATTATTTTTTGCCTGGTTTTAATGTATCATGATTTTTCCTTCTAAATGTAAACACTGTACAAATGAAGAATGAATACATACTGTTTTGCCCAGACCTTTACCATTTCTGGAAATCAAATCAACAGTAATAGCAAATCATGTTTGACTCACCAATGCTGCCTCTGTATCAGTCCACATTCTTAGCTATTCCATTTGTGGAGATCACTTAAAAAAATAATCTAGTCTACTACGTCTTTCCTTGTGGTCATGTCCATGTCTTTTCCATATGGAAAAGCATGACATTTTATTATACATTATTTTCTTTTTATTTCTTTGTATTCACTCGGGGCAATCTACTGATGTTTTTTAAATCTGTCCATGTACATGAGTTAGGTCATCTACGCATTTCATTTTGGTATAGAAAATGGAAACTCACAAAGTATTTTTTATAAAAAAGGGTTTGAGTCTGACAAGGTTGAGAGTAACTGCTCTAATACCCCATCTATTTTATTTTGTTTGAGGCAGAAGGTGTCCTTAGAAGAGCAATGTGAATTAACATAAACTATTTAATTTACAGTACAAGATGTTATAAGCCCTGGGGTTAAGAGTAAGGACTACAGTCCAAATTGGGTTTGATCACATTTCCACCACTTACCAACACCTGTGGCCTTGGGCAAGTTTCTTATCCTCTCTTCCTGAGTTTCCCTTTATGTAAAATGGGCATTAAATTTCACAGGTTACTTGGTTGATTCATGGAAATAACCAGTATGATTATATATTCAGTAATAAGCATGAATTGCTTATATCATCTACATCATAGGAAAATCTTGAAACTCTAACCTAAATATTTTTTCAGAGACTAAGAGTCTATCAAACACAATTGATTTAAGTTCAGTGGGGACAGAGATTTGCATATTTTGTTTTCTCTGTCATATCATCAGTGCCTAGTGACAGCACATAGCAGGCAATAAAAATTTACTGAATAAATGCAGGCACAAGAGAATTCTAATGAGAATTTAAATTACAGAAAATCAATGAAGATATAATTGTCAGCTATTTCATATTATTTTCTTACCTGTAAGAAACCAGGTAACAAGTCTGCAAAATGTTTGAAGAGAACAACATTATGTTCATTTGCAAGTATAAATGCAGCTGTAGCTCTAGCAGACAATGTCCTGATCTAAAATGAAGAGAGTAAGAAATGTCAAACAAGAAAAATTTTTGATGGATGCATGTTCAAGTTTTCTTAACAAGATTAAATTTTATCAGTAAATCTAGTACATATATTTCAAAATACCAAAGTAAAAGACAATTTTCAAGTACATAAATTTCTTTCATGAGTTAGACATTGTATTAAATTAGGTGTTAATATTAATGGCATTGAAATTATTTACCGATGGATGTTCTTGATCTTGCATACACTGAACTAACATCCGTTTGATAACATCTATATAGTGCTGCTGTTGGTTCCCAAAAATTCCAGGGAAGTTCCTATAAAAAAAAAAATCCAAAGTACTTTTTGAAAACTACATTGTATCTTAGTAAAGGGTCAGCTAGAACATCTAATGTTCTTATCTAAAATGTCAGCCTGACTCAAAAGTGTGCATTACTCCTTAAGGTTTAAGGATTAATCCTAATTACCTTCCCATCACCTACCCATCCTTCAATCAATCCTCTTTTGGGGTTGGGTTAATAGAAATAAACATTGAGAGGATTATAACGGCTAGGAGTAGAAGTGTCCCTAGGCAACAACCCATCCCAGCCCTATTTATTATCTTTATCACTCTGTTTCAGTGGGAAGCTGGCTTGGAGTACAGGATGGAATAAAAGCGACCCATGGGGTTTCAGACAGTAGCTGCAGTAACCATG
Organism: Manis javanica; assembly: GCF_040802235.1. NCBI lineage: Eukaryota > Metazoa > Chordata > Mammalia > Pholidota > Manidae > Manis > Manis javanica. Next base: position 11,644,082 of record NC_133164.1, read on the forward strand.
CTTCCTGACAACCTGCTCACAGTCTTGGTGATACAGATGGTCCAGAGTTCCACCCTACTTTAAATTTGGTAACCAATTAAACTGAATACTTTTATTTAATTCTCTACTCTGGATTATAACATAAGTAAGTTGTATTTGATAACTGAAGTAGAAAATGGTGTAATATCTACCCTTATCCTCCACTGATGCTCCAGGCATATCTCATTTAAAAAATGTATACTATCTTGCAAAGTTATAAATCTATATTATAAATGCAGTAGAACTATATGCTAACATAGTAGCACAAAACTGTGCAGATAATAATTTAATTCTAAACTTAGACCATTTGCTTATAAATATGTATGAGTTTATCAAAATACTGTATATATTTGTTTGTTTCGTCATAGAAGACCCAGAAAACAGCTGGGATTCACCAGCATTTTCTTTCTTTGTTTCAAGAGCCACTATTATTAAAGTGGCTTTCTAAAAGCTACATTTAGTATTGTGTCAATCTCCAAATAAAGGAGAAGAAACTCCCAGAAATTTTTTCAGAATCATAAGAGACAAAGGAAAGGAAAAAAATTGGAGAGAACCCTTGCATGGATTATAACATGAAATCAAAAGTTTTGTGTTTCTTCAATTTAACTTCCCACACAACTACAAAGTTTATCTTAAGGCACTATTTTAAGTCTAAGAAATTAGACTAAATGAATTAAAATGTGCTTTGCACATTTATGACATTAAAATTTTTCAGAAAAATTAGATCAATGTATATACCAGAAAATGTGAAGGGCAGCTTCCCGCAGTCCCATATTTTGAGAGCTGACTGAATCAAAAAGGAACTTCAGACCTTCTGGCCACTGGTTGTTGCCATCCTCGTCTAAGAGTAAAGAATTCCAGGTGGAAAGTGTGTAAGACAGAATTTCAAAACATTAAGGGTGAATCCTTTCATTTTAAGCCTCCTTCAAAATACATAGAAAAAAAAGGTATGAGCTATTTTTTAAAAATGTCCAATAAAATTAGGTCCTTTAACCATAAAATTGGCACCATAGGCTTATAAAAGGGAAGTGTGTGAATTTGAGTTACATAAGTACAAATATTAGCAGGTTATATCTAAGGAGGGAGATTTAAAGAAAAGGCAGCACTCTATTTGGTTGGTTGAATCTTATATATATATATATATATACTATTGTTACTAAAGGATGTAAAAAGTAGGCAAAGTTAGTATTTGCTAATAAGATCTTGAAACCAAAATAATTACTGCTTTCAAACTGGAGAAGATATAGGAGTAGGAGTCCCAGGACCAAGAGTGGTGAGTCATGCTATCAATGTGTTATTTTTCAACAATATTTTAAAATACAGAATTTTTGTGACTCTGTAATAAAAACAAGCAACCACAAAAATCTACTGTACCAGTTAGGAGACTGACTGACTATACTGTCACAAAGAACTTAAGAGTCACAGAACTACAGTTGAGTTACACACTTTTTCTTTTTAAAAAAATTTCCCCCATATTTGCTGATATTTTCTGAATTGACAAGTGTGCTACTTTTCTGATACCTAAAAAAAAAAAACTTTAATCTATCCATCCAACATAAAAAATGATGCTTTGAGGGGGAACAGAACAGCTGCTTAAAAAAAATAAATGGAGCGGGCACTCTGAAACATTTAGTAAAAGCTTCCATTATTGATTACTATTGATCACTAATTTTCATAGTGATTTTGAGTTAGAAATATGTCACCTATAAATATTCTTATTTGTACACTTAAGTTAAAAATTCAAAATTAAGATTCAGTAGGTTTTGAACTTGCTTAAAGTATAAAAACAACACATTTCCTTGTAGTTTTTAAGAACTGGTAGGTTAAGCCAAAATGACAAAGAACTTGCATTACTGGTGGCTGAAATTTTAAAATTAGTGTCATGATTTACCAAGCACAACCAACAATATTCTACCAATTAGCCCTTATCTTAGTGAGGTAACTTTTCAACCTTTAAAAATGCCACCTAAATGAACTGGGTTTAAAATTAAACCTATAAATCTGTCAAAGAAAAAAAAGCACGTTCAATTACATTACTAATATTTGTAGTGTCACCAAAGTTTTGACTTTTCGTAAAGTGCATCTTCAAATGTTTCCCTTTATCTCATTCTTTAAAAATATTTATGATGTCCACACTATTGTAGTATAACAGCATATGTGTTCAATTTATTAATACACAAGTATTACAGCAAAAGCATCTGGAGTCAGCTGATCTCTACTTCTACTCCCAAGTTTAATCTACAAAGTAGGCTGTAAATTAGATTGTGCTTTAATAACTTTACACATTAAGGTTAATTAAAAACTCAAAAATTTCAAGCAAACTACAAAATTTGTAGTGTTTCCCCCACACAGATGTTTTGAAGACCACTAGGTATTATGAACACAGTTCATAAACATCTGTAATCTCTAGTCAATAAGCTGAATCCATAATCACTTCCCTTTCAAACATTATAAATGGTACTTAGGCACTCATGAATAACCCTCTAAAAAGACTCCACTTAAAAAAAAAAGGGATATACCCATTTTCTTCTATGATGTAATAATAAAATCATTTGTATATATATACCTATTAAATTCCTGGCTAGCTCTGCAGCAATATCACAAATTTTTTTCCTCATGCTAGACTGTGTTTCCATTTGAATAATCATGAGTAGTTCACTCTTGATGGCAGTCTGAACATCAGCAGGAAGAGTTGGATAGACTTCATCAAATGCAGAGGACAAAAGACGTCTTAGAAGAACAGCAGCCATTTGTCTAGCCTATAAATAGATAATATGGTTGATAACAAGTGTTTTACTAGAGAAAAAATTTCCAACTAGATTCACTCTGCCATTGATGTATTTCACTATTCTATTTTTACAATTCATTTCAGAAGCACTTTGTTAGATTTTTTTTAAAAAATGGGTAAAATACACAAAGCTCTAAACACTTTCATCTACTGTATAGAAAATTCCACCGAAAAGTTACTTTTGTTTATAGCTGAGGAAAGGCACTGAACATATTAGATCTCAAGTAGGAACACTTACCTTAGCAATGATAAACCTGTATTTAATTCCTATTTTTAGAACATTATTTGGTGAAAAAGAAATCTTCATGTAAACTATAAACAATAATTCTTTTCCTACTTTTCCACCTGGCTCACATTCTAGTCTATGGTGTCTTTCTTACCTGATCTTATGCTCCCAGCCTGGCCTGTCTTGCTATATCACCACCCTTTCACTAACCTCACAGATAACACACTATCAAATTCACTTATCTTTATGCTTCACTCATGGAAACAACCACCACTTCATTCATGGAAACACCACCAAGTACTAATCAATCTCAAGGTGTATATTCTTATCCCATTTTAAATCTGCAGAGTATATTTAAATTTTGCATTTACTATGTAATATTCCTTCAGGTTATGAGAAGTCAAGACAAATGCCATCAAAATTTTACCATATTAAATCAATAAGCCATTGAAACATTAAACCCAATTTTTCATGTTCTTTATTTTCTGGGCTGCAGCTACTTACTCATTATCATTATAATCACTCTGGGATTGTGACCAACAGAAAAAACTTAAGCTATACAAATAAAATTTGCCAACTTTTTCTTCCATTCACAGTTGACCCTTGAACATGGGGGTTGGGGTCTGACCTCCCCAATGCAGTTAAGAGTCCACATATAACTTGATTCTCCCAAAACTTAACTACTAATAGGTTACTGTTGACTATAAGACTTAACAATAACATAAATGGTCAATTAACACATATTTTGTATATTACGTATTATATACTATATTTTTCAATAAAGCTAAAGAAAATATTAAGAAAATCACTAGAAAGAGAAAATATATTTATATTGCATAGCATTTACTGAAAAAAATCCACATGTAAGTGGAACCACACAGTTCAAATATGTGTTTAAGGGTCAACTGTACTTACTATAGAGCAATCTTTATCTGAATTACTTTTGGCAGTTAGCAAACTTTTCATTGAAGATTTAATGCTCAAGGAGGATGCAAAGTGGTTGAAATCCTCATAGAAGTAGTTAAAATTTGTGCATTCTCACACATATGCTAAAAGCTATGAAGCCATCCATAGTCAAGATTGTGATTTGACTGAACCAGCTGAGGCTGGTTCAAAATCATCACCTAACTTCTAAATCAAGATTTTAGAAGGGTTCAATACAGGTTTTCAAAGATAAAATTCATTAGTTTTCTTATTATTCTTGGCTCCCAAATTTGTTTTGTAGCTAATCTGCATATTAACCTTCAAGAATTAAAATAGCCAACTGTTTTTAGAGATTTAAGTTACCTTACATATATTTGTTCTTCATATTTGACATTCATTTTGAATTAGAGAAAAATATGTTACAAAGGTAAAGAAGCACCTTTAGTTATCTATCTGAGGTATTATATCATACTGGTTTTTAAGTGTTATCAGAGAACATTAAATTCCAATTTAAGCTGATTGACTAGAAGTCAGATTTAATACTATGTAGTTTAGTGTGAATTCATTACCATCATACATTAATATTAGCAGAGAATCTCACTTTACAAATTTTAAATGCATAATTTCACAGGTAAGACAAGTTTTCTACACTTGATACTTTGGTGCCTTTTCCAAAATACACAGGATATTCACTTAACATTCAATATATACATGAATGTAGTTCTGGGAAGAAAAAAAAAACTAGCTGCTAAATGCATAGAAAAGCAGTAAGAAACTGTAAATTAAGAATTTGGTACAGTAATTAGGTAAGCTGCTAAAAACCATGGCTTTTTAAGGACTCTAAGAAGTGTCTCTCTATTCCTAAATGTCTTTAGCACAATTTTTTACCACCTCAAGATAGCTAAAAGCTTAAAAGATAAAGAGAGAAAGTATTTTTCCAGAAATATTTGGCAATGCATTAAAACACTGAATCAATTTAATTTCCCCCTTTAGAAATAATTGTTTCAAGGAAGAAAATTTCTTATAGCTATCAAAGTCACTTAAATATAGTAATTTTAATAAAATTATTTAAAAACCATGAACTTTTAAATACGCTGGATGTATCACCTGATACGGAAAAAAAATTCTCATTCTTAATACAGGGTACTTAAAATTTTTTTAAGTCTAAAGTAGCTTTTAGCAAATAATAAGTTCAAAGTTCTGGTTAACATCTGTACAGTAAAAAGTTCTCATTACCCACTCTGACGACAATCTAATAACCAACTTGTTTTCTAAGAAAGCCATAGTCTCAAATATTAAAGTAGTACCTCCTCAGCAGCGGTTGTGTTTCTGATGGCTTGTAAGAGGAATGTGATCTTTGACTGGCCTGGGATATTCTCATAAGTTTCCTACATGAAAAAGAAAACCATTAAATGTTAGACTATGTTAGAAAACTTAGGTACACCACCGAAAAGAAATGAAAAAAATGTGGAAGATCCATGCATGAGAAATCATATAACCTATAACATAAGTCTAGGGTTAAATTTTTCTTCTGTGACATAAAATACACTGTAGATAGGTTAGGAAAGAAAGGATGTCAAAGGAGTTCCTTACCAAGTTCCTTTCTACAGTGATCTCTTCAAGAGATTTTTCTATATATGTGGACACTTTCCTAACTTTTGCTCTCCCAGTCAATAAAACTCAAGGCCTAAGAGGGCCAAAAAATTAATAATAATGACCTGAGCTACCATGCTGTAAAGTACGTGCTCACTCAACACAGAAGTGGTCTGAATTACCATTACTTAACAACTACTGGAGACATGCCTTGAATGAAGCAAGTTAGAGAAAGGGAAAGAGTTCAAATTCTTTATGATACTTTTTCTTCAAGCAAGGATTATACTAAAGCCATATTACATACATATATAAATGAATATGGGCAGGAAAAATTTGGCCAAGAGGTTTTGTTTCTTTAGTATCACCCTAATCTACAAATCTAGGCTTTGTGAGTCAGGACACTTCTTTCCTTTTCCATTAATAATGTAAAATGAGAGCAAACTGTTTAACAGTAAAAAGAAGTTGATGCCAATAAAAGACAGATTTTCAGAATGGATTAAAAAAAAAAAAGACCTAAGTATATGTTGTCTACAGAAGTTGAAGTATAGATTTATGAACATGTATAAAAATTCTAACAATATCAAGTCTTCTCCTGTGGAAAAATCATCATTTTAATTATACTGCAGTTGTTTTCCCCATGAAGCCTTTTGGTGAATATAGACCCTTCGTATCAACCCACTTTAAGGTATAAAATAGACAACACGTTAATTTATTAGCAGCCCAAGCTCACAGAGCTTGCCATCTGCTAACATATACCACTGCCTATAATCTATCTGGTTTCTTTGGACAGAAGTGACAAGGACAAGAGAGGGAAAACAGGGCTTCTCTGAATCTACATCTACCTTACACTTTTTAAGTGCTCCAAAGGCATCCCTGAGATCTGACAGATAAGGAAATAAAGGCTCAGAAGATAAATGATTTCTCTAAGGTCACAGACAGTAAATAGAACTCCGGTCTTCTGAAGCCAATTGTACTTAAAATCTCCCTGGCACTGCACGCTCTCTCTGGATTTCACCCTTGGTGGACAACTCCAGCAAACACCAGTTCAATTTGTGCAATGCTGCAGTTTTCAAACTTCTCAAAAGTATCTCCATCTGGGGGAAGAACCAATTTTGGAGAAAGGAGAATCTCAAAATCTTCTGATAATAAGTTCCTCTCCAGTACATGAGCACACAGGAACATAACAATGCTGAAAACTGTGACAAAAAGTATTCAGAGCTGAGAAGATGGTCTGAATTTATCCAGAAATGAGATAATTTATGTAAAGATATTCATAAGATGATTACAAAATGGCTATGTACCTTGAGGTTTTCCAGTTTTTCTTTATCAAAGCAACTGAAAAACCTGTTTAGCTTTTTCATTTAGTCTCTCACCAGTACCAATAAAAATGTTTTTTTATTCCTTGTACCTAGCTTAGCTCCTGACGCACTGTAGATGCTATAAATGTTTAAAACTTAAATTTCCAGTGGTCCTAATCAAGTTTTAGAAGAAAATTCTTTACCAGGCTCTCACTCTCAGAAAATGTAAACTTTGAGGAGCTCTATTCCGCTTAGAGGGGACTATCAGTGTGACAGTTTTACTATGCCAATTCTAGTAGAGATTTATAAACATTAAGTCAATATTAAACTATTCCATAATGAATTAGTAGTCAATGCAGGAAGTTTAGTATGAGTGCTACCTGACTCCCGAGAGTGTGTTCTCCCCATCTGGTATGTTCTATTGTGGCAATACAGATATAGTAATACATCAACACTGTAACACTGGCCAAAGATAATAGTTTGGCAAAAGGAACACAGCCTTAAAATCAAAAGTGTAACTTTTTCTTAGCCTAAGTAGACTAAGTTCCACAAAGAAACAGGGATGATACCCCTTCCTCTTTGTATTCCCAGCATCTAGTATATCAGCGTACAGCCAACATAAAGATTATTTCTAAAGCTATTTCTAGCACTGGCCCAGACAGGTTCAATGTTAACCTGTGTTGAGGCATAATCTCAATTCCATCTGATTCCACTATAAACAATCACACAATGTAAAGCTGATTTCACCTTCCCACTGTCCTGCCCATAAAGGAGAAATGCTAATATGTACTTGTCTTACTCATCCCATAAATATTTATGATGAGCCTGCCTTGTATACAGAAACATAAAAGAGGGGACAACTTTTATCAAAACCTTGGTTCCTCCAAAATTAAGTGTGTTTGTCAATACGTTACACCCTTCCAATTCAAATTTCATTAAAGAAGTTCTATATATGAATTAGTGAGGAACAAAGTCAATGGAAAAAATCAGTAATATACAATCCAGTCATTTAATAAAAGACTTAAGTTTATGTTTTATAAAAATGTCATATTGCCATTGCCATTCAACTTTGGATTACTTGTCAATTACTTATCCAACTGTTTATTCATGTTAATTACTGTATTCTGAGACACAGAGGCATTTAAATTGTATCTTCAAATATCATAAACACCTTTTATAGTTACAAGAGAAAAATCTTCTTAGACTTATTAATAAAAAGAGTGAAATATATAGCTTACCAAATGGTTGATACAATAGAAATAGTTTTATAATTTTTTAAAGTTTTGAGGACCGTCATTTATTTCAACTAAGTACTACAATGAAAGACATTCTTCTATTGTACTTTATTTCATATCAAAATACAAAAAAGTCACCTTAGTCAACAGTTTGGTATTTATGTGTCAACTAAGTTTTTTTATTTTGGGTAAGTAAATTACAAAGATATTTAATGATTCCTTGCCAATTCTTTAGTTCAAAAAAATTCTCTAGTTGGCTGTAAAGGACTGTAATACTGAATTTTATTTAGTTTGATTACTTTTAAAAGGCTCATTTCATAAGGCAAAGAAGGAGAAAAACTGAAGTGTCATTATGTGCAGTTATTTCTCTTCTCAAATAGTATTTTGCTTTAAGCAAATAGTGCTATATATTATTCAGTGCCAGGGAGCTTCCCCTCTAACATTTACTTTTTTTGTGTCAAATTAAGAAGAGTGTAATACTTAGTTTACATATTAATACATTCTAACGATCTACAAAGTAAAAAGGTTAGTATCTGAATGTCTTCATTATGAAAAATGAGACTAAGAGAACAACTATCCCGATTTTCACCTGTTCTTCATGAGAAAATGTGCTGAATGCTGCAAACTATCCCCAAGGCATGACGTGATAAAAGATTTACAGCTGGCACCAACTGGAATTCAAGCTGAACCAGACACTGGTACTTAGTCTAACAGGAGAGATTCCCCACTAGGCTCGACAATAGAGACTTAAGCAACTGGAGGGAAGAGGAAGAATTAAACTGGCTTACTAACTACGATTGTGTTCTGCTTTGCACCACATGGAAATTTCTATTATGGGTCGGGATTAAGAACTTATTTTGGCAAAAAATTATCTCTGGAGTTAGCAGGAAGTATTAAAATGCTTTCATAGGCATCATCACATCCCACTGATGAATGCAAATTGATTCAATCAAGAAATGCACATAATTCTTAAGTATCCTACAAATATACCTGGCAAAGTCAGAAAAGACAGATATACTTGTATGCCCACGTATACCACTATTTTTAAGAGCAGGACACTGGAAACCTCAACGTTCATTCATAGAGGGTTGAATAAATACTACATCCATGTGATGGAAGACTACATAGGTGCTTTAATAAAAATCTCTTAAGTGGCAATGAGAAATATTTTGAATGAAGAATCCAACTTGCACAATTGGATTTTTAAGCCTATTCATGTAAAAATGAATGTATACAAATAAGCTTGTAAGGATGTGTCCAAGGAAAATTCACAAAACACCTAAAAGCGGTCGGTTACCTCTGGGGAATGGGATAAAAAACTATTTGCACTGCTTGATTTTTTTACCCTGAGCTTATATTACATGTATAATGAATAAATCAAGTCATTAGGATTAAGTCAATAATTTTTAAAGAGCTTTTACACACAGAACTTTCAGTGTATTTACTTCACGTATTATAAAACCACTAAATGTAACCAGCATATCCTAAATCTATTCAAAGTATTAATTACACTATTGTGATTTTAAAGACAACTACAAACTCATGAGTCCCCAATTTCGTAAGATGTACGTAAAATAAATTTTTGCTCTGTAAAAAAATCTGGCTGAACATCCATCACTCAAATATAAAATATCTTCAATCATGTGGTGGCAAAGAATTCCATATATAATCAATTTTGAAGACAGCGTCTCAAAGTAACACTTAAAAGAAAATTGTAAAGTTTATGCTCTTCCCTTGAAGTGTTTCACATAAACCGTGGTCTAGACATTGACGGGAAATATCAGCCTTCTTTCGAACCAAGTGTGCCTGACTGTTATTTGGCAAATGAACTTGCAGATACGTTTGAAATAGCTCTTAAACTGTATCCTCAGCTCCACGTTTGGAGGCCAAGAGCCAGAAGTGGTTAAAAAAAGATAAAAAGATTCAGGTTAGATTTAATGAAATTAAAGACTTAAACATATGGCACTGGCCCAGTTAAACTACGTAAGTCCCAGGACATCCCATTTATGTTACTAGACCACACATCTCTAGAGATGAAAGAAAATCTGTCTATAAGAAGAGCAAAGTAAGGTGGAAGCTGCTCAGAAAGAAACCCTAAAGCAACTTCACAAGACTGGGGGCAGGGGAGAGAGGAGGGAAATCCAACTTACGATGTTAGGGACCAGATTTAAGAGAACTAAACGGAAATAAGTGGAATGAAGACGACGACAGGGCAAGACAGACATTTCAAAAGGAGGAGATGGGGAAGAGAGGACCAGTCAGTGGTGAAGGAGAGAAGCAGGGATAATGGGTCAGGCAGCAGTCAGGGTTTGGGGCACCAGGAGGGCTGGGCTGGAAGGGCGGCGGAGGCTCCCACTGGGAGAAAGCGGGAAGGGGGCGAGGGCACCGCGGGGCCCGCCCCACACCCCACATCCCTCCTCGCCGCCCGGCTTCCCTAACTGGGCGGGGGCAGCGTGTCAGGAGCGGCCGCACGTGTGAGCAAGGGGCGGAGGGGAGGAAGCTGGCGCCGGGTGCCGCGGCTGCAAGGACCGGAAGGGCCCGGGGGCACGGCTGGGAGCCGCGGGCCGCCTCACACGTGGGCTCCGCGGCCACCGCCCGCCCGGCCCGGCCTGCGCAGCCGCGGCACATCGGCCGAGACCCGGCCGGGCGGCGTCGGGGGAGGGCCGGCACGCCGGCTGGGGCGCGGAGTCGGGGGGCGGCGAGCTCGCTTACCTCTGCCTGTTTCCGGACCACATTGTCGGGGCTGAGCAGGTTTCCCAGGAGCAGGTAGAACTGTTGCTGCTCCGCCGCGGTCGCCGCCATTGCGCTAGGCGTGAGAGAGCAGGAGGGAGGAGAGACGGGAGCCGTGAGGCGCGCTGGCGGGCCGCCGGGAGGGTTGGGGGCGGGCCCAGCGCGGGGACCTGCACGAGCGGAGGCGCGGGGCTGAGGGGCAGGGCGGGAAAGGGCGGGGCAAAGGGGAACGGGAAGGACGGGGCGGGAACTCGCAACCCCTCACCCCGCCGGCGCCGGCGCCTCATTGGCCTTTGGTGCGGGAGGCGGGGCCGAGGCCGCCTCTCCGGGCGCCGCGCGGATTGGCCACGCACCCTGCGGTGCCGTCACTGGCGGCGCGCGGCCGGCCGCCCCGCATGGCGGGGGCGATGCGGACCGGCCTGGGGATTTTGCATCCCAGCCGAAGCAGGCGTATGTTGCTGCGATGGCAGGCGGAGTGTGCTGGCGGGCCTGGCCGCGGCGAGGGGCGTGAGGTCCGGCTGGGGAGGAGGGGCCAGCTCCAGAGCGCGGGAGATTTCGGCGCCGCAGGCTGGTCGGCCCCTCTCCTCTGCCTTCGCCAGCCTCTCCAGCGTCTCGTGAAGTGCCCGCAGATTCAGCTCCCTCGGGCCCAATGACTGGACACCCCCTCCCTTACCACGGGCAGGCAGCCTCTTTGAAACCCATTTCCCACTAAAATTCCACCCCTCAGGTCCACCCCCCACCCCGTCTGTCCGACCCTCTGACCTCCCCCAGGACTATATGACGCAGGCCGTCTCTTCCACCGTGCACTCCAGTGACTCACACCGTGGGCTTGCTGGGGAGAGGGGTTACTAAGCCTTGGGCATTCCTGCCAGGTCTCCCTTCCCCAGTCCGAGGTCATCCTGAGATGTCCACGTAGCACACGTGCTTCCACCCACTCCCCACCCTAGGATCTGTGCCTGTCCTCTTGAATTATGTGTTGGGTTGGGTTCTTTCAGTGTTTGGGGTTAGTTGAGTTAGATGAGGCCCTACCTAAACCAACGCTGGTTTGTGGGGCTGATCTCTCGGTAAGTTTTTATTGATTCCCACCGGTATTAAGAGGCCCAGAGGCCTGGTAACAGTTTCAGCATATTAATGCATAGGTAATACACCAAATCTTTCTTTGCTACAGGAGTTGCCAAAAGTCGAGAGCAGTGTTCGAATCAAAGGGTACTCATTTTGAGCCCCTACTGTGTCCAATGCACTGGGCTAGGGTAACAGTGGAGAAAACAACACAATTCATTTTTGCCTCAAAAGGACACATTACTAGGGAAGAGGTTCCACATTGTGTGAGATGGCGTATGTACTACACTTCTGGCAGCCCCCAGTATTTAACTTAGGGAATTTAATTTCCTGTTGACTATTCTGCTGAAGTTCTCTTTGGACATCTACTTAAGACATTTGCTTTTAGATGGATGATTTTAAACCTTGGCTGTACTTTAGAATACAGGCCGCTATGTCTCAGGCTGAGGACCTGAGATCCCCATGTAATTGGGATTGTCAGCCAAGGTCTTTTAAAGTATTCTAATTGATTCATAGAGAAAACTCCCTTAGAAAGTTCTAGCTGTGACAGTGATAGGGCTCTCTAGAAGAGATCTGCACACCTATTTTTGTAAAACTTATGTTTCTTAGATGTGACAATTTGTCATTCTTATGATGCATTATTTATGCAAAGACACCATTATGTACATTATTTTGGGATAATTTTTTGCTTGATTTTTATTTTGATTTTTTTGTTAGAAGTGGGCATGTCTGGATTCTTAGGAGGCTTTTTCCTCACCCAAAGTAATTAAGATTTGGGAAATTATATACTAAAACAACCATTTTTAATGACTAGGTTACCAGTGAGAGAAGATGAATTGCCTAGAGGCTTCCTCAAAGTATGGCCTGATATCCAGTTACTATTTAATACCTGCTATGGTATGTGTGTTTATTGGCAATGACTCTGTAGACTGCATATATTTGTTTAATTATTATTAAATAATAGAAATGCCAACAAAAGTCCACAGATATGTCAGAATGGGGAGCTTGTTTTTTGATGAGGCAAAGCATAACTTATTATTTCAGGCTAGAAAAAAACCAAGTTGGAATCAGTGGTGACGTCAGCTGCTTAGAAAATGAAATGACAGCCCTTGAACTTGAGTTGATTTGAGTTTTAAATCTCTTACTATTTATCTAATTTTGAGTGAGCACTTAATGTCTTTAAAGCCTCAATTTTTCATCTATAGAATGAAATAATAATGGCTGTTAAGGTATGATATTATTAATCACAAAAGTTCTAACATTAAATTATAATTGGAAATTAAATGGAGGGGTAGAAACGTTTGAGTCTTACTCTTGATGAGTTGCCATTGCTTTTGGGTGGAGTAACAGTGGATGACAAGCTTCTGATACTTTTCTCTTCACCTTATTAGACCTGACACCACCTCTATTTTGGAGGCATATTTGCTTAGAACATTTACAAGCCCTTATGAAAAACGGTGAGATTGGGAAAATAGAAGATGGGAAGTTTCTCCCAACTGGGACATGAAATCTACGTAATTTGGGACTTTGATGTTTATCAGAAGGCACTGCACAGTCTGGCACAATTTATTTGTAATACTGCAGGAGGCAAGATTCTTTAACAAGAGAGCGTCATCATTCTCTCTGGCTAATGCCCTTAGTTTTATGGGCTTTCATGTTGATGGAGTGTTCTAGAAATGGGAGGTGGATGGAAAAGTTAGGCTTTTTATAAGACCTCTGAAAGCTTCTCGGCTGGGGTGGAATTTGGTCTTGTCTGTCATTTCTGGTTTATGGAGTGCTGAAGGTAAATAAAATAATATTCTCCCAAATGAACAATCTAATTTTTTTAAAAGTTGCCTCAGGACTCCAAAGGAACTACAGCTGCTTGACCTGGTAGTTGCAAGTACATGCTCTCTGTATCACAACTTATTATGAGGGTCAGTTTAGATGATATAATTGAAAGTATTACAATCTGTAACTGTACACAGATGTAACATGATGATATTATTTACATGTATTTGTATTAATAGTTAACATGGTACAATGAAAAAAACGTGGCTTTGTTTTCTCATCTGTAAAATGGGTTACTTATTAATAGGTGTTGTAAAAGGATAATATTCATAAATGCACATAGCATGGTGTCTGCATAGTAGCTTCTCAATAGTTCTCAGCTATTTTGGGGTTAAATAAGAAATAGACCTTAAACAAGGAATTACTTTTTTTTCTTTTTAAAAAATATGGAATGCTTCACGAATTTGCGTGTCATCCTTGCGCAGGGGCCACGCTAATCTTCTCTGTATCGTTCCAATTTTAGTATATGTGCTGCCGGAGCGAGCACAACAAGGAATTACTTTTAAAGCTATATTTGATATAGATGTATGCATCACATTTGTGTGTATATAAAATATATTTGTATCCTTGCTATTAGTCTTCCAATTATGCAGAATAAAATAGTATGTGGAATGGATTACGGATAGTTAATAGACACTTGGCTGATAAATAAGATTTCTAACTCTGTCTAATATTGATGTTATTTTTTGCTTAGAAAAGAGCCAGCAAAACAGATGAGAATTGCTGAAAAAAGTTGTTTTCTGAAAATAAAAATGCGTAACTGTTCACATGTCTTCAGCTTTTTGTTACCAAATCTTTCAAGTTGCTACTTTTGTCTGTTACGGTCTGAGCATGCCAAACAGGCAAGTGAACCCTTCACATTCCTGAAGCACATTGCACACCATAGGCTTTCTGCACACTGCTGAATTGAACACTGAATTGAGGGAATTTGGACTCCAGTGGTTTCTTTGGCTCTCTCTCCTGTAGTTTTACATATACAATTCACTAAATGTCTGCAGGTGCCTGGGTTCATTTTAGGGAGGCACAGAGTTCGGAGGCTAGGAGCATAGGCTCCAGAGCCAGCCAGAATGAGAGTTCAAATAATGAATTCACAATTTCCATGTTGTGTGATCCTGCCCAAGTTAATTAACCTTTCTTAGCCCCAGTTTACACTTCTATGAAATGGCGATAACAGAAGTATCTTTCACCATATGTTAAAATACTTGGCATTGTGCCTGGCACAGAGTATATATTTAATAAATGTTCCCTGTCATTACTAATACAGATCAAAACCTCCACAATTTGTAAGTTTAATTCTGATTGTACACCTTCCTGTTAGATTATTACTTTTTTATACTCCAATTATATAAGTGGTCATGTTATAGTAATGCATGATAATTGTGGTTAAGCAAAAAATGTTTAAGTTTGATGTGATCATCATACAGCATTTTAAAGCAATTTACACCTTGAATGCTCAAGTTGCATGGCCTCATGTGGTAGTCACTAGCCATTATGGTTATTCTTTACTTGAAATGTGGCTAGTTCGAATTAAGATGTGCTTCAAGTATAAAATACATGCTAAATTTCTAAACTTAGTAGAAAATTAAGAATAACATTTTATATTGATCAGATATAGAAATGATAATATATTGGGTTAAATAAAATATGTTAATTATATTTATTAATAAGCTATAATTATCTACTATATTAACAATTTGCCTGTTTTTACTTTTTAAAATATGGCTACTGGAAACTTTAAAATTATGTATTTGACATGCATTTGTGGTTCACAATTGTATTTCTAATGGACACTGATTTGTTAGAGAATAAAATAGCTACACATAGGTATTCTATATACTTTGTTCATTTAGATTTAGGAAGTACCTTGTCACAAATTTAAAATCAGTTACCTTATAGTGCTTTCCGCTGCTTCCAGTTTTCAGACTTGATTCTCAGGGATTTGGAGACATGGTACAGCACTTTCTGAGCAGCGTTCCTTGCTTAGGAATTTCTTTTCCCTGCTGGTTTGACATTAAAGAATTCTGTGAACCTTTGGAAGGTAAATAAGACACCAGATTCTATCCTGTGGAATTAATCCTTGTAAGTTAAATCAAGGAATGGTTAAGTGCTGAGGGGAAGGGTGACTACTTTTTATTTTTTTGATGTTGATTATTTTCATTTAAATGTAGTAAGTGGATTTAAAAAACCATCATTTACTGCATTTTAACACGAAATGAAAATATAACTTAGCAGAAGGATTTAGTTTGAAGTTAAGTGTTGTCCTTAGAACACAAATAGGTTGAAAGTAAAAGGATGGAAAAGGATATGGCATGCAAACAGAATTCAAAAAGGAGCCAAAATGGCTGCAATACTAATATCAGACAAAATAGATTTTAAGATAAAATTATTATCAGAGACAAAGAAGTATATTTTAATATGATAAAAGTGACAATCAATCAGGAAGACATAACAATTGTAAACACATGTACTATCAATAGCCCTAAAATTCACGAAGCAAAACTTGACAAAATGGAAGTGGAATGTTAAGCAGGCATTTGGACAGAGGGGCCTGAAGCTCGGGAAAGAGGGCTGGAAATATCAATTAAAGTCATTGCATCCATGGCATTTAAAGCTGTGGAAGTGTATGACATCACCTGGGGAAGAGAGAAGAGTCAAGGTCTCAGCCCTGAGACATCCCAAGACTTAAGAGGCCAGGCAGAGGAAGTTGCTACTTCATACGTATTACAGATGTACTCGCAAAAGGAAACTGATGGTAGTAGACTGAACATTAGTCACCTTCAATGCCAATTCTCTTTCGATTTCTGGTTGCAAGCGTTTCTTGAGCACCTAGGAATCCACTACTGATGTAAAGATAGTTGAACGAACGAGTTCGCACAAGTATTAAAGAAAAAATAAGCTACAGAACACTATCTAAAGGGATTATTTTTATTTTTTAATACTTCAGTATTAGTAGTATTTACTTGGTGCTAAGGACATACTATTTTCTCTAAATTTTCTTAAACTATTCAGTTCCCCTACAATCTAATCTATTTTTCACCTCTCACTTAGAATTAATGCTTTAACAATATGGAATAAAAGAGTCATTAAAAAATTGTATCAAAGTAATACAAAACTGTCCTCCCATCTCAATCCTAGCATTTATCTAAATTGTTTAAGCTTAAGTTTTTGCTTAATTATCTGAGAAATAATGGTCCCTGCCTTTTTCAAGAATATGTAAAGGGAATGGGAAAAGCAGGAATGTGTCTTAAGTCCTACCTGCCATGTAAAATAAGAATGATATTGGATCGACATTATAGAAATGTTTGTGTTAGATGGATTCGGCTATACCATATGCTAAATATTTTCTCTGAAAACATAACCATATGTAGGAAAGCTTGATAGCATACAGCTTAAAGCTGGAATATTGGTACGTGCATCTAACACCGTCATTATAGAGGGACCCCATTCTGTTACTAAGCAGGCTGGTCACACTCAATTTGAGGACTCCTCTTCTTTCAGGGACTCTGCCCATAGGCGTGGACTGTTTATTGGTTATAAGATTGAGAATAAAGGCAAAATCTCTTCTGTGGAAAGAATACTATTCTATTTAAAAACAAAAGAAAATAGCAATACTTATGCCGATAATTTAGAAGAAGCTTTAGAGTAGTGGTATCTAATGTCTTATGGTGAGAGGGTGGTCAGGGGAGCCCTCTGTGAAGAGGTGACATTTGAGCATCTGAGAATGGATTGCTTCATGGGAATTAATTTAAAAGATTAATATTAAAAGTGCCCAACCATTTTTTATATCAGATGTTTTT
Source organism: Manis javanica (assembly GCF_040802235.1). Classification (NCBI taxonomy): domain Eukaryota; kingdom Metazoa; phylum Chordata; class Mammalia; order Pholidota; family Manidae; genus Manis; species Manis javanica. Next base: position 11,661,580 of record NC_133164.1, read on the forward strand.
TCTACCCATAATAATAGCTAACAAGGTTTTGGTTTCTTTCTGTGTCTGAGTCCTAACTTTCTGCCTGTACTTTGTCTCATTTAATCCTCATATTCAAAATTTGAGGCTTCAACCATTTAGTCATGAAAGCATTTACTGAGTTCAGGAGATCCTGGTTCTAGTTGCAGCTCTACCACTGACCATCTGTGATCCAGAACTGGTCCCTTGATGCTTCCCTAGGCCTCTGTTTCCTCATCTGTAAATTGGAAGTGGGACTGAACTCCTAGGGTATCTTTCCAGCTCCAACATTTGAGATTCCCCAAGTCAATTATTGCACGGTGTTGAAATAGGGTGATGACTACACAGGCCACTTACTTAGGGTTGCTTATCCTGAAATGAAATTGCTCTGGATCTCTGGGATTTAAGGTCTTAGATCCTTGTCCGCTTTTTTAGAAGCGGTTTCTTTTTTCTTCCTTCCCATTTTCCTGTCACTCAATGGCCACTTGTAGCTGCCAACATAAAATGACAGCTGTCTCTGTCAGTTGCTCTCATCATCTGGTTTACTGTGCACTTTGGAACCCAGGTACCTAGTGCATTAGATGGTATGTGAAATAGGCACAGAGTAGAAAGCTGAATATATTTCCTGTAGAGTACCAGGCATGAGCTTTATGGCAATTATTTGGCCACTCCGGTATTTTTCCTTTGGGACTTCATAACTGTTCCAGAGGTTGGGCTCTAGGAGGAAGCTAATGCGATGCCCTGCAGAAGCTCTCTTGCTACTAGTATTGTGGATGTTCCAAAATGTACACTGTAAACACGTAAGTGAGAGAACAATAGGTCTAAATTTAAGTATGTAATAAAGGCATTGCCATTGCAAGTCCCTTGTGTCTAATGATTTTCTTTGTAATTTTGGCCTTTTTATACCTAGTTAGGGGATTAAGTTCTAGGAGAAACAGCGAAGTCAGGTTATCCATTAAGTGAGTAGTCTTTTGTCTACCTAATGATTTAGCTTTCCCACAATGAAAATGAATTATGTTTTCCCTCATTTTGCTTGATCAGTGATTTCTGAAAATTAAGATAAAATGTACCCAGCCTCTGAGAGGACAAAATCATAATGTATAGAGGCCAGGGTCGGACCTCTAAAGATTTTAAATGGAACTTATTTTGAGACACTTGAGAAATTATAGCCCTTAAGAGTCAGTCTGCTTTAAAGTATTTTTTTTCTATAAGAAAGTCAGAGAGAAAATCCTAGCAGATTGGATTCCCATTAGTTGGTGAATAAAGTGTGAAATGCTTAAGAAGTGAATATCCTAATTGTAGGAGAAAATAGTCGGACTTTTTGTTATAAAGGAAATATTCCTCAAAAAACTAAAAATACAAATACCATTTGACCCAGGAATTCCACTCCTAGGAATTTACCCAAAGAAAACAAGATCCCAGATTCAAAAAGACTAATCACCTGTATGTTTATCACAGCACTATTTACAATAGCCAAGGTATGGAAGCAACCTCAGTGTCCATCAGTAGATGAATGGATAAAGAAGATGTGGTACATATACACAATGGAATATTATTCAGCCTTAAGAAGAAAACAAATCCTACCATTTGCAACAACATGGATGGAGCTAGAGAGTATTATGCTCAGTGAAATAAGCCAGATGGAGAAAGACAAGTATCAGATGATTTCACTCATCTGTGGAGCATAAGAACAAAGAAAAAACTGAAGGAACGAAACAGCAGCAGAAGCACAGAACCCAAGAAGGGACTAGCGGTTACCAAAGGGAAGGGGATAGGGAGGGAGGGAGAAGGGGATTAAGGGACATTATGATTAGCACACATAATTAGAGGGCTCACAGGGAAGGCAGTATAGCACAGAGAAGACAAGTAGTGACTCTATAGCGTCTTACTATGCTGATGGACAGTGGCTGCAATGGGGTGTGGGGGGGGACTTGATAATATGGGTGAATGTAGTAACCACAATGTTGCTCATGTGAAACCATCATAAGATTGTATATCAACGATACCTTAATAAAAATAGAAAGGAAATAATACAGTTAGCGGTGGCCAGAGACAGAGCCAAATGTATATGATAATAATGTTCTTCCTTGGGTTCTGCAGGGATCCTGATCAGGGAAAAAGGCTGTGCCCATATATGGGTCCTGGAAAGGTTTCTCCCCAGAACCACCTGAATGAAATGAAAACTCATTTCTGACTCTTTCAGGATGGCTCTGCAGATAATGAGGACAATAGTTCACATTCTTTTGGGCAATTCTAAGTGATGCTTTCTAAGTACATGAAGGCAGTCACCAGCTAATTTAAGACACAATATCAAGGAACAATGAGCAATCATGTAATTCCCATTCTTTCATACTTGGTTTCTGTCTAGAAAGTTCTCAGAATCATTTCCTCTGGCCTTTCCTTCCCCTCAGACACTCCCAAGGGCACTCTGGAAGGTGAGGAAGCTAAAAGGGCTTCCCAGATCTTACCCAGAAAGCCTTTCCCCCCAGAATCACCCTAATTTGTCCCTTGGTATGGATTAAATTCTTAATTTTTTTCATGTAGATCTGAGGTTTGGGGATTACTCACAGTAGTCAAAGCTGTTCTCAGCACTAAGGTTGCCCCAGTCTGGATGTCATTAATCCCACAGTTCTGACCTCATGGCTTGGAGAGATCACCATGGAGACGTCTGACTGCAATTATGACCCGCTGCAGGTGAGCAGAGCCAGGCTGTTGGCATATTTCAATTTGCCCATCACACAAGCTTCACAGGCTGTCCAGACATTCGGATATTATAGGCTAACCCACTGTTCTCAAAGCCACAGAAGGCAAAGGGGGCCCTGGTCTTTGAGAACTCAAAGACTCACGCTGTTGAGTGCTACTCAGACTGGGTACAAATGTATCATCAATGTGAGTTTTTTTTTTTTTCAGTGTGAGTTTTTAAACTATTTTATGAGTAGTTTCTTCAACTGTGTATTTCAATTCTATTCTCAATACTGGAAAAAGAAACTGATCTATAGACAAAGATAATTTTATATGGAAGCAAGTGGAAATTGCCTCATAAATATGTTTATGGCATTTTGGTTTGTAGTTGAAGTTCTTATATAATGTATCATCAAGTTTGGCCTAGATTGTCCTGGTCCTTGATGACCTAGTTTTGCTACATTTAGTATTCCATCATTCTGTTAATTAATTTTCATAGGTAATTAATTAAAAGTAAATTTTTTTGGTTTTTAAAATTGTTTCATAAGACATGTCAGACACTTTTGGATGAGTCATTTTTTCCAGATAAAAAGTGAGGCTTAAGCACTTTCAGGGACTCTGAAAATCCTGCACGTTCTTTGGCACCCTGCCTGGCTTCTCTGCCCTCACTCCGTCATGTGTGAAGAGTGCTGACATTTTGGCTTATGGGCAGGGGGATGGCAGTGAGTTGTGCTCATGGCTTTTTGCTCAAGGCTCCTACCAAGAGTTAAAATTATGCAGGTTAAGAATCAGTAACTGGATGGTTATAAGGTCATTATAAGATGTATGAAGAACATATGAAAAGAATGAATCCCAGCCATTCCTACAATCCCTATGCTGCTGATGGTTGCTTGATTTTTATGGAAGGTGTTGCCTGACCTCGCCTGCCCTGGCTGACCTTTGGGTATTCCAAGTCTATACCAAAGACTGGGTTCAGGGGAATATCTGTTGATTTCTTCATCAGCCGGCACAAGTGGAAGAACAGTTGAATAGGAAGCATCATGGTAGATAAAGATAGGCTAGAAAATCAGACATAGAGAGGACAGTGGTAGGTAGTTGGCATGATGGCCCCACTTGCCTTTGTTCCACTTTGTATCCAGCCACACATAAGCCGTGAGAAATACTGGATAATCAGGAACTCCATGACTTGTTTTTCTTCCCCTTTTAAACATGTAAACTTTTTAATAATCATTTTGATATGAGATGTCCTGCTTCAGTTAACAGTAAGCTTGGAGCCTTCATGCTGCTCATACGGCTGCACAATAGTTCTATCGGGATAGTGGTGGGCATATTAATGATGGATAATATAAAAGGACTTTTGTTGAAAAAGAAAAGGAAGGAAAACTCCTGTCTTTAACTGTTAAACATTCAGGGAACCCATATTGTGTCCAAGTGATCAACTGTGGTGCCTTCAGCTGCCCCAAAAGTGGTCATAACTTCTCATTCTTAACTCCCAAATCTTACATTGCACCAACCCACTCACAAGTGGGTACATACTTACATCCTTGGCCATATTTTTTTGGGAATGTGGAGCCTACAGACTTAAAAAAGAACTTAAAAATATGTTTTAAATGCTCACATTTAAATGGAACGACATAATAATTCATTATAGAGATGAAGAGAAATGCTTGAAGGCAAAATGCAGCCTTTTCCCATTCATGGCTGCACCTTCATGGACATGTTTATACCAAGACCTGTGGCATTGTTTTTCTTAGGATGCGTATTCTCACACTACATCACGCACTTCATGAAACGCTCTTAGCTGGGGTTGAAGATAAGTCATGATGTAATTGAGACAAAAAGTGGGTTTAGTTTTTCAGCCAATAATTTTGAAATGCACATGAAGGAAATGAAGCACACTGCCTGAAAAGCATCTTCATAGACCCTCCGCTCTAAAGTTCATCTCTGATACAGCCAATGATATTGTAACATCTCCTATGTTGAGAGATAGTAACCACACTAGTGGGGTGAGGGTTTAATAATATGGGTAATTGTTGAACCACTGTGTTGTACACTTGAAACCAATATAATATTGTATATAAACTATACTTCAATAAAAAAAAGTTCATCTCTGCAGGAAGTGGGGACCTTTTGTAGTATCTTATCTTCAGTTTCCATTCTATGAAAAGCCACTGAGATAGGAAAATTCTTTCAAAAGTAAATTGATGTAACTAGAAAGGACTGGAAGAACTTGCATTCATTTGATTAGGACTCATATAATTCATATAATAAAGGACCAGATTTGAAACAACCCAGAGATTAAGAACTTTATCTGTACTTCTCCTTTCAAAAAAAAATTTTCATCGACCAAGGCATTTCTCCAGAGAAGATATACAGATAGGCAATAAGCACATGAAAAAATGCTCAACATTGTTAATCAGAGAAAAGAAAATTAAAACCACAATGAGGTACCATTTCACCCACTAAAATGGCTATAATCAAAGTCATAATAACCATGTTGGTGAGAATGTGGAGAAATGGGGACCCTCTTACACTGCTGGTGGGAATGTAAAATGGTACACCCAATTTAGAAAACAGTCTAGAATTTCCTCAAAAAGTTAAATGTAGAGTTACCATTTGACACAGGATTTCTATTTCTAGGTATATATCAAAAAGAAATAAAAACATATGTCCACATGAAAGCTTGCACATGAGTATTCACAGCAATATTATTTCATAAAAGCCAAAAAGGTAGAAAAAACCCAGACTGGTGAATGATAAACAAAATGTGGTATATCCATATAACAGAGTATATTATTTGGAAATAAAAAGGAATGGAGTACCATTTCATGCTATAATAGGAATGAACTTTGAAAACTTTAAGGAAAGAAGACAGACACAAAAGACCACATATTATATAATTCCATTTACATGTAATGTTCAGAATAGGCCCAATCTATAGTGAAAAAATAGAATAGAGGTTGCCTTGGGCTGGGTGAGATGGAGGGACAGGGAGTGATAATTAAAGGTACGGGCATTTTTGAGTTAATGATAATGATTTAAAATGATTGGTTGCACAAATATCAATATACTAAAAACCAGTGAATAATACACTTTAAATAGGTGAATTGTGTAAGTGAACTTTATCTCTAGGTTCCCTATCTCAACTTTTGATTATTCAGGCTGCCAGAAAATTCTTTTTTATTTTAGCCTCATTGTTTTGCTCCCTCTAATCAAAAGTCATTCCCTCTTGTTTTGTTTTTGGCAGAGATAGAGACAAGTAAAAAACTTCCTTATCTAGAATCATAATTCTTCCAATACTTGGAAGTCATTATTAAATTAGCTGTTTGGCGGAAACAATTTCAGAGACTTTAACTTTCCTTACAGGATTCATTTTTACACCGTTGTTCACCTTTGTACCTCTTTCGTTGCTTCTTAGCCTCTGGGCCTCAGATTCTTCATCTATATAGTAAGAGTGTTGGACTGGACCTCAAAGACCCCTTCTGCTCTTGAAGTTTTGCAAAGAATGTCAACATACTTTGAGAAAGCATGAACATAGAAAATGAAGATATTTACCTGAGCCACTGCAGGCATAACTCTGATCAGCGCTGAAAAGAATCTGGAAATGGGTTGAAGTTGCCATGTTTTAAAGTCAGTGAACACAGCCAAAGATGAAGTCAGGAGACTTGACTTGATATCTGCTTTTATGAGTCACTGTGAGGTTTTGGAGGAGTCACATGCCCTCTCATGGTTATTTCCTTTTATGTAAAATGGGCATTATATTATCTGCATACCTCCCTCTATGAAATGTTCCCGTTGAATGATTAAATGAGCAAATATTGTCATGCAAATTAAAAAAAAAAGATTTTACCAATGGTTTATATATAATTGAAAACAAAAATGCTGTCATTGAAACGCTTCTTTCCTTGGAAGAAAATTTATGTCCCCTAATTTTTTTGGGGGGCCCCATTTCACTTTTGGCTTATCATCTCTTAAAACTTAATGAATATGGCATAGTAATATTTAGAGCAAACATGTAAATAAAAGCTTAATGAAGTCATGATTAATGTGAAGAAAGCTAAGAAGAACATAAATTTACAGAATATTTCCTTTCAAATTCAGCCTTGTAAAAACCTATTTTAATTTTTTAACAGTTGTTAAGCATATTTCTAGCTGACCCTTCCCCGACATCTCTACTAATTTCACAATTAAGTTGTCTTTCTGGTCAAATCTCAAAACCAGACGTCAGGGGGCCATGTCTAATTTCTCCTTTGTAACATCTCAATACCTACAACAATGTGTGTACCTGGTATTTACTCAGCAAATACTGATTTTTTTTGTTGCCTGGTGATAAAATGTAAATAAAACAATGGAAATTCTTTTCGTCCAGATAGAATTTTTTGTGGGCCTAATGGTTTCTGAGAACCATAAAAGTTAAAGTATCTTAGACAACAAACACCTCATGATGTTCATGAGGTCGGTCACATAATAATGAGACTTAGAAACCTGCACAACAGACATTTGAGTTTGCTCACCTCAACAGGTGCTGATTATTAGCATAGGGAGGCTGTATACTTTTTCCAGTGATAACACCATTGCTCAAAACAGCATGGAAATTTCTCTGCTGGGAATTGTGTTCAGAGTTAGGCTGCTGTCTTTCAGGAGACTCAGCCTCATTACCTACAGTCACACAATGTGGTTAATGGTGCTTCTTTTTCCTCTCTTGTAAGCTACTGAGTGACCAGCAAATAGGATGCTTGGTTCAGGTGAGAAGGGTATTACGCCAATGACTGTGTAACTGGAGTCGGAGATGGGCCTGCCTATGAAGAAGGAATGGAAACGTCCACAGAGCTGACGTGGACATTGTTCTGGATACTTTCAGGTGGTGTGTTACTGCATCCTTGTAACAATGCTTGGAGACAGGAGGCATTTTGCTCAAGAATTGGGGTGTGTTGAGGAACATTTGCGTGAACAAATCTGAGTGGACCTTGCCAAGAGGCAGCTGCTGACAGGCCCCTCCTGCTGAGGGTCACCCAGCACAAAGTGTGCTGTTACTGGGAGGCCTCAGGGGGCACAGTAAAACCACTGCAGCTTCTTAGCACAGCAACAAAAAGTGCTTGTGAATGGTGGTGGTGGTTGGTAGCTCCCATCCGGGTCCCAGTGCACTGTCAGGTGCCGGGACTAAGGTGCTCGCCCGGGCCCGGGCCAGGGTGTTCTGAGGCCAGCTCTGCTCCCCAAGGAGAGGAGCCTCCAGGAGTGGGGTCCCACCTTCCTCCCTTCTCAACCTTTCCCAGTTTTCTCCGTCTCCAGGTGGTCTCACGGCCTCCCGAGCACTTGTTTAAGGATAAACGTCATGGGTGGCTTCTTCAGAGCTTTGCTTTCAGACTCTTTCAGAAAACAAAAACACAAAACCAGGTTTTGGCTTTTTAAACCATTGCTACATGTTTAGGTGAATTGGAAAAATCTGAACGTAGAAAGGTAGAGATCATCCACTTATTAAGACAGCTTGCAAAACTTAGGTACAAGATAAGGTCATTTTCAGATGGAAGACTGACTCTACATTCAGTGTGACATTGAGGGCCTCTGGATGGTGGAAATGTAAACTATTTTTGTATGTCTTCTTTTTCTAGTTTTAAAAATGCAGATATTGTTTCTATGTGAATAAAAGTTTTTTAAAAAAATGATTGCACTGATATGGCTTTTTATTGTGATAAAATATACATAACATAAAACCATTTTCACCTTTTAAAGTGTACAGTTCAGTGGCATTAAGTACACTCATGTTGATGTGTAACCATCCCACCATCCATCTCCAGAGTTGTTTTCATCTTCCCAAACTGAAACTGCATACCTATTAAACTTCCCAATTCCCCCACCCTTCACCTCCTGGCAACCACCATTCTACCTTCTGACTCTATGAATTTGACTATTCTAGGTACCTCATATGAATGGATCACAGAGTATTTGCCCTTCTGTGACTGGCTTGTTTCACTTAGCATACATAATGAGTCTCAAGATTTATCCATCTGTTAGAATTTCCTTCCTTTTTTTTGGGCAAATTATATTCCATTGTATGTGTCTACCACATTTTATTTACCCACTCATCCATCAAGGGACACTTGAGTTGCTTCCAGCTTTTGGCTATTATGAATGATATGTTATGGACAGGGATGTAGCTAACATGGTTTTAAAGAATCTATTTAGGAGATCAAATGCTCAACACTGACTATTTCTCTCTAGGAGTCTACTACTGATTATCCTTTTACCTGAGTTAATGAATGCCCTTGATTCAAAAGGAAAACATCATGCATGCTGAATTGGGGAAAGGAGAAGAACAAAGAGAGAAAAGATAAGCCACAGACAAAGCATTTATATCCAGAATCCATAAGAATTCCTACAAATTCATAAGGAAGAGGTGCACACCCAATAGAAAATGGGCAAAAACTTGAGCAGACACTTCACAATAGAGAAAACCTAAAGGTTGATAAATGAAACAATGTTCTTGGCTGAAAAATGATCAGGAAAATGCAAGTTAAAGCTGCAGTAAGACACAATTACATACTTACCAGAATGGCAAAAATCTTTTCAGTACTCAAAAAGAGCAAGAAGAACTCCCTATACAGCTGACAGAAGGGAAAACTGGTATAACCCTTTGGGAAATAGTTTACCATGCTCCTGTAAACTTGAAAATAAACATACCCCATGACCCAGAAGTTTCTTTTCTTGGTGTATTTTCCAGAAAAATGCATGCACACATTCACAGGGTATAATAATGTTCATGACAGCATTGCACCTAATAGCCCCAAACTAGAAACAGCCCAAAAGTCAATTACAATAAAACGGACAAATAAATAGTGGCACATTCATTTGATGGACTACAGGGCTACAGCCACACATATTGTGGATGAATCCCACAAACATAGTGTTTAGGGAAAAATGCCCCAATTCAAAAGCTTCCATTTGGGTAATGTTTTAATTAGGCTTAAATATGTAAAAGTTTAAATTTAAAAATAGAGTATATTTTTCACCTATGTTTTTTAGAGAAGCATGTATAGATGGTGAATATATAACAAAAAACAAGAATTGACTATCACAGGGTCAATCTGTGGGGAGGAGTGTGTGGGGCAGGAGACTTCTGGAGTAGGGGTACCGTCTTCTGACTTAGGTGGTGGCTATTTTAGAGTTTAAAAAAATATTTCAAAATAATTAGAGTCACCGGAAGATACAAAGTTAGTACAGAAGTTCCTGAATATCCTACAGCAAGTTTCCCCTAAATAATTATAGTAGAAATTGATGTTGGTACAATCTTTGTATATAGTTCTGTGGCATTCTATCACATATGTGATTTCGAGCACCCACTACCACTGTATGAACTAAAATCTATCACCACAAAGACCTCCCTTGAGCTATCCCTTCATAGTCACCACCCATGTCCTCTCCCCACCATCCACAGCCCCAGGAAACCAAGACTCTATTTTCCATCTCTGTAGTTTCATCATGTCAAGAATACTACATAAATGGAATTGTACCATATGTGACCTTGTGAGTCTGGCTTTTATAGTTAGCATAATGCTCTTGAGATCTACCCACACTGTTGTGTGTATCAATAGCTTGTTCTTTTTTATTTCTCAGTAGGTATTTTACTTAATGTATGCAGCAATCTGGACAGCCATTTACCTGTTCAAGGACATTTTGGTTGTTACCAGTTTTTTGCTATTACAAATGAAGCTGCTATGAACATTTGTGCATGGTTTTTGGTGTGGACATACGTTTTCAGTTCTCTGAGATAATGCTCAGGAGTGCAACTGCTGGCTTGTATGGTAATTGTATGTATAGTTTTATAAGAAACTCCCAAAGTGTTTTTCAGAGTGGCTGTACCGTTTTATGTTCTCACTAGCAATGCGTGAGAATCCAGTTTTTCTGCATCCTTGCCAGCATTTGATATTGCTGCTGTTTTTAATTTGAACTGTTTGGTAGGTGTGTGCTGATAGGTCGTCACGATCTCAGTTTGCATTTCCTTAGTGGCTGACGATATTGAACATCACTGGAGCAGGGTAATGTTATTTCTTCCGGCTTAGATAGTGGTTGTTTTGGAATTGTATATATCCTCAACACTCTGTATAGAGAAGCTGAGTAACTTGCCCCTCATTACAGAGCTAATTACCAGAAAGCTAATCAATGAACTCAGTTGGTGAGGTTTGCGAACTTGTGTTCTTAAGCGCTGAGCTGTATTGTTTCTTAGAAAATTAAAGCAACAGCAACAGTTATAATAAGGTTTTGCATAAATGTCAACAAAGTACTTTTTACAATTTCTTGGCATATATATGGTAGTGCTGTATGAACATTCCTGCCCCCAGCTTTATTGAGAGATAATTGACACATAACATTATGTAAATTGAAGGTGTGCAACAAGATGCTTTGACATACTATATAGTGTGAAATGGTCACCATAGTATGGTTAGTTAACACATGTATCACCTTCCATAGTTAACATTGTTTTTCTTTTGTGGTTAGTCATTTAATATCTACTCTCCCAGCTACTTTCAAGTGTACAATACAGTATTGTTGACCACAGTCACCAAGTTGTACATTAGATCTCATCTCATAACTGTAAGTTTATTTTCGCCTTTGACCAACATCTCCCTATTTCCTGCCCCTGCCCCCAGCTCCTGGCAACCACCAGTTGACTTTGTTTCTATGAAATTAACTTCTTTAGATTCTACATAGAAGTGAGATCATACAGTATCTGTCTTTCTTCTATTAATGTTATTTATCATTTTCTCAAGAAGAATACACAGTTGCCAACAATGTTACAATATCTTACTTGATCTGAAGCTATGCCAGCTCTGGAGACACACAGTAACATGAGCACAGAGACGTCAATAGGATTTGCTTCAGTTTCTGAATTCTGATATAGTTCTCAATTTTGAAAAAAAAAATTATTGCCTTGAATTTTATCTTAGGAAAGTAAAATTTTTTTCATGTCATGGCCAGATATTAGTAGTGTTTACTCAAGGTTTACTGAAAAACTGAGAATGCATTCTGGAGATGGAGACTATTAGATGTGGGACTTAATTTTGCTCTACTTACAAGCTAATAAGTGAGCCCGTTACTGTTTCATGAGTTCTGGGAATAGAGATTTCTGGGGCTAAGATTAAGGACTTTATTATTCATGGAGAGCAAGCAGCATGAACATCAGCATATTTGCTGCAGTTTTCTTTGCCCGTTAAGTCCTATGGGGACAATGCAATATAGCCCAGATGAATGCTACCCACGCAGTAGGTTTGAGATGCAGCTGAGAAACACTGAGCTTGGGAAATACAGCACTTTTAGAGCAGGCAGAAAGCAAGTCTGCCTCCATGGGGGACATTACCTCATCCCTCAAGGTTACCGGCTGAGAAACAATACTGTCCTGGGGAAAGAGCAGAGAGTGCTGAGAAAAGTAGTGGAGACTGAAAAAGTAAGGAGGAAAGTCCTCCAGCAATATGGGTCAGTAACAAGCAGTATTATATAGTGGCATAAAAATTGGCAAAACCTGCTGTCTGTAGTAACTTGGAAGATAGGAAATGCTGCTAATAAACTTTCAAATTTGACTGAAGAAATCACCAGGTAGCATGGTAAAGGTGTCAGTTTGTTGATCCTAAATGCATATGGTAAGGTAGAGGTGTACAGATGCATATGTAAATGCATATATATAAGGTCTATGAATCTTATTTGACAGATGAGGTAAAAATGCAACTGTTTAATTTGCAAACTGAATTTAGAGAAATATAAAGGATCCAAGACTTTCTGGGCCAAAAAATAAATTTGTTTATATCACAAGTATCTGCAGACAAGAAAGGACTCTCAAAATGAAATTAGGCCTGGGGCCAGAGTCCAAATTAAGTGTATGGCTGTAATGTCATACTTGAGATTACTGAAAGATTTAAGGCAGTGTGCTAGACTCTCTTCTTAGTAGACCAAAGAGCTCTGTCCCACTGCTGCCTGACTCAGGACCCCAAATAGATATAGACTTGTATCAGAAAGAATTATAATTTTACTTTGCATTTCCCTGATGATTAGTGATGTGGAGATCAATTCATGGGTCTGTTGGCCATCTGTATGTCTTCTTGGAAAAATGTCTGTTTAGGTTCTCTGCCCAGTTTTTAATTTTTTTCTTTTTCTGGTGTTGAGTTGTATGAGTTCTTTATGTATTTTGGATTTTAGCCCCTTATCAAATATATACACTTAATTTGGGCTTTGGCCCCAGGCCTAATTTCATTTTGAGAGTCCTTTCTTGTCTGATTTGCAAATATATTCTCCTTACAGTAGGTTTACTTTCTGTTTTGTTGATTGTTTCCTTTGTTGTGCAAAACTACAATGGGTACCACCTCACACCAATCAGAATAGCTACTTTCCAAAAGACAAAAAATACTGAGTGTTGGTAAGGATGTAGGGATAAGGGATCTCTTCTGTTAGTGGGAATGTAAATTGGTCCAGCCACTGTAAAACACAATATGGAGGTTCCTTAGAAAACTAAAAATAGAAATACCATACACCCAGCAATTCCACTTCTGGGAATTTACCCTATGTTCACTGCTACATTATTTATAATAGCCAAGATAGGGGAGCAACCCAAGAGCCCATCAATAGGTGAATGGATAAAGAAAATGTACTTATACAATGGAATATTAACTCAGCCATAAAAAAGAAGGAAATCTTGCCATTTGCAACAATGTGGGTGGACCTAGAGGGTATCATGCTAAGCTAAAAAAGTCAGATAGAGAAAGACAACTACCATATGATTTCACTTATATGTGAACAAACAAAACAGAACAAACAAACCAAAGAAAGACCCATAAATACTGACAACAGACTGTTGGTTAGCATGGGGAGGAGTGTGGAGGAATGGGTCAAGTAGGAGAAGAAGATAAAGATATATTTCAAATTATAAAATAAATTAGCTAAAGGAGTGGAAGTACAACACAGAGAATATAACCAATAGTAATGTAGTATCTTGGTAGGTAACGGGTAACTATATCTACTGTTGCAAGCATTTAGTAATGTATATAATTACTGAGTTACTATGCTGTACATCTGAAACCAATGTACTATTGTGTATCAACTATACTACAAATAAAAAGAAAGAATTGCAAATGTGACTTTTGCTCCACTGACGAAACCAATATCAGAGCCATAGAAATTTTCAAAATTTTGAAGACAGTGTTGCTGGCAAAAGCACTGCCAGCTTGAACTACAAGGAACAGAGATGGTTAAAATGAAAAAATGACCTTTGGACTCCCAACTTTCCACAGGCAGGAGGCAGACTGAGACAGTCAGCCAGTCAGCTATGAAATGGGCCATTTCTGATGGAAAAGAAAGGTTGTGTCAGAAGACAGCCCAGAGCCCAGAGTGTAGAGCCAAAAGTCTCCCAAAGAAATGGGCTGGATGGTTCCAGACCCAGGGAGCAGCCATGGACCCCACCCGAGAATGCGTGCATACTCTGCTTCAAGGGGACCTGTGATGTGCCAGTTCTATTTCAGAACTGCCATCAAAGAGTGACTCTCCCCCACCCCCAATCTTGCATCTTGAATAGGAGTATCTACTGTGGTCATCCTGCCTTACCAATGTATTTTGGGTGTGTGGGGGACAGAAAACTTGCCTTTTTGTTGTGTAGGTGCCCAGAATGAGAGGAGTTGTACCTGAGGATATGTCCCCAGGGAGTCTCGCTGGACCTGATATAGATGGTGAGATCTTAGACTTCGAGCGTGATGCCATAATTGGGTGATGTCAGGTTCCTGGGTTGCGATGGGTGTATTTTACACGTGAGAGGAAATAAATAATTGTGGTTAGGTGGAAGATGATGGTAGCTTGAAAAAAAAGAAAAGGCCATCCTATTGTACTGGCTTTTCCATCACGAAGGGGTTTATGGTTCCCCTTCTGAATGTGGACTGGCATTGCAACTTACAGAATGCCAGCAGAGATGATGCTGTATGGCTGCCGAGTCTAAGACTCGGGGAGAATTACAGCTCCAGATCTCATAATTTTGGAATGTTGCCCTATGTGAAGGGCCCAAGCTGGCCTTTTAAGAGACATGGCCCAGCCAAGACATACATGAGGACATTTTATCCCATCTCACCCTACCTGGGCAGCGGCCACAGGATTGGCCCTAGCAGAAAACCTGACTGGCTTAGCCATCCAAATTACTGGCCTGCAGGATCACAGATAACAACAGCAAAATAGCTGTTTTAAGTCATTACATTTGGTATGGTTTGTTAGGCCCTAAAAGTAACTGTTACATGAGCTGTTGATGCAAATTCACCACATAAAATCCTTCCAGAAGAGTGTCCCAAGTACAGTTACTTGGAAAACTGAAGTAGTATCTACTAAAAGCTACTTTATTATTCAGTAGCTCTGAATAATCCCAAACTGGTAGCATCCAAATTTCCATCAATGGTAGAATGGATAAATCAGTAGTGATATATTTATACTTTAGAATGCTACACAGAAAGAAAATGAAAAAAGAAATCTACTCCTGTAAACAACTACATGGACAAATCTCACAAACATACTGTTAAGTAGAAAAGCCCAACACAAGCAAAAGCACATAGTATGATCAGCAGTTGGGATACTGAAGACCTCTGCAGTGACAGTGATGACTGGAGAGTAGCCCATTTAAGGCTTCTCAGGGGTGGGTCATGTTCTGTTTCTTGACATGGGTGGGAATGACAAATTCCTGTTCATTTCATGATAACCCACTGAGCTGTAAACATGCTTTATGCACTTATCTGTATGTATGATAAAATTCAATGAAAACATTTACTTGAAAGAAAAGAGGATCTCAGATCAACACAGGAATGTGAGAAAGGGGAATTTTTTTTAATGCAAAACTAGGACTTTCCAATTTATACAGCCCATGTCTTCAGGGGATAATTTGATTTTATTTTGTCAAATATTCTGTCTGTGCCAGCTCTGATCACCCTCAAACAAACTCTTTTCTCTCATACCTAAGAGCTGTTTTAATTTTAATAACATTCATCAACTATGACTGGCATCCTTTAATAATTTGTAAATGTTGTGAATATCAGGAGAAGAAAACACATTTACTATTGATGATTTGTATAAAATTGTCTTGTGGCCAGTACAGAAATACTGGGAGGAAGAAGTGGAAAACGAGATCCAGAAACAGGCTGGACCCTGGTTATGAACCATCTTGAAAATACGCAAGGTTTTACATTTATTTCTTAGTGACTATTATCATAATTCTTTATTGTTGGATATTGTGATGGTTTATAATTTTTCACTTATAAATAGTATTGCAATGAGTAGCTGTACATTTAAGTATTTTCAAATTCCTGCTTCTTTCTTATATTGTTCTGGAAATGGAATTGCTGTGACAAAGGGTATGCCTATTTTTAATTTTGATACTTATTGCCAAATTGCCTTCCAAAAAGTCTGTACTAATGTTATAGCTCTAGCAGGAAAGCAGTAGTTATAAAGGTAGAAAAATACAAAAAACGACTTCCTCTTTTGGGAAATTTCTCCACGTAGTGTTACCATTCATTTTTCATCCTTGTAAATTCATTCTTTGTAAATTGGTGAAAAAAGGTGCTTAATTATTGTTTTAGTATGGATTTCCTCAATTATGAGAGACCTGGAAATTTTTTTGTCCATTTTATTGGTCATGTGAAACTCTTGCTTTGTTAGCTCTTCATTCTCTTCAGCTAATTTCCTTCAATCCATTATATTGTAAAGAAATAGATCTAAGTACTGAACACCTGTGAACTTTTCAAACATTGAAAAGAAATAGCTAGGTTCTCTTCACTTAATAATCGCAACTTTAGAAGGAGCTAGTGTCCTAAAGGAAAACTGCACAAGCTTGCCATTCAAGGTTTCTTTCCTAAAGGGACTCTGAAAATAGCAAAGAACAGATGTGATTCTTTCAGTTTCATGGACCCAATCAAGACATTCTGAGTTATCTAGGAAGAGGAGAGGGCCTGTGAGGAGCAGCGCTGGCCTGCTCTGCACACCGTTCCTGCAGGAGAGTTGGCGGCAAGCAGCCTGGACAACTAAATCCAGGCACTGTCAAAGCAGGAAGCAGGATTAGATAATGACAGGGCAGCCTTTTATGCTCCCTATAACATAGTTATCTAGTGAATGGAGGCGTGAGTAAAATGCCCCATTCAAAGATGCAGAAAACTTGGAACTGCTGGCTCTCAGCTTAGCAAAATGCAGTTGCACAGCTAGCAATGACTTTCAGAGAATCATGTGAACAGTAAGTAGCTTAACAGTGGCTTATCGAATGGGCTGAAGTTCTTAGCATCATTTATTCTTGTTTTTTATTATATTATTACATTTATTGCAGGTAACAAATTCTTGATACAGATTGAATGAATGATGAAGAATAAGCCATATTCATTTTACAATTCTCATAACAATGTTTTTGAAACTGCTTATTCTTATTCTCACTTTACTGACAAGGACTGGTGGCCCTGAGACATCAAGGGACATGTTGTCAAAGCTCATAGTTAACGAGCAGCAGAACCAGGCTTAGAAACTGTGACTGCCAGGCCAATGCCCTTTTCTCATTACTATAACCCTACTTCCCATCAGATTACTTTCTTGCACCTTATTAATTTGTTGTCAAATTCCTCAGTCTGTAATGAAAATTTCTCCATGATCTGGCTACCCCTTAGTCTCCAGTCTTTTCCTTTCCAGCCTCCTTAGTGGATAGTAACGTTGATTCTCCAAAACTGATTCCTCTCCTGTGGGTAGCAGTGGTGTGTTTTGGGAGATGATTCTTAGTTCAGGGCTGTGCCCGACTGTAAGGGTAACTGAGTCCTCCTGACCAGTGAACTGGCTCATGAATAGGTGAGTGACCCAACTCTGGACAAAGAGATGCAAGGAAAGTGATGCTTCTAGGAAAGTTCTCTGTCTGTTCTAAAGAGAGTAATAGTAAGCTCCTCACTCTCTCTTGTTGGATAGGAGCAAGGAGGTGCATTTTTCTGTCTGGCTGCTTTCACTCAGTATATTTTTGAAATCCATCCATGTTTTGTGTATCGATACTTCATTCCTTTTTATTGCCGAATAGTGTTCTGTTGTGTGGACATACTACAATTCACTTTTCCATTTTTGTGTCAAGAGGCATTTGGGTAGTTTTCAGCTTTAGTCTATTAAGAATAAGGTTACTATGAACATACTTATATACATCTTTTTGGGATATATTTCTCTTGGGAAAATTCACAGGAGTGGAAATGTCGGCATTTTATCCATTTCTAAGTTCCAGACAGAAACACCTTGAATTCTATTTAGACCATAGGGGTGAGAAACAAGTGGTACAACTGGCTTAGCTTAGAAGTTTCACTAGACTATCCTGAGCTCATCTTTTTTTTTTTTGGAGAGGAAAATTAATTATTATCAAAATATCATAGGGTATCATTAATAAGTACCTAATATATACTCTGGGCACCTTCCATCATATATTGTTGCCTAATACTGTTGTTTATTAGCTGTTTGACCTTCGGTAAATTACTTGACCTCCCTGATCCTCAGTTTCCTCATATTAAGGATTAAAAATAGCAACTACCTCAAAGTTTGCATGAGAACTAAATGAGATAATACCTATAAAGTCCTTCTCACATCACCAGACATACAAAGGTGTTAAAAAAACATTAACTGTTATAATTATCATGATGTGCATCTTACAACAATCCAGTGAGATAAGAATTGGCATCCCGTTTCCAGAGGCAATGAGCAATTTGTCCTAGTTACGGAACCAGGAGTGGGATTCACATTTAGGTTTACTTTTGTATGAGAGCCTGAGCCCATTCCACTACACTCTTTCCACAAGGTCGGTTTTTTTGTGGAGTATCTCATTTAATTTGTACTGCAATCCTATTAGACGATTTCTGCCGATATGAAGAGGACAAGAAAACTAAAAAAGGGAAGAAAAGAATGAACTAGAAAAATATGGTCTGAGACAGAGTCAAGGAGAAATGTGTTATAATTTGGTTTGTGGGGTTTTATTTCAAGAGTGAAGTACAGATACTCAGAGTACTTTTCAAGTTTTTTTTGGCTCCATGGGAGTATTTTGCAGGTATAGATAGGAGTTAGGAGGGGTTTTTTGTTTGTTTTTTTATACTTCCCTGAATATTTAACCATATAGTCCACTTCCTTCTCTCTGTTCCTTCTTTCTTTAGCGCAGTTGGTTCCCGACTGTGATCAAGCAGGATTAACGCTGGCACATTCAAACGGGCTTCTGAGAAATTTTAATAAATGGACTATTTACTAAAGTGTGGACAGAGTTCGGGAGAACCAACAAGGGTAATGAACGACCGTGAGGACGGCAAGAGCAGGAATGTTATTGGCTCCACACCTGAAGACGCAAGGGGAGGCATGGTTACCAGAAACAGAGAAAATGGCTCTTCCTGAGAGGAAGCCGGCTCACCAGGGGTTTGGGCCTTTGGTGGAGGGAGCCAAGACTCAGGTTATTTGTGATGACCTGGCTGGAAGGGAGACAAGAACATAAATACCCTGACTAATTTGTGTCTATGCTTATTTGTGAAGGGGCTGGGGACAGCGGGTACACACTCTGAATGTGAGTATGGCACGCAGACATTTCTATCCACGTTTTACAGGTGTGGTAATAGACTAAGGAAATTTTAGTAACTTGCTTAAGGCCCTGGAGCTAGTAAGTGGAAGGGCTGAGATTTGAACCTGGGTTTAGTTCACTGGTTCTTAATCTGGGCTGAACGTTACTATCACCTGGGGAATGTTTTAAAAAATACTGAAGTCTGAGCTCCGTCCTCTGAGATCCTGATATAACTGGTCTGGCCTGGGGCCAGTGTTTTCAAAAGCTCCCCAGGAGATTCTGCTGTGCAGCCAGTGTTCAAAAACCGTGGTTTGGTTGAGTTCCAGTGTCTGTGCTGTTTTCACTGTAACATGAGCAGCTATGGGGACAGGGCTAATGACAAAGAAATCACTGATTTGAGGGGACCCACTGTTCAATGCTCAGCAAACCATCGCGGTGAGATGCTCGCGGCGGTTTGGAGGAGTGAGTGGGGGCTCCTTAGAGGAGGTCAAACTTGAACTGAGCTGTTAGTATGGGTTTCCTGAGTGGCAACCATTATTCCAAGAACTTATTTAGTATTAGGTAATTTTATCCTTATCACCATCCTATGACTAGGTGCTGTTATTATTAATTATTTATAATAATTAATCATTAATCAATTTGAAATTTAATAACATATTATGATGTCCATTTTACAGATAAGGCCACTAAGGCAAAGGGAGATTAAATGTCTTGTTTAAGGTGCCGCGGAGGTACAGGTGGGATTGAGCCCACCCCGTTTGAACAGACAGCAGCCCACCTGTGTTAACACTCCATGCAGCAAAGGTGAGGCTGGGGGTCAGGGAGAAAAGATGGAAGACGGAAGGCAGAGTGAGGGGTACCCCAGGCACAGCCAGTGGCCTGAGGAAGGCCCCTTAGGGGGAGTCTGCCGGTTGGAGCTTGGTGGGTGTGTGGCGGGAGGAGGCAGGCACCCCACTCCACATTCCCAGGATGGCACTGCCTCATGCATTTTATTCTAAAGACACTAAGCAGACATGAGAGGGTGGGTTGGTCAGACGGGCATTTTAGAGAGAGCGAGAGAAGGGACTGGACTGTAGCCCAGCAGGAAATGGAGGCAGGTGCGGGCAGTGAGGAACATGGAGGAGAAACAGGCTCGGGGCTGGCTTGAGAGGGTGGGGAAAGGCTGAAATAATACTGAGGCAGAAATGCGGTAGAATTGAGTCCTCTGCAATGTGTCTCTCAGACATGCCACAACTTATCTATGTTTATAATAAAGCACTGGCATTTGATAATAATTAAATAATAACACAATGTAGCATTTTCCAGGATAGTCTTCTAACTGTGGCACTCTTTGGAGAGACACACGTGGGATGATGGGAAAAGTTGGGATGTAGTTATAAAAAGGAAGAAGGCAAGGATAGAGATAAACATGTAAAAATCTGCAAAATATGTTATCTTTAAAAAAATTTGATTTATTTACGCATACACTTCAACATTTTTTATCTGTTTATCACCTTTGGTGTGGAAATCTGGAAAAAAGAGTCGAGACATTTAAAAATTAAAGTTCAATATTTGGGTGAAATATGATCATCCACATTTATTTTATTTCTTTTCCTTAGTCTCAAAGAGCATGAGAAACAAAAGCTCTCCTGCTCACCCTGAAAGGGAGAGATGGAAGACATGGAGGGTGGATTTGGTGGCAGCCTGGGTCTTGGGAAACAGCTCAGGTTTCTTTCCTGGAGGAATGTATCTGCTGGCACAGTAAAAATGAGCATTGCTGCAGGAAGCCTGTGGGTGGCCGCGGCTGGCAGCAGTGAGGGGCTCTGGGGAGGATCCTGTGCTCTGCAGCGGGGGCTACTGAGGAGACCCCAGCATCTAACAGCCCAGAGTGAGCCCTAGCAAATAAGTGAAAGCCCTGGACCGGCCCCCACCTGCTTTTCTGGTACCTGGATTCTCACATAACTCCGTGAGAAGTGGGAGAGATTCTCTCCCGACCAGGGTCGGCAGGCTCCTTTAAGGGATGGCTGGGTCGGACTCCAAGTGATTCACCGGACTTGAAAAAGAAATGTCAAGTTTCTCATACTTGAGTCCTGAGGAGTAAACTCTCATTTGCCACAGATGGGAGGAGGGAAAACTTTTTTGTTGTTGAGACTGGAGGTAAGGGTTTAGGGGTGGGGGAGATGATGATCAATTTGCCTTTGGAGGGCAGGCCAGGAGGTTGAAATCTTAGCATAAAGAAATTTAAGATCCAGTAGAAATGTGGCTGAGATAAGCTAAAAGAATGTGAGGTCAGATTGGTAAATTCAGTAGAAACCGAAGTTGTCTAAGTGTCCAGGAGGCTCTACAAAAATGAATTTTAAGTTTTGTAAAAATGCTTGTTAAGAGAAAGAAATGGACCCCAACTCCCATCCTTCAGTCATCAGTAGAATAGAATTCACCTGATGACTGCTTTGTGATGAAAATATAGTTAAATTTGTTTATTTATTTCTAGTCTTCACAACTAATAAGACTGATTTTGATCTACTGGCTGAATGGAATTAATGGATTAAAAGCTTAAATTTGTATTTCAGTTTAAACTTTCTCAACCCACAAGATATCTTAGTCTTTGGAGGTCATCCCAGGGATGGAGAGGTTTTTTCCTTTTAAATTCATTGATTGGATGTAGGTTTAAGGACTGTGTGAACAGACGTCTTCACATAACATAATGAAAACAATACTGACCTTGGCTCTGAGGGTGCTGAACAGTGTTAATAGAATATTGCAAAGGCCCAAAGCTACAGAGGCAGAGGCCTCATGTAAATTTTAAGAGGCCTATTTTACTACAAAAACTCAGGAAAACATTTTAATCATCTTCTTGAGTTCAAAAAAAGAGATCTGGTTTTATCTGCTCAAGGCAAAATAAGCTCATATGGCCATAAATATGCAAAAAAGACTTTCCTCTTGCTCCAACTAATTGCTGTACAATAGCTGACCTATTTCTCACATGGATAGAAAGGTAGAAAGAATAGTATAAAAAGAACTAGTTGCTTGCCACCTGGGATTTACATAGAATATTCTTGCTATATTTGTCTTCTTGTTTTCGTGACAAAGCGAAATACTGAGGGTAAGCCTTAAGTGGGACATTTGACCTTAT
Source organism: Manis javanica (assembly GCF_040802235.1). Taxonomy (NCBI): domain Eukaryota; kingdom Metazoa; phylum Chordata; class Mammalia; order Pholidota; family Manidae; genus Manis; species Manis javanica. The sequence continues at coordinate 11,683,920 of NC_133164.1, forward strand.
GTCCCATTCTTGTGCCCACCACCAGCATCATGAACTTTGTAGGTTATCTGTTGAATGAATTCTTTATTTTCTTTTCATACACTATGTATCTACAGCCAATGTATAATCCTGTTTTGTGAGTGGGTTATTGCTTTCAATTTATGTAAATGATGTCATATATATTGATCTACTTTTCCACTTAACATTGTTTTTCAAATACATTCATGTTCACATAGATAGATCTAGTTCATTCTTTTTAACAGCTGTATAGTGAATGTACCTTATTTACTCATCAAATTTCCTATTACTTCAACTGTCTTGCCATTACATACAGTTCTGTGATCAACATTCTTGTATGTATTTCCTTGTGAGAATGTGTTATGGCTTCTCCAGGTTATATGCTGCAAACAGAATTGTCAGATTGTAGGTACACCCATGTTCAATGTTTTAAGAACCTACCAAAGTCTCTATCAATTTACCCTTCTACCAGAGGTATCTTAGACTTGTAGGAACCTATTTCCCTCCATAAACAGAAGTTAGGTAATCTGGAGTCATCGAAGTCCAAAGTCTCTACAGCCTTTCCATTGTGCCCAAATAAAGCGTAAAATCTTACAAGGCCAACCAAGCTCCATAATCAAGTCCTTCTCCATTTCTCCAACCTCAGCCTCATGCCTGACTGCTCATTCTGCTCTAGGTCTGCTGGGTTTTCTTGCTATTTCTTGACATTTCCCGTTTGTTCCTGCCTCAGAGTTATTACACTTGCTTTTTCATCAGACTAGAATATTCTTTGGGCAGGTTTTCTCAAGGTTTGCTCTGTTATTTCCTTCACATCTCTGTTAAAATATTCCCTTAGGTAGAGATGCCTTCTTGGACCATCTGCCCCTCTTCCCAATGCATCCTGCCATTCACTAGCTTTCTTATTTCATTTCATGTTAGATCATAGCATTTCCCACTATCTGACATTGTACTTGCTTGCTTGTTACTGCCTCCCTCATTAAAATGGGACCTTTGCGAGGGTGAGGCTTTGCTTCTTTTGTTGACTGCTGTATCTCCATAACTGGAATAGTGCCAGAATAGTAAGTGCTTACTTACTGCTGAATGAATAAACATGATTCTGGAAAGCCAGGGACAGAAGGATGGTTTGTGGATATCAGAGGAACGGTAAGCATCCTTTGCTCCCCCTTGTCTTGCTTCATACCCTTGTACTGGGATATCTTTTTCCATGTGACAGGAGCAAACAGTATTCAGAAAGGACTGGGGAGAAGATACTGAAGTACTGGAATCTGAAATCTGCTTGAACATTTTCTTTTTTGAGTCAGGTTTAAACCAGGACACTGCCTGTCCAGCATGCTGGGATGGATCCTATGTGTCCATAAACTATCGTACATTTATGTGAGTCAACCTGGTGTGTTTTTATTTGTTACCCACAAAAGGCTTTGACCAGTGATAAGAAGGCCAAGGAGGATGTATTAGTTTAACAATCACTGTGTAGCAAATTATCCAACAAACGGAGTCATTTAACACACTGATTATTTCACAGTTTCTGTGGGTTGGAAATCTGGGAAAGGCAGGCCCTTTGCTTCAGAGTCTCTTAAGGAAAGTGTCGGTCAGGGCTGTAGTTCTCTCAAGGTTCATCAGGGGAAGGAGGCCTTCCAGCTCACTCACGTGGTTGTTGGCAGGAGTCAGTTCCTTGTGGGCTGCTGGCAGGAAGCTTCAGTTTTATACTGGCTGTTGGCCAGAGGCCATCCTCAGCACATTGCTACATGGGCCTATCAAGCCTCTTGCTCCATTGCAACAAGCAATACGAAGCAAGATGGAGTGTAAGTGAGATGGTGGTCATAGGGTTTCATAATCTCATCTTGGAAGTCATATCCCATCATTTTTGCCATACTTGTACAAGGCCAGTGGTTATACAAGGGGAGAGGACTGTACAGGGGAGTGGATACCAGGACGCAGGGATCATTGGGAGCCATTCAGAAGCTGCTTACCACAACAGGAGAGCAGGAGAAGGGAATGTATGGAAAGAGTGAATGAAAGTAGCTGAGTCAGTAATGTTCCTTCCTTTGCTCAGTCTCATCCATCAGGTACTCTACTCCTCTACTCAGTATGTAAGGAAGACAGAGGAGGAGGCCAGAGGTATTCTTTCTAAAATTTTGCCTCCAGGGAAATGGAAAGGTGGGGAATGAATTCTCCCTCCTACTCTGGAGTCTGTATCACTTAGGGGGACTCCACAATGCCCGGATCTGAGGCTTCGCTATACCCCGAAGCCAGCTCAGAGTCCAATGATAACCGAGCGTGGCAAGCAGTTACCAAGGAATGAGCAGTTTAGGAAGTTCAAAGTGAAATGTGAGGCAGGTCAGGTTCTATAGTCACTTGCCCTTTGAGTCGGACTCTGCCGTTAATCTGCCACGTTCAGTGTCCTGCTAAACAATAGACTTTAAAAATGATGCACACACAGCCCTAAATTTGCTGAGCTATTCTCATACTCAGCCGAGCTCATTTCAGAGCATTCAGACTGTACCACAATTAGCTGCTGACACTATCCTAAAATAATATAAAGCCAGGCCAGTAATTATACACTGGAAGAAACTATGTATAGAAAAGCTCATTAACTTGTGGGGTGGTGCAAGTTTCTGAAGTTTCAAACAGGATGGTAGCGCTCATTGGAATGGGTGAAAATCCAACTGCAACTCCTTAGCTAAATATCTAACAAGATCCTGTTCAAAAAGCATCCCAACAGTCCTTCGGGGTTTATGGGTCACGATGAACAGTGTCAGGTCTTTCCCAAGTTTACCTGTAGGTGGCACTGTAAGAGTAGCAAGGGAAAACCTAAGGGAACCTAGCAGCCTTACAAAAGCCACTGCAGGCATCACTAAGGGCGGACTGTGGTTGCCGTAGTCGTTATCATCGTCATCGCTGTCGTGGTCGCTGTCATCGTCATAGTCATTGTTACATCATTACTACCATTTTTCATTTATGAGCTAATTGCATGTGGTGTAGTTCTATCTAGATGCCATTGCTCTTTATCCTGTAACCACAAACTTTTACTCCAAAGCAGGTCAATCTTACACATATGTGCATTTGGCTTTTGGATTTCTACCTCTGGGCCTTTGCTCCTGTGGTGCCCCTTGGCTGAAACGTCCTGCCACACTCCTCCCTGCACTGCTCTGAGGGGTTGTCCTGCATGAGCCACCACCACTCCACTCAGGGGCCTGAGATACACTTTCGGGAGGGGTTCTGTCAGCCACACAGTCTTCTTTGTCCTGCTTCCTCGCTGCTTCCTCCCTACTAAGGTCTTTGATTCTGCCTGCTAAGTTTTAAGCAATGTCTCCGGGGCTTCCTTTTGTTTATAGTGAATTCCCCATCCAGCTCTCCAGAGTGGAAGACAACTCCTGACCACCTTTGTCCGTTCTCTGGCTGCAAACACCTGCCCCTCACTATATACAGAATGTTTCCCACTGTCATCCTCTTGATATTTCTGTGAGCTCCTAGAATCAGGGACTTTGTCTTATTTTTTGTTATAGTTCCAAAGTCAGACACATTGTAAATTCTCAACAAATATTTGCCAAACGAATGCGTGAGTGAAAGGAGAAGATTAAGTAAAAAGCCTCATAATGCACTTTCTTAAAAGCAGGGGTGCAGAGAAGAGAAATTTCCAAACTTCTCACTAAAAAGCTTTACCCTGACTTTGGGGATGTCTCCAGGTTGGGGGAAGAAGGAAGAAGCTATAAGAAAACCTCTATTTTGAGGAAAGAGTGTTATATTATTCTCTCTTGAGTTGAGCATGTTTGATATTAAATTCCCTTCCTTTTCAGAGTTGACAGAGCCCTGAATTTGCAGCTTCTTCTCAGTCCTTAAGTCTACTGTGATGAATTCAAGTCATAGTCTCAATTACTTTACTGGGGAATGGTTTAGACTTAAGTTCTGTCTAAAAAGGTCTGAGGGCACTCTATTTGGACAGTTTGGGGAAGATTTTCTTCTCTAAAACATGGAAAACTGCAGGGACAAAATACTCTTCTTCTTGACTTGGTATTACTGGTTTGGTGTGTGACATCTGCAACATCTATAGCCAACTTATGGCCTGGAGAGGAGACCTTGTTTTCATGCCAGTGAGTTGGGAAAACCTTGGCTTTTGTGGACATAGTGGTATCACGGACTTACCTAGCCTCAAAACTGCCTTTCTTCTGGACTTACTGTAAAATAGTAAATCCCCGATTTTAACTTTTATCAGTTGGATCTACTTTTTCTTACAGCCAAAAGTATCATAACTGACACATCACACTCTTTCTGTAGTGTTTTTCTTATGGAATGTGCTGGATAGCTTTCCTGTGCCCTTCCAGATCCACCTTCCACCAACCCATATCGACTACCTCTGTTTTCTCTTCTTACCAAGCAGGATAATAACCAGCACCTTTTTGAATTTGCAAATTATGCATCAACATATTATTTTCTCCACAAGTTTCTCATCATGTGACCTTTGCTGCTGTTTTAATTTTGCCCAATGTTGAGTCCAAATTTGGTGGCTTATAATTTAAGTCCATGTATCAGTCAGGATCCTAACAAGACAAAGACAGCTCGCTCAAATTTAGGTAAGTCTGGGAAGTTGACTTACAAAGAGGTGGCCAGGGTCCTGGGCCACAACACTGTAAGTCTGAGCTAGTGAACCAGACTCTCTGCTTGAATCCATCTCAAGCAGATTCATATCCCAAAAATCAGTTAAAAGCCTATTTCTTTCCAGAGTGTTGTTGGATCAAATGTCACCCACACTTCAACTCAGCCAAATTTTTCTCTTTCTTCTGCAAGGATTTTAAGGTATACTTTTCCTGGAAATTTTCCCTATTCTTGACTAATCAGTACTTCCTGTCAAGTGTTGCCATTTGTATGGTGCAGCCATCATAATTAATGAACTGATGTTGATAAATTATTATTAACCAAAGTCCATAATTTGTTCAGATTCCTTTAGTTTTCATCTAATAATTTTATTCTACCCCAGGATCACGTCCAGGATGCCATATTACATTTGTTTGTTATTTCTCTTTAGGTGCCTCTTGGTTGAGTCATTTTATTAGATTTTTTCTTGTTTTTTCATGACTTTGACAGTTTTGAAGGGTACTGATATTTTGTAGGATGCTCCTTTATTGTAATTAGTCCTATTTGTTTCTCATGATTATATTGGAGTGTGAGGTCTTGGGGAGAAGATCATAGACATAAAGCATAATTTTCATCACATTGTTTCAAGGTTACTACTAAGCAACATGATTTATGACTACTGATGTCAACCTCAAGTCTGGCTGAAGAAGTGTTTGTCAGTATTTTCTTCTGTAAAGTTACTCTTTTTTCTCCTCCTTTTCCATACTGTACTTTTGGAAGGAAGTTAAGGAATGAGGGAGTTATGGAGTTAATTTTGAAATTACTACAGGAAATACTTCTGTGGCATCTGGCCCACTCACGTGATTTCCCATTCCTTGGGAACTTACCTCCCCCAAATCCATAGGGATAACCCTTCCCCCCATCCCCTCAAACACTTTCTCTCTTAAGCCACTATATTTGTTCTACGAAATCTTGTGTCTTGGGCACAGATGTCTGGAGAGTTCAGTTAACATGACAGAGTCCCTTACTCAGGTGCTTGGAATTTTAGGGCAAATCTGTTCCTGTGTGTCCAAGCTCAACAAATAACTAACAATTAGTGACTATGTAATAATATCCTTAATTTGATTTAGTCTTTATGCAAATAGCCTAGCTCAGATGTTTCCAACATTGTTGATTGCCTATTCAGCATCCATTCCTCCTTCTCCCCTTTATCACATAAACCTAATTTTATTTCTATTTCTCTGACGTAGCCCATTTACACCAAGGAATGGAACCCTACCCTCAGGTCCAGGAATGTTGATACCTACCCTATGTCTAGACTAGTACTCCTCAAATGTAGGATGTATTGTTTGTTACCATTTGGCAATGACATAAACACAGAAATTGACACTTTTGTAGTGATTTGACTGTAGTGTTGCTCTGACGTCTACATATATGACCAGCAGACTTGTGTAGTTGACGAGTCTATAGATAAGTTTGAGTGGGCTGTCCAATGAAAGGATGAGCTGCAAGTAGTGTGAATTGTGTACAAGTCTTGTGCTTGAGAGCCATGTAGCAGTTTGCACTGGACTGAAAAACAAACAATACAACTGTCCTTCAACACAGCTCGTTTGTGAAGCACTGCTCTAGACTTAATAACTATATAAGTCAGTTAATTTTCCCACTGTTTAGAACAATATGTACTCTATTTTCTTCAATTCATACCCCCAAAGCGTCTGAACTAATGTAGTGAGTGAATCCAATAAAAAGACAAGAGACCACATAGACTTTTTTGGTAGGGAATACATGTTAAATAAGTGTGTGTGTGTTCACCTAGTTCTGAATCTGGGTAACCATTTCACAATATTAGTGATTGCAAAAATTTCAAGGGAGTCTCTCTTTGGTGACTTTCACAGCTTCTCACATTTCCTAGCCCTAGTTCTTTGATTTGAATGTAGTGCTATCATAAAACACATGGGAGAAATTCTAGAAGAATACAAGTTTGCTTGTATCTCTAGGGGGAACTAATAATATGAAGAGTTGATTGTAGGCTATTCTCTGATTATATTTTTACCTTTGTATTTCAAAACTTTTCTAATATTGGGAGAACATCAATGTGATTTTATAACATTTTTAAGGGAGTTATCAGAAGTTATAAAAATATTACAGAATTACAAAAAGAGAGCTTTGCCACTCTTTTTTAGTGAAGTGACCTAAGAAAAGGGCTATAATAAAATGATTGGGTTTGCATAAAAATAGAATAAATGCATTTGTTATAGATGTAAAACTGTTTTTTGTGACTATTCTCTGTTGATATTATTTTGATCCCAAAGGAATGTTTTTAGGAAAACATTGTTTTTCACATGAGAAATGACTATTTTAATTTACCATCCCAAAGATGGTCTTTAAGCTAATGATCTGAGAAAAACTGCTATATGACATTAAAAAGTTTTAAGTATTCTCGTAACTCTAATAAAATGGGGACATCTCTTAGGCCTTGGTAAAATGAAGCCACATGACAACTGACTTACAATATGCACTGCCACTGCCATTAAGAGCTCTGGAAGTACTCCTGGTGTTGAAGGATGAGGCAGATGGGTTATTCTAAAGAACAACTAGAGAGCTTATCTTGGCTTCAAAGCTGGTTACTATTATAAGAGAGAAAACTGGGCAATAGCAAGCTGCAGCAGAAGGGACGGCCTCAACAAATGAGCCTGATATATTATTTTAAGAACTTTCTTCCAAAGCCAAGTTATAAAACCTCATTGCTTTGTATGAAGGAGCAAACACATTTTCTTTATAGGACTTGCTCTTCTTGAAAACAGTGAAAATCAAGTACATAAATATGAATATTATTTTAGTGTAAAAGTGGTGGAAGTCTTGATTCAACAATACAATAAATCACACCATTGTCATGCACCCTGTTGGTATAGCCATTTCTCTATACAAGCAGCATTCCTTAACCGGTCCCCTGGTTCCATCCAGGGGCACGGCAGAGATAGCAGTACTCACTAAATAGTCCATGGACTGCTCTCCCCCTCTCATCCCCAAGTTCTCAGCCTTCCGTGTAAATGAGTTGGGGCCATGTGTCTAGATTAGACCAATGGGCATGTGTGAAAGAGGTTTTTGCCACTTTTGGTCCAAGGCAGTTAAAAACAAGTATAGGTTTTCATAATCTTTGTCCTTCTGGTGGTGACCATTGTGACATGGAAGAGCCACAGATGGAAATAGCCTCTATTGAGTCACCATGTCAAGGAGAACATATGCATTAGACATTCTATGAATAGGAAAGAAACTTTGCTTTGATGAGCCATTGGAATTTTGGCATTTATTTGTTACTGTAGCACAGGCTAGTGGTATGCTGACTCTTACAAGTAGGCTTATAACCATGGTCAAATTGGGAGCTACTAACCCATTCACCACTCGAAGTGTTGAGATAATTCCAGAAGCAGGGAGACTGACATCTGCTGTAGATGTGAGCACATTGTGGAGGTCATGGGGGCCCTATTTTGGCATTGCTCATTTGTCTCCATATTGTTATTATCTGAACAGAACTGTCTTAGGAACTTTGATGATATAAACAACAATGATTTTAGCCCTAAATCTGTTCCTTCCGAGGATGAGTAACATAAGCTTCCTCCCCTCAGCAAACTTGCAGTCTGGTAGGAGAGATAGATAGGCACCAAGTCATTAGAATACAAGGTAGAGTGACAAAGAACATTTCATAGCCTTGGGGAGCTTACAAGATGTAGGTAGTAACTCAGCTAGAGAAGACAGGCCACTCACATTAACTCAATTAAAAAGACAACATGCAAACGCAAGCACTGATGTGTGAGTTCCGGCATATAGTACTATGTGAATTTGGAGAGTGGAGAGATTATTATGAGACTTAATTTTTTTTGAAGGGTGATTTGTATTTATATATATAGGAAAGTCAACACTGTACTTTTATCCCAGTTTGGTGGCAAGATCTTTAGCCTTTGCCCTTCAGCTTGGCAATAACCACAGAGATTTCTGGGCCTCTGATGTCACTGATGGTGGAGCTCATCAATCGTCACTGTCCTGGCAGCTTCTACCAGCTTGGCTGGAGCTCCTTCGTCTCCCAAGCTGACCTGTGAGAAGGCACAGTGGTGCAGGTCTTTTCCGCAGACAAGACATCCCATCTGTCCTCCTTGATAATGAAGTAGGAAGAAACTCCCACTTTACAGCATGAGACAGACAGGAGGCTAGCTAACCCAATGGGGTCCGCACGTGTGGGATCACCACCAGGTGAGCCTTTTTGTTTTCCTCAAGGTGGTGATAGTATTAATACCTGCTCAAAGGACAGGTGGCTTCAGTGGGGACACCCCCTTTCTTGGCAGCTTTCTTCTAGCCTGAAACAACAGCTCCTGCTTTTCTTGCTTTTGTCTCCGGGCTGCATTTATGGGGCAGCTTAAGAAGTCGTTTGATCCCCCCAAGGCCTGGGTGAATTGGTTGACTGAAGGACACTTTCAGACATTTACAGAGGAGATTCTTTGCCACTGACAAGCAGATGACAGAGGTGGTTATGCATCTTGCTGGTCTACCTGGAAATGATAATTTGCTTTTGACTTGAACATTTTAAAACATTTTGATAGCATTTAAAGTTTTGGTCATAATGACACATGTGCATGTGTAAAATCCACAAGCCCTCTGTCAAGCCTGTTGCCACCCCGAATCCCATGACAGTTAATATTTGTACGCTGTTGTCCAGATTTTTCCCACAGAAGTAAATCTGATCACTCAAGGGCAGTCTAAATCTGTACTTTCAGAATTCAACAAATGTAAACATGACTGCAATGTTTTGTTTTTTTCCCTGTAGTGGAGACTTAACTTAGTGTTGTCTGGGGACTATATTAAATCAATTTTTATCAGTTTTCTGTCTCTAAGAAAGAAGTGAATTTTTCATATGCTATAAAGATGGCACCAGATCTTGTCTCTTCTTGAATAAAGGTCTGATATTAATCACACCATGAGATTTATCCTCAGGATGCTGTAAATAATTACACTAAAAGACCTGTGGTTCTTTGTTTCTCTGTCTTAGGTGAGTTGGTCCCTCTTACCTGACATTTTACTAATCTACTAAAGAAGAGATCAAAAAGAATAAAAGTGGGGGTACTAGATTATCATTCTACATATATATTCCTAGGAAAACCAAGACTTGATAAAATTTTCATAAGACACTATTATTCTGAGATCATTCTAACTGTCCATTACATATCCTCTGAACTAAATTCTCTAGTTTATATTACTTTTTTTTTTTCCTGGGAAAGATGAATGAGGCACTCCATAGTGGAATAAAAATTAGAGTTGGCTTTTGGGAGTTGGAAAAGTTCTGATGAAATTCTAAGTGCTGAGTTGCAGGTTTTTAAAACTGTTTATTTTCAACCCTACAGATGTTGGGAAAATATCACATACAAACTCATTTGACTACTTCTGACAGTGAACTAGGTCAGCTGCCCAGGTGGTGTCTAAGGAAAAGCCCACAGAAATAGTAGTGCATGTAACTCTCTTTCAGCCCAGACTCTTTTTGCTGTGTAAGAGTCTGTGCAGTTGAAAATCATCAATACTGTTCCTTGATTATAGGCTCTTAGTCTGCTGGTCTGACTTTTATGATTGTGGTCATGGTTACTGAATGATCCGACTTTTTTTTTAAAAAACTTTGGAAATTCTCAATTATCATGATATATTCATGATAACTTATAAAGTAATTCTTGTTCCCAAGGAGCGTAGGCCTAGATCCGTTTTCATAGTGAATCAGTGTGGAATTCTAAATGCTATTATTCTGACTAGTTATGTGGTGAACCAACTGGACGTCATGTGGGCAGCAGCAGTGAACACAGACAGGGGGCAGGGAGATTTCCAGACCCTTTGGATGCCAGGTAGGAAAGTGGGAGGAAGGCTTTGGAGCATGAGCCCGCAGAGGTGGATGAAGAGCTAGCTCACCTGGTCTTTTTTTTGTTCTCAAATGGGGAAAACACATTTCACTAGGAGACCTGGTGGGAGCTGTGTTCTTTATCGGATGATGTGATGTAAGCTGGCTTTACTAAAGGAATGGGAATGGCACTCTTTCGGAACCAATCTAGGTTCTAATAAACAGTGATGGGCAGGTCCCTGCAGCCAGCCGGTGCTGCGAGCATCAGACATCTGCGGATGACAGCCCCCCACTCCCTGGAGTGGAGGGGATCAGGTGGCTGGTGGCGGTGGATTCTGAAGGATTTGAGGGTCCAAGAACATTTGGGGTTGATCCTGAAAGGGCAAATCTTGAGCACAAATGGGAGAGATTTCTGCAGACAAGCCTCTTGCCACATCTACAAAGCTCCCAAACTGCCCAGATAAGCTACAATTTGGAGTTCAGTGTGTCTTTTTGGAATGCCATCCAAAATAACTTTTACTCCAGGAGACACAAAGCTTGAGAGACAATATAGGTGTATCAGTGACTTGAACTAAATTGTCAGAAACTTTAAGAACTTATGTTTCAGAATGCAGTGTATACTCAAACACAGAAGCTAAATAGGGGGACATGTTTGCAAGGCAAGAGATCTCATTGACCGTAAAAGAATCCACAGACACTATAGGGCATAGGCTAGCCTAGGCTGGAATACCACCTCAGGCATTTTATAAATATTTCCCCGAACACCCAAATGGTTCTAAGTGCTAACAGGATTTCATTCATAAATTCTTATGATCTAGGTGAGGCACAGAAAATTCTTAGCCTTGTTAGAAGTGAAAAAACTATAGCTCAGAAGGATCTGGAGAAGAAATGGTTGTTCAAAATTATAAAATACAATGAAAAAAGATAGATAAAAAATAGATTTAACTGTGTTTTGCTTTGCATAATAGTTTTAAAATGGCCAACTGTTTTCATCTTAGAAATGTATTCTGACCAAGTACATCAGTAATTCTGTAAGCTAAAAAGACTTCAGGGGGTAAAAGAAAATCAAGCAGACTTTATCCTAAATTTTTGTCTGATTGCAATTTTCAAAAATCTTAATACTAATATTAATAACTTTCTGCTCTTTTTTCCTTACCAAGGTGTAACTTATGTACACCAAAATTTTTGGGTTTCCTGGTGGGTATAACGGTACCTCACTGTGGTTTTAATTAGCATTTCCCTAATAACTAATGCTGTTGAGCACCATAATGAAAACAAAAAAATCTACATCTTAGTTCTCTATTTTTATTTTTTCCCTATGTCTTTTCAGTGCAGCACACATATTTACATACTTACAATCAGAATACATCAAGAATTCTGTGTCTTTTTAAACAAATCATGTATGACCTTCCTGCTTATCTTTTGAACTGGCTTCTTAATGCCTCACTGACTTTGTGTAGTTTGGTTTCCTCCTGGTGGACATTAGGTCACTTCCCATTTTGCCTCTGGCTCACCGTTGTCTGGAGAGGAGGACCAGCAGTGCATCGCCCTAGGTGATGTTTCAGCAGATGGAAACTAGCATTCGTGGAGCGTGTTGTGCAGGCTAGGTGTGTGTTTCGTTCTTTTGATACGGTTTTTATTTCGTTCCCAGTACAAACTGCAGGAGTTAAGTGTTCTCTCTATTTTGTAGACGAGGAATCTGATACGAGGCTCTGTAACTTGTCCACTGTCACGTGCCCACTGGGTAGAGCAGCACTTACACCCCTGCCACTGCCCAGCCATGTGTCCCCAGACCTTGGCCTCTTGATCTGTTTCAAACTGTGGGGTGCTCTGTACCAGCTGCCTGTTGGGCCTCTGCGGCCCTTCTCTCCAGGCCCTCCCTTTAGAATAACCCAGAGCTCAGAGTGGGTGCAGGCCGGGGGGCACCACTGAGCCTGGTGGTTCTTGGATTTCTGACTCCAGACAGAGCCATGGGTCTGGCCTTTCCTGAGAGGAGTTTGGAAACTTCAGGAAAAGGGCTTGTTTCTAGCCCTTCAGTCTCTGGCTAAATTTCAGGACTCCAGCGTCTCAGGGACTTTGGGGGAGCAGTAGGTAAGCGGGCTGGAGCGGAGCCTGCAGAGCACTCTCTGGCCCTTGGAAGCCCCGCTTTCTGGGCTGCGCATGGGCCACTCCCGAGGGCCGCCCCTCCGCTCTGCCTGCCAGCAGTGTGCAGGCACGTACGTGTAACCGGCGGACCTGCATCTCTGTGGGACAGAGTCAGCACAGCGCTTGCCAGCTGCTTCTCAGTGTGTCGGCACACTTGCACGTCCTCATCGCAGGAGGCAGTGGGTGGGGGTGATGCCCTGACAGGTATGCACCAGACTCTCTCCACCGGCATCGGGGCTCCGCTATGTGGTCACTGTGGTCCTGGGTGAGCCATTCACTATGCTGACCTTTGATTTTTTCATGTCTAAAATGGAGATGAAGAGGAGTGATACAGCCATTTCACAGGGTGGTTGCTCATGAATAGCACTTAGAACAGTGCCTCGCACAGAAGCAGGGCTAAAAAAAGGTACTCATTATTTATCTAAGTGAATGTGTGTGTGTGTATGTGTGAGTCTGTATGTGTGCGTTCAGGTAGAAACCTTCCAAAAATATTTATGTCACACTCATGCTTTAAAAAATACAGTCCCTAATTACAAATTATAACTCATGAATTAAATTACAATGTGTTAAATTGTTAACTATAGAGTCCTTCATAATTTGCCCTAACTGATCTCACCAGCTTCCCTTCCCACCCACCTCATGGGCTTCAGCCACAGCAGGCGCCCAGACCCTGTCAGGCCAGGCCGCTGTGCCTTAACACAAGCTGCCGCTCTCCCTGGGTGGCCTTCTCCCTACTTCTCTCTCCAGTCTGGAGAAGCTGAGATGAGAGCTGGGGGGTTTCCCCTCGTCTGATTGCTAGGCTCCAGAGGCTCTGCTGGCTTCCTCCTGGGTTCCGAGAAGTGCCCTGTAACCTCTTTCTGAGGAAGCTGGGTGGATGTTTCTTACTTGCAGCTGAAGAGATCTATTTCTACCTGCTCATATAGACCCTGTGAGGCTCGATGAGATGATTCATGAATGGTGTCTATCTATCATGGTACCCTGCCCATCCTGAGTGCTTAAATGCTGTTATTATCATGTGCTCTGAGTGGCTGATCACTGGTGCATCTATCCATGTGAACAGACAAAAAAAACCTTAGCTTGTTTCTCCATGGAAGATAATTCCAGGCAGTGTATTGGAAAAGGGTTCAGTATAGAAATTAGAATGAACTTAAGGTGATCTGCCTCTGAGGTCTTCTGCAGTCACACTTCATGGTCAGTGAAAGCTTCAAACATTTTCATTAGGATCTTATGGTCACATTTAGTGTCTTCTGATGGGAGTGAGGCTCTTCGGATTCAAATCTCAGTTACCACCCTTATTCATTGGGTAATCGTTCCTCTGCACCTCTGTTTTCTCATCTGTGAAATGGATATAATACCATCTCCGGTACTGTTGAGAAGATAAAATGAATTAGTATATAGGAAGCTGTTAGCCTAGTGCCAGGACCACCTCACTGAGAGCTAGCTCATATTTGATCACTCCCTAATTTTCCTGTCTTCCAAATATGGGAAGATTATTTTTGGCTAGAAGGGATCTTAGAGATCTTATAGGCAAGTGGTTTACAAGCTTGTTCATTTCTTCTTCCTTTTTAAACAACTGATCTTCTTTTCTGGTGTGGCCTACATGTGCTCTGTCATCTGAGGCTGCTGCTGTTGTCAGAGAGCACATGACCTCTCTGGGCCAGCCGCCCGTCCTTCAGCCTGATGCTGACCCAAAGCCTCCACTCTTATGTTTGTGGGTAAAGTGAAGGTTCCTGTGGCCAGGATTCTCCCCTAGGCCCTGGTCAGCTAGCTCACTACACACGTGTGGGAAATATGTCATTATTGACTCGCTATAAAGAGCTCTGCTCGGTGTTCTGCATGCAATGGTGGCATGGCTGCAAGGCTGCAGGAGAGCAGAGCAGAGGCTGGAGTGGTGGCAGCGCTGGGGACAGAGGCTAAGACGGCTGTGGGGGCAGAGAGGCCCAGAGGCAGAGACCAGCTTGCTGCATGCAGACTGGCTCTGAGTGGACGGGATTCTAGTGACTGACCTGCCACCATGGGAATAAAGTTGGGTATAATCCTTTTACCCAAGAATGTTCTACTGTCTTTTTTTTGGTCACATTGAATCCATAGTGAACTTCTTGCTTGGGGCTGAAGCCCACTGGTAAGACAATTTTCCTTAAGGAACAGGGGTGGGGGTAGATCATGTCCACAGTGAGAGGTGATGTTACCTAACTACTTAGCTGGACATTTATGGACTCTTCAGACAAGTTGCGGTGTAAGCACAGATCTGGGCCCAAAAACCCATGGATGCTAAGTCCCTTGGCAGTTGCTAATAACAAGGAAATTTAAAAGTGGCCGAATTAGAACTTGAATCTAAGGCCAGTGGACTGTCAGCCATGCTGGTCACGTCTTACTGCTTCTTCAGCAAGAAGGAGATGGTGCAAAGAGCACTGGACTAGAAGCCAGGAGCCCCAGGTTTCAGGCCTGCCTTTGCCTCTTGCTAGTTTTATAACCTCGAGGGCGCTTGTTATTGTATCTGCCCAGGCCACAAGCTACGGTGTCCCCTTTCTCTATAGACTGCCCCCTTCAGGTGTGTGCTGAGTGACCACACCCTCTGGCCATAGCTAATGGGCACTGTGGTTACTTATTTTTTATTTTCTTATTATTTTTATTTTGGTATCACTAATCTACAATTACATGAGCAACATTATGGTTACTAGACTCCCCCCATCATCAAGTCCCCACTACATACCCCATTACAGTCACTGTCCATCAGCGTAGTAAGATGCTATAGAATCATTACTTGTCTTCTTTGTATGTACTGCATTCCCCATGTCCCCAACCCCCTATATCATGTGTGCTAATCATAATGTCCCTTACTACTCATCCTCCCCAGTCCCTTTCCCTTAGGTAACTGTTAGTCTATTTTTGGGTTCTGTGAGTCTGCTGCTGTTTTGTTCCTTCAGTTTTTTCTTTGTTCTTATACTCCACAGATGAGTGAAATAATTTGATACTTGTCTTTTTCCGCCTGGCTTATTTCACTGAGCATAATACCCTCTAGCTCCATCCATGGTGTTGCTAACGGTAGGATTTGTTTTCTTCTTATGGCTGAATAATATTCCATTGTGTATGTGTACCACGTCTTCTTTACCCATTCATCTACTGAGTGGTTAATTATTTTATGGGGAAAGCTGGCTCCTAATTCCTGAAAGGCTCACTCCTGTGTCAAATGCAGGTATTGGTCTAATTTGAATCAGTTGATGGAATCATGTTGCCACAGTAAACATGTTGAGCACTTCCTTCTGAATCTTGATATAAATATTTATAACTTTTTTCTTAGAGTAGTCGTACTCTGGGTGCCACGGTCTTAAATGAGGATTTGCAAAGTCATAATTAAATTCAGTTCTTTGGGATCTAAGGCTGGTCTTTTACCTTCTTCATGAGTCAGCCTTTGGGATGTCCTTAGTGGGCCTGGGTATTCTTTTCTGATCTGGCTCTGCATCATTTTCCAGCCTCACCTTCCCCCACTGCCAAGTGTGTGCATCCTGAAATACTTACATTGCCCAGGTACCCCACACCATCCCTGCCTTGTGATTGGGACAAGTGGTGCTCCCTTTCAGGATTGGTTGCAGCGGTCAGTTCCCCTGCTGGCCCTGCCAGCTCTGCTCCGTCCTCTCTGTGTGCCCGTACGTTATAATCTGCTGCTGTTCTGTTGTGGGGACTGCTTCTTTTACATGCTCTCCCACTAACCACGGGCTCTGTGAGGGCAGAATTTGCACTATTCATCTTAGTATTTCCAGGATGTAGAAGAATTGATGGTCTAACATATACAATACATAAATACTTTCTGAGAGAATAAAGAAAGAATGAATTCTTCCTGACAGGGGAGGACAATTATTATAGAGATAATATTAGAAAGTGGTGGTCAGTCCTAATTTAACTTCTGTAAGAAATAGAACTGTGACCTTTAATACATGACTTGCTGAGATTCAGGAACTTTAATACGAATTAAGTAGTGCCTTTGAACTTTGCATTTCTAGTTCTTTGAGAATTAAAAATCTCCTTACCCCCATTTTGTTTTTTGAACCAAAGGCAATCTCAAATTTAGCCTGGTTGAGTTATTCTATAAACCTACTAATTGGTTTCATGCTTGCATTTGAACTTAAAACAATCATATATATTCTCAGATTTGGAAAAGAGATTCCAGACCCCATGAAGCAAGGTTGCCACCACCCTAATGAAAAAGTAAGAGTAAATTGAACAGCTATTTGCTCTTTATTCTTATTTAGAAAATGTTCCATCTCAAGCTTCATTAAATAGAGACAGACATTAGAATTGTTGGATTTTTCGGTTCTTTAGCCTTTTTCAATAATGGGTCGGTCCCAAATTTAAAAAATGAATACTTGTTTACTCTAGTTTCTTGACCAGAACCACATATCATCATCAAAACTGCCTAGTCAGGAGGAGTTTGCAAAGTGTTTTTATATGATGAAGTTTTATTGAGATAACTGCCTCCTCAAAATAGCATCCTTTGCTTGAAAGATTTGATGTTCAGATAGCTGTTCTCTCTCCGCTAATTTGTTTTCCAGTGAAGTGCAATTAATTTATTTTCAACCAGTAAGATTTATTTTTATTATGGTGGTGGTAAGGGAGTAAATACATTTTATATTCTATTTCTGTTATTCAGATATATCATTTCCTTTTATCAACAGTGCCAGCTGTGCTAGCCAGAGGGAAAATGAAATAGACTCTAGTTTCTAATATTGTGTTTGTGGTCCATGTTGACAGGTCATGCCACATTAAAGTCTGTTTTTTTTGTCAGTCAGCTATAGCTGGGTAACAACTTCAAAACCTCAGTGTCATACAACAATAAATATTTCTTGGTTATGAACTGATAAGTCAGTTGAGACAAACATGTTTCAGGCTGCAGGTTGGCAGGGGTGACTGCTCCATGCAGCTCTCATGCTTCTCTTAGCGTCAGCAGGCCGGCCAGGGCTTGTCGCTCAGTGATGAAGAATCAGAGAATAAGCTGCAGTATGTAAGCACATGTAAGTCCCTACTAACATCGCTTTGTCCAAAGCAACTCATTTGTCCAGGCAGTGTCTAAAGGGGTGGGGAAGTTCCACCATCTTTTGTGTAGTAGTAACTGCACAGTTACGTGACAAAGGGCATGGATACTGGGAAGAGTGAGAGTGAGGAGTTGGGATGACCAATAATCTAGTATAGTCTTGTACCTTTACCCTTTTAGATGGGATATATATTTGGTATATACCAAGATCCACACTAGTTTGTGCCAAGTTCCAGCAGTGTAGTCTTTTTCTGTATTGTTTCTTTAAAATAAATTACTTTTAAAGAAATACAGAAGGGTCACAGATTTTGTTCGCACTGTCCTCAGGTATCAAGAGAAAATGTAGTTTCTTAATTTGTTAGCTATCCTAGTCTTCCTCAGACTTCACCCAATGAGGAGTGGGAACATACTGTCTTATTTAGTAAATATATGCAGGCCCTTTAGTAAGTCAGTCTCTTACAAGCATTGCTTGGTTTCTGTCACACTTGTTCTATCTTCTTCCACCGATTCCAGATGGTTTCTGGATGTGCGGAGCACTGGGTGACGGACATACTCTTGCTAGGTGCAAGCTTCTCTGGCAGCTCTGGTTCCATGCACCCTACTAGCATCTGCATCTATCATCTTGGTGGTTGTGGGGAAGTTGGGGTTCCTATGGCCAGGATCCTCACTGATCTTAAACCACCTGATGATGTAACTGGCCTGTTGCTGGGCTACCGCTTCCACACCTTTAGGCAAAGAGCTATTATTGCGCTATACAGAGAGCTTGGCCCAGTACTCTGGGCGGAGGCAGAGACGCTAGTGCTCGACCTACCGTGGGAGAACAAGCCGGGTAATCCCTTTCACCCCAAAGAACGTTTTGCTGTCAATTTCTTTGGTCACACTGAATCCATAGCGAACTTGCCCGGGCTGAAACCCATTGGCAAGACAGTGGTAGTAATGTATTATCTATCCTCACAGCCGGGGAGAGCCTGGTAACCCTGCTACGTGACCTGGCCTTCCCTTGGTTCTTGCTGGTGTTCCAGGAGCCCTGAATTTCTGTACCAGTCTCCACCTGGCTCCTGGGGCAGAGAGTTGACCCTAAGCCTCGGCTGCTGTTTGTTTTTCCCCTCACCACGGCAGGTCCAATGTTTCTTTCCACTTGGCTGCCTTCTGAGACCCTCCCTAGGGTTCTGGGTCCCACCTATGCCTTGGGAGCCACAGCAGCCTGGTAAAACGAAATAGCAGGGGCTCTCCTACTGAACCACTGTATTAGTCAGAGCTCTCCAGAGAAACAGAACCATACTTACATATGTGACACGAAGAACAGACTTACAAGATGACAGAAGCTGAGGCGTCCCATGATCTGCCACCTGCAGTTTGGACACCCAGGAAGGCCAGTGTATAATTCAGCCCAAGTCTAAAGGTCTGAGAACTGAGGCAGCCAATGGTGTAAACCCAAGTCCAAGGGCAGAAGATGAGGTGAGATCTCCCAACTCAAGCAGAGAAAAGAAAAGATGGGGGAGAATTCCTACTTCCTCTGACTTTTGCACACAATGGATTGAATGACGCCCACCTCCCTTGGGGAGGGCAATTTACTTTACTGAGTCCACCAATTCAAATGCTAACTTCATTTGGAAACACCCTCACAGACACATCAGAAATGTTTAATCTGGGCATCCATGGTGTAGACAGGCTTATGGTCATAATTTTGACCATCATGACCATACAGTGCTTCCAGATTTACTTTGATGTGTCTACACCCTAGGCTAATGCAGGACAACCTATGGGGTGGCCTCTATTCAGAGTTCAAAATGAGGGAAAGCGGAAGCCCTCCCACCTTCTGTCATCTCTATTGGAGTCCTAAAGCCACCAGTACGCCTCAGTGAAGTGCCCCCGGGTTGGGGGAGGACCCCCTTCTCCCTGCACTCCAGAGGGAGGTGTACTGCAACCCTGGTCATCAATTCTAGACAAAGGCAAGTGTGAACTCCGCTTAGGCCTCGGGTATATGCTTCTTCTAGTCCAGTTCCCAACACAGAGCCTTGTCTTGGGGACATTGCTTTTCCAAGCCATTCATAAAGCTGATACTTTGACTATTGATTCTTTTTGTAATTTGGGTTGAATTACATGAATGCTGACATTTGACCATTTCTGACTTAAGAATAACAGCAATTTTGTAAGGTTGAATCCATATGCTAATTGGTGGAAGCCCCCACTCTTCCACCAAGACCTGCACATTCAGAAGGTCTGGAAAACTGCTAGCAAAAAGTGAACTGCACAGGGCCTGGAGGAAAATGGGTCAAGCCAGAGGTTGTCAGAATTGCTGATGTGAGCTGCACAGAGTTTGTGCACAGATTGGGTATCCATGAACTGCAAGGCCTTTCCCTTCACCAGGACTTAGGATTCTGTGAGTCTGTGTTCCCTGGCCTGTGGGCACCCAGGTGGGAAAGAGGAGGTCAGCTCCAGCTTCACCCTGGAAGGCCTGGCTTCTGCTCCGGGTGGAGTGACATGCTGAGCTTTTCCGTGTTTGGAGGCAGTTGCAGACTGCATTGTGATATGTGTCAGAGCATGTGTGCATCTGGGGTGGACAGCAGTGGGGGGAGGCCTGGCAAGCACAAGGCACATGGCCAGTCCTTAGTGCCTGGCGGTTCACTCCCAGCTTTTGAGGGCACGCAGGCCCCAGTGCAGACCCAGTTTCAAAGATAGCTCAGGGATGTTGTGGGGGACAGTAGGGCAGGGTACACCTGCACTCCCAGAAGGAGCTGGAATAGCTCTTGTCCCCACAAAGGGATGACACAGAGGGAGAAGCAGAGCAGCTCCTTTCTTTAAAAGTATTTTCTGAAATTGTTTTCAGATTTGAGATTTATGATTTTTAAATGAAATAGTGCAGTGGTTCATTGCCATCTGATAGAGCCACTGAGGTGTTTTTATTTGGCCCTAAAATGTGCTTGGTCTGCAGCTCACCATGATAGCAGGCGGTAACCCCCAGTTCAGACCAGCTGGGGAAAGTCAGACTTTGTGGCAGTTTTGAATAACAGTCTGTGTGAAAGATGGGGCTGTGTGTTCCTGTTTGTGTTTCAGGTGTGCATAGAGGTTCAAGCTCTTCACAGAGCTGCCGTGAGTCGTGGGCCCGTGTGCCTTCTCCCGCACATCCCCACCTCCCTCTTCTGAACCGCTCCCTGTCACCTGTGTGCAGGGTGTCCCATGTGCCCAGGCCCACTCTTCCCCCTTCCCCCAAGCTGTCCTCCCCAGGAGGCTGGCCTCTGGAGATGGCATTACCTGGACTCCCTTGAGTGCTGGAGTCTGGGGGTGTGGGGGATGCTGGAGGGTGGGAGTCCTGGAGGGTGCAGAGGAGACAGGCGAGTATGTGGGAGAAGTAGGCATGGGGGGAGAGAAGGGGGTCGGGGGAGGAGAGAGTCAACGGCATTGGGCCCCACCCCACCTGTCTCTGAAAGGCTGGCCTTGGCAGGGGCTGCCCCCTTTCAGGAGCCCCCAGCTCCTGGTGGGTGGCCCTCCTGCAGCCAGTCTCCTCTGGTCCTGGAGAGCCTGCTGCCCTTTCCCCTTTAACCCTAGGGGTGGTAGCCCCTGCGCTTTCAGCCCCAGGACGCTTCGCCTTGACCACTTTCCCGTACTCTGCCCACAGCCTTGCAAATAGTCTGTTACTAAGCTCTTTGCAACTGCTGTCTCTTTTCTGCTGGAACCCTGGCCACAGTCCCCAAGGGCCTTCGCATCCCCTAATACCAGGACACATTTCAGTTCTTGCCTTCAGCACCCACTGTGGACACCTCTGCAGTTACAGGTCTCTCCTCGCTGGGCTGCCCCTTCTCCCTCTCACCCCCTCGCTGGGGTGCTGCCCACCTCCTGCACTTCCTCCTGGGTTATTGTCGTGACTTTGCCTGGCCTGCCCATCCTGCACACGCTGTTCAGTTCTGGGCCCTTCTCGTTTCATTCTTTATTCTTCCCCAGATGATCTTAATCACACCCCTGGCTTCATCTTCTAGGGGTGGGGAACTAATCCTTACTAGTGAATACCAGGTGCTTTATCCTATTATTGATTTGAACATTGAATGTTTATTCAGTGTGGCAGGACTATCACGGGCCTGGGGATAGATTATTTCTTTGACTCTTCACAGCCAGGTAGGTCCTATCATCTCTCCAGAGGAGGATTCTGAGTCTCAGAGAATTAAACAATGTGCCCAAGGTGTGGGGATTTGAAGCATGGGGATTGAAGTCCACTTTCCAGCTCTTCCTCCCGTATTGCAGTGACAACTGAGAGCCTCATCTTTTACACTGTTGAACTTGAGTTAACTTAGCAGACCCTTTACATAGCCTGAAAACGGCACAGTCTGACTTCAGGGGATTGTACTGAAGTGGAACAAGTTTTTTGCTAACTCATTCATCAGAGACACTTGCCTTACTCTGACACTGAATCTCTGTTTGCCTGTAATTCACTGAGATGCTAAAAATTATCCCTGGCTCCCTAAGAACTCTTTTTTTAGAATCTGGTATTTTGACAATACAAGATTATTTTAAAGTCAAAGCAGTAGGATCTATTCAAGAGATGTCTGCTCACAATAGAAATTAGAAATAGGAGTGATCATTTGCATTTTTTCCTGCCCTAAAAGAAGATGAAGAAAAGCCTTTTCCTGGGTTTGGGGCCAGAGCCACCCTATCCTGCAGCCTCAGAAGCTCAAACATCATTATTGTTCAGTTACTGCAACCACATTAAAAAGGAACAAAGGAGAGATTCTTGGAGTATGGAGTCTCCATGAGGATCAAGCTTGAGTTTTGGAATCCAATGGACCTGGTTTTCAAAACCTTGCTGGGTGATCTTGGGCAAGTTATATCACTTCTCTGAGCCTCAGTTTCCTCAGCTGTAACATGGGAATAACAGAGATGAGTACCCAGGATGTGTACAGTTAGCAATGCTTGATGATTCAGGACTTAAAACCTAGGCCAACTTTTGGTGGAGACTGACTGCAAATGTCACTTTGGGTAGACCTGCCTTACTATGGGGGGCTGTCCCAGGGGTTTCCCACCCACACCTGTTGGAAAGGAGAGTGCTGGATGACCTTCAACGATCTGCATGAGGGACGCTGGACCTTCTACAAAGGAAGAGACTGAGACCCTAACCTTTTTTCCCCAAGAATCAAAGCTCAGGACACTCTTCTGGAAGGTCCAGGGGGACTTTAAGCAGGGACAAGGTGATACACCCTGAAATAAAATTACTAATAGGGTGTGGGGGGGGTGGAGCTGCTCACAGCCTTCCGCTAGTGACGAGCGGAGAAACCAGGTGTTTCTTGGTCCCTGAGGAGGCTGTCCTGCTTTCTCCGTGTCCCTAACCAGCCCTTCTTATGGCAGAGTTGGACCTAAAAGGTAGTGCCTCAGAGGAATAAACTAAAAGATGACCCGTCTAGTTTGGGGTAAAGTTCTTTTGACTGTGTTTTAGCATGAGGAAATGGAGGCAAACAGGACTGCCTGGGAGCCCCTCCCTGACAAGTGAGCACCAGAGATTCCTGGACAAGGTGGGGTCAGGTGGGGAAGCACTTTGCAGGTGGGGTGGGGGACCGGACTTCCTGCTGCTCAGGGGAATTAGGTTGACAGCGTGGTGTATTGGTATATTACTGGTAATGTCAGTTATCAGTCGCAAATACAAAGCTCTAGGTGCAGTGCCTGGCACATCGTAGGTTATTAAGAAATGGTAGGTAGTGATGAGTATTGTCATATCATTACTAGGAGGGATCTTGACGAGGAAATAGTTGAGCCATTTCATCTGAGGGAGTAAGAGAGCAGGGAGGGGTACTCTACTGTCTTTTTTACTTTTACTGGGTGTTGGGCCTCCAGCGACTGGCACCCTGGGCAGGGGTACAAATGTCCTGCAGGGTTTGCCCTACACTTTTGCCTCTAGTGACTGTCACCCTGCTTTACTGCCAGAGAGCTTGTGGAGCGAGGTTACGTATGCCCAACACTTGAAGTGTAATATCTGGAGTCTTAGAATCTTGGAAGGAATCTCAAAGCCATCTACCAGGCGTTACCAAACATTTTAAAGTATTAAAGCCTTTTGTTATTCTTGAATAAAATTTTATGTGACATCCTGATATATAAAACCAATAAAGTGGAATTTTGTTAATAAGACATGTTTTTATGATGAAATGTATATCTATTGACGTAGGTTCGCATCAATCTGTGAGAATCATAAAGCTGTTTTGAAAAATCCAAAAACTCCTAATTGGGGCTGTGGAAGCCAGTTCCAACCTTGTATCAGATTTAGTTAGCATGACAAAGTTAAAATGCAAATGCAAATGGCATCTCAGAAGTACCCCATGATCTTCAGCATACCTCTAATCTAGCACATTGTATTGGTCATGGCCCCAACAGGAAATGGTCTGCATTCTCCAATCAGAGTGTTCCAGGAGGGCTTACACATGTAACAGCACACGCGGGGCTAGGAACCCCCCAACATGGTGTACTACCCCAGGGCCAGTATCCGTGGCATAGTGACCAGCTGCTCTGAACATGCGCAGATGGGGCAGTTACTGCGGGGTGGGGGAGAGGACTGTGTAGACGGCTGCCCTGAGGGAGCAGTCAGTCACCTTTGGGAACCCTGTAGGGAAAGAGTGGGGAGTAAATACCCAGTCTCACTTTCCTTCCTCCTGTATCCATATCTACATCTATATCTAAAATACACTCTTTTCCTACAGGGTCTCCAAAGCTAGAGGACAAAAGAGACTTTGCTGTGACTCCTACAAGTTAGCCTTCCCGGACAGAAAGCAGGCTGGAAATGGGTGGAGGGTGAAGCTGGAGGAGGCAGCAGGCACCAGCCCGGACACCCTTGCCCATTTTTAAAGACAGCAAGAATGGCGGCTCAGAGAGTTTAGATGACTTGACTACAGTCTCTAGGTTAGCGGCTATGATAAGAAACCAAGTCCTCTAATCCCAGTTCAGCCCTCTTTCCACCATGCTTGTTCTTCACTCCAGTCCCAGGATGATTCTAGACTTAGCAATGCTCATGTCATCTACTGGATTTCTGGATCTGGGGTTAAGAAAACAGGTTTAGTGTAGTCCAGTAATTTCCTTTATTAGGTTCAACTGTGATCCACTGTTGCAATCTAGCTCTTTGCACATCTAAAGACAAACAGCTACTTAGGGAACTAACACAGCATGGAGGGACTTGGAGCTTCTGTTCCACCCCCTCAGGTCAGCCACTTTCTCAGAAAGGGCAGGAAGAATGTCGGCCAAACAACTTGATAAAGGAGCACACAGATCACGGATACTAATGCTGGCCCAGAAATACCGAAGAGGATTGGTGTCTATGAAAACTGAGCAGCTGCAGAGAGTTCTTGGCTCCCTGGTGTCATTTGTGCTATATTAGCTTGCCTCCCAAAGGTTCTACCCTTGACCTGCTTCTTATGGTACATTTGGTTCTAGAAGGATCTCTTCTAAAAGAATGTTTTCAACAGTGTGTTGGATAACAACTATTGCCTAGTCCTCTTTGTTGTGGTTTGGGGGAATTAGTGGTGAGGATCCCTTGACCCATGAACACTTGAAGTCATTTGTGGTTTGAAATAGGTTATGTATATGTGGTTGGTGTCTTAACAATTTCTTTGACTTAGTTGGACACTGGACAAGCAAGCTTTGTGGTGAGGTGAAGGCTATTTATTTATTGTTGGTTTAGGGTGTAGCAGTCAGCTCATAAAGAAACTATAGAGCCGGAGTCTTTGCAAGCCCTAAGCATCTTGGGTATTCCCTTGCCACAGGTGACACCATGTGGCTGCTTCAGCCAACTTTCCCTAGTTTTCCCAGGAGGCATTCTTAAATTGCACCCCTCCTCCATGGTCGCCACCTACCCTATATTGTTGATTGCTTCCTTCAGTTTACTGACGTCCTGTCCGTCTTTCAAAAAGCTATTTACTCAGTCATCATTGACCAGGGTATGTAGACCTGAACTGCACATTTTTCTTTCATGGAGTATTTACAGGACTTGGCCAGGCTTTTTATCTCAGGCAATGGAGGTGCCATTCTGACCTTCTTGCTTTCTTTTCTCTTCTGGAAGGGTAGCTCAGCTTCCTGTCATCATTTTTCAGATTGAACAGCAGTAACGCATGACTTGGGCAAGGCTGGTTATCGTCTGTGCTGTTAACACCATTCATCTGAAGCTGTGCCTGATTCTAATAGGATGGTGCCATCCAGGGACCTTGTTTTAACCTAGAACACTATGTAACTTCCCTTGTTGTCTAGGAGTATAATGTAGTACTGCAGAAAACCACTTAAATTCAAAAGGACTTGACTACTAAACTATTTTCTGTAGAGAACAGTTTGGTTCTATAAAAGAAGGTCTTTTGGTTCTAATCTGAGAGAGTTCTAAAAGATCTTACACAAGGCACCAACATAAGTTATTTCCATAGGGTGACCCCCCCAAGGACAGTGTCATTTCAATGCTGCAGTCCTATCCTGATCTAGCCTACAGTAAAGTCCCACAGTGCAAAGGTAAAACAAAAGGCCATGCGGTGATTCATAGTCACGCAAGAATATCAGAGAATCAGGGTCTTATGCATATTGCTGTAGCTGAAATAGGCTATTTGACCTTGTTTACAATGCCAAGAAAGGGAAAAGGTGACTAAATCTGGGTCCCTGATGTAAAATACACATATGTTCTCCCACTTGACTTAAAAATAATGAAAAAAAACCCCAATAATACAATTTACGTGGGATTTCTCTCACTGATTCATTAATCACTCTTCATTGCTGTCTATGCCATTGAAAATGAGAGACAATGGTCTTTTTTCTTTGTTTTTTGATGAAAGCAATTGCATGGTGAAGGGAAGACTTAAAGTGACTAAAAAGACACCATTAAATTGGCTGTGAGTGGGGCAACCTTAATCACTGGGGAAAATTGTGAACATCTGCACTCAGATTCTCAGATTTTTTCTTGTGGTTCTTAATGTTATTTAGACTAGAAAACAGAGATGAGGATTAGAGATTTGGTTTAAAAATGAGAAAGATGACTGGGATGTCAAGTCACAGGCCCTGTACTCAAAGAAAATTACTTTGACCCAAACTGCATGATTTGCGGTGCCCATTTTACCGTAAACGATGAATGGCTTGGATGTTGGGAGAAAACGAGGTGGCATCCAAATTTTGTGCATTATTCATGTGGAGAAATCATTTGCCAATCAACATCTTGCTCAGAAATTATATTTTAAATTAAAATTAAAACTTAAGATATGTATTTATTTAAGAAAATTATTTCCACTTAAAAAAGAACTGACTCACTAAGCAACCACCAGTCTCAACTGTGTTGTTGGAAAAACAGAATTTTTACAGTTAATGTATTTTTATATCTGTAAGTGGGTTTATGGGGTGGGCATAGGTATGTAATGTAAGATTTAACATGTCAGTACTGAAGGACCAGAGCTATAGATGAAATCTGTCCAGTTGAAAACTCTAACATGCCCAGAGACCTAGAGGCATTATCTTCTTACTATTTGTAGATATGACTGTAACAGAAATGAGTGTTATCTGTTCAAACACAAGCTAGTTTTGTGGGAGTAGTAAGTTTGAGTGGCTTCTGTGCACAAGCGCAGCCTGACTGAGAGGGCTTACCTGCTCTGGACTCTTTCAATTGGACTTTTGGTCTTCCAGATACCAAGATCACATTGGGAAAGACAGTATATCAGCTATTAGTCATTTCATTCTAAATCTGCTAGAATTAACAGAAATAACCTAACTTGAGGAGTTCTGTCATTTTTGTCTTTCTCTGTTTTCAGATTTCTAAAGGGGGAATTTTGATTTTAGTAATGAGAAATAAGTTATTTAAATATAATAAATAATAACCTTTACATGATTTTCTGTTTGCCAAGCGCGTCTATAACTGCCTTCTCCAATGACTGTCACAACCACCACTAGGCTCTGATTTGTCTGCTTTCTGTACTTTGGTCCCTGGTCCTTGGTCCTCTTTCACCATTAAGTCCTGCACCACGGTTCTCTGATCTCAAACTTGGAGACCATCTCCCCCACTCCAGTCTTCCCCCTCTTCAGCCAGGGAATCTTAATCAGTTATGGGTCAGAGACATGTTTGAAACTTAGATGGAAGCTATGAATTGTCTTTCAGGGTAGAACAATATTTTGGATGCACATGACGTTTTGCACTCATTTTCAAGGTGTTTGCAGAGTGCATAGAGCCCATTTGTTAACTCCTGCCCCAGCCTGGAATTTCTCTAACCCTGAGATCTGGTTGGCTAACCTATCACTGTTAAGCCACAATTTATCATTCCAACTCTTACCCTCTGTTACTACCACTACATGTTTTCTTTCTTTTTCTTGTATTTTTTTATTGGAATAAATTTGATATACAGTATTATATTTGTTTCAGAAGTACAACATAGTGATTCAATAATTACTGGATGCTTGCCATGATAAGTATAGTTACCCTGTTACCGTATCAATATATTACAGTATTATTGGTTATATTTTTTATGTTGTACTTCCATTCCTATGACTAACTTATTTTACAGTTTGCAGTTTGCACCTCTTTATCCCCTCACCTATTTCACCCATACTCTTAGCCACCTCCCTATGGTAAACAATCATCTGTTGTCTACAAATGAGGGTCCATTTCCTTTTTCTTTGTTTTCTTAGATTCCACATATAAATGAAATCACATGGTATTTGTCTTTCTTTCCCTTGCTTATTTCATTTAGCATGATACCCTCTAGGTCCATCCATGTTGTCACAAACGGCATGATTTCCTTCTTTTTCATGGCTGAGTAATAATCCATCGTGTATATGTACTACATCTTCTTTATCCGTCCATCTACTGATGGGCACTCAGGTTGCTTCCATACCTTGGCTATTGTAAATAGTGCATTGGTGAACATATATCTTTTCAAATTAGTGGTTTTGTTCTCTTCAGGTAAATTCCCACAAGTGGAATTACTGGGCTGTATTTTAGTTCTTTGAGGAACCTCCATATTGTTTCCAACAGTGGCTCCACCAATTTATATTCCCATCAACAGTGTAGGAGGTTCCCTTTTCTCCACATCCTTTCTGACACTTATTTCTTGTCTTTGGGATAGTAGCCATTCTGACTGGTGTGAGGTGGTACCTCATTATGGTTTTGATTTGCATTTCCCTGATGATTGGTGATGTGGAGCATCTTTTCATGGGTCTGTTGGCCATCTGTATGTCACTGGAAAAACATCTATTCAGGTCCTCTGCCCATGTTTATTTGGATTATTTGTGGTTTTGGTGTTGAGTTGTATGAGTTCTTTATATACTTTGGATATTAGTCCCTTGCAGATAGATCATTTGCAAATACATTCTCCCATAGGCTGCCTTTCTGTTTGTTGAGGGTTTCCTTTGCTGTGCAGAAGCTTTTTAGTTTGATGTCCCACTTGTTTATTCTTGCTTTTGTTTCCCTTGCCTGGGTAGACATATCCAGAAAGAAATATCTCATGCTGATGTTCATGAGATTCTTATCTATCTTTTCTTCTAAGAGTTTTATGATTTCATGACTTACATTTAGGTCTTTAATCCATTATTTTTGTGTATGGTATAAGACAGTAACTTTGGAATGTTGACGGAATGCATTATATTCACCTGGCTGCATGGCAGAACCAGGCCCATCAGTTTTCAGTGGCCATTCACCAGGCATTTTCAATTTGATTAATTTCCTTATGGTTTCTACCCAACTCTGAGCAAGGCCACGTTGTTGTCTCTTGAACATTTTTTGGTTCCCTGTAAACATTAGTCATACCTGTGTTAGGATGTGATGGAATTTTTAGTATTTTCTGTGGTATTTTCAAGTCTGGTGGTGAGGAACCTGAGACTTGGATCTGAAGTGAACAAGCATTCGCCATAACCACTGTGACCCATTTATCTGAGCTGAACTCACAATATTTCAGTTGTGTCAATTCATATTCTTACTACAATAACATGATCTTGCACCTTTGATATTATTCTGTATGGATATTTCAGAATTTTATGATAGTATTATCTATAAACTATAGAAAAGGAACCATAGGGTTTCATATTCTGAAGCTTCACAAATATTTATGATGTGGCATTTTCCAATCTTTCTTAAAATGCTGATTTTGTGTCATGGTACTTCTCTGTATTACTTTAAACATAATCTCATAATGTCCTTTTAAGACTAAAGCAGAGGAAATAAAGCTCACTGGGTTCTGACTGTACTGTTAAAGTTGTAATTTCGCGTTTAGATTTTCTGAATCCTATTTTTGTCTGCTTAATCTATCAGTTATCAAGAGGTTTCTTAAGTTTTCAGTTCCTCCTAGTAATTTAAAAATTTTTGCTTTGCATATATTAAGGCAATGTTGTTCAAGGACATACAGATTCAGAATTGTTATGCTTTGGGGTTACTATTAGGTGTTCATGAGTTTATCGCTAATAATTCAGTTGGATATAAAGTATATTTAACTTCATATTAATATAGTTTTATCAGTTTTTTATTGTTGATGCAACAAATCACTACAGATTTAGTGGCTTAAACCACCACCACTTATCTCACAGATCTGTGTGCTAGAAGACTGACAAGGTCTCACCGGGCTAAAATTGAGGAGCTTTTTGGGCTGTGTCCCTTTTGAAGGCTCTAGAGGTAGATCCACTTTCTTGCCTTTTCTGGTTTCTAAAGGACACCTACAGTCCTTGGCTCAGGACCCCTCCTCACCTTCACTACCAGTGATGTGACAGTTCTCTGCTCTCTGTCACCTCTTCCTTTACAGATTCCTTCTTTAGCCCTCCTCCTCCACTTTTCAGGTTTGGTGTGATTACTTTGGGTTCACTTGAATAATCCAAGATAACCTCCCAATTTAAGGAGCAGGAGATTGGCAACCTTAATTCCATTTGCAACCTTAATTCTCCCTTGTCATGTAACCTAACATATTCCTGGTCCTGGAGATTAGGAGGTGGATAGCTTTTGGGGCACATTATTCTGCTTACAACTGTTATAACTGTTTCTTTTTGTTAGTATGTGTATAGCAAATCTCTTTACTTTTAATCACTCTGAGCCCTTGTGTTGTAAGCGTGTCTCTTGAAAACAGCATTATTAACTGGATTTCCTTTTTCTCTGCTTAAATTACACAACTTTATTATCCTACAGTTCTGGAGGCTAAAAGTCCACGATCAAGGTGGGATTGGTTCCTTCTGAGGGCTGTGGGAGGATCTTTTCCATGCCTCTTGCCAGCTTCCGGTGGCTTTCCGGCTATCCTTAGTGTACCTTGGTTTGTAGAGGCATCGTCCTTATCTTTGCCTTCATCTTCATGTGGCATTCTCTGTGTGTGCATGCCTCTGTGTCCAAATTTCCCCTTTTTATAAGGACACCAGTCATTTTGGATTGGAGTCCACTTAATGACCTCATTTAACCTAGTGAATCGTATCTGTAAAGACTCTGTTACCAAGTAAGGTCACATTCCAAGGTACTGGGAGTTAGGACTTCAAAATATGAAATTTTGGGAGATACAATTCAGCCTGCAATGGCTTCCTATCCTGTTTTTACACAATTTAGTCTTTATGTTAGATTTACTTATTTGCTTACCCAACATTTTGCTTCTTGTAGGCTGCTCTTTACTTTTGGGTTCAAATTTCTTCATCCTCAAGTACATCTCATCTTGATTTGTTTGAAAAATGTCTTTACTATGTCCGCACTCTTTCTTTTTTTTAAATGTCCTCACTCTTGACTGGCACTTTAGTTGAGTCTAGAAATCCAGGCTGACAGTTTATTTTCTTTCAGCACTTTGAAGATATTATTTCTGTGTGTTATAGTTTCTTTTGTTATCATTGTCAAGTCTGCAATCAATCTCATTGTGGTTTATTTGTAGATAGTATTTCTTTTTGGCTGCTGGCTTTAAAGATCTGTCTGTTGTTTCCTGCAGTTTTACTGCACTGTGGATTTATTTTTACTTATTCTGCTTGGGATTCATTGTTGTCCTGAGTCATGCTTTTTGTCATTTCCAGGAAAATCTTAGCCTTTATGTCTTAGACTATTTTTTTCATGTATTTTCTATTCCATCTCAAGCTTTTTTTGTATAAGTATAAGTTTTATTGAAGTATAAGCATTCAGTTTGATGAATGTTTGCAAATTGAATAACCGTGTTTAACCAGCAAGCACCCTGTCCAAGAAATAGAACAATTCCAGCACTTCAGGTGCCTCCTCCAGTTCCTGCCGGTCACTATCTACCTCTCCCTTCAAGGGCAAGCACTGTCTTGACTTCTAGTGCTATAGATTAGTTTTCCCTGTTTTTGAGCTTTATAAAAATGGCTTACAGAACTTTATTATCCTACAGTTCTGGAGGCTAAAAGTCCACGATCAAGGTGGGATTGGTTCCTTCTGAGGGCTGTGGGAGGATCTTTTCCATGCCTCTTGCCAGCTTCCGGTGGCTTTCTATGTGGTATGTATACTTCTCTTTCACTCAACATTATGTTTATGAAATTCAATCATATTGTTGTATATAGTTGTACTTTTTTTAAAGCTAAAATTACACTTTTTTTATTAAGGTATCATTGATATACACTCTTATGAAGGTTTTACAAGAAAACAATGTGGTTATTACACTTACCCTTATTATCGGGTCCCTCCCCATACCCCATCGCAGTCACTGTCCATCAGTGTATTAAGATCCCACAGAGTCCCTATTTGTCATCTCTGAGCTACACTGTCTTCCCTGTGACCCCACACACACCATGTGCACCAATCATGATACCCCACAATCCCCTTCTCTCTCCCTCCCACCTGCCCTCCCCCATCTCTCCTCTTTGGTAACCAGTTGTAGTTGTAATTTATGCATTCCTGTTGCAGTACAGAAGTCCAGTGTATGAATTCCCCAGAACTTTTTTGACAACATGTTGGACCATCTTTCCTGTCCTTCATTATCTCTTAATCTGTTTTCTATATTTTCCATCTTTTTAATTCTGTTTCATGCTGTGCGAATTCCTCAGATCTTTCTTCATGTTCACTAGATCTCTACTCAGCTACCTTGGATTTTCTGTTTAACCTATGCATTGAACTTTCATCAAATCAAGGACTTAAAAAAATAACTTTAAAAGCTCTATCTGGCTCTTCTAAAAATATGCTTGTTCTTTTTTTGAGTGCTTATTTGTTTTTTTTTCTTCTATTTTTATTAATCTTAAATGTACTTATTTAAACTCAGACGATGCTTTTAAATAAAAATTTAGAGAATCTAATCTTGATCTATGCTGTGTATGGTGACCTTGTTCTTGGTGCATTTTGCTTCCTTATCAGGTTTATAATTTTGAATTGAGAGCTGATTGTTCAGGGGTTTTTACATTTGAACTGTAATGCTGTCTTGTTGGAGGATTTGCTCTTCAGACTGGTTTCATGTATGTTTCTGCCTAGAGTCTAGGCAGACTTTCCTGTTAATTTTGTTAACAGTATAGGGCTGGCTTTCCTGTTAATTTTGTGGCTTGGAGGTTTCTGGATTATAAAGGTAATATCTATTAGAATATATATATACTAGGTTTGAGAAAGGTCCAAGCTGTGGTTCTGAATTCTCAGGGGAGATTTTTTTCCGTGATAAGTCCAATATTGAGACAGACAACTTTTGCCAAGTAGATAATCTGTGATTCAGGGAACTTAAAAAAATGATGCTGCCACCACTGTGACTTACACAACTGAGTCATCAGACTCTATGACAGAAGAAGTGGACTTTGGGATCTGAGAATGAGTCCCAAGACTGGACTTCAGTGAGTCTTATTGGAGTAATGGGGCAGAGAAGAATCTGGAAATTAACAAGATTGCAATGGGATATTGGAGAGGCAGAACAAAGTAGCACCTGAAAAGTCTGGGGTGGTCCTTGAGCTAATTTTCAGCACTCTGAGCATTTGTCTCAGTATCCCACTTAAGCCATCTTTTTATTTAGCTTGAGACCTTCTTTGGACTAAGGCAGGTTCTTAATGGCACAGAGGCTGGCCAGTCTCATTTTCAAAATTCTGAGTTATGGGAAGCTGTCTTTAGTACTGTCCTATTGTTCTGTCTGACTTTCCCCATCCCACCTTCTGTAGCTGCTCTCCTTCCTCTCCCAGTTCAATGCCTGTGCGCCAAGGTTCTTAACCTCAAGTGCCTGTGGGGAGTGGGTGATGAGACAGCTAACTTAAACTATTAAATGAGGTGGAATGATGACTGCAGAGAAGTAAAGATCCAGAGGCACATGGCTTCTCAGCTCCAGCTTATTGTTGTTATGTGGAATGCATAGCCTGGGTTGGAAATTTTGATTTTTTAAAAAAGAAAACATCTAAAAATGTTGGCAGCTTATTCAATTATAGAATGGGCTGTGTAACCTAAAACTCATCTATGGGCCACATATAGCCTGCAAGCCACTATTTGCAACTGCTGCTCTGAGCTGCCTTCCAGAACCTTCCAAATGCCTAAGTTCCCTCATTCCATGGCAGCCCCCATTCTTCCTCCAAACTACCCGTCAAATACTATGTCCTTCCAAATTATCTGCATTCTCAGTTATCCAACAAATATCACATTCCTTGAATGACTTTATTTGAAAATTTTCATGAATGTGTAAATGATAGATAGCTCCTCCCAAAGTATGTTGGACTGAATCATAATGTGAATGGTGGCAGTGGAGCCCGAGGAATAGTATTTTGTGTGCATGACTAATGCAGACAGTATCGAGTATCAACGAGTGTGTGCTTTCCGGCCAGGCATTCATGCCTCCTGGCTGACCACTTACAAGCAGAGTATTCTTTTCGAAGGGGCTTCATCCCTCTAGACCTCGGTTTTCTTATCTGTACAGTTAGGATACTAATATCTGGCAGGGTTGTGGTGAGGCTGTTTTAATTTCTGTTATACACTCAATGCTTATTTTTATTCAGATTAGGGAAATTCTGTGGTTGGGAGAGCTCTGAGCCAAGCCCCTCACCATGCAGATTTTGTAGACATGGAAGATTTTGGTTTGAGGGATTTGCCCAAGGTCCCAGCTAGCCAAACTGGGAATTTGTTTGCAAAATTTATTTTTAAAGGTAAATTTTATGGTGCAGTTGACTGTAATATCCCATAGCTCATCTGTGAGGCAGTATGAATTAATTATTCAAGCAAGATAATTGTTCCAAAATCTATCATGTTAGAGTACTGGGGAAAGGACTTGGGTACTTCCAGCCCTTACATTTATTATGTGTGCAACAGTTAATCTCTTTAAGTCCTAGTTTGGCATCTGGAAAAAGGCATAGTAGTACCTGCTTTGCCCCTTGGAGTAGTATTCTGAGTATTATCAATGGGAGTTACCTCATAAACTAGGGGTGCAAACATGATCTCATCTCTTTACAGAATTAAAACTAGCCCAAGATCATATGTTCTCATCTAGCAGAAAGGAGAAAGGTCAGTATCTCCTTTTGGGGGCTATCCCATCCCTGAATTTTCAAGAACCTGAGGATCATAGAGTCCTAAGGTAGGTGGGTAGGTGGTCAGGTGGCAAAGCGGAGCTATAATCAGCCTATCGCCTCTGCTTCCCCTTGCTGCATACCGTCACTGTCAAAGCCACCTCTGAGCTCTCAGAGACTTCCTGCAATCTAGAAAAGGATGCCTCCTGTGGGCAGGTAGGGTGCTTGCCTTGGCAAGTGAAACTGGGGCTAGATTTCAGCCCTCACTTGTTTCCCTGAGCTGTGTGTCCTCACCTCCACTGGGAGGACCCGAGTCATTATGACACCAGGTCCTGCACTGCTGGCCAAAGAGATGCTCGCGAGGTGCTGACTGAGGTCTGCGTCAGTCTCCAGGGAGCTCTAGCGAGACATGGCTCTGCCTTCTGTGGGTCAGAGGGACAAAGCTCCTACTGCTCAACTACTTCAGCCCTTCAGGCTGCACAGTCCAGGAGGCAAGAGGCACCTGGGGAGCACCTGTGCGGTCTCCTCCTGGACGGCACACAGAGGGCCTCAGACGTGCCCCTCTGGTGAACTCCAGGGCCATTCCCCGTCCCCACTCCTCCCTTATTTTAGAGCCCTGCTGGTGATATTTCCTCCTAAAGCTGACACAAGTGACTTCCAGAATGTGCTATGACTGAGCAAAACAAAAATAAAAATTGCAAATTAGATTTCCCTCAAGACATCTTGACACATGCAAACATCGTACTGTACGATGATCTTTTTTCTTTAATATGCTGTTATGCTATAAATCAGATTTGATTGTGAAATAAGTCAGTGGCTTCATAATCCTTAGCAGGAGCCTCCAAAGATCTGAACCTTTCAGGAAACCCAACAAGCGTTTTTTCTGGATGGATCAGCTGTGATGGATTTGCATATGCAACTGGGGTGCTGACTCACCCTCCCAGTGCTCTGGTAGCAGGAACTGGGTGCCTGCAGCTCTCAGCTGGCCTTCCTTGTGACAAGTGACTTCCGCAAACAGATGTTGAGATTTAGGGGCCCAGCCTGGGGCTAGGGACTACAATTGCTGCACCTGGGAGTCAGCTGCTTACCTGCTGGTCTTCTCTGGATTAGTATTACTGCCTTCTTCTCATCTGAACTAAATGACCCCCACAAGCTAGTCTTCCTGTTAGAATCCATGGAACCACTGGAACCATGGTAGATGACATAAACAAGGAGGTTTATTTTTCTTTGTTTAGAATTCTAGCAAGAGTGACTTTTTTTTTTTTTAACTACTGAAGCTCAGTTAAAATCAAACCAAGGATTAAGTGAAAACACCAGCCAACAAAATCAATAAATCATTAACTTGAATGAACCTTAGAGGCCTGTTGCCTGGCTCGCTTTGCCACGTGACAGAAGGTTCAGTGACTTCTAACGTGGAAGGGAAGTTGGTAATGATTTCCCTGAGTGCGAATTCATTTATTTTCCTTGAGCTCCCGTAGTGAAGGGCTGACAGCAATGCTCTATCACCACCTAGTGATAAATACATGCACATCATCTACACCGATGGGCTCCCAGGTTGTCATGACATCCTCCAAATGAACTACTGTGTTGTGAGGAAACCTAAGTGCAACCGATCACATGTGACCGGTACCAAAGTAGAATCATTCCAAGACTTTCCACACCTTCTGATTCCATGCGCTGATTGTGCTGATCTGAGGGAAGGTGTAGAGAGAACTGGGAAGCTGGTAAAAGATTTGGGTAGTTGGAATTCCACTGCCTGTGGAATGGCAGGAAGTGAGCAGGAGAGATAAGTCTGTAGGAGCAGAAGGAGGAGACAGTGCCCAGGACGCAGCTTGGAAAGCTCTGCTGTTGCTTTGTCTCTTTGGTGAGAGAAATTAGGGACTTCGGGGAGGTGGAGTCCAGTATGGATGTTTAAGAAATTCTGATATTTACTTTACAAGGCTTTTTGTCATTTGACTTGGGAGCAGTGACAGGACTAAGCTAGATCTTAAATCAGGTGTACAGATAGCAAGCAGGCTACCTTTTATTTGGGTTATGCACAAAAATATGACATATACTATTATTTGGATATTGTCGGCAGCCGGCGGGGGGGGGGGGGTGTTAAAGATTAGAGGGGATAAACTTGTTCTAAGAATGGTGGGATGCCACTGATATATAGTGAAAAATATCAATCCTATGTGCCAGGCCCCCTCCTAATTGTGCTCTGATGGAGCAAAGACTGCAATATCATGAACAGCCGGGGACAAAGGGGAGTGAAATGAGGTGGAAAAGGAGGTGAACTAGAGCCTCAAAGCAGCTAAAGGAGACCCTGAAGGAGGCACAAAGGTAATGAGCCGAGGGCCCCTGTAATGGAGCCTGGCCACTGTCTGCTTCTCCCCGGGGCCCCGCTTGATGTCTGCACTTCTGAAGGGCAGGGCCACTTTTTTGTATTGAAGTATAGTTGATACACAATATTATACTGACTTCAGGTGTACAACATAGTGACAGGACCACTTTTGGAAAGAGTGTGAAGTTTTCTTCATGGGATTTGCAAACATGTGTAATATGTAGGTCAAATCAGCTGCATTTTTCTCCATAGAACTGTGTTATTGTTAAATATCTCCGTACCAAACTGCCAACACTTCGGCAGGCTCCGAATGTCACCATCCTTCCCATCCATCCATCTGCCTGTCTGTCCGTCCACCTAATCCGTCCATTTATTCCTCCTTTATCCTTCAAGTACTTGGGTTTGAGTCAAATGGTAGGTTAAGCATTGAGTATTCACTGGGGCTCGGTGCTCCAGGGAGTTCATCCACAACAGTCAGTCTTCTAGACTCCAAAGAAGATGTGCCCATCTCACCGGGAGAGTGTTTACTGCTCAGCCAGCTGGACCGCTGCTGATGGCCCATGTCACTCACGGAAAGAGCAGATGGCGCCCCTCACTGTTCATCATTCATGTCTTCTACTTATTCCCTCTGGGATTTCCTATCATGTTTGGGGCACAAAAAGCTTCAGGACTTTTTTGGCACCTTTGTCCAGCCCGGTCTAAGATATCACCAACAGAAAAACTGTTAGGAAGTGCCGCTGGCTCATGCTGCTGGCTTCCCGGTGACACCCCGGAGCTAACACAACCCAGGGGAAGAGAGTTTAATGCCCCAAGGAGTGAAATGTGACCATTGAGGAACAGGAGACTGGAAGGAGCGGGTAGCTGGGGGACCCCACCTGCTCCCTGGTGGACTGTTCTGGACTGTTCTGAGACAGTGTCCACACGGTTTCTCTGGACAGGTTCTCTATGATGATCAGAGTTTTGGTGGCACTGTGGCGAGCTCAGTAACGCATCACCTTACCTGCTTTCCTCCCTTTGCAGTTTTGCTTCCCTCTCCTCCTCCTCCTGGGCCCTTGGGGTGGCGCTCCTCAACAGTGTGCGCTCACCTGAATTTTGCCCCAGGCTCTGTTTTCTAGGGGCGCTGAGCTAAGACAGTCCACCTGTCCATCTTGGAACAATTACATCTTGGGTCCGGGGGACCCAGATGCCCACTGGTGAGGCGCTGGCGAGTGCGGTGCTGTGACTGAAGTGCCCATCAGGATCAGGTGGCATAGGGGGATGAATTGCCCAGAGGAACAAGAAGGAGGATAAGGGGGCGGGGCGCACAGAGCTGGTCAAAATACACGGGCTGCAGCCCGCATCGCCACTCCGCTGCCACTTCTAGTGGCGTTCATGGAGCAGCCAAGCAATTTCTGAGTCATTGAAGACATACTGCCCTACTTTAACCATGTGGTCCAACTTAATGTCACCACAGAGGGACCAGCTGGTGTCACGTGCCTTTGATGTGGTATGGTACGAGGCACACTGAAACCCCCGTGAAATTGTCTCAACAAAAACCTTTGTTTTAAATACAGCCGAGCTTTAGATGTAACTTTTCAAATGATAGGAAATAGAGATAGAGGAACAAGTTCAACAACATCACAAGGAAAATACTTTCAAGACTAGAATGCGGAATATTTTATAAGACAGCTGGCCTGGTGTATTAGTCCCCCAGGGCTGTGGTAATGAAGTACCACAAACGTGGTGGCTGAACCAACAGAAATGTATCGTCTTACAGTTCTGGGGGCCAGAAGTCCAAGACTGGCAGGTTTGGAGCTTTTTGAGGGCTTGTGGGGAATAATCTCCACGCCTCTCCCCTGGTTTCTGGTGGTTTTCTGGTGATCTCTGCTGTTTCTTGGCTTGAGGAAGCTTCAGCCCAGTCTCTGCCTTCATCCTCACACAGTGATCTTCCTGGGTCCAAATTTCCCCCTTTTGTAAGGACACCAGTCAGAATGTGGGCCCATCCCACTCCAGCATGACCTTGTTTTAACTCATTACATCTATGGTGGCCTATTTCCAGGTTAGGTCCCATCCTGAGATACAGGACGTTAGGATTTCAACATACAAATTTTTGGGGGAACACAGTTCAACCCAACACACCTGGTCTCTTCAAGAGTTCAGTGTCATTAAAAAAAAGAGAAGATCAACCTACAACCTAGATTCAAAGGGACTAAAAAGATACAGCAACAAAATGCACTGCATAAAGCTTGACTGGAAACAGGTTCCAAAATATTGGATATAAAAGTTATCTTTTGGGACAACTGGAGAAATCTGAATATGGACTGGATATTAGAGGATATGAAACAATTATTATTGACTTTTTATGATACTGTGGTTATGAAGGATAATATTTTTAGGAAGTACATGCTGACATATTTAGCACTGAAATACACACATATAGGAAAATTAATTCTTGAATTGAATCTAGGTGTATAAGGATGTTTATTGTTTTAGTCTTTCCATTTTATATATTTGAAAGCTTTCAGAATACAAAGTTGGGTTGAGGGAAGAGGTACTGTGGAGTGCAGCCTCTCTGGCCTTTAGTTTTAGTGTCAAATGCTGTCCAGGGTAACCTGTCCATATGTAACCACACTCCATGTTGGAGCTATCACTTGGACCCTAAAGCATGTTTTGGGATGTTTTGTTTCAATGAAGGGAAAAAGCCTTCAGAAACAATGTAGATAGTCAGATAGCCATATGGAAAATGTAATGGCTTAGTTCTAATATCAAATAAATCTATACCATTAAATAAAAACAATAAAAGAGACATGGGCTTCCTGCATTTGGAATCAGACAGACCTGTGTTCTATTCCTGTCTCCACTGTTTACTACCAACTCTGTCACCTTCATTACATGGCTTATCTGTTCTGAACCTTGGTTTGGTACCTGAAAGTGGCGACAGCTATTCTACCTTGTGAGGACGCAGCAAGGAAGTGCATTCTTTATACACAGCATGATATCCAGAATAGAGTAGGTGTTCCTACTAGTTTTTTATTGTTCTGTAACAAATGATCTCCACATAGTGGCCTGAAATGACAAAATGTACTATCTTACCATTCTGTGGGTTAGAAGTCTGGCCTAGGTCTTAGTGGACTCAAATCAAGGTGTTGGTGGGGCTGTATTCTCTCCTGGGCACTCTGGAGTCCGTCTGCTCCCTTGCCTTTTCCAGTTGCCGGAGGCCGCCTGCACTCCTTTCTCTTGGCCCCCTTCATCCATCTTTCCTGCTGGCAACTGCATCTCTCTGACTTTTGTTCCACAGCCCCATTCCTCTCTGACCTCTTCTGCCTGCCTCTTCACTTCAGAGTGGGTACATTGGGCCCACTTGTACCATTCAGGGTAATCTATTTTAAAGTCAGCTGATTAGCCACCTTCCACCAGCAACTTTAATTCTACTCTGCCATATTGCCTAACATATTCACAGCTTCTGGGGAAAAGGATGTGGACACGCTGGGACGATTATGCTACCTATCCCAGCGCTTCATTAGGAGAATTCATTATGATAATTATTTAGATATTCA
The DNA here is from genome assembly GCF_040802235.1 of Manis javanica. Lineage (NCBI taxonomy): Eukaryota > Metazoa > Chordata > Mammalia > Pholidota > Manidae > Manis > Manis javanica. The sequence continues at coordinate 11,724,734 of NC_133164.1, forward strand.
GAAACTACGCTACCCTATTGATTTCCATATCCTGTTGATTTGGGTCTGCCAGGTTTCCATCTAAGTCACTTCCCCTTTTGTCTGTGGATGTGACTATCCTCCAAACAGAGCTGACTTCTAAGGTGCCTCCTACTGTTCTTAATTGCCCTGCAGAAACTTGCATGTTGAGGCGGAGTTCCTCAGCGCTGAGGCTGCCCTAGTCCTGTATATAGTGCCAGGGATCATCTTGAAATCTTCAGCTAAAGGCAGGGGCCCTCTCATACCCTGCTCTTTTCTAGGCAGGCATGGACATTTGAACTGGGAAAGACATTTGGTAGTAGCGCTGGTCATCTACTGCTATGTAACAAGTCATGATGAAACATAATGACTTTATCAACAACTGTATTACTATAGTTCATGATTCTGTGAGTCAGAAATTTGGCCAAGGCTCATACAAGTGATTCTCCTGATCCACCTAGGATTGACAGAGGCCCCTTGGTAATAATCAGTAGCCAGATGGGTCTTGAGGGTCCAAGACAACTTCACTCACAGGTCTGGTGTTTTGAAGGGCTGGGCTCAGCAGGGCTGTTGACCAGAGATCCCATCAGGATGGCTTCAAGTGTTAGAGTTCATATAGGTTGCTCAGGGCTCCCAGAAAGGACGTTCTAGTAACGAGGTAGAAGCTGCCTGGCCTCCTAATTTACTGTTGCTCTGGGAGGATGGCATTCCCTGCCTGGGGCAAGTTCCCTATGAATTTGATGAGATGGAATAAAGGCAAGTGCGAGATGTTGGGGGCTTAAAAGGGGGTTTTCATTCTCATGGCAGTAGGTTTCAGTATCTTTTCTGCTTGCCGCTGTCCCCAGTGCCGCTCTCTTTTCCCATCCCTGGCACTGGGAGGAGCTCTGTGGGCAGGTCTCTGGTGATCAGTGTACACTCGACCAATTATGTAACAGGAACACAGGAAAAGGAGAGAATGGGTATTTCCTCTCCACCTCTCCCCTGTGCCGGTATTCCTGGGACCGACCAGCGGCTCTGTCTCTGGGAGACATCCCATAGATGTGTAAACAGGTGTGGATGCTATTAAGACTGGGTGGTGAATCCTGGTCAGAAATTCCCATTTCCTCCACAGCTACTCAGTGTCACTTTAACTGTATTTTGCTTGCCTATAAAGCCATGGGCCACAGATTTTATGCAGCCACAGACCTCACCTCTCCTTGGGTGGAATATCAAAGAATTTGAGGCATGTTTAAAAACCACCAGGAGGGGCACCTGTTTGGGAATCATTAAAGATGCAGTGGGAGAGCAGGGTCATCCCCATGCTGGGCTAAAAGAATGGTTTTAAACTTTTTTTAGGGGGATAGGGTGGGCATCCTTTTATATTCTGATGAAAAGAATTCTGTCCTTAGGAAAATGTCAAATACAAATCTTAGGCAGAAAGACAGACATAAGTGGGGTGGACAGAGAATAAAGCCAGTAAAGCTCACTAAAAGGGACTCAAAGAGTTAACCAGATAAAACCAGAGAGCCAGAAAGGGCTCACAGAGTTAATTAATCAGTTGAAGTTTTAAAGGCCAGGAGTGACTTGGAATATCTGGATATTCCCCAGATGAAAAACAATTCTCCGGATAAATAAAAGTATCAGAGCACAAACACTCCCCAGATAAAGAAAAACATCATAGTGCAGCCCATGTCCCCATTGTACCAGTTAGATTAGGCCTCCAAGGCCAAAGATTGTCAGTCAAGGACTTCTCCGCCCTGCCAAAAACCCCATAAAAAGAAGCCTCGTAGTAAACAGAAGGCCTGTCTAACCTTAGGCAGGCCTCTCTGTTGCTCTGTTACAGGGCGCAATAAAACTTATTTTACTTTCTTGACTTTGTTTCACTCTGACTTTCCTCCATCTCTGAACCAAATTGCTTTCCAACACAAACACATACACATAACTATATGTATAATTTCAGGGGGTCCATGGATCCTCTGAAAACCATCCAGGGACTCTAGGGTGAGAAGGGTACATGTGTGGCCTGACATCTGGTAGTTATTTTAGAGATTTCTGACTCCGAGCTTTGGGTGGTGTGTGGCATCGCCCATCAAAGTACAGAACACAGAAGGAGGAACAGGTGTTGGTCATTTGTCATGTGTATGTGTGTGGGGGCTGGGACATACATGGAATGTGGGGTCTGAAGGTTGTCCAGATGGTTTGTAGGGGGGATAATTAGCAGACTCTTGTAATTAAATCTGGAAACCCTTAGACTGGGGCATTTCAGGGAGAGGTTTGCTGTTGAAGACCCTTATGGCTGGGGTCTAATCCAGTGAGTTTTATTAAATATCAAGGAAATGACACTTTTCTCAAATTCATTTCTTTAAGTAATGGCAGAACTGGAATGGAAACCATTGCCCTCACACAGAGCTACATGCCCTCACATTTTGTTTGGAATTTTGTTGTCTTCCATTTTATACCAACTTAGGGGTCACTGCAGGTTTCCAAAGAGTACAGTAGGGCCAGCTTCCTTAGTCTTCCTCGGAAGCCAATCCATGGAAAACAGAGTGAACAGTGGTGCCTTGGGCTTTCCCAGCACCATTCCCTTCTCTCTTCTGGACTAGCACTCAGATTTTCTTCTTCTTTTCTCATTCTTATGTTCAAGAGGTACTGACCCCATCTGCTGAGCAGGGTGGGTGTGTTGCCTATCCCTGACCAGTGAGTGTCCTGTCTGTCCCTCCAGCCACTGGAATTGATTGAAATATGGGCATATGAGAGACCTGTCCAGCAATTTGGAGAAAGTCACTCTCTTTCTACCAGGGTTGCTAACTGGCTAATGTAGCCTGAAGCTGCCGGGACCCTATTTTGGGTAAACCCTGCCTATGGATGAAGCCAGCCCACTAAACAGAGTGTGAGGCATATGGCCTGAAGTTCTGTATGGAGCCCCTGAACTAAGTTGTGTCTGAAGCCAGTCTTGACCCTGGACTTCATAGTTATTCCCAGAACCAATCAATTTTGTTTTGACTAAGCCAGTTTAACAGGGTGTCTGTCATTTGCACCTCAGGGAGTACTGGCCAAAATAGAAAGTGGCTCAGGATTAATGTGTCATTAGAAAGTGTCATTGTACTAATGTGAATTCCATTACTAATTTGGCACCACAGGTCCAGTTAGCATTGTTAGGAGAAAGGTATACTCCTTGAACATTTCTAACAAAAGTTAGATTTTGAGTAGCCCGATTGCCTAACTACAAACCATTCCTTACCGCAAGCAGAGCAATTCAGTGCTTTCCCTACTGATGATGCATCAGTATTGCCATCTCTACACACAAAGAATCGAATGTTCTAGAAAGAATGTAGGAGGTACACTTAAATTATAACAACTTACTTTTTTTGTTTTTTTTAGTTTTATTGAGAAATAATTGACATATATCACCATATAAGGTTTAAGGTGTGCAGCATGATGGTTTGATTTAGACATGTTGCGAAGTGATTCCCACAATGGGTTTAGTTTACATCCATTATCTCATACAGATACAATAAAAAGAGAAGAAAAAAAAGTCGTTCTTGTAATGAGTACTCAAACAACTTTTCTATATGTCATACAGAGGAAGAAAAAAAATTTTTTTTTCATGTTTTCAAGTGAAAAATATTTTGACACTTTAGCCAACATGTGTTGTACTACCAATACTGAAAGGGTGATCCAATTATACAAATCAAATGGGTTATGGACCAAATACATTTTGTTAAATCATAGTGAGCTTTTAAAGGGGATTGGAATCCAAGCCTTTTGAAAGGACGTAACTGTCATAGTGAAAAATAGTATGGTAATAATTTATTTCCCTACAAAGTAATTGTAACAATAAAGAAAAATCTTTCATCAACATCTTTCAGTATGAACAGTGTCTAAGTACTAATCTGATTTGAGAATTTTGGTAGTTTTAAGCAGTTTACAACAGAACCAATTTCAGTTATGCATTTTGATGCAATATGTTAAAGGAATAATATTAAACTTATGACACAGAAGAGGTGCGAAATGTGTTCTATGAATAAATTGGAAACTTGTCTGTTTGATCTGAAGACAGATTGGGACATCTATCAGTAACACTAAAGAAAAATTTATCCCTGGCCTTATAATCAAGTAAATTTTTTCTAATTTCTATCTCCAGCATGTGGAGGATGTCAATTCTGACAGATTTTTACAAATCAGTATTTCATACAGAGTTTGAAGTGAGTTCCTGAAATGATTAAATTTTCAACCTTTTGAGAGCCTTTAGGATTATGATAGTGTTAAGAGTAAGATGGGACACTTAAACGTGTGTTTAAGGGAGATTAAATTTGAATATAATACATTCTCAAAGGCCAAAGCATCTTTGAGTCATGGTGCATAAATCACTCAGATCTGACTTCAACAGCCTTTTTCATTTTCTAATAACTTAGAAGTAATTCATTACTCTCTTTAATACAGTATTATTGTGGAGTAGAACATAGTTAAACTAGTAACCCCTTAAGAACTTTGATGTTTGAACAAATCACAGTGTTTGAATAAAAATACCCAGACAATTGAGCATCATCTGGTCTTACATTGCTTTGGAGTGCTTTAAAACTTTGGTTGTAGATTATACGTGGGTTATGCTCACACAAAACACAACAGTCATTTTCCTTCTTCAAATTCTTGGAGAACAGAGGTTGAACTCTGCATGTCTTGGTGTATTTCGGGCACATTAACCACAGCTTGGGCAAGCTGGGTAGGTTTCCTGTGGACCACTGTTTCTACTGCTCTTTGTAACCTCCCATAGTACCAGGTATAATGTCATTCACTTATTTAATAAATATTTATTGGGCACCCATGGAGCAGGACACTGTGGGATTTCAAGGAGCTCACAATTTAATGGAAAGAGAGACGACTGAACTCTCAAAGACAGCCCAATTGCAAGAGTGCTCCATTGCCCCCTTTGACCCAGTGGTTTAATTTATGTGATCTTAAATAAATATGTAAAAAGCTAAATGCACAAAGATGTTCACTGCAGTGGTAAAGATAACAGTGAAAAACTGGAAATAACCTATATACTCAATAATAGAGACAGGGGAAGTAAGCTTTGGCATATGTACTTGATAGGATATAAAATGTACAAAATACATTTATTTGTGATTCATATATACTATTACGGGAAATGCTTAAGAAATAGGGCTAGGTGAAAAAGGCAGATTTAAACTGTGGTATTATAATATAATGGAGATATGCTATTGCTTGGGAAAACAAAAATCTATGCATGAAAAAATGTTAGAAAACATACTGAAATGTTGGTGGTAGGACTACAGATGATTTTTTTTCTTTCCTCCTTTCCTCTTTACTCTCTTTTTCTTCAAAATTATAGCACGTCTCTGCATGAAACTGTACTTGATATAAATGAGAGATGTGCCCATCAAAGGAGAAAGAGGATCGGTTTGGAAAGACTTCTTCTACCACAGTGGCTGCAGCCTTTTCAGTCCAAAATGTCAGCAGCGGTGGAAGTGTTGCTGAGGAAAGAAGTAAGGGGAAAGGATGAGAGAGGGAAAGGAAGAGGCGAAGTAGGGGAAAAGAGGTACAGAGGGTGGTGGTGGGGTCAAGGGTGCCCTTGCTTTCCAGACTCTGGACATGAACTCTTGGCAGACCTTTTAGCACAGCTAGGAGGATGGTTACATGGAGAGGAGCACGCTGCGCCAGCAGGTGTCAAGCATCCTATCAGCTGCATTTCCCTGTGGGAGGCGGAGGTGAGCCGTCAAGAGCTGGACTGATCATGACCCATGTGACCACACCTACAAGCAGGCGACAGGCTCCCCCTTCCTGCCTGCTCCCCAGTACCATCAGAATTGATCACTTCTTAATGTCCTGTGTATTCTGTGTCTTATAAATACAAAGATCACATGGAATAGGTTATGGGATTTGAGATAGCATGGGGGAATAAGAGATCATTTTAATTCAAACCTCAAGTCACAGCTGAGGAATTTATTGAGCACTGACTGCATAAGATGACAGAGAATGTTAGCAGCCAGCCTGGGTTGATCCTCCGTGTACGGTCTGGCAAGCTGCTTCTTGCTCTGCTCTGTTCTTAGAGACCAGCTCCTTAAGGCTTTTTAGAGAGTGTCTCTTCTGGGGGACCCCAAATTTGTACTTAACACCTGGGAGTGGATAGAGAGGAAGCTGAACTGAAAAGTAATGCAGAAAAGGTGAAGGGCTTCCCTCTTTCACACCCTTCCTGGGAAGTAAATGTTTCTCACTTAATAATGATGATGATGGCCAAACCTCATGGACAATTAGTAAGTGGTAGGGCTTATTTAGATGTTTTTATATATTAATTTTCTTAATTCTCTTAAGATTCTTATGAGGTAAGAACGATTATTGTCCTCACTTGTGCAGATGAGGAGGACACTGAGGCAATGGTCAGAGGCACGCTACTAAAAAGGGGCGAAGTGAGGACTTGAACTCAGAGAGTTGGATGGAAAGTCCATGTTTCCAATTACTAATTCACTTAAAAGAGAGGAGGAGGAAAAAGAGAAAGACAAAAAGGGAAGCAATGATAGGGAGAAAGAAAAGAGGGAAAAAAAGAAGATTGGGAATGGGCTGGAAGGGGGAAAAGGGAGTTTGAGGCTTATTAGAGGTGTGTCCACTAGGAAATGCCTGTCTCCTTACAGGAGTGAGGCGATGGACAGAAAACCTGCCTAATTTCTTTTAGGTCAACAATTTTTTTTTTTTGTGGAAAAATCCCCCCAAGACTTTCTACATACATGGCTCCTTTATGCCCTAAATTCTTTGTAATGTGTTACAACGTCATCCAGGTTTGGGAACATTGTTCCTTATGCCTGGAATCTATGGCTACTCAGAGACTTGCCAAGACCATGGGACTGGTGGGTTTCCAATCTCTTCCTGTTCTGTGTGTTGGAGTCCAGACAGATGGAAGAGTGGGAGTAGGTATAAAGGATGGTGAGAGGGAGGCTTTCTATTTACTGAGTTTCTTTGCCAATTTCTATGACTTATAGCCAAAAGACCTTATTTTAAAATTTCTTGATGAATAAACAATCTTACAGGATGATGGTTAGTAAAATTTCCTTTACCTTTGTTATACTTCTATTATGAATTTGGCCTGGTCTCTGAAAAAGAAATAGGTGTATATGACATTGAAAATAAGAGCTGAAAAACGAAAAAAGGATACACAATTAACTGTTTATCCAATGTGGTAACAACAATGGCTTGATTGGCTCTTTGGAACCGGTTGTTTTTTGAGCTAATGGGTTATGGTCATAATAAAGCTGTGGTCTGATATCCTCTTCACCCTCACGAATTCTTGTGACTTTTAAGTGTGTAGATTAGTGCTCAGAATATAGCCCAGAATTTAAAATCTGGACAGTGTTGGGGGGAAAATTAATGGGAATTCTCAACCCATTAGTCTTTGGCTAGAATTGCCTTCTCAAAAATTTAAAATCGGTAGTCTCTTTCATCCTGTTTATCCCACAGTGCTGTGTTTACTTCCCTAGAAATGTCAAGGTTTCTTCTCATCCCCATTTTTCATCAAAACCTGTTCAGGTGCTTCATTCACACCCCAGTGAATATGAATCCAGAGGGTTGTTTGAATATTGATAAGAATTAGAGCCTTAATATAAGGGGATAGAATATATGTAAAGTAAAATATGTGACAAAAATAGCAGAAAAGCTGGGAGGAGGAAGTGGAAGTATACCACTGTGAGGTCCTTACACAGTTGAAGTAATATAATATTATTTAAGATGGTTAAGTTAGAGATGTATAGTGTGAGGTACGCATCTTTAACTTACCTAAGGTAATTACTAAGAATATAAAATTAAGATGATATAGCCAAAAGGGAATGAAAAAATAAAGCAATGAAAACTCAATCTACAAGAAGAAAAAAAAATGGAGCAAAGCACAGAAGTGACAAATAGAAAACAAATACCATGACGGTAGATTTAAACCCAAACACACCAATAATCATATTAAATATAAATTATCTTAACACCCCAATTAAGGGGTAAAGGTTATCAAATTGATTAAAAATAAAAAACAACACAAGATCCAACTATACTTTCTACTATACAGATGGGTTAAAAGAAAAAGGGTAAAGATAGACCAGCCTGACATTAATAAAAAGAAAGTGAAGTGGGCATGCTAATACCAGGCAAAGAAGAGTTCAGAATAAGGAATATTTTAAGGGCTAAAAAGATTCATTTCATCATGATAGAGAGGTCAGTTTATTAATAGCATACAATAGCATACAATAATTCTTAATGTTAATCTACATAATAACAGGGCTTCAAAATATATAAAGTAGAAACCAACGGAACTGAGCATAGAAATAGAGGACAACACATTTATAGCTGAAGGTTTCAACACCTCTCTCAATAATTGATAGGACAAGTAGACACAAAATTATTAAGGATGTAGAATACTACAAAAATACCATCAACTAACTCAATCTAATTAAAATTCATCTACTGTTGTCCTAACACTTTACCCAACAACAAGACAACACAATTCTTTCCAAGTGTGCACACATTTAAACAGAAGACATTTTGGACCACAAAATACATTTCCATAAATGAAAAATCACTAACATTATACAACACATATTCACAGATCATAATGGAACTGAACTGGGAATCAGTACCAGCAAGATATCTTGAAATTCTAATATTTGGAAACAAAAATCACACACTTTGAAATAATGTGTGGGTCAAAGAAGAGATCACAAGGAAAATTGGGAAACATTTTGAACTGAATGAAGATGAAAACATGACTTATTATTTATGGGGTGTAGCTACAGCAATGTTAGAGGGAAATTTATAGAATTAAATACTTTTATTAGAAAAGCAGAAAAATATAAAATCAATAGTCTAAGCTAACACATTAAGAAACCAGAAAGAGAAACTTAAATGCAAAGTAAGCAGAAGAAAGGGAATAATAAAACTAAGAGCAGAAATAAATGAGACATAACAAGAGAAGAAGAGTGAAAATAGTGAAACCAAAACTGGTTCTTTGATCAATAAAATCAATAAACTTATCATCAGAAAAATCAGGAAAAAAAGAGAGAAGACACAAACGACCAATATTGGGAATAAGAGCTGGAACACCATTGAAAGAACATTATAAGGATGATAAGGGAATATTATTAACAATTCATGCCAAGAAATATGACAAGTTATATGAAATTCATTCTTTGAAAAGCAACAACTACCAAAGCTCACTCAAAAAGTAACTGATAAGCTGAATAGCTCCACATCTATTACACAAACTCAATTGTAGTCAAAAATCTTTCTGAAAGAAAATTCCATGACTAAGTGGGTTTGCTGGTGATTTCTACCATTTAAGGGGGAAAAAATGCACATTGTAAGCAAATACTTCCAGGAAATAGGAAAAGAAGAAATTCTTTCTGCCTCATTCTTTACATGTACCCTGAAACCAAAGTCATGAAAAGAAATGAAACTATAGACCAATATTCTTTATGAATTTAGATGGAAAAATTCGGAAAAAAGTTTTAGCAAGTCAAATCCACCAATATATTGAAGGGAGAACACATCGTGGCCAACTGGAGTTTATCACAGGAGGGTAAGGTTGGTTTATCATTTGAAAATCAATTTACCATATTAACAATAAAAAGAATATGGGAAATCTGTGTTATCTTCTGCTTAATTTTGCTGTGAACCTAAAACTGCTCTAAAAAATAAAGGCTATTAACGAAATATAAATCATATGGTCATCTAAATATATAGAGAAAAAGCCTGTGACAAAACCCAATATTTATTCATGATAAGAACTCTTAGAAACTAGGAATTACAGGGAACTTTTCTATCCTGATAAAGAGCATTATGGAAAACCTATAGTTAACATTAAACTTAATGGCTGAGGGAATGCTTTCCCCTTAAGACCAGGAACACAGCAAGGGTGTCCTCTCTTACCCCCTTTATTCAATATTGTACTGGAAGTTCTAGACAGTGCAACAAGAAATAAAAGGTAAACAGATGGAAAAGGAATAGATAAGTCATATTTTAATCAACATTTCAGTGTTGGCAAGGATTTCAAGCAACTGAAACTCTCAGATACTGCTGGTGGGACGCAAAATGATACCACCATTTGGAAAAAAGGCAGTTTCTTAAATGTTATACCTATACCAACTACACAGCCCAGTAATGCCACTGCTAGGAATTTACTTAAGAGAAGTGAAAGGAAGTGTTTATATAAAGACTTATCTGTGTATATGTGTAATAGTCAAACACTGAAAATGATCCAAATATTCCTTAAAAGGTGAATGGATCAACAAATTGTGGCATATCATACTAGTTACCAATAAAGAGCAACAAAATATTGATATGGGTATAACAACGTGGAAGAATTTCAAAATCACTAGGCAGAGTGAAAGAAGCCAGACAAGGGTACTAACATATAATTTCATTTTTATAAAATTCTAGAAAATGCAAACCAATCTACATTGACAGATAGCCAATGGGTGATGAGAATGGGTGATGGATTAAGAGAGTATGATGAAGTTTTTTGGGAGTAGTGGAATGTTCACTGCCATTGTGGTGAGGGTTTTTTGTGTGTGCACATGCTGAAACTCGTGCAGGTGCAGTTTCTTACATACATGCAGTGTATGCTATGTCAGTTACAGCTCAACAGAGCTCTTGGGAATTTAGCAAGCACGAAGCAGAAGGTGGAAGATGATGTTCTGGGGACTTTCCGTGCTCCTGAAATTTCACCATATAAGACTGTTGTTACCTACACTGCTTATATCCAAGTTTGGCCCTATTTTGGTGTAGACAAATAGCTAATCATAATTCAGGATTCCTGTGGGAGGCTTCCAAACATGCAATGTATTTATTTCAAATGGATCAACTGTTTCTATGTTACCTTGCTGTACCCAGTCTCCAAGAAAGAACTGGCAGTAACCACGGCACTAAGCTCCTTGTTCCAAAAACCGGGGAATCAGGTATGAGGCAGCTTAAAGAGCTCTTATTTTTAATCTTATTTTTTCCCCCAAATGAAATATATATACCCTGTGTAAATGCTTCAGAACACTGAGAACGAACACAGATGGTAAATCAAATTTAGGGAGGGAGGGATGTTCTATATTACTCCTAAATGCCAACTTCGAAACACTAGATGGCTCCCGTAATGTATTTTAGATTGGAGTTAAAAATAGGGCTCATCAGAATTATTGAGAAAGATGACAATCATTTTTCAAGCAATGAGTGCATTCATATGGACTCTGGCTGATGAAGAAAAGGAAAATGTAGTGCAGACGGAATAAAAACACATTCTTAGATTAGTACTTGTGACTGTTTCTTTCTCATTAAGGATTATACACACCATGTAGAGCCTAATGACTTGGTTGCTGCTAAAGTATTCAGGAATATTTAAAGAGTGTGACTTGGATTATTTCAGAAAAGAAACAATAAATTAGAAATATTTTAAAAACATGTATTTGACAGTTGGTGCTGAAAGGTTGCAGAATATGCCACCCCAAAATATGCCTGTAGGAGTTCAGGACATGCCTCCCCAAAATATGCCGCTTTGGCATATTGATTGAGTCAGAGGCACTTGAAAAACAAGAAATGCAGGGAGAGGCTTTCTCTGAACTCCTCTGATCTGCCTAAAGGCAGATACCCCAAAAGGAACTCAATCACCATAGATCGCCTCTCCAGGAGGTTCCTGAACTAGGGAAGACTAACTCTTGTCACAGGAGAGGGAACTAGAAGTGGACACCATACCCAGACAAACTTCTTCAACAACTCTCCTATCTCCCATGTGTGCTTCAAAGGGCACATTGATATGTGCTAAAAATCATTTATTCTCCCCTAAGGAACCTACACCCTCCCTCCCCTTTCCCTATTAAGATGGTACTTAAGCCTGAATTCTAGGCCACCTCCAGGAGTTACTCATTTTTCCCTGGGTTCTCCCGTGTATACATGTTAATGAACTTGTGTTTGTTTTTCTCTTGTTAATTTCTCTTTTATGGTAGGGGGTCTCAGGTAAGACCTCAGAAGGGTAGAAAGAAAATTATTTTTCCTCCCTTGTGGTATGATACTATAAATAGCAGTAAATAACTAAATGGTCAACCTTAACTTCTGCTGAGACCCTCAGGCATATTGATTATGTTTTGGATGTTTTGGAATGACTGTGGTGCTGAATTTTGGGAGAGGCCAGACACATGCATTGGCTAAAAGTTAAAGAAACAGATGAAGAAGAAAAAACACAGGTTTCGGAATTGATCATTCTCAAATATTGCCAGACATGTGAATTTACCTCACTTTTCTCATCTGTAAAATGGGAATCCAATAAACATTAGTTTACTTTTACCCACTGACGAGCAGACTTCATTCTCTTTATAGTAGAAACATCCATATCTATATCTGCAGAGTACCTTAGAATTTGTAAACATTTTCATATTTATGAGTGATTTGCAAACTTAAAAAAAATGTGATACACTTTTTCTTGAAATGAAATACTATGTGGATGCACCTTATGTAAGAAAATACAAAAGTGGATTTGCTCTGGTTGAACAAGGGGTGGAGTTTGAACCCTTCCAATGCCCCCACCACCATCTACACCTTCTTCCCCTCAATAGGGTCCCTTCTTCACGTAGCACAGTTTGAAAACCTCAGCTATACACTATTATCATTCAGTGAAGTACAGGACTTAGAATGGGCATTTATATGATAGAGAATTTTAGAAGCCAAAGGATTGTGTCTACAATAAGATCACATGTTTACTTACTCAGGGGCTTTATTCCAAGAGACATATGGTCCAATTTTAGAAAAGGTGCTATTATGGGGGTGCAAATGGATATTTTTTCCCAGCTGGTCTGTTGACTGATTGAGGAGATCACTTCTGTTTCCATTTCCCTGTCTCTAACATGGTTATATTAATTAATAGCAACCTTTCTTCTGTTTTCAAGGATGCCAGGGAAGGGATTCAAATTCACTGGATGAATCATTTTGCAAAGCCAGAGAGAAGTAATAAACCTAATTTGAAAATGGATACGGGCAAAGAAATTTCTTTTTATCTTAGACAAGCCAACATTTTCCTTGATGCCAACTTTTATGTAAATCTTGGCTTAGTGACAAATAATGGAGTTATCTGAAGTTTTGGATTGGAAAAAAAGAAATTGCTAGTGGAGTGGTGCACAAGGGATTCTTCTAAAGCAAATGAGCACCCGCTTCCTTCTTCCGGGTAGAGGTGATATTGTTCCCCTGTCAGGCCCTGTGGGATAGTCTTCCTGGAAGATGGTCTTGGCTCCAGCTTCTTTAAGCTCCACAGGGATGGGCAGATCTCACTCGTATATGCTCATGACCTTGACCACCACACTAAGCCTGCAGGTTGCTGTGCTATGAGAAGTAGGTTACTCATACTGTATTCATATTTGGTGATTTGGCTCCTGACATCTGCTATCATTATCTAGAAGATTCAGTTTGGGATTTCAGGCCAGGTGTGTTGGGTACTGAAGGGCATGAATCTAACTGTGGGAAGGGCTACAAAGAGAACTTATTTTGAAGAATCTGATCATACAGGAGTTGGATGAGTCAGTCATTTGGGTCTCTACCTCCTCCCGGTTGCCTGACTTTCGTCATGAAGGAGAGGAGAGGAAGAGTTCACTGAAGTCTGTCTGGGTTGGCAGCCCTGGCAGAAGATTTGGTGCAAGAGGGAGGGGGTGGAACTTTTGGTTGTACATGATTCCTGGGTTGTGGTGATTTCAAGTATCCAGTTTTTCCCTATATATTTCAGGCTCTTTGAGGAAGAGGGGTAATCAGTACACTCATCTAGGACAATGGAATCCAGACTTTTGGATTTTCACGGACCAGGAAAATTTCAAACAAAGTTTTTGGATCAACAGAGAGTTACTGGCTTTCTATTTAACCAAATAAAGTCCTTAAAAAAAACTCCTTTTGTCTTCAATTATCACCTTATTAACAAACTGACCTTTACATATCCCTGCCTCCCCCTACATGAAGGGAGGATTTAATCTACCAAAGGCAATCTTAAATTTAAAGTTTGGCTTCATTATCTTTACTTTCTCATTTTGCTGTGGAATTAGGAGCATTCTGCCATGGACTAGCACTTGGGAACCCCACTGTTGAGAACTCTGAAATAGTAGGGTGGGTATCTTAGGGGTGTGCTTCATGTAGCATTAGCAGGTAGTCTACAGTTTCAAGCAAGGTCTTCGAAGCTGCTGACTTTGATGAGGCACTCATGACCTTGTCAATAAGACTTTCTACCTTCCATATTTTGGATGGTGTTTTTGGTGATTGGGAGATACCAGAGGGAAGAAGAAAAAAAGGGCATCATCTCCTTCCCAGATTATGGACTTAATTCCAGCACAAGGGGCTATTTTGTCTGTGGTTCTGTTTAGGGTCACTCACACGGCACTTTGTTCAGTCCCAAGAGCAGCTCGTGTGTGGTTCCTGGTGTGTGTGGAGGGGGCAGGGGTTACAGGGAAGCTAAGACCTAATTAAAGAGTATCAGAGACTTCAGTAGGAAATGGGGAAATCAGGACCCTCCATTCAGTCACTTCATAATCACTGCATTCTTGGTGGGGGAGAGTGTCTTCCTTTATCAAGATCATCGTCAGGAGGGCAGCATCAGCAGAGGTGGGAGTAGGGCTGCCGTAATGTGGATACAGTCCAGACAGAATCAAGGTGAGGTCAGCCCATGCTGGGCAAACAGGAGGATCAGAGGCATCAGTGGTCACCAGGGTAAAGGACAAGAAATAGCAGAGGAGGGTTTCAGTACTAAAGTACTAAAAAACAGGTGCCCGACTCAGCCCAGAGAAGGGAGAAACGTGGGAATCTCCATTTCCATGATGCCTGTGGTTGGGCCGTGGGGTCAAAGATTAAAAAATAATAATAATAGACTTTATTTTTTAGAGCAGTTGAGGTTACAGATAAATTGCTCAGAAAGTATAGAGAGTTCCCATATAAACCCATCCCCCCAAAACAAAATTTTTCCCTATGATTAACATTTTGCACTGGTGTTGCTATAGTCCAAATGTTTGTATCCCCAGCCCTTCCCCACCCCCCCATTCATATGTTGGAAACCTATGAATGTCCAAGGTGATAATATTAGAGGGTGGGGCTTCCGGAAGGTGACTGGGTCCTGAGGAGCCGAATGCAATGAGTGCCCTTATGAAAGAGGCCCCTTGCCCCTTCCACCATGTGAAAATATGAGAAATTTGCAACCCAGAAGAGGCTCTCACTCAACCACGGTGGCATCCTGATCTTGGACTTCCAGCCTCCAGAACTGTGAGAAATAAATTTCTGTTTTTTATAAGCCACTCAGTCTGTGGGATTTTGTTATAATGGCTGGAACTGAGACATTTATTATAACTGATGAACAAATTTGTTATGATCAATGAACAAATATTTACATATTATTATTAACTAAAGCCCATGATTTACATTAGGGCTCACATTTTGTGTTGTACAGATCTATGGGTTTTCACAACTGTATAATGAGGTGTGTCCACTGTCATATCACACAGACTACTGTGGTCACTGCCTTAAAAATCCCAAGCTCTACCTATAACCTCTCCTTCTCCCCTAAATTCCAAGCAGCCAGACTTTTTGCCAGCTTAGAGTTTTGCCTCTTCCAGAATGTCATGCAGTTGGAATCATATAGGATGTAGCTTTTTCAGAGGACTTCTTTCACTTAGCAATGATGCATTTAAAGTCCCTCCATGTCTTTGCTTGGATTGATAGCTCCTTCCTTCCTTCCTTTCTTAAAATTATGAATCATGTTAAAATATATATATAAATGATAAAAATTGCCATCGCAACCATTTTTAAGTGTATAGTTTAGTGGTGTTCAGTATGTTACATGGCTGTGCAACTGTCACCACCACTCCTCTCCACTTTTTTTTTATCTTGCAAAACTGAAACTCTGTACCCATTGACTACAGCTCCTCATTCACCCCTTCCCACTATCCCCTGGCAACCATCATTCTACCTTTGGCACCTTAATTTAACTACTCTATGTATTGTATGTAGGTAGAATCATAGATTATTTTTCCTTTTGTTTCTGGCTTACTTCACTGTGCATAAGGTTCTTCTGCATTCATCATGTGTCAGAATTTCCTTCCTTGTTAAGATTGCATAATATTCCATTGTCTGGTTATATCACATTTTGTTTATCCATTTATCTGTCAACAGATACTTGGGTTGCTTCCATATTTAGGCTGGTGTGAAATGTCCTGCTATGAATACAAGTGTGCAAATCTCTTTGAGACCCTGATGCCGGGTCAAATGGTAATTGCATTTTTAATCTTTTGAGCAACCACTATACTGTTTCCCATAGTGACTACAGTACTTTACATTCCCATTATCAGGATACAAGGGCTCCAATTTCTTCACATCCTTACAAATACTTGCTATTTTCTGTTAAAAATTTTTTTGTTGATAGTAGCCATCCTAACAGGTGTGAGGTGGTATCTCACTATCGCTGATCGCTCATTTCCTTTTATTTCTGAATAATAGTCCACTGTATAGGTATACTAGAGCTGATTTATCCATTCATCTATTGAAGGACATCTTGGTTGCTTTCAACTTTTGTCAATTATGAGTAAAGCTGCTGTAAACACCTGTGCGTAAGTGTTAGCGTGGACGTACATTTTCAGTGTATTTGGGTAGATGCCAAAGAGCATGATCGCTGGAGCACATGGTAAGACTGTGTTCAGAGTTGTAAGAAAGCACCACCTGTCCTCCAATTACCATTCTGTACTACCAACAAGGACTACTTTTGTGGTCATTACTCTTGTTCTGTGTCCCTTGCCTTTCCTTCCTTGTGGCTGCTGTGTCTTGGGAATGGGAAAACTGTATATGCATCACTCACAACTGCCAGAGTCTTACTTTTATGCTTCTGCAGTATGACCTTCAACCAACCAGCCCTCTGGAGACTGAATCTGGGATACAAAACTGCTTGGCTTTCGGTTCTTGCCACGAGAATTCATTTTCTTTAGAGATTAAAGGATATTATGAAAATTAAAATTCTGAACACTCCCCAAAATAAAACTCACAATGCTGAACCTAAGGTACAAATCACTAATATTCTTTTTGGCTACACTTCCTTGCTGCAGGTAGTTGAATACATCGCAATATTTGGGACCCTTTCTTCCATAGAAATCTGTTTATTTTTCAGATAAGGGAAAGTGGTAAAGGACTCTTCCTGAAAGTATGGATCTGGAACTCACAAGTTTAAAATGCCAGCTTCTTCAGGACCATTCAGAATTGTTTTTATAGGTAGAATTTCTAAATGAAAATGACCCTTAATAGATACAATCCAAACAGAAATATCTATCTATATATATATATTTGTTCTCAGATTGCTGTATGTATTAGCCCCAAATGACAGCAATCCTCCACCAACAGTAGAATGGATAAATCAAATGTATTATCTTATTCTATTTATATTTCTTCTAGACAGACCTATCTCCATTATTCTTCTTTAAGTATGGAAGTATATACTAAATAGTTACTATCTTAGTACACTTTCCTCACTGACATTCATTTTACTCATGTGTGTGTGGTATATATGACTTATTTTGCTAGGTGCTGGGAATATAAAGAAGGTTAATGCAAAATAACAGCTCTGGTGGGCTTTACACTTCTAAGCAGAAAAGATATGTTGTCAGGAAAAGTAAAGAATACATGAGTTGAATCACAAAATAAAACAATAATAAGAAAGATGTGTGATAAGGCAAATGACCTCTTGTCAAAGTAATAATAAGTACGGTGAGCTCAAAAGAAAAATCCTTGTGAACTGGAGTGCTCTGGTTCAGCCTTTTGGATAATGAGGAATTTGATTTAGACTTTGAAAAAATAGGTTGATGGAGAGCCCTAGAGTTTGGGGGCCTTGTGCAATATCATTTATATTCATGGGTCAGTAAGTAGATCAAGCTAGCAGGAGTGTAGGCTTAAGAAGTGGGAAATAAATTTGACAGGTGGGTTGGTCAAAATCTTGTCTACTGTATTAGTTTTCATTGCTGTTGTAAGAACTGCCACAAACCTAGTGCCTTAAACAACACATATTTATTATCTCACTGTTCTAGAGGTCAGAAGTCCAAAACGGGTCCCACTGGGCAAGAATCAAGGTGGCAGCAGTGTTGTATCAAATTCTGGAGGCTTTAGGGGAGAATCCATTTTCTTGCCTTTTCCAGCTTCTAGAGGCTGCCTGTACCTCCTTGACTGTGGCTCCTTCAAAGCCAATGATGTCTTCTGGTGTCTTTCTCCCATTGCTCTTTCCATCACTGACTTTTCTGCCTCCTGCTTCCACATTTAATGACACTATCTGGGTCATCTAGGATAATTTCCTTATTTTTTGGTCAGCTGATTAGTAAACTTAATTCCATCTGAAATCTTAATTCTCCCTTGCCATGCATGATGGTTGGTTTTATGAGTCAACGTGGCCTGGGTATACTAGTCTTCAATTGAACACTATTCTAGGTGTTGCTGGGAAGGTATTTTGTAAGTGTGGTTAACATCTTCAACCAGTTGACTTTAAGAAAAGACAGTACCCTTGATATTTGGGGTGGGCCTCATTCAATCATTTGAGAGATCTGAAGCAAACACCAAGGTTTCCTTGAAGAGGAAATTCTGCCTCCAGACTACAGCATCAACCCCTGCCTGCCAGTTAAGACTGTTGGCCTGCCCTACAGATTTTGGACTTGCCACCAAGGGCAACTGTGTGAGCCAATTCCTTGAAATGAATTTCTCTCTCTCTTTCTCACATTCTCTCTCTCTATAGTTTACATATAGTCTCTATATACAGATATATATGGATTATATATATATATATATATTATATATATATATATAGCTTTTTTCTTTTGTGGTAGACAGAATATTGGTCCCCCACTGAGAATATATATATGACATCCAGCTAAGGAGTTTGATTTCTCTTTACCTTTAAGGAGATGTCATTGAAGAGATTTGAATGGGAAGTGATATGTTGAAAGATTACTTTTACAATGGTGTGTGGTTATATGGAAATGGAAAAAGACCAGAAAAGGGTAGAAACAAATCTAGATATGAGGTGATGTGGTTCTGGGTCAGTGTGGGTGGCTTTGGGAATGAAAAATAGACTAAGGTTTTCAAAGACTTTGGAAATAAGAATGAGCAGAATTGCAATGAACTTTATAGAGAGGCAGAGGGCAGGACAGAAAGAGGATTTGGAGCCTGAGTCACACTGAAAGATATCCAGCTAAGGTACAGCAACCATGCCAATAATTTAAATAGGTAGCATTTAATGTAAAGAACTGTTACCTAGTAAAGAGGTGGTTCACTATTAATAGGGGTAAAATAGAGCTGTAGGGAGAACACAGAATGTGACTGGAGAAATCAGCTATTACATTCATGATGGGGAATGTGATCAAGAAAAGAACTTCAGAAATGCTGTAGAGATCCCTGCCCTCCACAAGTTTGAATTCAGTCCTCTTTGGACAGGGCATGGTAGCCACAGAAAAGGTATCCTGCCAGCGACTGGGGAATGTGCTGGGGGCCTGTGAGGGCTGCCTAGGTGAGTCACAAGGTCCTCTGCATGACGCGTGGCAAGTAGCACTACAGAAGAAGGGAGGGTGCTCTCTTCTTTGGCCTGGCAATGTCCTGCCAGCGCCCCCTGTTGACAAAGACACATATCAAGCTAACTGGCAAAGAAGTCTACTGGGTCCAGTTCCATATTACAAAGCAGGGTAAAGAAAGGTGGATTTGTATCTGAGGAGCATTAAATTAGCACAACTTCCATTATAAAAAAAGGAAAAGAGCAAATAATAGAGAATATAGATGATAGTTCTTTGTTCATATATCTTGCCTTTCACTGAAAAGAAGTGACAGTGTTGCACCATGGTAAAACCCTTAATAAAACATATCTTTGGGAACAGAGAATAGGAAATAAAAGTATGCTAACTTTACCAGAGGAGCACTGGAACCTGAAGAAAGCAAGATGACTGGCAGCTGAGGATTTTGTGGGTCAGGGAAAGCTGGGTACAGCTCACTGTATAAGACATTTTCAATTATTTTCTACATTATTTATGCTGTTTGTGTGGTGGGAGGAGGGAACAAATGTGAGTTGATTTAATATGAGACTAAAGAAAAAAGCTGCCATACTGGTTCTTGTCTACCTGTTCTATGTATTCTATGTGTGGATCACCCTGACTGCCTTTCGACTGCTTGAAGAGTGTCCAAGTCAAATATTCCGGCTTTCATTCATATTGACGGCACTTACCAAAGACATGGACCCCTGCTCTGCTATGTATTGATCACGTGGCCTCAGTCAAAACTTCGTTTATTTGAGAAACAAGTTCTAAATTTGTAAAATGAAGAGTCTGAACCAGAGATTTCTAAGATTCTCCTGTCTCTGTAAAAGCTTTGAAAAAAATTCCCCTTCTTATAGTCCTGTTTTCCTCATGAATTTTACAAAGCTTTATTACACATACATCTGCCTCACACTATTATGTCTGGGGCTGAACTCTTTAACGTGGAGTCAGAGGGAGGCATACCTGAAACTCCCCATGCTTCCGTGAACTTTTTGGAAAACACAGCACACTTTTTGAGCATGTTGGGTTCAGCTCTGTTTAGCTTATTTTGCCTATAATATGTACAGAAAAGAGAACAAATGGCACAATACATAATTGGAGAGGAGACATCAATCAGTCTTCTGTCATCTGGAGTGTAAATTTTGAAGGTGGAGCTTAGATAATTTTCATCTTCTTGAGAGTCATCCAGTTAGTGCTGCGGCCATCTGTGTACTCAGAAGATGCTGGTTGAAGTGAGAGGCTTTGTAAATTCCAATTTCTGGTAGTTATATTTTATTATTTTGAAAGACTAGTTAGCCTGGCAAAGTTAGATGGTGTTCTGGCCTGAGCCTCATTAACTTTTGTTAACCTGATTAGTGGTCACAATGAACTCTCGATCATATTTGCTAATTTTCAGATTTTAAACTTTCTTTTTTATTCCATATGTCTAAAGGGAGTAGGATTTGATTCACAATACTAAGCTTCAAAAGTAACTTTGGGTAATGCCGAGTGCCAGTTCAGAAGCATGCATAGCCCCCTTTGGAGGGAATGCTCTGCCTGCATGCACTGGTGAATGGGGGGGGGCCTCTGGGCATGGGGTGAGCACATCCCCACTTCCCACCTGGCTCCTGCTTGCGACCAGGACTGGGAATGCTGCCCAAGGACTGCTGTTCCATAGGCTGGTCAAACCTTTCTTTGCGCTCTAGTTTCTAATGTTCATTAGTTTCTCTCTTGAAAGTTTGGATTTAAAACACACAGAAAATATGCTGAAACCCAAATATTAGGACAAAAGAGGTGGGAGAAACTTATGATGAGCTGTGCTTGAGGTAAAGTCAAGAGGTTGGAGGGGTGGGGGGGCTGGGTGGTAGAAATGATGAGTCAGCAGGAGTTGAGTGATCAGGAGATACAGAGAAAGGAGATAGAGTGTAAATAGAACAACCAGCCAAGGCCAGAGGGAAAAGAAGCAGATTTGCTATTTAGAACCAAGCAGTGGTCCCAAGATGTAGGGCGCACTGATTGCCTGATGACACAGTTGTGTTTTACCTGCTACAAATACTGTAAACATGCTCTTGGCAGAACTCTGGTGTTGAGTCTTGGTAACTGCTGATACTTACGTAACCAGATAAATATGGTGTTTCTCTTTTTCTACCTCTCTCTACCTTCAGTCCTAGCTGGACACTTAATACCTTCTGACTTTAAAAATTTATTATTATTTTACTTTTCCTGAGGTAGCTCTCTTCCTCTCCCATTCTCAGCAACTATTCAGACCTTTGATCAGCTGCTGCCCCTTCTATCTTAGTAGGCAGACTTATTTTCTTTGTTAAGAAAATGAAGGCCATTGGTCTCTATTCCTGAAACTTCTCTATGTTTGATAGCATATGTTATATATACTTACAAGGTATATATGAGGTTTAATATCTATTTAAATATTATAAATTTATTAATTTAAAACATACACATGTACTATAAAATTTATGATGTGATGTAATTATGATTAAGTCACATAACCTTTGTTATGTATCAACTTTGATATATTCTTTTGAAATGTTTTTCTCTATATAATGCTTAATATATACAAAACTGTGTTAATCACTCTTTAGTTGAAGGCTGTTTCTCTAGGACAAGAGAGAAGGTGAGGGCTGATGCTTGGGCAGCCAAGCCCCACCATTCAGGCAAAAGGAAATGTAAACCAATATAAAAAGAAAAGACAGATGAACTTCCATATTCTAAAAGCAGTAACGGCACAGGGCTCAAAATGGCTTGATGAAAAATTTCACTTTGTCTCCTCAATCAGCCTCAATTCCACCAGATGGGGCTCTTAATACTCTTTTGGTTCAGCAACTGAAAATTCCAAGTCATTTAGTTTTATCTTTAGAGAAGGAAAATCTATTTCCCATTATGAACCTCCAAGAGAATTTACCTTAGATAGGATTATCCTTAATAAGCATTATCATTGCTTAGTATCATTTAATATTATAAGGTGATTTATATATATAAGTGGCTAATTTGCTAAAAATCAAGGCATCCAAGTAGTTGAAATAAATCAGTTTGAGCAGTTGTGCTAAATCCTTTTGCAAGCTTTCTTTCAGGAAACAAAGACATTCATACACAAATGAATGTGTATTAATTAAGTGTTGCTCCGTTTTTGGGTTTACTGACATAACTTAAAATGTGAATTATTAAAAATTGCATTAAACCATTATGAAATTTATCACAACTGCAATACACTCAGCCCAATACAGCTATTTTGACAGGTTACGCTTTAACCTAGTGTTGGTAACTGAGATATTTTTTTTCAAGGCAGGGTGTGGATTCTCCAAAGAAAACATTTTGCTTCTATTTTTCTGAGGTTTAGACTTGGAAACCTGTGTCTCTTCTTGGACGCCTTCTCCATAACTCATAACTTCTGCTCAATCTGCAATGAATGACAACCTGGGAAGTCAATCTGAATTCTGATTTAGAGAGGGTGAATCAAATCATATGTCTGAGATTGAGCTGGATGAGATTACACAGCCCACCCTTAAACAACAGGGGTTTGTCCTGCACGGGTCCACTTAACACGCAGATCTTTTTCAGCACATACATCGGAAATTTTTTTAGAGATTTGCAGCAACTTGCAAAAACATTTTCTTTTCTCTTGTTTACTATTATAAAATATATCTCACACACAGAATATGTGTTAGTCGACTAGTTTATGTTATCAGTAGGGCTTCCAGTTGACAGGTTATTAGTAGTTAGATTTTTGGGGAATCAAAAGTTAAACATGAATTTTCAACTGTGCAGGGGTCCCTACTCCCTGCGTTGTTCAAGTGTCAACTGTGATGTCATCCTGCTGAACGGTCCTGAGTTAGGACCAGCGGCCATGGTTTAATAATACTTCAGGTCAGCCAGTCATGAAACGCCACCACCACCAGTAACAAAGGTAATTGCTCACACTCACCGTACGTTTCGGTACATTGGCTATTTTGTTCTTCTCCCGCAGGCCTCTTGGTGCTGGCTGAGGCTCCCTTTGGTGAGGAAAATTCTCCTGGGAAGGCGGCAGCTGAGTTCCTAGTGGCGAACACTCCCAGCAGCTGGGGCACGGGTGCACATACGTCCTGTGTATCTGGGGTCCCGCAGTTGCACGTTGCAAGTCAGCTCGGCGTGTGGCCCCGGCGGGGACACTCCCAAGGTTGCGCAACGCCGCAGGCCTGTTTATGCCACAGTCCGCCTTAGTCCCGGTTTCGCTGTCCGCAGTTTCAGTAACCAGGGTCCTGCGTGTGGAAGCAGATGCTTCTCCTTCTGACGAATCGTCAGAAGGTGAATAGTAGCTTCACGCTACGTCACAGTGCCTACGTCACACGTCACCTCATCTCATCACGTAGGCATTTGATGGTCTCACAATCTCACAGGAAGAAGAGTAAGTACAGCCCGATAGATATCTAGAGATAAGGGCAATTATATTGTTATAATTGTTCTATTTTATTTGTAGTTATAGTTGTCAGTCTCTTATTGAGCTTACTTTATAAATTAAACTTTACCATAGGTTTGTATGTATATATATATAGGAAAAAAACAGTGTCTCCAGGGTTCCCTACTTTCTGCGATTTCAGGCATCGCTTGTGGGGCTTGGGCCATATCCCCTGTGGATGAGGGGAGACTTCTGTACTAATCTTTCTAAAAGGAAAAGTGTTTTAAATTGTGAAGATTACTAAACTTTTATTTTCAGTATATGAAGCCTAGGAAAGCTGTCAGTATGTAAACAGACAGCCCAAGCGCCCCACCCCCACAACATTTGTGGCTGAAACATTAAAAGTTTGAGAATATATATGCTTATTGAAAAAATTAGGTGTATTTGTCGTATCTGGTGCCACGCCCCGTGATAGGAAGGATTGTGAGACTTCAAAGGGGTCGGAACCCTCAAGCCCACCCACCTGGGGAGGGGGCTTGGCCCAATCAGCTGGAGACAAGCGGGTTCCAGAAGGCATGGTAATAGCCAGTGTGGAGGGCCTCTTACAGGGTGGGAGGCCCTGAGAAGAAGCCTTCCGGGGGATTCTCTCCCACCTGCCCACCGTTAGAGCAAGTGAGGCTGTGACTTGTTCCCGGCCACGTGGCAGGGCCACAGGAAAGCATCTGGCACTGCTGAGCTTGTTTGGGCAATAAGGATCCTCTCGGGAAATGAGGAGCCTCGGAGCAGACAGCCCCCGGAGATCTGCCCAGAAGGCGGTCAGCCCCCGGGAACTCTGTCAAGATAGTGAGAAAGGAGTCACACTTGGTGAACACTTGTTATGAACCAGACTCTGACACATGGAGGGCTCAGTATGTGGGAGGCCAAGGAGGACAAAGGCTGTGGATTCAGATAACCACCGTTAACCTCCTGATTCTGTCTTTTCCCAGGCTGACAGTTCTAAGTGACTGAATCCTCTCTAAACCTCAGTGCATGAACTTTAAAATGGAAGTGCTTGCCCCTTCTTAACAGCCTTTCAAAGGACTGACTGAGATGACTTGCATAAAATGCTGATTTTACAGGGAGGAGGGGACAACTTCCCAGGTTTACGGAGCTGGTGAGAGGTCAGGGGATACCCACTGAGTCTCAGACTCCAAAGCCCTGACTCTTCTCGCAGTACCCGGTAGAGATAGGCAAAGATGAGACTAGATTGAAGGCCTGGGCTTATGTCACTTCAGCACCTGCACCTCTCGGGCACCGTGTTCCCCTGCTCCTTCCCCTTGATGACTCTCCTGGAGCACTGGCTGGCTCCAGCCTCAGAGTGTTAGCATTAGCTGAAGGGCAAGCTGGGATTCCATTGCCCCAGCTACTGCCTGACTGACTCCCTCACCTTCAAGTATTTGCTGAAACGTCACCTCTTCATTGAGGTCTCCCCTCACCACACAACCACCAGTGGAATTCCCAATATACATTTTTCTTTCCAAAAGCTATACAAGGGCAACAATCCTTGTCTGTCTTTCCCCCTCCATTGATGTCATGAGTCATGGCCACTTGCCCTTGATAATCCAGAGCAGCCAAGCAGAATGGTCCTCCAAGAGTCGCTTCCAGCATCTTTATATGATGGGAATGGTTAGTATAGGTGCTTTCCTGGCCAAGGGTTCAGCCCCAGGTCTTAGTGAGTGTAAAGAGATGTGGGGGTTCAAGTCCTGGCCCTTTTAATCTCTTTGGATCAAATATTCATTATTTTTCATTCATTCAAAGTGCCTGCTGTGTGCCAGATCCTGTTTGTTGCCCTGAAGCTGCAGTAGTGAGGTGACCTGTAAAATCTGTTCTCACATGGCTTACATTCTAATGTGGGGAGACAGGCAATAAGTAAAACATAAGTCAGTTTTAAAACCCTAGAGCATGGGCAGAAGACAATGTGGGCTGTAGCCTGTGATGGGGCCTGCCTTTGACGTTTGAAGAAGTCAGCAGAGCCCATTAGGAGTGCCTTGTATGTTGACTTGAATATTAATTTTTATGTTTGATTATGGCTTTGACGGTGGTTGCTGTTTTCTGGTACAGCGCAGAAACAATACCCCCCACATATTCTTATTTTACCTCTTGGGTTTGCGATGCACATCATGGTGAGATTAGACCAGCATTTGCTTCAGGTGACTGTGGTAAAAATAATCATAATACCATTTGGTTTTCTGATATTTCTAGAAAATTGATCATAAAATATGAGATTGATGATAGAGTGTGCACCTCTGTAGTTCTATGAATTCTGTGATAACTGGGTGTTTGAAAAATGGGTAGCAAGGTCATAGCAAATAAAAATAGACTTTTTAGGAAAAGCTGTTTGAGTTTCCCTGATTAGTGATTGAAATCAATTTCATTTAAGTCAAACCTACAAACTTCAAAAAAATTCTTTGAAAAATGTAATATGTAATACAAAAGTACAAAGTACTGTTAAGAACTGTAATAGAGTCTGACTCTATTTTTTGATGTCTGACTGCTGGCAGCTTTCAAGCATCAGCCTGCCTCTTCTGTGCCCCATGTTTAGGCAAGCTGATGAGAAAGCCTGGGTGCTGCCTCCTTTGGTGCTGGCAGGAGGCTCAAATCAGCGCAGGGTAACCCTCACCAGCCCTACCTCCTAGCCACAACGTAAACTAGGCTCCTTTCCCTACCCTCTCAGGTTCTTTTTGGACCAGTGTCCCCATAGTGCTTCAAAATGTGCCTAATAACCCTCGTCATACTCTTGGTTTGTGTGTGGCATCGGCAGTCGGGACACCCAAACCAAATTTTGAGTGAGGTCCACCTGACTCTAAAGAGTGGACACAACAAGAATAGCTTTCCAGAAAACATCAGGTGGAACACCCTCTCCCTTGTTTACCGTTTATAAATATCCATAACTATTTCACTAATTTGGCTCATTTTCAACAACCCTGGTGCAACCACAGTCTTTAGCAACATCCAGGCTGACTGTCAGTGCTTGTCTTCCAGCCGCACCTGCTTCTGAAACCAGCCCTGAGCTGGTTTAGATGTGTTTTGGGACCCATTGTGTTTGGCTAAGCCCAGGACACACATGTATTCTCTTGAGTCCCTTCCCTTTAGTCCTGTTGAAATGATCCAATCCATATGCTGCCTCAGTCTCTCTCGTTAGCCAGCAGTTTTGACTTAAATCCACTTCTATTGGAGGAGAGTCTTAACATTTCCCCCAGCTGGGCTCCACTCTCTGTTGTCACCAGCACTAACTAATGGTCTTTTGATGGACTGATTGCCTAAGACCCAACCAGCTGTTGAATCTCACCATTCGGATAAGACCTCCCCAGATGTTGAGATCTGCCCCAAGAAAGAGGTTTGCCATGTCCTTTGGACAGCGGACTGGGCTTTTTAGTTACCCTATGTGGGGACTGGCCCTATAGTGTGGGCACTATATTTCTGCGTCCCTTACATCCCAACATAAATGTACACCACCCACCCATGCCTGAATGCATCCACACAGACACTTTCATTCTGGCTGTGTTACTTTTGTCTTAGTATGCCTGATGGCCAAGGCTGCCAAGTAATTTTGCATAGGGCTTTATATTTTGTGTTTTCCTTGACTAAATTCTTATGTCATGATTCTACATTATGTTTATTTATTCAGTCAGTCAGAAAATTATCAAAATATACATCCTAGTCATATTTGCCCCCATCCATAGCTATTTGTAACCATCCTGTGAGAACTTCGTCCCTCTTTTTTACAAGGTTGGGGCTGGGATCTCCTGGTATAAACCGGTTGTAGGTGGTGGCTTGTATATGGCAGGGCTGTCCTCGTGCTGAAATTAGAGGAGATATTGCTTAATGCATTTGTTTTTAGTCTGATTGCATGTTCTGAATATGATGTTGTCAAGAGTTATCTTGATTTCACATGAAATAGGAAGGGCCATTAACATTTGTGCAATTGTTGATGATAGCGTCTTAACTGCAGAGCTGATTATTGAGCACACAGAACCAGGCATTGGTTTGCCTTTCCTTGCACCATGCAGATGACAGGTAGGCACTGAGGAAGGTGCTGAAGTTAGGGCAGGAGGCTGGGGCTCTAGGACAGCTCCGTGGTAGCTCCAGAGTCTGTTTGAGGGCACTAGCTCTGACCTGGTAGGGAAACTGAAGACAGAGTAAGACGTGCCTACAACCAGATGCTCTGTGGGGCCTATGCTTCAAGCACAAGGAGTTGCAGTTAATAATCTAAATATAAGAGTGTCCTGCCTGAACAGTCTCACAAAGCATATTTCACTTAAGTATATTTTTGGTTTAAGAACATCAGTGCAGAACTATTTTCTGAGACTGAGGAGCAGCATTCTGAAACCAGGGCCACATATAAGAATGATCTTGTGACTAAGTTTCCCCATTTTGCCACTTGTGTTCGTAGGCATTGCTCCTACAAACCAGTGGGAGGAAGCAGGAACACAGTGTTCCCATTTCCCTGTACTTGAGTAGAGAGACAAGAGGCAAATGAGGGGTTTTGACTGAATCAATTAAGTCCAACACATTTCAGTGGAAATTTAAAGGTGTGAATGTTTGCAAAGTTTAGATGAACATTTTATATTCCCCAGCTCCACCTGTTGAAATATTTCTCCTTTTAGGCTTATCTCCAAAGCCACTATTCCCTGAAGGCTTTCCAGATTTCCATAAGATGGTGTGCAGCCACTCCTAAGCCCCATGACTATTTCTTTGAGAATCTCACTTAAAGCACTGGTTTGCCCAAGGTCATATATTTCTTTCAAGACTTGTTATCCTCAGAGTGGTTTGTGGATGATGCGAACTTGATGAGACTGATTAGATCACAGAAAACTCTGAATAACAACTATTTGTAATGTAATGGCTTCAGTCAGGGGAACTTTAGTTTACTTAGTGATGTTCAAAACAAAAATATCCTGGATGATGGTGGGTCCATAGACGTGGCAAAGGAGGGAATGGGAGCTCCAACCTCAGCCTCATTGTTAAGATGTGGTCAGATAGGTGCTTCCAAGAACAGTCAAAATCTTGCTATGGAAGCAGGAAGCAATGTTTTGATTTTGGGGGCAAAAGTGTGCCCAAGTAAAGAACACACAAAGTCATTGGTGGTGGGCTCTAAAACTGCTGATTTTCTCCTCTTAATTCACTGAAGTGTTTAACTGCAAAGGAGTGCTCCCCTGACCAGACACACTCTGTTTGAGGTGCTGTTTTATTGGATCCTTTCTTGGTGAGAGCTTCTCCCCTGGGAGCGGTGGTTGGCAGTGGGGCTTATCGCAGAAAAGTTCCTGAGAGGGCACATGGCAGGAGAATGAGAATCCTGGCATGTCATCACTCAGGGGCTGATGAGAAATGAAATGGTTGCTCAGGACAAGTTATGGAGCTGTAAATGATTGTTATGTCTGATTTCTCTGCTCTTTCCACCTCCTCATTTCTGACCTTGCAGGGCTATGAATGGACTTAATCAAGGCTCTTGGTTGCAGGAGAAGGCTGTGATAAAGATTTGATAGTCAATCATGGCTAGAGAACTCCTTGCCAGCAGACACTGGACTGGCTGGATGTATGGTGCTTGCCTCATACATGTGATAAAGGACGCCTGTTCCCTCCCAACAGCTACAGGAAGTGAAAATTGGGTAAGTGATCTTCTTGGGTTGGGGTGGGGAAAGGAAGGAGGGAGAAGAAGTAAGTCCCCAAATATAGGCTTACCAATTTTATTGTAGTGCTGTCAGGGACCTTAGTACTTACAGAGTTTTGCCACCCATTGGACTGATTAATTCATTCAATAATGTTTACTAAGTGTTTACCATGTGCTTGGTAATGGGGGTACAATAGTGAACAAATCAGATAAGCAACTCTGCCTTCATGCAGCTTACGTACTAGTAGTGGAAGACCCATAGTAAGCCCATGCACAAGCAAGTTACGTGATACAGTAGAAAGTAAAGGACCTTGGGTTAGTGGGGTGGATGAGGCAAGTGTTTTAAATAGGGTGGTTCTCCTTGACGATGGGTTGCATCACATTTGTCGAACACTTGTGTCAACAAATAAGGGAGCCTCTTTCATTTTTTGGAGTACTTTCCTAGAAGCCTCTTGTTGTGCATTGAATTGGATCTGCTTTTCTGTAATGGGCATCCATTGGTTTTAAGGCAGCTGAATAATATAGCATAGGATGCATGGCTAAGGTCATAGGCTCTATAACCACACTACCTGGGCTTGGTTCCAGTTTTGCCAGTGACCACCTTGGGCAAGTTGCAACTCCTTCATGACTTGGTTTTCCTGTATTAACATAAACATAATGATAATGGTAATACTACCTACCTTGTGGGAGAGGTCAGAATTGCCTGAGTTGCATAGACCAGTATTTGGTACATTAACATGCCCAATAAAGTATCATTTAGTATTACTCAGAGGGTGTTGTGAAAATGGCATAAATGTATGACAGTGTCTGCATTAGATAGGAATCAGTGAATATTATTTTTTCTGTCTCTGAGATCCATTATCCCTTCCTTTCTTCTTAATTTTCGTTCTCCTCCTGCCACTCCCTTTTCTTTACAAAAGCTTAGCCACCATCTCAGAGGTTCTATTAAGAGGCATGAGTTCTATAGATATTTGCAGATTTATCAAGAAGCTGATGAGTCAGAGCTTCTAAGACCCTGACTTGCACAGCCCCTTCCAAGGGAGGAGCTCTAGCAATGTGTTTATGTGGTTCTGTTTTTTGAAAAAAATTGCAAAAGCAGGATATTCTTATGTTTTTTTCTCTTAAAAAGAGACACCCAGATTATTTAAATGTCAGTCCCCCACAGAATCTGGATCCGTCCCTATTGTTAGGTAATTATTTTATTTATTTTTAATTTATATTTAGAAAAGATATAGGAGGAAAACAGAAGTGGTGCTCAAAAAAATTTCTAATTTCTCTGATTCCCTGAAGATCCTATCCCTAAAAGCAACTACGAATTTTTTTGCATTCTAATAGGAAAAAAAATTTCATAAACCAGTACAGTAGGTATATATCTCTTAAACCTTTTACAATTTTACTGCCCACTGTTATGAAACTTAACTTTTTGTAATATGTATTTAGGAGACATCTCCATATTTGTAAATACAGAGCCATCTCATTCTTTTTATCATCTAACATTTCATCATTTCAATATATTACTTTTATGATACATTAAATCCATTGTTGATTGATATATGTCATTTCCATTTTTTACTATTATAAATAATGATTCATTGAATATCCTCTTACATAGATTTGAATTGTAAATTCGTAAGGCAAGTAAGAAATAGGGCCCATAATGAGGAGAAAAATCAATTAATTGAAGCTGATGCAGAATTGACTAAGATATTAAATTTAGTGGACAAGTACCTGAAAATAGTTGGAACTTTATTCTGTATGTTGAAATGGCTAAAGGAAAGGTTGAACATGTTTAATAAAGGCTTGTAAAATATTAAAAAGACCCACATATCTAGAAATAAAAATTACAGTATCTGAAATGAAAAAACACTAGATGGGATTAAAATCGTAATTCATTGCAGAAACATGCTAGTGATGCTGAGAAAATATCTATAGAAAGTAGCCAAAGTAAGGCAGAAAAAAACTCTGAGAAAATTGAAGAGAGCATTGGTGAGCTGTGGGAGAACTTTGGGTGAACTAATATACATGTAATTGAAATATCTGTGGGAGAGGATAGGGTTGAAGATAGAAAAATTATTTGAAGTGATAATGGGTGAATACTTACCAAATTCTATGAAAACTGTAAACCCATTGATCCAAGATGCTCAGTAGACCCCAAGCACAAGAAACATGAAGAAAATTACACCAAGACACTTCATAATCAAAATACTTAAAGTTAGTGATATTGAGAAAATCTTAAAAGCACCCAGAGGAAAAAAGAACATGTAATGTACAGAAGAAAAGGGTAAGAATTAGAGCAGATTTTCCTTAGAAACAAAGCAAGTAAGAAGGTAGTAGAGCAACAGCTTTAAAGTACTAAAAAAAAAGCCCATTCAGTGTAGAGTAGAATTATTACTTAGTGAAGATTTTTTCCATAATTAAAGAAGTAAAGACTTTTGAGGCCAACAAAAGCTGGAAGACTTCATCAGCTGCAGATCCACAGATCCACCCTGGGAGAAATGTTAAATTAAGTCCTCCAAGCAGAAGGAAAATAATATCAGGTGGAAACCAGGATCTACCTAAAGGAATAAAAAGCACTGGAAATGGTAACTGAATGGATAAATTCATAAGAATTTTTCTTATTGTTTAAATCTCTTTAAAAGGTAATTGATTGCTTAGGCAAAAAGTATTAACAATGTACTGTGTTGTTTTCAGTATATGGGTAAGTAAAATGTATGACAAAAATAGAACAAAGTCCAAGAGAGGACAAGTAGGATATATACTGTTGAAAGTTCCTATAGTATGTCTGAAGTGGTATAATGTTTTAAGGTCAAGCATGATGTGTTAAAGATACATACTATAAAACTTAACACAATGGTTAAAGTAACAAAACAAAGAGCTTTATTAATAAACAAATGAAAAACCTCAAAAGGAACCTCTAACAATGTAGCTAAAGAGAAAAAAAGAGAACAGAATACCAGTAAGACAAATAGAAAGCAATTAGCAAGATAGGAGATTTCAACCATATAAATAATCGCATTCAATATAAATGGTCTAAACAACCAATTAAAAGGCAGATGTTTTCAAATTAGATTAAAAACAACGAGATACAACTATATACTGCTTATAAGAAACACTTTAAACACACTTTAATTATAAAAACACAAATATGTTTAAAGTAATGAAATGGAAAAGATATACTATTTTAACATTAATCAAAAGAAAGCAGAAGTGGCTATAATCAGACAAAGAAGATTTCAGAGCAACAAAGATAACCAGAGGTAGAGTATCATTTTGTAATGATGAAGGGGTCAGGACCTCAAAAGGACACAAAAGTCCTAAATGTTCATGCACCTGATAACAAAGGTTCAAAATGAGTGAAGCAAAACCAGAATGACCTGCAGTGAGACATAAACAAATCCACACTTAGAGATTTCAATACTCTTCTTTCAACAACTGGTTGAACAGGTCAATAGAAAATCTTCAGGGATATGGAAGACTTAATACTATCAACCAACTTGACCTAATTGGCATTAATACAACAATATAACATTCTACTCAACAACAATATAATACACATTTATTTTTCAAGTGCATATGCAAACAGTTACCAAGGGAGACCACTTCTGGAATATAAAACCAGTTGCAGTGTATGTAAAAAGATTCTATCATAAAAAATATGTACTCTGATCAAAACAGAAAGATTTCTGTAAATTCAAAAACTTAATACTGTACTTCCAAATAATAAAACTAAAAATAAAAAAGGAAATTAGAAAATATTTTGCAACAAATGAAAATGAAAACCTAACATGCAAATGTTCGTAGCATAGTGATAAAAGAATACTTAAAGAGGAATTTTTATCAGTCAGTAGAAAAGAAAGGACTCAAGTCAACAACTTCAGCTTCTACTTTAAGAAACTAGAAAAAAAAAGTGAATTTAATCCAAAATAAGCAGAAGAAAGAAAATTGTAAGATTCACTGTAGAAATCAATGAAACAACTGAAAAATGACTGAGAAAACTGAACCCAAAAGTTGGTTCTCTGAGAAAATAAATTAAAATGGATAATCCTCAGGTCAGACTGATCAGGAAAGAGGGAGAAAATAGAAATTACCAATATTGTGAATCAAAGAGGTGATATCACTATAGATAATAGATAATAGGGGAATACTATGGATAATTTTATGGCAATAAATTTGACAAGTTAGATGATACTGAAAAATTATTTAAAGACATAATTTACCATATATATTATACACACATATATAATATGTACCATATGTCTATATAAAACTTGAATATCTCTATATATTATATGTTACCACATATATATTACATATATACATACATAAATTAAATTTGTAGTAAAAAATTCTTACAACAAAGAAAACCCTTGTGCCAGATGCCTTCACTGGTGAATTCTGCCAAAAATTTAAGGAAGAAATAATAATAATTCTACAAATACTCTTTTAGAAAATTTAAGAAGATAGAATGCTTCACGCTGATTCTTTGTGGCCAGCATTACTCTCATACTAAAATCCATGAAAAGACATAGTAAGAAAAGAAATTGTATTTTAAGGGAAGACCAATATTTCTCATGCATATAGATGCAAAAAATTTAGACAAAATTTTAGCAAATAAAATCCATCCACACACACAAAGAAGTTTATCTGAGTGGAGCTTATCCCATAATTCAAGGTTGGTGTAACATATGAAACTTACTAATGTAATACACATATTAACAAAATAATAAAAGACAAACCATTTGATCATCTCATTAGGAACAGAAAAAGCATTTAACAAAATTCAGCATCTATTCCTGATATGAACTCCCAGAAAACTAGGAATAGTTGGAACTCTTTTAATATGATAAAAGGCATCTATGTAAAACCTAATAGCTAACATTCTTAATAGTAAAAATCTCAATGTTTTCTTTCTAAGATAGGAACAAGGCTATGATGTCTGTCCTCATCATTTCTATTCAACATTATACTAGAGGTCTAGCCAATGCAGGAAGGCAAGAAAAAGAAATAAATGGCATCATCTAAATTGTAAAGAAAGAAGTAAAACTGTCTATTTGTAGATGACATAATTTTTGTAGATAATATGATGAAATCTGTAAAAGAGTTGCTAGATTAATAAGGGGTTTGGGAAAGTTGCATATTACAAGATCAGTATATGAAGATTAACTATTTTTAAAAACTAGGAATGGATAATCCAAAATTAAAATATAAAACAAATTAGCATAAAAATATTAAATACTTAGGGATAAGCCTGACAAAAGACATGCAATGCTTGTACATGGAAAACTATAAAACACTGTTGAAAGAAATGAAAGAAGACCTGAATAAATGTGTTTGCTGATCAGAAGATTAAATATTGTTGAGAAGTCAATTCTCCCCAAACTGATCTATAGATTCAACACAATTTCAAACAAATCAGCAGAAAATTTTTGTGGAAGTAGGCAACCAAATTCCAGACTTCTCATGGAGATGCGAAAAACCTAAAATGAGAAGGGCAATTTTGACAGTGAACAAAAGTGGAGGTAATACTACCTGATTCAAGAATTATTATAAAGTTACAGTGATAAAGGTAGTGTAGTATTAGCATAAGGAGAGACCTATCAAAGAAAAAGAAAGCCCAGAAATAGATCCATGCATATATGGACAGTTGGTTTGCAATAAACAAGCAATGGTGATTCAGAGGAGAAAGGATAGCCTTTCCAATGTGTATGTACAGTGACATTTGTTGCTGTAAAAATTAAGAAAAGTTTCTTTGGAATCAAGAGATGTTTAGTTGCCTTGGAGCAGAAATACTTTTTTTAAACAGCTTATTGAGGTATAATTGAAATATAAAAAAACTTACATATTTAATATATATGATTTGATGAGTTTGGACATATGCATACGCCTTTGATGCTAATACCACAATCAAAGTAATAAACATATTCATCACCCCCCAAGTTTTCCTTTGGTACCCCCCTTTTTTTGTGGTAAGAACACCTAACATCTACCCTGTGAACAAGTCTGTAAGTGCACAATACGGTATTGTCAGCTGGAGGCACTGTCTCGTACAGCGATTCTCTGGAACGTCTTCATCCTGCATAACGGAGACTTTATACCTAGTGAACAATTCCCCATTTTTCCCACCTCCCAGCCCTTGGCAACCATCATTCTCTTCTTTGCGCCTATCAGTTTGACTGATTAAGAAATCTCATGTAAATGTTAATACAGTATTTGTCCTTCTGAGACTGGCTTATTTCACTTTGCATAATGTCTTCCAAGTTCATCAGCAATTACTATTTTATGTTCACAAGGAGAGTAATTTATGTGAGTGGCTGGTTCATAGCCATTAATCTGGGGAATGTGTGACAGAGGCTTTTATTGTGCGTTGCTTAGCAAACCAAGGAGCTGAGGGACGAGTCACCTGGGGTCTTGGCCCCAGTGGCCTCACCCCCACATCTGATGGTCGGCTCTGGTCCTGTGGGCCTTCCTTCCCCCAAGCCAGGCCACTATGGTTCGGCTGCTCTCTTCAGCTGCCGCTCTCTCCTCTGGTGGGTGCTCTGCAGATTTTATTGCAAGCCTCAAAACGAGATGCTATTAATTACAAAAAGCAAAGGAGTTCACAATTCGGAACATGCCCACCTTCTCACCTGGAGGAAGGACAATACCTTTCCATCTTCCCAGGCTCCTGTAGGAGCAAGAAAAAAAAATCACAAATTAATATCTCAATAAATTATCCTGCCACAATTGTTTACCCATTAGTGTCAGAACTGTTTATCTTCCTTTTAAATTACTCTTGAGCTCCGTAGAGCAGAGTATTTTGTTTGATAAAATTTATCATTGTGAAATTACTTGCCACCGCTCCTCCAGAACCTCAGGTTTCTGAGTTAGTAAAATGGAGCACTGCAGTAGGGCGACTTTTCTTTATGAGGGATGTAGAGCTCTGTCCTTTGGATTAAGTAGAAATATCCGTTAGCATACACAAGTGCTTAGACTGGTATTTAAAACATTAGCAAAAGATTCTTGTAACATTTGGAAACTTCAGTTGGTGTTTTGAAAAAAATATATATAAAGAGATATTCAGTTTCTATTTTCTTCTGTAAATTTAACAGACAGCATATCCAGTGGTGCAACAGTGTATACTCCTCAGAATTCAGAATAAAGCCCAAATCCTCTTCCCTCGGATTCTAGATGTGCAGAGTGTATATAATGAACAGGGCCACCATGAACACTTGTGCAGAAGCCTTAGGCCTGTGGGGCTTATTTACCCAGAGGGATGGACACGGTTGTCTAATTCTCCAATAATGAGAAACTGGGGCAGAGAAGTATTTGTGTATGAGTTCATATTTGTGTGTTCAATAGTTTTATGAACCATGGTTTTATTTATATTTTTAAAGGCTATCAATGTCTCTTTTTCTTCCCCTTCAGAGCTGAACTTTGTGGGTGTTGGAACAGTGTGCCCTTGAGAAGATACTCAAAACACTACACTGGCCCTGTGTGGGATTGGGGGCAAGGGTGCAGTGTGAATAGAGCAGCTGTCACTGACAAGCCAGTGACAATCTGTTGATTGATGACAAAATCATAGTTGGACACACATCATGCTCCTCCCCAAAGTGTGTCTTCAGCCTCCTTGTCAAAGACCTTCCTCCCTCCCACCCTCCTTCCTTCCCCTGTTCTCCTTTTCTCACTCTCCCTACACCCTGCTGTCCCGGCCTCTTTCCCTACCTCCTGCGTCATTCCTCTGCCCTCTCTCCTTCGCTTTGTCTTTCCTTCCTCCTGCAAAGACAACGTCAGAGCAGATCTTCATGAAGAAAATGTTGGAACCTCCTCTATTGTGGTTTACATTCCAGTAGAGTGATTGGAGCCTGTCAAGTTTCGGGCAGGTGTCTAAGAATGTTAGAAAGGCAGAATACACTGGCATATTTCTAAAGGAACATGTAAGGTATTGTGTCTTAGGGCTTGTGTTACTGAAAAAAGCAAAATAAGAAGTCACTGTAATGGTTGGCTCACCTGGCCTTTGAAATGAGCGAAGAGCACGTTTCCAAATGGACTGCTGTTTCTATTAGTGCCTTCACTCCTGGGAAACTCAGAGCCATACTGGCATTCATGAGATTATTCTTGTTCTTGACTTTTAATGTCAGTGTATGTACTTATTAAAAATACTGTGGGAATCAGGACAGTATATGATTTAAAAAACCAAACACATGTGCACATAGGTTATATCTTCTGCTTCCGACAGTGCTGTGTTGGGGTGCCAGGCCCTTCCAACAGACAGGCAATAAAAGCTCCTAGAGGGGTAAATAACACAGATAAGGTCCTCTCGAATTAATAAGAAACCAGAGCAAATTCAGATTTGCAGATTGCCCAGAGCTTTTGAAAACATTCTAAGTGTTTTGACCCAAATGCTGTGGGAATGAAAGATCTGGAGAGTTTACCTGCATCTGAGGGCCAGCTTAGCTGCCATTTCCCCAGAAGGTCTGAGTGTGAGGCCTCTTAATTTGTTGGGTGACTATCTGCAGTTAGAATTGGGAATTAATTTTGGAACCAGTAATTCTTAGTAATGTGGGGGTGTGATGGTCTTCTGGGCAACATTCTGCCTGAGAGCACTTCCCAGGGGACCTTCCCCAGGGGAGGAGCTAGCGAAGCAAGAAGTGCCAGAGGGTGACTCCAGGGAAGAAGTTCAGTGTGTAAATGGAAATAGGATTGGCACCAGGAAGGTCTCTGCATTTATCAGATGGCTCAGACTCAGAGAAGCTTCTCATTGGAGTGGGACAGAGAAGGGCTTCAGAAGGCGCCCCCTGTTGGCGATAAAACCAGAAAGGAAAAAGGGAAGGAGAGGATCTGGTTCAGAGCTGGCAGAAACTTTACAAATACTCAGCAGAAGAGGGATGGTGGTTAAGCATACGTATTATACCCTCATACCATGTATGTAATGTGTCATGTATATAAGCAATACTGTATTATAAACAAACAGAAACTCATGTTGAAGTTGACTGAAGTAGATCTGTGCATAATTTATTCTTTGTTTTGGCTCTGCTCAGTGGCCCTGCTCACTCATTCATTTACCACTTTGGTTCCTGTGTTGAGACTGACACTCTATTGGGCGTTGAATGTGTAAAGATAATAATAACAGTACTTTCTGCAGAGAAGCATACAGTCCAGTGAAGGAAATAGCACTTTGGATGCATACTTACAAAGTAATGATAGAGATACATGGAGGGCTTTATGGAAATGCAGACACTGGGGTCTCTTAAGGGTTGAATTGAATCCCCCCCAAATTCATATGTTGAATCTCTGACACCCAGTATGTCAGAATGTGACTGTGACTGTGGAGATAGGGTCTTAGTGAGGTAGTCAAATTACAATGGGGTCATCAGGCTGGGCTCTCATCCAGTGTGACTGCTGTCTTTGCATAAGGGGAACTGGGGAAGCACACAGGTACACAGGGAGGAGGCCGTGGGAAAATGAAGGCAGAGATGGGGCCAGTGCTTCTAGAAGCCAGTGCACACTAAGCATTGCCAGCAAACCACCAGAAGCTGGGAGAGAGGCATGGGATGGGCTCTCTTCACTCCCATCCGCAGGACCCTTACCTTAGCTTCGGGGAGGAGGGTCAGAGACGGCTTCTGCAGAAAATGACAGAGCTGAATTTTAAGAATTGAACAGGAAGCTGCCAGATGAAGGGGGCACCGGTGTGTCAAATGACATTGCTGGCAACAGGAACAGCAAAAGTACTGAGGTAAGAAGCAGCTGGGGAGTGAGGCATGGGTGAGGTGTGTCGGCAGTGCAGAGAGCAGGCAGTGGGGAGAGAGATCTAGAGGATGTGGAGCTTGTGGCAGCTGGCGATACACAACAACATGTCAAGACAGAGTAGCCATGTTTCCTGCCTCTGGGCAGAGCACGCATGCTTAAATGCCAAGCTGGGAAACCTCTGTGGAGCGGCCAAGCCATGCCACTCTCCTGCTCCAGATTACTGCCCTGGTGGTTAGACCAGCTGCATGGCTCCATAGCGCCGGTGTGCTGACGGGGCCAAATCCTCGTTCAGCCGCGAGGGAAGAGCCGCGTTTCTGGGCTGCCAAGTCCCATTCTTGGGTCCCGGGAGGTCTGGCCCTGCTCTGCCTGTGGCGCCTCTCATCTCAGGGACAGTGATTTCCTCCTCTTTAGTGTTGCACAAAAGCTCCCAGCTGATGTTAATTATAGGGAATATTTAAGCATCACCTAAGGTCATGGAAATGTTCTGATTCCTGAACATTTTGTGTGTTTGAATTTCCTCACAATAGGTCTACTGCTAACGGAAGGGCTTTCACTCAGCTGCTTTGTTGCACAGGGTCTGGCTTCATAGGTAAGACGCGGTTCCTGTAAAGGCCTCCTGATGTGCAGCACTGGCCTCCTCACGGGATTCCAGGTGGCTTTGTCTGCATTTTCTTCCTCTGGTAGACATTTAAAGGATTCTTGTGAAAAGAAATGCTGTTCAGGGGTCATATGGCCAGAGATGCACAAAGATTTATTCTGGCTAATTGAGAAGATTTTTGTTTTAATGCCAAACCACCTTTTATGTGATCTTTAAAAATTCTGGTGCTCTGTACTAGAGGTCAGCCGTTTTCCCAGGAGGAGCTTAAAATTGAGGACATTTTTAACCTTTTCTTTTAGGTTTATTTAAAATTAAACTTAAAGTAAATATTATAGCTGGGTAACACTAAAATATAATGGTCTTTCCTTTATATAATTGACTTAAAATCATATTTGAATTATACATGAAGTATCCTAGTTATGAGTAATACACATTTCTTTTGAGAATGGTTTCTAATTCAGGTGATCTCCTTAATTTAAAAGGAAAACATCAGCATTATTATATACATAAGAATACTTTGTATTCTGAAGAATTAAATGGTCCATATGAACACATAATTGAAAACTTAAGATTTATTTTTTGAACTGAGAAAAGTTAAGGACAGAGGTCACCAGCATGTTGCCACCAGCATTCCTGCCGACACTCCACTTCCATTTACATTGTTGAACACTGACGGGCAGAGCTCAGGTGCTCAGCACCAAAGGTGAGCCAGTCACTACTCAGGAGCAGCCCCAAGTCTGAATGAAGGGGACACTGATGCATAAGTAAGTCAAGTGCTGTGTCAGGATCCGAACATCTGAATAGGGTGCAGCCCAGCTGAGCAGAGGAGACGCTTCTGGAGATGATACAACCTGAGGCCTGAAAGCTGGGCCTGAGCTCACCAAGTGAGGAAGGAAGGGAGGCAGCATTCCAAGGAGAGGGAGACCCTGGATGAAGGAAGGGTGGGTGGGGGCTGGAGGGTGCACGCTGGGACACCTGGGAGCTCCACGTGGCCAGAACATGATGCAAAGAGACGTTGGCTGGGAACGAGGCCAGAGCAGTAAGGTGAGGGCTCAAGAGGGGGAAACTGTGCCACGAACGGCTTATGGACTGTTTGTAGGGCAGTGTATGGAGAGCCTGGTCAGGTCTGTTAGTTTGGATGCTGATCTGGCGGCACCATAGTGAAAAGGTGGGAAAGGAAGAGCAGCAGGAAAGCCAAAGCAAGCAGTCCCGGCGAGGACGAGGGGGCCCGGACTGGAAGTGTAAAGGTAGGAGCGGGAGGAAGGAACGGGCCAAAGAGAAATTTAGGGACAGTGACCCAAGAATTGGGGTGTCTGCCAGATGTGGGGGGGAGGAAGAGTCAAGGAGGGGCCCTAGCTTGGTCCGTGGTGCTGTGGACTGAATTGTGTTCTCCCCAGATGTGTGTGGTGACGGCCTAACCCCCAGGGTGACTCTACTTGCAGATCGGGCCTTTGGAAGGTCACTAAGGTCCTAAGAGTGGGGTCCTGATGCAACAGGATAAGTGTCCTAGTAAGAAGACCCCAGAGAGCTCTCGCTCTCCCCACCCCGCCGTGGGGGAGCCCATGGGGAACAGGCAGCCGTCTGCCAGCGGGAAGGGAACTTCCACCGGAGGCTGAATCTACTGGCACCTTGATCTTGGAATTGCCAGTCTCCAAGACCATGAGAAAGAGATGTCTGTTGTTTAAGCCCCCAGACTGGTAGTTTGTTTGGGCAGCTGACCTAAAACAATGCCATTAACTCATAAAGAAAGAATATAGGGGAGAGAAATTTTTGTTGTTGTCTTATTTATTTTTAGTTTAGTTTTGGGCATGTTAGGTATGAGATGCTAATAAGGCACAGAAGAATGTCCACTAGGTAGGTGGTGATGGAGCAATGGGAAGTGGTCAGGTCCAGAGATAGTTTGGGGAGTTCTCGGTATAGAAGCAGAAGCCAGCAGACTGGAGGAGATTGCTAAGGAAAAAAATGTAGAATAAATAAGAGAAGAAGTCCAGGAAACAAGCTGCGGAACACTTAAGGCAAGCAGGAGAAGCAGCAGAGAGAGAGTAGCAGGAGAGAGACGTGTTCTAGAGCCTAAGGTTGTGTGTGTCACAAGGCCATTTGTCAATAGTGTCTTGTGCTGTGGAGGGTGCAACTAGGCTGAAGACCAGAAAAAGCACAGCTGGTAATTAGATCATTATTAGGAGCCATCTCAGTGTAGGGTTGTGGAATGAAGCCAGGTTACAGTGGGTTGAGAAATGCATGGGAGTTAAGAGAGATGAGCTAGACTATGATTTTAAGATACTTGCTTACAAAGCACACGACGGAGATGTGTAGCTTGGAAAGGAGGCAAATGTGAGACACAGTTATTTCCTTCTATGTTTTCAAAACTCCACATTAATTCCTGTTTTTATGCTAAGGAACCATGGAGAGCTAGAGAAACAGAATCATACTTTTCTTTTATGCAAAACATCCCTTTCATTGTTTGAGATTTTTAGATGTATGTCTTCCCCCCAACCAGGACAAGTCCCATGTCCCCTTTCCCTAGAGCAGCTCTATCTCACTGGTTCATTTCTGCTAACCTCCTGATGAACATCATGTTTTAATTAGGTGTCAGGACTCCCAAAAGTGAGGTTAGGGGTATGCATGCATTTGCCCCTGTAAGTGTGAGTGTGTGTCAAGGAATGTGTGTGTGTGTTAGGGGACAGGATATGAATGTACAATATGATGCCAGAGGCCTATATCCCATATGGGAAATTTAATATTACATATGTGTGTGTGTGTATGTATAAACATTGCCATAATTTAAAAAAACAGAAGACAAAACTTAGCCACAAAATAATTATTGTGGCCACTCTCTTTCCAAATTCAGGTTATAGTTAGAATGAAAAATGCTAAAGAAAACATGTGTTTTCTTTTTTCCCTCTGTATCTATCCCACATTTATAGAAAGCTACTTAGATATGCTTGTATGAATCTATCTTGGAGATTGGCAGTCCGGTGGGATGTCATGTAGGTCTCTGTTTTAAATTGCTTAATAGTTGAAGCAAAAGAAAATATGTATTAGAACATTTTTCCTGTAATATCTAAATAATGCATTAATTTAGGAAAAAAGTGATTCATATGTGACCTTGTATAATAATTTGACTTTTTAAATGCCACATATAGCACTTATCTGGTTTCTAGCCTTGCTGGGAAATGGCTGTATCCAGCAAGGATAAAAGGCTTCCAGCTGGGATAACTATCCTATAATTAGTGATGCATTTTTAAAAAGGAAAACCAGAAATTACTG
Source organism: Manis javanica (assembly GCF_040802235.1). Classification (NCBI taxonomy): domain Eukaryota; kingdom Metazoa; phylum Chordata; class Mammalia; order Pholidota; family Manidae; genus Manis; species Manis javanica. The sequence continues at coordinate 11,767,861 of NC_133164.1, forward strand.
GAGACATTTGATGTAAAAATCTCCACATTTCTAAAGTATGTGTGTTGATAGCATGACAGGTTTAGCCCTATGGGTGCAATGTTAAACACACACACACACACACACACACACACACACACAGAGTTTCTCATGCCAGAGTATTTGAGAAAGTCAATTTTCTTTCTACTGATTTCAGGAGAACTCACTGGGAATCAAATCTGAGTCTCTTGTGAATTTGTGTCACTTTGTGATATAATATGAAATATGTATTTAGTCTTTGGTCCCAGTTCCTGGCATAGAGCTCCCAAAACTATTGTAATTTCCTGAGTGATAGGAGTGTCTTTTGTTATAGTTCTAAACAAGAACTTTGTTCATAGTTCCTAACAAGAACTTCTAAACCTCCTGGAATTTTCTGAGAGACAGGGTGAGAGAAGCACCTTTTGTTATTCATAATAAGCCTGCCGCAATCTTACCTGGGTTTATGCTAATGAGGTGACTCTGGGTGGGCCCTTAGAAAGCTCCAGGATACGGTCTGGTTGTCCCAGGAATCAATCATGTGATTAGAGTGTTAGACCTTTCAGTCCCATCTCCCAACCTCCAGGCAGGGAAGAGGGGCTGGAGATTGAGTTAATCATCAATGGCCAATGACTTAATCAATTATGCCTTTGTAATAACACTTCCATATGACTCTCCAAATGACAGGTGTGATATAATGAGTCATAAGAAATACATATTTGGTCATTCACATGACCAAATATGTATTTCCCAGGTATATCTGGTCTCATCTACACTTCCTAAAGACACTGCAGAGTCTTCAAGGTGAAATGGGGTCTGGTCATGTTAAGGAGAGACTTTTGGACCTTACCCAAAGGCAGGGGCTAGAGGTTCAATCAGCCAATAGACAGTAATTTAGTCAATCATGACTATGCCATGAAGCCCTCACAGAAACCCCTGAGAAGAGCTTATTGCCTTCTTGGATCTTGCTTCTCTGTCAGAGAGAGTTTTGACGCTTGGGGAACCAGATCGCCTCCACGTGCCACCAAGCTGGGCCCCAATCTCCATGAGGATAGAAGCTCCTTTATTTGGGACCTTGCCCTTGGTCTCTCTTCATCTGGCTGTTAACTTGTATCCTTTATTTAACTGTATATAAGTGTTTTCTTGAGCTGTGTGAGCTACCCTAGCAAATTATTGAATTTGAGGAGGTGGTCATGGGAAGCCCAGATTTATAGCTGCTTGGTCAGAAGCACAGGTGACAACCTGGGACTTGAGATTAGCCTCTGAAGTGGGGACAGGCTTGTGAGACTGAGCCCTCAGCCTGTGGGGTCAGGGCTAACTCTGGGTAGATAGTGTCAGAACTGAATTGTCAACAGCTGGTTGGTGTCTGGAGTGTGAGAGAATTCACTGGTGGGAGAACTGCGACATATTTGATGGTCAAGAGTGTTGTGAGTAAAATCATCTCAAAATCTGTGTCCATAATACCTGATGATTTTATCACAGTGGTGTGTGATATGATAGGAAAAAATAGGAGGAATTCTCTATTAGAGCCTTAAGGATAGGTCTGTAGTATCTCAGAAATGAAAGCTGAAACCATTCCCCCTACATTACTTGGCAATTAAGTCTTTCCTTCCTCAGTGTTTCTGGAACATTCAGCTCATATCTTTATTGCTTCATTTTCCGTGTTGTACTGTAATTATGAGTTTGCATGTTGGTCTGTCCATTAGGATGTGGGCAGGCCTACTGGGAGGTCGCATACTGGACAGTGCTCTCAAACCTGGCCGTGGTCACAGTCACTGATGATTGTGTAATACTGATAGGTGTATTCCTGGTCCTCTGAGAATTAGATCCGAAACAGGGTTAGATAGGCAAAATATTTATTGGGGAAAACACCTGTGAAAGATGAGGGAAGGAAGAGCAGGAGTGGGCAGGGAGACCCAGCGGACCACCGTACAGGCCTGACACCTGTGGAAGGAAGGTTTGGGGGAGGAAGTTCCTCAGACAGTTGTGGGGATGCGTAGGTGAGGTTTATGGGAAGTGCCTGAGCAAAAGTTGCCTGAGAGAACGTTCTTGAACCCAGTAGAAATGAGCAAGAACTATGTCTCACCATGCACAGTATTTGGCTGGAGCATTGTGTGTGTGTGTGTGTGTGTGTGTGTGGGTGTGTGTCTGTGCCATAGACCGACCAACTGTCCTGGTTTACCTGGGACTGGCAGGGTTCAGGACCTGGGGCTTTTATGCCAAAACTGGGAATGTCCTGGGCAAATTGGGACAAGTCGGCAACCCTAAAGTGGTCTCGGTACAAATTCAGGGTGGTACCCAAAGGGGCAGCAGTGGTGCCACCAGACAACTGGGACATTCTCCCCTCTGCTCGTCCTTTTGAAAGAAAGCAGAATGGCTTGCTTCATCACTGCCACTGCCCCTGTGGCTTTTCCTGATACTAACCAATTCTCCAACTCTGTACACCAACTGGATGTCCAAAAATTCAGTTCAACTCTGACTAATCTACTTGTGTTATATTCCAAAAGTCAAAGGGCTAGTCCCACCAGACTGCCCCCATATCGGGTACCAGCCATAAGAGGGGTCCCCAGGAGACCCACTTATCTATCAGGTGACTACAGATTTGGGGGCTTCCACACCATCCTCCCTTTATGATTTGGGGACTCACTAGAATAACTCAAAGGACTCAGGAAAGGGCTCTACTTAAGGCTACCGCTTCATTATAAGGGTACAGCTCAGAAATAGCCAAGTGGACGTGATGCATAGTGCAGGGTGTGTGTAGGGGCAGGAGCTTCCGTGCTCTGCAGGTGTACCAACCTACCACCTTCTTGCAGCGTTCACTCACTCAGAAGCCCTCTGCATCTCATGGGTGCTTACAGAACTCAGCCCTTTCCGCAGAAGTTGGAGTTGGGCTGGAAGTTTCCACCCTCTAATTATGAGTTTGGTCATTCTGGTGACAAGTTCTCATTCTGACTATCTAGGGGTCCACCCTGAGTCACCTCATTAGCATAAACTCAGGTGTGGCCCAAAGGGGCTCATCATGAATAACAAAGACATGCCTATTACTCAGGAAATTTCAGGGGTTTTAGGATCTCTGCTGAACTGGGGTCAAAGACCAAATAGATATTTATATTATACCACAGCTCCTCAATCAGAGATACTGTTTGAAATGACCCCGCGTGGGGCCCAGACATCTAAATTTATTAAAAAACCACCCTAAACAATATACAGTCAGAGTTGAGAACCACCAGAAGCCATTCTTTACATTTGTTTTGGTGTTTGAAAAGGGGTGGAAAAGAGGCAAGGACTGTTTGGATGAGGTTTGTTTTGTGAAAGCAGCCGCAGGATTAGGGAGTAGACTTGGGCAAGTGGGCCTGGGGCTGAGGCTGGATGAGTGGGTGGGTTCTGGGGTCTGTGCTGAGTGTGGGAGACCTGGTGACTTGAGTGCTGGGAAGGCATATGCTGTGGTCAGGGTCCTGTAGGCCTGAGCTGGGCAGACTACCTGTACCCTTGTGTGGGGAAAACAGAACTCTCTGACCAGGATTCCTGCCTGTCCTTTGTAGTGCCCATTGTGTATATGATAAGAGAATGTTTGCATATTTATGGGATGTTTACCGGTTACAGAGCCACTGCTCAGTCATGGGAGTACTGTGCAGGGGAGGGGTAGAGAGGAAACACCCATTTTTTCCTCTGCCTGTGTTTCTGGTATATAATTGGTCAGGTGTCCGCCAGTCACCAGGGACCCATACACAGAGCTGCTCCTGGAGCATGGGAGCAGGGTGCTGGGCTGCTGGGAGAATGGAGAGAGAGCTGCGGAGCCCTGGTGCTCCTGGAGAATTAAGCCCGAGTGTGGGAGCAGGGATCTTGGAGGGCAGGGGGCATATTCGAGCCAGTGCACAGCTGTGGGTAGTGAGCTGCCTGTGACCACAGTGAGGATTCACATCCTCTTTTTCCCCCAACGTTTTGCCCTTGCCTTTTTTTCTGTCTTATCAGATTCATAGAGAACTTGCCCCAGGCAGAGAATCCCCTCCTCTGGAGCTACACCTTGGCACAAACCTTTATTCCATATCCCTGGTCTGTGACACAGTAGAGGCCAATTTTTGTGTAATCATAGGACTGGAGTACACTTGGGAACTTGGTATACACATCCTCCTCTGCCTGCCTGTGGGGCTCGCATTTAAACTCTAGGCCCCAGGAGATTCACAAAGCACTGAAAGCCAAATGGAAGGGAAAATACAGAAAACCTTCATAAGGAGGAGACTGAGTTCCACACAGATAGTATGTAAATTCTTTCAGTCTCCTCTCTACCTCTGTGTTAGTTTTTGAGGGCTGCTGTAACAAAATTCCACACACTGGGTGGCTTACATAGCAAATGTATTCCCTCACAGTTCTGGAGGCTTGAAGTCCAAGATCATGGTTCTGGCAGGGCTGGTGTCTTCTGAGGCTGTGAGGGAGGATCTATTCCACGTGTCTCTCTCTGTGGTTTGTGGGTAGCTCTTCTCCCTGTGTCTCTTCACATTATCTTCCTCTGTGCCTGTTTCTATGTTCAAATTTCTCCTTTTTTATAATGATACTAGGCATACTGGATTAAGACCCACCCTAATGACCTTATCTTAACTCAGATAATTATATCTGTAATGACCCTATTTGCAAAAAGGTCACATTTGAGGTACTGGGGTTTAGGACTTCAAAATATGTATTTTGGTGGGGGGACATAGTTCAACCCATAATAACTTCTTAATAAAAAATTTCTACTTCTGGCTTTCTCTTAAGTGCTTATCAAGAAAGCAACAGCTTGATAATGGCTATATAACACAAATTGTTCCAAGTTCTAGGAACTGATTCTCAGGTACATTGTGTTTGGTAAGACTAACCCTGTTTTTAGGCCAAAATAGTTTAGAAAGAGTCTTTCCATAATGATTGAGTTCAGCAACTAAGAACACTGTTAAGGTAAAATGTACCTAGGGATATAAATGTTGTGCTTTCTCTCTAGAAAGAATAGTCAATGGGAGGAATTACATTTCATCCTGTCATTCAGTTATTCCCAAGAGAGAACAAGCCTGGTAACAACCTCTGGGAATCACATGAGGCATGGGGCACATTGACTCTAAGGTGGGGATTACTCTATTGGTGATATCCTTAGCAACACCTCTGCTTATACATTACTTTACAGTGTGGAAAGGCACTTTCAGATACATGATCCTGTTTCCTTTCTCAGCACTGCTGTTGACGTAGGCAGAAAGGAAATTATCTTTATTGACTGTTGAGAAATAGGGTCTCCTAAGAAGAAGTAAATTGTCTAGAGTCACATAGAGAGTAGGAGGTAGAGAAAGACCTCATGCACGCTGACCTGAGGTCCTTTCATCTTATTTTTAACATTATTAAACTGTGAAATGCATCAGTTACATTGAAGAATGTATAAACCATACATGTATAGGTTAACGAATGCTGATGAAATGTGTGCCATATGTCTACCATGTAGGCTTTGTTTGCTCCTCCCTAACACATTATCACCCTTTCCCAGAAGTAACTCAGACCCTGACTTTTGTGTTAATGAGCTTGCTTTTCTTTATAGTTTTATCATTTAAATATGTATCCCTAATGACACACTGTTTGATTTTAAAAAACTGAGTCATGTTTTTAAAAAACTGAGTCATGAACACACCACTGGGTGTGTAAGGAAGGTGTAGTCACTGCCAGACAAAGGCTCCCGGGAGAGAGTGAGCTGATCTCTGGGCCAGAGTTGGGCTTCTGCTCTCCTACTAAGAGTTTGAAAAGCCTTTTGGGGAAGTCATGCTGAGGCTCTGAGTGAGTCCTGAGGAACATGGGGCTCAGGAAAGTCAGGGAACACCTTTTGTATGGAGCAGGTATTGGATCTCTGGAAGAAATTTCAGAGCTGTTTGCTGCTTTGTATTTTCTGCTTCTAAGCTCATTGTGGATGAATTTCCATCAGGGAGGATGTTGAGCAGAATCCTCGAAGGGGTGGGTAAATGAGTATCCCCAGGTGGCCCAGGCAGTGGTTTTTAAAGGGTGACTCCTGTTTTTAATGTGGAGATCCTGCACTCTGGAAATTTTCACCCTTTAATTCTTGGTATTTTCTTGTATTATTTCATTGATGATTTCCTCCCTATCTGTTTACTCTCCCTGAAAGTTTGTTTATTTGAGATTCAACATCTGCACTTGTCTTCTAATTTTCCTTGCTTTTCTATCATATTTTCTACATCATTATCCTTCCAGGAGACTTCCTTAATTTTGTCTTCCAACACTTCAATTGATTTTTTAATTTGTGCTGTAATGTTTTAATTTTCCGCAAGCCATATTTGTTTGTTTCTTGAATATTCATTTGTTTGCTTTAAAATAGCACCCTGTCTCTGTTCCACGGATGCAAAACTTCTCTTATCTCTCTGAGGCAATTAAAGCTATTTAAAAATATTATTTTTCTCTCTGAATAGTATGTAGATATTTACAGTTAATAATTTTTACAATAGGGATGAAAACTCAGTCTAACTTCAGAGCCTGCTCTCTTCACCATTGTCCAAAAATGCCTTCATTTTAATAAACATTGAATTTTGGCCATTTAGTTTGGCCAGTTCCACTAAAACTAAATAAAAAGTTTTAAAGAATTAATACACAGAAATCTGTTGCATTCCTCTACACTAACGATGAACTAGCAGAAAGAGAAATCAGGAAAACAATTCCATTCACAATTGCATCAAAAAGAATAAAATGAATCTAACCAAGGAAGTGAAAGACCTATACTCTGAATACTACAACATACTCATGAGAGAAATTAAAGAAGACAGCAATAAATGAAAATACATCCCATGCTCATGGATAGGAAGAATTAATATTGTCAAAATGGCCATCCTGCTTAAAGCAATCTACAGATTCAATGCAATCCCTATCAAAATACCAACAGCATTTTTCAATGAACTAGAGCAAATTGTTCTAAAATTCATATGGAACCACAAAAGACCCTGAATAGCCAAAGCAATCCTGAGAAGGAAGAATAAAGCTGGGGGGATTATGCTCCCCAACTTCAAACTCTACTACAAAGCCAGAGTGATCAAGACAATTTTGTACTGGCACAAGAACAGACCCATAGACCAGTGGAAGAGACTATAGAGAGCCGAGATATAAACTCAAGCATATATGGTCAATTAATATACGATAAAGGAGCCATGGACATACAATGGGGAAATGACAGCCTCTTCAACAACTAGTGTTGGCAAAACTGGACAGCTACTTGCAAGAGAATGAAACTGGATTATTGTCTAACCCCATACATAAAAGTAAACTCAAAATGGATTAAAGACCTGAATGTAAGTCATGAAACCATGAAACTCTTAGAAGAAAACATAGGCAAAAATCTCGTGAATATGAACATGAGCAACTTTTTCCTGAACGCATCTCCTTGAGCAAGGGAAACAAAAGCAAAAATGAACTCATGGGATTACATCAAACTAAAAAGCTTCTGTACAGCAAAGGACACCATCAACAGAACAAAAAGGTATCCTACAGTATGCGAGAATATATTTGTAAATGACATTCTGACAAGGGGTTAACATCCAAAATATATAAAGAATTCACATGCCTCAACACCCAAAAAGCAAATAACCCAATTAAAAAGTGGTCAGAGGATATGAACAGACAGTTCTCCAAAGAAGAAATTCAGATGGCCAACAGGCACACGAAAAGATGCTCCACATCACTAATTATCAGGGAAATGCAAATAAAAACCACAATGAGATATCACCTCACCCCAGTTAGGATGCCAGTATCAAAAAAACTATGAACAACAAATGCTAGCGAGGATGTGGAGAAAGGGGAGCCCTCCTACACTGCTTGTGGGAATGTAGGGTAGTTCAGCCATTGTGGAAAGCAATATGGAGGTTTCTCAAAAAACTAAAAATAGAAATACCATTTGACCCAGGAATTCCACTCTTAGGAATTTATCCAAAGAATATAATTTCTCAGATTCAAAAAGACATATGCACCCTTATGTTTATTGCAGCACTATTTACAATAGCCAAGATATGGAAGCAACCTAAGTGTCCATCAGTAGATGAATGGATAAAGAAGATGTGGTACATATACACAATGGAATACTATTCAGCCATATGAAAGAAACAAATCCTACCATTTGCAACAACTGGATTGACCTGGTAGATACTATGCTCAGTGAAATAAGCCAGGCAGAGAAAGACAAGTACCAAATGATTTCCCTCATTTGTGGAGTACAACAGCAAAGCAAAACTGAAGGACCAAAACAGCAGCAGACTCACAGACTCCAAGAAGGGACTAGCGGTTACCAAAGGGGATGGGGTGTGGGAGGGCAGGTGAGGAGGGAGGGAGAAAGGGATTGAGAGGTGTTATGATTGGCACACATGGTGTTGGGGAGATCATGGGGAAGACAGTGTAGCACAGAGATGACAAGTAGTGACTCTGTGGCATCTTGCTGCACTGATAACAGTGATTGCAATGGGGTGTGGGTGGGGACTCAATAATATGGGTGAATGTAGTAACCACATTGTTTTTTCATGTGAAATCTTCATAAGAGTGTGTATCAATAACATCTTAATAAAAAATAAATTAATAAAAAAAGATTTAAAGAAAACAAATCATAGGAGGGGAAGAAGAGGGGAAGATGACAGCCACAACATTTTAGAAACTGGATTTTTGTGAGAAAATATTGAGCTAATTTGTTTAAAAGGCTTAGCATGGTGACTGGCACCCAATAAATACATCATAAATTTTAGAAATGATTAATATAATAGTGCTTTTAAAAAATAAAGAACTTCTTTTCAAAAATATTTTTTTTTTGAGAGGGCATCTCTCATATTTATTGATCAAATGGTTGTTAACAACAATAAAATTCAGTATAGGGGGGTCAATGCTCTATGTACAATCATTAATCCATCTCAAGCCTAATTCTCGTCAGTCTCCAATCTTCTGAAGCATAACGAACAAGTTCTTACATGGTGAACGAATTCTTACATAGTGAATAAATTCTTACATGGTGAACAGTACAAGGGCATTCATCACAGAAACTTTCGGTTTTGATCATGCATTATGACCTATAAAGAATCAGGTCAAATATGAATATTCGTTTGATTTGTGTACTTGATTTATATGTTGATCCCACATTTCTCCTATTATTATTATTATTTTTATTTTTAATAAAACGCTGAAGTGGTAGGTAGATGCAAGATAAAGGTAGAAAACATAGTTTAGTGCTGTAAGAAGGCAAATGTAGATGATCAGATGATCAGGTGTGTGCCTATGGACTAAGTATTAATCCAGGCTTGACAAGGGCAGCAAGACATCCACGGATGCAGAAGATTTCTCTCAAAGCAGGGGGGGTGAGTTTCTGAGCCTCACCTCTGTTGATCCCCAAATTCTCACCTGATGGCCCCCCTGCGACTGTGCCTGTCTTAGGTTGTTCCTCCCTTGAGGAATCTTACCCGTCTCTGGCTAACCAGTCATCTTCCGGGGCCATACAGGGAAAAGTAAAGTTGGTAAGTGAGAGAGAAGCCATATTGTTTGCAAAGGTTAGCTTTTACTTCTTTGCAGATTTATGCCCTGTGGCTTCTATGCCCAGCACTTGTCTCGAGGTATCTTTACCACCTGGAGGAATTATGATACTCGGTAAATTCGATATGAGGCACGAATTCTATTTAAGGGTTGTAATTAGGAAGGAAGAAGAAAAGCTATAGATGTAGCATATGAAGGAAACATGGGAGGATTGATTATTTCTTTGACATATCTTCTTGTATAGTACCTTAAGTATGTATAGGTTTTAAACTACTAACTAATTTGCACACACATATTAACATAATAGGAATACAGTGACATAAACAAAGCAAATCTATAATTACCATCCATCTCCAGTGAAGCCAAGAAAACCATTTAGGCACCCTAGGCATTTGTGAAAATTTATCTATGATATGATGGATATTGTCCAACTGTACTTGAACCATCAGACAAATTAAAGCAGCCCATTTCTGGGATCTGTTCACATCCCATATGTTCTTTTAACCATAGATAGTCTATAGTCATGAGATTTTGGAGCGCTACAACTTGCACCCCTCCCAACTCCTGGTTGAGTTCCAACAGTACAGATCCGGTCAAATTCGTTGTCTCACTGTATGCACATGCCAGCCTAGACATCTACCTCCTCATTCCTATGGCCAGTCCAGGAGACGGTGGGCTGGATGCAGCCACAACTGCAGCATCGTCCGGATCCCTGTGGAGGCTTTTTGATGATCATCCCCCGGCACAAGTCCTCCAGAGAGTGCTGATGCCGGAAGCTCCTCCTCGTATCGTATCTTAGTTCATTTTCTGGGTATCCAAGCTAGGCCTTGATCTTCTGCATAGAAACAAACAGGCCCTTTGCCCACACTTTGACATGCCGTCTATACCACTGTGCAGAACTCATTGGAGGTCAGCACACAGTAACTGCTTTTTTTTTTTTTTTTTAATTAAGAGAAAGGTATATTATCAGAAAAGAGTACCTCCAAAGCTGATCATCTGACACCCTTTAAGTGATCAACATTAAGGGTATTTAAAGCATGCGTTGATCTTTGATTTACCAATAGTTTTATCCTGTTAAGGAGTAATCCCCCTTTTCTTTCTTTCTTTCTTTCTTTCTTTCTTTCTTTTTTTTTTTTTTTTATATTTTTAATCTACACTTACATGAAGAATACTATGTTTACTATGCTCTCCCCTATATCAGGTCCCCCCTAACAACCACATTAAGGTTACTGTCCATCAGCTTAGCCAAATGTTCTAGAGTCACTACTTGTCCTCTCTGTGTTGTGCAGCCCACCCTCCCCTTTCTCCCTCCCCCCCATGCATGCTAATCTTAATACCCCCCTTCTTCTTCCCCCCCCTTATCCCTCCCTGCCCACCCATCCTCCCCAGTTCCTTTCCCTTTGGTACCTGTTACTCCATTTTTGGGTTCTGTAATTCCACTGCTGTTTTGTTCCTTCAGTTTTTCCTTTGTTCCTATACTCCTCAGATGAGTGAAATCATTTGGTATTTCTCTTTCTCCGCTTGGCTTATTTCACTGAGCATAATACTCTCCAGCTCCATCCATGTTGCTGCAAATGGTTGGATTTTTCCACTTCTTATGGCTGAGTAGTATTCCATTGTGTATATGTACCACATCTTCTTTATCCATTCATCAACCGATGGACATTTAGGTTGTTTCCAATTCTTGGCTATTGTAAATAGTGCTGCGATAAACATAGGAGTGCATCTGTCTTTCTCAAACTTGATTGCTGCGTTCTTAGGGTAAATTCCTAGGAGTGGAATTCCTGGGTCAAATGGTAGGTCTGTTTTGAGCATTTTGATGCACCTCCATACTGCTTTCCACAATGGTTGAACTAATTTACATCCCCACCAGCAGTGTAGGAGGGTTCCCCTTTCTCCACAGCCTCGCCAACATTTGTTGTTGTTTGTCTTTTGGATGGCAGCTATCCTTACTGGTGTGAGGTGATACCTCATTGTAGTTTTAATTTGCATTTCTCTGATAATTAGCGATGTGGAGCATCTTTTCATGTGTCTCTTGGCCATCTGTATTTCTTTTTTGGAGAACTGTCTGTTCAGTTCCTCTGCCCATTTTTTAATTGGGTTATTTGTTTTTTGTTTGTTGAGGCGTGTGAGCTCTTTGTATATTCTGGACGTCAAGCCTTTATTGGATCTGTCATTTTCAAATATATTCTCCCATACTGTAGGGTTCCTTTTTGTTCTATTGATGGTGTCTTTCACTGTACAGAAGCTTTTCAGCTTAATGTAGTCCCACTTGCTCATTTTTGCTGTTGTTTTCCTTGCCCGGGGAGATATGTTCAAGAAGAGATCACTCATGTTTATGTCTAAGAGGTTTTTGCCTATGTTTTTTTCCAAGAGTTTAATGGTTTCATAACTTACATTCAGGTCTTTGATCCATTTTGAGTTTACCTTTGTATATGGGGTTAGACAATGGTCCAGTTTCATTCTCCTACATGTAGCTGTCCAGTTTTGCCAGCACCATCTGTTGAAGAGACTGTCATTTTGCCATTGTATGTCCATGGCTCCTTTATCAAATATTAATTGACCATATATGTTTGGGTTAATTTCTGGGGTCTCTAATCTGTTCCACTGGTCTGTGGCTCTGTTCTTGTGCCAGTACCAAATTGTCTTGATTACTATGGCTTTGTAGTAGAGCTTGAAGTTGGGGAGTGAGATCCCCCCTACTTTATTCTTCTTTTTCAGGATTGCTTTGGCTATTCGGGGTCTTTGGTGTTTCCATATGAATTTTTGAATTATTTGTTCCAATTCATTGAAGAATGTTGCTGGTAATTTGAGAGGGATTGCATCAAATCTGTATATTGCTTTGGGCAGGATGGCCATTTTGACGATATTAATTCTTCCTAGCCATGAGCATGGGATGAGTTTCCATTTATTAGTGTCCCCTTTAATTTCTCTTAAGAGTGACTTGTAGTTTTCAGAGTATAAGTCTTTCACCTCTTTGGTTAGGTTTATTCCTAGGTATTTTATTCTTTTTGATGCAATGGTGAATGGAATTGTTTTCCTGATTTCTCTTTCTATTGATTCGTTGTTAGTGTATAGGAAAGCTACAGATTTCTGTGTATTAATTTTGTATCCTGCAACTTTGCTGTATTCCGATATCAGTTCTAGTAGTTTTGGAGTGGAGTCTTAAGGGTTTTTTATGAACAGTATCATATCATCTGCAAATAGTGACTTTTTAACTTCTTCTTTACCAATCTGGATTCCTTGTATTTCTTTGTTTTGTCTGATTGCCGTGGCTAGGACCTCCAGTACTATGTTAAATAACAGTGGGGAGAGTGGGCAGCCCTGTCTGGTTCCCGATCTCAGAGGAAATGCTTTCAGCTTCTCGCTGTTCAGTATAATGCTGGCTGTGGGTTATCATATATGGCCTTTATTATGTTGAGGTACTTGCCCTCTATTCCCATTTTGCTGAGAGTTTTTATCATGAATGGATGTTGAATTTTGTCAAATGCTTTTTCAGCATCTATGGAGATGATCATGTGGTTTTTGTCTTTCTTTTTGTTGATGTGGTGGATGATGTTGATGGATTTTCGAATGTTGTACCATCCTTGCATCCCTGGGATGAACCCCACTTGGTCATGGTGTATGATCCTTTTGATATACTGTTGAATTCTGTTTGCTAATATTTTATTGAGTATTTTTGCATCTACATTCGTCAGGGATATTGGTCTGTAATTTTCTTTTTTGGTGGGGTCTTTGCCTGGTTTTGGTATTAGGGTGATGTTGGCCTCATAGAATCTGTATGGGAGTATTCCCTCTTCTTCTATTTTGTGGAACACTTTAAGGAGAATGGGTATTATGTCTTCTCTGTGTGTCTGATAAAATTCCGAGGTAAATCCGTCCGGCCCCGGGGTTTTGTTCTTGGGTAGTTTTTTGATTACTGTTTCAATTTCTTTGCTTGTAATTGGTTTGTTTAACTTTTGTGTTTCTTCCTTGGTCAGTCTTGGGAGGTTGTATTTTTCTAGGAAGTTGTCCATTTCTTCTAGGTTTTCCAGCTTGTTGGCATATAGGTTTTCATAGTAGTCTTTAATAATTCTTTGTATTTCTGTGGAGTCTGTGGTGATTTTTCCATTCTCATTTCTGATTATGTTGATTTGTGTTGACTCTCTTTTTCTCTTAATAAGTTGGGCTAGAGGCTTATCTATTTTCTTTATTTTCTCAAAGAACCAGCTCTTGGTTTCGTTGATTTTTGCTATTGTTTTATTCTTCTCAATTTTGTTTATTTCTTCTCTAATCTTTATTATGTCCCTCCTTCTGCTGACTTTAGGCCTCATTTGTTCTTCTTTTTCCAGTTTTAATAATTGTGATGTTAGACTATTCATTTGGGATTGTTCTTCCTTCTTCAAGTGTGCCTGGATTGCTATATACTTTCCTCTTAAGACTGCTTTCGCTGCATCCCACAGAAGTTGGGGCTTAGTGTTGTTGTTGTCATTTGTTTCTATATATTCCTTGATCTCTATTTTGATTTGTTCATTGATCCATTGATTATTTAGTAGCATGTTGTTAAGCCTCCATGTGTTTGTGAGCCTTTTTGTTTTCTTTGTAGAATTTATTTCTACTTTCATACCTTTGTGGTCTGAAAAATTGGTTGGTAGAATTTCAATATTTTGGAATTTACTGAGGCTCTTTTTGTGAGCTAGTATGTGGTCTATTCTGGAGAATGTTCCATGTGCACTTGAGAAGAATGTATATCCTGTTGCTTTTGGATGTAGAGTTCTATAGATGTCTATTAGGTCCATCTGTTCTAGTGTGTTGTTCAGTGCCTGTGTGTCTTTACTTATTTTCTGCCCGGTGGATCTGTCCTTTGGGGTGAGTGGTGTGTTGAAGTCTCCTACAATGAATGCATTGCAGTCTATTTCCCTCTTTGGTTCTGTTAGTATTTGCTTCACATATGCTGGTGCTCCTGTATTGGGTGCATATATATTTAGAATGGTTATATCCTATTGTTGGACTGAGCCCTTTATCATTATGTAGTATCCTTCTTTATCTCTTGTTACTTTCTTTGTTTTGAAGTCTATTTTGTCTGATATTAGTAGTGCAACCCCTGCTTTCTTCTCACTGTTGTTTGCCTGAAATATGTTTTTCCATCCCTTGACTTTTAGTCTATGCTTATCTTTGGGTTTAAGGTGAGTTTCTTGTAAGCAGCATATAGATGGGTCTTGCTTTTTTATCCATTCTATTACTCTATGTCTTTTGATTGGTGCATTAAGTCCATTTACATTTAGGGTGACTATTGAGAGATATGTACTTATTGCCATTTCAGGCTTTAGATTCGTGGTTACCAAAGGTTCAAGGTTAGCTTCTTTAGTATCTTACTGCCTAACTTAGCTCGCTTATTGAGCTGTTATATACACTGTCTGTAGATTCTTTTCTTCTCTCCCTTCTTATTCCTCCTCCTCCATTCTTCATATGTTGTGTGTTTTGTTCTGTGCTCTTTTTAGGGGTGCTCCCTTCTAGAGCAGTCCCTGTAGGATGCCCTGTAGAGGTGGTTTATGGGAAGCAAATTCCCTCAGCTTTTGCTTGTCTGGGAATTGTTTAATCCCGCCATCATATTTAAATGATAGTCGTGCTGGATACAGTATCCTTGTTTCAAGGCCCTTCTGTTTCATTGCATTAAGTATATCATGCCATTCTCTTCTGGCCTGTAGGGTTTCTGTCGAGAAGTCTGATGTTAGCCTGATGGGTTTTCCTTTATAGGTGACCTTTTTCTCTCTAGCTGCCTTTAAAACTCTTTCCTTGTCCTTGATCCTTGCCATTTTAATTACTATGTGTCTTGGTGTTGTCCTCCTTGGATCCTTTCTGTTGGGGGTTCTGTGTAATTCCATGGTCTGTTCGATTATTTCCTCCCCCAGTTTGGGGAAGTTTTCAGCAATTATTTCTTCAAAGAGACTTTTTATCCCTTTTCCTCTTTCTTCTTCTTCTGGTACCCCTATAATACGAATATTATTCCTTTTGTATTGGTCACACATTTCTCTTAGTGTTGTTTCATTCCTGGAGATCCTTTTATCTCTCTCTATGTCAGCTTCTATACGTTCCTGTTCTCTGGCTTCTATTCCTTCAATGGCCTCTTGCATCTTATCCATTCTGCTTATAAATCCTTCCAGGGATTGTTTCACTTCTGTGATCTCCTTCCTTACCTCTGTGATCTCCTTCCAGACTTCATCCCACTGCTCTTGCATTTTTCTCTGCATCTCATCCCACTGCTCTTGCATTTTTCTCTGCATCTCATCCCATTGCTCTTGCATTTTTCTCTGCATCTCTGTGAGCATGTTCATGATTTTTATTTTGAATTCTTTTTCAGGAGGACTAGTTAGGTCTGTCTTCCTCTCAGGTGTTGTCTCTGTGATCTTTGTCTGCCTGTAGTTTTGCCTTTTCATGGTGATAGAGATAGTTTGCAGAGCTGGTACAAGTGACTGCTGGAAGAGCTTCCCTTCTTGTTGGTTTGTAGCCTTTTCCTGGGAGAATAGCGACCTCTAGTGGCTTGTGCTGGGCAGCTGTGCGCAGACAGGGCTTCTGCTTCCTGCCCAGTTGCTTTGGGGTTTATCTCCACTGTTGCTGTGGGCTTGGCCTGGCTGGGGCTGTTCCTCCAAAATGGTGGAGCCCCGTTGGAGGCGGAGCGGCCGGGGGGCTATTTATCTCCGTAAGGGGCCTCTGTGCTCCCTGCTGCCCAGGGGGTTAGAGTGCCCAGAGATCCCCAGATTCCCTGCCTCTGGTCTAAGTGACCTGTCCTGCCCCTTTAAGACTTCCAAAAAGAACTCTCCAAACCAAAACAACAACAGCAACAATGAGAGAGGGAACAGAAAGAAAAAAAAAGGAAAAAACACGCGATTTTTTTTTTTTTTATGTCCTCAGGTGCCTGTCCCAGGCACCCACTCACTGGTCCTGCTGCCCTGTCTCCCTAGCACCAGGGTCCCTGTCCTTTCAAGGTTTCCTAAAAGCACCCACCCACCGGTTCCGCAGGGAAGGAACGCTCGATATTCTTTGTCCTCAGGTGCTGGTCCCAGGCACCCGCTCACCAGTCCCGCCGCCCTGCCTCCCTAGCACCGGGGTCCCTGTCCCTTTAAGGCTTCCAAAAAGCAGTCGCCAAAAAGAGAGAAAAAAAGGGGAAAAATGCGCGATTTCCTCTGTCCTCAGGTGCCGGTCTCAGGCACCCGCCCCCCGGTCCCGCAGGGAAAAACTTGGGATATTCTTTGTCCTCAGGCGCCGGTCTCAGGCACCCGCTCACCAGTCCCGCCACCCTGCCTCCCTAGCACTGGGGTCCCTGTCCCTTTAAGGCTTCCAAAAAGCGCTCGCCAAAAAGAGAAAAAAAAAAGGGGGAAAACGCGCGATTTCCTCTGTCCTCAGGCGCCGGTCTCAGGCACCCGCCTGCCAGTCCTGCAGGGAGAAACGCGGGATATTCTTTGTCCTCAGGTGCCGGTCCCAGCCACCTGCTCACCGGTCCCGCCACCCTGCCTCCCTAGCAACAGGGGCCCATCCCTTTAAGGCTTCCAAAAAGCACTCGCCAAAAAAAAACCGCTCCGGTTTCTTTCCACCCGCCGGGAGCCGGGGGGAGGGGCGCTCGGTTCCCGCCGGGCTGGGGCTTGTATCTTACCCCCTTCGCAAGGCTCTGGGTTCTTGCAGGTGTGGATGTGGTCTGGATGTTGTCCTGTGTCCTGTGGTCTCTATTTTAGGAAGATTTTTCTTTGTTACATTTTCATAGCTCTATGTGTTTTTGGGAGGAGATTTCCACTGCTCTACTCACGCCGCCATCCTGGCTCCGCCCCCTCAAAAATATTTTAAATGTGTTGTGTGTAATTTAAGAGCTTCCTTGTACTTAGCCAGGCTCTTACTTCTAAATGTGAAAGTTGAACCAGGAAAAAAAAAACCTTTATCATGACATTGGAGTAATAATTTTTTGACTAAATTCATTTATATTCTAAGGGAAAAATATCTGATGCGTGATGTATAGAGGAAAGAAATACCTTATCAAAATATGAATATGAAAGTTCATGGTGAGTGGTATATTGGAACTTGACACATCTCATTTCAACTGGGAGACACCCATAGATAATGCTACACTAATGTGGAAACAACACATAAAATATTATATGAAAGTATAGTCTCTAAATCATGGCAAAAGTAAATAAATTCAGAAGGGTTTGTTGAACACCGATGATATATTGAAAAAACCAAGTGCTGATTTTGGGGCGAATCAAAAGATAAAATCTTGATCTATACCTTCAAATAGCCTGTTGGAGCAGATGAGATACTTGCTAGTTAACTATAAGTCAAGGAAGAATTAAGTAGTGATTTTAACAGAAGTGCAAAGGAGTTTGGCAGAAGGAATAATTAATGTTGACCAAGGGGACTGATGAAGGATTCACTGAGAAGGGGGCATTTGAACTTGATTTTGTGGTTGGGCTAGGGCTCCCTCCTTTTGAAGGAAGTTCAGAAGCAAAGCGAAATGGGGAAATGTGTTTCCTATTCCAAGTGCTATCTGGCTCTTAATGTGCTGTCTGTCCTCACCTCTTACTATAGGTGGGGCAGGGTCACACAATTTAAGTGTTAAATGTTCTTAAATGAGTTCATTGGCTGATTTTCTTTCTCAAGTACACTGTCATCTCATAAGAGACAGATACCATGTTACATAATTATTTTGTATTTCTCCCCAAGCAAATCTTGCAGTGTTGGTACATGGCAGATTCTCCATAAACACTTGTTGATTGATACAGGAACTTTTCACTGCTTAGACAATACATTTTAATGTAGGAAAGCAGTACATAAGCAAAATATTAGAGCTCTAGGATTCCAATTATTTCAAAAATATTTTGAACTTAGTTAATATATACCTATCTTTTTAGTGGATGAGTCCAAAGAGTAATCACAACAACAAAAAAATCAAACACTTGAGTTCTCAAAAATGAATTTACTCATACAGACACCCACTGCAAAAAAAAAAAAAAGCCATTAGAAAAGTACTTATCTCCCAGCGAAAGTGCCCATGCTGAAATATTTAGAACTTTTATGAAGGAACTCCAGTAGAACTGGATCATGTTGGAAACACATGCCCCCTTCTCAGTGAATCCTTCAACAGTCCCCTTGGTCAACATTAATTATTCCTTCTGCCAAACTCCTTTGTACTTCTGTTAAAATCACTACTTAACAAAAGGACATAATGTTTGCTGCTCCTTGAGTAGGGTTTATTTCTGTAGTTCCTACTATGCAACTCATTGGACTACTTAGAACTATCTAAGCCTCTGCTTGACTGCCTCAGAGTCCTGCCTTAGGAATTGCGCTTCTTTTAACAGAACAAACTTCCTAATCTATTTTAGAATTCAAAGTTCAGCAATTCAACTATTAAACCATTTTATAAGATATCCAGAAAGGACGCCATTCACATGGACTTCCTTGATCACCCTTCTGTGCAATGCAGGCAAGTCTCTTCATGCCGTGAATTTATTCCACTAAATTGGTCACACACACACAGAGCTCTCATTTCTGCAAGATTTGAGCATGGACTGAAAGGTCCTAAAGGATGCACTTCTATATTTGAAGAAATGTTGAAGACAATTGTATGCATCTGAAAGTCCTTTGAGAAGAACAGATTCCAGGGCAATAACGTGAGACCTATCAAGTATAAATCCTGGCAGAGCAATTAAAAATCTTCAGGGACATTGTGGCCAGCCACCTCGTTGAAGTATAAGCCAAGGATGTAATCTTCCTTGACTTTCTGAAGATCTTGGTGTTTACAAGAACACTCACCAAGAAATGGAAAACAAGCTGCCTCAGGGACACACAAGTTTCGGCAGTGCTAAGATGCAGACACAGCTTCTTCACTGGGCTCTCTGGCTTTATTCCTGCCTGGGATACTGCCACACGCCCATGACAGTGTAGGGAGGTAAAGGAACAGGGACAGGCAGCCCCCTATTGCTGTGGTTTCCAGGGTGTCTTGTTCCCAGAGGGAATAGGGCGGAAGAAGGACACACCAGCAATATCTAATGCTTGTGCATTACCCTTGAAGTTTCCAAAGCATATTGCATGAAAGGTGGCTGTAGGAGTGTGTGTATGTGTGTCAGGGTGAGGGGGTGGGAGGGAGAGGTGGGGAGACCAGAAGCAGCAAATGACCAGAAGGTCCTTTGAATGAATTACTTTTCAATCCTTTCATCTTTAATGACCAAGTTTTCTGTGCCCAGAAATGCCCTGTGCTAAGAATACTGTATTAGACAAAGAAGTTCAAGCAGTAAGTAGACTTGCCTGGTGGGAGGCTTTTTGCCTCATAGGTGGTTATGCTCACACAAGATTCAACTGAGGTGAGCTGAAGAAACTTACCTGCCGTTATTCAGGTAGTGCCCATCCTGGAGAACCCAGGTTGCTCAGGTGTCCAGTCTGATAACCTAGTGGGACTTAGAGTTTTGGTTTGGGCTGATCCTATTTTAGGTGATAAGCTCCTTAAGGACAGGCAATATTTTTTCTGTCTTCAGGTTCCCAGTGCTTACCAGCATGTTCTGGAGAGGGAGGGAATGTGGTGAGTTCGAGAACCTAATGTTTGCTAGCCAGTTCCAGAAGCTAGGTATTTTAAAGGGAGAGGAAATTGGGAAAGGGGGAAATCAAGTGTTGGCAATAAAGCAGGAAAATTCTACAGAAATAAGAGTAATGAAAGTAAGAACCCAGTCCTGAAAAACATTCTGAGATCAGGACTGGGAGGGATGAGCAAAGAGGCCGTGCTAGGGAGTGAGGATAAGCAGGTTCAATACCTTGGACAGTGTCCTCAGGGCCCTTGTGCAAGCGCCTTGGCCTCTCAACTCCTGGGGAACGAGCGGGTCACAGGAAGTCTGGTATCTGATAACACCAAGTGGCCAAAGTCATCTCAAAAATCATCTTCTGCCTCCCTTTCCTTGGCCTCCTTATCTCTTGTAATATTTTCCTAACGGCAAGCCTGGGCTGTCTTCTTTTGTGTCAGTCTTATTTTCTCTAAGACCACAATGTTTCTTCTTTCATGTTCTTTGCAGTTCTGTCAGTGAACTGCATAGTAGGTGTTTCAGAAACTCTTAGTCTGAGAAACTCCCTGTATCCCTGGTGGAAGGGCTGTGGACCCCGTCCTCTTTCCTGTTTCCTTTCAGGCTAAAGAGAATCTCTAGAGCAGCTGTGCTTTGGATGATACCCGCCAAGGTGTGGGCGTATTCCCTCCTTGGCCAGGGAAAGTGCCCTTTGGTTTCAAAAGGATGGGGGGAAATAGCAAAAATGAGTTCTAAGGATATTGGTAAGCTTCATCCGAGTATTGGGTCTAAAATAGATGTTAGGCAGGGGATAGGGAGGCAAATACCAGGGTCAGAGGATGAAGCCAAGCTGAAAGTGGACGGGAGAAAGGGGACAGCTGGGCCAAGGAAGTAAGAGGTGGTGGTTTCCATGCTGCTTGCTAGCTTTGCTGCTGGCTCACGTTTGAGTGAGTGTAGGCATCTACAGAGGCCAGCGCAGGGATAAAGTATCGATTTCTCAGGCAGGGGCAGGGTTAGACAGAGACTTTCCTTTGCCTTAAGCTGCCTGAGATGCAGACAGAGAATAGTCTCACACAGGATGGGTCACACTAACCCCTCCTGCCCTTGGGAGAGAACAGACTTGCCTGACTGCAAAACCTCTACTTCTGTTTCTATTACTGCCAAAAGATAGCCATCTAACTGGTTTGCACAGAGAAAAATGAGTATTTCAGAACAGGAAATCCCATCCTGTGCACAGAGGGTAGTAATTCGGAACCCTGAAGTGCTTGATGCATTGCAATATGTTGTTTTCAGGAAAAATTCAATTTGGTGTCTGATGTCACAACCAAACTATATGTCTGTCACTAAGTACTCTGACTTTTGTCCATGAAGATGGAGAGAATGCTTTTGACAGGAAGGGAAGAGCTTTCTACTGATGTTGCTTAGTAACCACAACCTCACTTTTTTTTCAGTTTGTTGTTTTTAAAAATTCTACATCATGTTAAATTAATCTGAGGCATTTGGTTCCTATTTGTGTTCAGTGGCTGCTGTACAAACACAAGAAGGTGGACATACTTCCTTCTGGGCATTTAACTTACTAACCTGGCCACAGGATCTAGGAGCAATTGTTATCAACTTGAGGCAATGGACAAATTGGGCAGAAAAGGCTTATCTGGGACAATGAACATTGTCTTCACCCACTCACTTTATTGTCCCCCCAGCTGAGAATCAGTTTCTCTGCTCCTATACTGAAGGGTGATCACTGAAGTGTCTTTCCTTCTTGGCCACGGCCTCTCTGGCTCTGGACCTCCATCAGTGGGTGCCATGTCTTTATCTGTCCAGTCTACTTTTTGCCTGTTTCCAGCTGCCTGGTCCCTTTGCTCAATGACTTGGTATGGTGGTGCCTACACTGACTCTTCTGTGATTAAAGTATGGTCCTGGACTGGCAGTTCAGGACACTTGGTGCCAATCCTAGCTTTGGCCTGAACTTGCTAACTGAACTTGAGCAAGTTGCTTGGTGCATCAATTAGGATAGGTAAACTGTGCTGCAGGGACAAATAAATCCCCAAATCATTGTGGCTTTACACCACAAAGGTTAGATTCTTGCTTAGGGGGGTCTGGTGAGCACTGGGCAGCTCTCCAGGGCAGCTTTCTTCCATGGGATGATACAGGGATCCAGGCAGCTTTTATACTGAAGTTTCACCATCTCAACATGGGACCACCAAGGGGAAGAATAGAGGGGCACATTAGCTCCTCACTATTTTGGCCAGAAGTGACATGTTACTTCTGCTTATACTGCATGGGCCAGTTCTAGTGACATAGCCACAGCCTAACCTCAGAGAGACTGGGAAATGTAGGAGAACATCTCGAATATTTGGTGAGCAGAAGCTGTCTCTGCCACTCTTGGCATCTTGTGGCTCATTCTAGGCTTCTGCAAAATGACAGGGTTGGACTAGATAATTCCTTAGGACCCTTTATAGCTGTAAAGATCCAGGAGGCTGTGACTAACCACATCGCTGTGATTTCAGAGTAAGTATTCAGACTTCTCTAAGCATAGTTCTATTTTTAAAAAGAATAGATTAACATTATCTTCACCCACTCACTTTATTGTCCTAAGTGGAATAGTGTCACTTCTTTTACCATAAAAACTATTCCTTATTTTTAGAAAAATTAGACAAATTAAAAAACAGTAATTCTATAGGTTAAACTTATTTCAAAACAAATTCTTCAGTTGGGGGAATTTAAGAAAATTCTAATCATTTATTGTCCTAACTACTTCTTAAACAAATGATGAAAAAATCTACAGTATGTATAAACAACTCATTTTTCAATGAGGAAAACACTATTTGGCTTTCTATATTAAAGGATCGTGAAGTTATCTCTAAATTAATGCTGAATTCTCAGAGAAGTAAATAATTTCAACTGAAGGACTGAATTTCAACAAGGAAAGAAAATTCAGGTCTACTTATTGTTTTAAAAAGATATGCCCAGGGGCATCTGTAAATTAATACTTTTAATACATCCTTGTTCACCGATAAGTGAGATTTCTAGCAGCTTGGTAAAGTACTGTGAACGTCTATCCTTTGAAGAATGTCAGTCACCTGGCATTGCCAGTGATGAGCCCATAATTCTATGTGTCATTCAGTTCTATGTAGTATCTATGGTCCTTTTGGTTCTATGGACAGATGGAAACATTTTCTAAATATCTCTTTTGAAGGGTCATTGTTTAATGAGTATACCCAAATAAAATGACTTCCAGACCTGTTCTTCCATTTTGGATTTTTAGCAAAGTTGGTTTTGATTTAGCATGATATCTGCAGTTCTTAAAATTCCATAAATCCCCCTTAGTCTGAGACAGGGAATTCTCATTGTTGATGACTCTAGTGGTTTTAAAACATGGATGAAAGTTATTTGAGACTCATCCCATCAAGAGGTAGATTGTATATGCCTCCACCTCTTGAATCTGGGCAGACTTGGGTTGTTCTGATCAGTAGAGTATGGTAAACTGATGCAGAGGGGCTTAAAAAGTTTGACCATCAAAGGCCATGCTGCTTTTGCCTTACTTGCAGGAACACATGGTCTTACAGCCCTGAGCTGCCACATAGGAAGTCTGGCTGCTCAGGAGGCACCGTGCTGTGACGTGCGGAGGCTGTGTGCAGAGATCTGACTGGTGGTCCCAGTTTA
Organism: Manis javanica; assembly: GCF_040802235.1. Lineage (NCBI taxonomy): Eukaryota > Metazoa > Chordata > Mammalia > Pholidota > Manidae > Manis > Manis javanica. The sequence continues at coordinate 11,791,545 of NC_133164.1, forward strand.
GACCCCGTTTAGTGCAGCTGAATCATATCAGCCCAGGTACTGGACATGTGAATGAAGAAGGCTCCAAATGATCCTGTCCCCCAGCCATTAAGTCTTCGCTAGAGGTTCCAGACCTCGTGGAGCAGATGTAAATGTTCCCAACTGGCCCTGTCTGAATTCCTGACTCAGCACTGTGGGCATGATAAACCAGTGGTTGCCAGGACAGTCACCATCCCTGCTGGCTTGGAATTTGGAATATGCATTATCATGCTTTTTGTTCATTTACAAATGGAATATCTTAACATATTTAGCAGCAAAACCCACACATTTAAGTAGACATTTTCTTCAACAAAGCCACATTCAAAAATGGCATAATTTGATTTGATTTCTTGCTTCTCTACTGCATGAAATTCTAATACTTGAAGGCATGGATTGGATCTTTTCATCTCGTGTGCCCAGAGTCTGGCACTTAGGAGGCATTTAGAACATGTTAACTGAATTGTAAAAGACCAGGTATTGACACAACATCGACAGATGTCTCAAGTTGCCAAGAGATTTTGATATTAACCAGAATGGCTCAGAATTTCAATTATGAAGTTAAAGAGGCTATTCCAATCATTAGTTACCAGGGATTGGCAAACTATGGCCCATGGGCCACATTCACCCCACTGCCCATTTTAATAAACAAAGCTTTATTAGAATGCAAACACCCATTCATTTATGTATTGGCTATAACTGCTTTTATGTTACAGTGGCATAATTAAGTAGCTGTAACAGACACTGGACAGCCCGCAAAGCCCAAAATAATTATCAGGCTCTTTCCAGAAAACTTGCCCAACCCCTGAGTTAGACAACTTGAATGTTAACCTAGTAGTGTAAGAAGCATTGAGAGGTAGTGTAGACTCAAACAGTGGTTCTCAAACTTGAGTGAGTGTCAGATTCATCTGGAAGGGTTGTCAAAGGACAGAGGGCCTAGCCTCACCTCTTGAATGTCTGACTTAGCAGATTCAGGGTAGGGTCTGAGAATTTGCACTTGAACAAGTTCCTGGGTGGTAATGATGCTGCTGGACTGGGGACCATACTTTGGGAGCACTGGAGTAGTAGAAATAGGAATAAAGACAGACACTTCAAGATCTATTCCTGGCTCTGCTGTGACTCTCTAGCTGGATGATCTTGAGTAAGGATCTAATTGCCTCACCTGTATGTTCAGGAGACAGGCCTAAAGCAGGCCTTCCCAGATAATGTCTCAAGGTACTGATTTCGTCTGCTCTCAGGAGGTTGGGTGGGGCCTTGAGCCACTAGCCTCCTTCCCTAAACAACCTCCTTCCTTTATCCCAGAACGCTTTACAAATATTATTTTCCACATGTGCTAAGACATGTAGAAGACCAGGAAGTGTTGGACCAGAGGATTCTTAAGGTCTTTTTAGCTTTGAAATATTACAGGTTTAGGTGTTTTGATTCATAAACACTTCCATCTCAAATATGTATTGGTCATTGTATACTGATGTGGTGGTTAGCCTGTACCACACGTAGGTGGTGCTTGCATTTCTTTCTTATAAATTGGATGCTTTCCTACCTGGTTGCTTGCTTTTTCTCAGGCTGGGATTATGTGTCTGATAGCCTATTCTAAGGCACATGGATTTGATGTTCATCTGGCCATTGAGCACTTACTTGGCACTTCCTCGATGCTGGGGGCTGTCTGGGGTTTGTATCTTCTGCCCTTCCTTGAAAAACACCATCTGTATTCTCCACAGAGGCGTGGCTAGGAACTGAGGCTGTGTTGTCTTTCTACCTCCTCCTCCTCCTCTTCTCTGTTACAACAGAGAAAAATCTGAGAAAGCTATAAAGAGACAAAAAATCTTTTCCTCCCATCTTAAGAGTTCTCCCTGGCATGTGGTAACTTAATAAATGTTGACTGAATGAATAAACAGATGGCATAGTGTGGTGTATGCAGGGCAATAAAAAACCAAGCACCCCTACTTACTACTGTCTGAAATGCAGGCTGTCTCCCTATATATGTATTTGTGCATGTATTTATGTACAGGTATATGACTGAACACACACACACACACACACACATATGTATACACATATTTTGTTAAAGTCAGTGCCATGCTGGATCTTGTTCATAGATATTTCCATGCAATACTGTATGTATTGAACACCTACTAAGTTCAGGTTTATATAAGATGTTGTATAAAGGAAAGTTAAATACAGCTATTATTTTCAGTGAGCTTATAATTTTGCTCTGTAATTATTCTTTGGAAAAGTAGCTGAGAGAGGAGGTGGGCGAAAACTCTTTACTGAGAAACCATCTTTTGTCATAGGTTTGGTTTATAGTCTTTCTGTCTAGTGCCTCCAAATGATATTGAAATGGAATTTATTTGTTACATGGTGAGTGTGAGTCATCGTCTGATGAAGTGGGCACGGTGAATTCCAGAGGCAGCACAGCTAGAATAACATTTATCAAAGCAGAAAAAAGCCAAGGTTGGAAGGAAGCTTGCTCCAGAATAAGCTGAACAATCAAAGGTACACGGTGTACCTTTCTGCACTGAAAAGCTGTCTAGTTTTGTTGTGTATGTGGGTTTAAAAGGCCATTTCTAACTTTTAGCATTACAGCTTCACTTTTGTGGCATTTGCACATTTGCTGTCTGGGACTAAATGTCTGATTTGCTGCCCAGTTTAAAAAAATTTTTCAATTGAAATATAGTTGATATGCAATATTATATTGGTTTTAGATAGATCACATAGTGATTTGACAATTATATATGTTACTAAATGCTCACCACAATCAAAGAGATTACGATATTATTGGTTATATTCCCTATGTGTTACTTCCATCTCCATGACTAATTTATTTTATAACTGGAAGTTTGTACCTCTTTATCCCTCTTCATCCTTCTCATCACTCCCCTTCTGTCCACCTGACAAGGTAACCAACAATCTGTTCTCTATGTTTATTAGTCTATTTCTGCTTGGTTTGTTTGCTCATTTGTTTTGTTTTTTAGATTCCACATATAAGTGAAATCATATGGTATTTGTCTTTCTCTGTCAGACGTATTTCACTTAGCATAATACCTTCTGGATCTATCCATGTCACAAATGGCAAGATTTCATTCTTTTTTATGGCTGAGTAATATTCCATTATGTATATGCACCACATTTTTAACCATTCATCTATTGGTGGACACATAGATTGTTTTCATACTTCTGTATTATAAATAATATTGCAATAAACATAGGGGTGCCACCCAATCTTAATCAGACACAATTGGCATTGAATGATTGATTTCATAAATGTTTACTGATTGCCTACTATACAACTTATAATGGTGTAGCTACAGAGATAGATAAAATCTGATTCCCAACCTCAGATTGGTGGAAGAGAAAAAACAACTTAAAACACTACAATAAGATAAATCCTGAGAAGAGGTAGAAGGAAGAACTAACTACTTGGGCAGCTTCACGGGAATAAACGCTTTTGAGACTTAACATCAGAAAAGTTTTAATATACTCTGTGGTTCATTAGAATGACCTCCAATACAATTAATGAATTTTTGGATTGAAATAAAATCTTGGGAAATAGGATGGCAAACTGAAACTGCTCTTTACTAATATGGCTACATTTTAAGGGGGTTGATCTTTTATTATGAAAGAAATGTGTTGTTGAGTGCCATCCTGAGTGTGGGTGGGCTAAAATAAGTCTGAAGCAGTGTCTGGGAATAGAGGTGGAGAAATTTAATTGTTCTGCATAGAAGAGGGAGAAGAATTGGTAGTCAGAGGGATTAATGGGAAGAGTTATGAGAGGGCAACGAGGAAGGGAGAAGCCGGTGAGGTCATGGAGAGTGGGTCTCTAAGTGGCCTAAAGTGACCAGTGGAAAAGAATCCCTGGGAGTCCAGTGATCTAACGATGGGACATAAGGACATGGTTGCCCAGTGTTCTATCTGAAGTTGCATTGTTGAGATTCACATTGCTTCTTCCTAAAGTTTCATGAAACCTAACACATGCAATTTGTATGTCCTAAGATGCTTTGTATGGGTATGAGTTTGTTGAAAACCAGCTGAGAGCTGCATTCCATGGTGGGTTCTTTGTCATGCAGAAGAGAGAATGTGAACAAGGGGTCAAGAAATTCAAAAGTGGAGCTAATTCACAGGTGAAGACTTCCCAGACCAGAGGTGGAGCTGAGAGTAGAAATTCCTCTGCAACCTGTCAAAACCTTGGCATGAGCATCAAGCTGTAACCAGGAACAAGGGTTCAAGGCAGTTTCTCCAGTATTGGACGGGGAATGGTGGTTATCACAGCCAATAATATCTGGTTTCAACTAGAAATAGACTCTGCCACCCAGTGGCCACCTTTCCTTTGCTGTGGCTTGTGTGATGATAATTACTTAGTGATACTGTGTAGGCCAAAATAAAGTCCTTGACATAAAACATAGATTCTTAGAAGCTGAGATAGCAAATTAATCTGGCATGCATGAATTTTTTGTACCATTTTTCACATTTTGGAATGAGGTAAGGTACAAATGAATGAACAAACAAGAGAAATGACAAATTAGCTTCTTTTGAGACATTTACTTTGACAGCATCGGTTAATTTTGGGGGTTATGATGTGGATTCCTATGATCCTTGGCCAAACACACTAATTTTGTCCCCCATGATTTATTGCAGCTCTTTGGTTAGTAAAGATCTTTCACATCATAAATTGCTGTGTTTGGCAATGTGCTGCCGAAGTATAAATTACGAATCTATATCAACTTGATCAAGTGTTAGAGCAAGTGCCATAATTTGTCTTCCAAAAAGCAGCACAGAATGTTTTCTTCTATAGAGGTGTAATGTGAATCTTTCAACAGAACATTTATTGAAGGCCTACTGCATACAGAGAACTGTTCCTGGGGCTGAGGGAGGAACAGAGGCCCTGGTTCTGTTCATGGGGTGGTGACTCAGAAGCATACCCAATCAATGATCCTCAGCAGTGAGGTACATGTAAAGAGTCACATGAATAGTAGAAGCACTAAGTACTCATGGGTCTCTAAGGAGACAAGCAAAGTGGTGGCTGGGGTCAGATAAACCTCTTAGGAGATTTGAATTATGAACTGCATTGTGAAGAAGATACTTTTTATTTTTTAGAAGTGGCATCCATAAGGTATACATATTTGAAGTGTAAAATTTGACAAGTTTTGGCTCAGGTACACATCCATGAAACCATCATCAAAGCCAAGATAGCATATTCATCACCTCCAGAAGTTTCCTCGTGTTCTTTTGGACCTCTTTCCTCTCACACTTTTCTCCCTCCAGGCAGTCACTGGTCAGCTTTCTGTCATTAGAGTTTGCATCTGCTAGAAATTTTTATCTGGCTTCGTTTAAGTAGTACAGCTATTTTGAAATTCCTCCAACTTGTTGCATGTATCAATAGTTTGTTCTTTTTTTGTCATTGAATAGTAACCCATTGTATCTGCCCATCTGTTGATGGACATTTGAATTGTTTCCACTTCTTGGGTTATTACAAATACGTATGTACATTCATATACAAATCTTTGACAGACATATGCTTTTATTTCTCCTTGGTAATTACCTAGCAGTGCAATGGCTGGCTCATATGACCAGTGTCTGTTTAAGAAAGTTATACATTTTCCATTTATGAAATGATGGTACTATTTTTGCATTACCACCGGCAGTGTATGAGAATTCCACTTGTTCCACATCCACACCAACAGTTGGTACAGCTGGTCTTTTTAATTGTAGCCATTCTAATAGATGTGCAGTGGTATCTCTTTATAGTCTTAATTTCATTGGCCTAATGACCAAAGATGTTGACCATTTTTTCCTGTATTTTTTTACAATTGAAATATCTTCTCTGGTGACATGTCTGTTCACACCTTTTGTCTACTTTTTATTGGGTTGTCTGTTTTATTATTGAGTTCTGAGAGTTCTTCATATATTCTGGATTCAAGCTCTTTATCAAATATATAATTTACTCATATTTTCTCCCATTCTATGGCTTATATTTTCATTCTTTTAATTATATCTTTCAAAGAACCAAGGTTTTTTAATTTTGATGATATTTGATTTATGACATTTTTAATCTTATCAATCATGCTTTTGGTCGTATCTAAAAAATCTTTGTCTAACCAAAGGTCACAAAGTATTCCTCCTATGCTTTCTTTTAGAAATTTTATAGTTTTATATTTTATATCAAGGGCTATGACCCATTTTGAGTTATGGACTAAATTTTAATGAGAAATGAGGAGGATAAAATATGTGAGAGCAAAGGGATTACGGATAATTGCTCCAGTGTGGTCTGGGGACAGTGAGATGACTGGCTTGGGAGGAGCTTGGCACTGTGTGCTTTCTGTACTGCAGTCACATGGCTTCTTCTCTGTTCTGTGAACACGTCACACTCCTTCTGCCACAGGGCCTTGTACATACTGTTCTCTGTATTTGGAGTGATCAGCCTTCAGATCGCTAGTGCTGAGCCTGGTCAACCCAACGTAACCTTTGGCTCACAACTCAAGTGTCCCTTACTCAAGCTTTGTCTGACTCTCCAGACCAAGGCTGCTGTGTTACTCCACTCCACTCCATGTGGACTTCCCCCCAGAGTGGTACAAAGGCATGGTGTTCCTCTTAACTAGCTCAAAAACCTTGTTATACACTTGCATGACACACACAACTTTTTCTTTACAGTAGTCCTTTAATTTGTATTTGTGTCAGTATTTGATTAAAATCTCTTCCTCCAGTAGGCTTTAAGCTTTTCGAGGGTAGGGTCCATGTTTTCTTTTCTTGTAAATGAATCTCTACTGACTAGCACAGTGCCTAGCACATACTACACGCCCCATAAATATTTGTTCAAGGAAGGAAAAAAGAGGGGAGGGTGGAAGGAAAGACTGCACATAACACTGTGAATTAGATTGTTGACAGTGACCTGTTAAATAATTTGGGCTTTATTCTAGACAGTGGAGTTCTAGTTAAACTGTTCAAACAGGGAAAGTAGTATGAATAAAGCAGTATTTTAGAGTATTGTTGATGTGTAATGGGTGGACTAAGGTATGAGAAATGAAAATTTCAAAAAAACCAAGCATCTGTTTGAAATAGTTGGAGGAGCAGAGGGAGAAATGAATAAATGGATGACAGCTGTTACCTAAGGAATGACCTACAGGATTGCGCTGGCTGATGGGAATGAGAAAGAGTAAAGGGGATAGAGCCAGAGTTAACTCAGGAAAGGAAGTCCAGATAATTAGGAATTAGACTGTCACATGGGTTGATAAAGATACTGAGAACAGACAATATTACAGAGAAGATACAAGAAAACTATTTTAGTGCACTTAGTTTAAAAATATTTGCTTACATTTTAAGCTTTATTTGTCTTTGGTGAATTTTATGTTTATATTTATTTTACACTCTAGAAAACAAATATTTTGGGAAAAATCATATGCTTTTTGCCTGGAGCAAAATAACTATGTAAAATTACCTAAAATAGTGATTTGTGGGTTCTATAAAAATGTTATTTGTATCTTGTTTATTTTGTTAAAACTAGTAAGAGTGGGACATAGCTTCCATCCAGTTTGGCCCCCTAAGTCTGAATTCTTCCCTTAAACATCTAAAAGCTGTCTTGGTACTAGGTATTTGGAGGTGTATAAGAGCACCTTTGTATGTTTCCTGGGGGGTTCTGTTTACTCCCCTCAGTGCTCCAGACCATCGGTAGACCTTCAGTTTCTTTACCTGATCCGGAGGAAGGGCTGCCTGTTGGGGGAGCTTTGTGGCTTTGGACAAAACTCATTTGTGCAATGAGGATGCTAATAATGTAAGGTTAAAACGAGATAGTAAACTGCCTTGTACACAGTGTCTAATTAATGTTATCTCTTTTGGACTAAAATAACTTGCAGCCTACAATAAAATTATGAAGTTTGACAATACCAAATGTATGTGAGAATGTGGGTCGTTAAGATATCCCATAAACTGCTGGTGGGAGGGTAATTTGGTATAATCTCTTTGGTAAACTATTTTTCATTGTCTTATAAAATTGCAACTTCACATATTCTGATCCAGAAATTCTAGTTCTACATATGTACCCAAATACAATTAACCCATGTTCATGCCCATTGTGAGATATGTATAAGGATGTTCACAGATGTCCTGTTCGTAAGAACAAGAGCAATGATAATGGGCATTCTACTTTTATTGCTTATTCCTGACTTTAAGAATGTTTCTTTGAGAACGTTTCTAAGGCTAGCTCTGAGTTGAGACAGATTTATTTACCATGTTAAAGTAATATCCATCTATTTCTATAGTATAAAGAATCTTAAATAAGAATGTATGTTGAATTTATCAAATATATTTTTAGCATCATTCATAGAAAGAATACATTTTTATTCTTAGAAGATGGTATGGTGAAATATATTAATAAATTTCTTTTAGTATCCATACATTTTGTATTCTGGAATATACTAGGTCAGATGTATTACCCTATTATAGGTGGATATTATTTGCTAACATTTTACTGAGTATTTTTCTATTAATAGTCATATATCAGTTTGATTTGTATTTGACTTTTCCTGTTAAATCTTTGCTGGATTTTGGTGCCAATATTACTTTATTAAGAAGTACTTAGAAGTTTCCCTTCCTTTTTCATGCTCTAGAACAGATCAGATATTATTGCAAGTATGTGTTATTAGAAGATTTCTTAGAATTCCCCTGTGTAACCATGTGAGCTCATCACTTTTTTGATGGGAACTTGGTGAGACAGAACTCTTTGACAGTTTTTCTTATTTCTTCTCTAGAAACTGGTCTGCTAAGACTTAATAACTTATCTGGTGCTAGTCTGAATAAATTGTGCTTTTCTAGAAAATTGTGCATTTTATCTAATTTTTCAAATTTATTTATAGAGTTGGGCAAAGATCTCTATACATTATTATAATTTTTTTATAGTTATAGTTATTTGCTTCTTACCTCTTTTAAAAAAGTTTTGTGTATTTGTGGTTTCTTCCACTTTTTCCTGTGGTTTACTGCTATGTAACAAACCACTTTATATTTCAGTGGCTTAAAACAATGAACATTTATTTCTTGCTTGTGAATCTGCAGATTAGCTGCAAGTCAGCAAAGCTAGGCTATACCTTAGTCTCCAGGTTCAAGGCTGCAAGGTCAAGGCTGCAGTTCTAGTTTAGATCTGTTCCATGTGTCTCTCATCCTTTCTGGTCCAGTGGCCTCCTGAATTCATGTTGTGCAAGATGAATGGCAGGAAGCAAATGGAAACACAATTCTGAGTCATTCAGCATGGTACTTGTGTGCCGTCAAATATACCCACATTTCATTGGCTGAGACAAGTCACATGAACACCCCCAACATCACTGATGTAGAAAAATACAGTCTGCCTACTATAATGTTACTATAAAGTCATATAGCAAAGGAAGTGGCCATATAATTCTAATATTGAGTGGGCATAAGACTTGAGGACAACAATGTATTCTACCAAAAAATTTATTCTTTTGTCTGTTTTTTACATCCGTCTCACATGGAAAATATTCTTACTCTTACACAGGACATTTGAAAGTCTGATCCAATTATGACCTCTGGGGTCTTATTTATATTACTTTTGAATTTGTTCCTCTTTACTGGGAGAAGTGTGAATTTAAAGACAAATTATTTCCCCTTATTCATCCAGCATGCGAATGATGCAGTAGGGACAGGCTGACCTCCATTAACACACCTATTCAAAAGGGGATGAAGAGGTGGTACATAGGCTGTCTTTGGTTTATAGTGATACTCAAATTCTGTGAGCAGGTATTGCCTAGCCTCTTTATCCCAGGAGTAAGGCATATTTCCTTGTTAGCCTGAAATTCACTTCCTGGGAGTAGGTCCCCATTTTATTGTGCTCTGTGGCTCTTGACTTTGCTGTCTGGGAGTTTCTTTCTTTATCATTATATTCCATAGCCACTTCTGAAGCATGTATTAAAGAATATGCTATCCAAGCCACTTCCTGCCAGAAGAAAGTTGGAACAAAGGTCTTGTATCTTAAATAGTTACAGGCTTAATCCTGAAAATAAGCCTTTTTCAACTGGAAAAGTTTAAATCTCCTGTTAAAGAACTTTTGGCTCAAAGATTCAGAATCAAAACAAAATCTTATAATATCTAGAAAAAAATCATAAAAAAAGGTTTTTTTCAGAATCCATGGATTCTATCTAGGGGATCTTCAGTAGACCCTGCATAAATATGCATAAAATGTCTCCTAAAATGTCTGTGTATATAGTCTTGATTTTCCCAGAGTATGTATAATTAATTCTTGAGAGAGAAGCATATCTGAAAGAGAAGTGTGAGTGTGGCTATCAACACAACAAAGATCAAATATTTAGAAAACTCATGGAAGTTCTTTAGGGACTTGGATTATGGTTTATGTTCTGTGAATATTTGTTCTATGTTTTTTGGTGCGTCAATATTAAACATTATTGTATCTTCTTTTCAGATTTCTTGTCTTATTCTCAGTTAGTGCTTTTGGCCCCAAATTCAATTTTTTTCCCAGTTTTTACAGAACTGAAATTGTGACCCTCTGTTCCTCTTTGACTTTTGCATTTTCTTGGTCCTATGTTTAACACATACCCCTACTTGAGCTCTGCTTTCATCAGTCTTTCCATCTAGTTAGTGGTGTAGAATTTTCTCTTGCTTAGTTTCACCATGTGGGGTAAACTGCAGAATATCCAGAATCTCTCACCTCGCCTTAGTTCATTTACCTATCAGTAGGTGTTTATCCCTTCAGAGCCTCCTGTCGATCTGGGGCAAGGGGTGGAGAGGAAAACGGCCATTCTCTCCTCCCCTCTGTTCCTGGTACCTAATTGGTCTGACATCTGCCGGTCACCAAGGACCCCCCAATGGAGTTCCTCCTGGAAGGGGTGGGTGGGAAGTAGAGAGTGCACCGTGGAGGCCGAGCAAGAGCGGCGGTCAGAGGAGATGGATGGGGCCGGGCCTAGCTAGTGAATTCGAGCAAGCTGTGAGCTGTAAAAAATGGTTTCTCCCAACCTACCCATTCCCTTGACTTATTTCAGTTCCACCGGTTTCATAGGGCATTCACCCTAGGCCAGTAACATCCTTCCTGCTGGAGCTACACTCATAAATGGGGCTTGCGTTTTTGATTTCTCATTCTCCTTGTGGCTTTCAGATGATTCCCCAGCAGGTAAGAGGTTATTCTAAATTTAAACCACATCTTTAAACTGGAAGTTCAACTTAAGAATTATAAAGACAGGTGGGCTTTTATGACAACATATTTAACTGTGTTGATGTTAGTTTTGGTAACAGATAATTTCAAGAGCAGCATAATGACCAATATTTTGATCTGAGAGAAAAGAGGACATCAAGACAACCATGTCTGGATGTATTTTCCAAAAAACTACCAGATAATTTCAAAACTGTATATGGAATATCCCCAATGAAGTTTTTTTTTGAAGTCCTTAAGCAAGCTTCAATGTTCATTCCATTTGTAATTTTAAAAATAATTATATAAAAAGAAAATAATATGAAATTATATGTAGAAGAACTTCCATACTATTGAAGTAAATTGAAGCCAATATAATGGAATGGATCCTGGTTTGCCTTATTTAATCAACCTAGATAGAACTTAAAAGTTTAATACCATGAATGTTAATTTACACCATGAATACCAGTTGATTAAGTAAGAAGTTTGTGGTAATTTTTTAATAAAAGGTTGGGCATTAAATATTCATCAAGAATTATTTCCTTGATTAGACTATTGTTATTAAGGAAGAAATAAGATTGGACCAGAGTCATTCTGAGTCTAGAAATGTACTGTATAAGCATTAGCAGTTTCTTTAATTGATGTTGTTTTTACTGAAATACCACTTTTTGTACTGTAAAAAGAGAATAATATTGAAATATTTTTGTTTTAAAATGTTTTTATTCTTACCTAGAGTCTTGGAATTCAGGTTTTTAAGTTTCTCTTTTTCTTACTATTTAAAGGGGAAAAATCTTTTCCTTCTTACAGCTGAAAATAAAGTATCTTGTATTTTAATAAAATAATTCTCTGTAATTGGCATACATATTTGTTTCACTCAAGGATATTCCTGGTTACTGTTAGCATAAGTGAAGAACACACACAACTGCAACCACCATCACCAAATCTTAATACGGTAGTGTTAAAGCATGTACATAAATTCTTTGATACTCCTCCCTTCCAGGGATGGAGCTTAATCTCCTTCTTCTTGAGTGTGGGCTGCACTTAGCAGCTTGCTTCTAATGAATACAATATGGTGGAAGTGATGGTGTATGTATTCCAGGACTTGGTTAAAAAAAATTGTGGCTTTTTCTTTGATCTCTCTTTTTGATCTGAGGGGAAACCAGCTGCCATTTTGTCAAGAAACTCATAGTCCCATAGAGCATTCATGTGACAAGCAGCTGAGGTCTCCTGACAACAGCAAGGGACTGAACCTTCTCTCAACAGCTGTGATATGGAGGCCACACTGGAATCATATTTTCCAGCCCCCGTGGAGTCTTGAGGTGACTGCAGGCCTAGCCAATGTCTTGACTGCACCCTTACAAGAACCATCCAGCTAAGCCACACCTCAGTTTTTATTCCACAGAATCTGTGAGATAACAAATGCCTGTTTTTGTAAGCTGATAAGCTTTTAGATAATTTGTGACACAGCAGTAGATAGCTAAAACACTCAGTGTGACCAATTTTATTCTCTATAAGGACATACCAGTGCAGATCTTGTGCCTATATTCCACAGAGTGCAAAGAAGCCAGCTTAATACCCATCTCTTGTTTACTTCCATTTCAATGAACTGGTTCTGTCTTCAAAGATCTTGATATCCCTACAACCTCCTTAACAGTTGAGCCAGTACTAGAGAAAAATAGTAAAACATCAACATTTTGTGGATTTAATGGAAGGAAAAGACTAAATGTTTTGCCAGTAGAAGTGGGTTTCTTGTCCAAATAGGGAAAATTAGAAGCCTCAGTGGCTTTTGGCAAGAATTTCCAGAAAAGGAGTGAGTGAAATGAAAACTTCTCAATTCCTCACTTCCAAAATTCTAATAAATACAGATCAACAAGAAGAATAACAACCATGAATCCTGCTGGCTTACCTCATGAACTACTCCATGCAGGCTATAGCTGGAGAATGACTGAGGTAGCAGCTATTGATTGATACAGCAGACCAAGGGCAGTTTTAGGATTCAGACAGTGGATGAGGAAAGTGAAAAGTAAATGGCAACATAAAAGGAACAGTGGATTAGTGTTTACCCTATCCAGTCTCAGGAGCTAAGGCAGGTGATTATACCTGGGGCTTTGTTGTATTTATAGAGCAACTGAAATCTAAACCTATTTTCTGCAAGAAGAAGGCAAGTTTTAGATGATGAATCCAGTGACCAAATAATTCCTCCTACCTCATTTCTACCTTGAGACTGATTGATTACTTCCAGGTACCTTAGTTGGAGCTAGAAAATTCCTCCTACCCCCAAATATCTCCTCTACTTGAAACATGCCGTTTTGAATTTTACTTCAAACCGTCACTAGAAAGGAAGCCTGGTCCAAAAAGATCTATACAGATAATAGTATGTGAAATTGGCTTATTCTGATGGAAGATCAGAATGTATCATTTAAGAACAGTGTATTTTATCAGAAAATTTGTACATGTAACTCGTTTATGGAACAAGCTGTCCTTAATGGCAGCAAATCATGAAATATTTTTTTTCTTTTCCTAATGACTTCCAACATTGCTATGTTGAATCTGATCACACTTTGAGCTGATCCCATTGCTTTCCTAGTCACTTACAGGTTTTATTTTCATCAATTAATATTTCATTTTTTTTCTGCTCATCACAATTTTATTACTCTGTAAAGCTACATTTCAGTTAAAAATGTTTAATTGTGATAAAATATACATAGTGTAGAGTTTACCATCTTAACCATATCTAAGTATGGTTCAGTGGTATTAAGTACATTTATATTGCTGTGCAGCCATCACCATCCATCCCCAGAACTCTTTACATCTTGTGAAACTGAACCTCTGTACCCATTAAACAATTCCTGTTCCCTGCTTTCCCCCAGCCTCTGGCAACCACCATTCTATTTTTTGTCCCTATGGATTTTACTTTTCTAAGTATGTCATATAATGGAATCATACAGTATTTGTCACTTTGTGGCTGACTTATTTTACTTAGCATGCTGTCCTCAAGGGTTACCCATGTTGCAGCAGTGTCAGATTTTCCATCCTTTTTAAAGCTGAGTACTATTCCATTGTGTGGATATACCACATTTGTTTCTCCATTCATCTACTGATGGACATTTTGGGTTGCTTCCAACTTTTGGTTATTGCGAATAATGTTTCTATGAACGCGGGCATTTAAATATCTTTTCAAGACCTTGCTTTCAATTCTTTTGGGTGTATATGCAGAAATGGACATGGTGAATCATAGGATAATTGTATTTTAGTCTTATGAGGAACTGTGATACTGTTTTCCATAGAGGCTGCACCATTTTACATTCCCACCAACAGTGCACAAGAGTTCAGTTTCTCCATATCCTCACCAACATTTGTTATTTTCTGTTGTATTTTTTCATAGTAGTCATCCAAATGGGTGTGAGATGGTATCTCTTTGTAGCTCATTTTCATTTTAACATACTAAAATATGGAGGCCAATCAGTCTAGCGTCCAAACTTCAAGCACTCATTCAGTGCAAATAATGTTATTTATTTCCCACCCAGGCTCTTTCTTGACACATGCTTAGAAATCTACTATGGGGAAGATGGAAGTGAAGGCACATTCTCTTCCTTTGCTTTCTTCTCTTTTTCTCCCTTCTTTCTCCCATGTTCTTTAGCTGCTCTTTCTGACACCTCCAGGACTGAACACAGAGGAGGGAGGAGTGGTGGCGAAGGGCAGGCTCACCTCATCAGAGCTGATCCTCATGGCTCAGAAGGGAGTGAAGGCCACAGGGCAGCAAGGCAGTTTCCACCAAAGCTGGGGAATAAGAAGGTCTTTCCCATGGCCGGAGTGAGCCCCGTGGACAGTAATCAGGTTTTAATCATCCTTAAAGGCTTCCCCTCTAGATATCTGCCTGACAGGGCTAGGTAACTCTAATAGAGAGAATCCTTGGATATTCTGATATAAGTAGGTGCTAAGGAGGGATTCCATGAAGCTAGTCAGCTAGTGGTCAATACTAAGTCCCCAGTGAAATACTAAGACCCCCCAAAGGGCATCATTAGAGAAAGCCTTCCTGTCCCCTGCCAGAGGGCACCAAGACCAGGTTACAGCCGCTCTAGTCAGGTCAGGCCTGGTCTGCTCCTTCTGTCATGTTGGATAAGCACCGTTAGAAGCAGATGGCAAAAATGAAGCGGAAGGAAGGTGAGGAGCACAGCAGAAGAGGACCATGGCCCACCCTCTTGCCCACTGCAAGCTTCTTCATGAGCTTTGGTAGGAGAATAAGCTTCCAACTGGTTGGGAGACAGACTGAATCTTTGATGTAAGACTGGATTGAACTTTCTAATATGTCAATGTGGGGATGCTAGTTCATACCTGAGAGTGCCTTGAAGAATGTTATCTGACTGGTTTAGTGTCTAGGAGTGTGATCGGACGGCATAGCTCAGAGTCATGGCAGGGGCAAATAAAGTTGTTTTATCTGCTTGCACTCTTCTGAATCCAGCTTATTCTTATTAAATAACTAAAAACAGAGAATAGTAGCTAGCGCTTATTAGGTGCTCAGTAAATGTGATGTGTTATCTTCAAAATGATTATCATCACACCTAATTCTTTTCATGTTCAGATCCCGTCATGAAAAATCAGTCATGGAATAGACAGCAGGAGAGGGGCCATTTTGGGATCCATACAGGTTGTTTGGCATAGCATTGGAGTTACTTTATTAGGTACGGATAAGTACCTGGTAATTCCCATTTTCTGTTTAATAAAAGACACCCAATTAATAATTAATGTGACTTTGGTGCTTATTTCCTCTTGGCTACACTGAAATAATGAGGTGCATCGGGTATACTCCTAAACCACGCTAGAGGTCCAGGGAGCATGGAGCAGAGAAATGGGCTATTGAAGCGTCTTCTGTATTTTCAAGCTTCCTGACGTGACCGTAATGTAGGTGCAAAGACAGGCAGGAGTCGGAGTGGATTTTCTAATCATCCAGGAATCCTCCTGAAGCTGCAACATTCCAAGCAGATCCCAAGTTTACCACTGCCTCTAGGGAAGCGCCCTTGTTCCAGCCTGGATGCGACTCCTTCGAAGAATTTAAGCCAAATGTGAAACTGGAGGGCAGATTAATTGCTTATTAACCATCCTTCCTGGACATTACTTAGCACTGATGATTAGCTTTTGTGGTTAATAAGCTTTTTGTTGTAGAACAGTTTTAGATTCATAGAACTGCTGGATGGATAGAGTTCCCATACTCACCACACTGGCTTTCCTCTGTTACTAACATCTTACATTAATATGCACATTTCTTACACATGTACCCATATTGATACATTCGTATGAACTGGAGTCCATGCTTTTCCTGTTTCCCTCAGTACTCCCCTCTGTGCTTTCTCTGCTTCAGAGTCACATCCAGGATGTGACACTGTATTTTCTAGCCAGGTTTCCTTAAGCTGCTATTGGCCGTGGCAGTTTCCCAGACTTGCCTTGTGTTTGATTACTTTGACAGCTTTGAGGAATAACTTACTGGTCAGATATTTGCAGGCTGCCCCTCAGTTGGGATCCATTGCATGTTTTTCTCATGATTATATGGAGGTTATTGGTTTTTGAGAGGAAAATGAGATGCCATTCTTGTCACATCATATTCAGAGTACATCCTGTCAACATGACTTATAACTTTGGACGTTGACCTTGAACACCTGGCTGAAGTAGTGTTTGTCAGACTTCTGTACTCTAAAGTGACTCCTTCCCTTCTCCCCTTGTGCATGCCCTACTCTTTGGAAGGAAGTCACTTTGTGTAGCCCACACTTAGTGAGTGGGAGTTATGCTCCACCTCCGGGAGAGCTGAGTAGCTGTATTAATTATTTGGATGCTTCCTCCTGGGAGATTTGTCTCTTGTTTCACATGTCTATTAATTCAGTCACTTATTTATATCAGTAAGGACTCAGTATTTACTAGTTGATATTATTATATTGATATGATATGTTGATTTGTAATTCATACTATGTTATTTATTTTGTTGCTTTAGTTGTCCTGCTCTGAGCAGTGGGGGCCCCCAGAGTTGGCTCCTGTGTCCTGTAGGCTCCCCCAGCATTGTGGAGGTGGTTGCTTTAGCACTGTCTCACTTTCTGGCGTATGTGGTGCTCCAGGCTCAGCCTGTATGTCTCCTGCGGCAGTTCTGGAATCAGTCCTTTCTCCAAGGAGCCCTGATTCCTTTTCCTGGAGGCCGAGTCAGAAATAGTGAGCTGGGTGCAAGGTGTATTGTTACTAATGGCATGTCTTTGCTTCTAAATCCCCTTATCTGACAAAGCAGGGAGATGTAGTTTTATATATTCTACCAATGTATATACACACATCTAAAAATACTTATGTAACTATCTGAATCTATGTTAAGCTAGACACAGATTTATACTCATGTGTCCAACTCGAATCCATGACCACGTGGACCAGTGTAGCTTCCCCGCCTCGCTTACTTGTAATCTCTCACTCCAACAGGGAGAAACTTACTTCCATCATCCTCCATATTTATTTAACTGTTCAATGATTGTGCGTATGTGTAGTGGTTTCAGAATTGCTAATCCATACTCTTATGGGAAAGTCCTTTATCAGCTAGATTACAAGGCTATGTACAGTTTTGGGTTTTTTTTGCCTTTAGTTTTAGAGATTATTCATTTTCAGAGTTATTTAGGTCAGCATCTTCCCCTGCCCCCTTCAGTGAAGTTGTTTCAGAGATTTATAATTCAGCTAGATTCTTATGTCACACTCTCCATGCCAACTGATCAGAGTAAGGGCACAATCAAATGTAGCTGTTGTTAACAGATGTTTAATGGCTGCTTAATATTCATGGTTCACAGACCGTAATTTACTTAGACAACTGCCTATTGCTGAACATTTAGCCAATTGTCTTTTACTGGACAATTGCCTGTTACTGGACTGTTACAAATACACCAACAACAATCTTTTATATTAATCTTTGTGCACACTCATTATTTCATTATGTGAAATTTCTATAGATGGTTAAATCACTGAATTAAAGAACATGAACATATTTAATGCCTGTAATATTGTAAATTACCCTCTGAAAAATGTAACTTCCACCAGGACTAAATTAAGAAGCCTGGAAAGATAGACAATTATGACTTAAAACTAATTTTTTTCTATGTGACATATCAAAAATATATTTTACTACATTACATGAGGCTGAGCAATTTCCCACTATTTGTATTTAATCATTCTTTTATGTCTGTCATGCCCCTTACCTATTTTTCTTTTACATATAAGCTTTGTTTTTCATAAGCTCTCAGTCATGTGACTGTTCCGCTGAGCTTGAGACCTAATGCTTCACTTGCAGCAAGTCACCGATGTCCTCCCTGTCATCAGTAACACTGAACGGTCCTGCTCTATGGCTTACGAAGAGATTCTGTTTTCTGAACACAAACCGTGCAGACAGGCTTCCCTCTCTCCCTGCTGTTCTCTGGAGAGCCCAGCCCAAGAGACTCTTGTCTGTCTGCTCAGAGACGCAGGACTTAATTCCTCAGTAACTGTAATTATCAAGGAATTATAGCAGTGGTCTTTATATTTCTTTTCAAAGTGCTGTTAATATTTGAAGATTCTTTTCCTGGAATCATCCTCCTAGAATATGGTTTCAGAACTCTTCGGAAGGAGTGAGGATTTCGTTTGGTTGTACCCAATAGTGTGTCTGTGTGCATGGAGAAAATTTCTCCTCAGTTGACCTATACAAAGAAGCGTGCCACCTGGGCAAGACTGATCACCTCAAGGAATGCTGAATCTGAGACTCTGTAATGCATCTATCAAAAAAGTCTCCCTCAGGCTGAGTCATGAGACTTATTTTCCTCAGTTGGATCATGTCTTGGTTTTTTGGTCATTGGTTTCTCAGTTGAACCAATTCTTGGGGTCCTCATGGTTTTATCTTAGTGGTCTTTTTTTCAACCTGGAGCCTTGAGCATCGAACTGGACAGTGTGAGAGAATGGTAAGACCACAAGGGCAGCCCCTTGTGCAGCAGGCAGTCTTGGAAAAGTTACCTAACAGGGTGCCTAACAGCAGGACAGCTTAGACAGTTACCTAACCTTTCTGAGCTTCAGTGAGGATGGTGGATGGTGGATAAAGGAATTGGGCAAAATGGTTTCTTAATAATCACTAAGGACTCTTCCAGTTTCATATTTTGAATTGGCCTTATGGTCACATTTCACAGAGTGGCCCAGTCTAAAAGCTACATCTATGTTGCTTAACTTCTTCAACCCCTAAGAAAGGTCAAATCCATCCTCCAAATTCTTTCCTTTTCATAAATGGAATCGGAGGCAAGGGAACAGCGGCTGTTCTCTTAGTTGCAGTAGACTTTCCACTTCAACTGCTCACCTTCTTTCTTGTGTTAAATTTAGCAATCCTTTCTTCTTCTTTCCTAGAAAAGGAGCTATAAAAATCACTCCCTTTCTCAAACTCAAATTATGTCTTCAACCAGAAAGTAGTTCAGAATTTGGAATCGTAATGTTTTTCAAGGATTTAAAAGTAAAGCAGTCACACAAAGGCTACTTCATCATATTTTAATTCTATTTCATTTAGTGCTAATTTAAAACAGAAACCTGTGGAGTGGAACAGAGGGGATGGCTGTAAAGCTAGGAGGTAAAAGCTTGGGAAAGCAGATAATATCCTTTTCCCTCTTCCCAAGGACTCACCCCTTCCTCCTGCCCACGCCCAGGTTTCTCAGCATTTGATTTAATAATTGCAAGGGGTTCTCTGGGCTGAATTCATAGTCTCTTCCCCAGTAAAGCACGCCACCTCTCCTGATGACTCTGCCATCCCCTTTACAGTGGAGCCAGTGCTATCTGTCTGCTCCACGAATTCAATCAAATGGACCAGCGAGATGCAGCATCTGCAGGAGTAGATGAGAGCGAGAGCCGAGGGTGTCAGAGAAAGAGAGATTTATCAGCATTCTCAAACGCATGCTCTTCACTTGGCTCATTGCCTGCCAGTGTTTTTTTATTTTCTCTGCCCCCTCCTCTTCAGAGGCCCCAAGAACACTGAAGCTTCTTGGGAATTTCAGGCATAATTGAGAACTTCTTGGCGTGAGTATGATAACTGGTGAGACAGATACATGCTTAGCTCTGTGTGGCTCCACTTGCTGGCACTCCAGGGCTGATGCTGTAAGATTTGATGAAAACAAGTAATTTTTTTCCCTCAAGAATCAAGAGTGGAGAGGATCATACCAGGCAGAGCACATGGTCCAGCTATGCAGTGTGATGCCCAGGGGTCCTTCCAGGCAGCCATGGGACCAAGTAATGCATGAGGCCTGGGATAGCTTTGATTTTATCTCATATGATGTGTTCAAAATGGGAACCACAAAGGCAAGAGGGAATGAACCTCCCTGGCCAATGATGAGTGAAAAAACATCACCAGCTTGACATAAAGGAATAATACTGTGCCTTAGCTTTTCCAGTATTCTCATGGCTCAGAATGGTGTGATGAGCTGGTAAAGAGTTCAAGCTTTTAAGATCTGTGTGTAATTTTCAAATTCTCACTACACAGAGATGATTGACAATGTCAGGGAATGGGAACCAGAATTTGGGGAAGCCCCTTTTTTCCCCCTCCTGGTCACCTGCAATCCTTAGTGAGTGGGGGTGGGAGGAAGTAAATAGAATGGAATGCCCCATTCTTCCAGCATTTTAGGATTGCTCCCTAAGAACTTGGTCCACCAGACACATGGGAACCAAAGTAACCAAGTTAGGACCAAATAAGATCTTTGGAGTAACAAAGCATGGTGCCCTGGGAACTCAGGAGTGCTGGCATGTCACTGACCTCTGCCACAGACAAGCTGTGGGATCCTGAAAGAGCCACGTCCCCTTCCTGGAACTCTGATTCCTCATCTGTAAAATGTAATGAAACTCTGATTTTGGGGGGAATTGTTTTAGGGAGTACAGTAAGATTGCTTTAAACCTGTGTGAGCTGTCACAGAAAGACAAAGAGAAACAAACTGGATGTGTGTTCATTTTACAGTTGAGCCTGCGGAGAAGCACATTTTATGTTTACTTTCTTTGAACTAGAGCCTTCACCCGCAGATAAAAATGGTGATTATCTTTTAGGGTTGTGGTAATACTTCAGCTAGAAAACCACAAATCTGTATTCAAGGGCAAAGGGAAGATAAAACGAGGAAGGACAGTGTTGTCGTCATTGTAAATCAGTTCAGCACAGGGAATACAGTCAACAATACTGTACTATCTTTGTATGCTGACAGTTGGTAACTCCACTTACTGGGGGGAGCATTTTGTAATGCTTATAAATGTCTAATCACTGTGTTGTATACCTGATGTTGTATATCAACTATACTTCAATTCGGAAAAATTCTGTAAAGAAGCACTTTGGTGCCCTCACAAACTGGCTCACCCTGCGAGTTGCAGGAGCTTGATGCAGGCATCACTCTGCACGTCCACTGCCCCTGAGGATTTCTGGGTTAAGATACTGAGGGAGAAAGAAAGTCAGATGCGACGTTCAGAGTACCATCTACCAGGAAGGAGTCTTGTTCACAACTAATGACAGAGTGAAAATCTTCTTTTAAAAATTTATTTTGTTGTCATTAATCTACAGTTACATGAAGAATATTATGTTTACTAGGGTCCCCCCTTCACCAAATCCCCCCACAAACCTCATTACAGTCACTGTCCATCAGCGTAGTAAGATGCTGTAGAATCACTACTTGTCTTCTCTGTGTTGCGCAGCCCTCCACATGCACCCCCCCACATTGTACATGCTAATCATAATATCCCCTTTCTTTTTCCCCACCCTTATCCCTCCCTTCCCTCCCTTTCTCCCCAGTCCCTTTCCCTTTGGTAACTGTTAGTTCATTCTTAGGTTCTATGACTATGCTGCTGTTTTGTTCCTTCAGTCTTTCTTTGTTCCTATAGTCTTTGGGTTTGAGGTGAGTCTCTTGTAAGCACCATAGAGATGGGTCTCGCTTTTTTATCCATTCTATTATTCTGTGTCTTTTGATTGGTGCATTCAGTCCATTTACATTTAGGGTGATTATTGAAAGACATGTATTTATTGCCATTGCAGGCTTTAGATTCGTGGTTGCCAAAGGTTCAAGGTTAGCTTCTTTAGTATCTTACTGTCTAACTTAACTCGCTTATTGAGCTATTTTAAACACTGTCTGGTCATTCTTTATTTTTCTCCCTTCTTATTCCTCCTCCTCCGTTCTTTATATGTTGGTTGTTTAATTCTGTGCTCTTTTGTGCTTTCTTTAACTGCTTTTGTGGGTAGTTGATTTTATTGTTTGCCTTTAGTTAGTATTTGGTTGGTCTGCTTTCTTTGCTGTGATTTTATTTTCTCTGGTGACATCTGTTTAGTCTTAGGAGTGCTCCCATCTAGAAGAGTCCCTCTAAAATACCCTGTAGAGGTGGTTTGTGGGAGGCAAATTCCCTCAACTTTTGCTTGTCTGGGAATTGTTTAATCCCTCCTTCATATTTAAATGATAGTTGTGCTGGATACAGTATTCTTGGTTCAAGGCCCTTCTCTTTCATTGCATTAAATATATCATGCCATTCTCTTCTGGCCTGTGTTGTTTCTGTTGAGAAGTCTGATGATAGCCTGATGGGTTTTCCTTTGTAGGTGACCTTTTTCCTCTCTCTAGCTGCCTTTAAAACTCTGTCCTTGTCCTTGATCTTTGTCCATTTTTATTATTATGTGTCTTGGTGTTGTCCTCCTTGGGTCCTTTCAGTTGGGAGTTCTGTACACTTCCATGGTCTGATCGATTATTTCCTCCCCCAGTTTGGGGAAGTTTTCAGCAATTATTTCTTCAAATACACTTTCTATCCCTTTATCTCTCTCTTCTTCTTCTGGTACCCCTATGATGCGGATATTGTTCCTTTTGGATTGGTCACACAGTTCTCTTAATATTGTTTCATTCCTGGAGACCCTTTTATCTCTCTCTGCATCAGCTTCTATGCATTCCTGTTCTCTGGTTTCTATTCCATCAGTGGCCTCTTGCATCTTATCCATTCTGTTTATAAATCCTTCCAGAGATTGTTTCATTTCTGTAATGTCCTTCCGGACATCATCCCTTAGCTCTTGCATATTTCTCTGCAGCTCCATCATCATGGTTATAAGCTTTATTTTTAATTCTTTTTCAGGAAAACTGGTTAGGTCTATTTCCTTCTCAGGGTTTGCCTCTGTGATCTTGGTCTGTATCAATTTCTTCTGTCTTTTCATGGTGATAAATATATTTGTGGGTAGCTGGCACGTGTGTTGGGTAAGAGAAAGTCCCTTCTTGCCAGTTTGTGGCCTTCCTCTCCTGGGAGAACAGCAGCCTCTAGTGGCTTGTGCTGGGCAGCTGTGTGCAGATGGCGCTTCTGATCTTGCCCAGCCGCTATGGAGTTTATTTAGCTCTGCAGTTGCTGTGGGTGTGGCCTGCCTCAGGCTGCTGCTCCAATATGGCGGAGCTGCGTTGGAGGGGGAACAGGCGGGAGGCTGTTTATCCCCGTGAGGGGCCTCCGAGCTGTGCTGTGGGGGTTCGGGTGCCCAGAGTTCCCCGTGATTCCCAGCTGCTGGGTTAAGTGTCCTGGGGCACTTCCGTCCAGCTGTGGAGTCCCTGTCCCTTTAAGACTTTCAAAAAGCACTTTCTTTTCTTTGTCCCAGGTGCGCTGGCTGCGGGGACCTGCTCACAGGTCTTACTGTCCTGTTTCCCTAGTTTCCAGCACCCCACGCACGCACTGTGTGTCTGCGCTCTGGTGCGGATGGCTGGGCTGGGTGTTCAGCAGTCCTGGGCTCCCTCTCCCTCCCCGCTCCAACTCCTCTCCTCCCGCCGGGAGCTGGGGTAAGGGGTGCTTGGGTTCCGCCCGGGCTGCGGCTTGTATCTTATTCCCTTTGCGAGGTGCTGGGTTCTCGCAGGTGTAGATGTAGCCTGGCTGTTGTCCTGTGTCTTCTGGTCTCCCTTTTAGGATTAGTTGTATTTGTTGTATTTTCAAATATATATATGGTTTTGGGAGGAGATTTCCGCTGCTCTACTCACGCCACCATCTTGGTTCTCAATCCAGAGTGAAAATCTTGAAAGAGGAAAGTTAATGCTGCGTGGCCTTAAGTGTAGTCACACTCTGTTAAACACAGCAGAGGATTGCAGGGCTTCTGGTAAACCTCACGGTAAGCTGTATTCTTTAAACATACACAGGTAGTAAAAACCTGTTACAGCAGGGGTGCCCACAAAGGGAAAGACAGCTCTCTCTCCCTACATGGGCGGGATAAATAGGCTTCACTACATAATCAGTGTTTGCTAAATACATTATGTGTGATACAGGCTGCTAGGCACAGAGAAAAATACAAAGAAAAATGATAAATGAAGGAGCCCTTCTGCCAGTTGTCCATTGTATGCCCTTGCTTGCACAAGTTAGTCAACCCCTCAGTCTCTCAGTTTTCTCATCCAAAACTGAGGATTACACTTTAGGTTATTAGGTAAAGCATTTGGCAGAGTACCTGGCATCACACACAGAATGCTAATTACTGTTTTTATTCTGTATAAAAAGTAGTGGTAAGCTTCTTGGGAACTTATAAACCACTTTGCATTTATCAAGTCAGATGAGACGTCACAGTATTCATGCCTGTGTTCCCTGTACTGAAGGACTTTACTCACGAGACAATGATTTATCAAGTCATTGGATTCCTATAGTAACCTGGCAAAGAAGGTATTGTCATTTCCACTTTACAGATAGGAATGGAGGCTTACCGAAGGTTACACGCCTAGTGGCAGGGGGGTGGCTTTGAATCAATTCATTGTTCTTTGCACGACCAGCTGCCTCCCATAAAGATGTAGGGCTCACCCAGAGCTCACATGCTCAGGAGTCTTGCTATTTATTGGGATAGCCAAAAACTGAACAGGAGAAAATGACATGAGATAAGTAAGTGTCTGACACCCTAGTGCTAGCCATGCACCAAACATTTGTGACCAATTTTAGGGAGAATGATGGACTCAGCGATTGCTGTGGAAGTACAGCGAGGACGGGCCGAGTGAGAGAGAGTCAGTGCTACCTTGTGAACATCTGGTGGGTGTGATGTGGGAACACTTACTGCATCATTACTCATCTGCCCATGGCACGTATCCAGCTGTGAGGCAGAATTAAGTTCTCTTAGTCCTTGCCTCCCCTGTCTGTGGCCTCTCCCCTCCATCTGCCTACCTTCAGCATCCCGGTATCTTTGGGATCTGTCAACCTAAATGTCGCCTCCTCAGAAGCTGATCACAAAGCTCTGTAAAATTCTTAGAAGGTGAAAATGACAATTCAGATTTATGTAATCGTCCTTCCTCATTCTGTGTTTGCTACCCTCATCTCAACCCTGGTATGTGGACATTTGCACAGGGAACAAAGCCTGAAGGCAAAGTGCTGGTGAATGATCAGGCATGAGTAATTTGAGATAGTGAGAAATTTTCAGGAATGAGGGGATTTCTTGGAGCCATTTAAAAGATGTTACACACTTTCCCCTTCTGGTCTGCTTTTTAAAGATGGTGTAAATCTGTGAAGGTCAGAAATCAATAGGATCTTAAGTAAGTGAGCGCCGAAAGGTCAGGGAGTATGTCTTTCTTATTCACTGTTGGATCCCCAGCACTGGCATAATGATTAGTATATAGCAGATGCTAAATAAATGTTTGTCAAGTGAATAAATTATTCATTGAATGAATCAGTGTACAATGAATCAAATTATAGTGTGGCTCTTAAATTTATCCAGCCTAGATGAATATTTTGAGAATCATGAAATATTTGACTTGTTATAATCCCAAGATTTAAAGAAAGCCTTTATTCTGAGTAAAAAGAAAATCTCTTCAGCAAAGACAATGATAAATTGCATGGAACCTATTATTCATCTGCTGTGGAAAAAATACACTGTTCACTGGTTGCCATTATCACGTCACCCTGCAGCATGTACATACATTTCCTCTTCTTCTAATGCACTGGAATAGTCAGGCATTGACTTGACTTTAAATGGTATTGGCACATGTGTTTTTCTAGGACCTCCAGCCAATGGTTCATGAAGAATCTCTTGGAGACTGGCATCTTTAAACATTGGAGATAAGCTATAGAGCACTAGCAGTTACTATTTTCAGGGCTCTTCAATCCCTTTGTTAGATCTGTATTTCCATCTGATATCATCTTCCTTCTGCCTGAAGGACTCTCTTAAGCATTTGTCATTGGGTGGTTCTGTTGGTGAAAAATTTATTCAGACTTTGTATATTTGAAAAAGTCACTCTCTGGCCTGAATGTTTGAGAAATATTTTCATTGGGTATAGAATTCTAGGTTGACAGGATTTGGGGGTTTGGAGGGTGGGTGATAGAGCACATTAAAGATGTTGCTCTGTTAGAGTAGGTAAGTCAGTTAGACATAAACAGGAGGAAAGGGCCAGCCCATCACCAAGGAACAGTCTTCCCTGGACAATCACTAATCCTTCCTTAGTTCCCATTTCCACAGTCAAGGATGCCTAGCTTATCAGGAGGCCCAGACAGTCAAGGACACCTTGACTGGCAAGAGACCCAAGACCACAGAGGCTTCTCTGATTATAGTGCATGTGCAAGGTCCAAAGACCTTGTCTGAAAGTAACCTCACCTTATTAAAATAACATCTAAATCTAATTAGCACTGTGGTTTTTGCTCCCATCGGGGCTTCCTTGGGGTACTTATATGTAGGTGCCTGTGCACTGAGAAAAAAATTGTGTACTTGGACTGTCAATCAACTTGTCAATCAAGTGATGTAAGATGCAAGGCAGGACTTCTTGCCACCCTAAGAAAAACATAAAAGCCAACCTAATCCTAATAGCAGTGTGGCTTCTGGTTTCCAGACAGCTCATTCTCCACCCTTCTTGAGAATGTACTTATGCCTTGCTTAATAAAGTCCTGCTGTTTAAAACTGTCCTAAATCTGTCTCTTGATTGAATTATTTCCTTTGAGAAGACAAGAATTGGGGAAACAATGTGTTTTGTCGGTAACATATTCACTGTCTTCTTGCTTGCTTGTTTTTGATGAGAAATCTGCCATCAGGATCTTTGTTCATTTGTACTTAATGTGCCTTTTTTCCTCTGGTTGCTCTTAAAGTTTTCTATTTATCACTTGTTTTAAGCACTGATTCTGATGAGACTTGGTGTAGTTTTTTTCATGTTTATTTAGCTTGGGATTCATTGAATTTCTTGTATCTGTGCATTTATAGTTTTTATCAAATTTGGAAAAATTTTGGCCATTGTTTCTTCTTATATGTATATTTTTCTGTCCTTCCTTGCTTTAGAGACTCCAATTAAGCATATATTAAGTTGCCTGAAGTTGTTCCACAGCTCACTGGTACTCTGCTCATTTTTAAAAGTTTTTGTATATTTCATTTTGAACGCTTTCTATCACTACTTTTTCAAGTTCTACAAAGTCTTGCTGATAATCCCAGTCCCATCTGTGTGTTTTTCATCTCAGAAACTGTATTTTTCATCTTAGAAGTTCAATTTGAGTCATTTATTCCCCGTATCTTCCAAGTTTCTACTTAACTTTTGAACATACAGAATACAGTTGTAATGTCTGTTTAATGTTTTTGTCTGTAAATATATCTCTGTTAGTCCTGGGTCAGTTGTGATAGACCGATTTTCTTCTCATTATGGGTTACATGCTCCTGCTTTTCATGCCTGAAATTTTTTTTTGTACTTTTTGCCAGACATTGTGAATTTTACCTTTTTAAAATTCCTGTAAATATGCTTGGGCTTTGTTCTTGGATATATAATTAAGTTAGTTGGAAATAGTTTTGGATGAGGGCACTACTGAACCACAGCACTATTGCCATTCTGGACTGAATGATCTTTTTTGTAGGATATTCAGTAGCATTCCTGCCCTGTACCCACTAGACACTCACACCTTCCCCATGCCATTAAGTCATGACAATAAAAAACCTCTATAGACTTTGCCAAATATCTCCTGGGGGAAAAATTACCTGTGGTTGAGAACCACTGATGTAGGGTTAACTTTGCCACCCCAATGCTGACCCTTCTGAATATGCTACCCAGTGCCCTGTGAGTCTCTCCCATCTGGCTGGTGACAACACATTTTTTGCTAGCCCTGTGTGAGTATTGGATAATTATTGCCTGTAATCCTTTGGAGTGAGTCTTTTCCCAGCCACAGGTGGTTTCCTTACATGTATGTGCTGATTAGTATTCTGCTGAATATATCAGGGGACCCTCTGTAGACCTCTAGAGGGTTCTCTCTGTGTAGCTCTCTCCTCTGCTGTTCTGTTCTGCAAATGCTAGCTGCTTGGTCTCCTTAGACTCCTCACTTAGTCTTCTGGGTTCCTTTGGCAGCCCTGTGCTGTGACCTGGAAAGCCTCCCCAGGCAGTGACCTGGGACAGCATGAGAGTCGACTTGTTTCCTCTCTCTCAGAGATTACTAGCATCCTTTGTTGCCTAATATCCAGTGTGTTTGGTTAAATTATTATTTTTATATAACTTGTTCTGTTTTTTGGTTGTTTTAGACAGAAGGATAAATCTAGTCACTGTTATTCCATCTCGGCAGAAGTAGAAGTCCCTTTCTGATTTTAAAAGTAATACAATTAAATGAGGGAAAGCTTAGAAAATTAAAAAAAGTATAAAGATGGACTCAAATCACCCAGAAGTAATCATTAGTAACAATTTTAATATATTTCTTTCCATTGATTGTCATTCACATTGAATCCTCACCAGTGCTTAGTATTATAGCAGAAAAATATTTTGCTAATTTGATAGGTTAAAAGTAGTATCTATATTGTATTTTAAACTTCCATTTCTTTATTCATTAGATGAGGCTGAATTTTTATGTTTAGCCATATTTGTTATATTATTGTATTGTATGAGCCCTTAACATATTGAAGATACGAATGCTTTGCCTATCACATTGGGTGTCAAAATTTCCCCCCAGTTTAACATACCTTTTAATTTAGATTTTTTGACAAATAAAAATTTTTATGTAGTCAAATCGATCTTTTCTTTTGTAATTATATCCCTGTAGTTTTTATGTTCAAAAAGTCGTTCCCATCTGAACACCACGTGAGTATTTACCTGTATTTCCTTCTAAGTTTTCCTTTTAGTGGTTTAATTGAAATTCTTGTCTCCTTATGGTGGCTAGAATTTATCAGTGAATGAAGTGCTGAAGCAAATATCAAAATGGATTTTTTCCCAAAGAACTTCCTGATCTCAGCCCATTAATGAAATAGCTCATCCATTACACACTGTATTTTCAAAAAATTTATTTAACCTATCTTAGGTTCATCTCCCAGAGGAGGATCTTTATCTGGGACATCCACTTTGTTTCCCAAATCTGTGCATCCATTCTCAGGCCCGAGATATTTTTCGATTCGCACATTTCAGTGTATACTGAATATGTACTACAGAATCTCCAACATTTCCCACTTCCTTAGCCAAGGAGTTCCTGGTGGGAACAGGGTGTGGACACCTGCCAGTGCCACAGTGGAGCTATCTGCTGTGGCCGCTGATTCTCAGACATCTCGACCCTGGTCATTTTCTTGTAGGCTCAGTAAAGCAACCTCCTTCCCACTGACAGCTCTTCCCTACCAGCAGACACACTCACACACACAAGCCTGGTGCTATCTTGTCAGCTTATCACCCCCTCTGCCTGTCACTCTTTATCTGTTGAAGAGCCAAAGTAGGGAGAAGGTGAGAAGAGAGATTGCTGGTGCGTGTGCCACTGTCAAAAATCTAAATATAGGTCATACGAGTGACTAAAAATCATCTCCATGAATTTCATCTTTTCCCCAGCACATTTTCTCATATCTGCAATCTAATCCGTTCTTTGTTTTAATTAAATTCTTTGCTCCTGTTTCCTTATACTTCTCTACCTTTCTGACTACTTCCTCCCAGCAGAAATATATAAAACTTTTCAAAGGCTCACAGGCCTGTTCAGGAATATTCTGATTTTTATTCCTTCAAGCACATGGTGGGATTGAAACTCAGGCATGTTCCAGTGACATGCTTTGGCCAATAAAATAGCATAATTTTAAAGAATTAGTGTGTTATTTGGCATATAGCTGCACAACATTCCAGCTTGTTGGCTGCTGCATCGGCTTAAATCCCAGTGTAAGGATGACTTGGAATAGAGCCCTTAGACAGTAATGAAGAACATGTCCTGTAATTGAGAAATAAATCTTTGCTGTTTGAAGCTCTGAGATCTGGTGGATGTTACCACAGCATAACCTACCTAATCTGACTGATATGTAGTAAAAAGACTATTTTCAAAACCGAAGAATGGGCCTTATGGTTTGTGAGTCCTGGATGTATGTATACCTGTTACATGTTATCCTCACCATCTCCCAAGAACCTGGGTGGATGGATTGGTCAAGGACGATGGAGAACCCCCAAATGACAGGGTAACAGAAGCAAATATTGTAAACCAGAACTGTCCTTGTACCTTGCATGCAAAATACCACAGATGCTTTTCTTAGGATAGCTGGGTAGGAAGAAAATCATAGCCTTGTTTTCTGTGGCTCAACTCTTAGTTCAGTGTTTATGATAGACACTTGGGGTTAGTACACCAAGATGCAAAGGTTAGTTCATGTCCTAGTTTCCAATGATCTTGCAATTTTGTGCACTTCCCCAGCAGGTGTTCTGTGAAAGCAGATAAAGAAGTATAAAAATTCTAAGCAGATGCTTAATCAATGGTAAGCACCAGCATTTCTACATCTTATCTCAGGTCGAAAGCAAGGATCAGCATATTTAATTTTGGCTTCAGTTGGGCCTTTGTGATATAGGGGTCTTTTCTATGCTGCTTCCTTGTCTGCTATGTTTGAGCCAATAACTTTATTAGGTAAATGCTTTAGCTGAGCTGGTTGAATGGGGTAGTCATTTTTTATTTAAATTAGTTATTTCAAGGGTTTTTCATAGTCTGGATTTGAAAAGATTTCACTGTGTTTCATGGATCCTAGAGATTATATTCTAATTATTTGGGTTTGTTTTTGCCATCATCCCTGTCTTAGTTGTGGTTGAGCTTCATTGATGGGCACTAATTGGGTGGAAGGTTAATGTAAATTTGTTACCAGACTGAATTCGAGTCAGTTTTTAAAGAAATGTGTTTTAAATGCAAACAGCAACTCAAACAATCCTCACAAAGTTCTGACAGAAGACTACCAAGTGGAAGTCCTGCTGAGCTGCTGTTTTGCATAGATAAAACTCCTTTATAATTAGCATCCCTATTTGCGTACAAACAGTTGATGGGCTAAAGTCCTTAAAAATTATTTGCTCTTGCAAAGATTAAATGTGCTCCTGCAGCCTAATCTTTCTGCTTGGCAGAACCACTTTTCAGAGGCTCCTCTGAACCCCAGCCTAACCTACACTGAAATACGACAGACTGAATTAGCTCACGCCAAAGAAATACAGTGTTATTGAACACAGCTGGGTGCTTTTAAAATATTAACTGAAATTTCTAAAAATCTCTTGGCCACCCTGTTCCAGCCTAGGGAACAGAGGGAGAGCAGAAATCTCAGTCATTAGGAAGTTTCTGTCACTATGGAATGGGTTGTTTGAAATAGAAATTAAAATTGAATCGTAGAAAATTTAGAAAATATTTCCTGTGTACTTTTGGATGTGGATTGAAATCCATTCCTACAATTATGACCCTATTGCCTAAATAGGACCCTAATTCTAGATGCCATCCAAATAGAATATGGTGTGAATGGGATCCCATGGGACTGAAAGACTATAGCTGTAAAGCTATCTGACCGAGATCTCCTTGCTTGTGGCTATCGATGTGAGGATACGTGTTGCTCTTCCTTATTTATCTGACCAGGCTGCACTCAGCCTTTAAGACTCAGATCAAATACCACTTCTTCGGTGCCTTTCTGACTATCACTGGTGGTGGTCATGGCTTCAGCAGGAAACAGGTGCATACTCATATTGGGTGGTTTGAGGGGAGTTTGTAAAAGGGCTATTTACAAAGGTCTGGGCAGGGTCTAGGGAAGCTGCGTGGGATCGTGTCACACCAGGGCCTGAAAGAGCAAAGGGACAGTGTGTCACTAGGATGTGATGACAGTAAGTGTATGGCGGTGACCATAAAATAGGAACCAAGGCTTCCACAGCCAGTGCTTAGTGACTCAGTAGGGAAAAAGTGGGACGCAGACTCGCAGCCTCTCTCTGGTTCCTACCTTAACCCTCCCTTCATTTTTAGTGACTAGTTGCTAATAGTTAATCCTTGGGTTTTTGCATGTAACTTTTTTTTCCAAATAAAAAAAGGGGAAAGTGAGCTGGAGTTAGCGATCCATTTTGTTAACCCCAGGCACTCCCGTGGGCTTTCTGTTAATTACCTAGGCTCAAGTTCTCTCCACCTTTGGTGTTCTGGCAAACTCCCTGCTTGTACCTCAAGGACGCCTCTATGTGGCTCTCTCATGTAAAGGAGGGCTGTGGCCATCCATGGGGAAAAAGAAGTTTCTTGGACACATAGACCAGCCCTTAAAAGCCTTGGACAATAAATATTTTACAAAATCAAACCAAGAAAATCTACTGTTCCTACGAGGAGATTTCTATGGTGGGCTTTGAGGCTCTTTCTTAGAAAAGCTATAGGAGAGATCCTTGTGGACAAAGAGCCAGAACCGCCTGAGTGTATCTGTCACAGTGTGTGCTTTACTGCGCGTGTCAGCCTGCCTCCTTGGCACGCCTACTCCTGTCTAAGATCTCTTCTGCAGGGGGAAGCTGGGAATCATTCTAGAATCTCCTTTCCCTGAATGGTTCTGGGATACAGTTTGCCACTGAGAGGCAAGCTCATGGGACTTGGGAAGCAGTTGTAGGCAGATGTAAGTTCCATGGCAACTTCCCAGCAAGCTCGAGGGTAGTGGTTCTCAAGTGTTAGCTGCATCCGAAGCACTGGAGAGCTTGTTTAAAGCACAGGTTGCTGGGCTCCACCCCCAGAGTAACTGACTCAGTGTGTCTGAGTCAAATTGGCATTGCTAATAATTGCCCAGGTGATGTGGATATTGCTGGTCCCCATACCCCACTTAAAGAACCGCAGCTTTAGACAAGTAGCTGCTTCAATGCTTCCCTTCCCCTGAATTAAGACTCATCATATGTGGAATACATAGTGCAGCATCGGTTTCTCTGAAATAATGTGACCAGTCCACTGGGCAGGAGCAGAAAGGAGTCTTTCCAGGATGCTGTGGTTCCCAGCAGGAGGTCAGGTGGGCTAGGATGTGCTTCCAAGACCCACGTGCCTCCAGGGACCCCGGCAAGGCCCATCAGCGGTGCTGGTCTTCACCTTTCAATGGCGAAGGAACACCCAGGCCTCTTGCCATTGGGTTCTTTGACCCTTTGCTCTGTCCCACCACACAGCTTGGTGGACATTCACAGCAGGGCAAAACCTCCTTCTCCCAGCACTGGGAAGCAGCTGGGGAGTTGCCCTGAGTCACAGCTTGTTAGGGTCCAGGACTCCGGGGTTTCCCAGAGAACAAGACACACGGACACGGAGATGAAAATCCAAGCAAAGTCTTTATTCAGCCAGCAAGCTGGGGTCGACAGCACCTCCCCTGACACGCAGGCCGAGTCCGAGCTGCCGACCCCCAAGCAACTTTAGGTATGGTTTATATGGGATTTCTAGTCATTGCTCCGGAGCCTGCACATTACCCCAACCAATGAATTTGAAACACATTCTATACTTTGGCCAATAAAATTGGAACAGGGATACACCAGGTGCCTGACCTTTGCACAAGCATTCCTATGTGACTTTATCACGAGTTTCGATCCCAGGGGGGTCGTTTACTTCTAGTTATCTAACTTAGGGCAGGGTCCAGGAATGTTAGCCTTACGTAGTTTCTACGAAAACTGGGTGGCTCAGCCCTGTTCCCTGCATTCTTCTACATTCCCCCCTTTTCTTGATTAAACTGAGGAATCTTCCACAGTGGCATCCAGGGCCTGATATCTCTGTCGAAGGACCAGAAGTTGGACGGCGTTAACCCTTTCCCGCACAAACCTAAGCAGCCTATTTATTATGCACGGACCAATCGTAAGCAATAACAGCAGGATGACCAGTGGCCCTGTAACAGCCGAGAGTAGGGTAGCGAACCAAGGTTTGTATTTGAACCAAGAGTCAAACCAGCTTTCGCTACTGTCATATTCTTTACGCCTCTTCTCTAGATCTTTCTTTGGTTTGGCCAGGGAATCTCTGACTGCACCTGTTTTGTCTGCATAGAAGCAACACTCTTCCTTTAAGGCGGCGCACAGTCCACCTTTTTTTTTTTTAAGAACAGGAGGTCTAGGCCCCTTCTGTTTTGTAGGACCACCTCAGCTAAGGAGGTAAGAGATTGTTCCAAGTCTGATATTGTCTGTCGAAGTTGTTCTAGGTCCCTGTCGACAGCCCACCTCAGAGCTGTGAGCCCCTGTTCTCGAGTTACAAGGGCTGCGACCCCTGTGCCAGCCCCTGCCATCCCTAGGGCAAAAAGGGCCCCAGTGGTCAAGGCGGTAATAACTTCCCTTTTTTCCCTGTGGGGGTTTGGCCATTCTTCCCAATAAGAAAGGAGGGTCTCATGAGAACGATATACTAGGCGTGGTAGAATGGCCACAAGTACACAAAACTCACTGTTAGCATTAAACACAGAGGTGGATATGGCCGGGGTGAGGCCTGTCTTTAAACAGAGCCACCAACCCGAGGAGGGTATAATCCACTTGTCCTGCTTCCATGTATTGTACGTGTAGGACGAGCATAACTGGCTCTGGACTACCGGGACTGAGTTTACACACGCTCCCGCGACTGAGACCTGAGCGACTGTAAGTCCCCTCGGCCCCCTGTCCCAATAAGTGGGATAGGAGTCGTTAATGGTGTAGGAGCCATTTATCCCGATTGCCTCATAGAAGGGGGGTGAACCTGGATAGCATAACCAACAGGGACCGGTGAGGGAGGGAGTGGTGCGGTTCAGAGTCTCTGCGAATGCCTGCACCATTTCCCATAAGGGGTTACCTAACCCGGAGAGACCCGAACCCGGTTTTCTTGCGGGCCCTGGAATCAGCTTCACCCATGTAGCTTCCTCGAGAGTCCATACGAAGGCACTTATCAGCAGGATCCCCTTCATCTTCGACTTAGGTGTATTTTCAGGGAATTCGCAGGATGCTGCTGCACTTTCCACTCTTCCTCGTGATCACCCGGGTTTTTGTGAGGCAGGATTTTCCGAACGTGGGTGTGATGCACCCAACGAGCGATACCGTCAACCTTGAGAGCAGTGGGGATGGTAAACAATACAACGTAAGGTCCCTTCCACCTGGGTTCAAGAGTCCTTACTTGGTGTCTTTTGACCCATACCGTATCCCCTGGGACTATGCCATGTTCTGGGCTCGGAATTTTCCCGCCCCCGTAATATGCTCTGATTAGGGGCCAGATTTCCTGCTGCACTTTGGCAAGAGCCTGCAACACATTCAGATAGTCAGGGGCCAGGTTCTCTGCACCGGGAAGCTGCACTCGCCGAATTATGGGTGGAGGAGCCCCGTACATTATCTCAAATGGAGTTAAACCATGTACATAGGGGGAGTTCCGAGCGCGGAAGATGGCTAAGGGAAGGAGGGTCACCCAGTCCCTGCCAGTCTCCAATCCCAATTTAGAAAGGGTCTCCTTTAGGGTCCAATTCATTCTTTCTACCTGCCCAGAGCTTTGTGGGTTATAAGCACAGTGTAACTTCCAATCTATTCCCAAAGCTCGGGCTAATCCTTGCAGGATTTTGCTTACGAAAGCCGGGCCGTTATCGGAACCTATAGCTTCAGGGACCCCATACCTGGGGATGATTTCCTCAATTAATCTTTTTGCTACTACCTGGCTAGTCTCATGCTTGGTTGGAAAAGCCTCTACCCACCCAGAGAAGGTATCTACCATAACCAGCAAATACTTATATCCATACTTTCCTGGTTTTACTTTGGTGAAGTCTATTTCCCAGTTCCTCCCTGGAGCCCTCCCCCCTTTCCCGGGTACCTGCCGGGTGCAGCCCTCTTGGGGCTGGTCTTAGCATTGCACAGCTACCGCATTCTTTTGTGATCTGACGAGCTGCCTCATTTTGGTGGGGAAACACCAACTGTGCAGACTGAAAAAGGCTGAGCAGCTTTTTCCAGCCTAGATGGGTGGACTTATGCAGATTAGCAAGCATGTACTGCCCTAATGCTTCTGGCAGGATCAACCTACCTTCTTGGTCTCTACTCCAGTTTCCCTCCCCAGACACTTCTCCCGATACTTGTTTCCTAATCCACTCAAGATCCTGGGGGGAATACTCAGGTTTGGGTGGCAAGGCGGGCAGTTCAGGTATGGGTATTTCGAGGGCTGCAAGTACAAGGGAGTCCAAGAGGGCTGCCCTCTTAGCTTCCGCATCAGCATGGCTGTTGCCGATGGCCTCAGGTGTCTTCCGTGATTGGTGGCCCGGTACATGTATAACTGCTACCGCTTTGGGTTTTTCTACAGCAGCTAGTAGTCTTTGGACTTCTCGCAGATTCCTCAGTCCCTTCCCTTCCATGGAATGGAATCCTCTTTCTCCGTAGATGGCACCGTG
This sequence comes from Manis javanica, assembly GCF_040802235.1. Classification (NCBI taxonomy): domain Eukaryota; kingdom Metazoa; phylum Chordata; class Mammalia; order Pholidota; family Manidae; genus Manis; species Manis javanica. Next base: position 11,828,162 of record NC_133164.1, read on the forward strand.
GACATGGACAGTGCCAAAGGCATATCTGCTATCTGTGTAAACATTGGCCCGCTTGCCTTCTGCTCTTTCCAGGGCCTCAGCGAGAGCAGTAAGTTCCACCTTCTGTGCTGAGGTGCCAGGGGGCAGAGCTGCGCTCCAGACAACTTCCCCTTCGTGGGTTACTACTGCTGCCCCTGCTCTCCTGACCCCCTCCTGCTCAAAGCTGCTCCCACCCGTATACCAATTTAGCTCACAGTTTGGTAACGGTGTGTCTTTCAGGTCTGCTCTCACCTGGATAATTTCAGAAAGGATGTTCCCGCAGTCATGGATGGGGGTCATTGGATCTGGGTCCGGCAGAAGGGTGGCAGGATTTAGGGTTACCGGGTCAGAGAAGGCGATTCGTGGAGAGTCTAGTAGGAGCCCTTGGTAGTGGGTGAGTCTTGTGTTCGTCATCTATTTTCCTGGAGGATGCCTGAGGATCCCCTCTACGGTATGTGGGGCTGTTATTCTTAGATTCTGGCCAAAAGTCAGCTTGTCTGCCTCCTTTACCAGTAGAGCGATGGCTGCCAGGATACGCAGACAAGGTGGCCACCCAGAGGCCACTGGGTCTAGCTGCTTGGACAAATAGGCCACAGGTCTTTTCCACGGGCCTAGCTGCTGAGCCAGGACTCCTTTAGCCACTCCCTTCTTTTCATCTATAAACAGGATAAAGGGTTTTTCTGGGTCTGGTAGAGATAGGGCGGGGGCCCGGAGGAGAGCTTCTTTTAGTCTGTCAAAAGCCTCTTGTTGTTCCTGAGTCCATTGCCAGCCTGGCCCTTCTTTGGTCACTTCATATAGCAGTCGGGCTATTTCTGCGTACCCTGGAATCCAGAGCCTGCAAAACCCGGCTGAGCCAAGAAATTCCCTCACTCCCCGGGGTGAGGAAGGGACGGGGATAGTCAGGATAGTTTGTTTCATGGCCTGCGTTAGCCACCTGGCCCCATTAGATATTTTGTACCCCAAGTAGACCACTGACCTCTGACAGATGTGGGCTTTCTTGGCGCTGGCTTGATATCCCAGTTTGCCCAGTTCAGCCAGCAAGTTCCCAGTGGCTTCGCACTCCTCACGGGTTTCCGTGGCCTGCAACAGGTCATCCACATACTGCAGCAGTGTCACACGGGGGTGGCTCCTGCAAAAGGGCTCCAGGTCCTGGCGTAGGGCTTCATTGAATAAGGTGGGAGAGTTCTTGAAGCCCTGTGGTAGTCTAGTCCAGGTAAGCTGCCCTTTTCTTTCCCCCCCTGGCTCTTGCCACTCAAAGGCAAACAAAGGCTGACTGACTTCAGAGAGTGGAATACTAAAGAAGGCATCTTTCAGGTCCAGAGTAGTATACCACACATGCGTAGGTGGCAGGTGGCTGAGTAGGGTGTAAGGGTTGGGCACTGTAGGATGGATGTCTTCTACCCTCTCATTGACCTTTCTCAAGTCCTGCACTGGTCTGTAATCTCTACTGCCAGGCTTCCTCACTGGAAGCAGGGGCGTATTCCATGCAGATTGGCAGGTTTTAAGGATTCCTGTCTCCAACAGTCTATGGATATGGGGTGCTATCCCTTTCCTAGCCTCTTCCGGCATTGGATATTGCCGGACCCGAATGGGTAGAGCCGTGGCTTTGAGTTGAACAACGACCGGGGATAGATGTTTAGCAAGACCAATTCCTCCGGTCTCGGCCCATGCAGAAGGGAACCTCTGCAACCAAGAGTCCATTTCTCCCTGGCCCCCCTTTTCTTGATCCGCCTGAAACAGACGATGTTCGTTGGCCAGGGACAGAGTTAACATATGCGCTGGTTGTAGGGGCTGCCTTTCTTTGTCCATGATTTTTATCCCTTCGGGTTCAAAATGAATGCGCGCCCCAACCTTGGTTAGTAAGTCTCTACCTAACAATGGTGCGGGGCTCTCAGGTATGACTAGAAATGAGTGAGAGACCTGATGCCTTCCTAGGTCCACTTTTCTGCTAGTAGTCCAGGCACATTTCTTGGACCCTGTTGCTCCCTGGACTATACTTGTGTGTCCTGGGTTCAGGGGACCATGGGCCTGGTTGAGAACTGAATATTGTGCCCCAGTATCTACCATGAACCCAATGGGAGTCCCCTCCACGCACAGGGTTACCCAGGACTCAGGGAGGGGTGCCGAGCCTCGTCCCTGTCAATCCTCCTCTCCTAGATGCAGGGTTTTAATGGGGTTCCCTCCTCCTTGATCCCCCCTTTGGGGGCACTCCCTCTTCCAATGTCCATATCTCTTACACAGGGCGCATTGATCTCGTCCTTGTCGGGATTGGCGGGGTCCTGTTCCTCGAGGTGGCCTAGGGCCCTCCTTCACCCTGGCCAGGAATATCCTGGCCATCTCCTCCCTCTGCTTCTTATTCTCTCTCTTCTGAAATTCTGTCTTCCTTCCTATTTTTCTCCTGCATTACCCATTTCTCTTTCCTCAGCCTTTCTTCTCTATCCTCCAGAGTTTCCCTAGCATCGAAGACCTTCTCCTCCTGCTGCAGCAGTTCCCTAATAGAGATCTCCCCCAGGTCCTCCCGCTTGTGGAGTTTTCTCCGGATATCGGGGGCTGCCTGGTTGATGAATGAGAGGACTACAGCTGACCTATCCTATGTTCCTCTGCTTCCGGGTTTATGGGGGTGTACTGCCTGTAAGCGTCAAACAGCCTTTCCAGATACGCGGCTGGGCTTTCCATTTCCCCCTGAACAATAGTTTTTACCTGAGTCAGGTTAGTGGGCCGTCTGGTGGCCGCCCAGAGACCGGTCATCAGAGTCTGGCGGTAGACCCGGAGACGCTCCCTACCTTCTGCAGTCCCGAAGTCCCAATCCGGGTGCGTAAGTGGGAACGCCTCGTCGATGATGGGCTGGAGGGTAGTGGGTCTTCCATTCTCTCCGAGGACATTTCTCCTGGCCTCATTGAGGATACACTCTCGCTCTTCTGTCGTGAAGAGAGTGCGGAGCAATTGCTGGCAGTTGTCCCATGTGGGACGATGGGTAAACATAATGGACTCCACCAGACCTATAAGACACTTGGAGTCCTCTGAGAAGGGAGGGTTCTGAGTCCTCCAATTATAGAGGTCACTAGATGAAAAGGGCCAGTATTGATATTGTTGAGCGATGCTGGTACCGATGGCACGCACAGGCAGAACCGGCACTGCTCCTTCTGAGGTGGAGGAGGGAGCCTCCCCTTCTCGTTCCCTGGCCCCCCTGAGGCCTTAACTGCATTCCTCCTGTTGTACCTGGAGCCCAGCGTGGGGCCAGGGCAGGGGAGTGTGGGGAAGCTCTTTCCGGCCGCCTGCCTTCCTCTGCCGAAGAGTCTGGGGAAGCTGCGGCCGCCTGGTTCCCGCTGGGTTCCCCAGCCTCGTTTTCTATCCTCCCGGCAGCTTCACCCCTCTCCTCCGCATACGGGGGTGGCTGCTCAATTGGCGGGAGGGGGTAAAGAGGAGAACTGTCAGGGAGGACAGGTGGCACACTCGGGTTTTTGGCCCTGCGATTAGGGAACTTTAAATCTTCCTGGGTAACTAGGACGGAGGCCCTTGGTGGGTCAGTGGGAGGTTTCTCCACCAAAAAGGGCCTCAGCCAGGAAGGGGGATTCTTAGCCAAATTTTCCCAAACAAGGATATAGGGAAGTTGGTCAGGGTGGCCCTCAGGGTTTGGCCGGGAGATAACGGCTTTGACCTTGTCAATAAGGTCCATGGAAAGAGACCCCTGGGTCGGCCAGCCTACTCCAAAGGAAGGCCACTTGGCCGAGCAAAAAGCATCGAGCCTACCTTTCTCGATGTTAAAACCCACATTCAGGGCCTGTTTCCTAACCTTCAGAAAGTGGGAAAGGATCAGACCTTTAGGAGTAGTCTGAGTCTGGCCCATAGTGAAAAATACGAGGAAGACAAGGGTAAAAGGTAGAGATGCCACTCTAACAAGATGACTGGTATATGTGCTTGTGAACGGGTGCCTGTTGTTGCACAGTTTTTCTTCTGTGGGGGACGCGAATTTATCTGGCATTCGTGGCTGTGACCCCCTTATCCTGTCACGGGAGTCTTCTAGCGGCGGGCGCCCTAATGGCTCTTAATTGCCCGACCTGTGCCCGCAGGGAATGATTTAGTGGCAGAAAGGAGGAACAGAAAGAACAGGGAACCTTAGAACAGGGAGACTTAAAATAAAAAGTGCAGAAAGAAATATAAACCGAAACCAAAACACAGTAAAACAATCAATGATAACACTAAGCACACACACCACATCTGATCGCACTCGTTCGGACCGGTCCTTCTTTCACTCTGGTGGCACCACACTCACCACTTTCAGGATCTCAAAAACTCTCGTGATTCTCCCGAAAGGCATCCACTCGGACTGCTGCAGGGTGACGAGCTCGATCCCTTCCTCCTCGGGCACCAGGTTCCTGCCGATCGGACTTACTTTCCTAAGGCCGAGTCACTCGGACCCTAGGGCCAGGATTAGCCACCTGGACTTCACCCAGGGTCACTAACCCAGGGGCCAGGACTACCAACCCGGACTTTCTCACTCGGGGTCACTAACCCGAGACCATACACGGGATGGCGACTCCCACTTTATAATGGATTTATGCAGACATGAGGGGGTGACCCTTGAATTACACCGCCCCATCCGGACAATTAGACCGTGCCTCCAGCCGTCCTTTGTTCTCAGGGAAGCTGCACAGATCCCGGACGAGCCCCCAAATGTTAGGGTCCAGGACTCCGGGGTTTCCCAGAGAACAAGACACATGGACACGGAGATGAAAATCCAAGCAAAGTCTTTATTCAGCCAGCAAGCTGGGGTCAACAGCACCTCCCCTGACACGCAGGCCGAGTCCGAGCTGCCGACCCCCAAGCAACTTTAGGTATGGTTTATATGGGATTTCTACAGTCATTGCACATTACCCCAACCAATGAATTTGAAACACATTCTATACTTTGGCCAATAAAATTGGAACAGGGATACACCAGGTGCCTGACCTTTGCACAAGCATTCCTATGTGACTTTATCACGAGTTTCGACCCCAGGGGGGTCGGTTACTTCTAGTTATCTAACTTAGGGCAGGGTCCAGGAATGTTAGCCTTACGTAGTTTCTACGAAAACTGGGTGACTCAGCCCTGTTCCCTGCATCCTCTACAAGCTGATGATGGGTCCCCTGGGGTGGTGGGAACATACAGGATGAGTGGCAGGCAGGGACTAGTGAAGGAAGGTAACTGCAAGTGGCTGTGTATAGTGAAGGGGAACAAAGTTGCCTCTTTTGAGTAAAGGCACTGGGCTTCTGGTGAGGTGGAGGCCAAGGTGCAAGCTAGTAGGCCGTCTCAAGAGCCGCCTGTGGCAAGCTGAGAGGCCTGAGGTCCGTGGAAGGGGCTGCAGGATCACACAGGACCCTTTGGGCCACATGTGATGTCAGAAGAACCAGTGTTTGTATATTGCTTTACAGGCTACTGGGTCTCACACATCTTGTCTCTGAATTGTCATGATCTCATTGAATCTGAAGGTGGCCTTTTCTGCAGAAGAAAGACATATTTTACAGATAAAGAAACAGATTTGGAGGCCGAGTGACATAACCAAGATCCCAGAGTGGATTAGGTGGGAGAGCCAGAGCCACAACCAGCTCCCGACTCCAAATTCCAAATTCTATCCCAGGTGGCCTCCAGCCCCCTCGGGAACCCTGACTCTGAGGTCAAGAGGAATTCCAGGAGGTGCTCTATTTCAGATTTGAAGAGTGCCTCTTTCATGTTCTGCCTGGGAAAATGCACCTCCCCCTGCTGAACTACACGGCTTGTCTTCTTTTTTTTTGGTAGCAGAGCAAGGGAGAGGCTTTTATTGAGAGATACAGCGAGAGGACAGAGCTCCTCGCTCACGCCAGGAGGGGACAGGAGAGCCCGGAGTGGTGCGTTGTCTAGGGGATTTGTAGGCAGTTGGGGATTTTTGGGAACTGATGAAGGGCTTAGGGTGTGGGCTTGTTAAAAGTGGTCTTAGGATGTTTGTCCTTCATGAGACATTAAGTCCCTTTTAGCACGCTAAAGTGAATCTTACACATGATTACAAACGATTAGCATAATAAAAACATGGGCTGCTTTATCTGGGGAGTATCAACTGATCTCACTGAAGAATGACTCTAGAGTTTAAAGTTTAACACAAGAGTTTTTGTAGGGGGTTTCCTTGCATGTAGTTACATTGCTCTGCTTGTAAATATCCTGCCTTGCTTTTTCCGTAGGCCCTCTGCCTACTCTGACTACACCCACAGTCCCTGTCTCATTCCCCTCCTACAGATAGAGACCCTAGCTGATGCTAGGGAAAGGGGGCGAGGACAGCTCTGGCTGCTTCATGCTGAGAAGGGGTGCGGTAAGGAGTGTAGCTAGGTCTCCATCAGTGGTCGGTCAGGAGGGCCTCGGAAGATGGGCGCTTCCATCCTGGGTTCCGTTAGTATTACTATTTGTAGTTTTATGGCTTTTGGCAAGGCTGCCGGGAACCCTGCAAGCAAGGCACCAGGCCTGTTCTTCCAAGGGACTCTGCCAGCTCCACAAAGTCAGTCTTAGTTCCTCAAAGCTGTCTTGTTCATTTCTGAGTTTACGCATCTGTCTCTCAGGCACGACATTACAGTCAAAGCCTTGGCAATACAACCAGTGCTCTTAACTGGTCCATATTGTAGTAGTCCACTGGACTTTTGACTATTTTCCTTCCTTGTAGCAAACTGTTTAGCGGCATAACCTTATTATATTGTATACTTCTCTCAGGGGCCAAGCCTCTCTAATCAGAGAGTTTGTATTGAGGCCAGGCTTGTGTGAAGAAGATAAAGCCCTTCTTTTTTAGGGTTTAGGGATCGAATTGCTCCCAGCTCTTCAGAATTCATGCCAGAGGCATGTCTGGCTTTAACCTTGAAGAGGATGCTCCCACCTGGAAGAGAGAAAGACAGGTGTGTGATACCTGGTCGGCCTTTCCTCCGTGAGGGCGTCCCCTCGCCTTGGAGCCTGGGTGACAGTGGTTAGTCACCTCCTCTGCCAGGCCTACTGGACTTAACCACTCCTTACCAGTGTGGCCTGCACTCTGCCTTGATTCCCCTCTTGTCTTCCCACTAAGCAAGAGTCGCCTCGGAGCTCTGGATTTAACTGGACTTTACCAGTGTGCTCCTACTTTATGCCTTTGGGAGTTTTAATTCAGATTCTAGTTTCTTCTGCATGGGCTTTAGCATAGTACATTCAGGATCATTTCTTAAGCGCTCCCTGCCTGTCCGATAAGTGCAGGGACTGTATGACCTCTCAATGCCAGAGCCTTGGTCAGAGTCACAAGCCTGTTTCACTTCCCTGGGGCTGCAGAAAAGGAAATGCCACAGCCCCAGGATGGCTGCCTCTAAGATAGGGAGGTGAGTCGGATAGAGCCATTTACATGTCGGGCTCAGGTTTTAGCTTGACCACTTCACAGACCTCATTTACATTACACAGGAGAAAGTGGCACAGCCTTAAGAAGACAGCTTTGAATGAGGAACAGGGGAACTTTTCCCAAGGCTGGAGACAAAATTTAGACAGGCTGTTATGGGCAGTTATGGAAGGTGGTGGGGGGTGTCTGTATTCTTAAACACTAGTTTCTGTCACTCCTGAGAATTAGCCTGCTAGTTACCCACTGTAAGAAATCTGATCTGTGAGACAAGAGGTCAGGGGTCATCTGCTACTCTTACTTAGGCAGCAGCCTAGCCAGAGGTTCACTTTGTGCCATCAGATCGATCAGCCGGACCTGAGATCCAAGGACCACTGTTTGCTAGTCTGGGCTGCCCTCGAAGTCCGCAGATTAGGATAAGAAAGTAGGAAATCTGCTCAGCCACTCCCTGACATTCCCGTCCATGTGGAGGCGGGGGATCAAGGACCCGCAGACACCGGGAAACCTTTCACTGGAGACTTAAGACTAGTAGCTGACGCTATTCGTCTTTTAAGTGGCTAAAAGGTGCCCAGACACATTTTATGAGATAAAAAAAGTGCAGTATTAAGTCAGGAATAATAGCGAAGCTTAGGTCTCCAACCTTGCAGTGGTGAGCATCGGTTCCGTGAAACTGATGAAGTTAGGAGAGAGTTAGGGACGCCCCCTGCCTCACTGAGAGGCCAGGGCGGCCTGAAGAAGCAGGCTGGGAGTCAGAAGACAGAAAGAGAGACGCTCCTCATGGATACCCAGTCGGACTGTTGGGGTCTGATTCAGACTCACGGGCCTTTGAGAAGCCGCTGACGTGCAGCCTCAGCCTAGACTCTTGCAGGTGCCCACGGCCTCCCTCAGTTCCTCGCATCCAAGTAGAGCCTCTGAAAGGGAATCCTGGCCTCCACTCAGGAGACTTGCCGGGGGATCCACTGAGGGAGACACGGGGGATCCACTGAGGGAGACACAGGGGAACCTATAGCACGAGATTTGAGATCGTCAGCCAGGCTAGTCCCATTTAAGTGGCTGACGCGCGCCCGATGTTGTGTGCCACAGACGGCTTCCTTCTATAAGGACAATGAAAAAAAAGGATGGCTTGGATGCTGATACTCACCTCCGAAGCTATCCCGGACAAGCCCCCAAAAATGATGCCGGGATTCTAGTTCATGGAGCCGAAGAATGAGCTTCGCCAACACTCAAGGTAGGAGAGCCAGGGAGAGGCTTTTATTGAGAGATACAGTGAGAGGACAGCTCCTGGCTCATGCCAGGAGGGGACAAGAGAGCCCACAGCTTGTCATTTTATGTTGTACTTTAACATTTTGAAGTAATTACGTACTCACAGAAGTTGCAAACAGCGTAGACCTAGGTCATGTGAACCGTTACCAGTTTCCTCCATTTGGTACTCATCTGACAGAGTACATGCTCAGAACCGGGACAGGTGATCTTTTTAAGGAGCAGGTTCTCATGTAAAAGCCTTCCAAACCTGAAAATGCAGGTGTTTAGGAAATCTGATCATTGCTATAATTCTTACTGTCAATTAATTTGCTGAGTGCCTTTAATGCTTCAACAACAGGTGACATGAGATGCCCCTGCTGGAGAAGAACATTCCAGAGTCTCTTCAGAAGACCAGCCCCCAGGATTATTTCAAGGTTTTCTCACCTCTGTGTGCCTTCTGTCTCCTCTATGTGAATGACAGCTGGACCTTTATGAGATTTTCTATTAAAAGCAAATTCTGTGAAGGTTAGTGGATAGAGCAAGCCTGGCAGGCCTTTCTGGAAATGTCTATCTAGTAAAGAGAACAGAATTTGGAGCCAGTCAGATCTCAGTTTGAATCCTCATAATCAGGCATGTAATCGTTATTGACATTTCTTCTAGTATTGTCTTCAAATGTTAAGTAAAATTATAAATAATTTCTTATGATTTAACTTTCTATGTACATCTATGTTATTGGAATTTATAAACTCCTAAATCATGGTGCTCTCCACTTTTTTGCATTTTCCACTATGGTTTGATGATTAGATCTGGAAACACTGACAAGGTTGTTGAAACACAGGTAGGCTGGCTTCAAAACACTGAAATTCAATGACTATGCAAGGCATAATCTGCCAATTTGTAGTTATTAAAGAAATTAAAGGTACTGGTAAGCAAGAGCAGGTGTGTCATCCTAGAAGTGGAACGTGAATGTTAATTTAGAGTTTGGTAATCAGTGTCATATTGTCCATCTCAAAACCATTTACTTATGCTTTAGATTTGAGTACTGAGAACTCACAATGTGAATACCTTTAAAATTCTCAGAAACTCCACACTTGGGTGGGTTTCAGAGCCCTGTAAGAATTATCTTATATCCCTAAGATAAGCACAGTTTTCACAATTATTATGTGTTAGATGAAAGTCAAAAACAGCTGTACCAACCTTGAAAAAATACTGTTTTTTTTAAGGGAAAAAAATGACCTAGTTCCAGTGTTCCAAATAAATAGTGATTGTTGAAACAAATGCTATAGGTATCTGTTGAATGATGTGAGCTGCCTTCTTTGTTCACTTGATATTATATCATAAGCATGTCTCTGTCACAGTGTTGTATATGGAAACAGCAGCGCCAGGTAGAAGGTAGATGTGCAATAAATAGGTTATGGAAAATATATTGAAGTCAGATGTTTCCATCAGGCTGTTAAGGTTTGGATTTTGCAATGGCCTTTAGTCTTTCGCACAGGGCTTTGAGGTTCATGTAGTGCACAGAAAACATTTGTGAGTCTGCAGCCCGAAACTGTAGGCACAACTCTTCAATCACCATTAATGTCAAAGATTGCATACAATTTTTTGACAGCATTTATTGTAAGCAGCTCCTGTGGCTATGGTTGCTATTATCCTTGCCTTTTCTCCCTGTTTAAAAAGAATATCCTCAACAGGGCTGGAGTTAGTACAGGTCCATGTCAGCAGCCTAGGGCTGCAGGCTATTGTGTTTGCACTGGTTTCCTTTGTGCTGTTGGTAACGACTTGATTGTCTCAACCAGCAATATGATTTTCAACATGAGAAAAAATTATTTGTAGAAAGAAGTATTCATGCTATTGAGGCCTCAGATTCCTACCTTTTCAATGATAATGATCCCAAAGCAATTTCAAAAGAGATCACTGCTGATTATAAAAATAATGGTGCTGAGAATGGATTATGATTTCCCCATGTGTGACTTAAAAGCCTGGCAGACATATATGTGCAACGATTCCTGTAAGATCTTCATGAAACAGGTTTACTGCCCAAAACAATTTGGTGTTTTTCAAGTGACTTTTAGGATAACGTTGGGATTTTATCTCTTTGTTTGAGGGTGGGACAGAGCTTTTACAGCCCATGTCATCCTTGGCAGTCAGATCTAGATCTTGACAAGCGAGGATTTTGTTCTCTTTACTTAGTGGTATCATTGTGACTTTCCAGAAGTGAAACACCTTGACCTCGATGTTTTAAACATGCATGGTCCTGCTGCCAAGTTCGATTAAGCAGTGTCTGTTGCTCTTTGATGTGCCTTGAAAACGTTGTCACAGTCAGTTTAGCCTGTTAGCAGCCCTGGCTTGTGGGACTAGTTGTAGGGTGGCCGCTGGGCTGTGCAGACAGCTGTCCGTCCCATTGTGCTCACCACTGCTGAGTTGTATTGCCTAAGAAGCCAAGGTCAGTTTCATTTTCCTGCCCACCTGCAAAGAATTATTCCATCTACATGCATTAGGCGTCAGAGAATAATATGAAGTGGACTCCAGTTGTCTTTGGATTTGGATCACTTTGCTTCCAGATATCCTTGAACTCTTGGAACAGAGCAAGAAGAATCTATGCTTTTAGTGTGGTCTGACCATGTGGTGCCCCAGAAGTTATCTCTAAATATTTTTTCCAAATGACAGGCAGAGATGTCTGGTCTAGAGTTACTGTGTGTCTTGTATTTGTTGAAGTGGCCATCAACGGCATCTTGCTGATGACCCTGGGTGTTCACTGTACAATGATGACTGGAAAAGACTTACAGAGGCGAAGTATGCTGGTGTGTGTATTTAGCATCTGTTGGGGACCTTCTTTTTATTTGATCATCTGCAGAGCCTTCAGTGAACTGAGACTCACCTCTTACTATTTGTTTGTTACCTAACAGTATCTGGCAGAAATAGGTCTGTTATGCCTCCGTTGTAATCAAAAGGATCTCAGAACAAAGTTTTGGTTCTGGGCATGTGGACAATAGGTATTGTGAGCATTGTGTCCTAAGTTCCCTCCTGGGCATCAATGAGAAATCACCAGTAAAGATGGTATGACATCAAGTGTGTTAGCTCAGTGAGCTCATGACATCAAGGGGAACTTAGGGTTTGGTTGTGTTTGACTGCCCTATGTTTTTCAGCTTGTGTGTTCATTGGAAATTCCGTGACAAACCATTTGTAGAATAGGAACCTAGAAAACTTGTCCCTGGATCACACATCAATTCTAGGGACCACTGGGATCTAGGTTGCCAGATTCTTTATCTCAGGCTTTCCCTTAGAACTACATGCATAGAGTTCCAGTTAATGGGGAGCACTGTGGGTGTCTGTTCTGAAGGTGGGTTCCTGCTGGGACTCTCCCTGTTCACCAAGTGAGTCCTGTCTGGGTTAGATGCAAATTCTACAATGTCACACAGTTTAGAATATAGTAGAAGTTTTACTGGAAAAATGAAAAACTAACATAGGCTTAGGGTCATTGAGAGAAGAGAGGGCACGGATCCCCTGATTCTCTCATCATCCCAGAGAGGTGTGCTGGGCCAGGGCACTGGTGGACCTTCAGTGTGGGTCTCTATTCCAGTGGCTGGACCCCACTACTCTATAGGACTCCTTTTTTTGTTTTTTCACAGGCCAGTTAAGAGAAACTCCCCATGCCAGTGGGGAATACACAGATTGCTTGGCAGCAGGCAGTCTGAATTTGGGCTGCAGACTGTAGGTAGTAATTGTCTGGGAACATAAGCTGCCCAAGACCTAGAGACCTGTGGCCTACAGGACGTTATGCTCCCTCCTTCTAGTGGGAGGACGTTGCGGGTCTCATGAGAAGCTAAGCTTGGATGCAGCCCCTTCCTGATCCTGGCTGACTTGTAGTCCAGGCCACGCAGAGAGGGGTCCTATGGTTATATTCAGACACTTCTGCCTGTTGACCCCACCATGTCAAACAGTCCTGGTTTAACAACCAAGAGCAGGACAGGAAGACAGGAATTACTGTGGGCCCTGTTAATATTATCTGTTTAGTTTTATGCCATTTTGCCCATAAATTGAGTGGAAAAGGATAAGGAAGGAAAGAAAAGTCATCATGTATCCTAAAAAGACTTGTGATCACCTGGAACCCTATGTAGTAACTTCTAATTCACTGGTTCTGCAAATGTTTACTATTGTATGTCTGATACTGTGCAACATAGTCTTTGACCTTAAGAGGCTCACAGCTCCGGGTACCCCATAAGGATGTAATAAATATTTATGACTGATGATAGATAGTGCTGAATTCCATGGGGTGAATCTTGGGGTAGGAATAGAAGAAAAAAAGAAACAAATATTGCATTAGGTCCAACTATTTTCTCTTCAGGGTGTAGCTTGGAAACTGCTGTATTCCCGTAATGGGGAGATCTGAGCTCTGCTGGCAGCCATGTGCAGCGGTGTCCTGGGGCTACTTACACTAGCCCACGAGAGCCCGTTGTTACCTTTTCAGGAATTTTGCGAGGTGGTTGTTAACCACAGCCATGATAAAAAATTAAATGACATAAAATTACCCTTAAATAAATTATACTAAAAAAGAGGAAAATAATACTTAAAATTGATCACTTCCTAAATATTTTAGTACATTTAACTTTTATCTTTGCGCCTGAGGTTATTTACACCTAGTGCTTTTGCGTGGTGGAAGTCTGATATAATGGTATGTTGCTGTGCATCCCTTTCCCACTCTGCATCCAGTGAGGAGACAGTGGTAGCTTGAAATTGACCACCATGCAATCTTTACATTATGGAAATCACTGGACACTATAAATTAAGACTTGATTCACTTCCCAAACTGGAAAAATTTCAGTTTAATGAATATAATCAATACAAGGGTGAGAAATAGTTGAACCAGACAATCACATACCAGGTTTAATGACAGTACCCTTATTGGGAAAAGAGCGGATTTACTCTGCATTTTCTATAAAGCCACTGACTGTGTGCCGAAACTATCACTGAAGTTGCTAGCAGGAGAGGCACTGTTAATACAGCTGGTTCCCTCTGATCACGTGGAGGAAAGGAGATGGTCACTGCTGGTGTCGTGGACACGTCCACTGCTCGCCCTGGTTCTCCAGGTCATCCTTGCTCAGCTGCTCTCCAGAGCTTCCTCTGCCCTCGGCTCCGTGTATACAGACGGCAAAATCCTTTCTCTTGGTTGTGAGAACACAGTGCGATTAAAGCACTTTATTTTCAGTGTGATGATTGTGGACATCCTTGGAGAGCTTCATAGTCTTATATTTCTTGTAACAATGCTACAAACTATCCCAAACTGGGTGGCTTGATTACAGAAATGATCTCACAGCTCTGGGAGCTCGAGGTCTGAGATCCAGGTGTCAGCAGGACTGGTTCCCTCCGGGGCCTGTGAGGAGAACCGGGCCTGGCCTCTCTCCTAGCTTCTGGTGCTTTGGGGGCAATCTTTGGTGTCCCTGGTGTCATCCCAGTCTTGGCTTCACTCTCCCCATGGAGTTCTCCCTGTGTGCACAGCTGTCTCTGTGTCCGCATTTCCGCTTCTGTAAGGATGCAGTTGCATTGCGGTAGTGCTCACCTGAATGACCTCATCTTAACTTGGCCAGATGCGATATGGACCTTTCTCCAGATAGAATCATGATCACAGGTACTGAGAGTTAGGACTTCAGCATCTTCGGTGGGAGACACACACTACAGATAACACGCTCAGGGCACTATGAAAATTGAACTGAACCCCATCTCCTGGTCATCCCCAAGGTTCAGCACCAGGGACCCACTCCTGGAGGTGTTTTGGCGCTGCAGAATGAGCCAACTGCCTCTTCTCTGAGCTTCCTGAGCACTTACTACTTTGCTTGTTCCATCTCTTTATTTCTCCAAGTCCTTCTTTTTGGCGGTTAGAGAGAGAGGGAAGTTCTTGTCCCATGTCATTCTCAGGGAGAACTCGTGGAGTAACTGCAGGGGGAATATCAGTGTGGTAGTGGGTGTGGAAATGTAATATACCCTGTAAAGCCCTTAGAATCTTCTCCTGTAATTGTTGGCTTTCTTCGTGTTCCCCATTGGCCTGTGCATGTTTCCTGAAAGTCAAGGCTGTGACTTGTACTCCCACATTCACAGCACCAGTAACTTTGTTTTAAAAAGGTCCATTTAGTTAAAATTTTCCTTCTTTTTCCCACTTCCTTCCACCACACCTTGCTCACCTTCCTCAAACAATTTCAGAGGGCCTCTGTGTCTTAATCAATTCTACCACCTTAACGGTTTCCTTACCTATGCCCTCCTCTCCTTCCATTCATTTGTCTTGGTGTAGACACCCTTTGTTCAGCCAGACTGCCAGAGTGGGCTCTTAACCAAGAACTACCCCATACTTCAACCCAGCTGGGCTACTGGATTCATCTTTTAAAAATACTATCTGATTATTTTCTCCCTTAACACCTTTTCAAAACTGACTCATTTCCTACAAGATAATATTCAGACCCCTCAGGATAGAATGCTGTGCTCTCAATGACCTGGCCTCAGTTCCTGAAGCCTGTCTCCTGCAAGCTGCTTCTCTGAACTTGATGCTTCAGTGTGCTGAATTGGTCAGTTGCCACAAGTTACTGTACTATGTCATGACTGCTTTGGAGTATACTATTTGTGTTCCTGGAATGTCTTTCCCTTCCTTTTCCTGGCAAACTCCTTTTCACCTTTTGAGACCCAGTATAAGTTTCCATTACTATGAAATCTCAGATCTATCCAGGCAGAGTTGACACTCCCTTCATCAGAGACCAAAAGAATTTGGAACTTTCTTCTGGGGCAGTATTCATTGCATGGGATTGCAATGATTTCTTTGCATGTTTCTCTTACCAACGGGATTGGGGGCTCCAGCTTTATTCACTTTGCAAGTGAATCGTTTCATATGGTGTCCAGTGCCTGTAGATCTGGAACAGATGCTAAATGAATGAATACAAATCTGCTGACATTAAAAAATAAGACCATAAAACCTTGTGGCCAAGTTGCATCATAAACTCACTAGTTAACATTTAGTTAGGGTTTTTCTATCCTGTCAGTCTTTCTCCCACTTTACCAGTGAGCAAAGTGAGGTGTGGATGAGTTAAATTGCCAAGTAATAGATAATTAGTGCCACCTTGTGAGTTTGGAACTCAAATCTGACTCCAAGACTATGTTCTTAATCACTCCCTTCTACATACTGTAATATGAAGATAAAAATGATATTGGCTATAAAAGATTTTTTAGGGATAAGAGGTATCACATTTATTTAATTATCCCTTAGGGTTTAATTTGTTACATTAATATTTATTCCTTTCAGAAAAAAGAAATACTTGTCTTGAAAAGCCAACTGTTATCTAAATCAAATGGCAAGTGAATTTCCTTCAGAAGTTTTAATCAAACACTCAGATGGGGCACCTCTGGGAACTGGAGAGCGTCCATCCCAGCAGAGACTGAGGCCCTGGGCTGGCTTCGCCCTTCATCGGTTGCCTAGGGCATGAGGAGCCTGTTAAGGGTTTGAATTTCATTTTTTGTCAGGATAGGAGTCAGAAGAACTCAAGAGTCATGACAAGCTTTCTGTCACCCTTGCTGCCATCGAGTATTCAGAGCAGCTCTGTAAGAAAGGAAAGGCAGGGATTTTATCCCCAATTCACAGACTAGGACATGAAGGCTCAGGAGAGATATATGAAGCTACACTCCTGTGCTCCACTATTTTGGAGTCTACTTAATTCTCGAATGTATGAAAGGATTTTCTTTCAAGACAGACTCCCAGAGTTTCAGCAAGAATTTGACAGAGGAGCTGGTCCCTCTGTTTTAGAAGGGAAACATGCCCAGTTTATTTTTGCTTGCTGTTTCCTCCTTACTTGGCTTTGTTTGCAGCTGGGACTCCCGTTTTTAGTGTGCATGTCGATAGATGAACCTTAAAATTGACCCAGAGTAAGGACGTTTTGGTGTTGACATTTCCTGTCTCAGTTTCCTTCCCTGCTTCCTTGTGATTAATGGTCAGCCCTCCTCCCACCTGCGTTTCTGCCTTCTAGCGAGAGATGCACTCTCCGATAGGAACTGTTTTCCTGTGGTTTTGTAACTAAAAATAACAATAATAAAAATCTCCAATTAATCTCCTGTCTCCCCAATCTGCTTTGGCAACGGCTCTCTGGGTTGTGCTTGTGTGTCAGGCTGGGCAAGCGGCTGGCCAGTTGGAGAGCCTCTTCACACGCCAGCGGGAGCTGGGCCTGGAGGCTCCTGGGCAGGGGATCATTTCCCAGGGTCGGAGCAGGCAGCAGACAGGACCTTAGCTTGTTTTACTTTAAAAGAACCTTCTGTTTATTCAAGACTTATTGTGTGCCACTCAATCTCAACATGTCAAACTCCCTCTTCTATTTTTGACCCATCAGCAGATATTATATATGTTAAGGCAAAGTGTTTTTTTCGAAGCCATTAAAGAGAATATATAAGCCAGGTCTCAAGTCAGTGACTCCATCATCTCTGTTGTTTTTTTAAAAAACCTGCAGGCGGGGTTCAGTAGATCATTAGTAATCAACAGCACCTTTATTATACCTAACAGCAGAACAGGCCAGGCCACCCCTTCTGTGTGTCAGTAGGTGGCAGTCTGGCTTTGCACGCACTGTGAGCCTGGGATCAAGTGGGATTCAGAAATCCACATGCTGTGGAAATCCCCATCACCAGCTTTTTCAGATCTTTCTAGACCTAAAAGCAATGCATTTTCCAAGCCTGAAAACAAATGTGTGACAGAGCCATTTCAAGAAATCCTAGTTAATTGAACTCGGGGGAGAATCTTATTGGGACTCTTTAGTCCTTGTGGTGTGCAGTCAATTCCACCTTGTCCATAAATGCTGTGCCTGCTGGACACTTTCAGATCTGCCCTGCATGGACAAGGTCCCTGAAAGAGGCCTCTAGTTTTTACTTGAATGGCAGCTTTTTCCTGTTCTTGCTCATACGAGAGAATTCAAATAGCTGTGACTTGCTCCAGTAGTTCTGAATTCCCTGCGATATCATCAGTTGTGATGAAATGATCATGGGACTCTAGTAACCTCACAACTGAGACACCAATAATATGATATTTGTGATAATGACAGCTAATAAGTTTTTCCCATAAATTATCTATGAAAAATTTGTTTGCTAAGAAAACAACCCCTAAAAATGAAGTGGAAATCCTGTTGAATTTAAGGGAAGCAAGGATTGTACATGCAATCATAGACTGCATGAATTGTACCATGGTCTAGATGAAGTTGCATCATAGAACAGTCTCATTATTATATCAGGCTTTGCAGAATTTCTCAGGAATTTCTGAGTTAGTGGTAATCTTGAGTTGCTCATCTTATTACAAAGAATAAGGTAGCCTTCCTTTTGATATATATATATACCATATTATAGACTTTAAACTTGCAGTATCTGAATGTCTTTAAATTAGTAGATTAACTAAATTAGTTTCACTCTATTTGGGGATCTAACTAATTTGGTTAGTTTGACTAAATGAGTTTTACCCTATTTTTGAGTTTCATACACAAGGAATTGATGTAATTATCTAACGACTTTCCTCATCAGAAGATGTTGGGTCAATTTCCTCTTCTTCCCTTTCAGGGATCCAGTAATTGGTGACTGCTAAATGAGACTCTTTAGGAAGCATCAGAAGCTCTCTTAATAAACCACTGGAAGCCACTCTTCATTTCTTTGCTGTCAGAATAAGTGCTTACATCCTGGAATTAAACTAGAGCTAGAAGGAATCTGTCCCATTGGCTTGATGGGAAGAGTTTCAGGAGGGCATCTGCCCTGAAACCCCTCCTCCACACTGCCAGGTGTCTGAAAGTTGGGCTTCAGAGATGGTCCAGACTCACTCTCAGTCTTTTCAATTTCATTCATATCATGCAGTTATTTGTCTTGGACATAAATTAAAACCTTGGGCAGTTAGCAGTCATTTTCCAATTGAGAAAGCAATCCAGGGGCTCTGTCAAGAATGTGCCCAGAAAGACCCTTTGAGAGAGGAGGAAAGCTGAATGGTACTGGGAATGAAGGGGAGGGACAGACAGAGAAGATAATGACAATAAAAGCCCTTCTGTGGCCCCCAGGAGCCCTGGCCTGGCCCTGCCCACCTCCCCGACCTCACCCACCATTGTCCTTCCCTTGGCTGTTCGGCCTTTTCTTCCTGAGCACATCCTCCTCCTTACTGCCTTAAAGCATCCACGACGCTGTTCTTGGAAGATTCTCCGAAATGTCTTTCTCAAGACTTTCTCAGGGCTGGCCTACCTTGTCACAAACGTCTCAACCCCAACTTCACTGCCTCTGAGAGGGCTTCCTTGACCACCAGACCTCAAGTCTTCCCTCTTTCCTGTCTGCCCCAACCGTTGTCTCTTATATTATCCTGGATTGTTTTCTTCTAAGCATTTACACTCTCTGAAATGATCCTGTTTGCTCATTTGATTATATACTTATTTTCTATCTTCTTTCACTTAAATTTTGTTTTGTTAGAGAATTTTGTTTTGCCCAATGCTAGACGCTCTTATCTCTAGCCTCTTGGAAATTTCTTGGCTTTGATTAGGCAGTCAATAAATAAATGAGAAAAGAATAAAATATGAGCTTAATGGCTTCAAAACATGGGCTTACCTGTTAGAATCAGTAACATGAGACTGTTAAGAACTGACACGGGTCAGAGATTTTACCCTATCTGCAAGCTAATGAGTTAGCCTGCCACAATTTCATGTAAACTGGTGGAAGACACAGGACTCCCAGGTTTGAGATAAAGGATAGTTGATCATTCACAGTGATAGCAGTAGCTAGAGCATCAGCATTTTCCCAACCCTTCCTTTCCACAGGGGAACATAAAGAAGGCAAGGTAGCATCTGCACCTGGAGTAGGGTGCTTTGCAGGAGATGTACTGTGAGCTTAGGGGACCCAGATATCTTATAATGGGCTATAAGCATGCTTGACCATTGACTGGAGGGAGGCATCATTTTTATTATACTGGACAGTAAACAATATAACTACGCCTTTGCCCCAGAGGGAATGTGCTTGTATGTCCACATTCAAGCATAGTTTTTCAAGGATGCTTGATTGTATACAAACTTCTTTGAGAAGATAGTCTAGAACAAAGGTAGTTAGTGCTTCTGATTGCAAGATATACAGAAATGTGTGAGACTCATGGGGAACTGGCTCTCCTAGCAAAGCCCATCTTCCTGGTCTGTCTTTCACTAATCACTTTATCCCATGTCTTCTTCCAATCCCAGGAGAAAGTCAAATATTTGTTTAATGGGTCACTTACTTTATCCTATCTCTTACATACTCCTTTCTTTAGGGAATGGCCTATCAGTAAGTCAACCCATTCTCACTGAGGAATGGCTACATAGTTAGCTCTGTTTCAGGAGCTATGGAGCCTATCTTCACAGACTGCAGTGCCCATCTGTCAGTGGGTTTCTGTTGGAGTGCCAAAGGGCAGGCAAAGCGTGGCATAAAAATAGAACACTTTCGTGGATTATAATTTTTTCCTAGAAGAAATGGAGAAGCTCATTAGCTTTCTATTAAAATAAATGTAGATATTATATAGAATGGGGTACAACCTTCTCAAGGGTTTTAAAGATAAAGCAAAGATTTCCTTAGGCAGCACTGCTACCCCTCCCCTGCTCCAGAGCACAGATGGACTGTTTTTCTGCCACTTTAGCGGAAAATTTTGAAAGCCCTTTTTATAGAACAGTGTATTTCAAACTATGGGTCAAGATCTGTGAAATCAATCAGATGGTCTTGATTAACAATTAATAATAAAAAAGTACAATAGCATGAACAATTTCAGGGGGCATCATAAATATGAGTATTATTTTATTAAACATTTATATCATGTTTTGTAAGTAAATTGTGTGTGTGTGTGTGTGTGTGTGTGTGAATGAACTGGTTTGCAATGTTAGATGTATTTCTCACTGGGTTTTGGTTGCAGAAGTTTAACAGCTACTAATTTAGCAGATATTACAAAGCATAGAAAATTTTTTGAATCCATAAACATGTTCAAATCCATTGAAAGATGAGCTACATGAAAAAAATTAGTGGCGAGTGATGATGGAGACTTGGAAATAAGGCTTTCAAATTTTCAGATGGCAAAGCTGGAAAGAAGAGCAAATATGATGGATGATAGAATACAAATTCCAAGTAATCTTGCAGGAGTAAATTAGAGAGCCATGAAAGGAAATGTAAGCAATCAATATGAAATCCTGGCTTTATATATGAAAAAAATTCCATCAGTTAGGAGAGCCACTATTTCCAGGTTAAGGCAGGTTACAGCTCTGCTGTACTTGTGTATTCAGGCACATCAGCAGACCTCTCTTCAGTTTGCGGAGGGGTTCATTTGGAGAGGAATTTATAAGCCTGGTAGAGAGCATCTGGAAGATACTTGGACAAGAGTACACTAGAGGAATCAAGAGTAACATTTATTGATCATATATTCTATTTCAGGGGGCTTACACACTGTCTTCATGTATTGGGAGGTTATCAGCTGAAAATAAAATAGGGACTCTGGCTTCTGCTGCTGTAGTTGATGAGAGCTGTCATTCATTGAACATTTGCAGGACACTAGACATTATAATAGATGCATTGCATCATTTCTTACAACAACATAACTACATCCACCATTTATCAAACCCTGACTATGTATTAGATATACTTCAAAGCCTTTTACTTGGACTATTTTATTTAATCCTCCCAGTATCTTTGAGGAAGGTAGTAATTTTATTCCCATTTACAGATGAGGAAAGTGGGTTTCAGAGAGGAGGTAGTCACTTGCCTGGTATCACACAGTTACTAAGTGACAGATTTTGGCTCAGTATGAAGAACTCCTTAACCATTAAAACTGTTTCAAAATGGGGTGGCTTCCTTCTTGAAGAAATGAGATCATTGCACTCGGAACTAATCAAGTTGGAAACACCTTCCATTGATTTGGGATATTTCTCTGGAAGTCGAAGTTCAGATATACAAAGGTGACTTCAGGCAGGTGTAATAAGAGAAGTCTTCCTGTAGGAGATGGGATTTAGCCTGGTCCTTGAAGGGACAGTAAGAAGGTGATGGAGAAGAGCAGGGATAGACTTTTACAGATGGAAACTTCACAGTAACAAAAGCAGGTCTAGGCAACATGTATTGTACTGTACCTGAGGGAAAATAAGGAGACCTGCCTGGCTGGTTTCCTTCTCCACCAACCTCTTTGTCTGGTTGCACCTTCCTCTTATGCCCTTGATGCCAGTAGCATCCCCACTGTCTTAACTCATCACAAGGCTAGAGTCCTAGGTGTGCTAATGCCAGCCCTCCATCTTGTGTCTTGGGCAATTTCCTTTTGCCCCAACTAAATCCCACTCTGGATGGGGTTGCATAGATGAAGTTTAGGTACCTACTAAAAATTCTAATGTCCTCCTTTCAGCTCCTAGTTTTTGGTCCATCCATCCATCAGTTGCCCATCACTCCTTTCACTGAAAGATCTGCTCAGCTGCACTGACTACACTTCCGATTTGTCCAGGCCTCACTTACAGAGACTGTTGGGTAATGCCTCTAGGAATCCCTGCTATGCTGGGATCCAGTTTGAGCCTCAAGAGCTTTGTGGTGATCGTTTGATTTGTCTTGAACTCTTATCTGTCACTGGTGTGTCAGTTTTCTATTAGTGTGTAAAAAAATTACTGCTAATTTAGAGACATAAAACACCACCCACCTGACTCTGAGTTAATAAGTCTGGCTTGGCTTAGTGAGTCCTCTGCTTAGGGTCTCACAAGACTGAGATAAAGGTGCCGGCTGGGCTGAGGTCTTATCTGGAGACTGGGGAAGAATTCCCTTCCAGGCTCATTCGGGCTGGTGGCAGAATTGAGTCCCTTCCGAGTATGGGATGGAGTCCCTGGTTCCTTGCTCGCTGCCAGCTGGGGGGTCACCATTAGCACTCAGAGGCCACCCGCAGTCCTTGCCGTGGAGACCCTTCCACTGTCTAAGGGACTCCCTTGTCTTCTCTGCTTGAAATCTTTCTGACTTACCCTCTGCTATCAGCCTGAGAAGATGCTCTGCCTTTAGGGCTTCTGTGATTAGATTAGGTCCACAAGAGTATCTCTCTTTTGATAACTCAAAGGTGACGGAAGAATCCCTTTAAGTTTGTAACTTTCATCACATAATCACAGTGGAGGTATCTCATCACATCACAGGTCCCACCCACGCTCCAAGGGGAAGGGGTGACACAAAAGTGAGAGTCACCGGGGGTCATCCTGGGCTTCTACCTAGCACATTTAGCAAATACATCACTTTGTCTTCTCATCTCACTGCCTGAACGCTAGTGACATTAGAATGGAAGATGCTGCTCCATAACCTACGTCCCCCTTTAGCACCCTCTGTATTATTATCTTATTTGACTTTTATGTCAGTGAATCTCTAGTACTTGGATTGTGCAGTGCCTGGCTCATAGAAAATGCCTCATAGGATTTCGTGAGTATCATTCTGTGAGGTCATATGCTCACTCCCCAAATGTCAATAATACAACTGAGATTATTGCTCACTGCTGTGGGGGAGAATACCACCTCATCAGAGCTTTGGCCGTGTTTCACGGCGGAGGGCAAGGTCAGAATTTACTGAAGCCATTTGGTTTAAGGCAGGTTGCTGCACATGTAAAGTGTGTGGATGGTAGGGCTGAGTAAGGTGGATAAGGATCACCATACAATAGCCCTGTATTGTTGGAAACAGTGAGGGGAGGATTTTTGAGGCAAGGATTCAAAAAAGCTGAGGTACAGTTGCTTTCTCGTGGAAGAGTTGATGGTTTTTTAGGGAAATTCCTGTAATGAACAACCAAGGTCTTTGCTGGGCAAGAGTGTTCTAGAATAATAATACCATGTTAATATACTGGAGAGCCATGTGTGTATGGGTGTAGGTAGTTACAAACTTCATTCTCAAGCTGTGCCTGGGAGTAGATGACTTTGGTTCTCTTCTGGAAATTTTTACAGTTGTGTTATATTTTAAAATACTTACTTATGATTATAAAAATGTATTTACTAGCACAAAAACTTTATGACATGAAAAAAATCACCCAGAATTAAATCTCCTGGAATTTATGTTTTGTGTATCTTTGTCCACTTTTGTATTCTCCAGCATTATATTACACGCATTTTCTTATGTAATTCATGTTCCTTAAGAATAAAACTTTTTAATGGGTCTGTAATATTCTGTTTCATTAATGTGATGTGGTAGTTTTACACTATTTTCTATTATTGGACATTTAAATAATTATTTTAAACAATGATGCAAAGTATATGTTTGTACTTTCTTTGATAGATTCCTAAATGTCAGATTTTTGTGTTAGTATCACAAACTTAAGGCTTTTTACACATACTACCAAATTTATCTCTAGGAATATTATACCAACTTATATTACCTCTAAGATAGTCTGAGCAGTCTTATTTCACTGCAATCTTTCCCACAATCAGCCATTTAACATCCTTTGGTCAATCTGATTGTAGGTTGAACCATCTGAACTTGCCAATATTGGGCGGTTTTTGACCCACAAAAATAGCAATTTCAGGTGTTCACCCTAAAATATTAACAATAAAGATTAAGATAACAGCAACTATTTACTGAGCAGTTATGGTCCTCATGGGTGTGGGTGAGGGATTGTGTGTCCCCAGCCAGTGACAGAGAGAGGCTGTACTTTACTTTCTTGGCTTATCTTCCCAGGAAACTGCTTTGGTTCTAAGCTGTCTCCAGGGTTGATGCCTTAGCAAATTTGGCTATTATTTGGAGTCGTGCCTCTAAGGTAACATTTGTAGGAAGCTGGAAAGCAATTCACTTTAAAATTCTATCCAGGTAAGAGAGGTCAATTCTTTGGCATGACTGTCCTTTTCCAAATAGGAAACACATGCTGGAGTAATCTGGGGATTTGCCATTGTCAATAAATATGAAATAAGTTAAGAACTGCAGATTGAAAATTTCTAGAGCATTTCGTAATTCACCAGTACTTGGTTATAGGCTAACCCTGAAGACCCGAGTGACACCTTTATTCCCCGAGGGGCCTGAGATCCTGCTGGTCTCCAGGAGTCTGGAAGGCATGGAAGGGGTGAGCAGTTGATGTTTCTACCAACCTGATTTGGTTTCACTCTGGGATGAATTTTCTTGCTGAGATGAATTTTCTTCTCCTCTAACTCTTGTCAGCTCCAGTGCCTTGAGCACTTCTGGCTCCTAACCAGGCATCTACTTTAAACACAAAGCACAATTTTGCAATTCCATAATAATTTTCTGAAGCCAAGGTGGTATTAGTAATGGCTTCTGTCTTAGTCCATTCAGGCTGTTGTAACAAAACATTTCTGGGTGGCTTATAAACAGCAGAAATTTCTCAGTTCTGGAGACTGGAAGTCTGGAATCAGGTGCCAGTGTGGTCAGGTGAGTGCCCTCTTCCAGGTTGCAGACTGTGTCTGCACATTGTGGAAGTGTGTAGGGAGCTCTCTGGGGTTTCTTTTGTGAGAGCACTAATCCCATTCACGAGGGTTTCACACTCCTGACCTGATTGCCTCCCAAAGACCCCACCTTCAAATATCACCTTTAGGGGTTAGGTTTCAACATAAGAATTTTGGAGGAACATGAACATTCAGACCATAGCAGTTAGTTTCCAGCAGTTAAAAGTTTTGTTCCACATCTGCATAGTGGTTTATGCAAACTGATGCTGGGCTTGAGCTTTCTCTTTTAACTTGAGCACATCTCAGGGCTTGCCGTTTAATGATTGCAGGTGAAAATGACAGCAGCTATGCTACCCCTCGGGTTGGGGGAGGTGGAGGAGAAAACCCTGTGCCCTTTGCAGGGGACCTCAGAGCAGCTGAGCAGCAGCCCCAGGGCATTGACTCGCTGTCCTGTGAGCCTGGGCTGCTGTGTCAGGGGCACGTGCCAAGTCACAGTCACTTCTCAGTTGCCAGAGGTCTTTGCTCACCCCACCTGCCTCAGTCTATTTCAGGATTTAGTCCTTCTGTCAGGAGTTCCTTCTACTTAAAATTTAAAAATGCTGTTTTCTTCCTTTTTCCCCCTCTTCAAGTCATCTGGTGCCATGCAGGCAATAAAGCCCTGACCTAGCAAGTTCGAGATAAGTTTATTCATGTTTCTGTTATATGATTCGGTGATCATCTTTTATCTAGATCTTTGGGGTTTTACTTCTTCCCTTTTCAGGCTGACATGGACTTGGCAATGGTGGGGAATGGGTAGGGAGTGTTGTGTACACTAGTGTTTCCCAAATCGTGATGCTTACAAGTCACCTGGGGACTGAAAATGCAAATTTTGATCCTTTATACCTGGGTCAGAGCCTGAGATCTGCTTATGAAAAAATCCCAGGGGATGCTGATGCTCTGGTCCAGGGTCTGCACTTGTGGATTTTAACTTTGCCTGAACATTAGAGTCATCTGGGGAAAGTAAAAAAAAATACCAATGCCAAGGCATCATGCCCAGACCAGGGAACTCAGAATTTATGGGAGTGAGACCCAGACGTGGGTTGCTTCTTTAGGGGGGGAGGGGGAGTAATGACATTCTTAGGTGACCTTATGCTGTACCCAGAGTTGACAACCAGTGGATGTGGATCAGTGGGGAAAAGTATTAAATTCAGAGACAGAAGCCAAAGTTTTATCCCAAGTATACCACTTCCTTAGCATATGATTACTCAAATAGATGCACCTACTCTAGTGATAACATGTAATAATCAGTATATTTGTCCCCACCCATCAGGTTTGGTATCATCATTAGACAAAACGATCTGTGATGACTCTCCATTACATGTACCACAGACTCTCAGCTGGCAGTAGAAACCCTACAGATTTTGGCCGTCCTTGTTCACCTCCGACTATACATTAATTTTGTCAAATATTGTCCCTGGACACACAATGGGCTTTTCTAACCCACCTGACTTTGCTATAGCTATTCCGTCTGTTTTGAGATCTTCTCCTTCTCTATTCCCTTCTATCAGACTCCCCATATTATTTGGGTACAGCTATAGCCATCCTTCAAGACCTACTTCAAATCTAAGTTCTAAGAAACCTTGCCTTACTCCTCTCATTCATTATAAGTCTGTGTTTTATTGCACTTCCTTGTGTAATTTTTCAGTTTGTTGTGATTGTGAACTCCTGGAGAGCAAAGACTGTGTCCTATTTATCTATTCCTCCTGGCATGAAGCACAGTGAGTTTTCGCTTAGGGGAACTCAATAGTGGGTCGCTGAAGTTGAAAATATGGCCTCTGAGGGCTGTGTTGATGATCTTTAAGAGGTGGATTATGGCCAGCAGTTTCAGATCCAGCAGTCTATTCAGTGCTTTGGGCTCAGTGTGGAATAATTTTTTCAGTTGAAGTAACTTCAGAAGATTCTATCTAGACCATCTAAGTCAACTCTGGTTCAAAGGTAGGCCGAGTGTGTCTGACCCTGAGAACCTGAGGCGCTTGGGTGCCTTCAACATGTAAGGTTCCCTTGGCATCTCAAACCAGGAGTTCTGTGACAGGGGCTGACTCAGAATGGGGTGGTAGTTCTTAAGCTTTGTGCTGGAGGGGGAGGGGAAAGGAGCTAATGTGTATTATCACCAACCAGTTATTAAGCTGTTTTATCCATATGATCTCATTAACTTCTAATGACCCTATGAGATGGACATCATTCCTATTTTAAAGATAAAGAAAGAAGAGTTCAGCTAGATTAGTTTTCTTCCTGAGGCCACACAGCCGATGCATCTCACAGCTCAGGCTTGTACCAAACTCTGAATGACTCCACAAACAATAGCATTTCTTTTTAAGTGGACAATCTACACCTGGTTGTCTTCCAGTCTTTAGTTGAGACTCCCTTCTCATGATGGTAGAAGATGATCCATACTACTTGTTCCTGTGCCTTCTCACCCATCAGGATGGGAGAGCTCTTGGGAGAACCCTTCCCCCTTCTATTCATTCTAGACTGTAAGTTCAGTGAGAGCAGGGATGGAGAATTTCACCATTATAGGAGTAAGATTAGAGAAAGAATATTAGAGAAAAGGTTAGGAGCATAGACTTTGTTATCTGGCAGTGACCAGACTTCATGATCTTGGTAAATTACCTAAACTCCCTGAGTCTGGTTTCTTTATGTTATAGGTTGTGGTAAGTAGAGGAAGGTATTTAGTTTAGGACCTGACACATAATAGGCAGTCAATACATTTTAGAAGGACCACATTTTTCCTGATTAGCCTATAGCAGATGTGACTGTAAACCCAAATCCATACGCATGTTGTACCCTTCTGTAATTCACCTTAATTTAATGTAGGTCCCTTTCTTCTGGGATGAGTGAAAATGCTCCCGTTGAGTCTCTCATTCCCTTTCCAGGTAGGCATATGTAGGTTTAGGTAGTGCCAAGGCAAGATGGGGATGGAGAAGCTCTGGTCCCTTATGGCATCTGTCTGCAGTGGTGCCCATGGTTCCCTGGGTCCCAGTGGTGGATCTGCGCGCAGATAAATTCCCACTCAAAGTGCTTCCTTCTTGCAGCTCTGCTTAGCCTAGGAGTGCAAGTTCCTTCTACCTTTGGGTCTCACCACCCCTCTGATAAGCTTTGCTGCCTCCCTGGGACTCTAAACAGGAAAAAAGGCATAAGGCCCTTTCACTGGGAGCTGCCAATATTCGCTTCCCGTTGACTGACTGAGTCACTTCACTCAGAGACGCTGACACAGCACTAGCCATCTGTCTCTTTTATCTTCCACAAGCCTGGAGAATCTTTCTAGTCCAAGAAGGAGAAAATGTCCTCTTACCCCCAGCAGGCATTTTGTCCAAGCATTTCTATTTCTCTAAGGGCACCTGCCTTTGGAACACAAAAGATAAAGGATTCTTTGTTATCCTTTCCTTTCCACAACGTCACACTTTTCCTCTGAGGCAACTGAGCACAAACTGGCTTAATTGGGATGTGGGCGGGAGAGGTTAGGAGAAGCCACGGGTGGTGGGGGGATAGAAGTGCAAGGGGAAGCGAGGGCTAACATCTGAGAAGAAGCCTCCTGCCACTGCTCCATGTGGCTTTGTTCCCCCTGGTGATTCAGTGAGACCCTGGCCTTGTCCTTCATCCTGTCTGTTCTTAATCTTCAGTCTTTGTTCTTTCTGTGATTAGTCTGATTCTTTATGTGATTAATGCATTGTATGCAATTGTTCCTGTCAGTTTTGCCTGTTTGATTAGATAGTTCACTCATTAGTAATTTCCTACAGAGTCTATCTGCTGTTCTCAGGCAGTGAATACCGAAGAAATGTTGACTGACTAAGTCACAGAGGTGTAGACATGGATGCAACCATCTGTCTTAATTTTCTTCTTAACTCTTATTGTAAAAGGGCCTCTTGTCAATGTTCTTGCTATCACATGAAGTCCTTGTTACCAAATGAAACTATTTCTATATAATTATCTCATATTACTTGAATGTCACATGACAAAAAGTCCACATAAGGAACTTAGGCCTACTAAAATATGCACTTTGAGGTCACATATATTAAAAAGCAGATAGCCTGTTTTGAAGTATATCAACTTCCTGAGTCACACGGGGCTGCATGCTGCGTGGAGCCCTCGTGGGAGTGCGTGTGAAGCATTGCCCGGCCTCAGTAAAGGTGCAGGAAGGGGAAGTCAGACAGGAATAAGCAGAAAGCCATTTCCCTTTTTGGATAGAGTTTGGGCAAAACTGGTCTTCTGGTTTCCGGTCTAGCATGTAAGGAACTTCGAACCAGAAAAAAGCTGAGCAAAGTGAAAATCAGTAGTAACTCTTTTTACATCCATCAGAGATGTGAGGCTACAAGGCAAACCACCGCCCCCAAAACTGGAGAGAGAGGCAGCTAGAACTACACTCATCAGTTCAGAAGCCCAGGAGCAGAGTCTCCACAGAAACCATGACCCACGTGGGAAAACCTAAACTAAGATCGATGAGCTTCTGAAGGCTCAGTGCAGACCAGGCGGAGAGTCAGGGATTCCGGGGATCCAGGCTCAGGGAGGGGAGGGGAGGGGAGGGGAGGGGAGGGTTCCACCCGGGAGGGTCCCACCCCCCACCCCACCGAGGGCCCCACCCCTGACCCCACCCATTCATGAATTTTAGCTACCAGAGCCCTGTAAAGTTCTCAGCATGAAGATCAGAGAAAGAAAGAAACCTTTGTGCTTCAGGCAGGGGAAGGGGAAAAACAGCTGTTTTGAAATATATCCAGAAAATTTGCTCTTCTAAACAAGGGAATTTTTTTTTTTTTAAACCAGTGCCTAACCTACTGGGATTTTATAAAGGATTGACGCGGCGAAAGGCAACACCAACTCCGGCCCCCTCTAGCCTTGTCTCGCCTAAGTGGGGAAGGAAACAAAACAGAGCTGAGAAGTCCGGGTCACAGACCTTGTGAGGGTGACAGGCTCACAGAAGAGACTGAGACCTCATCCCAGGACTGCAGGACGTGTTCCTCCTCCCACACATCATGGCCACACCGATAGGGCTCTTGCGCGATAATAGGAGATTACAGTGGAAGGGACCGCAAGTCTCAGACGTTATTTTAGGAGAGGTTTGGCAAAACTGATTCAGGTAGAGATGCTAACATCAGAAAGGGCAGGTGGTTGGGCCACAAAAGACGAGGTGAATATGATGAGTCCAGGATGGGCCCACGAGTAATGTGCCGAATTCTGTTCTGGGCAAAAGCTAGCATGGCCTCTGCCATCGGGCAGATGTCCATCAGATAATGACACACATTCATGTAAATCGAATCTATGACAATTTTGAGGATCTGAGGGGCAGTTATGTTGTGCTATAAGAGCCTGTAGATGAGGAATTAGGACTAATCATGGAGGTATAGTAGGCTTTCCTCAGGAGCAGGTGTCTAAGAGCTAAAAGATGAGTAAATCTTAAACTAAGTCAGGACAATTTTGAGGTAGAGGGACAGAATGTGCAGAAACTCTTAGATGGGACCTACGTGGTGACATCAGCAATTGTGAAAGCCAGGAGTCTGGCATCCCTGGGTCTGCAGGAGCGCCCAGGAGTGCGGGATGGAGCTCACGGAAGGTTAGCAGGAAGTGCTGGTTAACACTTACAGACCAGGCAGTGTGTGTGTGTGGCAGACATGTTCTTTAAACTTCTATGCAGTTCTATAAAAATGCAGATCTCATATACAAATGACATCCAGTCTAAAAGTAGAATGAGAACAAAGCAGGATGATGGATGTACATGGATGGCTGTGCCAGCTGCTTAAATCATTATGCAGTTTATCAGGAAACTGAGTCTGGGGTACAGGAACCTGAGGCAAAAGTTTAAGGAAGTTAAGGTAGGAGCTTGGCCGAATGAAAAGAGCATGGCCAGAAAGTTGTCAGGCTTCAGTCCAGGCCTAGTCTCTTATCACAGCTTCTCTAGCCCATTTCCATGTCTACAGGTCAGTTTTCTTATGTCCAGAATTTTGATGTAATTTTTCAACAATATTTCCTGGCATTGCCAGCTCTTGGGTGTGGTGAAAAATACCAAATTAACAGATGGGAAGCAGGGCTGTGGGAAGGTGGTGCAGGTGTAGAACAGTGCAGGGGAGACATGGGGAATGCTGTTGGTTCCTTCACGGGTGGCGCCCATTTCACTTTACACGTGCGTGCTGAGTGTTCCTATGTGGTGAACAGTAGGAACACAGTGAATAAATAGTATGACATGCACATCCTGGCACCCGGACGCCTTCCCTCCACCATGTGGCCTTGTCGCTTAATGCAGCATCAATAGCTGTGAACACAAGCGCAGGGACTAACAGGATAAATCCAAGTTCCGCTTCTGTGGGTAAGATGTTTAGTTAACTTTCGGGAGGATTCCATGAAACAGGAGTAAAGGAGAGGGGGTGGGGGTAGCAGTCAAACTAGTGGGAGTGCAGATGGAGGGTGGTGTTAGGAGGCCTTTGCAGAAGAGCTGAGTTTTGAAAGGAAAGGAAGGGGACTGATTATAAAATGATGTACTTAAAAAGTTTTTATCATATACAGTATTTTATGTACAGGCCCTTTTGTAATAACTCCATATATGTGTTCCTGAAAACTCTTCCGAAAAATTGTGGATTAAAAAAATAACAAGATTTACAGCATAAATGGGATTGTACAAATTTCTCAAAATCAATAGCATTTTGTATCCAGAGACATATAAAGGTGATAATATTCTGATAAAACACAGGCCTGGAGAAACTTGCATGTAGGTCTGTGGACTCAGAACTGGTCCTTAGACGTTTATACCTCTGGGATTCATGAATGGTTCATTTCTAATAGTGACCAGTTTCATCAGCATTAAATTTAAAATCCAGTCTTCATCACTGTTTTTCTTATCAGAGGGAAACTGTCTTTGTAGCTTATTCATTTGTAATTGCAGCTTCCCCAATAGGCTTAAAATAAATGTTGTGGTTTACGAAGTTATTAAACCAGCCACTAATTGCCTTAAAGTCACTTCCATGGGATTTTAAGCTTTGTTTTAAGATCTTCATGTATTTCTGAGACTTTTAACAATGCTGAGAAAGGTTGCTCTTGATTGAAAGGGAAAAAATAAAATAATGTACTCAGAAATATGACAGAAGCAACCCAACCTCTGGATTTTATAATCACCATTCACTTAGTTCTCTATGAGCTAATTTGTGTTAAAGAAACAGACATTTTAGCAGAACAGATTGTAAATCATTTTATAAAACAAAGGCACTGGAAACTTGTTTAACCAAGTAAGTAGTATTGTCATGACAGAAGGAAACTGGGCAGACAATATGCTTTATGGCAAATAATGCTTAAAACTTTAGAAAATTCTTCATTTCTAAATGCTCTGTATGGACTGCACTGTGTACCCAAAATATGTATGTTGAAATCCTAATGCCTGATGGGACTATATTTGGAGATAGGGCCTTTAAGAGGTAATAAAGGTTAAGTGAGGTCATAAGGGTGGGGTGGAGCCCTCGTCCATAGAATTAGTGTCCTTGTAAGAAGATGCATGAGAGATCTCTCTCCCTTTGCCCTGTGAGGACACAGGGAAGGTGGCTATCTGCAAACGAGAGGTAAGTCCTCACCAGAAACCAGCCATGCTGGGATCCTGATCTCGGACTTGCAGCCTCCAGAAACTGAAAAATACATTTTTCTTGTTTAAGCCACTAGCCTGTGATATTTTACTATGGCACTCTGAGCTGACTAATACAGAGCCCTTAGTACAGTCTTTTAAATATTCCCAGAATAACAAATCTTTGTCTTAAAAAGGCACACTTGACTTTTAGAATCAGTCAAATGAAGCCAAGGCTATTGAATAAAAATGGATGAGTGAACAGAATAAGGGTATTTTCTAAAATAAGACAAAAAATGGAACATAGTTGTAAGCTACAAGCATTGCTTTTGATTTGTGTCTGTAAGACTGGATTTGGGGAGAATTATAAAGTGAGCAGAGGCTGCATCATTGCAACAGTTGTGTGACTCTCAGAGATTGACTTTGAAGGACAACAGTCATTTACAAAAGTATTTTTTCCTCAGTTGTAAGATAACAAAAACCTATTAATATTTAATGAAGAAAATTTCAAAAATTTCAAATGTATAGAAAAATAGAAATCTTCCACTACATCACCCTAGAGATGACCACTGTGAAATATTTGTAGGTTGCATTCCAGAATCTCTGGCCCCCAAATATCTACACATGCACATATACCAGCTCATGTATTTGGGATCACACGGAATATGGTGTTACGTCCCCTGTCTTTTTCCACTTAGCATTATATTACGAGCATTGAACAAGTAGCTCAATAGACTTGAAACCACGATTAAAAGTATTTGTGTAATGTTCCATAACATGAATATCCCAATCATTTCTTAAAATTGTCTATTGTAAGACATTAAAAACTTACCTTTTTATTTTTATGGTCAAAGCTTATAAATTACGAGATTTAAAACTTTAAGTTGTTTTATGTACTGTCCAAATGGATTTGAATGTAAAATGAGGTCTTGAATTTTACTTCATTTACAGCAAACTAAGTGCGTGTATTCCTCTTAGCAGGCAAAATTTTTAAGGAAATGAGAGTATAGTAGGGATCGGGTCAAGAGTTTTAAAGTAATCATCAGATAAGGCATATTTTTGGTGGAATTACATCACCACAGTGGACTTTTAATCCTATAATTGGCCCAAGTATTCCCAATGTACCATAAATTTAATCAGAGTGGTCTAATGTCTCAGATCAATGTTCCCAACTTTTTATAGTAAACCACTTAATACAAAATCCATAGCTCTATAAAATCTAATTATGAAATCCCCCTATTTTTAATCAGCTAATAATAAAGCTCTCATATCTGCACTTTAGCAAAAGAAAGACAAAAGATACATACTCGAGAATTTTCTGACATAGCTGAATCTTAGTTATTATTGAAGAAAAAAAACATGGAACATAGGCCATAGTTCACATGCACTAACTGTAATCAGCTGAAAGAAAAGAAGGAAACCAAAATACTGTTTTATCATACATGTCATTGCTCTATATTAATGAAATCCTTCACAAGTATAATTTGTTTTTCTCATCCTATGCGATTTTATGTTTCTATCCTTCAGCAGACCTACAAGGTAAGCATGCAAAAAACTAGGGAGGGTGTTTCCAGAACCACATCCCACTCTTGGACTAACTTCCCTGTTACTGGGTTGACGTGACTGTGGACATGGGGACCCCAGGACCGAGAGCTGGATCTTCTGCTTGGTCTCTGCCTGGAGAAAGGACCCACTGTCCTTAGCAGTTGAAAGCCCCTCCTGGAGGTTGTGACAGCTTATCAGATGCTCTGGCCAAGAAGTGAGATTACTGTAGTCCCCACACTTCCTTCTTCTCCATATCCTGTCCCAGTTCCTTGGGAAGCAGGTCAAACGTGGCTTCTAGTGGCTGCATATGGACGCTCTGAGGGACTGACACCACGTTCTCTGAAGAACAGGGACTA
The DNA here is from genome assembly GCF_040802235.1 of Manis javanica. Lineage (NCBI taxonomy): Eukaryota > Metazoa > Chordata > Mammalia > Pholidota > Manidae > Manis > Manis javanica. The sequence goes on from NC_133164.1 coordinate 11,862,611, forward strand.
GAGATACTGGGCGGTGACAGTCACGGTGTTTGGGGTTGCCCTCTCTTGCTTACCCGTAGCTCCAGGGCTCATCCACTCTCCCCAGGACTATTTTAATAGTCTCCTAATTGGCTTCAGACTTTATTTTGTCCATAGCTATCAGATCTTTCAAAAACTTTAAATGTTTAGTTCTTTACGGCCTGTAGGGTTAAACTCTAATCTCTTATCATGACATTCAAGGCCCTTGAGATCTGGAACCCCCGCTCTCAGCTTCTTTCCCAGCCCCATGCCCATCAGACTCCATGCTTCAGCAATAAAGAAATTGTAGTTACCTGAACACATCTTGTGGTGTAAGGTTCTACATATATGACTTAGGGCAAGTTACTTAGCTTTTCTGTGTTTGGCTCATTTAGACATGGGGCTCCAGATAGAATCTTCCAGATAGTGTTATTATGAGGATTCAGTGAGATAATATGTAGATAGGGCTTTGAGTTGAGTCTGGCACATAGTAAAATTCTCAACAAATTCTCATTGTTATCCTCTCTTCCTGGGCTCTCCACCTTCCTCTGTGGTCTGATTCCTGTTACCCTTCAAGATGCAGTTCAAGTATCAGTGTTTACTTGCCTCTGTTAAGTCAAGATCAGTGCCTCTCTTGTCCCCCCCATACTTAGTGCCCACCATTCATATCTTCAGTTACACCCCTTGTGGTTAGTTTCTCACTGACTTGTCTCTGTCATGAGAAGAGACACATCTCAGTCATTTCAGTAGCGTTTGCGTAGCACAGGCCTTAGCTCACAATGAAACCTGACATGACTTTTTTGGGGTAATGGATTAGGATTAGGGTTCTACAGCTGCCTAATTCCTTCCCAGCCTGGCACCCATGTGTGGGGATGGGTGCTGGGTCAGCTGGGTTTCAGGCACACAGCCATGTCAGGTGGTCTCTGAGTGTCTGGCCACAGGAAGACATTACAAATGCCTGCAGCTGACTTTGTCATCCCCAGAAAGGACTTCTCAGCAAAATTTTATGTGCTGGATTCAGCGTAAGAGCCACCCTGGGAGCACAGAGGAAACAGATTCTGAACCTGTACCTTTCCCCTGACAGATGCTTGATTTACCGTCTCAGGCACATTCAGGTAGGTCCTGCACCCGTAGGAATATTTCTGTTGAGCACTGAGGTGAAGCTATAAGGCAGACCTGGACGTTGGGGTGGGAAGGAACATTGATGTTGCTTTCAAATATTGCAGATTCTTCTTATTACCAAACAAAGTTGTCCATGCAGCAGTACTGACCCTCATAAATCTCCAGAATAGCTCTTGTTTAAAATCTGATATAATTCCAAAATGTCCATAAAGATGATTAGAATATAGCACAAGAATACCTTGCCACAGAGAAACCTATTTAAAATCAGCTCAAAGCTGATTTTGAAAAATTGCAAGAAGGGAAAATATGTAAAGTAGGAAAAATGTGCTATAAGGAAAAAAAATACGTGTGAGAGACTATCACTCCGTGAGAGAATTGTAATCAGATTCCTCAGTTCTGTTGGAAAGATGATATTGGCACTTCAAAGTTTAAAAAAATGTTATTGAATTCTGAGGCTAAGAACAAGATGCCAAGTAAATAACAGATTAAGGGGTCAAAAAAAAAAAAAGAGAAATGTCCAATATTAGGACCCTTTGAGAAAATTACGTTACCTCCACAGTACTATAAAGTTATTAAAGCAGTATTAATAAACATTTTTTAATAACCTGGGAAATAATAAAGAAATAACATTAAGCCGAAGAAGAAAAAGGCAATTACAAAATTCTATGTACAGAACAATCTTAAGTATGGAAAATGCAGAGTAAGAAATAGAATCTGTCATACCATCACCATTGTTGTCTCTTAGTAGGTCATGGAATAATAATGCCCTTTTTCCTATGCTTGGCTTCTAGCAACTTATCTAATTAAATTAAATGAAAACATTTATTTATCATTTATTTGGCAATGTAATCTTTCATTTACATTTAGAACTGAGGCTTGCCAGCTATTTGCTCTTCTGGAATATTCCTATTTTCAGGGGTGTTGAGGCCTTGGGAATATAGACTCTCAGAAATAAAGTACCAGGTAGTCCAGCCCTACTGGAGGAATGCATTTGCAGCATTCCAGGTAAATGCTTGTTAGGACTTGGGAGCAGATGTGGCAAAACTTTAATTTCCTGTTTCATGTGAGCATCGCAACTTCCTGCACCATATGACAGCCTTCAGGTTTGAATCGGCAAGCGACAACACAGGGGCGGGGCTGGGGGGAGAAGGTGGGCACCTGTCACCGGAGACGAGGGCATCTAAGGGGGGCAGGAGTGCAGGGGAGGATGGGAGCCAGCTGGACAGTAGAGCCGACTGAGGCACAGGTGGCTTCGGGAGCTGATAGAAATGCAGGATGGCTCCGCTTGGCCTGGACTGGAGGTAAAGAAGAGTGCTCTTTGAAAATCACTCTGAGATTTCTTGCTTGGAAGCAGGTTGTTTTCTTTTGGAAAATGAGATAGACTTCCTTGCTCGTATGAATTGGAGTGAGATATCTCAATTTGAGAAGATTGATGATGACATCAATCTGTGAGACCACCCGAAAAAGCCAATTTAGAGAGATTTGTATACTGTGTCCATCCCTCCTGGCTTCCAGAGCCCCTGTCCAGGATCCTCATGTTGCTGAGGAAACCAAGGGGAAAACAACTTCACCACTTGTCAGAATCCTTGTTACATTTCAGCCAGAAATGTGACTTGTCTTTGACTCAGGAGTCCTGGGCAAAACCGCTTCTCATTCTAGAGCTGGATGGCCAGTGAGCATGATGCTAAGGAGTCTGGTCTGCTTAGATGATTCAGACGGGTGGTTGTAGGTTCCTCTTGTCCTTGAGAATTGCAGGGAGCTATCGCAGTTGATTCAGCAGATAATTTTGAAGCCCCTGTTACATTTCAGGGCTTGTTCTAGACAATGACAATAGAGTGGTGAGTAGTAGTTATATTGTATATATAGGTGTGTGTGTGTGTATATACTATAGGGAATTGGTCTAATAAATATCATTTTCTAAAAGAAGAGGGGGGACAAAAGATCACAGTGTTCTCAAAGCTGGATTTACAGTTGAATCTCTGAGACAGGATGTAATAAAGAAAAGAACATGAACCCTGGCACCAAACAGGTCCAGGTATGTCTCTGGGTTCTGACCTCGAAAGCAATGTAATCTTGGGCAAGTTATTTAACCTTGTGTCTCAATTTCCTCATTTATAAGATGGATTGCTACAAAGAGTCAACTTTTCTAGATAATGCCAAGTTGTTTTGCAATGTGTACCTTCCCATTAGTCCATATCTTCACTACTACTTGGCAATGCCAGACTTCTTGGTTGCCTGCCAGAAGCAAAGGTAGATCTTTCTCGGAGGAAGATAATATAAACAAAAGCTTCAGATTCCTCCAGTATTTTTTTTCACAGTATATTTCCCAGTGTGAAACAAATAGGTAATCTAGCATTCAAGGAGACAAGAACTGACCAAAAGCACCAGAGACACAAGAGACGAAACAGAATAGACCTACCAGCTAGTGAGGGTATTATACATGGACTTTAGGATAACTCGGTTTAATATACTCAAGGAGAAAAAAGATAAGCTTGAGGAGATCTTAAAATTATTTTAAACCAACCAAGTGGAAAGTGTAGGATTAAAAAATACAAAAGAGCAATGGGACTGTACACTTAAAAATGGTTAAAATGATTAATTTTATGTTATGTGTATGTTACCATACAAAAAGAGAGCAGTGGATGAATTTAACAGAAAATCATATATTGCTTAAGAGGTTATTGGTGAACTACAAGAAAGATCGGGAGAAAATATTGACTGAAACACTTAAAGGAATCAAAAGATAGACAAGAGTGTAAGAGATACATGGAATGTGGTGATAGGCCTAACATAAGGGAAATTGGAATCCCGGAGAGAGAGAAGAGAGAATTTGGTAGAAGCAAATATAAAGATATAGAGGCCAAGAATTTTCTAAAACTGATAAAAAATAATAGTGATTCAAGAAAGGCTATGAAGTTCAAGCAGAAGGAATTTATAAAACCATACCTATGCATATTATACTCACTGCTGAAAACCTAAGACAAAGAGGTAATTTAAAAAGCAAGGGGAAGGATAAAAGACACTTTGTTTATAACTTCTCAACAAAAACAAGCCATAAGACAGTGGAATGGCAACTTAAAATGATGAAAGGAAATAATTGCCAACTGAGAATTCTATGATCAATAAAATATCTTTTCAAAATGAAGACAAAATAAATATTATTTTTTTATTTTCAAACAAATAAAAACAAAGATAATTTGTCACCAGTAGGCTCACACTAGAAGGTTGTAAAAGTGGCTCTTCAGACTGGAGTAAAATGATCCCAGATGAAAGCATACAAATGCACAAAAGAATAAAGAACAGGAAATGTATGTGAACAAATTTAAATGAATATTGATTGTATAAAACAAAAATTAATAATGCCTTGTGGATATATATAGATACAGATATGATTAAATACAACACAAAATATGGGAGGTATTAAATAGAGTTAAAGTGTTTCAAAGTGTTTAAAAATCTTTGCATTATCCAAAAAGTGGCAAAAGTACAAATTTGTATTAGATGCTCAAGAGTCAAGGATGGATGAATAATGTCCATGTTGAGCTGCCAAATAAGAGAAAAGGAATGTATAACCAACAAGCTAATAGAAGAGTAAGAAAGGAACCAATGAAAATCAAATAAAGATGGTAAATTTAAACCCAAATACCTAAATAACTACACCAATGTGGGAGTGCTGAATTTTCTTTTTAAAAGACCAAGATTGTTACACAGGATTAAAAAATAAAGCTCAGCAATATGCTGCTGAAATATAAAGATATGGGTGGCTTAAATATAAATGAATGAAAAATTATGTGCCATGCAGAGACTAATATATAGCTGTATACTAATATTAAACAAAATACACTTTCATACAGGAAATAGTACCATAGATACAGAGGTACATTTCATAAAAAAAGGGCCAGTCAACAGGATAACAGGTCTAAATTTGTTTACAATGTGTAAAATAACTTAAAAACACATAAAGTAAAAATTGTCAGTGCTAAAAAGGGAAAAGACAAGTCTGTGCTCATAGCTGACGTTTTAAAAATAATGCCAAAATTCACTCAGTAACTGAAAGAACATGCAGGCAGAAAATCGATACACATACAGAAGAATTGAGCAACATGGTAAACAAAAGTGATGACGTAAGTACATCTATGTATTTTTTATTTGTCCAATGGCACATAAAATGTTTATATATATATATAGGTCATAAAGCGTAACTCACCCAATTTAAGGGGATCGAAATAATAGGCATCTGATCATGATGGAATTAAACTAAATAAACATGATAGAATCAATAATAAAAAGTGTTAGAAAACAGCCATTTTTTGAAGATAAATTCATTTTAAGTAACCCATGGGTCAAAGAAGAAATTTTAGCAGAAATTTAAAAAATATTTTGAATTTAATAATAAAAATACAATATATCAAACTTGTGAAATATAAGTAAAGCAATGCGTAAGAGGAAATCTGAAATCTTAAAGGTATATATTAGAGTGGAAGAAAGACTAAAAAAGTGATCTAAGCACACCTACCTCGAGAAGTTAGAAAATTCTAAGGAAGAATAAAGAAGAGAATAATAGTAATAAATTAGTAATATAGAAGGGAAATTTATAATAAAGAAAATGAACACGTTCAAAAATGGATTCTTTAAAAAGACTAATAAAATAGATAAACCTCTGCCAAGACTGGTAAGATAAAAAGAGAGATTTCACAATTACAATATCTGAAATAAAAAGGACCCATCAGTATAGATCCTACGTAAACTGAAAACATAATTAGGAGATATTATAAAAAAACTTTATGCCAACTGATTTGAAAATTTACTTGAAATGGACATATACTTAGAAAGACAAACCCTCTCCAAATTGACACAAGGGCAAATAGAAAATGTGAAGAGTACCATTTCTAAGAAAATAATTTACTCTGTGTTTAATAACCATTACCAAATAAAAATTCTAGTCTATATTAAGTCCTTGGAAAATTCTCTTCAATACTTAAGGAAGAAAAAACACCAATATTACACAAAATCTTTCCAAAAAAAAAGGAGAAATCCCTTTCACACTCATTTTATGAAGGCAGTATAACCTTAATCCAAAAATAAATGACAAGAACTTTACAAGGAAGGAAAAATCATAGGCCAGTTCCTCACAAATATAGATGTAAAAATATGAAAAAATATATATTGGCAAACAAAACTGAACAATAAATAAAAGTGATATTATTCCATGAACAAATTGACCTTATTCAAGAATACAAAGTTTGTTTAATATTCCAAGTCAATCAATGCCTATTATTATTATGTATTTCAGCATAGAAGAGGTAAAAAGACCATATCATCATCTCAATAGGTGCAGAAAAAAAACATTTGATAAAATGTAATACAACTTTAAAAAAATATTTACTTATTTATATTAAGGTGAAATACACATAACAAAACTTACTAATACTTTTTTTAGTGCATTAATTCACATAATCCACATATAACCCTGCAGAATAAGAGATAAGCACTATTATTTCCCTAATTACATAGCTGAGTCACAGAGAGATTAAGAAACTTGCCTAAATTCACACAGCTGGTAAGTGGCAGAGCCATTACTCAAACCCAAGCAGGCTCAGTCTAGAGCTTGTGCATCAGCCACTAAATTCTGTTTCCTGCAATGTACTCAGCTAACCTTCCCAGATGGAAAATGAGAATGTGAGCACAGGGCAGGTGGAGAGCCTCCTCTGGAACATGCTGTGCACACTATAGCTTCAGCTTGAATACGATGTGGGGTTGCAGGAGGGACAAGAAGAGAAAGAAATAATGGCTCTTCCAAGGGCCATGCATACGAGATTTGATAAGTCTGCCTTTGTGCTCAAAATGAGCCCAAGTTATAACTGGGGTTGTCTCCAAGCCGTGGGATAAACAGGATTTGTGGGGGAAGGCATGACTGAAGGTGGTGCCTGTTAGAGGCACCAAGCTCACTTGTCGAGGACACACAACCAGAAAAAACTCAATGAATGGATTCTAGTGGGTCCCTGGGGAGTGGGTGGCTCATCTGACCAGTCTGCTCCCAACAAGCACCCCCAGCACCCCTCTTAGGTTAATGAAAGAATGGTGGAGGTTTTCCAAATGAGTTAAAAAATAAACACGTCATCTCTTGAAATGCTTAGAAACTGAGAGAAGGAATAGATCCTGGGAGATGTTTTTGACCCACATTGTACCTGAGGTTTATTCCCAGATGGGCTGGGCTGTGCAGCTACAGGAGAAGCCAGCTCATGATTTATTGTCCTGGCCCCCCCTCCATGCATGGAATCCTTTCCCAAAGCTCCCCTTTCTGGACGGTTATTCCCTCTCACTCTTATACCTCACTCCCACTTCCTTTAAGGGACAAGGCTGAAGAGCAAGGTCTTTTTGTTCAGTGGTGAGGAAGACAATGGACTGTGACTTGTCTGACAAACAAGTCCTACAATCGTAGGAAGAAACCTGTCTCAGTTGATGACCATACTCCACTCAGGGTCACAGGGAGTCTGGTGTACTGTAATACAGGGTATGGTCTCTTTAGAATGGCTTGGAGTTCATTCTTTTGAAAGCTGTGAATATAATTCCCTAGAGATGTCACTAGATTGGGAGGTGGAGCGCAGGGCTCCAGAAAAGAAAGAGGCAGGGCATGACTCTCAGACATGAATCCAGGAGCCACAGACAGGGCACCTAAAAATAGTTGGTAACTGGTTGGGACAGGCTCTAACCCATGAGAATGGACACTGATGGCAGCTAAAGGCAGTAGGGCTGTGGTATTGTCCCAGATGAGTATCAGCCTGCCTACTATTGAGGGGCATGCTTTACTCACCACGGGGCTGCTCTGCCCGCAGCTCAGGCTGGCAGCAGGCCGGGCTCTGCCCTGGGCTGGAAGGGCAAGGACGTCTGCTGCTCCTCCTCTCCTCCCCACCCGAGCCTTCCTTTAGGCACGGTTCCTCCAGCAGGAGTTGCCTCCTGCACACGCCGATGTTCGTGCCCATCCAGGAATGGGGGGCCAGGGAACAAACACCATCCGTCCCAGCCAGGCTGCCTTCATGCTTCCATTGCTGTTACTGATTCCCTGTGTGTGTGGCCTCTGTGTGCCCTGATGACTTCCCATCATCGTGGGTACTGTTGGCTTCTTCCAGATCTCCAGTTCTGCTGAGACACTGGTCTCTGGGCCATCTGATTTCAGCTCCTGACAGTCACCCCTTTCCTTCTCCTTCCTCTAGGAGTGACTGACGGAGCCCTGAGGTTGCACAACTCCGGGAGTGAATTCCCAGTGTTCTTGTGAAAGGCATCACTGGCAGGCCTTAACGCAGAATACAGTGTTAACAGTGCCTTTGGGACTTGGGCAACCCTGCACCCTTATAGCCATTGTGCTTTAAAGAGGGAAATTCTGTGAAGCTGGAAACACTAGCTTGTTGAGAGATTTTTTCTGTCTGCGTTTGTGGCTTGGTCTGTTGTTTTGGTTTGACCACCATCTAGGCCTCCTGCTGTGTTTCTGGGTCAGCTAGTCATGGTACCTCTGGCACCTGGCTTGCTTGGTCACTTATAGTTCCCATGGAGACGGACATGAGACCTGGGACAGGCCTGTCGGAGCCCTTCTCTAGATTTTCTTTACATGCACTGGCAGGAAGATGCTCTCTTATTGCTGTGGAATTGCTAATCTGGGGCTCCAAGCATAGAACTGTCTATAGCCAAGCCCTGCATTTGTACAGACCATAAGAAAGAGGAGGGATTTAGACCAAGCACTGGAGACAGAGACAGAAACAGAGACAGAGAGAGAGACAGAGACAGCAAATAGAACTTTACTATTTGAATCCCTGAGGTCTGCTCTACCTTTGGACTGCCCCCTTATATAAGCCTTTACATGTCCAGCTTAGTTGAGTTTCTGTCTCTTGCGGAACACCCCTAAAAGCAATAAAATCCTGGTAACTTAGGCCTTTCTTACATTTGAGCTACAATAGTAACCGCTGGGGCAAAGTCTCTGGCAAGTGATCTTAAATTAAAATAATACATGTGAAACAACACAGCAGGCACCCACGTCCAGCCAGCCCTCCGAGCATGCCAGCAGAAGGTGGCCTCTGCACAGGGACTAAAAGCACTCAGGCCAAGCGGGGGCTGGAACCTCCACCCTAACTTTCCCCAGGCCTGCAGACCAGCATCCTTGCTACCCTGGGACCTGACAAACATTTTCTGCAAGGACAAGGCAGGACAAAATGCCTCTCATTTTTGTTGGCAGCCAGAATGAATGGAGAGCTGACTGGTCCCACACTGCGGAGGGTACCGGGCTGACGCACTGGTTGCCATGGTGCCCAAGTGCACTCTGCCGTTGCTGAAATCTCTGCACCTGTACCTGCAAAATAGCACTGACGGAGAGCTTATCTTTGTGCTGAAGGTAGTTAGTCATGCATTAAGAGCCCAGGAGAGCATTCTGCTGACCTGGAATGCGATGTCTCCGTAGGTCAAATTGGAACACTTCACTGATGTTCAATGTCATTTAAAAGCATTTACGGAGAAGCAGTGGGCGTCAGATCCCTGCAGGAGTGCAGAGAGCAAGGAGATCTTGCCCTTTGAACAGGGAGGCCAGGCAGTCGTAGCTGAAGGGTTGGCTTGAGTGAATCATAAAAAGCACAGCTTTGCTGGTGCTTGAAAGCCACCAGTGGAGAGAGAAAAGGACGTGCAGAAACTTCACATTTGTTGTTGCAGTGTGCACTGCCAGGGTGGGGACGGTGGCACAGACAGGGCCCACAGCTCTCCCGTCCTCTCTACAGTCACCCTACTCCAGGCCCTCCTTACCAACTTGTCCTGGACAATTGCAGTTGTCTCCTGCACATTGATCCCTCTTCTCCCTGAGGTTCTGTCCTCTTTTCTGAACTATCCTCCATCTAGAAGGGAGGTAATTCTATGGCTTGACCGGGATGCTCCCTTGCTAAGGAAACTTTAGTGGCTCCCTTCTGCCTTCAGCTTGGTATTCAAGGTTCTCCATGATTATATGTGACCTTCCTGTCCAGCTTTGTCTCTTATTCCTCTGCTTTATACATTTAGTTTAGCCAGATGGAACCAGGCACTTACCACAATACCCTCCCCATATCTCTGAACCCTGAAATCCTCCAAGGCACAAATCATTAGAAATTTCTGTCATGGATCCTTCCCTCTTCCCCTGGCCAAACATATTATATCCCTTTCCCAGTTCCCCTCTTGCATGGTGCTTGTCAGTGATCTTGAATCATGATTATTCCATAATTCTTTGTGAGCATCTTGAGGGCAAGACCATGCTTATTCTTTGCATCATGTGTACATTTTAGCATCGTTCCTTGTTTTGGGTGCTCAATTAGTGTTTGTAGTGAGTAAATGAATGAATGGATGAATGCATATTTGGGAATACGTTGTTACAGAACAATTTTTAAAATAGGGTCTAATCATGACTCATACAAATTAAAAATGAACAAATGTTAAAAATTTTATTTGCTCTTCAGTGAGGAAACTAATAAGATGCAACAACTGGTTCAAAGGAGAATTTTAAGAAGCAAACACACAAACAGGAAATAATGCTAAATCCATGTACAAATAGATGCACCAGCTTGTTGAGAGGGATGGGAGGAGAGGAAATCAGTTGTGCTTCTCTGGGAAACAAAACAAAATTCATCTGCATGTGTCTGTGGACAAAAAATATTTGTGAGATATTTTATAACCCCTAGAGTTGTAAAATAGTTCAAAAGTAGTAAAAGGTACACAGATATTACAGAATCAGATAACCCAGAAAGGGTACTTAGATGACACTTAGTTTTCCCTTGAAGACACCCGGCGATCATTTTGGTCCATTTAAAAGTTTTCACATTTTTTCCCTATACTACATATTATCTGAAGGGGGCCCCCAAAGCACTTTTCAAATTTGAGGTAGTGATGAGTTGCTGGTAACCAACAGAGCACCTCACCCTCTTTCTTTGTCTTTTTAATTCTTGAATACTTTTAGTTTCTTTACAGTAGATAGACATCTATTAAGATACTGGATAATAATGATAATAGCTAATACAATGTGCCTAGCACTATTCTAAGTGCTTTATTTATTTATGTAATTTCACAACAACCCTATGAAGAAAGTGCTAATATTCTCTCCATTTTAAGATGAGGACACTGAGACAGAGTGATAAAATAACTTCTCCAAAGTCACACGGTCGTGAGTGATGGAGCTGGAAGTTAAACCTAGAGCATTTGGCTCCTGAGTCCTTATACTTAGGTGCTTTTCTGGTAGGGCCACCCAAGGCCTGAGGGAGAGGATGACTGTATTCCAGCTTTAGGGGTGGGTTTAGGGTCTTTCCTAGGTCAGTCTTGCATGTTCTCCAATTCTAATGCATATCGTCAGGAATTCCAGACAAATAGTTTTGGTTTTAAGGCTCCTCTGGAGGAAGGCTTTCCCCTGACTAAGTATGTTTAACATAAAAACCTAAAATTGCAAAATCACCACATCTACCCTGAGGTTCCTTCAGGATTCTTCCAGGTTACTCCGCACCCCTACAGGTTAGAGTACAAGGTGGAGTGAGTACAAAATGAGGGTGCCAGTAAGTTATTCTCATTAAGTTAAATGAGCTTGTTTGTTAATATATTCATTCATCAAACATATTAGGAACATTGGCTGTGTAACCCCTCTTATTAGAGTTGTAAATGCTGTATTTGCACTAAAGCTTTGCGGTTTTAACAAGTCTTAATCATCAATATCCCTTTCAGTTTATCACAGCAGATGCACCGAGATGGTAATTTGATGAGGATACTGGAAGAAAAGACCTTGACGGGGCTCTAGGTGACATTTCGATAGTGTCTGAGAGCATCATGACTCAGCAGCAAAAGGCTCTGAGTAAATGAGGAAACCTGATGCGACCTGCCTGAGCCACGGGCTCCATTCCCAGCACTTCTGGGGGCCTGGACCTTTCTGTCTGGCTCTGGCTTCACAGCTTTCATGAAAAGCTTGGAGGGCACTGAGGGAACCAAGCCACAAATGTTGTCAAGTCTTGCAAATGTTAAGGCTTAACATCAAAAGAACTAAGATTATTCATGAACAGAGAGATATTTTGTGGCTGCTTTCAAATCCATGAAAAATAATTTTTAAAAAAAGACAGTGACCAACTTTTCTTAGGGCACACTGAATATGCGAAGAAATGGGTGTAGACATAAACATTGCTCAGTTGTGAGCGTTGTTAAATATTGGAATCCATAAGAGAAGTTAGGGATTATCTTCTGGTGGGCTTTAGAAAAAAACAGATTGCACATTTATAGGAGGCACACATGTGTGGCTTCACCAAAGGGTCAGAGGGCTAATGAAATTATTTCCTAAATTTCCAGGTAGAGACAATCTATGAATCTTGCCCAGAATATTTCCTCAAGATTATAATTTGCTCCAGGCAAATGTGAACCTCACATTAACAATATGAGAAGACATTAGGTAGGCTTGTTTTTGATTTTCCTGTAGCTGCCTTCTCCAAAACCCACATGCAGATACACTTCTAATATTTACTTAGTATTTATTTTATGTAAAGGCTTTGGTTAAAAGCCCTGGTTCGCGGCATCAGACGGGTCTTGTATGTGCCCTCACTGTGCTACTGTGCCTTCTCTTCACAGCAAGTTACTCATCTCTTCTGGGTCTCAGTTTTTTATCTGAAAAATGGAAAGATTATCTCTTCCCTCAAGGGATTTTTTTGGGTAAGAGAAATATGATAATGTGTAAAGCACTTTATAGTTCCCAGGACATTGAAATAGATAAGTAATAAAGTGTTACCAAATATTACTCTTTGCATACCAATAATAGGAAAATATTATTTCAAAAGTAACAATGCTCCATTTACATTTAAGGGATCACACTATATTTTATGTAATAGTAAATGTTATCCTAGTTAAAATATAGGCATATATATATATATATATATACAGCTTTCAAGCTAAAGGGCTTTTTTTCCCATAAAGGTGTAGTAGTACCAAATATGCATGGGGACAGGCACGTACATGTATGCACGCACACACACACACACACACACACACACACACCCCACAACATATTCTCAGCAAACATATGCATGAAGGTCTTTGGTGGCAGGTGATTAGATTACCAATTTATTTTGGTAGTTACGGATGGGCTTGCTAACTTCCCTTCCAGCCATTGCTACTCTCACTGCTATTACAGCAAGGCCAGAAAAAAATCACATAGGAACTGGGGAAGGGAAAAGTCAGTAAAACGGGAGGGTGAAAAGACAACGCAGAGCCACACCATCCCCTTCTCCGTCCCTCATCATCCTCCCTCTTCTGTATCTGAAGGTGGAGGTAGTCGGCAGGAAAATGGCAAAATACACAGGACTTCCACCCCGTGCTACACATTTCCAAGTGAGCAGTGGAAAGAAAAAGTGGGCCTAGGGTGAACATTCTCTCATTGTATCGTGTGGAGCTGTGAAGACAGGGGCAGGAGACAGAGAGGGAGCGGGGCAGGAGCCAAGATTCTGCTTCTTGGGACACCAGCGGTTGGGTATCTAGAGAAGAGCAGGGGACTCATTACCCATTGGAATAGCATCTTTGGGATAAAGAGGCACTGGCTTAGGAGAAAATGTAGATTTCTGGCTTGAGTAACACAATGGAACTTTGCGTTTATAATCCTGTTCCTCAACAGGGACCAAACTATCAGGCTATTTTATTTCTAAAAGAACCTCTGTAGAATGAGTGGCACAGCCTGAGGCTAGGCACAGAGTATTAAATGGTGCCTTGGAACCTGTGTGGAGAGGTCTTGGCTCGTTAGGGTGTGCACATGAAACCCCCCATCTCAGTGCAATTTTTATCAATGACTTTATCCCAAAGATCCTATTCCATTGGGTAATGAGTCTTCTGGTAACATGTTAGCCAGCTTCTATAACTCTGCCCACTAGGTTAGTAGAACAGTCTAACTCTGGGATTTAAGACACAGTCTTGGTCACTGTAAGATGCACAAACTCAAAGCTGCTTTTCTTTCTTCCCCTGAATGAGGGTAATCTGTCTGTGGCACTAGCAAGAAAGATTACCCTCAGCCCTGGCTGTAGCTCGGAACTTTTCAGTCTCCCACCCTGAGCCATTCGGGGCTGGGGCTTGAGTGGAGGTAGTTTTCCTAACTCCCAGGTGACTCTAATGTGCATCCCAGGCTGAGAACCACACCTGGATAACAGCTTGGGTGGGGGCGTGGCGGCCCATTGTCCCGGTCCCTGCAACTTCCCTTTGGCTTCCAGAGAATGTGGCAGGAAGCAGGAGAGCAAGGAGCCAGTGGTCCTCATTGAACCGAGAGTCGTGGTGGTCCTCCCCTTAGCTGGTCGCTGCTACTTCCCTGGCTCACAGTGCCTGGCACTCTGTCCAGTGGGTATCTGTATGCTGGCTCTGTCCTGACACACAGGTATGGGTCCTTTGGAGGGCCCTCAGGTGCTGGGCCAGATGGTGAAACCTAGGTGTCTTTGATTAACCTGCTTAATCACAGGGAAACTCACATAGTGTATCCCTGCCATGCAGGAGGCGGGGGTACACCTGTCAGAGTCCCTCCATCCTCCATATATGCCTCTCTACCTCCCTCTGATTCCCCTTTCCTTGCTCAGATGCCAGACCAGCACTTGTGTTGGCTGACAGATACCTGTATTAGTCAGGGTTCTTACAGAACGTGGAACCAATAGGATGTATCTATACATCGATTTAACTATCGGGAGATTTATTTTAAGGAATTGGCTTATGTAATTGTGGGAGCTGGCAAGTCTGAAATCTGTAGGGCAGGCTGGCAGGGTGGAGAGTCAGTGAAGTTGGTGTTGAAGTCTTGGGTCCAAAGGCAGTCTGGAGGCAGAATTCCTTCCTCTTCAGGAGACTTAAATCTTTTCTCCTAAGGCCTTCAACTGATTGGATGAGGTCCACCACATTATGGAGGGCAATCTGTTTTACTCAAAGTGTACTTGTTTAAATGTCAGTCATATAAAAGATGACTTCACAGCAGCATCTAGACTGGTGTTTGACCAAATAACTGGGTACTACAGTCTAGCCATGCTGACATATAAAATTAACCATTACAAAATTCCACTGGGAAATGAAATACAGAACCCTTGGTTCCAGAGAGAGTAAACAGCCCCTTCTCCTCACAGAAGGAAATAGCTGAGAGGGTCACCCTCTCCTTCCCTCTCTGCCCCATCTCCCAGTGCCTGGGGGAGGTGGTGGTGGGAGGAGGAGCTGGGTGTGGACTGGTGCTTCTCCTCTGGCCTGGAGGCTGGTCCCTGCTGAGATTTCCTGCCATCTTGTTTAGCATGTGGAATGCTTAGCCCCTGTTTTGTTCTCAACTTTGGGCCTTGTTAACACCCTTAGGATAACAGGAAAAGTCCCACTCAGTATCTTGGTATGTACTGAATGTTGCATATGATAACATAGTCCCAATACATGGTTTATTTATTTCTTACATGTATCTGGAACTCCCTTAAATACCTTGTGAACTGAGATATAGTCACATTCCAGGATTTGAGGGGCCTGATGCTTATACAACTTGGGGAACTCTTTTTAAGGAAAAATACACAGCTACGAACACAAATACAGGTCAGAAACTTGGAAGGGAAGTAAGAAAGTAAGAGCCCTGGAGTTTAAGCTTTATTATTGTGATGGACTGAATTGTATCCTCTCAAAATTCACATGGTGGAGTCCCAACCTTCTGTATTTGGAGGTAATTACATTAAATTAAATGAGATCCTAAGGGCAGGGCCCTAATCTAGTAGGACTGGTGACTTATTTATATAAGAAGAGGAAGAGATTTCTCTCTGTTTCTCTCTCCACTATTCTCTCCCCTCACGCCTGTCAGGACACAGTCAGCAGGCATCCGTTTGCAAGCCAGGAGGAGAGCAGGAGAGCCCTCACCAGGTGCCAGAGTGGCCAGCAACTTGATTTTGGACTTCCCAGTCTCCAAAACCATAAGAAAGAAATTTCTGTAATGTGCAAGCCACTCAATTTAGGGTATTTTATGGCAGCCCAAGCTAGGACAATCACTCTGAGGGTAAACTTGCCTTTGTTGAGATAACACGGGGAATATTGCACACACACACACACACACACACACAAACACATATAAACATATAGAATTTCATGACTTTCTTTTCCAGGATACATGAAGTTTTTCTGCCTTATTGGACAAACATTTTTTTCATTACTTCTCAATCCCTCTATTGCCATCTCACTTAACTCCCGAGCCCTGGTTACAGGTGTTAATACATCCTTATTAACAAGTGTTTTGGAACAATTCATACGTCTTCCATATGGTAACGGAAAGTTTTAACTGCTTGGAGTGACCTGTTTGATCAGTCTCTTTGTCTATTTTCTTTCAGAGGATAAAAGAATATTTGTTAGGCTCTGAATGCAAGGGAAAATTCCAGAGCCCACATTTAATGTCTGTTGGGTACAATTTATATTTTAAATATCATAATTGTAGCCTTTCCAAATCATTATTTTTTAATGTGGTTAAAGAGAATTCATTAACACGGTGCTGAAAATAGCAGTGACATCTGCATCACTAGTTGCCATGTAATCAGCAGGTTGGAAACCCACGGATATTTCTGGGGCTCAATGCCATGGGACCAGAGGGCAGTCACGCCTTATGCCATTGGCAGGTGGGCTTCAGCGGGTGGTAACAGTGGTCTCCACGTGAACTGAGACCAGCTTGTTCTACCTGCATGGCAACCCCACCTATGGTGTGGTGACCAGCTCTCTTACATTACACTCTGAGAATGCTCAGGGGGTGTTGTGGAGATCATGACTTTCTCTTGGTTTTTATTTACCTTTGTTTACAGAATTCTGACTGTCTACACAGAATAAAGGAGCAATTCTCAAGAAGAGGAAATTGCTAGAGCTATATAATTCTGCCATATTTCAGTGTTCCACACTTGCCTTCGTGAATAAAGATGCAGAATAAGAGTTTCGAGAGCAGGATGCAAGGTGCAGGGCAAAGGACCACACTGAATTCTCCAGCACTCCCACCCCTTGCCTCTGAACCCCAGACTTAGTCTCTTTCTTTCTCCTCTTTTTAATTTGCTCCCCAGGTACAATTTTGTCCTTAGGTTTCTTTTCCCTGTCTTACATCGCAGAGTTTTCTTTTTCTTCCATTTTTCCCTGCATCCTCCTCTCTTTTTCTCACTACTGAGAGTACTTTTCACTCCTCAAACTGAGGACCCACTATGGGTCCTTCTGCGTTCATCCTGTGTGCACATGCACTTTGAGGGGACGGTCCTCACTGCAGGGCGTGGCTCTAGGAGCTCAGTGTGGGTCTGGATATGCTAACGATGATGCTAACATCGGCGGAAGCACGGGATGACAGGTGACTGGAGCGTGTGCGCCCACTGGCTGGGGCTCCTTCTCCGCTCACCTGCCCTGCTGCCTGGCGCCTTCCCAGCTTCTGCCCAAGCTTCCACAGCATGCACAGGGACGAAAGCTGCTGCATGTCCCCAAGCGCTCCTCCACGTTCTCATCTCCTTTGGGAAGCCCCTGCTGCTCTCAGAATGCAGGAGGGGAGAAGAGGAGTAAGCTCTCCGTTGTCTTTGGCGCTCAGTTATTTTCTCATCCCTAAAAGAAAGAGAGAACTCCTTAGCACTCTGAGTTGGGATATCTCTAGGTCTGCCTTTTGAGGAAAGCCTTAGGGGGGAGGAAGACTTATCCATTCTTTCTCCCCCTTTGCGGGGTTATGGAGGGGCTCATTTTCTAAATCACCAATTCCATGGGGCAACTTTTAAAAGTAGAGACGTAGGGTGTTAGAAACAGGACTCTGGTGTGAGTCCTACTCCTGTGCTTCCACTCCTCTGGGTTCCTTCCCAAAAACTCTATTATTGTTATTATTATTATTATTTTCATGTAGGGCTAGGGGAGCATGTAATATTGAGTCAAGAGGTGGAGGAAGGCACTAGAAATTTTCACTTGCTCTTTCTACCCTTTTATACCTTAATCTTTATTGTAGATTTGTCATTGCTGCAGTAAATTTGTCATTTACTGACATTTTATAACAATAAACAATATAAATAGTGTAATAATAGCATTTGAAAATAATAAGTTTGAGTTTTCATTTACTTAACATAGTGCCTGACTTATAGGTACATAATAAATGTCAACTATTAGATTTACTGCCTTTAAAAAAAAAGTTCCATTTATTTAATTAACCTTCTTCCATACCAATAATTGACTCTTTTTTTCTCTCCATTGATTTTTATTTATAAAAATGGAGTTAAAAAAGAGAAAATGTTTCCCATTCCCCATTCTACTCTTTTCCCTTTGTTCTCCTCCCAGCAATTTCTCTCAAACTCCCCATGATGATGAAGCGGATGACATAGTAATGAAAAGCTCTCCTTTTTTACTCGTTTCTTTTCTTTTTGGCTCAGTTTTAAAAAATAGTAATGTTTCAACCTAGTTTGTTGGGGTATAAGTTTTCTATCTTTAGGGAAAGCAATGTTTTTAAAGATGTAAAAATACAGGGATTTTTTATTTGAGTGAGAATTTATGCAAGATATTGAAGTGACCCACATTTACTTGATTATTCAGGAAATTTGCACAATGTCCTAATAGTCAGAAACTAAAGTGGGACTGAGCTCATAGAAGAACATTTTCTCTTTTAAAAAGGCTTCTGTATTTAACAAGTAATGAATGAACCGGTAAGTGAAAAAGGTAGTTTGAAGGTGGATATCTCTGGTGTGCTCAGCTAAGGAGTGAATCACTCCATTAATTACCACATCCTTCTTGAATGTTGTGTGCAAGAAGTCATGTGTTCTGTATATGCTGATTAGGGGAGCTCTCTAGCCAAGAGAACCTTCACAGAGCATGCACCAGGTACTGCACTGGGGGTTCTAGCTAATTTCTCCATCTGTCGGCTGAGCTCTAGAGCAACACTGCAAATGCCTGTGAAAATCTCTCCTTAGATATTGTTCATAGGCTCTCAACTGGGCACGGCCAAGACTGAACTGAACTTCCCTCTGTCTGTAAAATGGCACCTTTTCACAGCCATGCCTGGTTGCTGCCTCTCCGCCATCCATCTCTTCGCATACGTCATGAAGGTCAGCTGATTCTCCCTCCTGTGTAACAGTAGAAGCTCTCTCCTCCCCTCACTTGCTGTTGTTACCACTGACCAGGCTCTTGTGTTTTCTCACCTAGGCTTTTGCAATGGTTTCATAGATTGTGACTCTCTAGAAATTCTTGCATTCTTTTCTGTGTGGTCCCTGCTAGAGTAACCAACCATCCCAGTTGGACTCGGAATGAGAGGTTTCCTGGGATGGGAGGACATGCAGTTTTAAGATAGGACAGTTCCAGGCCAACTGGGACAGTTGCTCACCCTACCTGTTAATATCTTTCAAGTCAAAGTCTGAGTCAGGTGGATCGGACTGAGCACAGATCATATGCCTACATACATTAGGAAAGGAAGCTGAGAAAGAATCTGTCTGGCATTTTTCAACTTTTCTAATGGAAGTTGGGCTTGGATTCACAAAGTGTAGGAGTCCCTGACTGGAGAAAGAGGATTCAGGATCTGGGTGACAAAAGTAAATGACAGTATATTCAGACCCTCTTCCTCTGCATCCAGTCTCCCTAATTATAGTGTCTTGTACATTCTGTCTCAGAGTACAGCTCACATTCTACCAAGTCCTCTCTACCCTGGGAATCCACTCCTGCTCCCTACAAAAGACACAGTCCAAACTTCCTAGTGTGGCCTATGTCCCTTCATGCTCTGGCTCCAAGCCTCCATGTCCAGGGTCACCTGCTGCTGTTCCTTGTACGCTCCTTCCAGCTCCCGGGACACTCTTTGCAGTCACGAATTGTGCCACATGTCTCCATTCTGTGGGTTTGGGATAAGCTGTTCCCTTCGCCAGGACCGCCCTTTGCTCCGCGTGTCGCCCCTGGGTGACGCCTTTCTGACCGCTCCATTCCAGAGCCAACTGGGCTCGATCGGTTATTTCTTCCTCTGGATGTTAACAACACTCGCCACGCTGTATTTTCATTTTTTATTTACATGTCTGTCTTTCCCATTAAATTATGAGTGCTTTAAGTGCTGGACAAAGAGAAGCCTTTTCTGGGAGAAATGGAGGAGGAAAGCAGGACAGCCCACTTGAAAAAGTGATATTCACTTAATCTGAATGAGTTCCACAAACCCATGTGGTAAGATATTAGTTGTTCCCTAAATATTAATTTCCCTGCTTTCACTGTACTAATAGGACCTCATAAACTTAACAGGCACATGGCTGCATACTGTCTACCTGTTTATTTTTGCTCTCGTACTGGTTGGACTGTGAACATGGGGCAGGAATTGGAGTAACCTTCCTCTACTTTAAGGTGTAGAGGCTGACGTTGAGGAAAGCGGATTAACAAGAGAGAAGGAACATGGATCCCCAGTACCTATAGCCAATAAATCATTCTGTGTATGAGAGAAATAAATTATATCTTGTTTAAATCACTATTCATTTGAATCTTATTGCCACAGCCAAGACTGTAAAGCAGTTAATGTGAGAAAGAAAAGATGTTAGAGGTGAAATAGCCTTTTTATATTCTGACTTAGGGCAAAGTCTGGTAGAAGAATGGGTGCGGGAGAGTTGAGCAGATACACAGATATATAACCCCTCTGGTTATGTCAGAGTGGGAGTGTGGGCCACTTTTTGTTACAAAAAATGTGATCCACTTCTCTGCATCAGCATTTCCAATATAGTTTCTTCAAACCTTTCCCTGAGGCACCAATCCCGTGATAGACTAGGCAGAAGGAATGAAAGTCACTTTGTTCTCCTTTCTCTGCTGACTCTTTTGATCTGGCTTTTGGATGATCATGGTGGTCATTAAGATTGCAGGAAGATCTATTACTAAGACCCTGCGTCAGTCTCCTGCAGAAATGCCACAAAGCAAGACAAGTGGACAAGACATATACAAACAGAAGACAAAAGTGGGTAGGTACATAGTCAGCTAGATCAATGACAGAGTATTGCTTAGTCAAAGCTCCTTCTTAAAGATTGAAAGAATATTTGGAAGAGGGAGAGGCATTGTGGCATGGTAGCAAAATTAAAGCTTTAGGGTGACAAGTGGGACTTGTCACTTAGTCATATATAGGCTGTCTGATTGTGGATAAATTCCTTAATTTATTTAAGCTTCACTCTCCACTAAGAATTGGCTAATAATACCCACTTCCTATGATTGTTATGAGAATTAGAAAACAAATTGTGGGTTCTCATTGAAATAGGTGTTATTATTTTCTTTTATATTTATGTCTTAATCCATGTGAAATTTGTACAGGGTGAGATAGACATTTGATTTTCTTTTTCCCATGTGGGTTCCCTAATACCTCTGCATCATTTATTAAAAGGAAAGGTCTGCAGTGCCACCTCTGTTATTTATCAAGTTCCATATCAACCCAGGTCTGTTTCTGGTCTTTGGTTTGTTGCTCTGTCGTGACCCAGTTGCTCACTGTCTTACGTATATATACATTTTATATGATGTCTTTACATCTGATATGGCAGTTCTGCCATCTCATTCTTCCTCATAATTGTCTTGACTATTTAAACTCTTCATCCAAATTTCAACATCAAGATTAATAAGAAACACTGTCAAGATTTTGATCAGAATAGCATTAACTGTATAGATGAATCTGGGGAGTGCTCGAAGCTTTAAAGCACTTAAATGTGGGTAAGATTTGGTAGGCAGAGAGGAATGAGGGGTGAGGAGGGAGGCAGGCAGGAGGAACAGCACGCGGCAGAAATGCCCACGGTGTGTTTGGTACATGGAGTGGTCTAGTTTGGCAAGTGATGGATACCAGAAGGGACATAGGCTGGGAAGGTACCTTATGTCAAATGTAAAGTGAACGCACAGAGAGAAGCCCCGGCCAACTCTAGAGCCCAGAAAATCCTGTGACATATGTCCAATGAAAATCAACGTCCCATCCAACTTTGTGAAGTAGTAATGCAATGAAGATTCATGTAAGAGAAGCTAGGGACACAGTGAAAGCCAGATGTTAATCAGACACAAAGCTGTGAAAATGTTGCTCTCAACGGGAGCCCTTTTTAAATGTAACATTATTTTACCTGTGGCTACTAAATCCATCTGTAAGCTCTCTGTAGAGATAAGAGTTAAAAAATGTACATTCTCTGATGATTTTCCACATGTGCAACCAGCTTAACCAAAAACACGCTCAGCCAGAGGCACTCATTAACTTTAAAAAGTGGAGCCTATGCAACCTGCCTGAACCTGCTGGGGTGATACTGGTTGTCTGTACACACATTGCACATTCAGCTTTCCTGTTGCTTTATCACTGTGATTTTCAGAGCCTAGAAAGCCACGCAGTTCTGTGGCTGTTATGCAGGACCCATGCTGGCTGAGTCCCCAGCAGTCATTTTAAAGGCCAGGCAGGTATTAGAATGTGCAAACTAGTGTTTGCCTAATCACAGTGTTTGTGAGCTAGATGGACTTTAAGGCTCAGTCATCCATCCAGTCCAGCCTCTCATGTACTCGGAAAGGAAGCAGGTCCAGAGGGGTGGATCCACTGCCTCTTAGTGAAACAGAACATTTGGGGCAGAGCAGTGACTAGAATTCAGATCTCTTGCCCTGTGGTTCACTGTCCATCCATGACTTGCCTTCTCCTTGAAACATCTTTGCTGTCTTACTGATTATTCTCCTTGCTGTCTGTCAAAAACACTGCTGATTTTCCTTTTCTGTTTTAGAGCTCTGGATTTAGGCTCTGACTGGTTTTATGTGTTCCTTGGGTTGGAGTTGTAATTACATAACTCACACTGCTTAGTATACACGGCTTGAGAGGAAAAACTGGGTCACAAAGCCAGCGTTCGTCTGCCTCCTCCAGGCCCACTCAGACTCCTCCTAAATTGTCCTTGAGTCCCACCAGGAATGGTCTCCAGTGGGCTTCTCAGATGGAGCCCTTCAGTGCGCTGCACCCCCTGCTGTTTTCCTCCTCCTTGTGTTGTGATGATATGCAAATGGTGGACAGGCAGCCCAGGTCCCGATGCTGACTTGTTGCCGGGGTCCGCCTCAGGCATCACGGCTGCTGCCAAAGATACCAAAGGAGCCAGCGATGCTTTTGCCAGGGCTGAGGACTAGGGCCCTGAGGGAGTCTCCAGCCTTGGGAGCCTCCTGGGTGTAATCTGAAGCCGGCATTGTACATTGAAAGCAGGGAGAGACCAAAGGAGGAGGCAGACCACCCCCGATTGGCAGGTGGCAGGTTTACTAAGCAAGGACTTTGCATGTATGACTGCAGGGCAGAGAGATCTCCTCATCCGCTGGCCAGAATCTTATGAGTTTATGTACAGGCCTTAACTGAGCCTACTCTCTCTAGATGGTCTCAACACCACGTTTCCATCTCATGGTTCTTTCCTTGGGCTGCTTCTAGTGAGGGGAGGTCAAGCAGAGCGTACGTTCCAAGCACAGGGGAGGGGCGAGGTTCCTGTGATTGCCTTGGTCCAGCTCATGTTACCTTGCTGACCTCCTTCTAGACACTGCCTGATGCCAACTCAGTTACCAGTGCCTGCCCATCACCCAACTCCTGTACCAACACTAAGATCCCAGCATGAGTTTCTGAGTGGGGAAACCTGAGTAGCATAGGTCAGGCTGTCCACAGAACATGCTTCTCCTCAACCTCAGATCACTTCATCAGCTTGAACATGGGTGCTGAGATTTCCGAGACCTTTTCTATGTAGGCTCTTGATGGACCCATCCATCTGCCTTCCAAAGACGCCAGAATCCAAGCATGGATTCACCAGTTCATGCTTAGACTCAAGCTGGGGCTCTTGCTGCATTTAACTCGGAAGAGAGTCTGTTGATAGTAGAGTGTATATAGAATATAGTTTGACATTAGTAGAGCAGATCAGAGCATAAGCTCTGGAGTTAGACTGTGTATATCATGATTTCCCTACTTGTAGTTGGGTGTGACCTTTGGTAATTTATTAAACTTCTTTGAGTCTCAGTGTACCCATTGAGAACAGTTGTGATTATCAAATAACATAATTTATATGTGGCATTTAGCACAATGCTTGGGATCTAGTAGAGTTCAAGAACTGTTGAATGAATAAGTCAGACATCTGGGAAAGAAAGCATTGAAAGAACAAACTTTTAAGGATGTATTTAAGTCTCAGAGACTCACAGAACATGAAACATGGAACACAAATTTGCTTAGCAGGTTCATTTTCACTCACCAAATTACTCATTTATCTAGTAAATATATGTCTTTGGATCTATTACATTCTGAGTACTGAGGTAGGCAGTGTGCATACCACCATGAATAGGACATATGTGGAGTTTATAGTTTAAGGAGAGAGAAAGACAATTCAGTGTGATTAGTTTCATGAGAGGGAAGAAAAGATATGAGGCTAAGATGCCGGAATTTGTGAGATTTATCATTTTTATGCACCTCTAAGAAAAAAAAGTTGGCAGTTTTAATTGTAATTGATTGTAAGACATCAATTTGGATGGACTGATCAATAATTTTCATTCTAAGACAATTTTCCAAGCTGTTAAAATGAAAAAAAAGTGTATCTTAGAATAAACTAAAACTAAATGAAATAAATAGATGGGCAAGAAATAAGAGTTTGAATATTTATTTTAGAAAGTTTCTGTAGAATAAAAAGGACAAAATATATAATTTGAAGATTAAAAAATAATATATAGTCAATCATTGTAGTGGACATTTGTTACTGTTTAGCTCCATCCTATCTGGGGAGAGGCCTCCTTTGTGAGAGTTGACTTTACCTCCCGCTATAAAAGCCAAAGGTAACCAAACATTCCCTTTTCCTACCACCTGGCAGTGGGTGTGTGATCACATGGCCCAGGTTTGGCCAGTTCTTTGCTCTTCTCTGGAACTTTGACCTTCAAACTAGTGACACGAGATGGAAGAGTAGGATTTACTCATAATGAGGGCAGCCAGCAGTGGAGCGAGTACTGTCTGTGGCAGGTGGTATAGGTGTTCTGAAAAGGCAGCTTTGTCTCGGAGTGGGAGGGACAAAAGGGCCTTTGATGGCGCTCCGACTGATCGCTCTCGTATCATGAGCTGGTGGGAATCTCTGCTCTCTGGATTTTACCATGGTGGGTTCTAGATCTTTTTGTATTCTTACAAATATTTTTGAGCTCCTATTCTGGAAAGTAGCTAAGTAATTTGGAAAACAGTTTGATCTTTTTGAGCTTTGGTTTTTAAGTTTTGTTAGGCTTGATCAGAGCAGGATTGAGTCTAAAGCTAATGTTACCTAGTGCTGAGACTGACCTTCAGGGTACTCTACCCAATGCTCCTTGACCTACCACACTTCCAGTCTGGTAGAAATAGGCACTCTGTTCTCTACAGTGGCTCTTCCCCGGCCTTCGTGAGGCTTTTTCTTGCATGTGTGCACTGATGTGTGCGCAGCTGGATCCATGTGGGAATCCTCTGCAGGTCTTCAGTTTTCTCCATGTAGCACTTCCCTCTCCAAACTCTGACCTGAACACTCGAGTCTCTTTGGTCTCCTGGAACACTGAGCCCACTTCCTCAGTGCGGGGGGTCCACTGGTCCCTGCCTGCAATCTCCTCCTCACACCGTGGTCTGGAATCTCTCCCAAGGCAGTTAGCTGAGGCAATGCAAGGGGAAACTCATTTGTTCCTGTCTCTTAGAGATTGTTTCCTTTCATTTGCTTATGTTCATTGTCTTGAAAGCATTTGTTCTATATGTTTTCAGTTTTCAGATGGAAAGTTCTTAAAGTTCCTATTCATCTATCTTAGCCAGAAGTAGAAATTCCCATTAACTTTGTTTTAGTTTGAAACATGTAAGTGTGGATTCTTTCCCCAATCTTTTAATGTAGGACCATGAATCTTTCTTTCACTTGGATTTTAAATATTGGAGTTGCTTGTTGTAAATTAAATTCGTCTTGCATTGCCTATATTTTCTAGTTCAGTTTCTTTAAAGTGGAAGCAATAAATGAAAAATAATTAGAAATAAATCTGAGTATATTAATCTTCTAGAGTTAAGGATTATTCTTAGTCCACTACTCTTGTTTCCCCCACACTGAATTTAACAGCAATCATCTTTTCAACTCATATTCTGTCTGAAGTGCAGCATTCAGCTTAGAATTCTAAGAAATAACTTTTCACTTTTTGAAACACTTTTTATACATCTTTTATTGATTTTTTAAATGTTGATTATGTAATTGCAATAGCAAGTTCATAAATAGGCTGTAAAATAAAAATAATCAAATTTTTTTATTGAAGTATAGTTGATACACAATATTGGTTTCAAGTATACAGCATGGTGATTTGACCATTATCTATATTATTAAATGCTCACCCTAACTAGTGTAGTTACTGTCAACAAAGATGTTATAGAATTATTGACTATATTCTCTATGCTTTACTTTCATCCCTGTGACAAATTATATTGTGACTGAGATTTTGTGCCTCTTTATCCCCTTTTATTTCACCCACTCACCCTAATCCCTCTCCACCAGTCACTTCTCAGTTTCTGTGAGTCTATTCCGGTTATGTTCATTTGTTTTTTTCATTTTTAGATTCCACGTGTAAGTGAAATCACATGGTATTTGTCTTTCTTGGCCTGGCTTATTTCACTGAGCATAGTACCATCTAAGTCCACTCATCACAAATGGCAAGATTTATTTCTTTTTTACAACTGAATAATATTCCATTGTGTATATATACCACATGTTTTTTTCCATTCATCTGTTGATGGACTCTGATTGCTTCCATATCTTGGCTATTGTAAATAATGCTGCAGTAAACAGGAATATATATATTCATTTGAATCAGTGATTTTGTTTTCTTTGTATAAATTACTTAAAGTGGAATTACTGACTTGTATGGTATTTCTGTTTTTAGTTTTTTGAGGAACCTCCATACTGCTTTACATAGTGGCTGGACAAATTTACCTTCCCACCGACAGTGTAGAGGGTTCTCTTTTCTCCATATCCTTGCCAACTTGTTGTTTCTTATCTTTTGGATAGTGGCCATTCTGACTTGTGTGAGGTGATATCATGTTGTGGTTTTGATTTTCATTTCCCTGATGATTAAAGATGTGGAGCATCTTTTCATGTGACTCTTGCCCATGTGTATGTCTTCTTTGGAAAAATGTCTATTCAGGTCCTCTGCCCATTTTTAATTGGGTTATTTGTTTTTTTTTGGTGTTGAGGCATATGAGCTCCTTAGATATTTTGGATATTAACCCCTCATTGGATAAATCATTTACAAATATATTCTCCCACACCACAGGTTGCCTTTTTATTTTGTTGATGGTATTCTTCGCTTTATAGAAGCTTTTAGTTTGATGTAGTCTTATTTGTTTATTTTTGCTTTTGTTTCCCTTGCCCAGGGAGATGTATCCAGAAGAATGATCAAGATGTTCGAGACATTCTTGCCTATGTTTTCTTCTAAGAATTTTATGGTTTCATGTCTTATATTTAGATCTTTAATCCATTTAGAGTTTACTTTTGTATATGGTATTAGACAGTAATCCAGTTCCATTCTTTTGCATGTAGTTGTCCATTGTTCCCAACACCATTTATTCAAGAGAGACTGTCTTTTCCCCATTGTATATTCTTGCCTCCTTTATCATAAAGTAATTGACTATATATGCATGGGTTTGTTTCTGGGCTCTGTTTTGTTCCATTGATCTATGGGTCTGTTCTTGTGCCAGTATCATGCTGTTTTAATCACTGTAGATTTGTAGTATAGCTTGAAATCTGGGACCGTGATACCCCCAGCATTGTCCTTCTTCTCTCTCAGGATTGCTTTGGCTACTTAGGGTCTTTTGTGGTTCCATAAAATTTTAGGGTTATTTGCTCTAGTTCACTCGAAAATGCTGTTGGTATTTTATTAGGGATTGCTTTGAATCTGTAAATTGCTTTTGGCAAGGTGGCCATTTTGACAATATTAGTTCTTCCTATCCATAAGCATGGGTTAGATTTCCCCTTTTTGTATCTTCAATTTATTTTGTCAGTACCTTAATAGTTTTCAGAGTTTAGGTCTTTCACCTACTTGATTAGGTTTATTCTTAGGTATTTTATTCTTTTTGATGCAATTGTAAATGGTATGGTTTTCCTGATTTCTCTTCCTGTTAGTTTGTTATTAGTATATAGGAATACAACAGATTTTTGAATATTCAAAAAATAACCAAATCTTGATTAACATTTAGTTAGCTGATGAGAGCAGAAGTGTCATGCAAATCCTAGAGAGGCATCTGTACATTTAAGGTGTTGGTTATCAGTCAGTCTGTTTACTTGGAGAGTTAAACTTGGGGAGTGTTGATTAATCCTGCTTGTTGGTTAAATGAAGATACATTAAGGGAGCAGCTGTAGTGATCTTTGCACTCTGCTCTGATGCTGTTAAGTAGGTAAGGGGAATGATTAGTTGGTATCTTAATGAAGTAAAAAGGGGTTTCAGCTGAATTTAAAAAAAGTGTGCATATATGTGTGTAAATAATAGTAATTATCTCTTTGACGTTGGTCCCTTTGATTCCAACTTGAATTTCAAACTTTTTCTCTTCTGATTTGTAAGTAGCTGCACAATTTTCAGTCTTCCTCTAAGGTATCTTATACCACAGATAGTAACCATTTTTGTTACTTCAGTGTCTGACATGTACTTGCAAAGACACCCAGAATGAAACTCTAATTACTGTAAGGTGATGCCTTGCTGAGCTAACCTAGTATTAAGGGAGCTTCTAGTTAATTTTAGTCTAGGAAGATGCATATGTAGTGAAGGCCTGAGTAATTTGATCTTTTCTTGCCTATATCATCATTCTTCATATCTTATCAATTGTTATATGATGCTAGATAGGAGTTTCTTAGCAGTTACGACTTTTTGGCATATTTGTTTGGTTAATTACTAATTACTGTGTTTTTCTTAGAATTTCCTTACTTCCTACTGACTTTCCATTTCAGGACAGTAGCCAAGCTTTGTTTTTCTTGCCTCCAGTGTTTTTACTGGGCACAGAGTAGAAGCTTTGTCCCTTCCTGTCATTAGAAACAGCAAAAGAGCTTATGCTGGGTTTTCAGTAGGGTACCCAAAGAGAAGACTTCTTGGAAGACAAGGACAAACATGCAGGGACAGGCATGAAGCCGGTTTGGCTCCAGAGCCACGGGGAGGTGTCAAGACCTCAGCACTGAGCCCCAAGCACTGCGTCTTTATCCTCAGCAGAGATTTCCATTAGACTGTAGCATGAACGCAGAGGGATACTGGACCCCAGAGGAACACTTCGGGTGTAGACAAGAAGGGTAGAGCAACAAGCAGGAGTGTTTGAAGGCTAGAGGCATGTCTCTCATTTTCTAGACATCATGGAATCTTTCTCAATCCTGTTGTGATCCTGGGAGGGAATGGGGCCATACTACTCAATATCCATCAATCTAGTGTACTGTGGCCTGCAGTCATACTTACATTGATTTGAAGACTACAAAGAAATAGATTCACATTTGAGTTTGCAAGCTAGAATTCAAACATGCTGCAATTTTTTCTACAGATATATTTTGAAACTGGGTGTGAAGCACAGTATTGGGATATAAAAATTAATGATGACCAAAACATAGACACTGGCTCTGTTCTCATGATTGTCTGTATCAGGGATTGCAGCCTGGGGGCCAAATCTGGCTGCAGCCATTTGTAAATAAAGTTTTGTTGTTACACAATCATGACCATTTGTTTATATCATAACCATGGCTGCTTTTGTGCTGTAACAATAGTGTTGTGCAGTCACAACAGAGACCATATCGGCCCACACAGCCTAAAATATTTACTATCTAATGGCTTATAGAAAAATTTTGTCACAATCTGGTCTATAGACATCAATCAAAGATCACACAAATAAATTCATAGTAAGTGTTCTGAGAGAGATACACAGTGCTTTAGTAATAGCTAATTCTCATATTGCACTTGGTCCATACCAACCACTGATTTAAGTACATCACTAACCCAATCCTCAGAACAGTGCTGTGAGGTAGGCAACATCATGATCCCTGTTTTACCAAGGAGGAAATTGGGACACAGAGAGATTATATGGATACACAGCTAGCAAGTGGGGCAGCTAGGATTCTAACCCCAGGGACTCAGGACTTTGAGTCTAGGCTCTAACTGTCATACTATACTATCATGTGTACTATGAGAATATGTAATAGGGGACATGTAAAAATGAACAAGTCAAGGAGGGGAGTAGGGGTTTTCCTTAGAAATTGGTGACTAGGCTAAGTGAGGATGGAGCTAATGAGGAAGAAGAGGCACTAACTTGGCAAGGGGGGTGGAGGGGTGGGTTAAGAGTATTCCTACAGAGGGACCAGTGTGCCCCAGATCCAGGGGTAGGAGAAAGTATGGCAAGTACCAGAGACTGAAAAGAAGGGCGGTATATTGTCTGGGCTTCAGAGAAGGAGGAAGGACTAGTTGGGGATATCGAGGCAGTGTATGTTCGCTATGCTGCGTAACAAAGTGCTGAAAAAATTTAGTGCCTTAAAATAATAACTTTATTATAATTGATTTCAAGGTTATATAGATCAGTGTGTAATTCTTCTGGGTTGGGCTAAGCTGTGCGCACTGGGGCTCACTCACCGTCTGTGGTCAGATTGGTAGGTGGCTGATCTTGGTTGCTTTCTCTCATGTGTCTGGGGTCTCAGCTGGGAAACAGCTGGTCTTGGTTTTGCTCTGCTTAGTCTGTCATACTCCAGCTGGCTTGCTTAGGCACATTCAGTGGTGGTGGCATGTTTCCAGTGGGAACGCACAGTCTCTTAAGCCGTAGTTTCAGTCCTGACTTTAGAACTCTGTTATGTCCATCCCGTAGTACTGGCCAAAGTAAGTCACAAGGCCAGGCTGGATTCAAGACTGGGGAAATAGACTTCACTTCTTAATGGAATGAGCTGTGAAGTCATATTGCAAAGCCCTGGATACACGGACAGGTGGAGAATTGGGACCGTTTTTGTAATCGACCACAGGTGGGTTGAGGCCATAGCAGGCAGGGCCTTATGGAGATTTTGAGGCATTTGGATTTATTCGGTGGGTATTGGGCAGTCACTCAAGGATTTTAAGGTGGACTTTATCTTTGCAAAGAGCATTCTGGCTTTGGAGAATGGACTATAAGGAAGAAGAGTGGACGTGGAGAAGCAGCTAAGAGGCTATTGCAGAAGTTCAGGTGAGAGATGATGGTGACGACCCAGGCTGCCCTGGGGCGCATGGAGTTAGAGAGAGTCGAGCTGTTGTAAGAGACAGTTAGAAGGTAAAATCTATAGGGTTTGGGAGTGGACTGAATATGGATTGGATGTTGAGTTTCTAGACCATAAGCTACTTGAGGGCAAGGATGGCAGTTTTCACATCTCTGAAATCTCCGTGCCTGGAACATCCTGGGTATTCAGTAACTATTTGGAGAAAGAAAGAATTACTGTATTTCACAGGGCCTGTTTTTTTCTCCTCAGTTATATGTAAATCCTTGGTGTTTATATGCAGCTCCCATTTTTTTTCTTTATTTTTTTGGTGCTTCTCAGAATCAACAAGCCCAGTGCCCATCCAGGACTACGCGAGGGCAGTTCACCTGTTAGCTCTCCCACCCGCACGGCAGGGCTGGCTGGCTCTAGCTCTGACGTACGGACTTAATAAGACATTCACACCCCCAACATGCCTTCTGCAGTGGTGCCTTCTGGAAGCTGCCCAGCCTCTTGCCTGATGGGGAAGCACAATATGGGCAAGTGATTGAAGCTGAAGGATATGGCGCCCTGGCTCTGGTTAGTTTGTTGTTATTTTCTTTCTCCCTGGGAAGGAATGTCACTGTGTGAAGCAGAGGTTCAATTATTTGAAAACAAATAAGGAAATTGAAGACCTAGCTCGTAGTTACGGAGTATTTGAGCAAGAGGCACTCAGCATAAAGGGTTTCGAGGGCAAAGGGCGCGCTAATGCGATTCTGGAGATGGAGACAGTGAAGCGAAGTGAGCAGTTTGCCTCTATTTCATGTCTGCTGATCGGGGCGGCCAAGGAGTTCTGCCTCCTTCAAGCCGAATCTTCACTCTCATATTTGCTGCTCTTCCCAGGGGAGCCAAGGATTTTGCTAATCGATTGGCTTTCTCTGGAAGGAAAGGGAATGGTTAGTCACTACTGCTGGAAGGGTCTTCCTGCCTACCTTGCTCTGCACGGTTTGGAGAGGCATTCACTCTGCTAGTGTCTGGGACTAATTTAGTGTGTCCAGCCCAGTACATTTCACAGAGCCCACGGAAACTGCAGTGATTGGAAAGGCGAGATTGCATTTTAAAAATGCCTCTGAGCTTCAGAGTGAAATGCAGAATAATGCAAACTTATTTTCCTGTATAACTAGCAGAGCAAGTGGTGTTGGCAGTTTTATATAATAAAGCCTGAAAATGGACCCCCAGTGCAATTTATTCAGTGCTTACAAGCTGCCCACTGGGTTTTTAATGAGGAAGATAGCTGTGCCTTAAATAATTGGCTCAAATGAAAAAACTGAGAGCACTCCTCTGCAAGCAACAATCTGGAGCCACTTCTGGGACTGTTACCTGGTTATTGTTGTGAAGTCAAGCTCAGAATGACGACCTCTCAGACTCTATTACAGAACAGACCCATTTTCTTTTTTTTTCCTGAGGAGACAAGATCAGGGCAGGTTGAGCAGGCTCAGTGTGAACCGAGTCCTCTTCATGCTTTTTTATTTTCAAAATATTGTAGGAGAAATTTCCAGCCTGGTGTGTGGGCACTTAACCGCATGCCTCCTATTACCACTGATGAGATTCATGCAGCTTGGCCCCTGCACTTCTCCGTACCCTTTAATTTAACAAGTTCTCCCATCATGGAGCTATTAACAGTAGTTTTCTAAGAAAAACAACCAATACCAGTGCACATACCCTCTGGCATTTTCCTGTCACTGCAGATATATACCCATCCAGGAAGCTTTTATGTTTGACACTAAATAGTGTGGGAGAGACTGACTATGCAAATGCGCAATGGCTGGGACGTATGTACACATAGAACTCTGACCCACAACCTGCAGCGGCCTGCCCAGGAAACCAGCCTCCTGTCTATAGTAAACAGTCAGGAAAACCAGCCTGCTGTAAGTCAGAGTCGTAGGAAGCCAGATTGCTGTCTCTAGTGACAATCCTGGGAGCTAATTAATAATTTTTATTGCAATCCACCTAAAATGGCCAGCTTCCCTTATTTTTGTCCCAGCTTCCAATTTAGAACCACCCAGAGAAGGCCAAATGTGGACCCCACCCAATCACATAGGAACTCTGCCCCTAGTCAGCCCACCGCCTCCAGCCTTCCCGGGGCAGCGTCCTCCTAACAGGGCACACCTGGAGCCTCCCTCTTTGCCTAGGAAGCTCCCCCTCCTCTACCTGCCCTTCAGGCTGCCAGACGCAAAGGATGGTGGCTGTTGTACTTGTTACAGCAGGCTCTGAATGCGTGGCCTCTGCCTGTTCTCATTTCCTTGGTCTTTGTTTATTTTCACACGTGTCTCAGTGATTGGGAGAGTTTTACATTACTGGGTGTGCCGGGGACATTTCTGGAGCTCCTTCTGCCATTCTCACCCTAGTCCCAAACGAAATGGAGCCGATGGAAGGCAAGCCCTGCCGCAGAAATGGCCTGCTTCAGGAGCAGAGCAGCTTGCCGGCCACTGCTTTCTAGGGCCGAGCGCGTCTGGGCAGCAGCATGTCCAGCCCAGTGTGGGAGTGCCTTTGAGGTGGGCCCTTCACACAACCCGGTGTGTCGGGCTCTCCGCCACCCTCCGTAGCCTCAGGCCAGGGCAGCTGGGGCTCCTCCGGTGGAAACATCTGTTCTGTCATCCCTCCTTTCACTTAGTCGTTCAGCATGCGTCTGTCATGTGCTGAATAGAAGGATGTAATTCATTATGTTTCATTTTTAAAGACATTTTTGAGCACATCCTTTTGATTCTGGAGAAACTGAAGGCACCTTGCAGAGCTCCCAGGCAATGGCTAGAGGTACAGCCACGTGGGTCACACTCATCCCTCAGTGCCTCCTGCCAGGAGGTTTTATTTTTCAACCCTGATTTTTCACACTTCTCATCGGTTTTCTGATGCTAAGCTCCTATGCTGTTGTTCCCAGGCTCATTGGCTCAGGAGGACCCTTGGGAGGCCCTCATTGTTGGAGGCCCAAGCACTCGGATATGCGTTTGTTCATTTATTTGAGGAGTATTAAGGCCCTACAGAGTCAGAGTTACAAGGAAGCTAAAGATCCTTCAGGCCCAGGGCCCGTCATTGTCTGGGAGGGGATCTGGCAACAGCTCCCATGATTTTGTAAAATGTGCAGAAGTAACCTTTTGACCACTGCCAGGCACCTGTTGCTTTCTGCTCCTAAGTCCCGTCTGTCACACCACTTCTTGGTGTTGGGTGAGCTTGGAAGAACTTTTGGGAATTTCAAGACCTTCTTAAGGAAGCTGAGTTGGGGATTCATTTTGTTTGAGTTTAGTGAGATAGTTTTATGTGTGCAGCTCAGTCATTGCCACCAAGGACTCATGATGGGTCAAGGGGCAAAGGCAGAGTCTCCACCCTACTGCTAATGATATTGATACTATGCCCTGTTATTTTTCACTTTCTTAGTGTCCAGTCAACGGACTGAGATTCTTTAACTTAGGTACTCACCACGACTCAACACGTGCTGGTACAAGATGCGAATCCTACCTCCCTTGTCAGCTCTGACACACTTCCCTTGATTTATCTTCCCCCTCCCCTCCCTTCCAGCATCCTTCTAACACACCACCTTCAATGCAGACTGGACTCTGTGCCCAAAAACATGCTTGTCCCTTGTCCTGAAATGGCCCTGCTCAAGCCTATCCACTCAGGTTCATTTCTTCCTTATTTCACATGAAATATTGACATACATGGAGATGACATGAAACCCATACTAACTCACCCCAGTGAGGACATCAGTGAAAAGTTAGCTAAGGGCAGACTTAATTTTAAGAGTATATAAGTTTAGTCACTGTATAACTAGTTTGAAATGTCCACAGTCTTACAGCTCACACATGCAAGAAATTTATATTTTCACAAAAATGACACTAATCCTAAACATTTGTACACTAGAATGAGTTTGAAAATGGAAAGAAACTTTCTAAACTAAATTCAGTCAAGACCACCAGTGGATGCCTGAAACTACAGGTAGTATTGAACCCTCTAAAAAGTGTTTTTTTCCTACACATATGTACCTGTGATAAAGTTTAATTCATAAATTAGGCATAGTAAGAGATTTACAGTAATAACTAATAATAAAGTAGAAAAATTATACCAAATACTGTACTAAAAGTTAAATGAATGTTGTCTCTCTCAGAGTATCTAATTGTACTGCATTCATCCTTCTTGTGATCATGTGAGATGATAAAATGCCTCGTGAGGAGGTGAAGTGAGGTGGATGACATAGACGCTGTGACGCAGTGTGAGGCTGCTAGCGACCTGATGAGATGTCAGGAGGATCATCTGCTTTTGGACCATGGTTGACTGTGGGTGAATAAAGCTGTGGGAAGTGAAACTGTGGATCGGGGGACTACTGCATTACAGGTGATTAAAGTATATGCAGACAAAAATGTAGGAAAAGGTAGTACAGAGGCTTGCCAGGGAATTAATTAGAAATATTTCTGTGGATGTTACGATGCATGTGGAATTTGTCAGGTTTTATTATCTTAATTTTTGTGACATCTTTTCTTATTCTAAATAAATATTCACTTACATATTTGACTTTTAATTAAACCTTTTATTTAGACACCACTGTAGATTCATGTGCAATTATAAGAAAGACAACAGAGAGATTCTGTATATCTTTTACCCTGTTTTCCCCATGGTAACATCTTGCAAAATCGTAGTACAATATAAAAGCAAGGATGTTGACATTGGTATGGTCCATATCTAATTTTTATATTTGCACTTTTGTGTCTTTTTTCTAAACAGCTCCCCATTGCCCAAGTATGATAAATTTCAAGGTCCCATTAAACCAGGATCTGCCCCCCAACACCTACCATGCACTGGATACCATTCCTGGTGCTGGGGATGGAGCCGTGAGCAAGAGAGGCAGCCCCACAGAACTTCTGCTCTAGTGAGAGAGTTAGACGGGACAGCACACAGCATGTCAGGTGACGAGTGCGAGCAGGAAGGGAAACAGGGCAGGGAGGTCGGGAAGCTGCACACAGACTGGAGTCACCGTTCTAAGGCTGCCTGCGAAGCAGGGACTCCCAGGTAGGATGACGTTTGGGCAGACAAGTGGAGAAAGGGAAGGAGCAAGCCAAGGGGATTTTGCAGAAGGAAGAACAAAGTCCCTGAGGAGGGAGCACTTCTAGGTACCTTTGAGGAGCAGCAGGGAGGATGAGTGAGCAAGGGTTTGAGACTGGAGGGACGATGAGGGGCAGTGGGAGCCAGGCCACACGGGCCGCAGTGGGGAGACTTTTGTTTGAAATGAGTCAAGAAGGTTATTGAAGGGTTTTGATGAGATGAATGACAGGATATGAATTACACTAAAAGAACCGCTCGGCTGAGAATACCGGGGGGTGGGGCAAAGAAGGAAGAAGCAGGACCAGCCTGATAATTTGCGGGGCCCAGTGTACAATGGAAATGCAGAGATCTTACTCAGAAAGCAGCAGAAAAGCTTTGCCTTTCTTCTGTGGTCTCCCCCTTGACCTGTCCCCATGTCTGCTGTGCACTCTGAGTGCACTCAGTCTCCTGGGACCCTGCTGGGTGGGGAGGATGGCAGTGATTGTTGGGGGATGGGGGTGGCTGGAAGGGGTAGTCAAGAATCTGTCCCGTGAGACAGCAAAAGGTGGGACCACCCACAGCTTTCCAGACGCCAGGCATGGGGTGCTTTGTCTCACTGGACTTCACTTAGGAAGCGCAAATTCAAGATACACTCATTAATAAATCAAGGCTGTCTCCACAGAGCAGTGAGGTCCCAGCATGGGCCCTCCCTAAGCCTGGAGCCCCGGGAGGCTGAGCTGGCCGCACATCGTGAGGCCGGCCCTGGCAGGGAGAGCAGGGGGCAGGCAGCTACAAGAATCTGAGGGAGAGAGTGTGGTCACTTGGAGCAGGGTGATACCAGGGAGGCGGAGGATGGGGAGAAGCTGGCACACTCTGAAGGAGGAATCAGACTTTCCTGTTGCATAAATGTGGAGAATGAGAAAAAGATCAGAGTCAAGCCTTCTTCCAAAGCTTTTGTCTTGAATATCTGGAGAAAGAAGGTTCCATTTTCAGAGAGGGGAAGCCTGAGGCAAGCGCTGACTTAGGGAGAAAAATCAGTAGTTTGGTTTTGGACTTTTTGAGGTTGAAATCCTTTTGGACATCAGAGTAGATAGTTACACATATGAGGCTGACATTCCAGGGAGAGGTGGGAGCTAAGGTATAAATTATGAGCCACTGGTAAAGAGAAGATGTTGAAAGCCATGGGACTGATTAAGATCACCTGGGAGTGAGTGTAGGTGAAATAGAGAAGTCTGAGCCTAGGGCCCTTTAGAGTTTAGAAGTACTAGAGAAAATGATCCAAGGAGGGTGGGATTCAATAAAGTTCAATTAATTGATTCTACAAATTAAATCATGCTCACAGTCACTGGAAGTTAGTTGACGTATGGCTTTTACTTGGCGTCCTTATACACGTGCAGGGGCTCTGCACATTCATGGCTGCCCTTTGTCATAGGAATAGCCCTGATATTTAGGGGGAGACTCCCAAGCATAGAAACTAGAACTCAAGTTCTCACCTGCTTTGCTGCTGGGACATGGGCAAGCGACTAGGTGCTGCCAATCAGACACACTTGCTCAGTACTTTGGGTAGCAAGCAACATCAGGACACAGGCTCTATGTAGATCTTCTAGGTTCCTCACCTCACCCTCTCCCACGAGGGAGCAGTGGTGGTTTCCCAGTGAGCTCCTGGTGCAGATGAGGTACTGGTGAGCCAGGGTGTGGGTGTGAGGGAATGAGGGGCAGCATCGGTGGTGGTCCCTCGTCAAGCCAGTTCTTGGTGTGGCTCCGGGCCGTTTCCATCATGCTTAACCATCAGCCTAGTTCTCCAGCCCTCCCAACACTCAGCTGTGAACACTCAGTATTCCTCTTATAAGCTCTTTTATTACAAGATTACTTTTGTTGGCTTGCAACTAAGAACACCAACTAAGATACTGCCCCTCAACCAGAATCCTCTAAGATATAAATGACTGATATAAGTACCTGACCCATCAGGCACTGTGTGAGTGTTTTGCCTTTTAATTAATAAATCTCACTTGGGATCTAAAGCTCCCTCCTAAGACTCTTAAGATCATGCTTACGTTAAATAAGCACTATATCTCTAAGGAGATATTTTGATTTATAGTGAAAACCAAATTACCATCACTGGAAAACTATTTCTGTCTTAGAGAAGATGTAGCTACAGTAGGATCTGTGCTCAAGACTACAATATTGAAGAGTTCTAATGGGAAGATCTGTTATTATTAAGTAATTTAATTATAAGAACTGCTTACTTTATCCAAACTACATTGTCTTAAGAGCTGATTGTGCCATCATTTGAAAATAACAAAGTGCCAATCTCAGTGCAATCATATTAAGTCCGTGACACAAGTCTGATAAGTCTGTGGGCAGCTACAAAAAAAAAAAGAAAGCAGTAATGAGCTTCTGAAGAATAAATCATTTTCAGCCCCTAGCCTTGTACAGAGAAGAGGCTCCCGTGGATGTGGAGTTGAAGAAGCAGGAGAGAGCTCGGCACACAAGTTGGTGTCCTGCCTCTGGCAATTACTGTAAGATTTGGTGAAGACACTTACCTTTTTGAAATGAGCAGAGCAGAGGCCATATTTAGCCTGATTACACAACGAAGCTTTGCACAGAGTAGTTGCTCAGTAGACATGTTTGTTTTCTTACCTTCCTTCCATTAGTGGTACCACCAGGATGACCTGCATATCACACACATTGCAGGATTAGAGCACTGTTGCTATAATGTATGTGTAAGCAGTCACATAAACTAGACGGTCTTTATTGTTGGCTAGGACAAGCTTCATTCTTTTTTCTGATTTGTTTTGCCATGTTTTGAGAATTGCGAGAATGCGGCAAGTACTTAACAGTTGCCAGAATGCTTGACAGGTCATGAGAAAATGGTCTTACCAATTGTTCTGGCCAGTGGAGTAGTGTACAGAAAATGGAAGTTCCATGGCCGGGATTCTAACCTCACCCTGGTCCGCCTGCCCACTGCGCACATGCAGTGCTCGCAGGCCCAGGATACACACGTGTGTGGCCAGTGAGTTTATTGACTCTCTATATAAAGAGGTCTGCCGAGTGCTCTGGGGCTCCGAGGCGGCGGAGAGGCCCAGAGGTGGAGACCGGCTTGCTGCGTGCAGACTTGCCCTGAGGTGGATGGGATTCTAACACTTGACTTGCCACCACAAGAATAAAGCTGGGCATAAACCCTTTTACCCCAAGAACATTCCTTGTCATTTTTTAGTCTCATGGAATCCACAGTGAACCTGTCTGGAGCTGAAACCCTCAGGTGAGACAAGTAGTTAAATGAAGTAATGGTGAGTGGACATCTGAAGGGTGTGTGCTTCATGTGTTTTTAATGTCATGAATGAATTAAAAGTGAATATCCAGATATAGTGAAGTAGAAAAATGTGTGTAGCCTGTCAGGCGGTATGGTGAACTGAGGGAGAGAACAATTACCACTTCAAATCCCAGAAATGTTGTATTTGATTGCTTCTTCAGTGTTGGGAAATCTGAAGTCTCCAAGGATATATTAAGAGTATCTTTTCTATTTTAACTTCTTCTGGACCCTGGAATAGAAACAAGGTCTTTGTAAAGACAGCTTACCTGTAAAATCAGCTTTTGGCTGTAATATTTCTCTGAAAGCCTCTGGGAGATGGTCAGTAAAGTAACATAGCCATTCCTTGCAGATCAAGGTCCCAACTTACAAAAAGATGTCTGGGTGTGAGGGTGGTTGCTGGAAAAGAAGGAATGAAGGGGGAAAAATGAAACATGATTGCAAAGTCCAGAGATGAAGTGGCTGCAGGCAAGGTCTGACCCAGTATCTTGATGATGTCAGTGAGATGTCCTCATCTTCCCACTCTCCCTCCCTGCCTGGTTCAGTCTGAGTGGGGGAACTCCTCGTGCCTGCTGGCTTCATGGGAGATAAAAGGTGCCAGTGTGGCTGCAGCTTTGTGGATGGTGGGGGACATGGAGGAGGAGAGGCAGGTAGGATGGGCAGGATGCAGACGTGGCGGAGGGTTTGAATTTCGTGTTAAGAGCAGAGGGAGGTCACTAATGAGTTTCAATCAAGGGAGTTACATGACATGATGCACAGTTTCAAAGAGCACCCCGTTTGTGACTACAGAATGGTTTGGAGAAGGGGCAGAGTAGAAGCAGGGAGGCAAAGAGTGGCTGCAGTGGTCCCTCAGGTCTTGACAAGGATTGGGCCTGGAAGATGAGAAAAAGGAAGGAATCAGGGTGAGATGCTTTATCCATGTCAATTCTGACAGTCCATGTTTAGAGTGTCTTTCCTGGTATTTATTTTTCCAGGGACCCC
This sequence comes from Manis javanica, assembly GCF_040802235.1. Lineage (NCBI taxonomy): Eukaryota > Metazoa > Chordata > Mammalia > Pholidota > Manidae > Manis > Manis javanica. Next base: position 11,903,171 of record NC_133164.1, read on the forward strand.
AGAAATACTACCCCGTGACCACTTTTTTAATGTTAATTTTGTTGGCTTCAGTTATCTGAGAGCCCTCTACCCAATATTACAAAACACAGGATAAAAAAATGAGTGATGGATACAAGAAACATTGCAGAATTAGACTTGTAAAGAATTCAGATCACCGAATTAGCAGAAAAACACTCTGTGTATGAGTAAAATTATTAAAAGGGATCAGGACACAAGAAAAAAATAAGGTGCAAAAAAAGAAAACATCTAAGCACATCTGAAAAATAAGCAAATGGAACACTTAGAAAAGGAAAATACAGTCATTATAAAAAATTTTAATAACAGGTTAAACATAGATTAAACACAACTAAAATGGAAAAAAATCCTGAAGAAATTATTCTGAATGCATCACAAATTGTATAAAGAGGTAAAAGATTTAAGTGACAGGTTAAGAAAATGAAGGATCAATATGTGTCTAGTGACAGTTCTGGAGAAGAGAACATATAAAATGAGGTAGAGGCTAAAATACAAGGAATATGGCTGACAGTTTCCTCGAGTTGATGAGATATGATTTCTTGATTTAGGCAGCACAAATCCTAGTAAGCACGGTAAAGTAAATCAACACTGGAGAATTTCAATACACTGCAGAAACCAAAGGGAAAGAAATCTTAATCAAAGAGAAGCCAGGATTATCTTTAAAAGGATGATGTATAGCAGACTTCTCAGTGGCAATAATGGAAGCCAGAAAAAAAGTGAAATAAATCGAAGTAAACCTTTACACCCAGCTGAGCTCTACATCTACCATGGCAAATAAAGACAATCAAGACCATCAAAAACTGAAAGAGTGTACTATTAACAGATTTTCCTCAATGGCATTTTAAATAACATACTTCTGGAAGAACTGTGAAGCAAGAATGGATAATGACACAATGAGATGCAACTTCATATCCACTAAAATGACTACAAGATAAATAATGGCAAGTGTTGGTGAGGATGTGGAGAAACTGGAACTCTCACACATGGCTAGTGGGGATGTAAAATGATGCAGCCATATTGGAAAGCAGTCTGGCTGTTCCTCAAAAGATTAAATATGAAGTTACTATATGACCCAGCAATTCCATTCCTGGGTTTATACACAATAAAATGAAAAATATGTCCGTTCAGAAACTTGTACATGAGCATTCACAACAACATTATTTGTAATAGCCAAACCACAGAAACAACCCAAATGCCCATTGACTGATGAATAGATAAGTAAAATATGGTATATCTATACAATGCAATATTATTTGAGAGTAAAAGGAATGAAATACTTTTACATGCTACAACGTAGATAAACCTTGAAAACATGTGAAATGAAGGAAGCCAGTCACAAAATACCACATATTACACTATTCCATTTATATGAAATGTCCAGAATAGGCAAATCTAGAGATGGCAAGTAGATTAGTGTTTGCTTCAGGCTAAGACGTTTAGGGGGAATGACTGCTAATGTTTATAAGATTTCTTTTTGGTCCTAAAATTGATCATAATGATGGTTGCCGAACTCTGAATATACTAAAAACCATTGAATGTACACTTTAAAAGATGAATAATATAATATGTGAATTGTATTTCAATAAAAATATAGGAAGGAAAAAAATGATTAGTGATAAAATTGGTAAATGCATGGGTAAGTAAATCTACTTTCTAAAAACTAACATTTAAAATAGAAGGATGGATAAAGTAGAAAACACTATTAACCTCAGGCTCTATTAATTAAAGTATTCATGCATGACGTTAATGAAGGAATAAGAAGAGAATAAGTAATGCATTCAATGCAAAAGAAAATAAAATCGATAAATTAATAGCTAAGGATCCAACTTAATAGTTAGAAAGGAACAGACCCAAAGAAAATAGAAGGGAGGAAATAATAGAGTAGAAAACAAATATACAAAAAGGCAGCCATCAAAGCCAAATCTTGTCTCTTAAACAGACTAATTGAATACAAAAATCCTTTGTCAATAATGATAGAACTTATAAGTAATTTTATAAATGAAAAGAGGACATAGCTGCAGATATAACAGAAGTAAAAATGAGAGATTATAAATAATTTTATGCCAATAGATTATGATGACTATCAGACATATATGCTAACCTTCATACATAGAAAAAGTAGTCTTGCCCTAGATCTAGAACCAAGACATGGATTCTGGCTCTCAGTACTATAATTCAACTCTGTAATGGAGGTCTCAGCCAGTGTGATTAGACAATAAAAGAAAGAAATATGTAAACATTGGAAAGATAAAGATGGGTCATCACTATTAGAAAAGTATATGTTCTTCTACCTAGAAAAACCAGAGAATCAAAACTGAGAGTTAAAGTGTCAGCATAAAATTTTTTACATCACCATCTTTTTATAATTTAATGGACAGCCCTGTTTTAGTGTCTTTGCTAAAGATGTGCTGTTATTATCTCATCCAATCCTCAAAACAAACTTGTCATCCATTTCACAAGTGAGGAAACGTGCTCAGAGAGGAGTTACTTTACCTAAATTCACAGAGTGAATGGAAGATTTGGGATTGGAATCCTGGGAACAGAGTCCCCAGTCCCTGGCATTTACCACTGGGCTTTAGTGCCTCCAAACAATCTTCTGCGCCAGAAACTGGAGGGAAGAGAAGAAGGTGTTCACAATTGTGGGACAAATCATAAATACCTGGAATAAACCAAATAAGATACATCTGAGACCTACTTGAAGAGAAGTGCTAAGCATTGCTGCAGGACATAAAAGAATATATCTACATGTGGGTAAAATCAAACCAGTCTGGGGGGATCTCATTACTGTAATGACATAATTTCTTTGTCATTCGTCTATAAATTCAGTGAAATCCCAAGCAGCACCTCAAAAGGTTATCAAAAGGGAATTTGTTAAGCTGGTTCTAAAGTTCATTTGAAAGAAAAATTTAGAAGCCATAAAAAAAGAAGATGTACAGGTTTGACTACATAAAAATAAAGATCTCTGTATGGCCCAAATTACCATAGTCAGAGTAAAAAAGAAAAATGACAGTGTGGGAAAAGCTGTCTGCTATACAAAAGACACAGAGTTATGTCCCTAATAAACTGAGCATCTGATGCTGATATGGAAAGACAAACAATCTGATAGATTAGATAAAGCTATGAACAGTCAATTCACAGAAAAGGAAATACAGTCAATAAAATATGAAACAATGCTCTAACTCTGTAATAGTCAAGTAAATGGAAATCAAAGATGGAGATTTCAATTTCTGTCTATCAGATTGGCAAACATTTAGAAAATTAATAGCATCCAGGACTAGCACGGGTGAGAAGAAATGGACATGCTCCTCATTGCTGATGGAAATTTAAATTGTTATAATCTTTCTGGAAAGTAATCTAGTGGTATCTTTTAAAATTTAATATGTCCTTTGGCCCAGAGATTCCAATTTTGGGGGAATCTAGTCTAAAATCAAACTACCAGTAAGTAAGGATATGTATGTAATTTGAGTGTGGTTCATAATGGAAAAAATAATTACCTGGGAAAAAATAAATGGTTGAATGAATTATAGATTATTTATACTATTGACAATTATGCAATTGTTAAGAAATACTGCATCATGTCTATCAGGAAATCCATAATGTTATTATTATAAGAAATTAAGTAATCCTCTGGGTAATGATTACAGCAGTTTTGGTGAAGCAAAATCTTATAACCTATACACCATAATCTTGTCTTTAAATATATTTACATATATATATATATATATATATGAAAGTTGTGAGAAGATACTTATAAAACTGTTGATATGGTTATCTCATGATGGTGGAATTAAAGCATGGAGAGGACTGTTGTTAATTATCTTTCCATATCTCCCTTGTTCTTGACTTGTTATAAGTATATATTATTTTTGTACATAAAGAATTGAGGGAAATAATTAGAAAGAACTTGCTACTTTCTCAAACTTTTCTGTACTTTAAAAATATATTGATACCCACAGGGAGAACAGTGTAGCACAGAGAAGGCACATAGTGGATCTGTGGCATCTTGCTGCACTGATGGACAGTGACTGCATTGGGGTACAGGTGGGAACTTGATAATATGGGTAAATGTAGTAACCACATTGTTTTTTCATGTGAAACCTTCATAAGAGTGTATATCAATAATACCTTAATAAAAAATTTAAAAAAATAGATATTGATACCATTTTTACTCTTTTCTGCCTCCTGATCCCGGGCTTTCTTTACCTTCGTGGAAGTCTCTAAGATGGGAGGCTCCAGGGTTGGTGAGGGACCAGCATCACACACCAGATCAGAATACATGCCACACTTGCTATGTATTGTGTGTAAAAGCATCCCGTTTTCCTCTAATTAATAGTTTTTGGACATTAAGTCTCAAATAAGCCCTGGAACTAATGTCAGTTCCTCCAAGAAGTGATAAACCAAATTCCAGATGAACCCCTAATATGCTCCTTTGTTCATCATGTCAGATTTACTAATCCCTTTTAGTCAAGGAAACATTTGTTTTCTCTGGCAAATATGGATGTTCTTAGCCCATCAGTAGACAGTTTTGTTAAAACATAAGAGGAGGAAATCCTTCATCTCTCAAGATGATCTTGCAGAGAGTCACTTGTGCAGGTGGGTGGCTAGTTGAAAAAGAAATCAGAGAAATTCCCAGCAAGAACTGCTCTGGAGCATGCTAGCTGGCATTTTCATAGCATTTTCTTCTCCTTCAGAATCCTTGGAATTAGTAATGGGAACTGCCAAAGTCAAGTTTAGTTCTTGCTAAGATTTTTTTTTCCCACTGAGTATGAGCAAGTGCAACTCCTAGGCTATGTGAATATAAGTCATCATTCCTGTCACGTTTGTGACATTGCTAAGTGTCTCTGAAGGCAAATGCAGTCTACCAGTCAACCCTTTAATCCATGAAGGGATTTAAAAAAAATTGTGGTAACATTATCATAACATACAATTTTACCATCTTAGCCATTTCTAAACGTAGAGTTCAGTAATGTTATGTATATTCATACTGGTGTGCAGCCAGTCTCCATGATGTTGACATCTTGCAATACTGAAACCTATCCATTAAACAACTTCCTGTTTCCCTCCTCCCAGACCTTGGCAGCCAGCATTCTACTTTCTTTGTCTCGTCTGAGTTCGACTACTCCAAGCACCTCATATAAGTAGACTTACACAGAATTTGTCCTTTTGTGACTGGCTTGTTTCTCTAAGCATGATGTCCTCAAGGTTCATCCATGTTGTAGAATGTGTCAGAACTGTCTTCCTTTTTAAGGCTCAATTGTATGTCTAGTAAGGAATTTTAATATTTGAAAAGCTTAGTTAGATACAAAATTTGAAAATCCATTGTTTTAATCCTGAAAGAGCTTATAATCTTTCTTTTTTCCCATCCTTCCAGCCTCCCTCCTCCCCTCCCTCTTTGTTTCTTGCTTTCTTCCTTTTAGTAAAGTTGCCTACTGTATGACTGACTGCTAAAAAATAGAAATGATGAAGATACTGTCATTGCCCTAGAAATTCTCAGAGCAGGATACAGCTGTTCTTCATGCAGAACAGGCCACTTAAGCATATGTTAAAGTAAGAAAGACACGTCACCTTAAATTGACCCTATTTCAGGGCCTCTTATTTCTAAGAATTCCTTAGGCCTGTCTCTTGCAAAACTCTTCCTCTTACTCATAGAAAGTCAGAGTGAGCTAAAAACACGGCATTTGATAATTTAGGACTGATAATTGGTTTATTGCCTTAGGCTCTAATTTCTGCAGCTCACAGAAAGCAGACCCTCTTCCGTGGGTTTTGGGCAGTATTTGTGGTTTGCATTTTCCGTTGTTGAGAGCATCAAGGAGAGAGGCTCCTGAGCCCTGGCCGCTCGATGCTCTGCTCTAATATTGGCAGACTTTTTTATATCCAGTAGACATAGACCATTCACAGCATTACCAGACCTGCTTCTTGAGGTCAGAATATTTTGTGAAAACTTAGGTCAAATCCTTCTTTATATTTGCCTAGAGCATCAGACCTCCTTTTACCTTTCCTGAAATTCTTTGCTAGGTTCTCTTCTGTCCTGTAGGGTTGAGCCCCTCAGGTCTTACTTCTGAGCTGATAAAGGGCAGATTTGACTCTAAAATGGATAACAGGGCAGAAAGGTGGGGACCAGCTTCTGTCACATTGTGTCTTTTGTTTTCTATCAATAGCCCCATTATGGTACACGGGCTCTTGGATTTCCTGAGGAATGGAGCTATTTTGTAAACAAAATGCTGTCATTTTAAGCCATTAGAATGCATTATATGAAATGTAATGGCCAAAGGAGAGCAATCAGGGAGTTGGGTGAGACAGAGAGTGAAATCTTTGGCTTTCTGGCTGCCTTGGGATTTGACTGCCAAAATGAACTCAGCCTTCACATTATCTATTGTATTAAAAAAAAAAATCCCTGAAGCAGAAGCATATGTGTGCTTGCCTTCTCCAAGTGGGGATGGATGCAGCAATTCCAGCTCCTGGTTGCTATTTCAATAGAATCTAGTGGTTTTGGGGTAAATATTCTTCTCTCAGATGTTATTTAAAATGCGCTTCCCCCATTTTTTGTGAGAAAACTGTAGCTCCTGAGCGTCTAAGGTGGCCACAAACCGTTGTAGCTGGTGAAGAACATTGTCTCTAATGTTTTGGCCTCGAGTACAGTGTAATTCTTGTTTTGTCAATAAGGTAAATGGTTCCACAGGATATCTGCTCTAATACTGAGTTTGGTGTGCTTGTCTCATTTCTACAGGAAGCAGATGCCAAGACAGGATTAAACATGCAAGGATTTCACTAAGGGACACTCCTGTGTGAGAGAAAATGGCCAGAATATAGGAAAAGGCTGGAGAGCAGAGGCTCAGCACGCACATCACATCATATCACACCCCAGAGAAGAAAAGGCATAAGGAAGCTTGTGTGGAAGCATCGGAAACTGCCAGGCAGTTCAAGGAAGCTTTGTCAAGACCGCTGCAGAGTCTCTGGGGCAAAGTCAGAGGTCAGAGGAGTCCCGTGTCTCCCAGGGTCCCCGCCAGTCATCCCCCGCTGGCTTGGCACATTCACTGGCGGGTAGCCTCATCTTCAAATTCGTAATTCAAGTAAGAATACTAGTTTTTCTTTATATACTTACTTTTGTCTCAGTCCTCTTTCTTACAAGTGCCTGCCACAATATTTGATAAATTGCAAACTTGGCATCTGAGGACAGAGAAGGTCAGGGTCTATGACTCCATGTTTTCGATGGCAGCCAGAGAGGATGTGAGAGCAGTGTGTGCGGGTGTGTGTGATTCCACTTCTGGGCCTGTCATTTCTCCTGCTGTTTTCTAGTCCTGCAGCAAGTGGAAGGAAAATGGCATGTGCAGACTTGGATAATGTTGGTAATTACACCCATCACACAAGGAAGCAGGGAGCAGCTTTTGTTCAGCAAATAAACACAATCCAACATTCAATGAATCATGTTTTTGCAAAATCACAGCACATGTGTATGCAGGGGGTGGGGCATGTTGTGTTTGAGGTTTTTGAGGCTTTTAAGTTGCTCTTAATCACTAGAAATAGGTCATCACGCCCTTGCTGTCTGAAAAACTTGGTGTCTTTTCAGCATAGTGAGCCTGCCTGATGTGAATGATATTTGTAGGGACGCTCAGAGCAGGGAGAACCAATCAGTAGGTTTTCCAATGGTTCTAGACTTAACTAGGGCAAAGTCACGGCAGCCTTCTTAGTCTATGCCCGAACCTTGAGACCCAGCTAGTCACAGCCTGAGAAGGGTGCTCCAGTATCTTCCTGCCTCAAACCTAATTTCGGCAGGGGAGAGAGAAGTCACCTTCCTTTAATGGAGGTGTCAGATATCGGGGGCTTTGATGTGCCTGGAAACCATTTGCTCTCCTGAATGTCCTAGGTGGTTTTTAATTTGGGATGTTTCTTTCCCTACGTTCCCTTTTGTGTTCTTCCTTCTCCTGCTTCTGTGATACAACTAGCCTTGCAGGACATAACTTTTCAGGGGCTGGGGCTGGTACTGAGCCTGCAGAGTGGGCCAGTGGGCTGAACACTGTGCAAAAGTCCATTTTTGGCCTGGACAAGGATACAGTCCTTCCTGAAGGGCATTTCTGTAGGCCTTTGGCCATTTGCTCTCATCCCAGCAAAGTGCCTGAGTGAGCAAGATGTCCCAGCAGCCTGACTTCTCAGAGATCTTTTGCTGGGATCCGGTCACAAAGTGACCATAATGTCATGGTCTCAAATATTTCTGGGTTGTCAAGAATTCATTCATGAGCCTGAGGTTCATGTCCAATGGGAATTCAGTCTCAGAGAGAATGCCTTCTTTTTGGCAAGGAAACTATCTTACTAAATAAATAAGTATAACATAACATTTGGCATATAACAAACTCTCCATAAATGTTGAATAAATTAAGGAATGAGGCCAACAGAAAAGCAGACAGTAAAGAGAAAAGAATGGACAGAAGTATTCTGTCTTTGAAGTTCAAGCCCTCTTGGTGTGGTTTTAGGGTGGTATGTGTTTGTGGGAAAATGCTGGGTGTATCATACACAGGCTGACCACAGCCATTCTGTTGATTTTATAATAAGGAGAATAAACAGGATGGTATGCGAGGACATTCACAGACACTAATCTATCTTTATATACATTTTTTCATTCAGTTTTCTTTTTAAGGAAGTCCTATGAGTATTATTGATCTTTTTTTTATTAAGGTGTCATTGATATGCAATCTTATAAAGGTTTCACATGAGCAACATTGTGGTTACTACATTCACCCATATTACCAAGTCCCTCTCCCCACACACCATTGCAGTCCTGTCCATCAGTGTAGTAAGATGGCATAGAGTCGCTGCTTGTCTTCTCTGTGCTACACTGCCTTCCCTGTGGCCCTCCTACATTGTGTGTGTTAATCGTAATGCCCCTCAATCCCCTTCTCTCTCCTCCCCACCGCCCTCCCCTACTCCTCCCGTTTGGTAACAGCTAGTCCCTTCTTGGAGTTTGTGAGTCTGCTGCTGTTTTGTTCCTTCAGTTTTTCTTTGTTGTCATACTCCACACATGAGGGAAATCATTTGGTACTTGTCTTTCTCCACCTGGCTTATTTCACTGAGCATTATACCCTCTAGCTCCATCCATGTTGTTGCAAATGGTAGGATTTGTTTTCTTCTAATGGCTGGATAATATTCCATTGTGTATATGTACCACATCTTTATCTATTCATCTATTGATAGACACTTAGGTTGCTTCCATATCTTGACTCTTGAATATTATTAATCTTGATTCATATATTAATAAACAAGTGTTCAGTACATGAAACAGAATACACTTGAGGGAGTTTCAACAGAAACTCATTTAAGGTTATCAGGTGCCTATAGAGTTAGCGCTAGGGGAATGGGTGCTAGGCTTGGCCTTCAAGAACAACTCCCAAAATAATTCAGAACAGACTATGAAGGAACCCACTACCTCTGAGGCTGTTTCTGGAGTTTTTGAGCTCAAGAACACACCACAAAAACTGTAATCTGAGGATCAAGAGGTTAGGGCAGGAAGTTGTCTTCTCTCTCTGCTTCTGTGCATCCACAGAGCTGGTGACTGCCCACTGGATGGCAGAGTACACCCACTGCCCTCACCAGCACTTCCTCTTAATACAAAAGCACCTGGGGAATGGGTGCTGGAAATCTGCGCCCAAAGCCTGGCTTCCCCCAACCTTGCTTGCTAGCAGAAAAGCAGCCTCTGCCTCACTCTGGCCTGCAGGTGTACAAGAGGACATCTAAATGGTGGAGCTGAGCACTCAGAACCCTGCCCCAGGAGCAGTTGCGGGACATAGTTTTGGTCCCGCCTCTGCATCACGGGAAGGCACATCAGGAGGGCAGAGCGGCAGCCAAGGGAGCCAAACCACCAACTGCTCGGGAGGAAATAAATCTCACAGGGGCTAAGTGAAATTTTTTGCCTAAAGTGAAAAGAACATAATGGTCAAATGCCCAGAAACTGGAATCTGATAGACCAGGGCTCAAATCTTTACTTACCAGTTGTTTGGTCTTGGACAAAGCAATGAACTTCTATAAAAGTTTCTCAGTCCTAGTTATAAAGTGAGAAGAATACTACTCCCCTCATGGGGTTGGAGTGAGAATTAAGTATCATGTCTGTAGAGTGCTCAGCACAATACGTGGAGCCCTGTAAGGGTCCAGTAAATTACTGACATGATTAATAAGGTTATGCAGTAAGCAGGAGGCCCAGGACACTCATCCTGGTGTGTGGTCTTTGCTGTATCTCCTAGGGCAATGGGGTTAGATAGATCATAAATGTTTTGAGAATCAAAATAAGTATTTATATGATGAATGCTTTAAAAATATTGTTTAATGATATTATACTTCAGATACAACTTATTGTTACAATTGATTGTAACTGAGGCATAGATGGATTCCACTAGCCTTACACCAAAATTGGCCTTAGTATAAGCACAATTTTTATTTTTTTTGTTTTAGCAGGTTGAATTGTATCTTCCTAAAGGGTGTGTTCAGGTCCTAACCCCCAATATCTGTGAAAGTGGCCTTATTTAGAAGAGTCTTTACAGAAGTAACCAGTTACGATGAGATTATAGCAGAATAGGATAGGCCCTAAATCCAGTGACTGGAGTCTCTGTAAGAGAAAGAGGAGAGAGATCTGGATACACAGGCACATGCAGAGGGGAGTCAACCAGTGCAGATGGGAGCAAAACCTGAGTGACACAGATACAAGCCGAGGAATGCCAAAGACTGCTGGCAACCACCGGAAGTAGGAAGGGGCAAGGGAGGATCAGTTTCCCACTGGCGTCTCTGAAGGGAATAGGAGGCTCTTGATTTCCCACTTCTAGCCACCAGGACTGTGAAACAATAAATTTCTATTGTTTTTTTTTAATACCCAGCTTATGGCTATTTGTTATGGCAACCCTCAGAAACTAACACATGCATATGCCTCATTATGTAATAAATGAATTCCTGATGAAGTATATAGGATTAAATTTCTCTATTCATGATTCTTTCAGGGCTATTTTACTTTAATTCCAGGTTAATATTTATTTGGTCGTCGCTCAAAAAACTTGAGATTCTCCTTGCCTAATTTTCCCTGAAGTAGGAATCGCAGCTCCATTTTACAAATAAGAAGTTCAAAGAGGCCAAGAGACGATCCAGATGGCGCAGCTGGTGGGCGGCAGAGGGGGGGCCTCTACCCCCAGGCTTTGGATTCCATCACCCGGATTCTTCAACTGTAGAATTGTGTTGATTTATGTCCCTGTATCCTCCCTTCTCATCTGTAAGGTGCTTTGTTGGTCTAGAAAAACTTTTCTGAAACTACCCTTCTCTCCTGGGGCCATACTGACTGTGACATTCACAGAGACTTCATAAAGACCAGGTGAAGAGCTGTAAGCAGTTGACAGCCAAAGAACATGTCAAAGGCAGTGATGAAAGGCCAAAAAACCTGGAACCCAGGGCCAAGAAAGAGAAGTTTAATTTGCAGAGGATTCCAGGCATATCCTTCTTTCTCTTCTTTACTATTTTCATACCATCTTCCTTCCCCACACATGTGACCCTTGTGAAGGTCATTGCATGATTTTCCTTTTTTTCTCCTACCTTTTCCTTCTTCATCTCTTTTCACTCTTTCCTTTTCACTGTTTCCTTCCTTATTCACTCAAAATATGACCTTAAATTATAAAGGCAAGTTTAGAAAGTTTGGAAAGTGTGGGTATGAAATTACCTATGGATGGTGGCTCTATAATATACTGGCATAGAATGGCTTATCAAAGGAAAGCAATAAAGAACATCAGTGAAAAAATTAGAAAAAAACAATTTCTATCTTTATCCCATTACTCACAATGTATATACATTAAGAAACACTCAAAGAGTAATCTTGCAAACTATGTCAAAATGTGCAAGCAGATGTGTTAATTTATATATAATAATAATAATGTGACAGCTTATAACTCAGTGACATTTGTCACAGAGAAAATGTTTCTTTGATATGACATCTTTCCTAGAAGAATCTAAAGCTCTGTATGAGGATACTGTAATCCATCCCTTCTCAAAGTAACAGCAAACTAATGTTGGGCTTTCATATTTACAAGGTAGGCAAGCCTACAATCTTGTGTCTTGAAAGTTGATTAATTATAATCAATATTGACTTATAGGAGGAAACCAAGAAAGAAAACTAAGTGGTGTCTGTATAGTATATTCCTCATGTTGATATAATACCCTCAGACTGTTGTCATGACTTTAGGACTTTAGGAAGGAGGAAAAATGTGCTTTACAGACAAATCAGAGGGTTAATCTAGTACAAAGGCTATTTATGTTAATACCAATCAATAGGAACAGAGCAATCAGGCTGTTGAGTTCCAGTGCTGTCAACATTTGCTAACATATAATTATAAAACTGTAGACTCTATCCTCTCTGAAAAAGAATGTGAACATTCTTAGAAAGCTCCAGAGTGTTGAATACTAGAGAATTATAATTAGATTGTTTTTTCCCCCAGGAATGAAAACACCATTCTCAGAAAGCACCATGGTTGATCTAGTGCCGTGATTCCCTGCCTATTGATCATTACCAATGTATTCTATCATTAGTTATTCCCCTTAAATACTCTGTCTGTTCCAATTAAATTCCTTGCAAAGGTTGAACAGACAGTAGGTAATTGAAAATACCCTACTTGAAATCTCCCCTTGGAGAGAGGTCTGGCTCATTTGCCATACGCTCAGCTCCTGGCTGCACGAGTGTGCTCTCATTCAAGTCCTTGAAACCACCTTGCAGCTGCTCTCTCTCCTTCCACAGAGTGGTGCATTACTGTTTGTTAAAGCAGAGAACTGAATTGCCTGTGCCATTGTTCGGAAGTTCTGCCTTAAGGTGAGGCATATACCTTCATTGCATAGATAACTTAAAATCACTGCTTTTGCCAATATTGTTATGATTGAGGACCTGTATTTTTCTTTTAACTTGTTTAAGGTGAGAAGACGTGCGTTTGGAAGATAATTTTCTTTTTGTTTGAGTATCTTAATTAGTGCCTACTTAGCAATTTATGATGCATAGTGAAAATCATGACAAAACACACATCAATACCAATATCCTCATTTTGAAGGTACCTGGGATTATTGTTGGCAGAAGTTATGGGGTCTAAATTGTTGTAAGACTCCCTTGAATTCTTTATGTAAACTCCAAGAAGCCAAAAATTTTCTGCTCAACATAAAGGAATTTAAGGGTAAGGAAATAATTCCAATTCTGGCTTGGAAAAGCCCACATGACAGTAGTCCATGCTTACTAATGAGATGGCAGCCGAGTGTCCCAGGGGCACTACAGCAAGGGTCGGAACTCACTCTCCTGTTCTTGTTTTCCATAGCCTCCAGCACAAGGGAGCATATTGTTAAATCTCTCATTGGTGGCAAAGTGAGAGTACGTCAGTGGAAAGGAATGCTGTAATGGGTTGGGTGTCTCAGGCATTTATGATCATGGAAAAATGGTAACTGTTCATATTGGGCATCTTCTGCCAAGTAGCACTGATGCTCTGCAGAAATATGAAGAGCAGCTGCGGATGAGTTAGATGCATCCGAAAACCAGGTGGGAAAGCTAGGGGGTCTCAGGTGGTTGTGGAAAAGAAGCTCTCATCTCCTCCAGCAGGAGGGTAGACATCAATTAGGACCTAGCCCAGACCTTAAGAATATGATGGCTGAACTTCAAAAACTGTCAAATGTCCAAGCAGAGCAGGTCTGCCATGCAAAGTTGAGAAAACCGGGACCTAGATGCATGGCATGGGGACATCTGGGTGGAAGCCCTTGGCGATTTTGACTTCTTAAGACTCCTCCAAACTTCTGAACCTACAGATGTTGCTATAATAGTGCCCTATACTCTCCGCAGCTCCCTGGAAATAGCACTGAGTACTCTTTCTCCCAAGGTGACATGTTCTCCCTCTCTTCCCAGGACTCACCTCCGTATCACCTAACTAGGCCAATTGTTAGAGTTAAGGGGCAGCATAACCCAGCTGGAGATGTGCAGGGCCTGATAGTAGAATAAAGGGTCTGTACACCAGAAGTGTTGCAAGACCTACCTAGCATATACTGGTAGAAGCCAGAGAGTGTGTGTTGGACTGGATACTGAGGGTACTGGATCAAGAGAGTGAAAACGTCAAATTTGACACATAAGTTTATTTACTTGGGAGCACTCTCCTAAGATAAAAAAATAGATAAGTTTAACTCTGGCAAGGATCCCAAGAAATGGCTTGACATTGCTACTCTGATGGTTCAGAGAAATGTGGAAAAAGTTATGGCCTATGCCAAGTGAAGTTGAAATGCCAACATTGCCAAGGAAGAATTTGCAGGGGAAAAAAGGCTCAAGGAAATGGGCAACCAGAAATAGGCTAGAAGGCTGGCTGGTTATGTTCCATAGAAAAACGTAGATGATATACCACTTACCGAAGGTACACAGGATGTGCCAATGGGAGGAGTATAAGCATCACTAAATATTCCATGGTTCATTCATTAAATGTTCTCTGCAGACCTGGGCTGATGGTGAGCGAGCCTATAATAGAACTTGGTTTTATGATGCTAGTAAGAATGGTGGTACCCTCCAAAGTAGAGCTCAGGTGTTGGCACCAATAAACATGGTGCTTTCCATACTCCATCTCATTTTCTATTTTCAGAGAACCCAAGAACTTAGGTTTGGTGCAAGCTAAATAGCAACACGTAAATAATAAGCACCTAGGCACATCACAAGAATTTCAGAATATCAAAGAGAAAAAGAAAAACTTAAAAGCCACCTGAGAAAAAAGGAGCTTACTAAAGATCAACAATTAGATTGGCAAAGTATCTTCTCATCAGTAACAATCAGTGAAAGTGACAATAGAATAACACCTTCAAAGCACTGACAGAAAGTGACTATCAGATGGGAACTCAGTATCCAGTGAAAATGTCATTCGAAACTGAGGACAAAATAAAGACACTCTGAGACAGGCAAAGACTGAGATTTCTCCATTCTAAGATCCAGTAAGTCAACTACTGAAAGACATGTGCTTCAGCAAGAAGGAAATTAAACCCGTAAAGAAGTGGGATTCAAGTTGCAATAGTCATTCATAAATTATTAAACAACAGTAATAAATGTAAACAAGTATAGACTAGTCTTTCCTTCTAGTGATTTTACTGCACATCACCTGTGTCTATTTTGCAGTGTGCTACTTAGTTTAGAGGTTCTGTCCATCGAATTATTTAATTGTTACACAGTAGGCCTTTACACACCCCAAAATATATGCCAATACTCATTTTTTAATATGCCATTATAGTGTTTGACAAGCATTAATAAAGGTGTCTGGAGAAGTAGAAAACACAGAGAACTTTTTAACATTTGAAAGCTGGATTATTGGTTCCCTAATATCCTCATTCCAACTGTTGCCTTGGCTAAATGAAAGGCGACTACAGCAGGCATTCTGAGATGCTTACCAGGAAGTCGAAAGCCTGAACTGATATTTCCAGGAGCTCCAAGGCAAGATTGTATATATTATATTTTAAGAAGGTGAAGGATCCAGTATTTATTAAGCACTTACTATGGGTTATATACATTAACATATGTTATTATCTTGACTCTTCAAAGGCACACTATAAAGTAGGCATTTTTATTACCCCTGTCTTATTGTTGAGGTAGTTGGTATTAGAGATTAAATAATTTTTAAAAGTCTCAACTAGAAAGTCTTAGCTGCTAAGATTTGACCTCAAAACTTTGGATCCTCAAAGCCCAGGCTATATCATTAGATACATCTACCAAGACAGATAAAATCAGGAAAGAGGGATCAACCAAATCTATATGCAAAATATATATTCACAGAGGGATGCGAAGATTCAGAATTTTTCCTATTCTTCAACCTATTTTTAGACTCCAGTGCTGTGTCTTTTTTCTCTACTCAGCCTTATATTCTGGTATTTTCCTGGAGTTTCATTCTTGGCTTGCGTCTCACTTGCTCAATTTCCAAATCTCAATGTCTAGCCTGAATGGCCAGTGGTTTACCAGATGTCCTGCAGGCATGGTCTCATTCATTTGTTCATTCATTATCCATCCATTAAATATTTATTGAAAACCCCTACATTCCCATCATTGTCCTAGATGATGAGTTTCAAATGGTACACAAGACATGACACTGCCCTCAAGGATCCTGTAGTCTGAATAGTTCAACATGTCCAAACCGACTCCCCTTGTATATCCCCATCAGCGTAAATGTGTGGCCTTTAAATCCTGCCAATTCAATGTCTGCCTCATCCCCCACCATCTCTGTTTCCAGTGCCTTCTTTCATGCCTTCATTTGCCAACTTCATCTGAACTACTATTTCAGCTTCCTTAATGCTTTCAGAACTTGCTTTCCACTTGGGTTCAGTATCTACACATGCCAGTACAAGTTTGAGCACATTATTTCTTGTCTTAAAACCATTGAACTGCAATTCTTTTTCTGTAGGGTAAGATCCATACTCCTTCACATGTTACCCAAAGCTCTACCTGATGAGGTTCTGACCTACCTCTGCCACCTGGTGCCCTATCTCTCAACCCCTGAAAACTGTAGCCCCCACTTCAGCCATAGCCATTTCATGTTTCCATAACCTTTGATCTGGAATGATCCTCCTATCCTAGACGGCATATAAAATCTAACAATCTTTAAATCTCAGTATAATTAACTCTTCCACGGAGAATCAAGAAAGGTCCGTTCTCTTTTTTTTGAACCCCTAAGATTATCTTACACAATAATATCATAAATCCCTTAAAAAATATATTGGCTTACCTGCCCAAATTTCTTCCCTTAAAACTCCCAACTCCTGTGGACAGGAGCTATGTATTTGTCCTCATGTCTCCAGGACCTAGTACAATGCTTGGCACATGTCCTATCTGTCCAATTCAATTAATATTTATTGAATGAATAGAAAGAAGGAAGATGTGGTTCATAAAGTGTTAGCCAGCATACGCTTGCAATGATAGACCATGAGTCCCCATAGGAAACAGCTTTGCTGCTCACAGAAACATGAAAATACCCAAAAAGCTTTTGGATATAGCTCAGCTTTGTAATTCATTTCTCAGTGTTGTTGGTCTACTCTGAAAACACAAAGAGCCCTTGATCAACTGCAGACATGAAGCAAGGTCTCTTCTAAGTCCAGTATGTTCTAGCAGCTCTTCTCTTAAAATACTGCTGTTTGAGAACCCTCCATTTCCTTGTTAGAGTCGAACAGGGTGTCACCCTTCTAATATTAGAATTTATAATTGAAAATTCTGTTTTCTCTTAAAGCTGGCAAAGCAACCGCTCATCTGCTTTGAAATCCTGAAAAGACAAATGAATAATAATAGTGAGAAACAGTGTTAGCTTACTATGAAGCATGTGGGTATTCTAAAAGATATTACTTTGAAGACTGAGCATGGAGAAGTATGAATTATAAACTTTGAGCTATATATGTTTTTGTTTTCCTTGAGAATGTTGAGACTTATTCCTTAGTTCTACAAATATATCTTTCTATTGTCCAAAGCCTAGGACTTTTCACTTCCTTTTTTACCAGATGGCCATGTTAAAAATCATTTTTGAAGTGAATTATTTTAGCTTTCAAAAAATAAAACATGAAGTGGCATGTATGGGAAATTAGGCCCATTCTATCTCGTTCCCTATTTTGTTAAACTTATTTTTAGACCATTTCATCAATCTGGACATTTTCACAGATATTTTTATCAGTTCAGCCTGTTCTGTATCACTTACCAGTCTGGTTGCTATGGTATGACAATGACTTCTTATTCTTTTCCAAACAAAAAATAACCTTTCAATGACAAAGCACTTAGGTTTTTAAAAAATGTATCCATACTCTCTCAGGCTATTTTCAGTTATAAAACCAACTGTACTTGAGCTTCAAACTCTCTTTAATCTTCAGTGTTATTAGAATAGGATTTGTGTCCTTGGGGATGGAGAGTTTTTAATTGAAACCCAAGCCCCACAGCACTAACAACACATTTGTGTGAGATGGCAGTTCGTGGGGTATTTACAGGAAGAACAGAGCAAGACCTCAGTTCATTCAAGCCAATTTAATAAATCCCGGTCCCTATTTAGACGTAGGCAACTAGAGAGAGGCCTAAAAATAAAAATAAAAATAATGTTAAAAAAATAATAAAATAATTCATGTGTGCATATTGAGCGATAGTCACTGTTTATGAGGTTTTCTGACTCCTCACACTCTTCGGGGTCAGTCCTGTTCTAATGCCCTTTTGTATGTAAGAAAGCAGGAGGCAGAGAGAGGTTAAATGACTGAATACCTACGGTCACATCACTCGTACTAGTGGAGCCAGGTTTTGAAGCCTGGCGGTCTGGCACCAGGGCTGGTACTGAAATGAAGCCGTTTACTCCCGGGTGTGCGAGGCCTTGCCGCAGAGCTGGTGTTCAGTTTCCGACTCCCATCCTCGCCATCTGTTTTGCGGCTGTTGCTTTAGCGAATCACAGGACCCACTCTGATCTGTTTCTTCCCAAGCATCTGTCCAGTCAGCTCGCTAGGTTAGTGCTTGCTTGCTCCCTTATTCCCGGCGGGGACACCATTCCTGCCAGCTGGGTCGTAGGTGCCCCAAAGGCAGGGACCAGTAGGGGTCTTACAAGTCTTCCGACGCCCAGAGAGCCGCGCTGGGCTGGGCGTCCACGGCTGCTCGGTGGGTGGTCGGTCAGCTCCGGGGAAAGTGCGCACACGGTTTGCCCGGTCCTCTTCCTCCTGTCTCCCTGCATCCCCACAGGGACAAACGACTGAGGGGTCCAGGCGAGAAGCTGATCCAGGACCCTCCCTGTTCTCTCGCTTTCCTTTGTCGTGGCGGCTAGAAGGTGGGAGGGGCCTGGGCCTTGGGACCGAGCTGGCAGAGACCCAGGCTTTCCAGGCCGGCGGAATCTACCGTCTTCCTAGTGCTCCCGAGGCTTCCTCTCCCGATTGCTCTAGATCAAAATTCCTTCAGAGGACCTTCAGACCTGCCCACTTGCTGTTTAAATCACCTTCAGGAAGAGAGAGGCCATCCTGCCTCTTGGCTCTCTGTCTTCGTTATGTCTGACACAGACACTTGGAACCATTTAGCCTTTGAGGACTCGTCATAAGGGAATGCCTGCCCGGCGCGCTGCTGCTCCGAGCAGTGAGGGGTCGGCAATGCGGTGGACCAGCCACAGGACGTGCGAGCTCGGGCGTGTTCGCTGCTTCCCTTGTGCCTCCAAATCTCCCACCTGGTTGTCTCACCTGGTCCTTCCAAATCAGAAACATACAGGAAAGGGCTCTCTGGGAAATGGAGCTCCGCTTGGCTGAGCTGACCTGTTACCAGGCCACACACCACCTTTACTGGCTCACAGAGGCGAGTGACACTCACCATGTAAGTGTTAGATGTCACCTGACGCGGCTTGGATGTCAGATATTTTTGGAAAGAGGAGCAGGTATCTCAGATGAAAACATGTGAACCCCAAATGTGCTCTGAAGGTCGTGGGATTTGGAATCAGAAGACCTGGTTTTCAGTTACAGTTCTCTCCCTGTGTTTTCTGGGAAAGTCACTGAAGTATTTATCGAATGCCTGGACCTCCGAGACTCAGATTCAGCAACTGTAAAGTGGGAACATCTGTTGGAAGGAGACCTAAATGACATAATACACATGAAGTTTTTGTCGTTTTCTGTTGTTGTCCTTAAAACTGACATGAAATAAAATCGACCGTGATCTGCTCTGCTTTCTGATGCTGTATGCCGGTGCAGCACGCATGCACGTCTTCAGGTATCACTGACACAGGCCTGTCTGCATAAGTTCATCTTTTCCCCTTGACGGTTGCTTATTGGCAGAAACAGGATGTTCACATTCCACTTTGGGGCAGAAAGTGGAAGGGGAGGTACAGGAAAGGATAGGCTCACTCGTGTGGCTTCCAGGTTTCAGGCCCTCTCTGGCTGGTGACTGGAGGCATCTCTTCTTTGCCGTGTGGGCCTCTCCATAAGGTGGCTCACACTTGGCAGTGGGCCCCCCTCAGCGTAGGCAAGTGTGAACGAGGGTGTCCAAGATGGAAGCCACTGCCTTTTATAACCTTCTTGGAAATGTTATCTTGTCACATTTGTCAAATTCTGTCTACTAGACATGGGTCACCGGGTCCAGCCCACACTCAAGGGGAGGGCCTTCCATGAGCTGTGCACCCCAGGAGGTGAGATCCTGACACCAATGTACAGAAAATGATGCAGGCTTTAGAGTTTAGCCCTGATCTTTTTCTACAAGTTCCACTAGTGTATTTCTGAAGTTTTTCTTCTGCTTTTATTTATTTGAGGAGAAGCTTTGGCAAATGGTTACATTTTCTCCTACTGCTTCGCTTTTGTCTTAAAGACTGACAGCTTAATTACTTAGACAAATGAATAAAATAAGGGAGACAGCCTATCATAATGATAAAGGGTGTGGGCTCTGATATTCATTTAGGAGCTCCACCGTTTACTGGGTGAGTTTCTGCAAGTCTCTGTGCCTCTGTTTCCTCAGCTGCAAAACAGTAATAATAATAGGATTTGCCTCACTACAGGGGACAGTGTAAGGTGCTGGTAAACCAGGCACATGGTAAACACTCAGCATATATCAGAGATATTATTTATTGTTATTGTTATGGAAGTGCCATATTTATTAAGCACCTGCTCTCCGGTAACATAATTTAGAATAGGAACCTAAAAATTCACCTTTATTTTCTGTGTGATTTTTTTTTTTTTTTCTGACTTGTGGGCAAAGTTTTATTTTCTCATAGAGGGGAAGGAGAAAGGCCTCATTGAACTGAATGAAGGCTGCTCTGGCGTTCCGCTAAGTAGCAACCAGACAGGACATTGGGACACTCCTTAAATTGTTTCTCACTCTCCCTCTTGGTTATGTTGCCCTTGATACGCTGCTGTTTGGGCTATTGTAAGGTTAGAATGATGTTTATACATAAGAAGATGAAAGTTTTTTTGCACATGGCCTTGAGCCCTCTGGAGGAAGTGTCCCTCTGAGGTCTAACAAATAAATTGTAAATAGGCAGCCTTTGGAGCAAAAGACATGAGACTCCTGGCTTCACTCAGAGGGAACACACAGGGCTTTGCAAGCGTGGCCTGCAGGTTTCTAAATGTTGAGGGAAGCACATTTTATCATGTAAGAATCCTGGTAGTTCCTCCTATGTTCAATGAAATATATTCAATTAAAAGTTTTATAGGGCTTTGTAATTCTGTTTCATCATAAATGAAAAATTGAAATCATAAAAAATATTTTACAACACACAAACTCTGAACTTTCCACTCAATTTTGCTATGAACCTTAAACGGCTCTAAAAAGTAAAGTCTGCTGAAAAACCCAGAATTTCTTAACAAAGTAAATGTTTTGATCAAAAAGCTTGATCACAAATGACATACGAGGCATAGGGAATTTAAGCTTCTGTCTAGATTGGTCAAACATTTACCCACTGCGTTTGAGGGAAATGATACATAGGCACTTATTATATACCAATAATAGACCTCTAGTTCAAGGGAGTATCATATTTGAGTGCTTTTTGCAAGTGTTTCTTTATGATAAAACTTGAGACATGACATGAGTGGTGGAAATTTCAGGAGGGGTGAAAGCCTACTTGGGGAAGGTGCTTTGATCTGGGAGATTTTCTGTGCCTCTCAGTTAATTAAACCATAAGACAGAATTGCCAAAGGGGCACTCCTGGAGCTGAACATGCAGGGGCACTGACTCATTAGCTTTGCGAATTTCCCAAGGATTGACTTCTTGTGATACAGCCTTCAGTTGTTCCGTTTTGTTACATTACTTTGGACCAGACATTGAGCCTTTCAACCTAGAACTGCAGATGTTATTGCTAATCCTCAAGCAGCCCCAAGAGGTAAGTATTTGTATCATTTAGGGCTCCTTGTGGCCAGCAACAGAAACCACCACTGGTTAATGTAATCAAAAAAGGAATTTGTTGGGCTCACTGAACCACGGGCACAGCTAAACATGTCAGCTTCAGGACGAACAAGAACCAAGGCATTTTGGGAGATTCAGGAGCAGAACTGAGTAGTTTGTCCAGGCTGCCTCTGATCGCTTCTGGACCTTGGCTCAAGTCTACAAATGATGGTGGGGTAGGGGGGGGGGTCTGTTCGTCCTGGCTGGAGTATCTGTTTTACCTTAGGATCTTTGATTGACATGGAATGGGGTGGGCTCGACTCCACAAAGGGACATGAGTGAGACTGTTGCCAAAAGAAGCAAGGCAGGGACACTGTGAAGGCCAAGATCAAGTGTCTTCAACAATATTCTCCTAATTTTAAAGTGAGGAAATGGTCAAATATGTTTATTATATGCCAAGGCTTGTGTCTAGGTGATGTCTCTGAGGCTGTACCCATGTGGGCCTAATACCCAAGCATCTGCTCCTCCCCTTGGCCCCCTCCTCTGCCGACTACTCTCTAGTCGCCTGAGCATAAAAGCGAAAGGATGACATCCATGCCCGCGTGATCCAACGGCCTGTTTTATAAAACCCTCTGAATTCCTGTGGGGAAAAGTATGGTTTCAATAGAACTGAGCCCTGCACAGCACTGTGTCTGATCTTCCTTCTTGAATTCCTGCGAGCCGCCCCCGGCCAGTTTTTACTTCCTTTACTCCAGCCCTGCAGACCTGTTTCCCAGTAAACAGGCTCGGAGGAACTGGTAAGTCAGCCAGGCTGAGGGGAATGCATGTTAAGCACAGGGGACCGTGAGCAGAGAGGAAGGCGTGTATTCTGGCGGTCACTGGGGGCACATGACCGGTCAGCTCCGCTGGCTTCTCCTCGCCTCCTCCCTTCGTCCTCTTTCCCACCTCCTGCTCTAGCCGTCTTTCCCTCTGTGAAAATAATAGCCCCTAACCTTAGGTAGTGTCACCCAGGCACCCAAGGCTACCAAGCTAGACAGCTGAGGGTAATTGTGAATTCAAAATGAGAAATCTGGGCCTTTTAGGGGTTGGTAGTTGTGGGGTGGTGACCAAATACTTAACCTAGTTTCTTCCCCAATAACAAGCAATAAAGATGTTAGTAGTGGCTTAGTCAACTTTTACAATGTGTTTGGACTCATGACTCAAAAAAAAATGCTACTAGCTATTAAAATATATAGCATACACAGTTTACTCAACATGAACATTTTCTGGTTGAGAGTTCATTTAAGCATGATTATTTCTATTTAAACATTACTTAAAACTGTTGTTTGATTATACTAGTCCTTTAGTCAAAGGAGGTGCAGTTAGAGCTAGGGCTTTCATTTCTATTATTAGAGGAGATGCTGTTTATCAGGTACCTAGTGCAGTGACAAGTATATAAAGGTACCCAATAAATGTTTTTTCCATTCCCTTTGTAAAATAAAGAAAATTTTAATTAATCCTTATTCATAAACTCATGTATTTTACTACTTTTATTCATTAAGTATTTACTGAATACCTACCAGGGATCAATTAAACATTTACCAAATACCTATCAGGGGTCAATCACATGTCATTCTCCTGCTTCAAATCCATCAGTGCTTTCTAGCGCCTCCAAGTGCCTTGCTACTCAAACTGTGGTCTGTGGACCAGCAGCAGCCCCTGGGGGCTTATTAGAACCAGACGGTTTCAGGCCCCAGCCCAGACCTCCTGAATCAGAATCAGATCTCAAAGTAACTTGTATACACACTAAAGTTGGAGAAGCAGTGACTGCCTGGACCAGCTTCCACTCCTTATCATGGAATAAGACTTGCTCCTGACTCTTACATCAGCTCCTGTCACTCCCTTCTTGGGATTCGAACTGAAACTCCCCAGACGCAAAGCTGTTTCCTGTCCCTGGATTTCTCCCATGCTATTCTCTTTGCCTGGAATTCATTTCACCTGGGATCTTTGTATGAACACATACTCTTTTTGAAAGACATGCAGCATGCATCTGTTCATTCATTCACTTATTCACTCATTCTATATGTACTTATTGAGTACCTACTATATGCCAAGTGCTAAGCTCAGGCATCTTCTCTAAGAAAGCCCCCCACCGAGATGGGTGGCCTTCCTCTCTGCTCTCTAATGTACCAGGCATAACTTTATCATTGATGTAAAATGCTTTGTTGACAGTTGATATTGACATTGACCACAGAGGGCAGGGAGCCTGTCATAGTCCTCTTCATCTCTCCAGCACCTCGCATAGTTCCTGGTCCTCAGGAGATACTCAGGCAATGTTTTTTTAGATTGAACTGTTGCACTTCTAGAAGCCAGCGATTGGGCCAGGACCATAGCAGGTGATCTCTGAAATTATTTATGACCCAAAATGAGCTTGCTCTTTGCCCACAGACCACAGCCAGATACTCTTACAAGCCGTCTGCCCAAGGGGGTGCCTCTCTGCTATGCACTCAGAGGCCCTGTATGGGCCCATGGCAGTAATGGCCTACTCCCCTGGTCATGTATGCACTGAACAGACTTGGGAGCTGAGAGTGTATGGCAGGAAGGACTCAGCACAGTGACCTGGGAAGATGATCACCGTGGGTGGCACAAGCTGGGGTTGTGGCTGTGGTCTCTCTGCCAAGCCTCTCCCAGCTGTAACTAGGTTCCCATAATCTGAGCTGCACCACATTTTATGAACTGCTGACTCCAGTCAGATTTCCTGCTGGCTCCCCACCCACGGAGGCAGGCCTGCGGGCAGCTGCAGTGGTGGCGACAGATTAGGGACTGCCATCTTTGTCAGATGGTAATGCTAGAGGTAATGACAGCAAGGCCTGTACTGTAATGGACAGGAACAATGGGAGGCCATTACATGAATGATTAAGAATAAATGAAATAAGTTGGAATGAATAGCAAATGGAAGGTGGAGGATCCTAGTAAAAACATGGGCTGGGCCCAGAAAGCCAGGTCTTCAGTGCACTATGATCTTGGGCAAATTGTTAAATTCTCTATGCTGCAGTCTCCCTGTCTGTAAGGCAGGAATAATACTAGTGTCTACCTTGTGAGAATGAAACAACGTGTTATTCATAAGGACTTGAAGTAGTGTAGTGCCTGACACACAATGAGCATTATGTTGCTTAGTAAACAGCAAATACTGCATCGCTTAAAAGTAAAATTCAACACCTCATGCCCTTCCCATCACTGTGAGCCTTCCTGCCAGCAGTGGCACTTGCCTACTTCACAGGATCTCCCTGGGCTTACAGCAGGAGGGTGTACTTCTTTAAGCCATTGCACAAGCCTTTAAAAAAAAATGAACAAAAGGGAAACAGCTGCTTTGTTTTTGAAAAGATTTGCCAAGCTCACATCGTTAAATTTAATGGCTGGGTGTTTCAAACCCTGGAGAACAATGTAATTTGTGTCATCACTGCTACAAAGGATGACTCTTTGGCGAGCATTTCATTTTGGTCGCCCGAAGACCTAACTTGAACAAAAGAAGCAAACACACAAACAC
This sequence comes from Manis javanica, assembly GCF_040802235.1. Taxonomy (NCBI): domain Eukaryota; kingdom Metazoa; phylum Chordata; class Mammalia; order Pholidota; family Manidae; genus Manis; species Manis javanica. Next base: position 11,928,514 of record NC_133164.1, read on the forward strand.
AAACGCAGTAATGGAAAAACTCTCTTAGGCTTTGAGCAACGACTGTCCGGCTCAGTCGTGTCTTCACAGAGCAGAATAAAAATAGCACTGGCATTTGCAAAGTTATTTTTCTCACCGAATATTTTAATTTTTTAAAGTAATATTTTGTGATTCTAGAAAGTGAGACTGTGCAGAGAGTAGGGGTGGGTCCGGGACATGCCTCACTTAGTACGTCTCTTAAACATCCCCAGACTCTGGGGAGCAGATAATTTCCTCCAGTTTACAAGGGAACACCAAGGCTCAAAGACATTAAGTAACTTAACCTGAAGTTCATACAGCCAGTAAATTACAGAATTTAACTCTGCCTGCCTAACTCTCAAGCCTGTGCCCACTTCAAAATTGGTTTGTTCCTTTTTAAATGGGAACAAGGTATTTCTATTTGAATCTCTTCCATGCTGTTGCCAGGAACCAAACACGAAGTGCTTATGAATCAGCCCTATCTACTGTTTTATTCTTCATGCAAGAGATACGCAAGAGAGAGATTTGGCTTCCCGGTAGTCTCTGCATTCTGCTTGTGCCCGTGGGAGAGGGTGTGGTGATGATGGCCATGGAAGACAGCGATCCACCGAGGACCTCGTCTTGGGTTGGAAGCCTTGGTTTGGAACATTTGGTACATGTCAGTGCCCAAAAATCCCAATGACTTGACACAAATCAGTGTCTGGTGATAACACTCAAAAGAGACAGAGATGATTAAGGCTGTTAGCCATGCAGAAAGGGAGTTGGCTGGGACTGGGAGAGGGAGGATCCTCGAATACGGGAAGGCGTAGGGAACCCTGCTGCCTTCCTCCGGGGGGCCCTGCTCACCCCCAGCAGCCCAAGGGCAAGGGCAGGGGCTGTGGTAGGATAAGTGACTCACACCAGCTGATAACTGTCTGAAAAGGGCTTGTTGTACTGGGCATATGCCCTTTGTAACATTTGAGTTTCCTGTTACTATTACTCTTTAGGTGAAGAAATCAGGACAGAGAAGGCAGGAAGTAATTTCATTTCTCTTCTTGACACTGAGTCGAGAAATCAACTGAGCCTCTAAGTCAATTGCAGAACACTTCCCTGTAGTTGTTATTTTTGGATGTAACAATGTGCGTGTGGTGGGGGCAGGGGTAGGTCTGAGGGCGTCTATGAGAAAAGGGTCCGGGGCCTCGCTGTAGAGTAATCCTGGGGTGAGATGCTGCCTCGGCGCCACCCTGGTGTGGCCGGAAGGGCTCCTGGGTCTGAAGACAAGAGATGCTCTGAGTCCAGGAAAGCTGAGGTGGGTCTCAGCATGGTCCCACCTGCTCAGTGACTCTGAGGAAATTATTGGGCAAAGGAGTTGAATTAATGTATTTGAACCTTTTCAAATGAAAAAGCACTAGACAATATTTAAGTTTTATCGACAGACTGTGATGTGCTGGACATTTTTCTTTCCCACTTTCTCCTTCTTTCACTAGTGCCTCTACCATGCATCTCCAGACATCTCTATAACAAGGCATAGTTTCCTGGCTAACTGGCATCATCCTATGGCAAATCCTCCAGCGGTTGCATTTGGGTAGCTTGAATAAATGAGTGAATTTGCTTCAATACACAAGTCTTGGGAGATAAGAATTAAGAAAGATATTTGTATTCTCTACTGGAGAAAAATGACACAGTTGTGCTTATCAGTGCCATTGTGTGAGCTACCCTGCCTTCTCCTTTGACCCCAGTCAGTCCTCCCAGTGTCCACAGCCGCTGCTACATCTTCTCTCCCCTCAGACCTCCTTCCCACCTCCTCTCACCCTCTCTTGGCAGGTGCCTGTCCCGTCTGTCTTCTCCCTTCTTGAAAATGGAAGCCATCAGACAAATCGCACCCCACCAAGTTGCAAATTCCAAACCTACAAACTATCTCACATCCAACCCATCCCTTCCTTTGTAGAATAAAATTCTAATACAAAGGGGCCCTTTCTCCAGTCTGAGTTTCTGTATCCCATTCCTTCTGCACCTCCCCAAAGAATCCTGTTACACCAGTCATGGCTTCTTCATTCTTTATCCTTAACTCTCCACGTTCCTTAATAGATCATTCCCATCAGCGTCCAGTCACTGAATAGTAGTATCTTGCATCCTAGAGGAAAAAAAATAAAATTGCTCCACTGACAGCACAGTCTCCTGAGCTTGCTGCCCTAGCTCTCTCCCTTCCTCCAGCCAAATTTCTTGGAAGGGTTGCTTTTCTTCTTGTCTCTGCTTCAGGGCCACCCCCACCCCCCACCCCACTCCACTGTGTAGCTTCTGTTTCCATCGCTCCGCTAAGACTGATTTGGATCACTGATGCTCTTGCTGCTAATTTCCTTAGAATATTTCAAGTTCTTATCCTAGTTTGTCCTCAGCAACTTTTGAAAACATTCACCCACTTCTTAAAATACACTTTTTCCTTGTATTTTGTGACACCACACTCTTTGTCTCCTACTGTTCCAGCCACCACATCTCAGTATCTTTTGAGGACTCCTGTCCCTCTGATGGTCCCTCTCAAGCCCTTTACACCCACCACTCCCCGCTTCTCATATCCACCCCACGCCTCTTCGCCTCGGTTATCATCTGAATACTTGTAATTCCTGAATCCTGAATCTTTCGTCTGACCCCAGTCCTCCTCATCTACCTGCCTGGGGGTCCCTACACAACATACCTACAACCACACTCAATCATCTTTTCCCCTAAATCTGCTCACAATCACTTCCAGTGCTTTCCTGTCCCCCCTCAAAATGAAATCAAGGCTCTGCATGCTTTTCAAGAAACTTCAGGTCTTACAAACATACCTCTTCAGGCTCTTCAGGACCCTGATGATTGATGCTCCTGCCATTTTGACTAATTATGGTGCCCTGGACACTTCCTTCCCTCCTCCACTTCTGTGCCTTTGCACAGGCCATTCCTTGCACCTAGAACACTGTTCCCTACCCTGTCCTGTTTTGGTGCTAACTCTCTCACATCCCATCGCTTTCATCTTCATCATTTTTCCAGGAGTCTGTTGGAAGCCTCTCCTATGTACACAAAACTTCCCTCTAATAAACTATTTACTGTAACAAAGAAAATAAGGTTTTTTTGTTCCCAGCAGTTATAAATGAAGGGTTCCCTAATTCTCCTCCTCAGTTCCTTGAGCCTTTTCAACTGAAAAAGCCATTTGCTCCTCCTGGGGTAGTTGAACCTTCTCTATGCCTTTGTGGCACTTACTACCCTACTTAAATATTTTCTTTTACATTTACCTGTCCACTAGATCATGAGCTGCTAGAGTGGCGCTCAGTATTTAGAACAATCAATAAATGTTTGTTTAACTGAATTGACCTGAAATATAGTTAGATCTGGTTCTATAATATTACATTATGTACATGGATTTATTTTTTTTACTATAATTTACTTCATCATTCTCCTATTTTTAGATATTTAGAGTCTAGTTGTTTACTATTATAATAACACTGTCATGAGAATTGCTGTAATTAAAGCTTGTTTCTATTGTTTCAGATTATTTACATAGGTTTGAGTCCTGAAAGTAGAGTGGATAGGCCATTCCTGGGTAGGCAAAGGTACGATAATGTTAAAGACATCGTCCAGTTGATTTCCAAAGTTACTTCACAACTAAAATTCCCATTTTCATGACTATTTCACAAATTGTATTTTAAGCCATTATATAGCATGAACAAACATCTAGAAACAACACCTCATTGGCAGCATTGCAATAGATGCCTGAGTTTATAATTTACCCATTCTAAGAATATTGCCTGAGTGTGGAGGTCTTAACGAGCTGGAATTTTGCAGGACTTTAAAAGAAAATAAAAGAAAGAACATTTAAAAGACTGTCTGGATAGTACAAATTACTAGGTAGACAGTTTAAAAGGGCCAAATACAGGGCCTGGAGATTTTTAAATTTTAATCTTTGTTCATTTCCTCCTCAGCTACCTCAACATGTAATATTGATTGTTAATAATGGATGTTAAAGGCTAAGATGTGATGTATAGATAAAGCAAGAAGACTTCTTTTGATTAATTCCATTGCCACTAGAATGACAGCATTTCATGGACCAATTATAACAAGCCAGTATTTCTTTGTTGGGTCATTTGTTACAAGTCATGAACGCCCTCCTCGCTGGCTTTCATGTTGGAATGTCAAGAGACGTAAGACATAATATTGATGTGGAGAGAAACACATGGGTCCCCAAGTTGTGACTATTGATTTGGTTCTCTGTGTTCATTTGGGATGTCTCTTGTGCTTAACGATTCAGCTGATCCAATAGCCAGCCATTTACCCTGGCTGCCCTGGCCCGAGCAAGGCCCCACAGGCCTCTCTGTTGTGTGATGGGAGCTGCAGACTAAGTGTCCCGTTGGCTCATTTGTGAGTTCCAGCCTCCTCATCTGCAGGAAGAAGAGAGGATGGAAATCGTCAAAGGGACAGGATGGAGGCGGGGGTTGGGTGGGTAGAAAAGGTTATTTAAATAGAAATTATGACCAGTGACTAGAAAATCAAGACAGTGAAGATGAGTGTTCTCCAGGGAAAGATGAGCAGAAAAGGCTAATATGGAAACCATCTGAACATAATTTATGTCTACACCACGCCAATTATTTTGAAATAAAATCAATTCAGTTGAATAAATATTTTTTCTGAGTGTTAAGACTGTGCTAATAAAGCAATGAGAATACAACCCTTATCCTCAGATTGCTCACAGTTTACTAAGGGAGATAGATGTGTAAGCCAATCAAAATAGAGTGCATTAATGAATAGGCATGGAAGTAGCCCAAAGATGAAAACATTTGCCTGTTACTGAGGGCTGGGGAAGTGATGTAATCGTAGGGTTTTCTCAACAGTTAGTTATTTTCTAGGTCATAAAATGGAGGAATTTGCAATGGCATGGAGGAATAAAACACCATTTCTTATTTGGAAACCATAAGCAGTATGGTATTGTGCAAGAGTGAAATACCAAGGGTGGATTGTCAAGCTATGAGTAAGTTAGGAGGCTGGGAAGTTTCCCCGGACAAACTGATGAAAGGCCTTGTGGGCCTGCAGAAATGCATTTTGACCTGCAGGAAATCAGGAGCTGGTGAAGACCTGTAAGCAGGGGGCCAGCCGCTGGCAGAGGTCAGCAGTACAGGCCCTGGTCAGGCACTGGCACTGATGTTCTGCCACTGTCAGATCTCGGCTCTGTGCTTTGGTCAAGTTCCCTAGCTTCTAAAAGCTTGTTTTCTTAGTTTTATAAAAAATGTAATAAACGTATCTCTGCTTCATCAGGTTTTTTGAGGATTGAGAAAGTGCCTGAAAAAATACTGTTGTAGTATTATCATTACCATCATCTCCATTGTCATCGTTTTCCTACTATCACTTTAGTTTCAGTGCAGAGGATGATCTCAAGGCAGGGAGGGGAAATAGGAAAAATAAGCAGTTAAGAATCTATTGCAACATCGTAGGTGTGAGATGATAAAAGCCTAAATGGAGAGCCTAGATGACAGGAGGAATGGTGAGAGGAGGCTGCCTTGAGAAATACATAGGAATTATACCAGCATACTTACTGAATAGAAAGAGAGGAGAGAATGACTCTCATTTCTAGTTTAGAGACCAGGACAAAGCTGTGTTTCCATGGTAAGTGTATCAGAATGAAGAGAAAATAAATTTGTTTTTAAATGCCTTGTCTGAGTTAATGTCATAACAACAGCAACAGCTAGTATTTTACATAGACTTTACCATGTGTCATATACTAGGCTAACAGCTTCACATCTTCACATGTAACAACTCATTTGTTGCATGTAACAACCAGAGTGGGTAATATTATTATTCTAATTTCCTAGATGAAGAAACGGAGCCAGAGAGGTTAAGCAATTGTCTAAAGTAAAGGTTAAAATTATCGTAATTTCTGCAGAATCTTTGCGATTTTGAGTGTGCATTGTGACACGGATCCGCCTGTACCAGTTGGCTGGTCAGTATGTATCTTCACAAAGGAGTATCGCACATGCCTGCTTAGGGGCTGAGCTAGCAGTTGCCAGCTGCAGATCCGAAGGGAGGGGAAGGACAGGCCTGAGGACTGCCCTTCCCCACTGTGTCTGGGGGATCTTGAGACAAGGGGGTTTCACATCTCAGCCCAAAGGTCCCAGCTTATGAATATACTCATTCCTGACCCATTTAAGGAGAAAAGTGGGCTTATCTTTGACTGCCTGTCAATTCTTTATCACTTGAGAGACAGAGTAGCTGGACTTGCATCATTTCTTGCTTAAAAATCCACACTCACTGACCTACATAGGAAAAGAAATGGACAAATCTCTTCATTGACATAATAGCTTGAACAACTACATTATGTAGGTCCTGTTGAAACAGAATGAATGGAAAAACAGGCTACAGATTTATTAAAAATGTAAACAGAAGTCTTAGAGATATAAGGGATATCCAAAACATTTTCTCGATAATTTTTTTAAAGTTCCACTCAAAATTTCCACATTTAAAGTTAAGAGATGAACTCAAGCATTTCCCAGTGAAAATCAAACTGATTACCTGAAAGATCAGGTGGACAGAATAGTCCACAATACAGAGCAAAAATACAAAGAAATGGAAACCAGAGATGAAAATACAGAAGACATGGAAGACACAAATAACAGGAATTACAAAGAAAGAAAAGAAGAGAATTAGACTAGCATCAGACTTATTTACCTCACTGAAAGTTAGGAAACAGTATAGATCATTTATAAAAGTTTTAGAGAAATGGAATTGATGTCATATTTGTTGAGACCCTATGGCTGAAAGTGTCAAATACTGAAATTAGAATTTGCTTATTGTGTTACCAAAATTTCCTAGACCTAGAAAATTTCTTAGACCTAAGAAAATTCTTATGCTGAAAATGGATTCTTCACAATAGAAGGGGCAGGGTTTTTAGCATAAGTGGGCTGGCTTCAGTCCAGTAATCACAGAGAAAGAAATACTAAATGTGACAGTAATAGAAGAAGTTGTATCTCTGTTAAGAAATGAATATATTCCCTCCAAAATTCATATGTTGAAGCCCTCCCCCAATATGATGGTATTGGTTGATGGGGCCTTTCGAAGGCAATTAGGGTTAGATTAGGTAATGAGGGTAGAGTCCTCATGATGGGATTAGTGGCTCTATAAGAGAAGGAAGGGAATGAGATCTCTCTCTGTCTGTCTCCCTCCAATGACACAAACTGAGAAAAGCCCACGTGAGGGCACAGAGAGAGAGTGCCCATCTGCAACCCAAGGAGAGAGCTGAGTTGGTTGGCACCTTGATGTTGGACTTCCTAGCTTCCAGAACTGTAAGAAATAAATTTTGTTTTTTAAGCCACTCAGGAGTACCAAAAGTATATGGTATTTTGTTAGGGTAGCCCCAAGCCAACTAAGATAATCCCTGATATACAATTTTGGCCATAAGGGGTGAGGGTTCAGTGTATGTTGAGCTAATTTTGACCCTTATAATATCCTCCTAAGTGAACGGGGAAACTGGAGATATGAACAATAAATACTATAACAATAAATACCTTTATCATAGATGTCAAATGATTTTCCAAAATCAACAGGAAAAAGCAACTTAGAATGCCTTCATTTCCAGTGCATTTCTCATAGTGCACCTTATTTATGTATTAGATTTTTGAAGAAACATATAATTTTAAATTTAAAAACATCTACTAAAATATCTCAAACAAGTAGACACAAGGTTGAATAGTTTGCCCCATTTCTCCCACTGGATCCAGGGACCAGCAAGGCGTCAGGGTCCAAATCTAATTATTAATCACCAAACTGAAAGGTTCAGAAGGATTGGTCCTCTAGAAGCCCTGTATCATGGGTCTTAATTTGGGGGAAATTTCAGTTTTCAAGAGAACTGAGATTACTTACTAAGACTGCATTTAATTCATTAGTAACAGTTTGCAGCTGTTACGTTTGGTCTGTATAAGAGTGGATATGATCATCATAATCTCCCTATTACAGAAGAGAAAATTGAGGCCCAAAGAAGTTACATGATTATCCCATGCTCACTTAGCTGGTCTATGATAGTATCCAAACATCAGTCCAAAGCCTTTGATGGTAAAACTCGTGCTCTTCCTACAGATTTTAGGAACACTCACAAGAAGAAATGGGCTCCCTTACTTACAGGGACAGTTATTTGTCATGGCTGAGCTCACTATTTCTTGACCCTTGAATCAGTGCCAGGCAACTGGTGGTGACTGAGAACCAAGATTCTCTGGTTCATAAACACCATGTTCATACAGTGTGAGTGCTTAATAAGCTTGAGTTGGTAATGATGACAGTTGCAATAAGGCAGTCAGCCATGTACATAATAAACTGTCGGGAAAATCTTAGAATGGGGTCACCAACCTCATGACAGAAGGGATACAAAAATCAGAGGAACCTGTTGTCTGATCAAATAATTGAATATGCTTGAGATTTGAGGAATCAGAGCAAAACAAATGGAGTAGGAAGCTAGGTAGGTGAGTCCAAGCTGCAACAGAATAATGAGATGGACTTAACATGAAATGCAAGGTTAAGTTCAGCTAGCTTAAAGGAACCAGCATTTCAGGTGAATGGCAGGCACTAAAAAAAATGAGTTTTAACTGAAGCCCTGGTTGTTACTTAAAATATCATGAAGCCATTTGAAGCTAATCAAGTTAATTGGTTTCAACTGAAAATGTATGGAAACCTAATGAGAAAGTTGGACCGTGAATCTAAACAGTGGGAGCTTGATTTAGGGAAAAGCCTCAGTGAAAATTGTAGAAATGAAAAGAAAGGCATGGATGGAATTGTTAAAATAAACCAGGCATGGAAATGGAATAAAGAGATCTGAGATGTCACAAGGCCAAGTGGCTATAGATTTAAGCAATATATGGAAGAGGTAAGACAACTTGTTTTTTTGCATAAAAGACTTTTCTCCAGCATAAACACTAAAAGAAATTTTTTAAGGAAAAGCAAGAATTTAAAGAATTTAAAGAAAGAGATATTAGGATTTTCTAAAGGAAAAATCCTGCCTGAAGTTGTTGAAGAATGAAAAAAAGATAATTAGTACATGCCTCAGACCTAAAGTTTTCTACTGACGTTTCCCTGTGGGAAGAAGGAAGCACATATTGTCAACATGCAAATCATCACCTCAATATTAAGTCTATTTTGGCTGATGTGTATTAATATAACTGCATTAGCTTTCTTTTGGTTAGTGTCTAGCTGGCATATCTTTTGCCATCTGCTTATGTCAATCTTAATGATTTAAGTATTTCAGAGTACCTCTGTTGAAAGCATATCAGTATGTCTTATAAACCCAGTCTGATCATCTTTTATTTCACAACTGTGGATAAAGTGAACGTTCCTATGGCCACGGTTCTCACCTGGCCCTGGTCGGCTAGCTCACTGCACACGTGTTGGTAACATGTCCTTATTGACTCTACATAAAGAGCCCTGCCCAGTGCTCGGGGTGACACGGTGGCAGGGCTGCAAGGCTGCAGGAGAGCAGAGCAGAGGCGGGAGTGGTGGCAGCGCTGACGACAGAGACGGGGACCGCTGTGCAGGGGAGAGGCCCGGAGGCAGAGACCAGCTTGTTGCATGCCCTCTCGCTCTGAGTGGATGGGATTCTAGTGATTGACCTGCCACTGTGGGAATAAAGTTGGGTATAACCCTTTCACCCCAACAATGTTCTACTGTCATTTCTTTGGTTACATTGAATCCATAGTGACTTGCCCGGGGCTGAAACCCACTGGCAAGACAATAACTGAAGAATTAGGTCTATTTACATTTGTTATAACTGCTGGATTTACAGATTTACCAGGTCGTTTTGTGCTTGGGTGTGCCCTTTAAATTCTATGCTTAATTTCTTCTCTTAACCTTCTTTTAGAATGTTCTTATTTTGTCTTTTTCCTCTTCTACTGTAGAAGTTATATACACTGTATTCTAAAGTAAAGCTATATTTTTATCCTCCCCCCCAAACAAGAAACTCAGACAATTATTCACGTCCAACTTAATGTGTTATTGCCATGCATTTTAGTTCTTTGTTTTCTAATGCCACAAGTTATTTTAATTAAATCAATATAACTAAGTCAGTGTTAGCATTGGTTTACCCACATTTGCCATATCCTTTGTACTTTAGCTCTTCTTTCATCTAAGACTTTCTGTTTGGGATCATTTTGTTCTGCCTAAAAAATGGCCTCTAGACTTTTCTTTACTGCCTAAATATCTCAGCCTCTCTTGGCTTTTGGTTATTTGCCCTCATTTTTGAGAACTGTTTTGAGTTTCATCTTCTACATTGGCATTTATTTTCTCTTAGTATGTTGTGTGTATCTGTTGTTTCCAGGTTTCCATTGTTGCCATTAAGAAGTGAGCTGTCAAATTAAAAACCACTCCTTGGAAGTCTTGCTGTGGAGGCTTTTAGTATCTTCTCTTGGTTAATCTGTTTTCATTTTGCTCTCCGACAGTGGATTTCTTTATGTCTATCCATCTCCATATTTATAGCTGAGCTTCTTGAATCTCTAGATGGTTCCCATACTTTCTCATCTCTTCTTTCTTCAAATATTGGTTCTTCTTGATTTTTTTCTCTTTCCCCTTCTGGCACTCACATTAGACCTGTCAGTCTCTTTCATTCTACTTCAATGACTCTTACAATTTCGTTCATATTTCTCATCTCTTTATCTCTATCTGCTTCATTCTGCATCATGTATTCATCTCTATTTTTTAATTTACTTATTTTTTCTTACGCCATATTTTAACTTCTGTTTCGGGAAATGAAGGTAGTTCTTCTAGAAAAGAACTATGTTTGATTCTGCCAGGGAACTGGTACTACCACTATTCTGAAATCACTTTAAACTACATTTTTGACTTGATATTTTTTGGATAACCTATGTTGTGTGAATTGGGGGTGCAAACTGTGTAAAGGCCAGCATGTCACAAATTTTCAGGGGAGACTTTTCCCTTCTTGGTGACAAGACCCCAGACAGCGCTTGTCCTCAGTGTTTCCTGCAGAGAGAGGCAGGGAGGAAGTTTATTTCTAGCATCTCCCTTTAGAGAATAGCTTTGGGGGTGCAGGGTTTATGGAGAGGTTTTCTGTTAAATCAGGTCTTGGATGGAGCCTGATCCTGCCTCCTCTTTCCTAAACCCTGCAAGACCTTGAACACCAAGTCTCAAGTTAATGGCAAATCTACTCAATGCAAAAGCTGCCTCGGTTTTTGTTTCTGATTGTCTGTCTGTCTTTATTTTATTTAGTGAGGATTCCTTCCTTTTTTGCAAGCTTGTGGATGTATTTAAAATATTTTTTTGTTTGTTTTCATTCTATCCATCATTTTTAGTTGTTTTAAATGGAAACTAGTCTAACTGGATATCTAACCCATCGTTATTTCTTAAATCCACAGGAACTATAGAAGATAATACAATATGGACATGGGGGTTGCTGCTTAGGAAATTCCAGAAACCCACCAAAGTTGGCAATGAATGAGGCTAAGGCAGAGCCAAATCCGGCTCTCTCAGGATGACAGCTGTTGCTAGGGAGTCAGCAATTAGCAGGGGAAGGCCCTGGGGAGATTACCGACGGTCCATCAATAGATTGTGAAAAGTGCATCTTGCCTTATAATCGACTGATGTTTATAATACCTGCAAGATCTGCCTTTAAATAAGTGTGGTTTATATTTTTTTCAGCAATCATTTAATAGGTGCCCACATTACTCCCAGCTCTAGACAATTAGTGAACACTCAATGAATTTTCTGAATTAGAGCTATGAAAAAAAACCCAGCTAAGTGTACAGCCTTGATTAATTAATCACCCATGTCATGGATTCCAAGTTCTTAAAAATGCAATACAATTTGACTCAATTTTAAATGTTTCCTCAATATGTTAAGAGGGACTAAATTTGTTACAAGCTTTCATTCAGTCTTTTGGTTTTCATTTTCCAAAATATGAGAGATTTTCATCATTCTCACAGCAGATCACACTGATCCCATTTCCTCTCTGCTTTAGACACAAGCAATATTACAAATGTGTCCCAACAAATGGATGTCACTATATTGTTTTTAGCAATGATAACTGAATATATTTGCCCAGATTCAATGTGCTGTTGTATCTAAATTATCATAGAAGTGGAAGCTCAGGAAACATTGCAAATTGCCTGTATGCTGCTGTCAGAGTCTCAACTGGATTCTAAATCCAGTTATAGAATACATCAGATTTTAGTGATTTCGAGGTCAAATTTAGCTGCTCTGTAGGAATTGGCATTTTTCTGTTCATGTATCTCCATCCTCACATTTCCTCATGCCATCCATCCATCCTGGGATTTCTTTTCAAAAGTAGTAACAGTGCTTCAACATTTGAGGATGTCTTGAATGCTTCCTCCAAATACCAACAGCTTTTAATTTATGGATCAGGGTTTGTGTGTTTTCCCTCTTTTGCTTCTTTCTTTTCCTCATCTCATTAAATTGTTTATTTTTTGTACATAAGAAAAATTATTTCTGTTTAATTTTCCTTTTTAATCCAGTAAGACCATGGCCATTGAGTTTACTCTTTTGGCTAATTTGAGTAGTGATTAGAGACCGTCTTTTAAAAATTACTACTCAGTTCAATTGCCACTTGCTTTATCTTGGGTAAACACGATCATAGAAAAGGTAGAGAGATAATTATCTGTTAACTTCATTGTTTAATCTACCTAAACCTATTATCTGTTTATTTTTACTAGGTTTGACTTGAATAGATTTTTGTTTTGTTTCATTTTGAGTCCTCTATTTGGCTTGTTCCCTTCTAGTCTCTCCTTACCACGTTGTTTGGATTTTATAGTGCTAATTTTAATTAAACTTAAATTTAAAAAACTTGAAATTCAGTTCCTGGGTCATCCCAGCCTCATTTCAGGTGCTCACTAGCTCCGTGCTGGCCTGGCTGCCCTGCTGGGTGGTGCAGCTTATCAGTGCGGGAAGGCCTGCGGGGAAGCCCCGCTCTGTATTCCTCCCGGTTCCTCCTTGCCCCACAGAAGACAAAGTTTTAATGTGAAGTAAACCTTCCCTGTGTAACCATCATGTATTTTCTTCTCGGGTTCAAGGCATAATGTTCTGTCCTATTTCAGTCTGTCCAAGACAGCTTCATGGAAACCCCTTGAAGGGTGTGACACAGATGCTACCCCACATGCTGTATTTCACTGTAAAAAAGGAAGAAGTCAAAATATCATACTGACTTACGAGATCTCGAGAAAAACTTCCATTTCCAAATCAGATCATTGGTGAAAGAGCAGGGGACCAAATAATAGTCACGGTGCTAAGCCTTTCTGGGAAGACTGTTTTGAAATGTGTTTGCTGAAGGGCCTGTTTCTTGCTGCCTAGAAGTATGGTCAGCAACTTCTATATGATCTATGCTTTAAAGATCCTGGTCAATTTAAAATTTAAGTGTAGAGGACTGTATTAGTTTCCTTGGGCTGCTGTAGCTAGTTACTGCAAATTATAACAATAGAAATTTACTCTGATAATTCTCTAGGGCAGTAGTCCAAAATCAAGGTGATGGCAGGGCTGGGCTCCTGCTGAAGGCTCTGGGGATGGATCTTTCCTCACCTCTTCCAGCCTCTGGTGTCGCCAGCAGTCCTTGGCCTTCCTTGGCTTCTTAAGGCTGCAACACTCCAGCTCTGTTTCGGGCGTCCCGTGGCCATCTCCTCTCTGGGCGTCTCTGCCCACACGGATACCCGCCTACTTCAACATGATTCATCCTAACTTGATTACTTATGGAAATAAGATCACTTCGTGGGTACTGGGGTTAGGATTCTTTGAGACATATCTTTTTGGAGGGTACAATTCAGTCTACAGCAGGAGTGGGGAGGTTATGGACTCCAGAAGAATTTTTTTTTCTTTTTAGAAGGAGGCAAATAGCTGCTAAATTTTGACTAATATAGATCAAAAGTAAAAAATAATATGTATATATGTGTGTGGATATATATCCACACACACATTACCTACATGCTAGCAACTCAAATAAATGAAAATTGTATTAATATAGGGCTCTACAAGGGAGGCTGTATATGATTTAGCCCACTGTGTGTAATAAAATCATGAGTGTAATAAGCAGGTAGGTACCATCCTCTCAATGCCCCTATGTATACAACATTCAGAGGAGTTTTCTAAACTTAATACCTCATAAAAACATCAAAGTGATTTTTTGAAAATGGTTGGAATGAGAATTACTTTATATTTATCTAGGCATGCATACACATACACAGGTATATATATATATATATATATATATATATATATATATATATACACACACACACACACACACATATATATATATAAACATCTGCATCTTTGAATGATATATTCAGTTATATTCTTATATAAATTTCCATTTCTTATGGGTAATCTAAGTAGAAGCCTTAGCCAGTGTGTACTGGGAAAGGTCTTTATTCCACTGTAGCCTGGAACCCTTTTCTTCCTGCATTGTCCATGCTCTGCCAAGTCTCTTCCGTGTACCCCATGCTGTCTTATTTCATGCCATCCTGCACTAGGATGGGAATTTCAAAACATTGTTACTTAGATGATCTTCAGTCACAGCCTATGCAAAACAAAATCCACATTGAATATAGTCTTTCATCTTGGAGTCATTACTTCCCTTCCATATACTCCAGAACAAGCCGGTGCTTCTTTACATATGAGTTATGGGGATAACATTTAACTCTGTTCTTGACCCTGCAAGTTTCTCTTTCATGTGAGCATGAAGTCCTGCCTGCATTCTCCCCACCAGTTGCTGTCTCTCTGGGATCAGCATCCTGCACTGAGTTCCTGGGAGGGCATGTTAAATTTCTTTGGATTGCAAAAGCCACTTCCTGCTTGGAATCTGGGCCAAATCATATGTACAGCTCACTCTGACCAGTTCGGAATTGTAGTGTGACGTTATTAAGTGCTATCAAGTTGAGAAGGACTGGCTTCCATCACAGAGGTCGCCTGGAGAATGTTAAGTTCTGCAGAGATATTTTTCTGGAAGGCATTCACATCATCAGATTTATCATTCTGAAGTTCCTCTGTTATGAACTTATTTTCCCATAAAAGAAACCCACTGTAATTGTGTTCCTATAGATAAAGAATCTCTTGGTTAGTCAAAACAGCATTCAATAATACCTTTAATATTAGTAAATTAGAGATAGAAGAGACAAATGTAAAGAGAAAATATCACCCATGTGTATTTCTTCTTCAATGTCAGGAGTAATGGCCGCCCATCTTCCTAAAAAAAAAGGCACTTAACTATTGGGCTTGTTTTCTCTAATGGGTGCTGACACTTAAGCACCAGAATAGGCTTGTTTACAACAGGGAGTCCACAGGGCCTTCCCACATTCTGCTCTGCATTAATAGCATTCTGTAGGATGTGATGAGCTGCCTGAATTGACTTCTGAATGAAAAAGAGGTGCCACAATTGTTTTACTGGAAGTTACAGTTAATGTCCAAAGATAAGCTGATCAGAACTTGACCCACATGCAGGACTATTTACAATGCATTCCTCCTTAATAAGCGTTCGCTCTGAATTGATATTTGGCCTGACAGGAGCACTTTCTACTTAAGTACCAGGTAAGTAAAGGTAGTCTGACTGCAAGTTTACAATCAACACTTTTCAAAATGCCATTTTAGTAGGCTTGAGTATCTTTTCTTGTGCACAACAGTGACTGAAATGAGAATATTATATATATATAATTGAGAATATTATATGTAATTGATATTTACAGTCACCATAAGAATTTCTAAATATTGCTGATCATTTAACATTCTAATTCATGGACAGACTTGGAAAGCCCCTAAGTGGATTGCCTGAAGTAGTGAGCAGAGTCAGAGATAAAACGTAGGGTCTTATTACCAGATTCACTGATCTATTTGCTAAATAACCTCCTTGATATAATATAAATAAAATCTCATAGAAATATGGCATAGTCAGTGTAGGGGAAGTAAATCTGTATATATCAGCTTCGTTCCTTTCTGAATTGAAGAGGAAAACTGGCTTTAAATCTGTTATATAGTAGTTAAAGTTCCTTCTGCCTGAAGATGTCATCAACCTCAAATACCAACAACCCATCTTGGGCTCTTAGTTCAATCTAACTAAGAGCCCTCAATGTGCAATGTTTTATGCTACACAATTTATTCATTCAACAAATATTTACCTAGCACTTTATTTAAGCCAGTAACTAGTGATAAAATGGTGAACAAGGTAGACCCAATTCTTCAACTCATGGAGCCTAGTAACAAAGAGGAACAAAGAAAAAGGGTCAAAAATAAAGAGGGATAAGAGCTAGAGCAAGTGAAGTGTAAGGCATTATGGAGTATCTGGTAAGGCTTCCTGGAGAAAGAAACATTTAGTCTGAGACCTAAAGGATGAGGAAGGATTCATCCAGATAAAGTGGAAGAGGGAAAAGAAGGTGAATGTTTCAGAAAGAACACGAGCAAGACAGAACAGAGAGGAGAGAGAGAGTGGTAAGTTTGCTGAATAAGTGAACAAATAAATATTCAATCATCAAACATTTTTGAATGGGAGAAATAAGTTTTAGGACACCCAGTGGTATTTCTTTGGAGTCCAGTGTGAATTGTTCCTAGGGATGGTGATTGGATGTTTCTGTCTGGGATAAGTTAGGCAGAAAGTGGGGCTCTGAGGCAATTCTTAGGCAGGCAAAGGCCTTGTGGCCTCTCCCTCTTGGGTCTGCAATTTAAGGAGTCTGGATATACCTAAGGACCTTCCTGGATGGTAGTTTAAGAAGACCTCTGTCTATATGCACCCTTGTGTTTATTGCCACACTAATTGCAATAGCCCAGATATGGAAGCAACCTAGGTGTCCATCAAGGGATGAATGGGTAAAGAAGATGTGGTACAGATACACAATGGAATAGTATTCAGCCATAAAAAGAAAAGAAATCTTGCCGTTTGCAACAACATGGATGGATCTAGAGGGTATTATGCTGAGTGAAATAAACCAGGTGGAGAAAGACAAATACCATATGATTTCAGTAATTTGTGGAATATAAAAACAAAGCAAAACAGAAGGAACCAAACAGCATTAGAATCAAAGACACTGAGAAGTGACTAGTGGTTACGAAGGGGGAGGGAAAGAAAAGGGGATATGGGGGAGAAGGATAAAAGGGCACAGTAATTTGTAATCACAATATAAGTTGATCATGGGGACTGTTGAACCACTGTGATGTACAGTTGAAACCAACATAAGATTAATATATTACTGGTATATTAATATACCTTATATTAATGATACCTTAATTTAAAAAAATGGGGAAGAAGAGAGAATCTCTCCCCCAAAAAAGAAGACCTCTGTCAGTGGGCCTGCAGGTGACCCTAACCTTACAAAGGACTCTTAAACTGTGAGCGCCCGCCCGTAACTTAAATTATCTACTGCATCTTGCTCTGTTTTCTTTTACTCCTCCCCCAGCCTTGAGTCCATCCTAGTTTAAATGTTCAGGGAAACTCTCAGCTATGATAAAAAGCATAGGACTGTTGGTCTCCATCAAGTGCAGGACGGTAAAGGGGGAACCCTACCCCCCTGAGGCCTGTGTAGTAGTGGCAGGAACAGCTGTGCTGGTAAAGGGGAACCTCGGTGAAGGATGCTCTACAGAGGACATAGCCCAACTGCAAATCCAGTTCTTTCTCCCCATTTGCAGATTTTATTACCAGAGTAAAAATGGAAAATTAGTATTTAGTTTTATCAAAGGTTTGTTTGACATCCTGACTGATAAGACTTTGAAAGAAAGATTTTGGTGAACAAGTGGGATTGACAGTCACACCCTTTGTGGTATCAGAGCTGATGGAAATGAGAAGCCAGTGTGCTTGGTGAGGAGGTAAAATGAGTAGTTAAAAGTGTGGGTATCAGAGTTAGATTGATTTTCAAGCTGTGACTCTATGACTGCTTAGTATGTGTTATTTGTGGAAATAGTAGTATCTACTTAGTTAAAAAAAATGTCCAGGCAGTTTCATTATGAGCATGTGTCAAAATTTTATGAAAATCTTCAACAAGAGAAAACATCCTCTTACAGGCAAGGAGGATTCACTTTAGTAAAGATACTTGATGGGAAGAGACAGTAAGTAGATTATCCTTGTTAGACTGGTGATTAAAAAAAAAATAAGTCATTAGAAATGGTCACTAAACTCTTGACTGAATAATCAGCAATGGGATGGCTAATGATTTCCCTGAACAAATCTTAATCCTATTAAAGCTAATCAGAAACCTGTTTAAACATTTGATCAGTAAAATCCTAATATATTTTTGGAAGGAGGCTATAAATTACATCACAGAGACCAGGGTTGGGACAATTTCTTTTTTTTTCCTATTATAAGCTCATAGAGTTGTAGTGAAGACTAAGTGAAATATTATAGGGAAGACGCCTCCATCTAATGCCCGGAAAGTGCCTGATTCATGTTCATTGTGCTGTGGTTGGAGGAGGACTTTCCCTCCCCTGCATCTGCTCCCAACTTTGAATGGGCTCTAATCGGTCTGGTTAGGAGCTCTGCCTAAGAATTTTGGGCTGATTCACTTGATTATTTGTTGTTTGCTTCAGAAAGACACACTGGATACAATGTTCTTTGTTACGCAGGGTTTCCTTAATACAGTTTTTGATGTTTTGGGACATTTAAAGGTAAATCGAAAGCCTACTTTGAGGCATAAGAATTTAACCTAATAAAAGAATAGGAATTTGATGGTTGAAGACTGGTGGCCAGAAAATGGAAGGGGAGGTGTTGGAAGGATCAAGGGCAAGCTTGTGGCAGTAAACTGAGACCTGAGGGTGGGTGTGGCCAGTGAGAAACATCCTATTCTCGGATATGGCTACTTAGTTTTTAGTGCAATGATGTCTGATACTGCATTTAAAAGGTTTGCTGGTCTTATGTTGTTCTTGGGCAACAATCTCTTTCTGTTTACTACAAAACGTAACTGAAAAGCTGCCTCTGCCTCCTTTACCCCAAATTATACCACGTGAGGCTGTGGAGTGTAGCCTCCTGGGCTAGTTAACACGGCTGTGTTTGGCCTCAGGAAGATCCTGTAGTATGAGGAGCAATTTCTAGTGGAGCACAAAGGAACATCCTTTAGACTTGTCTCATTTTGGAAGTGGGTGTGGTGGGTTCCTGGGACGCACCCCCTTTTAGTGCTGATTTTGAGTGAACCACAGTTCTCCGCAATCCAGTATGGGATAACTTTGTATTTTTTTTTTGTAATAAAATGATTCTTTTAAAAATGAAATCAAGCCGTGAAGAAATGGCTTAATACTATTGTGAAAGTCCCTAATCTTTCCATCATCCCCCATTCCATTTCCCAGGAATGGGTATCCCTTCCATGGGCATCCCTTCAAATGTTTTCTCTGCCTCTGTAAATATTTGTTATATATAACTCATGTGTATACATTTATATGTAAAGGAAATGATTTGCATACTTCTTCACAGTGAGTTTTTGGGGGGTTGTCTCATGCCACGTATTATCAACATACAACCTTGAAATTTCCTTTCCTTTGTTTTACTGGCCAGCTCAAGAACACACATTTCTGTTCTTACCTTTCTTATTTGAATCTAAGAGTGAAAACCAAATTTAGATTGGTAGACAACTAAACTCAAGACTATGGAAATAAAATTGAGTGTTTTTTAAGTTCCCAGGGAATGGGCCATTTAGGGTCAGGACTCAGAAGGTGAGTTAATACTCCCGAAGTGTCAAAAACTGGGAATGAGAGAAGAGCTTTCTAGGAAAAGGGACCAGTTGGAACAAAGGCTGAGAAGCACATTAATGTGGCTGAGCGTTTGGAAGTGAAAATGATGGACGTTCTGAATGGAATTCACAGCATTCACTTGGGTAATCATTAACATTTACCAGGTGCCCTACTGACATCCTCATGTAACGGAAGGTTGGCTTAAGATTTTGCTTAACAGGGTTAACTTTTCTCTCTTGGTTCCTAAACTGTGTCTTCACTTTGTATTACGGTGTAGGGAGCATAGGTAGAAAATGGACTCAGCGAAAATTTAATTGGCGGTGTTTTTTATCTTGGCCAATAACTCTGGGACAAATCTTCTGTTAAGAGAACCCCAAAGGAGATGTACAGGAGGTTATTAATCAAAGTAAGTTACAGTGCCCTTCTTTAATTCCAAAGCAAATATTGGGCTTTCAGTGACCTAATCACTTTTCTGTGAAATTTTGCCTTAGGCCCAAAGCCACAGGAGATTCTTTTCTAAGCAATCTCCTTTAAGAACTGTGTCTGTTCTTTGCAATATGTCCTCACCTGTCCCACTGCTAAAATAAATGACTTCCTGCTCTCTTGTATCTGTGGTTAATTTTTATATACTTTTTCTATAGTGGGATATTTGGGGGTACCTATTATCTAGAGTAAGTTTGAATTTCATGAAAGTACTGATAGTCAATCATATATTTTACCTACAAAAATGGCAGTTTCATATTGTTCAATGTAAATCTTTATACTGCTGTTTATTATTAAAATTAGGGTTCATAATTATTTGTTTCTTACTAATTTTCTCACTTTTAAGTTTATGGTTAGTCAAAATGAATTTTTTATAAACTTCAAAACATCCCCCAAATCTATTGCCTTTCTTTCATTTGACTGTTAGGTGAGTGAGTTCAGGCCCTCTTATCATTTATCTTTACTATTTGAAGTATCTTTTTACCAGGCTTCCAGTCTCCTGAAAAATTTGCCCGTTTTTCTTGTTGTCAGTGTTATCTTCCTTAAGCACAATTCTTGATGACCTGTCAGTTTAAGAGCAGGTGCGAAAGCCTCACACGGCCCCCCAGCCGCCTCGTCTCCCCTCTGTCTCTCTTCCTTTGCCGGCTCCCTGCATCTTGAGTCAACTCTGGGTGCCTTCTGGTTACTTCCTCCCATGTTGCCCCTGAGTTCGGCTGAGTATCGTAGTTGCTTCTGTAGCAACCTTCTCGTCCCCAGATTATAAGGCCTTAGAGAGCAGAAAGAGTCTATAACCAGGCTTTGGCCTGGTTCTGAACCCGTTTGGCTGCTCATTGACGGAAAGGCTAAAACTCAAGAGACAATTGTTGGTGAAAAGGAAACTGCTTTATTCAGGAAGCCGACAACCTAGGAAGATGGTGACTCGTGTCCTAAGACCATCTCCAAAGCGCTGCTCGGAACGAGAGCGTTTTAAAGGGGAACTTGGTGGAGCCAGGAGGGGGCTAGCTGCTAAACAACAGCTCATGGGCAGACTTGCTGGCGTCCGGAGGCTGTGTGCTTCCGAACTGCCTGGGAATGGAATGTCTTTATCTGTGGCATCCAGGAGGCTCCAGGCAAAGTTCCTGAAACTCTGAAAGGTCTGGTCAGAGGGCAACATGGAGGGAACGTCTTAGCTTGTTTAAAAATGGAGTGAGTGAGGCTTTGTTAGAGCCTCTGACGAGTCATCTCCACATTCTGCAGAGCCTGCAGTGTCTAGTATGATGGTCGCCATATATGGAGTGCAGGTTTTGGACCATACAATCCTGGGGTGGCCATTCTTAGAGTAGTTGTGGGTGGCTCCCCCAGGGGTCATGCAATGAGATGGCCAGGTGTAGCACAGGGCATACACGGAGTAGATTCTCCATAAGTACTCACAGAGTTCAGCTGAATCTCAATTTAGATCCAGCCATGAAAGGTGCTTTTAGAGCACTAAAATCTGTCACCTTCTAACCTGGAGTTCCACTCTGATGTTAAATGGAAACAGATAATCATGGGGAACAGATGCTGGCTACCACACCTCCACCTGGCTCAGCAAGCTCCTGGATCTGCAGCCAAGACTGTTGACAATCTCTCCAAGATGCAAGATGACCCCCAGCCTCCAACTCCTCGTATCAAAGGATGTCCCTGCTGCTGTACCCCGTATGGTTATATTCTGCACATTCTCTGTACCATTTTCTGCTCATAGGACTGCCTGTGATGACAATGTGAAGCTAAGCATTTCAGCAGAGTTATGTTTTGCTCGCTTATCTGACGGCTTGACAGGGCAGCTTAAATTAGTTGATTGTATTTTCTGACTGTTCCTCTCATCCCTTAAAATGCAGAATAAACCCTGTAAAACGACCCCCTGCAATGTTCTAACTGGAATTTTTTTCTGCAGGTGTCAGCCACTTCTCGTTTATCTTCACTGAGTCCCTATTTCTGTTGGCTGTGGTGCTTCCTGTCTAGCTAGAAAACAAAAGCTGGCAAACAGTTACTGGCTCTCAGAGTTCAGCGGAGACCTAGGTACACGGCCAGTCCCACAGGGAGCCGTTGGAGCTGTTGTTGAGAGAACGTGATGAGTTTGAACCTAGGAGACATTAAAAAATAACGGGGTCCAACTGGCTTCTGGAACTGCTTCATATGTGTGAAAAGGACTCCTGAATGAGGCGATAGCTGAGATTTACTGAGCGAGTAAGAACGCTGGCCACCATTGATGAAAGCATGCAGTGTCAAGGAAGCTGTCTCACACTGCTGTGAGGTGTCAAATTAGGAGAACTGTTCATCACGAGCTGCCCAAGGATTTGCTAAAGAGGGAAACATGGGAAAAGCAATTGATTTAGGAATGCACACTAACTGTAAAGTTTCCTGTGGGAAAAATTAAGCAAATATTTAAAATGTCAGAAAGCAAATACCATGGGGAATTTCGGCCCCTCTTAAACACAGAATGTCTTGGCGTTGGTACAAGAAGAGGGCTGGAGTCATCGCAGATCCCAAACAGGGCAACGTGGTCCAAAGACTGACTGAGGCCAAGGGTCACAGGCAGACTGGTTAGTGGAGGACTAAGTGGGTGATTTTACTGATACACATCTTATAAAATCTGAAGGACAAGTTCAGGTAACTTGTGGGCAAATTTAGAGTGAGGATTAGGAGAAATGAGGAAGGCGAGAGCAAGGAATAAAAAGGGCTTTTTCTGTCTGTGGTGTGGGAAAGGGCAATGGCCCACAGGAAAACTGCAATGACCAGGATGGGTGCCGGAAGGGCTCTGAAGGTGTTTGGTGGGACCAGCTGAGCGCGAGGAGCCCCAAGTGCGGGGGCTGCAGGGAATCCTGAACCGACTGTGATTCACTTCTGGGCTATCCCAGGTCTGGGAATCCCTAGCTCCTGTCCCCCCACTGTGGGGACTGGGGGACACCGAGGCACATGGGGGAGGTGGAGAAGAGGCCCATCCATTTCCAGGGAAGGGGCTGAAGGAAACACACTTTCAACTGGTCCCCATCGAGTTAGGGGAGCCAGTTATCCTCAGTCCTGCTGTCAAGCGCCCCCTGCACACCATGGGGGCTTTGCAGCCCTTCTCTAATCTCAGCTCTGCCCCCGTGAAGACATCACCTTAGTTCTTGGGTTGGACAGTAGGTCATATAGCTCCTTCCCACCACCCCGAGAGATGGAAGTTTAGGTGTTGTTTCATCCAGCACTGAAGGCCCCTCTCAGTGTTCAGGCAAGGAGACGCAGATTGGATGTTTGCGCTGTGTCCTCAGACTCTGTGTGGTTCTCCTGGAAATGGTTTTGAGGATGATTCATTCTGCCTGGCTCAACCAATTCAGTTTTTGAGAAGACCATTTTCCATGGTATCTGGTGTGTTCAGAGCATGCTTCCCCCGCAGCCCTCTCCCCCGGCCCTGCCTCCTGTAGCGCTTAGCACCACTGGGTGGGCCCTGGAAAGTTCAAAGACGTATTTTCGTATGTGACCACCTGAGCCCTCTGATCAGGATTTCTGAAGCCCTGGGTCCTTCTGTCTGTCTGGAGAACACCTAAGGGAGTGAAGTGAGTGTGAAAGGATAGGCCTCCAGCGCACACACGTTTCCAGTCCAGTGAGAAAATGTCTTCATCAGTTTGGCTAGCCTACCTTCAAATAACCAGCATCAGTCAACTTCTGCGCCCTGTTTCCTGATGTTCTGGGCGGACCAAGGCATCATTTCCACTTGGCCCATTCATTGTGTTATACCAGAGGTGCTCACAGGAAGGTCAAGACGGGACGCAGGGCCTCTGTGACAGCGTTAACAATTTCAAACCTCAGCAGAGCCGAGTTTTCAATAAAGATCTTTCCTCCTTTTCCTCTGTGAAGCGAGGATCAAAGAGTCAACCACTTTTCTAGTGCAACGATGATGTTTCTTCATATAACGCTGAATACTAAGAAGGGAAGAGCTCATTTACCCACCACCATGAGAGTCAGCAGGTGTATCCAATTCAGATTATTAAGAGATTTCAAACACATCCCGAGGCATTCTGCTTGGCATCTCCCCCATTCATTCGCAGCCTAGCACTCTCCGTCACCTTTCCTTTGTTTTTTTACCCCCATAGACTTATCATCAGCTGACATACTATGTCTTCCATATTGTAAACAAAAATCGTTGCCTCTCTCCCTGTCTCTTACACACACGCATCATGGGATGTCCATGAGCGCAAGAATTCCATTGTTCTTCTGTCTGTTTTGTTCAGTGCTGGATCTCCTGCACCTAGAAGAATGCTCAGCACAGATAAGGCACTAAATAAATACTTACTGGGAGAGTGAATGAATGCCTCAGAAGATGTTTTCTTTGAGGTGAATATTTTGACCTTCTTTCCCAGCCTGCACACCTGGAAGCAAGGCCACTTGACCTGCAATGAGACCCCACCCTCCTTTTTACAGCAAAGTTCAAGAAAGACCTGGAGGATGGCTTAGGGGCACAGGCAAGTCTAGGGGTTAGAACCACTGAGAGAGCTCTGCGCAAATCTGGGGCTGGGCTTCATATACTGAACCCACATTGCAGACATGACCACAGCAGTGCGCCCGGAGCACGAAGCCCGGGTGCGAAATCCCACCTGCTTCATGCACAGTTTCCGTTGCCTGTTCCTGCTTCTGTTCCTCAGACAGCTCGAATCAGAATTTTCAAATGAAGTGAAGGAGAAAGATGTCAGTATCCCAAACGAAGCCAACTATGGACAAATGCTGTAAAGCCCCACAGTAATAAATGTTTGATTTATTAAAGTAAGTAAATGTTCACATCCCTTTAAGGGGAAGCTCATTTGGAGAATGATGGCAGTGCCTCCGACTTCCTCCGGGAATGTGTGTACTCTCTGCTCGCAGGAGCACCTCCTCCCTCACCGGCAGACATTCACTGGCATCCATTCTGGCCCAGGCCCCGTGCTGTGAACAGGTGCAGCTATGAGCAAGACACACGTATTTGCTCCTTTTCTAAGTTTGAGTCCAGTGGGAGATATTCACTGGCAATCATCCCAACCCCCCTTGTGATATTACCAGTCCCCACATATTCCACTATAAGAATTAAATCTAATTCAGGGGCCAGCAAACTTTATTGTAAGGTGCCAGATAGTAAATAAACATTTACGCTTTGTGAACCATATGGTCTCGGTTAGAACTACTCAACTCTGCCGTTGTAGCAGGAAAGCGGACATTTCGTTAATGAACGACCATGGCAGCATCACAGTAAAGCTTTATGTACAAGAACAGATACAGGCTGGGTTTGACCTCTAGATGCTCAGACCCTTCAGACGTCGCAGCAGACAGAACGGCCAAAAGACAAGAAATAACAAGTGCTGGTGAGGATGTGAAGAAAAGGGAACCTTCCTACATTTGCATTGTTGGTGGGAATGCAAACTGGTGCAGCCATTATGTAAAGAAGTATGGAGGTCCCTCAAAAAACTAAAAACAGCAACACCATACGACCGAGTAATTCCACTTCTAGGAATTTATCCGAAGAACACAGTGTCACTGATTCAAAAGGATATATGTATTCCTATGTTTATTGTAGCATTATTTACAATAGCCAAGATACGGAGGCAACCAAGAGTCAGTCAATAGATGAATGGATAAATAAGATATGGTATGTATATACAGTGGAATATATTTCAGCTGTAAAAAAGGAATATTGCCACTTGCAACAACATGGATCGGCCCAGAAGTATTATGCTCAGTGAAATAACCCAGGCAGAGAAAGAAATATATTATTTAATTTATGTGTGGAATGAAAACAAAAAAAAACAACATGAACAAAATAGAAATAGACTAACAGACACGGTGGAGTGACTGGTGGTTACCATGGGGGAGGGTTGGAGTGGGGTTTGAAACAGGTGAAAGTGGTAAAGATGCAGAAAATCTCATTCATAATATAAACTGGTCATGGGAATGAAAGCAGAGAGGAGAATATAGTCAATAGTCCTCTAACGTCATTCTATGTTGACCACACCACTTGGGGTGAGCATTTAATAATGTAGCTTATTGACAAACCACTATATTGTATACTTGAAACCAATATAATATTGCACACCAACTATACTTCAATTTAAAAAAAAAAGAATGGCTGCCGGCTGGGTGCGCCCTGTTGGCTGGTGTTCGCTGGGCCCTGCTCTCATTGCTTTGTTGCATTGTAGTCAGACTCTAGAGATGTGACTCTGATAAAGCTGTTGTTCTTGTCTCAACTTTCCATATAGTTTGTATACGAAAACTTATGAAAATATAGGTTGGTCAAAGAGTACAGACTTCCAGTTTCAAGGTGAATAAATTCTGGGGATCTACTATACAGCATGTGACTGCAGTTAATAAAACTATTCTGTACCTGAAAGTTGCTAAGAGAGTAGATCTAGAATGTTCTCATCAGAAAAAAAGAAATGGTTATGTGACATGATGGAGGTGTTAGCTAAGGCTGTGGTAGTAATCATTTTGCAGTATATAAATACATCAAATCAACATATTGTACACATTAAGCTTACACAGTGTTATATGTCAATTATATCTCAATACTGGAAAAAATAAAAATTTTTTTATCTCTAGGTTTATGATTGCTATCTGTGGGAAAGTTAGTTTAATAAAAAGTACTAAAACATTTTTTAAGAAAGAAAATATGGGTTTTTAAAACTACTTACTGTTCATTTACAACTTCCCAGCAAGCATTTCTGTCAGGATGGAGGATACAAGTTATACCACAACTTTGCCTCTGATCATAGCTGTCAGTCTGTGTGGTTATATGATGGAGATGCTTTGCTGTGTCTCCAGATGTTTCCTACACATCATTTAGTGCAATAAACAGAGAACACAGTGATCCGCTGACCCATAGCCACAGGCTGTATTTACATCTGAGACCACAGGGCCATTTTACTACCCCCAGCCTGCAGCGACTGTGGCATAAAGAGAAGGCCATCTTGCCATGTGTTTTTGTTCATGCGTCAGTGTTCAGCCATCCCCATCTCCTGAGCTGGATCTCTGCTCACCTTCTGCAGCTGGTTTGGGCTCCACCTCAGTCTCGGTCTGTTAATGGTCTAGGTGACCCCTGTGTTATGTATTTGTCATTTCCTTCTCCACATCCACTCTCCTTCTGTTTGTTCTCTGCCCTAGAAGGCTGACTTTTATGACCTGGATCAAAGGAATCTCCATCTCCCTTGCTTCCTTTTGGGTCCAGCCAAGGAGTCCTGACAAGAGACCTGTGGAGGGAAGAGAGCGCTGCCCCGGGCTCTCTCCCTGTGAGGTCCCCTCAGGCGCCCGTCCCTTGGCTGAGGAACAGAGCTCTTCTCAAAGCAACCAGCTGCCTAGAGCCTTTTAAATGCTCAGCCACTCCCTGTCTTTGCTCTCCCAGGTCTGGTGGCTGGCGCAGCTCCACTGCTACCAGCTCAGATACCTGCACTGTCTCTGCTTCCCCTGCATCCCACCCACACCTTTGTACTTCAGTTACTTTCTAACTAAGCCCTTCTGGATTATCCTAATGTGATGGTGCCTTCTGTTCCCATGGTTACCCCGATTTATGCAGTAGATTGGGACTCTTGGCTGCACCGTTACTGTGCCCTCTGGCAGAGAGCAGGAAGGCTGTGGAGAGACTTCTAGAAGCTTCTTTCAAAATCTCCCTCCAATACAGAATCTCTCATTGTTCATATAATTAGACTCCCCTGAATACAGTATTCTCCTGGCAAGAGTAGTCAAGTATAAGCCTCAAATTAGATGTCAGGTTGATCTGCACTGTGTGGCCCACAGCAGCCAGTCTCCAGGGCTGTGAATATGTCTGTAAACCAACAGCCCCAGGAGCTCCTACTCATGAGGCAGAACTCATGAGCCTTAGCAACTCAACACCGCTTAATGAAAGCCAAGCACAGTTCTCAAGCAGCTTTGTGGACCCCAGTAAGAAGGTAGACCCCAGAACAGTTTCTGGAAACAACTTGCAGAGCTTAGTTTAGCTGAAAGATCTTAGCATCAAATACCTTTGAAAGTGGTGGTTTGTGTGGTGATTAAGGACAGTTTCTGGAGCCAGATGTGTGTTGCATCCCAGCTCTGTGTGACATGACCTTCAGAACTCAGATGTGACCTTCAGCAAAATGGCTTTACTGCTGTGAATCTCTGTTTCCTCATTTCTAAAATAGGGGCTGCTGTGAGAATAAATTTGGTTAATATATATAAAATATTTGGAAGGTACCTGGTATATAGTACCATATGCATTACATTAACTATTTCTGTTATTGAAGGAAAAAATTTCCTAAGCATGTTTTATGTTGGAATCTGCTTAATTATGCTTGGAAGATCCCTTGCTGCAGACACACCCTTTTTTAAGTAAAGGGACCCTTCTCAGGCATAATGACCCAGTATGCTCTGCCAAGGTTTTTATATTGAGCCATTATTTCCTAGTTTTCTCAGTTAGCAAGTGTGGACTATGCACCTCTTCAGCGCGTGGCTCTCCTCACGCAAGGTGTGAGAGAATGCAGCAGCCAACAGGAAAAGCCCAGGCCCCACCTTCATGAAAGTGCTATGGAAAAATACAGCTCAGGCTGGGAGTCAGATGTCTTTGCAACTACACTTAATTTAAAATCAAGCCACTTGAGAACATTCAGCTGTAAGCGTGGCCTTCCCTCATCTCCCTGAGCACAGGGCAGCTAGCTGCAATCAAGCCGGGACTTACTCAGACTGTTCCCATCAAGACAGCAACAAAAATCTTTTTGTAGATTCTCATGACATGAGAGTAAATAGAATATCACAGGTCCTTAGCACTCTATTCCAGAAAAGTCTTCTGGCAGCACAAAAGGATTTAAGATTTACCTGCTTGAAATTAGGGAAAAAAAGGATTCTGACCATTTTATTTACAATGAACAGGTATTGTTTTTGTAGGAAGAACTTAAGATTTTTTAATTTTAAAAAGTTTATAGTTGCAATAGAGTACCTTTTTAAAGTCTCATGAAACACATCAGAAAGGAGACACACTCCAAGTTAACCCTGATCATGTTTGGATGATATGTCTAAAAACAAGTGAGAGAATTCTAAGGGTTCATGCTTCTTTTACAACTTTAAGTTGAGAATTGAGAGCCCCAGGATGAAAGGGTGGATTGTTAAAGGCCATTCAGGCAGGTGCCAATAAATAGTAAAGATATTTCCAAGAGAGTTACATGTGCTGGCAAAAACACTTTTGTCTGTCAGTCAAACTATAAGAGCTGCAGAAAATGCATTTGAAATTGTGCAGCATTTCTTGTCACTTGCCTGGCTTGGGAGCCCCTTGTACAATATTGTATAAAATAAATACACAGGTGAAGTTAACATCTGTGGTCCAACAACATTGATTCATTCCCCTTCCATCTTTGTTTTCTAGCAGAAGAGAAAGTTCCTGCTTCTACCAAAAGGAACAATGGTGGGTCATGCTTGATTGGCCTCCTGTCCTGGACCACCCTTTTTCCTCTTGTCCAAGATTACTTGGGCAAGAGCAGAGACTACTTAATCTTTATGTCCAAACAGCCAAGCATAGTGTCTTTATGTGGTCAATGCCAAAGTAAATGTTTGACGGAAATATAGGTGGACGGATGGAGGATAGATAGATGAAGATAGTATAATTTGGGGTTAAGGAAAAGAGTTAAGATGACTAAGAGAATGCTTCCACTATTATTTGAAATAGAGGGTATAAGGAAAGGAGCAAATTTTCTGTATCACGATGAGTTCAGTTTGGGATACGACCCATTTGTGGCTATGTGGAACATCTGTGAGTCTTTGGCATTTGTGAGCTTCTGGGCTTTGGTATCCTCATGGATAAAACTGAAGGTTTGATGAGGTGATCTCCACATTACCTTCAAGTTCTATGAGACTAGGTGTAATGATGAAGGATGAAGAAGACCAGAATTTGCCCGGTTTAGTGGTGGTTTTAAAATGTGGAAATACTCTGCATTAGCAAGAAGGCAACTGGGTGTTGGATTGTTAATATGTTTGGTTTTTGATACCTTCTTCTACTCTTCAAAATGATGTACACCATTTATGTTTCAATTAAATTCAGATTATTAATCTTTAGCAGATAGCTCTTGACATATTTGTCCAGCATGTTGCGACAAGTAGGCGGGAAGTTATTCTTTTAATATTTGTAGCTGGTCTCTAAGAGAGGTTGGGAATGGATTTTGAGAAATCCTTTGACCAGGGCAGGCCTAGTGGGTTGATTAATTAGCATTTATTTCTAACAGATAAACAAGATCTCTTAAATCTCTTTCAACTCTTAGTTTCCACCTTCTACCATTGAGCGACTGTTTTCCTTGTCCAGATCCACTATTTTGCAAACTCTACAGCTCTTTCTGCCAAAACCAAATGCTATCTCTTTTCTCCCCCTAGATGATTAACTCACTCAACCTTGGACCGAAATACACATCCACATGCCAGCAGTCAATGTTTTAGCTCCTCGTCTATCAACATTGTCCCTCTGCTCAGGTCTAAAAAAAGTCAGAAAGATCAGTGCCAAATAATGCTGTGCTTTTCATATCGATTCTTCTTCTCAATTTCTTTATAGATTTCTGAATATTTTATTTTTGTTAAGTCTTTCTTTTTGTTTTTTATTTCTTCCTCTTGAGTTTTCACTCTGACTGCTTTCTGTCTTTTTAAACACTTTAAAGAAATGGGTGTGGATCTACAATAAAATATGTTCTGCTAGACTCTGGAGATTTCTGACTTTAAAAAGGGCAGGGTGTACACTTACAACACAAATAACCACAACAAAAGTGCCACAGTATTTGATTTTTATTCACTTTTCAAGGCAACTGTCCAAAACACAGTCATTTTAATATCCACATCCTCTGTATAGATCTACATTATCCCTGCACTCAGCAAAATCGGCTCCAATCTGTTCTTGATCCAGTACAAGAGATTCCCAAGTATATTGTAATTTCTCTTTCTTCAATAGCTGTAATTATAACATTTTTTGTTCACAAACTCTTATTCAAAGCGTACACAGAAATCCATAAAGTGAAGATAACCAGGCTTTTATTTACTGTTTAATGCTAATGATGTTTAAATGGACAACCGGCGGCACTGTGAGATCGTGAGCTAGGACTCAAATCTGCAGAGATTCAGATACAGTCTATGAGTCACAATCTGTGATTATGTTCAAAGCAGTTTCAGACGAAATACATTTTATTAAAAGATTTTATTCAGTTGAGAATGTGTAAGCTGTCATTGGTATTTATGTAAGAATAGTGAATCAGAACATTCAATTTACCAGAAAACTCCATTTCTAACTATCTTGGTTATAAAAGGGGGAAGGGGTGGAGCAGGGTGGGGCAAGGAAGCCCCAGAGAATCTACACTAGCGGATCCTGATTCAAACACACCCTCTTGTCTCTTATTCCCATTTTAGCTATTTGTTTTTGCTAACTTTGTCCAAAACTTAGTTTTTTTCTCTGCTGCTATAAGGGTGTGCCCTTATCTTCTAAATACAACACATTTAGAATTTTGTCCCCTACATTTACTTTTCTGGGACAAAGCCTGGATTTTCCAATCTTAGCCACTAATGTGTCAGGGATTACCTCAAAATGACTCTTAAAATTGTTCCCATTGTTTAGTTAGGATAACTGAGGTTGGTAGAGGTAAAATAATTTGGGAAGTCAAGACATATAGTAAGCACGGAAGTAAACTGGAATTTTCACCAAGATTTGACATGTTCCCAAGGGCCATGTTCCTTTCCTCAATGACACAAGAAATTATTATTTATAGGTACTCTGTAATTTTCATTATATAGAAGAATCTCCATTAATTAGAAGCCAAATAACTATGACTCTCAGTTATTTTTTTAATTGAATTTTGTCTTTAAGAGAAAGAGAAAATTACATGAATGGTAACTCTTAATAGCAATTAAAACATAAACATGTATATATACAATTCCAGGGAATATTTTGTCATTCCCCTAAAACATATTACATTTAATATTCTATTCTTTAATATTATAAATATTATAGATCAATATTTTCAGAAATAACCACCAGACTTTTAAATAGCTCAAATCAATACTAAAATATAATTAACTAATTAAACAATATTGACATAGGGAAGTAGATTTACATATTTTATTTCATTTAAAGAATGTTTAGATCTTATCTTTCCCTTAATTTCTTGATTTACAGCAGCCTAACTATTCTCAGAGATACATTACTTCAAATTTTCTGTTGTAAAACAGTTAATTGCTTATTGTAGAATATTTAGAAAATACAGAAAAACATAAAGAAATTTAATAATCCAGAGATAATGTGTTATATTTTCTTTTTGTCACTTATAGATACAGCTATCTACATGATTTTAACCTACAAAATTGAGATTATACAATATATATACACATTTATTCTGCTATGAACATTTACCATACATAAATACACATAGCCTAAAATATTCTCATGTGGCTATATCATATTTTACTTAATGGTTCCTTCTTGAATATTTGAGTTGTTCTTGAATATTTGAGTTGTTATATATAACATAGCAATATATATTTGAGTTGTTATATATAACATAGCAATTAATATATTTGTCCCATCTTTTTTTTTTCTTTGTAGCATAGATTCCTAGAAATAGAATTATTGGAGCAAAGGGTAGAGATGCTTTTGAGGCTCTTGATACGTATTTTAAAATTACTTCCCAGGAGTTTTGCACCAGTTTTCACTCTAGGGTGTACCTCATCACACCATTACCAGCAATGGGAATTACTGTAGCTCTTAAAACTCACAGCTTGACTTCATTGTAAATTGTTTTCTTTGTGTTAAAAAATGACTCCCTTTTGGTCCATGGAACTTGTTACCCTAAAGGTTCTATTGTCTAATATAATAACAGTGAAAATGTAGAAGGTATTATGGTAATAAAATTATCTTTTAATTCGAACCTCACTTATTTTATGTATATATGAAATAATAATTTTCCAGATGAAGCTATTGTCTTGGGAAAGCTTAGCCTCTTGCCCAAGATAACCCAGCTAGGAGCTGATACAGTTTCAACCAAGTCTGACTCCAAAACATATATAAAATTTTATTTATTTTTTATCAGACACTTTAAGATCAGGCATTCAAGATCCATACCCCATGTCAACATTTCTCTACATTATTAAGATGTTCTCATCTCTTTGTTTCCATTTATTTTCCAGATGGACTATATGATCATTTTATCCAGTCCTTCAAAATTCATATTTCAACCACTGTCACATTAAAGCTATACATTAAAATCAAGGAAAATAATACCTTAATTGTGAGTCTTCCGCCACCATCATGTCAGGACCTCTCTTGGGTATCTATAATTTAGTCTCTTCCTTCAACTAAGCTTTTTCATCTCTCTTATTAAGGTGTTTTTAATTGTTTGTTTGCTTTTAACATTTTTCATTAATAACTAGGGTTTTTTATTTACTATATTTTAATCGATTATAGTTAACATTGATTTGTGTATATTTATTGGTGTTCCTTTTTAGTTATAACAGTTGTCCAGTTGATTTTCTAAGGTATTCCACATAGACAACTGTGTATGTGCAGTATTTTTTTCACTTAATTTCTACTGTTTCTTATTTCTCTATTTCTTGTTTCAGTGAACTGGGTAAAACTTCTAGAATGGTGTTGAATAGTGATGATACAGTAATTACAAGGAACATCTCTTTTTTGTCCTTTATGGTACTGGGATTATTTCCAATATTTTGCCTTTAAGTTAATGTATGTATGTGTTTTTAACTGTGGTTAAAATTTAGGGATAATGCAGTTAGTAGAAATCTCACCTTCACTTTGGCACTTTATTGACTTTTAGTTTTTAGTATTTTCACGGACAATTTAATGAGGAATTGGAAACAGGTATATGGACCCGAAAGCTTAGTGTTATTGTAACTCTAAAATTGAACATATAAAGTTTAGAAAGATTTTCAACAAATGGTATAATACAGTATTGCCTAGTTAACTTTAAAATTCATTTCCCTAAGCATCTCAGTCTTCTGAAGTAAGATATAATTGGCTTTTCCTAATTTGATTTATCCCACACTACATTGTTTTCCATTATGCATGCTATTTCACCTTCCCTTAGAATGTATAGTTTTTCTAGACGGGGACTTGAGGAAGTCAAATTTGGAGTTAGTAAGGAAAAAGCTCTTGAACTGAAAGTCTACCGTACATCGCATCCCACTGCCCTAGAACTCACTGATTTCTGCTGTTCTCCCATCCTGAGCTCTTGATGATCTCATGGTCAAGTCTAGCCACATTTCTGAAAGGAACTGGAATTCCTGAGGATAAAAAATTATATGGGCTTGTCCATCAGTGGATGAATGGATTAAGAAAATGTAGTATATACATATAATGGAATATTATTCAGCCATAAAAATGAATGAAATTTTATCTTTTGTGACAATACGGATGGATCTTGACGGCATTATGTTAAGTGAAATAAGACAGAGAAAGACAAATACTATGTAATCTCACTCATGCATGCTTGGACAGTAAAACCAGAAACATAAAACAAGGTCATAGATACAGAGAAGAGATTGGTGGTTGCCAGAGGCAGGGGTGGGAGTGGGTGAAATGGGTGAATGTGCTTAAAAGGTACAAACTTCTCAGCTGTAAAATAAGTAAGTCCTGGGTTATGATGTGCAGCATGGTGACTATAGTTAATAATACTGTATTGCTAAGAGTTTGCTATAGTTGCTAAGAAAGTGGATCTTAAAAGTTCTTATCACAAGAGAAACATTTTGTAACCATGTGGTGATGGTTGTTAGTGAGAGTTGTGTTCATTTTGTAATACATACAAACATCAAGTCATTATGTTGTACTCCTGAAACTAAAATAATGTTTTATGTCAATTACATCTCAATTTTTTTAGAAGTATGGACTTACAATGGTGGATACATATCATTATACATTTGTTCAAACCCATAGAACGCACACCACCAAGATTGAACCCTAATGTGAACTGGGGGCTCTCGGTGATGATGACATGTCACTATAGGTTCCTTGATTGTCACAAATGTCCCCCTCTGGTGTGGGAAGCTGCTAGTCTGGGAGGTTGTGGATTTGTAGGCAGAAGGGGGCACATGGGAACTCTGTATTTCTGTTTATTTTTTCTGTGAACATAAAACTGCTTTAAAAAATTAAATCTTAAAAAATCACATGGAACAAATATAATGTTATATGCTAAGTATATCTGCATAATAAAAACACACAGAAATAAATATGGGCTTAGTAGCCTCCAAATATTAGCTCAGTGTCCTTCCCAGAGAGCCCATGGACTCCCTCTCTGCTTCTGTTGAACGTCTAGCGTCTTCCCAAGGGACATCTTCACTGTGACTCTAGGATTCTGAATCCAGCAGGGCTAATTTCTCAGGACTGCTCTCTGCTCTCTAATCTGTCTTCCTGCCCATCCTTCCCTTTGTTTCTTCTTATATTCCTGCACCTTCAGCCCACACCATTCTCCTAGTAATGGCAGCTCTGAGGAGGGTCTTTCTATAAAATTACCCGGACCCCTAAACGCTGAGGCACCTTGCAAGAGTCTTTTCTTCTTTCACCTCATTTAAAAAATTTCTCTTATCATTAGTTGGTATAATCTCTGTGCTTGAAATCTAAAACTAACAAAAGCCCTCATCTTCAATACTCAGAATATTTGAAAACCTGTCCCTTTGCTGAAAATCCAAAAAATTATTCTGTAAACATTAAGCATTGAAAAAAATCAGTGAGTGACAGGGATCACAAGACTAACAGCAGAACAGTTCTTACCATGTAGGTCATGGTATCATTTGCTACATCATACAGTGTGCCCTTTACAGGGATCCATAGAAACATCTGGAGCAAGTCTCCAGAGTTGGTTATGTTTATCTCAGGGGCATTTCAAATCATATAGTTTTGTTTTCCTCTTAACCTTGGCTGCCAGGGAAGTCTGAATCACGTATGAAGAGCTTAGCTTTCAGAAATACAGGAACTCCTGCATGCATTGTGAGTAATGACTTTATCTGTTTTTTTTTCCTCTAATTTTTCTACTTTATATTCCCTTTGCTCTTATTTCCTAGTCAGTTTATGTGGTATGATTTTTTGCAAGCCCCCCAAGATATTGAAAGAAGAGAATTATACTCTTTAAAATGACAGTTCAGTTCTGACATGAGTGTTTCTGCCTTTACAAATTTTTGTTGGCCAGTTTAATTACATAGTGTCTTCCTTCTGCCATTTGGTACATACCTGGCTCATACAAGCTCACAGAGTACAAGACCAGTGTAGATGTCAGTTTAACTCAAACATCAGCAATCAGATTTTTCAGAAAAGCTCATCATGCAATAAATTCCCAAAGCAAGTAAAAATGACTTTGGTATTTACTGTATTATTATTATTATTATGAACACTATTATTATCTGTGCTATTTTTTCTTTGTCTGATAGGTACATATTTTGGGGAAAAAAAACCAGAATTTGGTTTGGAAGCAAATTTTCACCTTCACAACACAGTACAATAATCAGTCAGAATTATTGCTACATTCATCCTGTTTATATTGTTATTCTTTTAATGTGACCATGGAAACATGGAAAGTAGCTAATAAATCCTTGATGATACTCAGGCTGAATTTGATTTTACTGCCCTCCTGTATCGGTTGTTAATGTTGGGTTAATTGCAGCATATAATTTACCAGATGGCAACAGTAGATTTGTGTCATACAGTTTTTCATTCGATCTATAACAGTGCTTTATATGTACCGGATGCCTCATATTTGTTGAATCAATGATTATGAGAATAAAGGAATGAATGGATGATGAATGATCTAATCAGGATCAAACTTAAACATGAGCTGTGTCAGGGCTGTCTAAGGGAAAGGAATTCCATGGTGGGCAACTCAGAATCCATGTTAGAAAACACCTGTTCAAAAGTGAACCCAACTTTCTCCTAAATTAGAGGTGCCAGGACAAGGCTTTTGGCTTCCAGCACCCCTGGGATTATTTAAAGCTGCATCCCTGAGAAGGGTCTCTGATGCGACTGCCTAAACATTTGCAGGCACCTGAATTTTATCCATGTGCCAACGCTTCCTTACTCTTTAAAGATTACAGGAGAGGAAGCTGAAAAATGACAAGGAAAAAGAAACAAAGAACTCAACATCCAACTCCATCTCATAGGTGCAATACTAGCTGCATAATTTGAGGAGCCTAGTGTATAAACTCAGATTACCTTGTTCAAAATTATTAAGAATTACAAGGTTGTGACCATTAACATTAATCAACCATGGGGCCCTCTGAAGGGCTGGTCCTGACTGCATAGCTTGCACACCCATAAAACATAGCCATGCTTATATGTTCTCAATGTCTTATCGTTTCTGAGCAAAGAAAATTTAATAGGTCTGATGCAAGATTTTACTCAGTGCCATTCAAAAGAATTTTCTACCATGATGGAAATGGTCTATATCTACACTGTTTAATGTATAGCCACTCAGTACCTACTGCTATTGAGTGCTTAAAATGTGGCTGTGTGACTTGAAGTTCAAGTAGTCCTAGTGAAGAATTGTATTTTATCTTTATTGATTTTAATTAACATAAATTTAAATAGCTACATTTGGATGTGGCTAGTGGCTGCCATATTGGACACAAAATTTTAGTGAATCAACCAACCTACAGACAATAAAGAAAACCTCTCCATATGGAAAGAACTTGTAACAATTTTTATAACAATGAGGTCTGTAACAATGAAAATTGTAACAATTTATGACAATAAAAAGCAAACAATGCCTTTTACATTGCCTATTCTAAGCTAAGTGTGCAAGTTATCGCAATGGAAAGTTGCAACATAGCTCTCAAACTCATAAATAAAACAAGAAATTTCTTCAAGATACAGAACTCTGAATCTTGGAGGAGATCCCTGATTCCAAACTTTCCCAGGGATAATTTCCATGGTAACAGAAAATCCATCCAAGTGCAATTAAAAGTGAGTGACTCGGGTCTGTATATTGTTCAGTTCTGGTAATTTTACCTTTAATTATACTTCTCTAAGCCACTGAAGTGCTACCATGTGAGATGATATTTGCTCAGGACTGAGGCTGACAAGTCATTGTAGGAAGAAAGAAAAGGACCTAGACTTCATGAAGGGACACTGGGAAGTCTGCAGATAGAATAAAACGAGAAGAAAAGATGTGTTCTTTTGCTACTCTTTGGAATTTTTTTGAGTAGTGATGAGGAAGCCAACCATTATTTTTGGGGTTTCCACTTATTAGTATCCCATTTCCGCATAGAGAACTCCTTTCTCTTGAGTCCCAGGAAGCATCTGCTCTGGTTCCCCAGCCAGATTCCAGCATCCCAGTCAATCCTGCCTGTGGGCACTGGGCTTCTTTCTGCTCATCCTGCCTGACCCAAGGCCATGGCCACAGGCAGCTCTGGGAACCTCTAACAGAGGCGTTCCGGCAGACACGCGACAGACTGTCACCCTGGTTTAAACTTAATGCCCAGAAATCGGTTTTGGTGTGCATGATTTTTGTGAAAAAAAATTGTCATGTAAGAAAATTATACAATGAATACTAGTAGTATGAGTGAAGGAGAAGAGTTTTTGCATATTTATTTATCTATTTATTCATTCATTCATTTTTTAGTTGCAAATCGTATGTCCTTGAGTGATGAATGAGAACACGGGGAGTTGCTGAGGGAGCTAATTTATGGCCAAAGAAAAAAAAAGAGAGCAACCACCAGACCAAAATCATTCTCAGCAGGAAATAGTGTCCATGACTTAATAGAGCGATTGTCTGTATGGAGGATGTGAAGCAAATCTAGCCGCATGGGGCCATGGAAGACACTGGTGGCGACTGAGGCAAAGGAAGGAACAGGAGAAGGGAAGAAGGGAGGGAGAGAGTAATGGAACGTGGCGCTGACCCAGGCGGACACGTGATGCCTGTCCACATCTTTCATTCTGGCTTTGCGGGCAAAGTCTGTGATTACCTGTTTGCCTGTGTTTTAGCACAGGGCAGCAGTACCCCCCGCTAGCCTTGGTTGGTGCTGGTGAGCCAGAAGGGCGGCAGAAGTCCAGGTCTCCGAGCAGTAGTATTACGAGTATCACTCATGTCAAAGTAAAAGAAAAGCCCTGACTTACCGGAGCGACTTTAGCACAGAGGAGTGGAGTACAGTCTGCAGTGGAAGGTGGTTTCCAGATTTTCAGATCAGGGGAAATACTGGCTTTTTTATAGTTTTTGATGCACTTCCTTGAGGGCAGGGCCCCATTTTCCTTCTTTGGAGGCTTTCTATGTGCAATAAAATATTGCCGATAGAACTTCTTTGCACATGTGAAGGACAGGGAGGCAGGAAAAATGTTAAGAGGCATTGTTTCCATTCTTTTCTTAAAAATGTTTCTTTAGTCCCCTTAAATGTAGAAAAGCAACCTACCCCCCACCTCAGTATTTTTCTTTTTTGAGACAAACATTTTTGAAGCATCTAAACCTATTCTTGTGGAACATCCCATAATGTGGATTTCTGGTTGCTTTGCCGTGATTAGATTCAGGTCGGATGATCGTGCCGAGGATACCACGTGGGTGACGTGGGGTGCCTCCCTTTGCCACCCAATGGGGAACCATAATGGGTTTTGGTCCCGTGGTTGGTGGTACTAAGTTTAATCACTTCGCTTGATTGGAGTCAGCCAGATATTCCCACTGAAAAGCTACCTATTTCCCTTAGCAATGAAGTGATTTGGGGGATGATGCATTGAGATCACATGAATGTCCCATTCCCCCATTTCTACCTAATGGTCTTAGCATTCATTGTTGATCCTTGCCTGATTCTGCTTTTACGTGTAAATTACAAAAGGATGATTTCCTGAATCTGTCAGTCTTTCTATATTTATCAACTAGTATCCCTTTATTACAAAAATAGCTAGTTCCCTCTTCTTAAGTACATTTAAAATATCAATGTGGGCTCTCGGATTCAGTTTTTTTAGGCCTTTTCATGTTGGACATCATACCCTTTGTCTTAGATATATTTATTAAACTAGTGACCTGTGAAATGCTATTCCTATAAAACGCTCGGAGGAAGAAGGCATTCTATGGTCAAATAATTTAGAGACAGAATTAATCAATCATCTTTCTTAAAATTACATAATGCACATTAAGATATTAAAGACTCCAAGGAGTTCTCTAGTAAAAAAAAAACCTGCTTAACTTTGTTTAGGTGTTTCTCAAATGTATTTGATCATGGAATCCTTTTTCCCATTCAACACAGACTTGGGACTTGGTGAAATACATCTGGGAAAACACTGGCCAAGAGCCAAACTTGTCAATTAAATGTTCCAATATTTCATATATAATTGGAAACAAAGACTAATTAATGATGGCTGCATATCTATTTTTTCAACAAACCCTGTATGATCAAAGTAATTATTCTACAATCATTTTATGCCAAAGATCCACTAAGCACGCCATTGAAGGACTGGGGGTCAAGGACAACCTAAGTAAGGAAGGATTTCTTTAAAAGAATACAAAAATAATCTTAAAAGGAAAGATTGGCACTTGACTTCATTAAAGTGAAGGTCTTCTGTTCCACACTCCAACAAGAGTGTGGAAGGTAAGCTTTAGACTGGAATAGTGTATCTACAAATACACACCCAGGAAATACAAAGGACTCACACCAATATGAAAGGAAAAGACAACCAACCTATTTAAACAATGGGTAACTGACACAAACAGGTACTTTTACAAAGGAGAACAACCGATGGCCAATAAGCGTGTGCATATTATTGGCTGGCCATGGAGAAATGCAAAGGACAGTCCACAGTGACATACCACGGTGCACTCACCAGCATGACAGAAGTGAACAGCCCTGACAGTAGAGGGCATGAGTGTGGGTGGAGCTGGTAGATATGGTGAGGCACCGCCTGGATCTCCCTTCAACGAAGTGATTGTCGCCCCAGCCCTGAGAGTGCTGATGGTCATCATGTGCAGTCCTTCAGACGCCGAGGCTGCATCTCACCCAAGGTCACGGTGGCTGATGGATGGAAGGCACAGAGGCTTAGCCAACTTGACCCAACGTGGGACAGTTCTACTCCCACTGCCACTCCAGGTTTTTGATGGCTCTGCACTGCAGCTCAGCTTTTTCCTCTGTCTGGTTTCCTTCCTTCCACAGCGGTTGATTCCTGTGGCAGTCTGTATAGAAGTTCCTGCACCCTGAGCTGTCCCAGAACCTGTTTCCCAGGGAGGTCATCTGGTGACATGTACAGCTGAAGTTCTCACACATTGCTTGTTACTGTGCAAAATAGTACAAGCACTGGAGACAACTGTCTACCAAAGGCAAGCAGCAAGCATACCTGGGACCTAGTAATTCCATTCCTAGCTAAGGTGGGAGAATGGAGCACTGCGTCTGTCCACTGAAGTCCACATGCAAGAATGTTCATAGCAGCTTCATTCATAATAGACCCAGTGTCCATGAGCTGTAGATTGTATAAATAAATGTCAGTATGTTCATACACAGGAATACTACACAATGAGAGGAAAGAACAGACTGCTGCTCCATGTACCAGCACAGGTGAATCTCACAAACATGGTGCTGAGCAAGAGAATCTAGACACAAAAGAATACATACTGTATTATTTAACTCACATGAATTTCAAGAACTGGCATAACTAAACCATGGTGGAAGAACTCAGAACAGTGGTTTACCTCTGGGGTGTAGGGTGTTCACTGAGGAGAAGCCTGTAGGAACCATCTGGAATGACAGAAATGTTCCCTATCTCGATGTGGTCGGTGGTTACATATGTAGAAATTCATTGAGGCATACACTTAAATTTTGGGCATTTTACTACAGATATTTTATGGGTCAGTTAAAAAAAAACCCTCAAACTATGCTAATTCTTAATCCACTATAGGTTAATTAGTTTGTAGACTAAATTTGGGTAAGATACTACAGTGACCTATGATATCATCTCCTGGGGGTAGTGGGGCTGGGAGGGATACTTAGGGAGTCCTGATTAGTGCGTTGAATCAAGCCTCTGCAGCAGAAAGAAGCAAGCCTTGGGGCTTTGCGGCTGGAGGAGGACCACCCTACCCCACCCCTGCTTCACTCCTGGTTTCATACTCCTAATCTAATCAAAACAACTCCTTGCATTCAGATATCTACCACTGGATCTTACCACCTGCCTCTTGATTACCAAGGCTCTCTGAGAGAAAATCTCTCTAGTGAGGAAAATAATCTCATGTCATGGGCCTGTTAGGATAATCCACAAATCAAATCTGTTCATCTGTAACCAGGGAAATGCAGTAAATTGACAATAAATCAGCTGTCACCAGAGATTTGAGCTGTTTTGTTACTGACCATTATGAACCAACTTTACAAAGAAAAAAAGGGAATCAGATATTTCCTATTAAATTGATCTTACTGATTTATCCTAGACTTGACCAAGAGAGGTTAAAATTGTAACAAGTTAAGACTCAACTGCCCCACCACCTCACTGCAAATAACAGAATAACTTCCAGATTCTGTTGATGGAAAAATACGCTGCAGAAATGTTTGTTTATCATTTAATGAAGGCCAATCAATTTCCTTTGAATTCTACACTGGTATGGTAGATGGGTATTATGGAAACTGTTTTGCTTTAATCAGGAAAACTAAATTTAACTTAAGCCCATTTCCTAGTCAGTACTTAAATATAATTAGTTCCTGCCTTTCTAGTTAGCACTGTGGTTGAAAAGGACTTCCTGCATGTCTGTGAAGCACTGAACATTCATTCTAGAAACTGGTAAACATGATGGTAGGGGAGGGATCAAGACAAATGGGAAAAAAAAGATTACACAGTGAAATCCTTAGGCTGTAGAGCATAATTCTCTAAGTGGGGAGGTCATATGGAATAAAGCTCCCAATAGTG
This sequence comes from Manis javanica, assembly GCF_040802235.1. Taxonomy (NCBI): domain Eukaryota; kingdom Metazoa; phylum Chordata; class Mammalia; order Pholidota; family Manidae; genus Manis; species Manis javanica. Next base: position 11,971,439 of record NC_133164.1, read on the forward strand.
TATAGTAGCAGCCTTCTAAGATGGCACCCCATGAGGCCTGCTCCCGGGTATTCACGCCTGTATTTGGGTTCTCCAGGGAAACAGACCAATAGGATGTATCCATCGATCTATTTACCTACCTATCATCTATCACCTATTTACACAGAGAGAGATTCACTACACAGATTGGCTCATGAGACCACGGAGGCTGGCCCATCCCAAGACCTGCAGGGTCAGCCAGCAGGCCGGAGGCCCGGAGGGGCCAGTCTGTGGACGAAGGCCGGAGCAGCAGGAGAGCCGACGGTGTGGTCCAGGCTGAAGGCCGGCTGCCTCGGGCCCGGGAGAGCCAGTGCTTCGTTTGAGCTTAAAGGCAGGAGAAAGCCAGCGTCCTCGTCTGAAGGCTGTTAGGCAGAGAGAATTCCCTCTCACTTGGAGGAGGGTCAGCCTTTTTGTACCATCTAGGCCTTTAATGGATTGGAGGAGGCCCACCCATACGAGGGAGGGCAGGCTTGCTTTACTCAGTCTGCTGGTTTAAGTGTTAATCTCATCCAAAGACACCCTCACAGAAACACCCAGAATGATGTTTGACCAAATGTCTGGACTCCTCATGGCCCAATCAAGTCGACACATAAAATTAACCATCAGAAGGCTCCCATGTAATCTCCTCCTTTTGAGTGTTTGAGTATGAACTGCGCCTAGCGACTTGCTTTTAACTAGGAGAGAAGTGGGGAGGCGCCACTTCTAATGTAAAGTGCGAGGCGGCGGCTTCTATCCTGCTTACGCGCTGCTCTCTTGCTCAGATGAAGCCAGCTGCCACCCATGAGCTGCCCTATGGCCCACGAGGCCCACGTGGGCAGCCTCTGCCAAACAGCCCTAGAGCACTGATCCTGTCAATGACTCTGCAGGCAATGGAGGGGATCCACCTTGACCAGAGCCCAGACTCTCAACCCACAGAAACTGTGAGGTAATAAATGTTGTAGCTTATAGCCAGTCAGTTTTGGGGTCCTTTGTTACACAGCAATATAGCTAACTAGTACAGTATATAAATGAGCTGGAACATAGTGAGTCAGGATGCAAATACAATAAGGGAAATGGGTTCACACTCCACCTGCTGTCCTCCCACTGGTATTCGTCCTCACTTCCATCTCTGTTCCACCCCCTGAGGAGGGGGGCTGCTGACGGGTGCTCAGATGAGCCCCCTTCAACTGCTCCACCCAGAACGGAAGCCCGGGTCTCCCTGCTCGTCCCTTTTCTCCCTTGTGAGGGGAGAGGGGTCTGGAGGCAGTGCCCCAGAGCATCCTCTGCCTGTGAGCTGCCTGCCAATCTCCCCAGTCGGGACTGGGGCAGATGGCCTAGGGCAGCACCTTGCTACACGTGGCATCAGGCTTGCTTTACCCCTTCTTTGGGTTCTTGTCCCTAAAGAGGTCCTCCCACCTTTATTTGCACCGCAGGGGCAAGATTGAGGGTCTGGATCCAGGTTTCAGGGTAGAAGTAGATGGAAGCCCATGGGGAGGGTCCCACCTGCATGCCCGAGACCCTCACTGCAGTTTTAAATCAAAAGCTCTGGTGAGTAATTGCCTTTCCCTGACCCTGGTGTTTTAGGGTGCATGTGTGTAGGTGTGTGTCGCTATGTGAGGGTGCATTCACGTGGGGAGGAGGAAGGATGCAAGTCGGGGACTCCTGGATAATTTTCGCCAGTGTTCTCTTAATGATAACCCAACTCACCGTTTCCTGACATAGGCCAAAGCCCAGGGTGCTCATGAGTCCCAGTGGTCCAGGGCGGTACTACAGTATCCAGAGCGAGGTCCAGCTGCGGTCTGCGAAGAAAAGCTTCTTTGTTGTGAGTTGGCCTAGGAGTAGGCAGCCAGCCAGCCAGTATAGGCTGTAAGGAGAAAACTGTAGTTATTTCAAGACTTGACTTTTTCATGGTTTCTTTCCTTCTCTCTCTTCTTATCTTTCTCACAAAAGTAAGCTCTCAGAGTATGGCTCTGGGGAAAGTGGACAGAGACCATGGTACCTCTTCTCTGTCTCTTTCTCTCAAGATTATAGTTCGCAGGTTCATGACTGATCCAGTCCCTCTTACCTGGACAGAGTTCCTAAGTTTGGAGGGCAAATACCTAATGGCAACATTTCCCAAATTTTGCTCCAGATCATGCTACTATGGATTTTATGAAGAAAATGTCCTGGGGTCTGGTTAGTTTTGAAGACTTCAGTGGACTTTCTTTGAGCCTTTTCCAAGATGTGATGTGTATTATGCAGGGTTTTCCAAGCTCTGTAGACTCATTTTCTGGAAAACATCTCATGGTATAAGACCTCTTCAAAATACACTTGGGGTAAAATTTATCCAAATATATAAATAATGTCCATGTGCTGGGACAGCCAGTTGGCAGAGCTCCGGAGCTCTGGAATCTGGATGAAGGTTCCAGGCCATTGATTTCCTACTTTCTTCCCACCCAGATGTGATGAAGGACTGAATAAATGAAGCCCCGGGTCATTCTGGTTCATGCTTTTTTATTTCCTGTCTTACTCAGATTTAGCGACTCTCACCGAAATTCTATTGTTTTTCCAATAATACTATACAGTGTCTTGGCATTAGTAGTTCTCTACTAAACAATGACTTATTTAAACTGCTCTAAGTACACATGAATCATTTCACCTCTCATTTTGTGGGAGGGTCTTAGAATATACTTTCCAATACTGATGTTTCAAACTAAAACCTTATGACCTAAAAATGTCTAGAATTTACCTGTGGGCATGGACCCAGCATTTATTCTTCAGTGTAGTAGTTAATATATGGACCCCCCTGTCCCACTCAGTCTTGCTGGTGCCCCGGATGAGCTCAGTGTCCCCACTACCCACCCTGGAGGAGCTGACCCTGCATAGATACTACTGTTAGCCTGACGTCTTCCTCAGGAAGTAGGCATCCTGTAACAGAGGGGCCCAGGGGCTCACTGTGCCGCCATCCACCCCCACCCACCACCCAGGCTCCTCCAAGTTTCCAGGGTGGAAGAGCTCAGGCTGGTCACACGGGCCTTGGGAAGAAAGAACAGAGCCGCCAGCCGTCTCTCTGTGGGCTGAGCCCAGGACTTCGGCTTGGCCTGGATTACTGGAGTACTGGCATGTAAAGGTAGGGAAAGGACATATGAATGATTTCTTGCTAGGATGCTATTTGTATCTGCCTTGAGGTAAAGGGAAAGGCCAAGGGACAAGGCTAGTGCTGTAGACTGAATGTCTGTGTCCCCTCAAAGTCCCTGTGTTGGAACCCTGGGGTGGTGATAGGAGGAGGCGGGGCCTTTGGCAGATGTGCCAGTCATGAGGGCAGAACCCTGATGAATGGGATTTGTGCCCTTCCGAGACTTCAGAGCCCTTCCTTCTCCCTTCTGTCATGTGGGGACACAGTGAGAAGTCTTTAGTCTACAACCTGGAACTGTGCCCTCACCAGACCCCACATCTGTCAGATGCTTGATCTTGGATTTCCCAGCCTCTGGAGCTGTGAGAAGTAAATGTTTGTTGCATTAAGGTGCCCAGCCTGTGGTGTTTTGTGCTAGCAGCCTGCATGCATGGAGGCAGTTAAATTGAGGCCTTTGCTACCAGGGATCATGTGGATGTGCCTGTGCGTGCGCTTCACCCTGCCGGCTGTGAGTCACCCCCAACGGATAACAGCTGAATGAGCCTGGGATGAGTGGGCGCGTTTAAGTAAAAGAATTAACAGTGGGGACATTTAAGTAAAAGAAGAACAGTGGGGAAATGGTGATCTAAAGTTAGGGGGTTGGCTCTGCACCTCAACTCTGCTACTTTATTAGTGTGACCTTGGAGGATTCATTTTTGTCCTTAGAGCTAGTTTCTCATAAGTAACATGGAGCTGCTTATCTTGCTACCTATGTGCGTGTATATCTGCATACGTATATATACGCACAGACGTGTTTGGAATCACAGAACGTGCGAACATGGTTGTTTTGGGGATCTGGAAAATGCATGGCACTTCCCTTTCTTCTTTGTACTTTTCACTAATACCTTTTTTCGAAGGTAAAAATGTAAATCATACCCAAATTATGGTCAGTGTAATATCGTAACCAGGTGATGAAACACTGTACTCTTTGATGCTTCTGAGTCTTTGAAATGGGGGGGATCTCATAAAAAATTCCCACAAATCAAATCAAATATCATTCCTTCAGGGTCTTTTTTTCTAAATTTGTGCATACTATATAGGTCTCTATTATTTAGTCTTTTAAGCAGATAATCTACCTTTTTCTCCTCTAATAGGTGTTGGAGGAATCCTTAGAAGGTAACAGAAAGACTATTGTTCTAAGAAAATATAGAAATAACACATCACTACTTGTAAGAGCAGCAAATTTTTAACATCTAGTAATTACTTGAAAATGCAAAACAGTAGCAACTCCCCGGCCAAAAAATGTTAGTATTGAAAAATATAAAACCAGTTTAAATTACCCATTTAACAAATGAAGTGCCTCTATGTTTTATTAGTATTTACAAGATGACATAGATATTTTAAATTAATAAACTTATAAATAAGAGGTCAGCAGCTTTTTAAGGGAGCATGTGACAATTTCCCCTGCTTCATAGGTCCCAGAGATCAGATGGGCCCCAACCTGCGTAGCACTTTATTCTTTCAGCTATTTTTTATTTCCATTCATGCACCTCTATCAATCAATGAGCAGTACAACTTGGGAGAATTTCAAAATACTATTTTTCAGCCACAATGAAATTTTCCCATTTGAAATTACAATTTGATGGTTTTAAATACTTTACAAATGCTTCAAATGAGATTATGAAACTAACCAGCAAATGTCTTACTTTACTAAAACATAGGCACATTTTCCTTTAAATATTTGAGATTCTATCTACAGTACCTCTGTTATATTCATTCAAATTATTCTTATATTCTGAAACAATGAAGCTTCTAAACTGATGGAATGTTGCCAGGGGATTTCAACAGAGTTTGAAGGCGACATAACCAAAAGGCATAGTTTAAGTTGGCTTAGGGAATGAATGGGCTCCTTATCGGAGCAGCTGAAGGCTGTATATCATTAACGGCATCTGTCAGCACTCACAGGGCCCCATATAGAACGGCAGGCCCCCCACCCCCGCAGAGCAGCAACCTCCAGCTTCTGGCACCTTAAAATCTAAACAGAAAGACAGCCCCAAGCCGTCACTGCAAGGACACTGGTGCACTTTAGTGATACTGGCAGGACCATAGAGCAACTGCTAATTAATGTTAATTATGTAGAACAGTTCTGTTAACATGAGCATGAAGATGTCAAATTAAAATTAGCCAGCTATCATCACAAATATACTACTTGTGGAGATAAGTTTATATTTGTAATTTCTGATTTTTAAGTCTTTCTCATGTGACATTTATTTTTAAAAGGTATGAAAATGATCCATTCACCTCCCTTTTTATATGATGAATTCTCAGTTTAATTCAGCTCACATATTTCTGTATCAATAGTATTAAATTCATTCTATGGCAACTTTTAGTTGCTTTTGTATATTTTAAGTACATTTCACTTGTGAACATGTCCAAAGCAAAACAAAAAGATCCAAAGGAAGTTTCATTAAATAAATTTATTTGTTAAAATAATTTAACTCCAAATACAACTGTTGAATTTTCATTGAGTCATAACTACAATTCATGTTTTAATTGAAATGTCAAGGTTTAACAACTGACATTGTTACAAAACAATAAACTGTTGTTCAATTTTAATTGGTCAGTTGTATTAGAGCTCAACAATTAACTGTGAATTATATATCTCTGGGAAACCCCAAATCAATAATGATAAGTCTGTTTCCAAAACCCACTGCAATCATTCTTGAAACCCTGATCAAGATTAACAGATGCACAATGACAAATTAAAAAAAAAGACCCCCATAGTCTTTAACATTTGACTGGCTAAGGAGACAATTAAAGCTTACCCAGTGGAAACGCAAGATTAGTGAGAGCAAAATACTTAAAAAGAAAACAAGAAAACAACAGCTACAAACAAAATAAACACTTTCATATTCATACATACATAGACACCATTCCCACTGGAAAGCTCGTGAGAACAAATAGCAGACATCCTCAGGCAACACTTCTTTATACAGAAAAGCAAATATTAGCAGTTTGACCACAGAAAAGTGATGGCAACTAAGTGTAGTGATTAGAATAAAAGTTCAGTCCTAATCTACAAACCAAAGAAGAAAATCATCAAAGCACCTTTCAATAGTTTAAGAAAGATTTTATGTAATACTTTGGATCAGATGCTGGCGTGTTTCATGTAAGTTGAACAAAATGAAAGGGATTGGTTACCATCACTATCACAGCTTAAAAGCTGCAACATAAAAGGAAAAGACTTTAAAAAATGCTGCTTTGTATAAAAGTAAACCAAGACAAAATGGAAACAAAAGAAAACCTTATCACAAAGAGCTAAAGAAAAAGTGGGTCTTTGGATCAAACCATAACATTTTTAAGGCATGTTAGAAAAGCTTTCACTTATCTAGTTGCTAGTCTGATCAGGGCATAAAATAAATAGTGACACAAGGTCACCAACTTTTCTCTGTAGGCCCTATTATTTCATGTGCCAACAAATGTAATCTTTCTGTTCTTCAGCTTTTTATTAACATCTCAACAAGCACATTCATTCATGCTGAGTTATGTTCCTACCAGATGAAACACCAACAGTAAGAGCACGCGAGGGTTTCCATGATTCCAAATATTTTTTAAATTTGTTACTAAGCATGTAGGCCTGTGTGGAAACACCCTTCAGGCAGCCAGCTTGGTTACTATTAACAACTTTACAAGAAAAGTTGCTCACCTTACTGTCTGACACAAACATTTCTAACTAAGACCCAAATTTTTAGATAATCTTTTCCACCTTGTATTTCACCATACCTTTCCTATTATTTAACTTCTTTTTCTTGTCTGCATAGCAGTCCATACTGTAAAGTTGTAGAATGTTTATGGATGTTTCTAATAATGTAACTTTAGTTGTCATAAATTGCTATTAAATATGGAGTTCTAAAAAAAGTTACTGAGAAGTTAGAGGTTTTAGAACATAACCAATTCACTAACAAATATTTCTATTTCAGTAGATCAGTGATAGAAGTGTTTGGGTCAAATCAACTTTTACATAATGAAATTTATTTCAGTAAAACTGGTCAGAACTTTGTATTCTATAAACAAGGTGCCTCATAATTGGGGGTTATAAAAAAACTAAAGGACGTGAATATTCACAATTCCAAGACTTTTGACAACCATGGCCTGGGTTTACCCACATAGTTTTCTCATCTATGAAAAGTACTTATCCACCTTTTTTCTATCTTCTAAGCTTAATGTCAGTTTACTAAACACTTGGGGGCTACCACTGATTTCAATCATGTATAAAACACTTAAATAATTTAAAAGAAAAAAATGTTTTTGATACACTATATTCTGCAGTAGAGATTCTCAGCATAGGCAACTACTTCCAACTTGTGCCAAATTCTTAGGAACACTGAACACACATGCGCACAAAAACATACACTCTTCTCTCAGTTACACACGTAAGACCAGAGGTTACTTGCACAAGAGAGTGAAAAAGAAAACCAAAATGTGGGGTGGCATGTAGATCACAGGCCAAATTTATCTCCAGAGGATCAGCTCAAGATACTCTCTCCAGCGTTTATAACTCTGAAGTTGGTTGAAAACCCTTCTATGCTTGATTGTAAAACTTATGAATAGGTTTTTTCCTGTGCCATTAGTCATGCAAATGAGAAAAACTTCAAGGCTATGGAAACCAAAAATGTCAGAGCTTGAGCACCTTTTCAAAACAAAATATTCACTCTAGCTTTATTTGCTACTTCAGTAATCAGGGCAAAATCTTTGTAAGAAAATCTTTATAGAATTCTCCAGGAAAATTAAAGATAAAGGGTTTTTTTTTTTGTCCTTCACCTGCTCTGTTAATTTATGTTCTACTTTTAGGTCCAAATTTTTTTTTTAACATGGTTTTTCAACTTTTTAAATGCTTGCAATAAAGCTCTGCTACAGCAACCTTGATTTTGAAAGCAGGTTAGCCAAGAATCACACAACCATAGCCCTTAAAGGCAAGAAGGAATCTGCTGCTTTAATCAACATTAAAAATGCAAGATATCTGTACTGTCCTGCGAAGTTTCTGCAAAAGGGAACATGTGGATGCAACATGGCTTCATTTTCCTTCCATGATGGTACTAGTTCATCTACTAGAACGCTTCTCGTTAGTAAGGCTAGGCAATCGCTTCCCATCAGTTGCTTCCTTCTTGTTCAGCAAAATAATAAAGACCGTCCCTGCTTGGTTAACAGAGGGTGGGTTTGAAGTTTTAATTCGGATAAAACCCGTGTGAGAGCCTCCATTTTCTGTGGCAAAGCAGGTGATTTAAAACATTCTAAAGCCAGGTTGTATTTTTACACAACCTGTTCTGACTTTTGCTCTATCAAGGATGGATGAATGAATTAGTTCTGTATCACAAATTAGGATAACATCTACAATTAAGCATCAATTTTGAAAAACAGAGTATGTAAGCTGAGCAAAGAATCTCTCCCTGGAATGCTGTTGGCAGGTCAGCTGTTAGTATCTTACTAGACGGAATACATTGGTAAGAAGCACTATCTTAGGTCCTGAAATCCAGTACTCTCGTAGGAAAATATTTCTCCTTTACTTTTTTTTTTAAAGAAGATAAAATATTTCAATTGTAAGTGGCCAGAGGAATTCTTCTGGTTTCTCTCTCATGATTATTTTTAATTTACACAATAGTTGCTTCTGTCAATTCAGCGACAATGCTACCGTAGCTTTCAAAGGAGATCACCCTGTAGTCGATTGGCTATGTCTTCAAAGGTTGCAGGCGTGCAGAGGAGACCATGGGCAGTGATGAAAATGGTAGTTACTGAACCCAAATGCTAGAGATATCAACTAACACCCACTGCTCAATTCTGAATAAGAGCTGCCACTTTCCGCTGAAAATCTCACACCACACATCCGGCTACTCCACGGTGGAGCAGACGAGGTGTGCGTCGCCTGCAGCCTGGGGCAAGTCCCGCCCAGGACGGCCGTGCTGGGTGCTATTGGATGTTACACGCGGAGCAGCACGGGGCATCCTTGTCAGGCTGGGCGGCATAGTTCATCTGCCTCACAATCTCAGCAAAGAGTTCGTCCACCATTGTTTTACTCTTAGCAGAAGTCTCCATAAAGGGGCAGCCCCACTCTTCAGCAAGGGCTCTGCCTTCGTTGGATGACACTTCTCTCTCACTTTCCAGGTCCACTTTGTTCCCAACCAAGATGACTGGCACTTTCTCATACCTACACAAGAAGAAACAAAACACATTACATATATTGTAGAAGTTGGCCCAGAGTAAAACAGGTAAAAATATGTATTTTCTTTTCTTTTTCACTATAGGCTACTACAAATATTCTCTATAGTTGTATGAAAAATTATTTGCTCCACTTGGCTAGACATCTACCCAAGGGCATTTAGAAGCTGCTCTCATAGTGGATCATAAATGGGTTTTTCGAAATGATGTTTTTATTAATTGGTTATACATCCTTAAAACCAATTTACTTTTCCAGATATACTTGGGAAGTTACTCTCATGATCTCTTAGGTGGACTAATTTAAACGTTTTTCATTATAACACACACTCAGTATTTCAGTTGATGAGGTAACAGTGCTGCTGAGTAAACAATTCCTCATTGTCAGTAATTTACTATGTTTGATAAGTAAACAAAACTGATTGTGTTCTAGTAGTTCCTGAAGAAAAGAGCTAGTAGAAGTCATTAGGATAGAAGCCATTAAATATAACTGTACTCTATCCCTTTATAAAACTGCTATAGATTAGCCAGTTGAAAGACAGTTATGGTTCTTTTCACCCTCACAAGGATTAAACATTTCATCATTAGCTTTATCTTCTTTTCCTTCCTAACTAGAATAGGTATGCTACAGATTAAATATTTGTGTTCCCCCCCAAATTCCTATGTTGAGACTTAATCCTCAGTGTCATGATATTTAGGAGGTGGGGCCTTTGGGAGGTGCTCAGGTCATAAATGGGATTAGTGCCCTCATAAAAGAGGTCCCAGAGAGCTCCCTTGCCCCTGTGCCATGTAAGGACACAGCAAAAAGATGAGTCTATGAGCTAGGGAACTGGGCCTGCACCAGACACTGAATCTGGCCAGAGCCTGAGCCTCGGACTTTCCAGGCTCCAGAACTGTGAGAAACAAATTTCTGTTGTCTAAGCCACATAGTCTATGTTGTTTTTGTTATAGAGGTCTGACAGACTAAGATAAGGTGTCTCTGAGTAAAAATGTTTCAAAAAAGCTAAGCTAATAAAGACAACAAATGATATGAAAAGAACAAAGAAAAAAGGTCCAAAGTCATTCTGGTACCTAAAGATGATTGGCTCCACATGGTAACTAACTCACAGTGTAAAAATACATGGCGTGAAATTCAACATCCATTCATGATAAACACTCTCAACAAAATGGCTATAGAGGGCAAGTACCTCAACATAATAAAGGCCATATATGATAAACCCATAGCCAACATCATACTGAACAGCGAGAAGCTGAAAGCTTTTCCTCTAAGATCAGGAACAAGACAGGGATGCCCACTCTCTCTATTTCTCTTCCAACATAGTACTGGAGGTCCTGGCAATCAGACAACACAAAGAAATAAAAGGCATCCAGATGGGTAAGGAAGAAGTCAAACTGTCACCGTTTGCAGATAACACGATATTGTACATAAAAAACCCTAAAAAATCCACTTCCAAATTACTAGAACTAGTATCTGAATTCAGCAAAGTTGGAGGATACAAAATTAATACATAGAAATCTGTTGTGTTCCTATACACTAACGATGAACTAGCAGAAAGAGAAATCAGGAAAACAATTCCATTCACAATTGCATCAAAAATAATAAAATACTTAGGAATAAACCTAACCAAGGAAGTGAAAGACCTATACCCTGAAAAGTACAAGACACTCTTATGAGAAATTAAAGAGGACACTAATAAATGGAAATTCATCCCAGACTCTTAGTTAGGAAGAATTAATATTGTCAAAATGGCCAACCTGCCTAAAGCAATCTACAGATTCAATGCCATCCCTATTAAAATACCAACAGCATTCTTCAACGAACTGGAACAAATAGTTCTAAAATTCATATGGAACCATGAAAGACCCCGAATAACCAAAGCAATCCTGAGAAGGAAGAATAAAGCAGGGGGGATCTCGCTTCCTAACTTCTAGCTCTACTACAAAGCCACAGTAATCAAGACAATTTGGTACTGACACAAGAACAGACCCATAGACCAGTGGAACAGAACAGAGAGTCCAGATATTAACCCAAGCATTTATGGTCAATTAATATATGATAAAGGAGCCATGGATATACAATGGGGAAATGACAGCCTCTTCAATAGCTGGTGTTGGCAAAACTGGACAGCTACATGTAAGAGAATGAAACTGGAGTACTGCCTAACTCCACACACAAAAGTAAACTCGAAATGGATCAAAGACCTGAATGTAACTCATGAAACCATAAAACTCTTAGAAGAAAATATGGGCAAAATGCTCTTGAACATAAACATGAGCAACTTCTTCATGAACATATCTATCTGGGCAAAGGAAACAAAAGCAAAAAACAAAAGCAAGAATAAGTGGGTCTATATCAAGCTGAAAAGCTTCTGTACAGCAAAGGATACCATCAACAGAACAAAAGGCATCCTACAGTATGGGAGAATATATTCATAAATGACATATCTGATAAGGGGTTGACATCCAAAATATATAAAGAGCTCACGCACCTCAACAAACAAACAAGCAAATAATCTAATTAAAAAATGGGCAGAGTAGCTGAACAGACACTTCTCTAAAGAAGAAATTCAGATGACCAACAGGCACACGAAAAGATGCTCCACATCGCTAATCATCAGGGAAATGCAAATTAAAACCACAATGAGATATCAGCTCACCCCAGTTAGGATGGCCAACTTCCAAAAGACAAACAACAAATGTTGGCAAGGATGTGGTAAAAGGGGAAGTCTCCTACACTGCTGGTGGGAATGTAAATTAGTTCAACCTTTGTGGAAAGCAGTATGGCGTTTCCTCAATAAAACTAAAAATAGAAGTACCATTTGACCCAGGAATTCCACTCCTAGGAATTTACCCTAAGAATGCAAGAGCCCCAATTTCAAAAAGACATATGCACCTGTATGTTTATCGCAGCACTATTTACAATAGCCAAGAAATGGAAGCAACCTAAGTGTCCATCAGTAGATGAATGGATAAAGAAGATGTGGTACATATACACAATGGAATATTATTCAGCCATAAGAAGAAAACAAATCCTACCATTTGCAACAACATGGATGGAGCTAGAGGGTATTATGCTCAGTGAAATAAGCCAGGCGGAGAAAGACAAGTACCAAATGATTTCACTCATCTGTGGAGTATAAGAACAAAGGAAAAACTGAAGGAACAAAACAGCAGCAGACTCACGGAACCCAAGAACGGACTAACAGTTACCAAAGGGAAAGGGACTGGGGAGGATGGGTGGGAAGGGAAGGTTAAGGGGAATCAGGGGCATTACGATCAGCACGCATAATGTCGGGAGGTGGGGCACAGGGAAGACAAGTAATGACTCTATAGCATCTTACTACTCTGATGGACAGTGACTGTAATGGGGTATGTGGTGGGGACTTGATAATGGAGGGAATCTAGTAACCACAATGTTGCTCATGTAATTGCATATTAATGATACCAAAATAAAATAAATAAAATAAAAAAAGATAAACATTATACGTAACTTAAAAAGAAATCCATTACTACCCAGTTTCCTCTGACCTTCTGGATGACTTGATCGAGTTGCACCTGGTAGGTGCCAAGGGAGACAGACAAAAAAAAAAAAAAAATACATGGCGCTACTCTGAATATTTACTTACTTGGTTTTAGAAGCTTTCTGTAATTTTAGTATAAGTGTATGTGTGTGTTGTTTGTATTTTCCCCTAAGCAGAATGCACCTCTAATTCATAAAGGAAGTAAAGTGCAAAATTGCACACAAGTGATAACAAGTGTGACTAGACACAGCTGATCTGTTAGGAAGAGAAAACTGCAGAGGCAAGACTTTGCTGAGGTAGGACTCCTCTGGAGTTTGTGTCACTCAGGAAACTGCACAATGGGCAGGTAGTTAATGTGAGCGACACTTCCACAATCTCATCATCCTGTCGGAGTGGCTCTCTCCCCTCTCCCTAACTCGTAAAGCAAAGCATATTTCCAGCAGGCTCTCCCTTTTCTCTTCGGCACTAGATCACACTGAGAACGGTCTCAACAAGAGGCCTCACTCCAAGCAGCGAGCCACTTAGTCTGAGACACAAAAACAACTTACGAACGCATGAGGGTAAACCTAGACTTTGGATATTAACATTTTGCAGGAAATTATTGGGATCATCTCCAATTGATATCAAAGGACTTTATATGAATTTACTGTATGTCAGCTGTACCTTAGGCTTTCCGTCCCCAGAGCATACTGAGAGCTCTGAACATATGACACAAGGGGTTTTCACATCTTCTAGGGCTCTTACATATAAGCAACTGTGTGTATCCCTTGGCCTCCAGGAGGACAAATGGCAGTGAGACAGCAGCTGCATTACGAACGTTCTATGTCAGCTTCTTCGCTTACAAGCCCTCCTGACCTGCTGCACAGAGCAGCTTGGCGGGGGCTGATGCTGCCAGCACAGTCAGCACAATGTCAGTGCCTAATCTGTCTTACTTGCAGAGAGATTACTGCATTTCATTTTTCTTACGAGAGTATATGCATCACAGCGTGCTTTCAAATGCATTGTTTGGCAGTGAATAACAAACATTAATGTGATTCAGTAATATTTATTGGTTGAATTCAATTAAGTTAAAATTAATTTCAATCTGTGTATACTTTATAATAAAAAGGAATAAAGTAATAAAATACCACTTCCTGTTAGTAAGTGAGAAATATTTTAAGGATTTCAGTTTACATATCATGTTTATATGCAAATAAGGATTTCTTACATTTTTAAATAAAAACTACACAATACTTGTAAAAATATCAAGTCATTAACAGTTGTAGGATATACTTTCAAATCAAGGATCTGAGTAAATCTTGCCAACAGAGTCTCAAAAGGGAACTAGAACACCGCAAACAAGGGCCCACATGTACAGCATTTATTGCTAAGTGAAGATGGCAGTGAGGTCAGTATGAGAGAGCCCGTCCACGACATCACTAATTGGCTTTCCTAAAACCAACATGCTCAAGATGCTGGGGAAATCCAGGTTACTCTCAGAAGACTTTATAAGACTAAATAAGATATTCAGGAAAAAACAGTATTATGTACACTTCTGAATATACCAGTGATACATATTTTCTCTCTTTCTATTAACATTAAAATATGAGACTATGGAGACGATTATAAACTAGGATCTGGAGGCTCAGCTTTCAGTCCTGCCACTGAGAAGCTGCCAGACTGAGCAAACTATTTACTCCACTCACTTGTATTTCATGTCTTTGTCCATAAAAAAGGAGTAAGAATATTTGTTCCCACTTAACATACAAGTTGCTACAAAGCTCTCTTGAGATAACCAAAAACACCAAGTTCTAGATAAATGCAGGCTGGCCTTTCTTCCCCTCCAGCCTGCTGATATGAGGCCACAGCTTCAGTGTCATGAGGCAGAGGTGAGGTGCTCCTGAGGAGGGTGGGGGTCGCGGGGTAGAGACGGGGGCAAAAGGAATACAGCAGCCCCGACTCAGCCTGTCCCTCTAGTCCCCGTGGGGGTGACAGGTTCAGTCCTATATGAGGTGAGGCTTGGAGAAACCTGCATCCTCTTTAAGGAAGACGGGAGGCAAACGGGGAGAAGCAAAGCCTGGTGCTGACGGATGAGCAGAGGGTGTGAGGGAGCCGGTCTTGCTCTCTGCTGAACAGCACATTACAAAACAAACAAAAAAGCCAGACGGGGCCTCCAGTGTCAGAACTGCCTCTACCGAGTTCTGTGAATTTAGAAAATTAACTTCATCTCTTGGTTTCTCAGTTCCTTGAACTACAAAATGAGCTGGACTAGATAATTTCAAAGGTGCTCTTGAACCCTGAAGTTAAAAATCGAAACAAGAGTGGGTCACTCCCCAAATCAACACATTTCATTACCTGAGTAATTGCTAAGAGCTTAGCCCTCTGCTGAGAACACCACCCAACTGGCTGATCTTTCCAGGAGATATGGACCTATAGGCCAGGAGTCAGGCCCAAATGGAGCCGGAAAGCACATCAGATTTCAATGGGCCAAAACACCCAGCAGTGGAGATTGTCAGCTCCACAGGCGGCGCAGCTGGCCAGCGCCTTCTGACTCACAGGCAGAAGGCCGAGATGCGCCCAGGACCTGGGCAGTTCTGTTCCACTGACCATACTGTTTCAAAACAAAAATGTGGGATGGTTTCAACTAGGTGAATTCTGAAGGCTCTATTGAAAACTGCGTGCTGCTGCATAAATAACTAGCAATAAACAACCAATTTATCATACATTTATCCATCCCGTTAACACATTTATTTGATAAGCGCCTACTACATGCTAGTTACTATTCTAGGCATTTAAGATACTGACAGTGACCCCTGCCCTCACAGAGACGACTGTCTAGCAGAGGAGACAGCCATCGACAATAAGCATAAGTAAATAGGTAAACTACAGGATCGCTGAAAGGTGTTAAGTGCAGTGCGAAATAAAATGTAGGTCAGGGAGGGTCTGGGGGCACAGGTGCAATTTTAAATGAGATGATCAGGGTAGGTACCTGGGAAGGTGGCATGTGAGCCGAGAGGTGAGGGAGAAAGGGAGTTTGTCAAGCAGGTCTGGGGAAGGCAATCCAGGCAGGATGCGGACTAGGTGGTGTGAAAGCTGGTGGGACATGTGGTGGTTCAAGGAAGAGCAAACGGCCCGTGGGGGCCATCTGTGTGACCTCCTGCACCTCCTACAGTCAGAAATCCTGCAGTGTAGGAAACATGCTTACTTGCGGATAACCAGAATTCAAGAGTTTGGGTAGCAAAAGTCACCTCGGAAGACAAGTATGACATTTATGGCCGGGCCCACTCTATTATTTAGGAAGACAAGGCACTTGGTTAGCATGGGATGGCAGTTACTTTCATTTCATGTTCTCTACTTATTAATAGTTTTGTGAATTATCTTCTTTTTTTCCCCTTTTCTAAAATACATCATTTGGGAATGAAGATGAAGATGCAAAATTGCAAAAATATTCAATTTATGTGTTATTGTTAATTTGATCATGAGCAGGGTACCACCTTGTCCACACCTTAGCCATCATCTGGTTTCTCATCAGCTTTAGCACATCTTCCTTGGTATTTCCTCTAAGCGCATGACTAGAGCCATAGAGCGGCTACTGCAGCTCAGATTGTGTTATTTTTGTTTATAGTTCGTGGATAAACATTTGTTTTATTTACATTAATTTACAAATTATTTGTTGTATTCACCAAAATGTGAATATATTAATGTATTCATAATAATAAATAAAACTAGTTTTTTAAATCAGCTCTGCTTAATGCACTGAATGAAACATCAGAAATACTGGCTCAAGTTACACTCAGCTGTAGAATGTTGATGGGCTTCTCAGTGAGGCAGCTTTGTAAATACGAGTAGTTCTAGAGTATTTGATGTTGACCAATAGTCTTTATGTTGTAAGTGTCCTGATATGTGTATGTGTGTATGTTTTTCTGGTTGTGTCTAAACTTGCCTGATCATCACTACAATTTGAGAATGTAAAACATGATAATTCCCAGGCTGAACTTGAGAGTCACTGAATCTGAATTTGTGGGATGAGGACCCAAGAGCCTACTAAAAATACGTATCTCTATCTATATGCTCTGAAGACTACTCGTGAGGTTCAGGAATCATTGGTGTGATCTACTTTGTGATTACAGACAATATTGTATGTGTATAGTTCATAGTTTTATACTGTGGCACATCCACAATCCATTCCCTCTTTCCGTCTTTTATTCACCAATGATAAGTTGTAGACAGATACTTCTCCGGTCAATTCCTTCAACTCCTTTTGAGGGTGTTACAGCATATGAAAAGGAGGCCATGCTTCATGTGAATGTTATCATGCTGTCATCTTAATCACTTCTTTGTTAGCAGGTTGAAACACAGTTCTCTTTGAGTTCAGAAGTGAGAGTCAGGAAGATTTTTATAGTTCCCCTTTACTCAACCTTATACCCACTGTAATCTCATCTACCAAGAGAGTCTCAAGGCAAAATGTCAAAACACCTGAGGCTTCAGTCGCTTCCATGACAGCTTTGCCACATGGTCATACTTGAACATCTTTACTGATGTGGAGCTTGTATCTCAGGCGACCCATTTTGTCCCTTCTGTCAGTTCTGCTAAAGTGTTAAAAAGTCATTGTTAAAAAGTTTATCCCTATCTAATGAGCTGTGATCTCTAACATCCTGTCCATTCTCACAGGTTCTAGTTCTTTTACCATCTTGAATATACAAATCTTCTTTTCTCCAAAATGAAAATAGGTTTTCTTCCCCCCCCTACTCAAATTAAATAATACATAATAATTTTTTAAATGGCTATTTAAATAGGCAAAGAAGAAAATGAAAAACACTAATCTCTCCTCCATGAGAATAATCACTATAGTTATTAATAACCTATATAAAGGAGATTATACCAATTATACTTTGTAGTTTCAATTTTCACTAACTATCATGGAGATTTCCATTTCAATAAATGATATACATTATATTGATGCCTAAGTAATATTCCATTTTATAGAGTCTATTCTATCACTGTACTATTATTTAATTATTCCTTCCCATTTATGCATAGGAAGGGTTCCATCCCACCATTTTTTAACTTACATAGCAGTCTGATACACTGCACCTAGAAGTATGATTTCTGTTTCGAAGGTACACGTGTGTGTGTGTGTGTGTGTGTACACATGCACAGCATTCCTTTAAAACAGAAAAGCGACATTTCTAGGTTAGTTCATCAGATCTCTGTGCATACACATACACAGTCTTAGATAATATCCAGATACTTATACTACAGCCAATAGTGTTAAGAGTACCTATTTCTCCACCCTTGGGATTGATTTTTTTTTAAATCTTTCAATAAAGTGTTATATGGCAGTTCTGAGAAAGAGGGCTGTTGTTAGTGAGGAGTTGCTCCTACTACAATTTGCTAGCATGACCATCAGTGCTTCTTGTAACGATGCAAAACACGAGCTAAGGAAGGCGGCCTTCTTCCTCTAAACTGACTTCTTTTGAAGTGAATAAATATTTCATCTTAAAAGCACATTTCTGGTAATATAGCTTGAATAACGAAAGTAAACTACAATGCTCTGACTTTCTCTTGGTTTCAGGATGTATACTGAAGTTAAACAGAAACATAAATTTAATGTAAAAATTAGCTAAGGAGAGCAATGAAATTAAATAGATATCTAAGGCTATCATGGATTCTCCATACCAATGTGAATAAAAATAACCTGTTTTTGAGGTGAGGCTTAGAATCTCACCCCCCCTGTTTTGAGAGAAATCTTCTGCATCCGTGGATGTTTTGTTGCCCTTGTCTAGCTTGGATTAACACTTAGTCTACAGGCACAGACCTGATCATCTACATTTGCCCTCTTACAGCACTAAACTATGTTTTCTATCTTTATCTTGCATCTACCTACCACTTCAGCATTTTATTAAAAATAATAATAATAATAATAAGGGAGAAATGTGGGATTCACATATAAATCAAGTATAAAAATCAAACGAATATTCATATTTGACCTGATTGTTTATAGTTCATAATGCGTGATCAAAACCAAAAGTTTCTGTGATGACTGCCCTTGTACTGTTCATCATGTAAGAACTTACTCACTATGTAAGAACTTGTTCACCATGTAAAAATTTGTTCGGTATGCTTCAGAAGATTGGAGACTGTTGAGAATTAGGCTTGGGGTTGATTAATGATTGTGCATTGAGTCCCCTATACAGAATTTTATTGTTGTTAACAACCATTTGATTAATAAATATGAGAGATACCCTCTCAAAAAAAAAAAAGAAACAATTGGGAAAATTCACATTTTATTTATGGAAAGTCAAATAATTTCAGTAGAGAGAAAAACCCCAGAAGTTCACTTTTTATTGTCAAATTAAAATATTTGCCTATTCTTTACCTTTGTGAGGAAAGACTTATAATACGGCCCTTACTAAATGTATATGATGTACTTGAAAATAATGAAGAATGCTAATTATTATTAGATAATGGATCTCATACATTGTTCATGTTTTATTATGTTTATGTAATTATTACAACAGAAATTCACGTTCTATAACACATGTACTTCCAATAAATAAAAATATAGTTTGTAATAAAAAAAAATAACCTGTTTTCATAGAAATGAGGAGCTGGCCATGTTAACAAAAGAATTTTAAATGTTGTATTAAAAAGCCATTTGAGGGAGAAAATATTTCCAAAAGGCACATCTGATAAATGATTGTTATCCAAAATTTATGAAGTCTTAAAACTCAACAATAAGGAAACAAACAATCCAGCTAAAAAAAAAGTGCCAAAGACCTCAACAGATACCTCACCAAAAAAACCATACAGATGGTAAGTAAGCATATGAAAAGGTGCTCCACGTCACATGCCGTCAGAGAAGCGCAATTAAAATGTGACACCACCACACACCTATTAGAATGGCCTGAATCCAGGATGTCGACAACAAATGCCGGCAAGGCTGCAGAGCAGCAGGAGCTCTCCTTTGTTGCTGGTGGGCGTGCACCACGTACAGCAACTCTGGAAGCCTGTAGCGGTTTCTTACAAGACTACACACATCCTCTTATCATACAATCTAGCAATCCTTGGTGCTGAAGTACTGAAGGAGTTGAAAATTTATGTCCCTACAAAAACCTGCACATGGATGTTTACAGCAGCTTTATTCATGATTGTCAAAACTTTATTCATGATTGTCAAAGAATTCAAATTGACAATGTGTCAATAAATTAATTTGTTACATCCTTAAATAGGTGAATAGATAAATAAACTGTGGTACAACCAGACAATGGAATATTCAGTGTTAAAAAGAATGAGCTATCAAACCATGAAAAGATGGGGAGGACCGTACATGCATATCACCACGTGGAAGAAACTGATCTGAAGTGGCTCCACACTGTAGGACTTCAACTACACGAAACTCTGGAAAAGGCAAGACTATGGAGACAGGTAAAAGATCAGTGGTTGCCAGTGGGGGTGGGGAGGGGAGGGATGAATAGGTGGAACACAAGATTTTTAACGCAGTGAAAAGATTCTTTATGATACCATAACGATGGGTACATATTATCAAACATTTGTCCAAATCCACAGAGTGCAGGGTACCAGGAGTAAATGCTAATGTAAACTATGGGCTTTGGTGTGGCAATGTGTCAATAAATTAGTTTGATACACAGAAAATCAAAATTAATATAAAATACTTGGGCAGACCAATAATACATGAGGTGATCAGAGTAGGCATCGCTATGGAGATAAAATCAAAGCAGAAGGTTGAAGCTGGAGAGTTGAGTCTGTCGTGGGTCTCAAATTAGGAATGAAACATTTTAGAAAGAAGAAAATGTAAGAGATAGGCACTAGGAAAGACATAGTCTTATTCAAGGACCAGAAAGGAGACCAGCATGGCTATAGCACAAAGAGCAAGGGGGACAAAAAGCTTAAGGGGTGACTTTGGAAAGACCTACGACCACCATCCTAAGAGGAGGAGGAAGCCACTGAAAGCCGTTCAGCAGGGAAGTTACATGGCATATGTGTTAAGAGGTCAGTGTCGCTAATATACAAAAAAAAAAATGTATCGTGGAGCACAGTAGCAACAGGAAGACAGGAGACCACTACAGTGTTCCAGGCAAGAGGTTATGACAATGTGAACTGCAATGACAGCAATGACAGTGGGAAGAAGTAGGATTTTAACACATTTTGGAGGCAGTACCAACAAAGACATAATAATGGTCTGGGTTGAAAGAGACAGAGCAGGCAATGGTTTTGACAAGTAAACGGGGAAATCAGCAATGATTCACAGGTAAATGCTTGTTTTTACTAGTTTTATCTCACCACTAAGAACACAGGTCCCAAAGGGAACCACCATAAACCTCCCACCACTAAGTTTTTGAGGCACTTTCACTGTGATCATGTTTTAAAATTACCTTGGTTATCCACATCACTACTTGTTACTAGAAGATTTTAGTATGTCATGTAGTTCTGAGTATATATTAAATACAATCTCCTCTTAGCTTAAAAGTTACAAAGTGATGATTTTCTTGTAGAAGTGGCCACTTCCTTTTCCAGTAAAGTTTAATTTTTAAAATATTCTACTCAGGTTATTCACTTCATGTTGATCTTAATGTTATTCCTGGATATCCACTTTATAGATTATTTAGGAGTCTTTGTAAAGATGTAGATTTCCATATACAAACTTCTCTTTAACCATGTAAGATAAAAAAATCATTTGATACTCAATTTCACCGTGTTGAAGATCTTTCCACATATTCTTAAATTACTACTAATAAAAAGAGAGTAAGATTTTAACTTTCAACTTTTACCAAACACTTGGACATTTTGTTTATTTCTAAAAGTTTGTGAATGATAATTATCACTATGTAAATGAACTCCTATTTGGTTCTTTCTGAATTATTACTCTAATCAAGTCTTTAAGGGCCTTAGAAAAACATTACATAAACAACAGGAAGCCTCAAAGACGTTTGGACAGGAGGGATGGTAGGTATAAACAAATATAAACTATAACAATGTCTCCTTTTTAGGCCCTCCTAAGAAGGAAAAAATAATGCTATTATATTTATTTATATGGCCTGTTCAGCATGTTCTCCTCATGTCAAGAATTCAAATAAAAAGAATAAAGTTTGTTAAATTCTAGTGTTTTAGGGGACAGGACAGAAGGGAAAAGAAAGGCAAACTGATAAAAGCAGTCATTGCTCTGGCTACATCTAGGGAAAAGGTAAACGGAGCCCAGTTTGTCCAAAGGTAACTAAACAGGATTCAACCAATTCCTTGAAAATTACAAACTGTCACAACTCACTCACCTCATATGAAATAGATCATTTATAAAGCCCTGTAACTATTTAAAAATCTCTGGGCCAAAAAGGAAAACATCTTTTCCCAAAAGGATTTTCCAGACCCAGACAGTTTTGCTAGAGAATTCCACCAAACATTTAAAGAAGAATGAATACCAATTCTGGGTTGTCTTTTGCAGAAAACAGTAGACAGAACATGTCTAAATTCATTTAAAAAAGACAGTATTACTCTGATAGTAAACTAAAGATAGTACATAAAAGGAAACTATAAAACAATATTCCTCATGAATACAGATGCAAAAATCTTTACTAAAACTTTAGCAAATACAGTTCAGTGATGTATAAAAGGAATTATACACTATGACCAAATAGGATTTATTTCAGGGGAGCAAGGCTGGTTCAATATCTGAAAATTAAACAACCTACACTACTAATAGGCTAAAGAAGAAAATCACATGATCTAATCAATCAATATACAAAATACATTTGATAAAACTCAATAACCACTCATAATAAAAACATATTCAAAAAAACAGGAATAGAGGAGATTTCCTCAACTTGGCAAAAAACATCTATAAAACTCTATAGCTATCACCCCACTAATGGTGAAAGCCTGAATATTTTCCACTTAAGACAAGAGGAAGGCAAGGACAGCCACTTTCATCACTCTTATTCAACACAGTACTACAAGTTCTAGTCAATGCAACAGGCAGTAATGCAAGGAAAGGATATAAGAAGCGCAGAAATTACAAAGGAAGAAATAAAACTATTTGCAGGTGATATAATTATCCCATAACAAATCCCAAGGGCTCTACAAAAAATGAAACAAAACAACACAAACCCTCCCAGAACTATTGAGTTCAGCAAGATCACAGGATACAAGATAAACATACAAAATTAAATAAGATTCTATACTAGCAATGAACATGTAAACAATGAAATTAAAAATATGATACATTTACAGTTGCTCCAAAAAATGAAATAGGTGTAAATCTAACAAATTGTGTACAGAACTCATATGTTGAAAACTATAAAATGCTGATAAAAGAAAAAAAGATTGAAATAAATTAAGAGACATATTATATTTATAGATTGGAAGACTCGGCACAGTAAAAAGAAGTTTGTTTTCTCCAAATTGCTATACAGGCTTCACACAATTCCCATTAAAATACCAACAAGATTTTTTGTAGTTACTGATATGATTTTCCTAAATTGATATGGAAAGGTAATTTTGAAAACAAAAAATAAAGTGGGATGCATCAGTCTACCCAATTTCAATACTTACTATATAGCTAAATAATTAAAAACTCTGATGTTGGCTGAAGGATAGACATAGGTGAATGAAAGAGAATAGAGAATCCTGAGACAGATCTATGCAAATATGTTCAACTGATTTTTGACAAAGTTGTAAAAGTAGGTTAATGGAGGAAGGACAGCCTTTTCAACAAAGTGCTAGAGCAATTAGGCATGCTTAAACTAAACTAACTTAAAATGGATCATCACTTAAAAGTAAAATGCAAAACTATAAAAATTTTAGAGAAAAACATAAGGGAGAAAATCTTCATGACCTAGGGCTAAACAGAATTCTTATAATGGACACTAAAAGCATGTTGCATAAGATAAAAATTGATAAACTGGATTTCATAAAAATGAAAAACTTCTGCTCTGTGAAAGAACTTGTTAAGAGAATAAAAGGACAAGCTACAGAATGGGAGAAACTATTTTGAAACCATATATCTGACAAAGGACTAGTATCTAGAATATACAAAGAACTCTAAAAACTCACCAGTAAAAACAAACAGAATTAGATGATTCAACAATTAGAAAATTAGCAAATGCCATGAATAGATATTTCAATGAAGAGGGTATAGGTGGCAATAAGCACATGAAAAGATGTTCAACATCATTAGTTATTACAGAACTGTAAAATAAAACCATAATGAGATGTCACTGCATACCTATCAGAATGTCTAAAAAAATAGTGACAACACCAAAATGCTAACAAGGATGCAGAGAAGCTAGGTCACTTACACAGTGATGGTGGAAAGTAAAATGGAACAGCCACTCTAGAAAACAGTTTGGCAGTTTCTTAAAAAATTAAACATGCAGTTACCATATACATATAATTGAGATATGGATTCCCTGGGCATTTATCCTAGAGAAATGAAACTTAGTCACACAGAAACCTTTACATAAATATTTAGGTCAGTTTTATTCATGACAACACAAAACTGGAAACCACCAAGATGTCTTCGATGGTTAATCAAACTGTGGTAATCGATAACACAAATGTACTACCCAGCAAATAAAAAGGAATGAATTGCTGACACACACAACACCTGGGGTGACCCTCCAGGGAATTAAACTGAGTGAAAAGAGCCAATCCCAGAAAGTTTCATGTATGATTTCACTTATATAAACTTCTTGAAAGTCACAGAAAAAACAGATTAATGGTTAACAGGCACTAAGGAGGGTGGAGGGGACAAGGAGATGGTGGACAAGTGGCTGTGCCATGAAAGGGAAACACAGGCAGGCCTGTGGTGATGGAAACGCTCTGCATCTTAACTATCAATGCCAATATTCTGTTTGTCACATGGTACCATAGTTTTGTAAGACATTACCAACTGGGGAAAACTGGGTAATGGTTACACAGAATTGATCATTGCTTATAACTGCATGTGAAGCTACAGTGATCTAAAATTTAAGTTTAATTCAAAAAAAATAAGGTAATAATTATTTATGTACTTTATGCTTTAAAATAGAAATGTTGAAAAGATTCTTTGAGTTAAAAAAAGACTCCTTAAGTACAATTAAGTTCTTAGCCAGTGCAAAAAGAAAAAATAGCAACATAAAAAAATAATTTGCAGACTGTTTTGAAAAGCAAGGTTGTGGATATAAGACCAATCTATATACAGAAATCAATTGTGTTAGAATTAGAAAACAATTAGAAAAGCCACTTAAAACAGACCATTTATAATAGCACCAAATAATATAAAAAACTTTAAATCTAATCAAAGATGTAAAAGACCTTTATAATGAAAATTACAAAACAGTGTTTACAGAAATTAAAGAAGACCTAAATAAATGGAAAGATGTAGTACATTCACTGATTGTAAATTCCATGTTATTTACATGTCAATTCGCCACAAATTGACTTATGGATTCCATGCAGTCCCCATCAAAATGACAGCAGGTTTCTTGGTGATTTTTGTGTGTGTGGTAAGTGACAGATGATTTTTTTGGAAATGCAAAGGATTCTGTGGAAAAGCGAAATACCCAGAATATCCAATGCAAATCCGAAGAACAGAAACAAAGCTGAAGGATTAAGTAATAGACACAAAGACTTGTTATAAGGATGTAATAATTAAGAGAGTGTGGTTTAGACCTACAAGAGACATAGAAAATGGAACAGAATAGAGAGCCTAGGAACAGACCCACACATACAGATTTGCTTGATTTATGACAAGGTGCATCTACAATTCCTTGGGGAAATGGTCTTTTAAAAATGGTGCTGGGTCATCTGGATATTCATATGTAAGCAGAAGGGAAAAAAAGGAACCCTTGCTTATCTCACACTCCTCGTACAAATTAGAGATGTATCACAGAATGGAGGCAGATAATAAACCTTCTAGAAAAAAATATGGAGGATGGCTCTTTAAGCTTTAGGGTAGAGAAGGATGTATTAAGAAGAACACAAAATAAGAACTAACCATAAAAGATTAATAAAGTGGCTTTACTGAAATTGGGAATTTGTGCTCATTAAAAGAAACTAGTAAGTGAATGAAAAGCTATGCCGAAGATTTGGAAAAGGTATTTATTTGCAATACATGTCTCTGACAAAACTCCTACTAGAATGTTCATAGTAGGGCCATTCATAATAGCCCTCATCTAGACACTGCCCAAATGCCCATCAACAGAATAGACAGTGAAATCACGGTATGTCCCTTCAAGGGACTATTGCACCTCAGTGAGAATTAACTACAGCTACAAGCAACACGGAGGAGTCTACAAAGAGGACACTGAATGACAGAAGCCAGAAGCTCAACAACAGACAAAACTAATCTGTATTGGCCTTTGAGCATGAGGTGGCAGGGATGGAACATACAGGAAGCTTCTAAGTGTGGCTTGAAACATCTGTCCTACATCTTCAGCTGGGACTTGGTTCCATGCTGTATGTACCCAGCTGTATACCTAAAAGTCTGTGCACTTTACTGCATAGAGTTATACATCAATAAAATAATAAATTAAAACAGAAACAAAATTAATAAATTAGATAATTATCTAAATGACTTCCTCATTAAAATAGGGATAGTAAAATAACCTTCAAGACAAACTGAGTGAGCATGCATGCTGATTATGGGGTTTAAGCTGAACAAAGTATGATTAATTTCATCAATTAGTTTATTACTCAGCTGAATAGTGCTTGTCAATTTTAAATTTCTGTCCAAGTTATATGCTGTTAAATTTATATTCAAAACTGGCTGAAGACCGAAAACATAAGGAATACCGATACTAAAGTACATGTTATTGGAAATAAAAATGGTAGTAATTCTGAATATTTTCTTCACTGTCAGATCTATAAACTGCATCCATCTGACCACAATTCTTTCCAGGCACATCAAGATGCCACAGTACTTCAAATATCCATGTTGAAAAGAGAAAATTAAATGACAACACATTTAATCTGCTTTTTAAATTTATTAAAAATGGAGATTATTCACTCTACTTATGTATTTGTGAGGAAGTGTTTTCAATTAGATGCCTAAAACATCATCATTTAAAGACCAAATGCAAATATTATCTGTAATAAACCAGTTGATTCTCTTTTTTTAAAAGCAAGTATCTAACATATCCAAAGTAAGGTAGAGGAAAGCAATTGCTGGTCTGTGTTTGCTGCTTTAATGTGCAGTTAATTTCAAGGTGACTTTTCATATGTAGTCAGTAACCAAATCAAACTATTATCATTTAAAAAATCTGTCAACAAAGTATGTGTCTTACATAATTCAAATAGCAGGGAGAATTCAAGCTTGGACAAATTTGTGAAGAACACAGCTTTTAGCCGTCAAAAGAACAAAGGTGTTCAGACATAAAACATACATTTTTATCTTTAGTGAGAGGTGAAATCTGAAACCTGTGCATTAAAAAATAGTTCCAACTACTGTACTTGAAAAGACTAAATTGAGTCAGTCCTCAGGAACATGTAAGTTATTTGAACTCTTAGCTACATTTATATTGGGATACATTACAGGGTATTTCTTTTCAGCATCCCTCCAGTTCTTGGCAAAAATGTTTATGAATGAGCGTTTGTATGTATCGGTACACGGTTAAACCTCAGTTACAAATATTTTTCAAGAGCTGCATAAAGATTTAAAAATGCAGCAAAGCTATGAAGAGCAAGGACTTTTTAGGAACTTTTAAACTATAAACAGAAGAGTACGTGTCTTGGGAGATTTTTCTCCTCTTGTAGTAAGATCTTAAAATATTTATTTCCAAATCACTAAATACAAATAGCACTGAATGCAACTTAAACAAAAAACAAAAACACTGAATCTCCAGAAAGCTCAGGCTATCAGACCAACAGAATCAGCATTTCTTCTCTACAGCAATAAACAGCTTGGGGGAAGAGCCCAATTAACACAGGACATGTTGTAACAGGTTGATTCAACTCTCATCAGACTGATGGGTGATGGCTATTAAAAAGGTTTTTTCTTTTGAACCAGGAGAAGTAACAGGTGACAGATGGAAAAGGCAAAACAAAGCAAATGCACATGGAAGAGAGGAGCTGGACAAGGATGAGCTACAGATCCTCTGACAGGAGTCAAGCCTACACCGAAGTTCAGAAAGTTAGAAACAGTTACAGGAAGCCACTGCGGGAGCAAAGGAGAATGGGTGGTGGGCAAAAAGTCTCCAGTAATCTCTAACATAACCAGGTCTGGGATGAAAGGCTGTCCTAACAGTTCTGGTGCAGTAGTGATTACAGGGGATGGGCAGAGCAATACTAGTTGGATGTGAGAAAATCTGTCCCTTCGTTTTCATTCCCACTACATAAACCCTTTCATTTCCAAATAACTCCTACCTGAGCTATGCAGCAGTCTCCTAAGTGGTCACACCTCCACCTTCTCACCTTCTGTGCCACTTCCACAATAATTATCTTAAAACATTGCACACAATCCTCTTCCCATTCCTGCAAATCACCACCTCAGAGAAATATGTGGTGGTTCTACCATGATGAGATGAAGCCTGTTCCTATGTTAATAGCCAAGGTCAACCACAGTGTGGTCACTGGCTACAGTCTGAAATGCAGTGCGTTGTCAGGGAGAGAGATCTGGATTTGGATCTAGGGGACCTAGAAAACAGTCCCAGCTTTGTGCCCTTTGGTATGTCACCTGACCTCGCTGAGCCTCGGGTTCCTTATCTGTGAAACAGAAATGTAAGTGATACTTAGATATTATGTTAAGATGATGCTGATGACTTTACTAGTAATAGTTAGCATCTGTAGAGGGCTTAGTAGGTGCCAGCCACTATGCTAAGCAGTTTACATGAATTAGCCATTAAAGTATTATGGATACTGTAAAATACTACAGAAATGCTAATTGTTCTTTTCTAAATTCTCAAACCATCTGTTACTAAGGCAGTTTAGAATCTTAATTGTGGTAATGTATCTGTAAAAATGTACAAAATTTTTACATAGCATCTTATCTCCTGTCTTTGGCTTCCATTTCCTTGGCAAGGATGGCCAAATCAAGTAATTGCCTACTCTGAAGACCATTAATCTTCGTGGAAGCGATTTGAGAAAAACAGAATAGATACTCTTCTAATAGCAGAAGCTGACCACTTAGCATCTTCTCTACTCATAAGTATCTTTCCTTACTCTATTCATCTTCTTGCTCCAAATGCCGCTGAGTCAAGTTACTTGATATGAGCGGTGGCTCTGAAGCCCTCGTAAGACATGTGGGGTAATAGAAAGAAAATAGAGAAGAGACAACATTCTCCATAGAACTAGGAGTTCTGAAAGTGGTGTTTGCAGCTTAAACGAGCTGTGCTACCTTTGAGGTCAAACCTGGGACCTCAGCAAGGCAAAGGCCATCAATGTTTTATATGTAGCTATCTCTCCAGTGCAGGAATCAGTTTTTGACACTTATAGGCATATAAAATAGATTGAGTTAATGAAGTGATGCTCTTCAAATATAAGTTCTTGCATGGAGCCCATGTGAAAATGTCACAGAAATGAAGCAAATGTATCCATGGTCCCCAGGCTGAAGAAACATTTATGGATGCACCCTATCTAGAATGCTTTATTTGGTATTCTTTATCATGTCTTGCATTAGCAGGCAATGAAGGTATTGACGTGTTAGGCAGGGATGGTAAACACACAGCATGGTGGCTGCTTCTGTTGAGGTAATCGCTGCTCATGGGCGGCTGCCTTCTCCGTGCGTGCGGAGTCCCCAGGCGCTGGAGGGTCCTTCCCCCACAGCCCTCCCGGCAGCAGCTGCATCTGCTGAGCTGAACACTGTTTCTGTGCTCCCTCACTGAAGGCAGCAGCACACTGAAAACTGGCTAATGGCCGCTTGAGAGCAAGAAGAGATAAAAGTTATGCAAACATGACTGCTCCTTAATGAAGGACCACTGAAGAAAAGTTTTGTGTCATCAATATTATGCAAAAACTGAATTAACTACTGAGAAATTATTTTCTCATCTCCTGCTATGCAAAAATAAACTTAAGAATTCTTCACTTCAAGCTAGCTTTCATGGACGTACACATGCATGTTTCACAGGAAGCCCCTGGTACTGCACTGACCCAGCTTTACCGATGGCCACAGTTTGCTTGCAAGGTTGGTTCCCAAAGCAGGAAAAGAAAGTCTGAGTGTATATGGGTTACCTGGGTGAGCGGGGATACATTTTAGATAGCATAGTTTTACATATACTATATTTGGATATTTCAGTTTTGCTAAAAGCAAACAAAAAAAATGATACGAAGATACAGCTTGCTTTTCATTTCTTAATCTATATTAGACTATCCTTAATAACAAGCTTTGCTGTTTAGCAGTGTCCCACGTATGTTTCCTGGGCACTAGGTAATCTACTCTGTTTTCTCTCAACTTCCCATAAATCAGTTTACTTTCAACAACTCTGCTCAAGCCATTCTATAACCAAACACAAATAGAAAATAAGATTTCATTTCCAGGGAGAATCAAACTCTAAATATGACAAAGCAGATAAATAACTGTTGGCATTAGTATTAACAATTTTTTGATCTTTTATGAGTTAGGATGCATGAAAAAGTCCTCAGAAAGGGTGGCCTTGGTAAAGCAATGTTTTTGGTTGGTGGAAAATTATCTTGAAACTTAGAAGAATCAAATTGTTTTAAAAAAAAGTACTGTCTCTCTCTGCATATATAATTAACTCAACACTGCCAAATATATAATCATTTATAGTACATTTTGGCATTCCAGAAAGACAAAGATAGTATCTTGTATTTATTTTGCATAATGCCCAGGGCAATGCTATGCAAATGAAGTGGCTTAAACCACAGGAATTGATGTTGACAGTGATGACTTTTATACAAAGACAGAAAAAACTTCTGGAATCAATTAATTAAAAAGCTCTGTTAACACATTAGCCACCACCCTCCCCACATAAAACTAGCCATAAAGACTGTTACAATTATCTTCACCCCATGTATAGTTTTGGCATTCATAAAAAGATGTTATCATTACCAACTTTTAAGTAAAAGTTATCTAACAAATACTTATATGCCTGATCACTTTTTATAAAGTATTTTTTATATTTAAAATATATGTACTAAAAACTATCACAGCTCTTCAAGTAACAAAAACATAATGTCACCATTTGTAGCCAGTATAGTGTCTAGTGGAAGACAACGACACAAAGCATCTGGGGTCATGCTGTAAATTGCATAACATACTGTACTACCGCTTCGTGTATGCAGGCACAAAGATGAGAAAGCAATGGAAAAAATGGAAATGAGATGCTACATCAGCTATATCATTTACCTACCTATGGTACAGCAGCTGAGTCTAATTCCTAAAAAAATCCCTTGGCAGTATACTGTTATGTTAAGCCAGATCAATGCTTGCATTTCATTCATATTTCTGTGATTTCTGGTGAAACTTTATTATTGATATTTCAGGATTACTGTGTAACACAATAGATACTTTACTTTCATTAGTTATTGTATTTTACCCATATTTTTACCATATTACAGATGAGGAAATTGAGATGCAGATAATGTTAGCTTGCTCCTGATTATGTTAGTACAAGTCAGCTTTAACCACATTGACACTATCTTCACAGATGAGATTAGATCAGTATGTGCAATAAAATAAAATACTGAATCAAAGTAATTATTATATATACAGTATTTGTTAGTGTTCATTGGGACCTAAGGATGGATGTATTTAGAATTTAGAACAAAACAAAATTCTACTCAATTCAAAAACAGAGAAAAACACTCTTAAGATTTTATTTACAGAAAGCTGTAAAGATACCTAGTAAAGAAGAAAATATTAATACATACTGAATTATTAATATGATGTAGGTTTTCCACATTTGAATTATTAATTTTTAAAGGTTATTTCCATTAAAGTATGAGAAATAACACCCCTAAATGTTTTAAGTAAAGGCTTATAATGTTTCTCTTGGGTAATGTTACTAAGTGATTTTAAGATCTCTGTAATTACGGTCATCTTTATCTATTTTTACTGTCTTAAAGGAGAGCTGAATCGGTATCATCCTGGACAGCTGCAGCAAACCTCTTAAAAAGATGAATTTCCCAGACCTCCTCAGCAACCTGCTGTAGTAATGAGTGATCCTTGTAATCACATTCTGGTCTGAATCCTACCACAACACTCCTTGCTCTAAGTTTTCATGAGGCAGGAGCTATCCTGATTTACCAGAATGAACAAAATTATAAATACCTCCTCATAATGTGTGCTTGACAGTACATGCATACATTATTTCTAATATAAATGACAGTAATAGCGGTTTCCTCAAAAGATACACTTTATGTATCTTTTTGTTCAGTGACTAAATGTTATCTTTCTCTGTAACAGAGGTAGTACTTATTAAATCATGTTGGGAAGTATTTTATTTTCATAGCATTTACATCATTGTTGGAAATTGGGAAAGCAGGAAGAGACGATAAAAATGGTTTCAAACTTAATTTTTCTAAGTTCCATTTATTTTTCTTAGAGTAACATGTTTTAGGATAGTTTTCAAATTGTGTGTGATTTAAATTTAGTGGATAAAGAGGAACATTTAAAAACAATGAAATTAGAAAATAATAAAATAAAAATATAATAAAAGCAAATAGCAAGTGTAATATCGTTTCTTGAAACTTTGGTTTTAGTTAAATGTATTATGCCCATGTCACAATATAAAATATATTTCCTGCTGAGGGCCATGATCAACAGTTTGAAAGCCACTGCTGAATGAATACATAGAAGCAGAGAGAGAGATGTGCGGTTTTTCTCAATATTTCATATTTTGATGGATAATAACAAGAAACAAAAATTGTAAGACATTGAAGAAACTGGAAAAGATTAAAATAAATGGAAAGATATTCCTTGCTTATGGACTGGAAGAATACTGTTAAATTGTCTATAATATCCAAAGCAATCAACAGATTCAATGCAACCCCTATCAAAATTGCAATGGCATTTTTCACAGAAACAGAACGAACAATCCTATAATTTGTGTGAAATCACTAAAGGCCCTGAACAGCTAATGCAATATGGAGAAAGAACAAAGAGGGAAGCACCACACATCCTGATTTCAAACTATATTACAAAGCTATAGTAATCAAAGTAGTAATGGTATTGACATAAAAACAGACACACAGATCAATGG
The DNA here is from genome assembly GCF_040802235.1 of Manis javanica. Classification (NCBI taxonomy): domain Eukaryota; kingdom Metazoa; phylum Chordata; class Mammalia; order Pholidota; family Manidae; genus Manis; species Manis javanica. The sequence continues at coordinate 12,004,387 of NC_133164.1, forward strand.
AATAGACTAAAGAACCCAGAAATAAACCTATGCATGTATGCAACTAATTTACAACAAAGAAATCAAGAATATACAAAGGAAAAAGGATAATTTCTTCAGTAAATGGTGCTGGGAAAACTGCACCATTTCTTCAGTAAATGGTGCTGAGAAAATTGGCTAGCCATGTGTAAAAGAATGAAGCTGAATCACTATCTTATACTATGCACAAAAAGCAAGTCAAATGGATTAAAGACTTGAATATAAGACCTCAAACCATAAAACTCTTAGAAGAAAATAGAGGGGGTAAACTCCTTGACATCAGTCTTGGCAATGATTTTTTGTATTCAACACCAAAAGCAAAGGCAACAAAAGGAAAGATAACAAATGGGACTATATCAAAGCAAAAAGCTTCTGCACAGCAAAGGACACCATCAACAAAATGGAAAAGCAATCTATGGAGTGGTAGATAATATTTACAAATCCTATGTTTGATAAGAGGCTGATAGTTAAAATATATAAAGAACTTATATAACTCAGCAGAAAAAAGCCAACAATAAACAATACAATTAAAAATGGGCAGAGGACCTGAAGAGACATTTGTCCAAAGAAGACATACAGATGGCCAAAAAGTACATGAAAAGGTACTCAACATCATTTATCATCAGGGAAATGCATATCAAAATCACAATGAGACATCACTTTTTACCTGTTAGAATGGCTATTATCAAGTGTTAATGAGAATGTGGCGAAAAGAGAACCCTTGTGCATTGTCAGTGGGAATGTAAATTGATGCAGCCACCATGGAAAACAGTATGGAGGATCGTCAAAAAACTTAAAAACAGAAGTACCATATGACTTAGCAATTCCACTTCTGGGCATTTTTTCAAAGAAAATGAAACCACTCCCATGTTCACTGTAGTATTATACACCTAAGCCAAATCCCAAGAGTCTGTTGGTGGATGAATGGATAAACAAAATGTGGCACATGGCATACAAAGGAATATTATTCAGCCGTAAAAAAGAAGGAAGTCCTGACGTTTCAGACAATATGGGTGGACCTTGAGGACATTATGCTAAGTGAAATAAGTCAGATAAAGACAAATACTGTATGATCTCATTTATATGTGGAATCTTAACAACTATAACAAACTCATAGATTTAGAGAACAGATTGGTGGTTGTGTGTGGGTGGATGTAATGGGTGAAGGTGGTCAAAAGACAGAAACTTCCACTTATAAGTTAGTCATGGAATGTAATGTACAACATGGTAACTACAGTTAATAATACTGTACTGTGTATTTGAAAGTTGCTATAAGAGTAAGTCATAAAAGTTACCAAAAGGAAAAAATCTGTAACTATTGTGATACCTGTTGACTAAACTTATTGTGGTGATCATTTTGCTATATATATATATATATACACATCAAATCATTATGTTTCATGAAAAATAACACTCCTAAATGTTTTAAGTAAAGGTTTCTGGTGTTTCTCTTAGGTAATGTTACTAAGTGAAAAAACCTAAAACTAACACAATGTTGTATGTCAATTATATACAAAAATACATATTTTTTTAACCTATAAAAATGATAAATCACCGTATTTCTCCCTAAAATACCAATTTTGGTATGTTTTCAAATCAAACATATTAAGAAAACATATTTGAGAAAACAAAACATATTAAGAAAACACATAAGGGACAGCAAAAAACAAAAACAATTTACCCAATTCAGTGAATACATTTCAGCATTTTGAGTAAAAAGAATGTATAATTTACAAGTGCACTTAATTTACACACTATAATCTATTTTAAATAGCTTATTCAGATAGTTTTCAGCAATGTGTGGTAAGTACATTTCATACGTAAAGGAACAAAATACATCAAACTTCTGAAGACTTCCAAGGTTGCTTTCTGAGTAGAGTTCCCAAACCATTACTTCAACACAGTATGCTATTGATATTTGATTCAGATACCCAAAAACCTTATTCTGACTCACAGGCTTAAGAAAATGGTATTTCATAGCAGTGACCTTTGATTTAAACTGAAATTCATTAAAAATCAGGCCAATGTAGGTGTTTTTTATTAGAGCTTTCCTACAAGAATAAAAATTGAAATAGTTGGAAATACTAGGTTCAATATTTCCAGAGGTTTCAATCTTTTAGAAGTATAAAGTTAAATCTATTTAAGCAGTATTCAGTATATACCATGTTAAAACCTACCAACTAGAGATGTTCTTTTTAGATATTTTGAAAACCTTAAACTTTGCCTATTTATATTTTATGTATACACTTTACTACAATTCAGATGTCTAAAATCATAGCACTACCATTACCATATTCTACTAAAAGGCTCAGTGTGATCTGATAAAGCCTAAAGGTATGTTCAAGAAACTTAACTTGTCTCTCAGGCTGAGAATAATTTTTAATAAGATGAACTACAACTGTCAAAGTAACAAAAAGGCAAATATATATATGGTGTATTTTTACACACCATGAGAAAATCATTATGTATTTCGTATGAAAATACTCTCTCTACATTTTTAGTCTTCTCTTTTGTCTCTTACTGGTTTTATCTTGTGTTAAAGTCTACTCATATTCAAACTCAAACATTTTTCCAAAAAAGCGAAGAGTATTTACAATTCTTTTTATGCCATAGGCCAGGAAAATAGAAGTATATAAGAAAACAGTAGGTAAGGACAGATGGAGAGAAATAGATAACAGGGAAAAGTTGAAATAGAAGCAAAGGAAACCCTAGAGTGGAATCACACATCCTTCCCCAGGGGGTTAGGTTCCAAGACAATGGCTAAGAGAAAACTAAAATCAAAGTTGTGCTTGAAACAAGAAATCCTTTAAATTAAGTATAGTGTACATGTTTATGGAAGGCTCACTGCTTAGAACTATGCATAAATGTATTGATCTGTGTGTTTTAGTGTGCTATGTGTAATGTCCTAGAAGATGGCACACAGAACTAAAACAGAAATCCGACTTCGGTGACTCTTCCTGTTGGTTGTGTCATCTAGAGACATTTTGTCAGCTCTTTCACCTCTTCCTTAATATTTATCTAGTAATTAATTACCAGAAGTTATCCTGAAGGAAAGCTAGAAAGTCAACATCATGCCTATTTCTCATTCAGTAGCCAGATTCATCACCTTTCAAACCATCCATCCATTCGTTTTTGTCAGAGGATTTATCAATACACGGGGCAGCTCATAGCTTCTGTCCATGTGCCGTAGAATGGCTGGCTATTTAAATTATTTTTACCCCCTCTCCCTTTGAAACAAAAAACATTATAATGATGCCTCTGATTGTACATATTATTGATACAATTATCACCAAATCTTAACTAGACAAGATTTGCAGGTCACAGGCTGCTGATTCTTTGAGGTTCATACTAAATCTTACTCATCACTCCAACCTGACAGAGGTGATCACAGAATGCAAGAGCATCTACTCCATCTGCAAAAGCAACTTAAAAGATTCTAATTCTGAAATGACAAAAAGGACACTACTATATCATAATGTTCTAATTTTACAATGCAGCGGAAAAAAGTTTCTCTTTCAGGAAGAAACTTTGGACTTGTGGCTATTAGGCTCTATACCTTGGAGGCCCAGCTTTAATTACAGTTTTGGTTACTGCAGAATCAAACTAGGGAAGGATGTGTTTTTGGAAGAAGGAATGGTGTCAGCATCTGGAAATTTAACTTACTTGGGACAAAAATCATTTGATGTGTTCCCCGGTTGTGGCTTCAAGACACCAATGTGTTGTGGGTCACGATCTGTGTATAGCAACTGGCAATCTGTGTCATTTTAGTATAGGCTTTTATGGCTACTAATTATGAGAAGAAGTGCAAACAATCAGTTGGGTCCCTTAAAAGTGATCACTGAAATGATACAGAAATATTAATAATAGTAAACAAAATAGTAACTTATTCACTTTGGGTAGTGCAACTCAGCCACCCTTTTCCAATTCTTTCCCAGTCTTAAAATACTCTGTGCCTTCTAGTCTACTGCAATGAGTGAAGTCTCCTCTACACAACTTACAGATCAATCCTTGGCTATATTCAATTCTGATTTCTATTCTTTGCCCTATCCATTTGTTTCTCTCTCTCTCTAGTCTGTTCAGTAGACTGCATCTACTCTGTCTCTCTAGTCTGTTCAGTAGACTGCATCTACTCTGCAAATCTGAACTACACAGATGACCCTGATTCTTTATTTATAAACTGAACTTTCAGTCTTTATTCAAATACTCTAATTATTTATAAGGTGCACCTATCTGGATGATTGCCATGTTCAAAGACAAACACATCCCTCCAGCAATCTCCCCATAATCCTATTCACTCATGTTAAAGATGTCAAGGTTACCTCTGCACTTTCCCTCTGACTCTCCTACTAAATTTAATCCATTTGTTAACATTATTTGCATCTATTCATTCCTTTCTGTTCCTACAGACACCAGGCTAACTCAGAATCTTAATACTTCATATAGAAATTAGATGATCAGTTTCACAGCTGTTCCTGACTCTGGTATATTGTCCCTAAGCCATCTATCATATCACCAGTATATTTTGATCATAGTCCTTGACCCCAAGATCAAGTCCGAAGTTTTAACGTTCTATAATTTAGCTTTCCAGTTTTTAGACTTAACTCCTCTCACACTTCTTTATAAATTCTTAGTTTAGCCAGTCTAGTCTATTGAACAGCCAACAACATACTCTGTGCACTTCTCATGCCATTTCCCCCATCTGGAGGACACTGCTCCTGATTAAATAAGGTTCTTACTAAACTTTACCTCCTCCCTCATTGCCCCCACTACACAGACGTATTCTCAGGGAATGTCAGAGTTGAGTTGAAGGGAGATCATCTACTCCATCTGCAAAATGGGATTTAAAGAATCATCTCCTCTACCTATACAATTAAAATGTTTGGGGGAAACTGAGGTCAAAGGACAATAAACATACTCTTTTTTCTGAATGCTAGTTTTATTCCATACGTTTTTCTTGATTGTTTCCCACGTACCAGTTGCTGTACCAGCCAATGGGATTGGAGTTGAATCAGCAAGATCGATTGCATGTGTATCAAGCAGATAAACTTTGATGAGTGATACAAGAGGGACATTCAGGTTGCCACTGATGTCTGAAGTACACATGGTGAGGACAGGGGGAAGGCATGAAGTTAATCTAGTGTGGAGACAGGAAGGCTAATTCAGTTTGGAAAGACAAGGAAGCCTCCCCTGAGGAGGCAATCTTTTAAGCAGGAGTGAGTGAGTAGGAATTAACTGCAAAAGACCTAGGAGGAGAGCCTAGGCACTTTCAAGGAACTAAAAGAAGGTCAGGTCGGGGTGCTGGAATCTAAGGGACAAGGAGGGTTGCAAGAGGTGAGGCCAGAAAGACAGGGAGGGACCCAGGTATGCTGGGCCTAGGAAGGTCACGTTGAAGATTTTTGGTCTTCTTCCCAAGAACAACAGGCCTTGGATAGTATGTTCCAGAATATTTCAAGTTGGGACCATGGTTTAACCTGGGAGGAATGGGACAAGTAATTATGAAATGAAGAATTCTAGTTTTATTTCAGTTGAAATATTTTCTATATCCCTTTCCTCCTTGTGTGTTATGATCTCATCCAAAGTTAAAAAAAGCAAGCATATGAATCATTATTATTATTTTATTACCATTTTTTAAATGTATTTTCTTACAGCTTTTTTTTTAGTTTTTGGTTATATAGTTGTGCTCATATAGTGTAATAATTTTGTATCTTGTTTTGTCCACTTCAAAAACATTTCCTCAAACTGTTGTAAACTTCCTAAGTAAGTCTTTTATGACTACCTATTTCTGTGGGAGATATAGCAAGTTTACTGGTTGAATATTTAAGTTGTTTTAAAATTTCCATTATTATCTATAATGCAAATGGAATTACCAGACTAAAAGGTATGTTATTTATTTTTTAAAAATTGAAGTATAGTTGATGCACTTCAACTATACTTGAAGTATATAAGAAATATAAGAAATTTGTAAGAAACAATCTTGTATTAGTTTCAGTTATATAACTGGTTTACCAGTTACCCACACTATTAAATCCTCACCCCAACTAATGCAGTTACCATCTGTCAAGATAGAAATCTGTTACAGAATCATTGGCTGTATTCTCCATGCTGTACTACCATCCCTGTGGTCATCTTATATTATGACTGAGAATTTTTGTGTCCCTTTACCCCCTTACCCTCCACACCCACCCACCTCAGCCCCTCCCCCTTGGTAACCACCAGTCACTTCTCAGTATCTATGAGTCTACTGTTGTTATGTTCCTTTTGTTTTTCTTTTTTAGATTCCATGATTAAGTGAAATCATATGGTATTTGTCTTCCTCTTTCTGGCTTATTTAACTTAGCATAATACCCTCTAGGTCCAGCCGTGTTGTCACAAATGGCAGCTTTCTTTTTTATGACTGAATAATATTCCATTGTATATATGTACCACCCCTTCTTTATCCATTCAACTACTGATGGACACTTCGGTTGCTTCCATATCTTGGCTATTGTAAATAATGCAGCAAAAAACATAGGGGTTTATTTATTTTTTTGGATCAGGGATTTTGTTTTCTTTGAGTAAATTCCTCAAAGTGTAATTACTGGAAACCTCCATACTGCTTTCCACAGCAGTTGTGCCAATTTGTAGTCCCACCAACAGTGTAGGAGGGTTCCTATTTCTGTGTACCCTCGGCAGCATTTGTTATTTCTTGTCTTTTGGATAGTGGCCATTCTAACTGGTGTGAGGTGGTATTTCATTGTGGTTTTGATTTGCATTTCCCTGATGATTAGAGATGTGGGGCATCTTTTCAATGTGCTTTTTGCCCATGTGTATGTCTTCTTTGGAAAAATGTATATTGGGTTCCTCTACCCATTTTTTAATTGGGTTATTTGTTTTTTTGGTGTTGACGCATATGAGTTCTTGATATATTTTGGATGTTGACCCATTATTGTATAAATCATTTATGAATACATTCTCCCATACTGTTCATAGGCTACCTTTTTGTTCTGTTGAAGAAAGCATATGAATTGATAAATACAGCCATTTTTAGTTGGTATACTTGGCTTAGACAGGAGGTTGTATATGTATATGAATGTCTGTACACCTGTAAATCCTTAACAGAGTATAGGCATGTATTACACTTTTAAAAGCAAAACATTTTATATAAGAACAATCCAATGAAAAACACTATTTCACTGTCTGGCCATGCATTGGTGCTATACTTGAAATTAAATCATTCTCCTGTCCTTTCCTATAAGACCATTATAAGGGAAAATATCTTGAAAGAATACTAACATTTTTCCAAGTGCTGTTTTAATCCCAGTTGTTTTTTATTCTCATTCAGATAATGAATTTCAAAATGCAATCACAAATGTATCTCCTCTAAAATTACATTTTTATCAAGGATAAAGTTTTAAAGAAGGTAGAGTGACAAAGTCATTAATAAAAGAACAACTGGAATTTTAGAGCAATTTCTGTGTTCAAGGTACTGTATTGGGGACCTTAAAAATGATTATCTCATTTAATCCTAACAAAGACTCTGATAGAAGCATGGTATACTCTGTTTTACAGATAAGGGAACTGAGGCTTAGAGAAGCAAGCATTTTCCCCAAATTATACACCTTAGACTTGTGCTATCCAATATGGTAGCTTGTAGCCATGAGGCTATTGAGCACCAAAAACACGGCTAGTCTATAACTGATGTGTGCTGTAAGTGTAAATTACCAGATGTAAAAACTAAGAATGAAAAAGAAAATGTCTCAATTTTTGAATAGCGATTACATACTGAAATGACAATATTTTAAATACATGAGTCATATAAAATGCATTATTGAAATTAATTTTACCTGCTTTCTTTTTTAAATCAGCTATTAAAAATTTTTAAAGGACATATGTAGCTCACACTATATTTGTATTGAATGGTGCTGCTCTAGACCAAAGGCTAGATATTGAATTTGAGAGTAAATACCAAGTTCAAAGGCAGCCTGGTACAGAAAAGGACAAGGATTCACGCAGCTCTTGGTTTTAATCTGTCAACGACTCGTCTTGTGTGAAATACCAAACCTCTCTGCACTTCACTTATGTCATCTGGTGATGTATCCCAGTGATGTTATATATCTCCAAACAACTGTTGCATATAATATGTAAAGCAGCTAGCTGGCAGAGGAGAGAGAACAATTACTGAATACCTCCTATAGCAACTGTTTAACTTAAAGATTGATTCCCAAAACAGAGGAGAAAATTCACTTATTTGAAAAAAAGTTTTATTCTCTTTAAGTGGGAGCAGTTAAAGAACTAACACATTGAATGCTTGCTTTAGCATAAAATATGCATTATATACTGTATCATATACATAATATATACAGATCCTTTCTTTCAATGTAAGTTATTTATAATATGGTATAGGCAGGGAAGCCAAATGATAAGGTTAGAATGAGGTATAAAATATCAAGACACAGAAGGGCCCAAATGGTTCTTATGGATATAATGGATGAATTCCAGTGAAAAGAGTGTATGAACTACTTCAGCTGATCCATGGTCTTTTTATATCAAGAACTGAGACTAGTGAATAAAATGACATCTACACAAGCAGGATTTTATTTATTTTTACTTCCTGGGTCACAGTGCAAACAAATAAATTGTACCAGGACATCAAATTTACACTAATTATTAGTAATCTCCACTGTATCATAAGAAACTACAAAATCATGTGGACTATTCAGTGATATTTTGCCAAATTCTGTCCCCTAGGCTGTGTCAAGAAGTTTGTCCTGGGTATGTGACTTCATCAGTGTATTTATTATATGTACAAATTTAAATGTGAAGGATGGAGCAGTTGGAGTATTTACTTTAATGTATGCATATGGCCTAAGATTGACATGTGACAATGTATTAGACTGCCCTGGTGTGTAGTTTGGTGTTTTTTGTTTTTTTTTAAATTGGGTAGTACAGGAACAGGGGAGTGTTAAGGATTTGAGTCACTTAAATGTAGCCCCTTAAATGTAATACACCTATTAAGTTCAATACAAAAATTGTTCATTTGTTGACTATAGCAATTAACTGCAAGAAAATGAGACGGGAGATGTCAAAAACAGATCTTTGAACTGCAACAAAGGCCATGAGAATATTCACTTTATTCTAGTTTGAAATTTAACAGAATAATACACAGAATTTTGGTTTAACTATTAAAGTGCATATTCAGTGAGTTATGGGTGGGAGGGGAGAGGGCCTTACCTTTCATCTCATGTTACATTAAAACTCTTATTTCTTGTCATGAATTGTTGAACACCCTCTGATATATGTTGATTTGGTTTTTGCTCTTTCAAAATGAATAGATTCAAAATGATTTTATAATGTGATTGTGTCTACAGTACACTATCATTAAGTAAATGTCTTCAAATTTAGGACTACAGGTAAAAATAAGTAGGAAAAAGAAAATTACACTAAATCAAAATTATTAGCAATTAAAAACTAATAATAAAAATCAGACTAAACAATAATGTGCAACTAAATAGTAATTAGAAAAATTTGCTAAAACTTTGAGGTATGATATTGTTACATTTCTGATGCTTAAAATTATAGGAAAAATATGCTTAGTCAAATTAAGAGAAAACAAATATTGTAAACCATTTAAACTACCTGCCATATTTCCAAAATACACACTTTAGGAAAAAAGAGTTTATGTGAGGAAGGAGCTTTTTTACATTTAAATTAGCTAATACTTGAATCACACCCTTAAAACAACTTTATTTCCAGGAATGCCTTTTTTTCCTTTTTCTTTCTTTTTCTGAGGGGGTAAGGCAGCTAGATTAAAAAAAGTTGGTCTGCATTTTTTGTGAATGGCATATCTGTGCCCCTGTATGCTAATACTCTCTCAATCCCACCGAGCTGTTAACATGCCTTCAAATAATCTGGTCATCTGTGTTTAAAGTTTTGTCTTAATTGAGTTTACCTTTGCAAACCGCTAGGCACCATTCACTCTTTTACGAGATGAGAAAGGTCTCTTTCTCCGGACCTGGCATTTTTACCATGTATGTGTGAGCAATGTGTGAGCAATTTTGCTGTCAAATATTGCAAACGTAGATTTTTTGAGGGGTTCCATCTGAAAACGTCTCCACTATACTTGCGAAACTCCCCTCTTCCCAACACAAACCTACCCCTTTCCCCCCAGCAAGTTTTAAACTTTGTTTCCTTTGGGGTTCTGTACAAGCGCTGAGAATAATATACAAGAGACAAAGAGCTGTGCTGTGGGTCCACGGGATGCCAAATTTGAGTAGTGAAACAAAGCACTCAAATTTGAGATTCCAGATGATGAGGATGGTGATGCTGGCAAAAATTTTATTATAAAGCGTCAGACCCCAGGACCATCTCCCCAGACAGCTCGCCCTACCCACGGCCGCCCGAGCATTGGGGAGTTCTGGCCCCGGGACGCTGGCTGCCGGCCGCACCGCGAAGCCCCTTCCCGCCCCCGGCCCTCTCACCGCTTTACTCGGATGATCTGGTCCCGCATGGGCTTGATGTCCTGGAAGCTCTGCTGGTTGACGAGGCTGTAGACGAGGATGAAGCCCTGGCCGTTCTTGATGTATAGGTCCCGCATGGACGCGAACTGCTCCGTGCCCGCGGTGTCCAGGATCTCCAGCACCGACGGCGACGAGTCCACCTCGATCTCCTTGCGGTAGAAGTCCTCGATGGTGGGGTCGTATTTCTCAATGAAGGTGCCGGTCACGAACTGCACGGTCAGGGCGGATTTGCCGACCCCGCCCGAGCCCAGCACCACCACTTTGTACTCGCGCATCGTCCCTCCGCGGCCGCCGCCGCCGCCGCCGCCCGCGACATAGACCTACGCCCGCCGCGCTGCGCCCCCGGAACGTGAGCCGGCGGCCAGCCCCGCCGCCTCCCGCGGCCGCCCCCACCTCACGGCCGCCGCGGCCCCCCGGGCGCCGGCGGAGGGAGCAGCAGCCCTGGGCAGGGGCCGAGCCGGGCGGCAGTGCGGCCCGCGGGCGCCGGCAGGCACTGAGGACGAGCGCCGAGCTCTACCGCCGGAGCCGCCCGAGCCGCGGGCCCGCAGTGCCGTCCGCCCCGCCCCTCACGCCTCCACGCCCAGCTCCCCGCCCGCCGCCGCCGCCGCCGCCGCCGCCGCCGCTTCCCCCGGCGCCGGAGCGCGCGCCCGAGCCCAAGCCGCAGCGCCGCCGGGGGCGGGGCCTGGCGGGGCGGGGCCTGGAGAGGCAGCCCCGCCCCTGCTCCCCGTTGCCTAGGCGACTTGCTGCGCGCGTTCCCGGGAGACTGCGCCGCGCGAACACCTCAGCCCTTGCTTAGATAAACCAATACCTCTGTCCCTCCCCATCCGCACGCCCCGTCGAACTCGAGGTGCTGCGTACTGACTCTGCACAGTTCGTCCTACTGAGCCGGGAACCACCTGAGAATCTCTCCCGTGGAATTTGGAGAAGACGTTATGTTAGAGAGGCCAGAGCAGGGCCAGAGCAGCGCCAGGCTTTAACCTGAGGCGGGGAGGGAGCGGACGACGAGCAAGATCTCAAAGGAGTTCGTGTCGTGCGGGACTTTGCCTGACACCAGCAAGTCTGTCAGCATTCCGGAGAACTTTATTTGTATAAACATAATTAGAAGCTTTGTTTAAGGGGACAAATAAACACAACGAAATGAAGTTTTGTTTTAAGCGTCAAGACACAGAGAGGTGACAGGTCCCTATGGCCCAGTGCCTGAGGCGGCAGAGGCCAGAGACCACCGAAGTCGGACCCACGCCCGCTGACGTCACCGGGCGTCCCGCCCACTTTCCCCCAGCCCTGCCCCTCTTCAGTGCCAGACTGATGTCGCGCTCTTCCTACGCCCTGTTAGCTACGGGGAGAGCGGAACCCCGAATCGCAGCACCTCACAGCAGAGACCCACAGACACCTCATAGCAACAGCTCGCTGGGGCACCTACTAGGAAGCTGGGTTTCATCCCAACCAACCAGATCAACGTTACTGTAACTCATGGTACCATTCTTGACCAATAGAGAGCCACTTATACCACGTGACGCTCACCCATCAGCCAATGGAGGAAATGTCTAGCCGCTGAATCAGCCAACCCACGTCCTAGGACCCGGCCAGGCTGGGCGGTTTGCTCCTGCGCATGCTCTGCCAACCAATGGTAGGTGAGCGGACGAATCACGGGAATTTGGACTGAGCCAACCAGAATTTGCGATTCCCTTGCCACCAAGTGCCGGTGGAACGGAGACAGGGTTGCCGAAGGTTCTTGGGAGGGGTGAGAGATTGAGGGCCCGGTTGCTGTGCCCTATATTGGCAAGAAGCAAGATGTGTTGCAGGCGAGAGGGTTACATTCCGCTTTTAACCCCCTCTCCGTGGCATCTGCCTAAATGATGGGCGTGGAAATGGTGTTAAGGGATGTGGGTTGAATCGTGGGCTGAATAAAGAAAACAGGGACTTTTGTCTTTAGGGTGAGAAATATTTTGGTCCTCAAGGAGACATACTGCAGCAGTTGCATGGGTCCTCCATGCGTGCCCCCTAAAACATTTTTTTTAACTACTCAGTTCTAAAACTTACCAGTCTCTCTGGTATTGCATCTTAGTTACACACTCTTTCCTATCCATAACGTCAAATTTAGAAGTTACATTTACAATTATTCCTGTATTATATTTTGTAATAACTGGTTGTTGGGTTTACCTTCCTTCAACTATGCCCTTCGCAGATAGGCTACACCCATCCATTGCTAGCTCACACTACTTGGGAATAATAAGTTCTAACATTTGATCATGACATACTTCCTCACTTTCCTCTTCCCACAAAGTCATCTTTGGTCTGAGTTCCTGGAAAAACCAGGTGTTCTTTTATCATCTTTTCTGTTAGTTATCAAAGTACTACATAAATGTACTTATATTTAGCAGTGTTCTATGCCCTCTCACTATTAGGATTGATAGCTTATATTTACATTACTGTAATATAAAACATACCAGGGTTTTGCTTAAAATAATTGAGGGCAGGTCTATCAAAATGTGTAATAAACACAACTTGTTATTTCTTGATTATATATATGGTCAAGATAAAACAGGCCATATTTGAGCCGCTGAAATCAGCCGGAGAGGTAGGTTACAAAAGAATTAAGAATAGTGTGTTTTAAGAGAATTGAAACCAAAGGAGATCTGATATCTCATCCTAACCTAGTAATGTGAAAAAGTAAATCAAAATTAAGAGAGTTCACATGAATGCTTTACATCCCTGCTTTTTTGGCAGAGGTGTTTCAAGGAGATGTTGTAGATGAATACAGTTGTTCACCTAATATTTTAGAAGTCACATCTTTTATGTAAAACTTGTGTGCTTATTTGTGGTTACTTTAACTTAGCACCACCACTTCTTTTCAGGGGAAAGACAGTCTCTTCTAAGATCCAAATTGTGCATCATGGTGTTTAAGTTGTTCCTAGGCTTGTGGGGGAGTTAAAGAGAGCCAAGAAAGAAGCATCAGACTTTGTCTCTTTGTACAGATCATTACAACCTGTGTAGTACCTTACGTTACTGTGGAACTAAAACACCTCACTTTGTGAGGAATAAATGTCCAGGGACTTTCTTTAAAAATAGAAATTAACATTGGGATTGTGGGTCTAGAACATTACCTTGAGCAACTGTTTTCATTTCCCAGGTCCCCAGAAGTTGAGAAGCTCTGGACTGGAGTGCCTCTGAGAGAAATTGTCACCAAAGAAAATAGTGAGTAGGCTCCCTCTTCACTTCAGTTAGCATAACAGAGAGCAGGAGAGCTTTTTGACATTTTTCAGGCTGTTTTCCCTGGCCTTTCATCAATGCTGACTTTCTTGATAAGAAGAATAGAGACTAAAGCCCTTGGGGGTAGTTTTACCTTATTTGTATTTCTCATTTTTACAGGCCTCAACGTTCACTCTCCATGCTGCCATAAAGGTAGATTTTTAATCACTAAGAGGCAAAAGAAACGTGATAAATAGCATATTTTCTCACTTATTCTATCTTGGATGATATTACTTACCTAATTTGAGGCTGTATGTGAAATGCTGGTTGAGGGATTAGCTGCTGTAAGAAAGCATGTCAGGGCAAGTGCAGAATTTTGAAGATTTGGGTGGGAGATGGATGTCTGTCTCCTGATCCCTTAATCATGTTCATTCCTGTGCCAGCATGCACTATCCATTATGAGAGTGATTTTAGAAATAAAAACTTATGTCTCCACTCATTTGTTTGTGGGGAAGACAAAATAAAAATGAGATAACTTGAAATTGAATTTTCCTCAGGAGCTGTAAATCTGCATGATAGTGAAAAATTAACACCGTACACTGACACTTCAGGATCTCTTTAGCTTTGAATATGCATTGCTGGGGGGGAAAGGAAAGAAAAACTTTATTTCTCCTCTCCCTACTGCACCTGAGAGTCATCTCACCTATGCCTAGATATCCTCCACTGTAACACTTGTGTTACCATGGAAACCTAGCTCCTTTCTTTGCTTCTGTGAAATGTTGGAAAAGGTGGAATGAAGTGGGAAATACACTGTGTTCTGGGGACTTTCTGATGACAGCAAGGAGCAAGTATGCAAAGAATTTAATATAAACAAGTTAGGAGAGAGCATTTTAATGTGAGCAGTGCTTCTTGGCTATAAAACCGTGATTCGTATTGCTTCCTATTGAAGTCTACTTGTATCTGATTAACCGTAAAGGGGAAGGACAAGTCATGTACATTTAGCACCTGTCAAATGCTGCTGGCAATTGTAACAACAGCAGAAGACATTTTCTTGGTCTCTGAGGTTCCTAATACAGTTCAGAAACTGAAGTACATATGAAGAATGGAAAGGAGGGGAAAAATAAACTTTCTCCTTTGAAAATACGTCATCTCAGTACTTTTGAAAAGGAAAAGAATTGAATGCAGAACTTAAGTGAATCTGTAACCAAATCAATGAAAGAAACCTTTTGGTTGGGAAAGTAAATGTTTCAAACAGCAATTTTAAGGAGAAAAGAATTCATGAAGGAAAAAGCTTAATGATTAAAATATAGGAAGAAAAGGAAATAGCCTGAAAAATCTTGAGAGCTTTAAGGTTCAGAGGAAAATAGAGCTTTAATGTGGTTCAGTTCACACAGCCAAACAGTGTGGCTCGCATACCCAGCACTTTCCCTTTTTTTTCTCTAAAAAAAAAAAAAAAAAGAGAGAGATGAATCAGAATTAATCATTAAAGGCAGTGTTTTCCCTTCTGCTCACGTTTAGTCTAGAAGTAGGCACATGACTCAATTCTCCTCTTTGGAACAGGATAAAGTCCTTCAGATTTGGAGGATTTTGGGGTTTCTGACAAGAGTAAGATTTGCCCATTGTTTTGAATTACTCCCCTTGCTTCCTTTTTGCACATTGAAATAAGGGAATTTGGCCACCATCTTTGGGCTGTGATGCCTTATGGTCAAGTTGAAAACCAGCAAGTTTTCAGATTGCTAAGAAGTATGAGAAGAATCTAGGTCCTAGAAGATAAGACTGAGCTGTCAAACCAATACTAGAAATGCCCACCTTTGGACTTATAGCTAAGTAAACAGCTAGTGTCTTTTAATTTAAGTCTGTTAGGTTTTCTGTGTCTTGTAGTCAGATATATCCCAACTGTTGTAGAAAATATGAGGGATTCAAGACAAAATGGTATTTAAAAAAATTAGCAAGCACTTGTGAGCACTTTTATTCTGCTAATATCCTGAGTGGTATTTCAAAGACATTACAATATTTATTGAGCACTTACTATGTATATTATTCCAGACTCTGGGGATACAATGAACAGTTCACCTGAAGACCTTGCATTCTAACAGTAAATAAACATATACATAAACAGAAGACACAGATGTTAAATAACTGATTACATGTTTCCATTATGTAATGACATTTATAATTTATGCTTGTAAGAAGGAAAAATCATAGATTGCAAGGATGTAATAATAATAAAACATTACAGAATATATAACTAAATAGCTGAATAAAATTACAGAAACACTTTCCAAGAACAAGATAATACTATGTATAGTTTATAAGTGAATTCTTCCAAGTGCAAGATAATACGATGTATAGTTTATAGATGAATTCCTAGGGAAGTTTAAAGAAATAGAAAAAGGAAAAACCAAGAGAGATGGAAACAGAAGAAGAGAAATAGAGTAAACTGGAAAGGGCTTAATCAAGGAAAACGGTCTGGGAAAATCAACCTCCATTGTCAGGTTTTGAAGGAAGTAGGCAAAAAATGGAGAACTCCAGATGTAAGGAACTAAAAGAACAAAGGGAGAAAGCAGGCAGGAAGAGTGAAATTAGGGAAATAAAGAATCATTTGATTATTTATTTCCCTGTAGCAGTGCCATTCTAAGGACAACTATCAGGAAAAATTCAGAAGCCAGAAGTCTCAAAGCAAGAATGTAAATTGTATGAAAATAATAGAGTGAAAAATAACACAGAAGAAAAAGAGTACAAGTATATATTTGAAATTAAGGCATTATTCCAAATAATGAATAATTTATAATGTGGGCATCATAAAAGAATCATCCTAAGAAGTAATTATGGACTTGAGGCCATCATAAGGTGGGGTTCAAACTTTCACAAATAAAGGTAGAAAGAAAAGGAGTATCAAAAAGTGAGGACAGGTGGAAAGACAATTTTTGCTTATGGTAGCTATTTTCATGGTAGCTATTATTGACATGCATTGTGTAAAACTGAATGGAATTTGATTGTAATGAAAAATTTCAATAGACTAGTAATACATAAAGATAGTCTATTTTGGTAAATAGTTTAATATACAATGTTTTTCCTACAATGCTTTTTTGTACCTTGCCATAGAAAAATATTTTCAATAAAGAAGCTGTAAGGAATAATAAAATACAGATTAGTGACACAAAATAGAGATTTAAAAAACCCATAGATGTGCCATATGTAATGGTATAGCAACAATAATAAGTCTTGTAAAAAAAAAAACAGAAGTTTGTTAAAAATCATGTGACTTCTGGTCAAATATGGGTGTAGTAATTTTTCTAATGCTATTTTCTGTACAAATATAAGAATATTTTTTAAAAATGAAGCTGCTTTAGGCATATGAACACACGTTAATCTTGTTCATAATGATATAACCAGTATTTGTCATGCTTTGCCATTTCCAAAGCTCTTTCTCACATATCTAAGAAGCTTTTTGTTTTTTAACAACTACAATAAAATAATTGTCAGGTGCAACTATACAAATGCATGATATAAAGGTGCCAAAATAACATTATTACTGCTCCTTCCGCCAAGATTGCTGGTGGGATATAATATAATATATAGGGTGAAACACCCTAATATGAAGAAAACAATGAGAAAATCCTGGTAATGATGGGTTTTTGGGGACTTAAGGAAATGGGAGAAGGTAGTGGTGGTTTAGACCTGGGGCAATAAGCAAGTAGCCTCACCATGGGAGAATAAAAAAGGAAAGTAGCTGTTATAAATCTGCTTGTGCTTCTCACTCACCATTGCCTCAGGAGAATGATTTCCTGGTCCTGGCATGTGTGGTGACTCAGTCTGGTCCAAGTAGACTGAAAAGGACAATCAGGGCCACACGTAAGCCCTGTGCTTGTGAGGATTCAAAAAACTCCTTAGGCCCTAAACAACTTAGGACATTTGCCAGTCCACACTGCCTGCTGTGATTCCCTGGGCTGGTGAGTCACAGCTTAAGGACTGCTCCTCCTGATGTAGCTTCTCTCTGGGGAACAAAAGGTTAATTATAGACCTAGGAGTAACAGGCTGTGGTTTTCTTGAGTTTTGTGTTCTCCAATCTAGAACTCATTTTTTTTCACCCCCTTAGCAAATTAGTGTGACTCAGAATGAGGTCTAGTAAGGTGGTCAACCATCCTGGTTTACCTGAGACTGTCCTGCTTTTAGTGCATCATCCCAGAAAACCCCTCAGTCCGAGAGGGCCACCCTACATCTATCTTCATACACATTTCCAGAGAAAAATAAATGCACATATCAAAGAACAAGATATTTTAGAAGTTCAACTATTTAAAAAAATTAGACTATAGATTCCAACAGAACCATAAACATTAGAGTGGACCAACATTTAAAATTAGCCTAAAAACATGCTAGAAATGATAAAGGATAATGTTAGCCATGTAAAAAACAAAGAAACAGATGAAAAGAAACCAAGTGGACATTACAATGAAATGTATAGTATTTGAAATAAAGAACAAGAAAAATAGGATAACATGGCAAAAGGGATACATATAGTTAAAGGGCACATAAGTGTATTGGAAGACCGGAATGAGGTAATCTCACAGAAGGAAGAAGGGAAGTTTAAAGAAATAGAAAAAGGAAAAACCAAGAGCGATGGAAACAGAAGAAGTGACGACAATGCAGAGAACAGGAATCCCCAAAAGAAAGAGAAGGAAAAATAGATGGATGACTTCTTAGAGAAATGAGTGTTAAATTTTCCATTAATGAATGAATGGATAAACAAAAGGCCTCAGATTGAAGGCCCCTGGAGTATTTGTTAAAGGAGAGTGATATGGAAAACCCATGCTTACAGTGATTACAGTGAAATTGGGGATATCCAAGACAGAGAAAACTAAGAGTTTACAGTATGAAAGATTGACATCAGATTAAACATCAGAGTTTTCAATAGCAATCTTTTCAATTAGAAGAACAATTGAGTAAGATTTTCGAAATACTGAAGGGGAGACAACTTAGAAACTGAAGTTTTATATTCGGCCAAAGTATCATTCAAATATGAGAATAAGATACAAATATTCTCAGGCATTGAAGGCTTCAGAATATTGCCACACAGAGACCCACGTTGAAAGCAATGGCTGAGTACTTAAGGAAAAGGTGATGTTGCACAGTATGTGTAAAGAAAAGGTGATAAAATATTTCAGTAAAATCAATTAGTGTCTTTAAGAATGTATAAGACCAAAGAAATAAGAGAATATATATCCATAATTCCTCAGATTTTAAGTCTGGATAATATCAACCTGATGGGAGTACATGAAGAAGTCTGAGAGCATGTCGAAGGTGTTCTTGTCTTATTAAGGGGAGATTTTATATATTAGTATTCACAAAAAAGAAAAAAAGGAATATTATGGAAAAGGAGAAGTACTAAAATTGAATTTTAAAATATTGAAAAAATAAGATAGTCAAAATAGATTCTAAGTAGCAATAATGATAAAAAACTAAACTCACCAGTTAAGAGGAAAAAATCCATTAAAAAAAATCTTTAAGAAAGGTGCACCTGAAGGATACAAAAATACAAAGGACATAGAAAAATTCAATGAAAAAGTATGTTAGAAGTTCTATCAGGTAAATTATTAGCCAAAGGAAAGCTGGTATAATGATGTTAGTATCATATTAAATTCATGTAAGTCAGAAGTATTCTTAGGCATGGAAAGAATTACTATACAATAATCATAGAGTTCTTACCATGTATGCATTAATAGCCTCAAATTATATAAAGGAAAAACTAGTAGAACCATAGGGAGAATTGATAAATACACTCATATCATGCATCTTCCCCTCTCAGTTACTGATAACTCAAGCAGACAAAATTGCAGTGATGTTGAAGATTTGAATAACCAATTAACAAAACGGGACTAATGGTTATATGTAGAATTCTGTAACCAGTGGTTAGTAGAGCATACATGTTTTTTTCCCAAAACATAAAGAACCCTTGCAAAAACTGATCCTATTCTAGTTCATAAAGAACATTTCAATACATTTCAAGGAATAGGTCATTCAGATCCCGAATTCATAATTACATTAGAACTTTATAAAATAACAAAAAGGCAAATGAAGAATCCATATATTTGGAAATTCAAAAATTCATAATGCTAAATGATTGGGTTAAAGAAGAAATTTAAAAACACTTGGAATGGAGCAATAATGAAAATAACTATATATCAAAATAGAGATACAACAAAGTGGTTTTTTTGATGAAAATTTATAGTTTTAATGCTTGTATGAGAAAAGAAGACACAATAGCTAAATGTACTTTTTTAGAAGTTAGAAATAGCTCAAGAGAAATAGAAGGAAATAAATATAAGAGAGAAAAACAATGAAAGAAAAAAATACAATAGAACTCAACAAAGCCAAAAAATGGTCCTTTTAAAAATAATTTTTTTAAAAATTGGCAATATCAATAAAGATAAGAACAAAAGCACAAACAGTATTGTGGGGAGAAGAGAATACAGGTAAATTAGAGATGATAAATATAAGAGAATACTATCGACAACTACACCAAAGATTTTGAAATGTAGACAGAATGGACAAATATATAACTTGTAAACTGATGGAAGAAGAAACAAAAAATTTGAATATGTCGTATATAACTATGAAAGAAACTAAAGTAGTGGTTAAAACCTTTCTACAGAAAGTCTATTGAATATATAATCTTATTTCCTCAATAAATAAGTTGCAAGAAAAATAAAAAGAGATGGAGGCAGAACCTACAGATTAAAAGGGATTTAAGATTCATGTTAACCAATTGCAATATAAAGGGCTTATTTGAATCCTGATTCAAACAAACTGTAAAAAAATACTACAAGGCAATTCAACTGGATATTTGATGATATGTTTAAAACTACTTTAGACGCTGTAATAGTGTTGTGTTTATAGTTTCTAAAATAGCTCATCTTTTAGAAATATATACTGAAATGTTACAAACCCATGTATGTGTAGAACTTCAGTATTTAGCAGAGAAAACATCTTAATAGTGAGAAACAACTCTTCAATAAGTCAATCTAGAAAAAAGTGATTGTGGGCAAAAATAAAATTGAATTCCTACCTTAAATCATACACTTAATGGTCAGTTGAAAATATAGGTGAGTACTTTTTAGATTTTGCAGTAGAAAAGAATTTATTTAAAAAGACACAGAATCTTCGATTTAAATATGTTGATATGTGTGATTATGTCAAGCTTGAAAACCACTGTTCATTAAAAGATAAATATACAAGTACAAACTGGGGGAAGATATTCATAACACACATACAAAATCCAATAAATGATTCATATCAAGAAAAATGAAAGGAACTTCTCCAAATCAACAAGCAAAGTAGAAACAACCCAATATAAAAGTAAAAAAAAAAGCATCAATAGACATTTCACTGAAGAGGAAGCACGTGTGGCACTGTGGCTAATTTACATATGAAGAGATATTCAATATCATTAGTGATCAAAGAAAGTCAACTAGACACCATTAGTTTGATTCACAAAATCTAATGTTTTACAATATCAAATATTAGAGAAGAGCCTCAGAATCTCTTCAAGGTTGCAGATGGAGTTCAAATAGATGTAATCAATTAAGAAAATCAGATTGGCATTATCTCTTATACCTAAATATTCATATTCCCTGTGACTCAGCAATACTAATATTAGGCATATACCCAAAATAAACTCTTACAAGTGTTCAACAATAGACATGTACAACAATCTTCAGCAACTTTATTCACAATAAGAAAAACAAAAAGCAAAATCTTGAAAACAATCCAGATGCCAATCAGTCGGAGAATGAATTGATAAATCCTGGCAGGTTCATATAGAGAATTTTATTTTCTCTCAAAAGACCCATAACAATATGCAGCAATAAGGATGGCATTGTAATATTTACTAAAAAAATGAAGTAAGCCATAAAGGTTGCCCTTTTAATAAATTTAAACAACTAAAATTTTATTAAATGTGTTTTTAAGAAATAGTTAAACTATGTAAAAATAAAAAGTGAAATGATGAACACTTCAAAATGATGGATGAATAGAGTGGGGAGAGGCAGGGGGTTGAGAGGAGAGGGACCATGTAGTTGCTTTTGAAGCATGTGGAGCTTTTGTTTTGGGTGTTGAGTTCTCGGGTGCTTATTTCATTATTAAAAATGACTAAATAATAAAAGTGGGCATTATGACTGGATGAGAATGTGACATGGATCATAGATTATTAATCCATTATGTATGCCTGAGTTACCAGCAGCATTAGATTCTAATACTTTAATGTGTGAGCATTGAGAGCCAATAAAAGAACTGGAAGAATATCCTTGCCTTTAAAGAATTTCCATACAAATCATGGAAATCAAACATCATTCTGAAGAAGACTTACAACATGAAATACAAAGAGGGTCATGCTTTGCACACACCCACACAATGGTTAAGGAGAAAGAGAAGTTTTTGAGATATATTTTTCTCACACACTATGATTATTAACACTGCTGCTCCCCAACTTGGCATTCTCCAAATGTATATTCCAGGGTGAGTGAAGGTGGAAGGAGTGGGCACAGAAAGAAGGGAGAGGAGGAGATAGATAATACATAATTTATCCAAATACCTGTCGATTTTTCTAAAAACAAAGTACTGTACGTTCCATTGTCTCCAATGAATCCCTTTATTCACAAAGCTTCTGATACTGATTCTTGCATTCTCAGCACAATCACATTCATTTTATTACAAACTCTGATATTTTGGAAGGCAATTCAGAGTAATGCAGTAAATCCTGGAATTTAATATCATTTAGACCTTGTTTCATATGCTGGCTCCTCCATCTACAGAATAGGTTACTCAACCTCATGAGACCCAGTTAGCTTATCTGTAAATCATGATAATTGTTTATTATAGTTTGTATGGCATATGATGCAGCTTTCTTAGGCATACAATGTGAAGGTTTTGTCAAATAATACATGCCTACATGAGGAAACACAAGGTTTCCATTCCAGTGTGCCATAATTAGTGATTTCTAAGCTGCACTGTCAGGAGACTTGCCATAACATCACTTGTAATGAGGAACAATAAACAGGGCCCTAGAAATGAGCTCTGAAACTGGTATCTTCAGTACTCTACTTCAAGTGCTAGGATGAAGCATTTCCCCAGGCAGTGGTGGAGTCAAAGTTGTCCATATTCACTCAACAAATCTTAATTTACAGTATTATTTAGGATACATTTCCATGTATGGTCTATTCTCTAACATCTTTTTTTCTGGTTTATGTTTAGATTGTGAGTTTCAAAATTCTTGTCATACTTTTGTGGTTAACCTGATGACTTTAAGTTAGAATACAATTTTCTAGAATAACCTTTTCCAATTCTAAACAAGGACAACAGCTAGTTTCTTGCTGGGGTTACAATATTCTGTCATTTTATACAGAGGGAGAAGTATTGTTTGTCAGTTCTTATAGATGTGTGTATTAGAAATAGTTTTACCACTCATTTCTTATGACCCCCAGAGTAGTCCTTAGCCAACCTCTGTCTTAACACCAGTAGTACATTATTGCTCTGTCTTCTTTACTGACTGTTGACAAGGACAGTGTTCTGTTTGCTTGGGTTTTAGCAGTACTCAGCATATTGCATAAATCATTATGGGAACTCATAAAATGTTTGCAAATACATGAATGATTGAATGGATTATAACTTTGCTTCTAAAGATCCTTTAACACACAGAGAAAATGGAAAGGGGAAAGAACAGGGATCTTTCTCAACATCAAGGAGAAGGAGATATAAGTACTCCATTAAAACTGGCCTTCTTCCCAAAGAAACTTACAACTCAAAAACAGTAGGTCTGCAGTAGGCAAGATAGATGGCAGTCTTTGGGCCTGGTCTTTAGAAGTGTCAGGAATAATTTGGAAAATCACCTCTTCTATTAACTCACTCCTGCCTGAAGCACTACATCTAGTCTTTTGATATAAAAGCTTTTTTTTCCAATTAAAATGTAAGTGGGAGATATGCATATTCAATATGCACTTAAAAATTAAAGTTAAATTGTACTTTTTATCAACTTTGGGGCATTCAGCTCTGTCTACCTGGCAGGAAAAGAAAATAAGGAAAATAAGTCAAGCCATCAGTCATTTGGGTGCCCAGGGTGAACATGAGCAGGCCCTGGGAATCCATTGTACTTTGTGTCACACACTGATTTTTTGTTTAATGATAAGGTTAATCTCTTCACTTGGCATAACATGAACAATACAACCTTCACTATTACTAGATTTTTTTTAACTTGATTCAAATAATATCTTATTTTCAAGTGACTATAAGAATTTTCCAAACTTTAGAGCTGCATCCCTCATCTGATTGCATCCATTTCTCTTCTGAGTCTCACACTGTTGTGTTCAACAGTGGTTTGGAGCACAGTGGAGAAGACAGCAGAGTCACGGAGGAGACCCATCCAGTAGTTCTTCTCAGCAGCCAGCCACTCACTTTGTCAAGGAAGGTTATCGTCCTACTCTCTAGGGTTATCTCCTCAAAACTCAGCTTCCTGTTTTTACAAAACAGTATATCCTCTTTTATTATTATCCTAATTAATGCTTCTCACAGAGCTTCACAAAATATCAGCACTTAATGAACAATTAACCACACTCAAATGGCTGCACTAGTTGAAAAAGAGAAATCTTGTTTACTTAGTTAAAGTGCTACATCTGTGCAATGGCACCGATGGCAAACTCCATTCCAGTTTCCATTTGAATGTAAGAAGCTGAGGGTGACATTTCAGCGATACTAAGCCTTTTAAATTATTTTAGGCATACCAGATAGTTAAACAAAGTTAAACTATTTCATAATGTAAGTTGCTTTGACTCCATTCTATCGGAGACCGATATTTGGTATTTACTGTTTTTTTTTAAAAATAACGACTTTGTCTATTTCCCATGCAAACTAGTATTATTTCCAATGAAAAGATTCTACAACATATATAAATTACCTCAGAAATATCAGTCTCTTAACAAAATTAGATTATATGAACACTAATCAGCTCCACATATGAAACCGAGGAAGCCACTTCTACGCTACACACTGACTAAATCAAAGGAGCCAAAGTGGGCAGTTTGTTGTAAGGTTATGATTACGGTGCTCAAAAGAAAGCAGTCCAAGTAAAAGAACAGAGAAAGGAGACCAATGAATAGCATATGTTACCAAGATTTTTATACTGAAATTGCAAAGTTTCAAAGGGCTCAATGCTATCTATACATTAGAGCTGTGGATCGCCTTAAACCTGGGGTTTCCTGTCTGGATCTGTGACTGATGGGGTCAGGGTGGGACTGAGGCTCAGTAAGATATTTAACCGTGGCTGCTTGCTGAATATCCTGTGCATGGGAATAGGGCTTTATATAGTATTCTTCAAGCTCTGGCTCTCTAAAAGCAGAAATAGGGGGTACTAAAGCATTCGGGTCACTAGCTATCCATTTATATATCTATCATCTACCTATTTTGTTTGTTTGTTTGTTTTTACTCTTCTGGGGTCCAGAAAGGACTGAAGTACACCTCATAAATACATATATAATAACCTTAGATAAAAATTACCTATAGTGATACATTTTCTAACTTCAATAATCAAGGGAGATCTTAGCATAAAACCTTAAAATTATCTATCCAAATAAGTATTTACAAAAACTATGCTTCACATTGGAGGATACCATGTTAAAGCTTGTCTCATGGCATTCACACTTGTCTTGCTTTCTATGTGTGTGTATTTGTGGGGGAGAGGAGGTATACTCAAATCCCACCCATGTTTCACCAATTCACAATTTGGGGGACATAAGGGTAGGTATGTGCTCATTGGGAAGGTATCTATTTAACAAAATCCTCTAGATGTTTCTGACATGCCTCCATCACTGTATTTGATTTTACAATATTAACTCTGTATTTTCTGAGGTAAAAATCATACTTAAAGTAAGTGGTGTTCCTGAAAATGACTACTGGGGATGTTGAATAATTAGAATACCTACCTCAAATCCAGAACAAAGTTCAAACTCCAACTCCCATGTGCCCCTCAAACTAGAATGAATATCTTTCTCTCTGTATTTCTGAAATAATTCCACGCTTTTCTTCTCATATATAATGCAATTTCTGTGGTATTATATTTATTTTATCTCCATTTGTCCTTTTGGCTGGTAAGTATGTAGACTCATGAATGTTTGGGGCAAGGGAGAAGGGTGAAGAAGCCGTAATTTTTTTCTCATCTTTCTAATCCCTTTAATACTTTGGCTAGCCAGTAGTATGTATCTAACAAATGTTGGTTAAACCAGATTAAATATGAAGTATTAAGTGGTATTAGAGTTATGATCAAGTTCCAAATTACTGAATTGTTCTATTATCCTATTAAAAGATGTTATTTCTCCTTTCATAGTACTTAAAAATCAATGGTGTTTTAAAACTTTGGACTTAAACTCTAAACTAACTGAAATCATGACAGTGGGAATTTTTAAACAATATAATTCAAAGAGCAGTAAGGCCTAATTCAAAAGAACCACAGTGGGTCACATCCTTCAGGTAATTATTTGTTAATTTTCCAGTCAAACCCTTACTCTACAACACAAACAAACAAACACACTCTGGATCTGACAAAATAGTGGAAAATAGAAAAAAGATCCCATGTTCTATCTCATTGTTTGTAAATTCATTCTTAGAAGGAATCATGCAATTTTAACTAGGTAAAAAATAAACAATTATAAAAGAAATCACCAAGGCAAATGGATTTTCAAAGATGTGAATCATCAAGATTTTTTTAAAAATTAGGATAATTTATACAAAATTAAAAATTTCGGAGCTTTTCATGTTTAGAAATCAAGGATGTCTGAATGGCATTTATTGGGAAAGCTGCCTAAGGAGATACTTACTATGTCTTTAATCCCTTTTTAAAGACCCTCTCTTTCCAGCTTGAGGTCTGGTGTAGGCAGGAAAGGAAAGCTCAGAGATGGTGGGGAACACGGAAGCTTCACTGGGGCTCAGGCAAGAAGAGCCAGATGACAGCAGACAAAGTGGAAAATAACAAAGACCAGTTTTTTTTATTGTGAGTCCACAGGGCTTGCCTTGGTTGGGAGCCCTTGACATAAGTCTCATAAGTGTCACAATCTAATTTTCTGTACAGAAGTTTTCAGAAGCACATCTGAGTATGCTAAAATGGTGTAACTACCTACTCAGAACATGATTTTTCTATACTCCATTTATGCCCAACTTATTTCAAAATGTATTTAGGAAAAGTAGAAAATAGGTTTCCTTGGTACTAGAGAGAATAAAAATGCACATGACCATTTTATACCCATTTGTAGGCTCCTTTTGGAATGTTGGAACATTTGCTCCAGTCAGGTGCCTGAGGACCCATATTTATAGCGCACAAGTTATCTGGTTGTAGCTCATTGGCATATCTTGTAGCTGGCCTACAACTCATGCCAGTCAAATTTGCTTTTTCCTGGAAAGTTAGAATGGGAAGCCAGAAAGCTGGGCATCTGAACTGCGAAATAATGGAAACCTACACTGTGGAGGCCTTTTGGGGGTTCTGTGTATAAGTAAATCAACAGAGATTGCCAGTCTTCAGAGGAAAGCCAAAGAATGAAGCCAATTCCATAAAAAGATAGAGAAAAACAGTGATGGGTCACTTAACTCCAGAAGTAGTAGTTCACTTAGTTCCTGAGAGCTTTCCTCCTTATGAGGAGATCCTTCTCCCATTCCAACCTTATGCTAAGTTTTCCTTTACTCCAAGTTAATATCAGTGTATTTCTATTATTTTCAACCAGGTTATTCCTGACAAAGACAAGGATATTCCATTAAGATGTGTTCCTTTAAGCCTCCATTAGGTTCACATTGGAAATGAACAGCATTATGCTGTCAATTTGTCAACATTAATTATACGTTATGACTTAAGCATTGTTCAGATCCTAATTGCATGTAGCTCATGACAATAACTTTGGAGTTGCTGCATGGTGGTTAGTGAGAGGGTCCTGTACAATCCCTGGAGGATATAGTGTATTCTTTCTGTAATGATGGAAATATTATCTCTCATGCATGTTATTATTTGCACTAATCACAAAATGCAAGACAGAAGCTCCAGGCAGTAGCAAGGTTGTGCAGTGTGATACCTGGGATACAGCTATTTCACAGACCCAGGCATAGAACCCTCTAAGAAAGAACAGTCCAGGAAGACTTGAGTATTTCATGCAGCTATTCACATAGAAAGAGGTGTTTTGCTGCAACTTACCACTTGTTGTTTTGCAGGTAATGTTCTTGTCTTCTGTAGAAACTAAAACGTAATATGATGTCATCTAGTTCCTCTGTAAGACAGCACTTGGCTTAGCCAGAGGACAGTTGGCGTTTCTCCTGTGAATACAGGGAATGCCTTATTGACTGCCTGCAGTGAAAGGCATGTAGGACTTCTGGATTGTAGCCTAAGTCACATTTGTAAACATTTATAAAGTCACACTGGCAGCATGATGCAGTATCAAGCACCTGGAATAGAACCCAACCTACTTATTTCCTCTGTAAATTCACAAAACTTACTGTGAATTCAAAAAATTACTATGTGTAAGTATGTACTATGTACCAGATTAATAGATATATACAATAAAAAATGCAGTCCTTTTTCTTATTAGAATGTTAGTGTTAGTATTGTTATTGAATATTTCTGTCATAAATGTGTACTGAATCTTCTTATAATTAAATATTGCCAGTAGACTTCTCTATTCCCAATATTGACTTTTACTGTTAAAGGCAGTAATTACCTTAGATAAAAGTACATCCATAATTATATGCATTATCAGAGTCGCACATACTTGGCCCAAAGGCCTTTCTCAATATATGACCTTGGAAGATTACTCAGTCTGTGCTTACTCATGTATAAACAATGAATTGAGTAACCTATATAAATCATATGGCTGAAAGCCTAGTTTATAGTCAATCATATGCACTATCATTACTATTATTATAGTTAAGATAAGAAAGGAGAAGTCAAGGTCTCCATTTAAAGTGGGGAACAGAGGTGTTTCCATATGAAGAGCTTTATATACTGTGTGTAGACTACAAAAGTGTCTATTAAGTGAAGAACAACAATTGAGAAAGCAAACCCATGGGAACTTCAGCAGCACTGTGCTGTTCCCACTGAGCAGAATCTCTTTCATGGTCACGTTGAACCACCTTTCATGGACTGGCCATGGTCGTGATTCCTGAGAATCCCAACAACTTTAGATTGGTAGTTGGGTTGCAGTTATGTTCCCCACACAGGATTCCTGACAGTGAAATCAAAGGCTTGGATCAATGAACTCTGCAAAGTGTTATGTTGCTCTTAAACATTTTATTGAGAAGAGGAACAGTGTGATTAGCAATAAACCAATTTTGCCTGAGCCCTTTTTGCTCCTCTTGTAAACATTATTTTGGGGAAACCCATTCCTACAATTTGCTGAGAAATCTAATACGAAGTATTGATGATCTCATTTACAAAATTATAGCTGCAGTATTAACGAAGACAGAAAATGTGGATGATTATGATATTCATTTAATATGCATCAGAAGCAGCACTGACAACTTGATTTATCTTCATTGTCTCAATTAATCCTATTTTTTTAAAACACATGACTTAGATAAGGGTTAAAAGTATCATTGCTTAGTAAAGATTCTGCATTTTCTGGTTCCAAGAGACTTTTCCTCAGGCCTTTTCAACTGAGTGTTGTTTACTGTCCAATTATTTTTGAGGAGAAGGATTTAGATTTAGTATATTTTTGGCCAATTCCTAGTTCCTACTTCACGAATTTGGCAGCACCTTTAGTTCCTTGGGAAATATGGGAATGATGTGGATGTTGGATGTTAAAACCCCAGGCTGCCTCTGTTCTGCAGGACCTGAACTTGTTTCAGGCTGCCTCAATTCTTACTTTCTACTCCAGGCTTGCATTTCTTCTTTGTTTCTATATCCAGTGATTTCTTATTTCATCTTCCAATTTTGGCTTTGATGTAGTTATATTTGATGTATTTTATCCAATATTTATAAGTGTTTGGAATGGGACCAAGCGCCCATCAATTTAGCCTCCAGATTTTGGTATGAATGAGGATTTGACTTCTCCTGATCTTTAAATCTCCCAGAATGCCATGTCTGATGTTTGTTATGAATAGAATTGGCACAAAAGAAACCAGAGCCAGTATCTAAAATCACAGAGTCCATCACAGTATAGCAGGTTGTTTGGGAAAACAAAAGAAAACAAATAGTCTCCCACTCTAAAATATTTAATGTCTGGAATAAAAGCGACAAACCTTAAATTCTGATGGCAGTGAGATTGCAAATTTCAAACTTTGGAGTGTTTGGGATTATTTCTTTTACTAGCAATAAGCACAAAAAGTCAGGTACTTGAGGAATATTCACTTTTGAGTTGGAGGGTGGTGGTCACCCCAAGAAGATACGCTGCCATCAGTACATCACTCCTGGCATGTGGGTGCAGTCAGGGTAGAGATGTATGCTTACCCTTGTCATGTTGGGGTTCCTACCAGTAAGTCACACTCTTGTCAATTTCTATTGTCTTTAAGCAAGTGTTTTATTTGTTACCTTTAATCAGAGTTCTTGGTACCTTGACTATATCTTCTAATAAAATGTAAATTTCTACAAAAGCATTCTGTTTCCTTAAACACAAATGCTTGCATTCATGCAGGGTTTCCCATTTCTGTGTTTCCCTGCAGGTTTGGTTGGCTGGTTTTCTGAGGCTTGGTGACAGCACTGGGCAGGCTGAGTAGAGCTGAGCTCTGACAGGGACTGATGAGGCCTGGAACAGCGGGGATGTGCATAGACTAACAATATCTTTTCTTTTTTCTGGCATTTAAAAAGTGTCAGATTACATTGTGAATAAATCTATATCAAAATGTTATTAAAGTAAGCGAGTACTACTTTGGCAACCTCGTAAGTTCACAGGCTTTCCAAAGGAAAGCTGGCTGAGGATTATTTCAGGATGCCTGGACTTGCATCCTAAGGGTCAGGCTTTTCCCTGTTCTGCTGCCTCTAATAGTGCTGAGAGAAGGGCTAAGGTAAACCAGTGTGAGATTTTTCACTTCCACTGTCCCTTTCACTTTTGACCTCAGCATTACCATGTGAAAAAGCAAGTTAGGAAACAACCCATATCCATCAACAGATGCAGAAGTGGTACATCCATATAATGGTATATTACTCAGCCATGAAAAGGAAGTAAATTCAGACACATGCAACCATATGGATGGACCTGAAAAATATTAGGCTAAGTGAAATAAGCCAGACACAAAAGGACAATTATGTGTGAATCCAGTTACATGAAATATCTTGAATAGACAAATTCATGGACATAGAAAGTAGACTAAAGCTTATGACAGGCTAGGGGAAGGAGAAATGGGGAGTTACTATTAATGGGTATAGAGATTCTGTTTGGTGTATGACACATTTTGGAGATGAATAGTGGTGATAGTTGTACAGTATGGTGCCCCTGAAGTACACATGTAAAAATGGTTAATATGGCAAATGTTGTTATATAGATAATTTTTTTGACACACACAAACACACACACACTGTGGGCAGGGCCAATGGCACAGTTCTTCATTAAAGGCTCTGAAAAATAATCACATCATCCTTTATAAAGCTCCCTGGGAGAGTCTTAAGATTATCTTGGTTTCCTCAATCTAATTAAACCATGAAACCATCCTATTGAGTGGACTTTTTAATCCTTATTTTGTAAGTTATGAAACTTCAGGGGTTAAGTCAACATTGCATAAGTTAAGTAATTATGTCAAGCTTACTAAATTAAGCATGGGGGAATATAAAGAAAGTTCAACACTTATTCCACATTTATCCACTGGGTTCTACTCTCCTGGTACCAAAGAAGAAGAATTTAGTACTTATCTCCTTTATGCTTGTTTTTTTTTTCTTCTCTAGTTATCTGAGAGGCTTTAATTTCCTAAATCACAGGTAGTAGATAGACTTTAGATTAGCATAAGGAAATTTGTGGTTAGAGAGATCACTTTTTGAGGGGTCTAGATATTTAAGAATACCTCTAGACAAGGACAGATAACAGAATTTCTTTGGTCTGCACACCAGCTTTAATTAGGCAATGGTTAGTTAAAATGCATTTATAGGACATCCTAAGTCAAACGTAAATTTGTCATTTATTTTATCTGCTGTAAAAGGATAACCACACAACTTTGTTCTTAGGTATCGTCTCTTGGTTATTTGCATGAATTATTTATCTTATGTCTGGAAATTTAATACATGTCATAGAGCTGCAAATTACACAATCCATCTTAGGTTTTGTAGTTTGCTGTCTAAGTGGGCAGTCAATCTCAGCTATTAGTTTTATTTATTAAACTCTGCTCAAGATGCAGAGGTTTGACCTCATTTTACATTATGCTAAAAACATAGACATGGTTAGTTTAGGATGTTGGATGCAATGAAAGTAAAAAGAGAACCAATTTAAGTGAAAGTGAAATGCTGTGCCAATCCTGCCTTTCAGGATTGTGGGATGAGACTAATGTACAGCCTCTGCCAGGGCAGAAATCAGAACTTGCTGGCCAGTAGGTAAAACCATTGACTTAAATAATGGTTTCAAAAGTCATTCTGAATCAGACTTGGGAAATTTTAAGAAACAAGTTCTTAGATGTGCAAAACCCACCAACTACCACTTATCGGATCATTTAAAAAAATGTAATGTTGTTTTCTAGTACAGGATCCTCAAGCAAAATGTATTGAAACGTTATATTAGCTTAGTCAAGTAGGTTCAGTGACCAACTGCCCAGAAAAACTGATAATGAAATCCTCTCAGAATCGGTTTTTGCTTCGTTGTCTTCTTTGGAAAGAAACATGCAGAGTAAAGGAAGGGAAGATTTATACCTTGTGGTTCTGCATCTGAGGTGAGCTCAGGAAGAAGGAAGAGGAAGGAGAATGGATTGCAAGAAAAGAAACTAAGTTAAAAAATTTCAGGACACATTCAGGTATTCATATCTTTTTCCCTCTACGTCATATTATGACTTGTGTTTCTCATCCATCTTCTTAAAACAGTGTGCAGTTTTGAGCTTTGCAAACTGCTAAATAATTATCTTTCATTAAACAGAATGCTATGTAGAATCTCAGGAACTTGGCCACCAAATAGTGTTGCAGAGAGAGAGGGGGTGGTGCGCTATAGTCACAATGGTTATTGTGGCATCCTTGTAAAGCTTTTTTCCACAGTGTTCATAGGCATCTTTCTCAGGGTGCAAGGCCTTGTGTGCACTGCTTCCTTCTGCTTCCAACATGCTCTTTCCCCACCTCCTGCACCTTGCCCGTTTAACTCAGACTCAATCTTCAAATCTCAGTACACATGCCTTTTCTAGGGAGGCTGTCTAATTCCCAGACTAGCTTGGATTCCTTTGTTGTAGTCTCATATACTTTGTACAAGATCTTTAATAACAGTAAAATTTACATTTGATCCATGGCATCATTTTATTGGTGTCTGTCTTTCCTACAGATGGAAAGTGAGCTCCATAAGGTCAGGGGCCATGCCTGCGTCTTCTCAGTTTGCCTGTACCTTTTAGCACAGCGCTTGGAACATGGCAAGAGCTCAGTATTTGTTGAATAAATGTATTTGTTGAAATTGGTGAGAAAAGGAATGCAAAACACAACTTTTGTGCCTTTCAAAACCATTATAGAATCAGTATTTTTGAGAACAATCTGAAGGGACAAAGTCTTCAGTTTTTTAGCTCAGGGATGACAATGTAAATGAACAGCACATTCACAGTAAGAGTTTGGCTAGTTTGGAAATAGTTAAGAAAGGTGTTTGGGTGATTGATGCATTACTGTGTGACGAATACGTAACTGGCCTTAAAACTGATGGCAATTTTCTGTCACTCAGTTGGAAGGAGGGAATAGGAGAAAACTGAGATGGACCCATTGAATTCCTTGGCTATTTATAATTGTATCACTCCTGCTTTTCCCACCATCTTAACATGTGCTGACCTTCCATGACCTATTTTATTGCTCTAATCCATCAGGAGAAATCAGCAACTGAACCATCCTGCAGGGATCAGAAAATGGGACTTCCTTTTGTTCCATGACCTCCCCCCTCCACTCCCCCACTTTGTGTCCTTTGGTTCCTCTTTCCTTTGTCAGGGAAGGTGTCACCTATGGGTTTCCTCTTCAAAGCTGCAAAGGAAATTGATGATTTAGTTTCTTTTCAGTTGCCATTTGGCATAGTGACAAAAGCCAGCTATTGTTTTAAAGATAAAGTTGCATAGTACAAATTGAGATCGGAGTCAAGAATTTTGTGTGGTTCCCTTTCATCTTATTGTCAATTAATTCACTACATGTTTGTTGCTCATCTTTGACACAGAAGGCACTACAGTATGTGTCAGCTAATTAAAAAAGACTCACAGTTTAATGGAAGAAGCAAAGTTGTAGCTAGCAATGTAGGGCAGACAGACAGTGATGGGTATTACAGTGAAAGGACAAAGAAAATGTTATAGGAATATGGAAGAGGGAGAGAGAAATTCCAGTTTAGGAATTTTGGAAGATTTTGTAAAGGATTTGGACTTTGAAGGTGGATCTTTAGTAATGGGGAAGAGTTCAGTAAGCTTAAAAAGGAAGAAGAGGTTCTTCTAAGCAGAAAGAACCAGGGAAACTAGACAGGATGGTATGAGAGCACAGGAAATGCTTTAGAAATAGGTAACAATACTGTGTAGCTGGGTTCCCAATGTCCAGAGATAAAAGGAGAGGAAGATTATAAAAGTAGATTGAATCTATAGAGTAGGCCTTGAAACCCACACAAGATGTCTGGGACTTTGTTCTTTAGATAGCATCAGTTCAGAAAGGTCAGTTTCTCAGAGTTTTAGTAAGTTTTAGTTTAGTATGGTTGCATAAGATAGCTGAAATTCTGTTCTGATGAGGTGGTAAGAGACCAGCAGGGTAGCTAGCCCGCTTTCTCATGTCCATCTCATGTCTTGTCCCGTGACTCTCCAGAGGTTTTTGGCTTTAATCTACTTAGGCGTGGGTACATGCACTTTGTTGGCTGTAAGCTGGGTAAATGATACTCATTTAATACATCAAAATGCATTATCTGCAGGAGATGCTGGTTGCCCAGTGGTTGGTAATGACCCTGGAAGGCAATGAAAGAGGAACAGTGCCTCTCTCTGTTGTCCTGTAGGCCTGCCTTGTGCTTTTTTTTAAGACTCAAAGCATGACTCAGTGTCACTCTGGATTTTGATGTTCATTTTAGCTTTATAAATTTCGTTGATGGAATTTCCTCCCATAGTCTTACAATAGGATATAGGATGCATGACTGTCTTTGTTTTCATTTCTTTTTTTTTTCCTCCGGAGTGTCATATGTATTTTACAAAGTCAAGAAAGGTTGAATCTTGGGCTGCTCTCCTGAACTCATCTTAGACCAGAAATAATCACAGTATTTTGAAGTTTTGTGGCTCTCTGTTTCAATGATAAGAGAAATAATAAAGAAAATCGCATGATATATTTCTTGTCTGTGATTACTTACAAAAACCAGGCAACACCAATGGAGGGTTGGAAGATCATCTGGGCCACTATTACAGCAATCCAGAGGGTGGGACTCAGGGCCAGAACTCAGGCCACTGTAGTAGAAATGGAGAGGAAAGGAGGGACATGAGAGTTGCCAAATGGGTAGAGTATGTAGAAGTGTATTGTTGGTTAGATGTAGCCTTTGAGAGAAAGGCCAGGTTTGCGGTGTCAGTGACTGAGCAGATGGATGAAAGTGCCACTCAAAAGGATGAGAAATGTGAGAGCACACAGAGCATGAGACCAATCATGGGTTTGTTTTGGATACGCTGAGATTGAATTGCCTGTGAAGTTCTTAGGCGCATACACAAGCGTGGGTGGAAAATGGATGGGATTAGATCACAGGAGCTACATCCGGTCTAGATTTGATGGTCATCAGTATATTGCTATTTATGCCAAGGAATTGAAAGACTTTACCAAGGGTAAGCATGTAGAATAGGAAGATAAGAGGGCCAAGGTCAGAACCTTCAAGACCCTGACCTGTAGTGTGAACATCAGAGGAGAGTACCGAACAACAAAAAGGAGAGGCCCTGAGCATGAGAGAGGGAAGACCTGGAGACCAGGGAGGAGGGGGGGGTCCCATTTAAGAGTGGTCCGATAGGCTGAGTGGAGAAATACTTAATCCCCATCTGGACACATGGAAATGGTGGCTAAAGTAAAAATTTTGCCAAATACCTAGGAGAACTCTGGGGGATACTCTGTTTGATGGGAGGGAACTTAGCTAAAGTAGTCAGTGGAAGTTGATATGTTAGCAATGCTGTTTATCCCAAGGAAGTGAATGAATTTCCCAAGGATGAGCATGTAGGACATGAGTATAAGAGGTTCAAGGCTGCTGCAAGCCATCCATTCACCTTCCAGGGCAGGAAGCTTACCTAAGTAATTAAGGTTAAAAAGCCCACTTGGTATAGGAGTCAAGTTTCTAATCCCCTTATCTACTGGGGGGCGGCGGGTGGGGACAGGACCCAGTCAGTGACTCCATCCACTGTCCTCAGAGAAGCTGAAATTCCTCCATCTGCCTTGGGTGCTGGGCAGGAAAAGAATCTCCTGAATGCAGAACCACACAGAGACTGCCCCAGAAGATAGTGGTCCTCAGGCAGGCTCAGAGGAGAAAACTCACAGAACTGAGGAGACTCACCTACATGGGAAAAACACTTCAATACTAAATAATGCAAGCTCTTTGAGACTTTAAAATAAATACTTAAAATGTTCAAAGAGATAAAAGGAGGCACAGGATCTCTACTTCAAGAACTGGACATCTTTTGGGAAAAAGAGCATGCATATTTAAAAAAAGCAGCATGCAGACATTTGAACAATGAAAGAAACTTTTTAAAATAAAGATCAATAGATACGTTAAAAAATACAGTGGATGCAGATGAAGAGAAAATTAGTGAGTTGTCAAGCATACCTGGCGAAACAACACAGAATGCAGAACAGGGAAGTAAAGAGACAGGAAATATGAAAAAAAAAGAAATGAAAAAACATGAAATAAAAGGAGGAGCTTCAATCTACTGCAGATATAAATTCCAGAAGAAGGAAATAAAGAGCATGGTGGAGAACCAATAAGAATGAGGATTGTTAAAAATATTTTGGAGTTAAACAAACAAGACCCCTAAATTTTGAAAAGTCACACAGAACCCCAAGCAAGAAGAGTTCAACAGATCTGCATCTAGAAACATTACATTAAAATTACAGAACATCAAAGATAAAGAGGAAAAAATATGAAGATACAGGAGGTAAGACAGATTATGTATAAAGGAAGAAATCAAATCAACAATTGACTTCTTACATATGTTCTCTGTGGTCATAGGTAACAGATGGTCATAAAGTATCTTCAAAATACCTGGGGACATTTTTTATCCCCTTACATTTCATTCAAGAAAAGGCAAATATTTTCATGTATTTCTAAGGAAGATTACTACCCACTGACTCTTCTAGGAGAAACTGGTAAGGGATTCACTTTAATTACCCGGAAGCCCGTACATGCAGAAAATTGATTTATGTCTGAATAGACGCTACTGACCAATGAGGAAAGGTACACGACTCAGTAAATGGTGCTGGTCACTGCTTTATTCTCAAGGGATAAACAAAATGAAACAGGAATACTGCTTCACTCTATATAAAAAATTTGATTCTCAGTGGAATATTTGAGAGGCAAAATTATTGCAGATGAAAATACAGAAGATAGCTCTGTGCCCCTAGGTAAGGAAGAATTTATTAAACTATAAAAAAAAGGCTTGATAAACTGGACCATGTTAAAAATGAAAAAACAGCCTCCCTGATATTAAAAGGTAGGTGTGTAGAACAATTTTCAGAAAACTCAAATGGCCAGACACTTATAAGAAAGTCTTAACTGTATTAGTAAATATACATTAAATGCAAATTAAATCATAATGAGATAATAGACTGACAAAATGTAAATTTACAATATCAGATATTGGGAAGCATCATAAAAAAATAGAGACAACTAATGTTCATTCACAATAGTGAATGACAGTTACAGTATTCACTATATCATGACATCAGTTATAGTACATTCTTACCATGGAATGCCATACAGCAGTGAAAATGAATGAACATAAACTATGTACATGTGCATGGATAATTCCTACTCATAATGTTAGGTGATAAAGCAAGTTGCAGAAGAATACATATTCTTTGACACCATTTATATAAGGTTTAAGAGGTTTAAGACAATATTAGATGTGGTTTAAGGATACACACATGATAAAATTATAAAGAGATGCATGAAAATGGTATAGTGCAAATTCAGGAGGGAGTTATGTGGTCTAGAAGAGTTCCCAGGGGATTCACCTGATTCACCTGTGTTGTAAATATTTATTAGGCTGA
This sequence comes from Manis javanica, assembly GCF_040802235.1. Classification (NCBI taxonomy): domain Eukaryota; kingdom Metazoa; phylum Chordata; class Mammalia; order Pholidota; family Manidae; genus Manis; species Manis javanica. Next base: position 12,042,448 of record NC_133164.1, read on the forward strand.
CAGGTAGGCATATGAACATGTGCTGTTTTATTCCCTATACCTTTTAAAGTCTTATGTGTTACATAATATTTTCTAAAATGAAAAGATAAATCAGAGATGAGGGAATGGAGATCGCAAGTGAGGACTGTTCTTTCTACTTTTTTTTACTGGGAAAGGAAGAGAAGAGAATGTGTTCTATTTCTTGACACCAAGTGATTTGGAGAAATTCAAAAGTTTGTGCAATTTTGTAGAACTAAATTGATATGTGAAACTAATATATTCAACATTGTGAAGTAACTTTTATTATTTGGATGGTATCAGGTGAAGGGTTTGGATACACAATTTGAAATTATATTGTATTAAATCATTAGGAAACATAAAGCTCAAATGATCTTTTTCTTTGTATTCCTCCTTATTCTCTAACTAACCTACTTTTTGAGAACCAAAAGGATACATGCAGATAAAGGATCAAAATGAAAAATATATTGAATCATTGAAAACATTTATAAAGAACATTCTCCCAAAGAACCTGAAATTTGATATGAAGTTAAAACCTGTCATCCAAATGTAGATGTTTGTAGTTTATTTATTGTTTTTAGTTCCAGACACTAAACTAGGTATTTTCCATAATTTATTTCATTTATTCACCATATAATTTTCAAAAATGAAAGAACTCACCAATATCCATATCTCTTCAGTGATAAATTTTTAAGTGTGTGTTAAAAATTATATGCTTTGTTTCCTTTTTAAACCTAAATCAGTCATTTTCTGAGTAGGGTACAGTGTGTTCTGTGCTAAAGGAAAACCTCTGCTTGGAACAAAGATTGCTGACTAGCTCTGCTAGAGACCTTTATTTCAAAGGCAGAATTTTATTTCACAGGAAATGTGAATCTGAAAGTATTTTACTAGTATTTAGTTTCTAAAATAGCAGAAATTTCAATTATGCTATGAAGCTGGACATGAAATTTGTAGTTTATTTTCTGCCTTTCATGAAATGGTTAGGAACATGCTATATTCTAGCTAAGAAACATAAAGTGTATACCAAACTTAGACTTCACCTGAGGCAGCACCTACAGAATAGTCTTGAGGAGACAGTAAACCCGGAAGACAAATACACTCCAAGTGTTCTCAGGGGGTGCTGTCCCAATCTGGGCCACCCCCAACCCCTTACACTTTCATCCTCATCTCCAGTGAAATTTTTAAATAATCAGTAATCGTAATAGTATTCAGTAAATGTACAATCTTACTGTCACCATTTAGAGATGGTAAAACTGAGACACAGAGAGGTTAAGGGTCTTGCAAGGGTCCACAAGCGTCCAGAGTCAAGTTTAAACCTAGAAAATCTGATTTCAAAGCCACTTGCTTCATCACCAAGTGAGTTACTCCTCTTACTATATTTGAAGACATTATCAGGGCACTGGTGTGAGTTACTGACGTAGGCAGATTCTGTCACGGTTTCTGTTATCACTCCTGGCTGCTGTTACCACTGCTAAGTTGGGGTTTAAATCTTTACCCCCAGCCTTTTACCCCTGTTCATATTCTACTAGGTAATGCCAAATAGTTTTCTAAAATGATGATATCAATTTAAACTCCCAACAATACTCTAGGAGAGTATGTTTTGTTCTACACTTAAATTTTTTGCTGATCTGATATGTGTGAAATGGTATTTCCTTGTGGTTTTAAATTGCATTTTCCTGTTTATTAATGCACTGGAAAGTTTTTCACCTGTTTTTGGGCCTTTTATATTTCCTCTTCTATGAAATGTCTAATCATGTCATTTGTCCATTTTTTTGTTGGGTTTTCATATTGATTTGTAGGAGTCCTTTACATATTCCAGATAATAGTGTTTTATCTCTCATATATGATCAAATATCTTCTCTTAGCTTGTGTTTTCTCATCTTCTTTTAGATCCTCTTGATAACTAGAAATTGTAAACTTTAAAGGAATTAAGCTTATCAATCTTTTGCCTTTATGATTTTGAGTTATTAAAAAACACACTTAATATCTCAAGACAAATGCTGGGCACAGAAGCCACAGGGCATAAATCTGCAAAGAAGTAAAAAGCTAACCTTTTCAAACAATATGGCTTCTCTCTCACTTACCAACTTTACATTTCCCTGTATGGCCCCGGAAGATGACTGGTTAGCCAGAGACGGGTAAGATTCCTCAAGGGAGGAACAACCTAAGACAGGCACAGTCGCAGGGGGGCCATCAGGTGAGAAATTGGGGATCATCAGTGGTGAGGCTTAGAACCTCACCCCCCCTGTTTTGAGAGAAATCTTCTGCATCTGTGGATGTTTTATTGCCCTTGTCTAGCTTGGATTAACACATAGTCTACAGGCACACACCCGATCACCTACAATTGCTCTCTTACAGCACTAAACTATGTTTTCTACCTTTATCTTGCATCTACCTACCACTTCAGCATTTTATTAAAAATAAAAATAATAATAATAAAGGGAGAAATGTGGGACCCACATATAAATCAAGTATAAAAATCAAACGAATATTCATATTTGACCTGATTGTTTATAGTTCATAATGCGTGATCAAAACCGAAAGTTTCTGTGATGACTGCCCTTGTACTGTTCACCATGTAAGAACTTATTCACTATGTAAGAATTTGCTCACCATGTAAGAACTTGTTCATTATGCTTCAGAAGATTGGAGACTGATGAGAATTAGGCTTGGGGTGGATTAATGATTGTGCATTGAGCATTGACTCCCCTATACAGAATTTTATTGTTGTTAACAACCATTTGATCAATAAATATGAGAGATGCCCTCTCAAAAAAAAAATACACTTAATATATCTTAATCTACTCCCAAGATGGTAATGATATTCCTATGTTTTATTATTTTCTCAGAATTTTGTCATTTTACCTTTCACATTTAAGCCTTCATTCTAATTGGGATTGATGATTTTCGTGTATGGTGGGAGGTCAGGATCCAATTAAAATTTTTTATCCATCAGATAGTCACATGTCCAAGTACCATTTATTCTGTAGTTTCCCCACTCCCATTGATGTTCCGTGTCCCTCTGTCACTCAGTCATGAGTCAAGCTTTCTTACAAAGGTGGATTATTTCTGGCCTTTCTATTTTAATTCCATTTGTTTACCTGTCTAACACCTTATCAGTTTCACACTGTATTAGTTACTACAGTTTTATCATTAGTTCTGATGTGGTTTGGGAAAGTCCTTTACCGTATTCTCTTTTGGGGTGTTTTGGCATTCTTAGTCCTTTGCTTTTCCATGTATGTTTTAGAATCAGTTTGTCAGGTACTATAAACAACTTTGTTAGTACTTTGATTTGGTTGTATTACTCAACATAGATTAATATGGGAAGAGGTGATATATTAGTTGTTTTATTTTCCATGGGATATCCCTCTGTTTATTAAGTCTTTCAAAAATGTTGAGAATTTTTCTTAAAAAGGCTTTGTACATCTTTTGTTAGATTAGTTCCTAGGTACTTTGTACTTTTGTTGCTATTGTCAGTAGTATTTTATTTAAGAACTAATTTTTAAACTGCTATTAGGTACAGTTATACAATTTTTATCTATTACGTGGCAGAGACAATCTTGCTTGTCATTAAAGGTATTTCCCTTTCTTCTGGACACATCTTTCTTCTCAGGCTTCCATGTAATTAGGTAGGGGTAACCATGTGACTGACTGGCTGATAGAATGTGGGCAGCTGTGATGGACGCTGGGTTCAGGTCTGACCCATAAAAACCTCTTCTGCAGACCATTCTCACCCCTTTCCCTGAATGTTACTGGATGTTGCTGGCATGGGAAGCCATGTGTTGAATAGGGTGGTATCTCTATTAGTTGTGGCCCTGAGTGACTGGATGAAGTTGAACCCCCATCGCTCATCTGCTCCCATTAAATTAGCTTCACATTATGAGAAATGCATTTTCATTTTGTTAAACCATTGAAATGTTTCTATTAAAACAAATAAGATTATCCTAGTTAATGCATATTAATTTTAATCCCAGCAATTTGACGAGCACATTTATTAATCTACATTGTTATTTGTTGATTCTTTAGTGTTTTGTACATAAGAAATTACACATCTGTAAATAAGGAGCTTTGACTGTTTTCTTTCCCATTTTTATAGACTTTGCTTTTTCTTATACTACAGTACTGGCCAAGACTTCCTGTACAATGTTAAATAAAAGCGACAATGTTTTGCAAGTTGCCATGCTCCTTTGTTAAAGGGAATTCCTTAAATATTTACCATTAATTGCCATGTCTTGTATAATTTTGTATATGTCTTTATGAGAATATTTAAATTATCTTCTTATTAATTTGTCAAGAGATTTTTATCATAAATGGATGTTATCTTATTAAATAGTATATTTGCATTTTGGGAAGATCATATGTTTTTTCTCCATTAAACTAACAATGTACTGATAGATCTATTTTCATGAATGACGTTCACCATAATTTTAGCTTGCTTTTACTGTCCTTTCCTAATTGTATTATTATTTTGGTATTAGCATGAGTTGGGGCATACTTCTACTTTTCTATGTCCTGAAAGAATTTGTATAAAAATGGATTTTCTGTTTATTGAGTGTTTGGTAAAAATTACAAAGTTTGCTGTGCCTGGTTATGTATGTGTGATTAATTTTTAACCACTGATTCAGTTAATTTGATTGATTAGTAGATTGTGGAATCTATGTTTTTTGTTTCTTTTTGGAGTAGTTTTGATAACTTGTGTTTTCCTAAGATTGAGTTGGCATAAATTGTGCATAATATCCTTCCTGCCCTTCTAATCTGCACTACATCTTTAGTTATGCCATTTTACATTCACTATATTCTTTATTCATGCCTTCTCTCTTTGTTTACTTGATAAATCTTGTGAAAGTGTTGTCTATTGTGTTATTCTCATAACCACATTTTTTGCTCTCTTGATTCTCTATACCTTATTTTCTATTTTAGAGAAAATTTCTCATATTCATTGTTCTCTTTTTTATTCTTTCTTAGGACTTTACACTGCCTTTTTTCCTAGCTTCTTAATTTGGATGTTGTTTTATTAATCTGGAGCTTTTCTTTCCTATGTAAATATTTATGGCTATACATTCTCCTTTATCATTTTGTTTGCATATTTGAGCTTTATGAATATTTCATTGTTGTTCAGTTCAATATTTTCTAATTTCCATTGTGCTTTCATTGAGAAGTCTGCTTCAAAATTACTAAACAAATGGAGTTTCTAGGTATTTTGTCATTCATTTCTAATAGTCACATTTTTGTAGAAAAGAGTGCATATGCAGTCATATTTTGTATTTGCAACTTGTGATTGAGACCTGCAGTCATATTTTGTATTTGCAACTTGTTATTGAGACCTGCATTAATGGCCTGACACAGAGTGAATTTTTTGTAAATCTTTCTTTCCTATGTGTAAGTAAATAATGTATATTACTTAATTTTTGAGTTCTATGTTCATTAGGTCAAGCATGTTGATTGTGTTCATTAAATATTTTCAAGTATTTCTTCATGTACTTGATCTTGCTTGATCAGTTACTAAACAGATGTATTAAATTTCCTATTATGATGATTTCTCTTAGTTATATCAATTTTTGCCTATATTCAATTTTTGCTTCTGTATTTTGAGTTTATGTTATGTGCATACTAGTATAAAAGTGATTTCCTGGTGAATTGGTCATTTGATCATTAGAAAATATCTTTTAAAAAAATCTCTAGTATTGCTTTGGCTTTAAAATTTATTTTATCTGATATCAAGTAGTTATGCCACCATTTTTGTGGTTACTCTTTCCTAGATTCCCTTCTTTTATGCCTTGACTTTACAACTTTCTGTGTATATATGTTTTAGGTGTGCTTATTGTAAACATCATATGCCTAGATTAAAAAAATATCTTTGAAACAGAGGTTTTAAAAGTCTGGCAATAATAGAGAGTTTAGTCTATTTATATTTATAATTATTAATGATATTTGCATTTATTTCCACTATCTTATATTGTGATTTCTATATATTTTCCTTTTTTTCTGTTTCTCTTTCTTTTTATTTCCCTTTACATACCTTCTTTTGGATTAGTTTGTTTTTTTCTTACAAATTATTTTTTCCATTTGTAAGTTATACTCATCCTGGTTACTCTTAATAGTTAGCCTAGAGCAATGTCTTTCAAATTGTGGAGTGTGAAATCATGTCTGTGGGTATTGATCAAGACTTCAAAATAATTATATTGTAGAGAGTAGTAAATAGAGTAGTAGAGGTCTAATAGGGAAAATATTGTGCTTATGACAGTTTTATTTCATATATATACTTGTATATGTTTTACAACTTGGCTTATCGTTACTGCCTTCTTAGCCCACTGGTTTTATTTCAGTCATTCATACATAGCCACAGAGCAACAACCTACTGGGCCATATTGGAGCCTGAAGCAAAAGGAAAACGTATGCCCTTTTCCAAATATCCTCTCCTATTGTGGACGAAGTGAAAAAAGTTAATGGAAGTTCAACAATTAAAAAATGTAACTGCACACAAAGTCCTGTGTGGCCCAATGTCCAGCCTCCATAAGTCCGCTCAGTGGGGACGTTTGGGCTGACTGAACAGTGATACATACAGGGTGGAAGATCAGACAAACAGCAAAAACAGGTCTTTGTTCACACTTTTAATATTTTGTTCATGATGGACTTTTTTTGCCATTAGTTTTTATTTTAAAGATAATACACTAACAGTGTTCTTCATCTTGGTCGTTGGGTTTTTTGGTGCTGAGGCAGGAGGTGAGCGAACACAGCTCTGGTCCTGCTGACGTTCGGCCTTCGGGGCTCCCGCCTCGGGCTCCCTGTCTGCCCGAGGCGTGCTCAGCCTGGCGTTGGAGCTCCTGTGCCACGTGAAGACTCCAGGTTGGGCACATGCCACCAGACAAACTGTAGGTTTGGTTCTAGGTCACACTTCTTTTTTTTTTTCAGCCTGAGTGTTTCTTACTTTCTTGATAGCTCCACAGTACATTTAAAGAGATGTTTTTAATATTTTATCCAGCTGTCTTTGTTGTTTTCCTCCGGAGACTCATTCATTGTATTTATTCTATTGTGCCCCAGAAATGGAAGTCTGGAAAGTTCATTACCTTAAGATATAGAAAGATGTCTTGTTTGCTGAGCTCAGCTAGTGTTTGATAACTGGCCACTGGTTTACCTAATTCCATCCTGAGGGGACTAAACCATCCCAGTTAACTTTGCCAAGAGCAGCGCTGAGAGGCTGTCCCGATGGAGATGTGATACACAGAGAGAAGAAACTCTTTCGAATGGCATCCTTTTTAAAATTCGATTTTGTGCATGTTAACTCACTTATTTCTCACAACCACCTTATGTGGTAGATACCATTTTTATCAGCTCCATTTTACAGAAAAGGAAAACAGGACCAGAAGTTCACTCATGTGCCTTTGGTCACACAGACAGAAAGGAGAGCTAGGATTTGAACACAGCTAGCTTGGCTACCAATGCCGTGCTCCTAACCACTGTGCTATACTGCCTTTTAATGTCACAGAATGGAGTGTAGTTAGTGTCAGCAGAGACCAATAATCAGCAAAGTGCTCCCATACTGACCCAGCTTCTTGTCTTTCACAGTGCCTCCTGTGGATAGAACATATTCAAGTTATAGTTCCTGTGTCTTCAGCTAGTCATCACCTCATACAATAAATATGTTAATTGATCTTTGTAAAGATTTTACCAGAGCAAAACCACCAAATTTGTGGTTTTTATTCAAAACATATTGATGACTCTTGGAGGAGTTGGGATAATCTCAGTATTGATTATGTGTTTCCTTAATTACTTCTTGCTGTCTTAATGGAGGTTTTTATCAATAGTGCGTATACACTGTGTTAATTCCCAAGTGTGACCCACTTCAGCTTGAAAACACTCTGAATGATGTAGAAGAATCACCCTAGTTAGCTTTGAAATCTTTGATGGGTTGAGCAGGCTTTATTCTGGAGTTTTATGCTTCTTTTGTTCTACAGCTGAATCTCAGATTGTATTTACTAAATGCAAACTTAATATACTTTGTTTTAACCTTATGTAAGATACTTGGCTTCCATAAGAACCAATTTAGTCATTTTTCTGATTTCTTTTCAAAGAGGTATTGACAAGGGGCTCAGGAATATAAAAGACAAAGAGTTAAAAATTTGGACCAAGTGACACATGACTTTCACTGGTGCCTTTTTGAAAAGAAAATTACATTCCCCTTAATGTATGTGAAAAATTTGCCATTTTTGGAATCCTTAATAAAAAACCTCTTGTTTTGTCTCTTTATTCCTATCATTCTCTTTTTTTTTCTGTGATTAATTTAATATTCTCTCAGGCAAGGTACTCTTATAGGCGAATAATTTTCATTGTCATAAGGGATCCAATTGTGATTTTAAGTATATTTCTTGCATCAGTTTAAAAGGAAATCAAATGCTTGAGTAATGGAATTAATAAATGGCAGATTTGCCTCTCTATCACAGTTTAGATTCCCTGGGGAACCCACTCAGGTCGATTCCAACTCATGTGGAAGAGAATGAAGCATGATTGATCCCAGGAAGAAGTTGGGCCTTGATGTAGTCTCAACAAAGGCGTCAACCCACCCCTGAGGAGCTCGGGGTGATCCTTCAGTGTGGCCTCAAGCAATTGTGCCAAACTGTGGGTCTTTATTCTCTTTTGTCGATCAACTGGACAGGGGATGGGCTTGGGGTGGCGGGTACTTTGGACAAAGCAGCTCTAGTTAATCAGTGCATCTCCAGAAGAAGGCTGACAGCCGAGGACTGACTGCTGTAGCGCTTCTGGACACTGGGGAGGGAGTGCTTCATTCTGGAGGAGGATCTGACATTACTCTGCAGCAGCTACCATGCCACCCAGTTTCAAGTTGTGGCTGTCTTGTGAAAGCTGATGCCCCCTTCTGTTTCTAGCGTGCTGCTCATCCCTTCTCATGTAAAATCCCCATCCATTGTGATCACAGATCACTGTATTTTCATTCTGGTTGCTTCTCCTACTTCTTGCTTTGCCAAATACTCTATTTACTACTCTTCAGGTTCAATCCCAAGAAACTTCTCCTCCAGGGAGCTTTCTGTGACATCTCCAGCTCTTACTAACCGCCCATGGCATTCATTGCCTGTTTAATAATTTGGAATTTATCATGAAAAACTTCAGTACCTATATATTTTGTTTTCATCCATATGGTTTTTCTTTCTCTAGCTAGACTGTAACCAGATTCTGATGACTTAAAGTTGTTTTTTATGTTATAAGAATATATGCTCTGTGTTTTTGCTGTTTTCTAGCATTTTGTAATACAAGAATATTTGTTAAATGAGTAGATCTCTAGTTTGTTAAGTTCCTTGGAGCCAAGAATGTAGATAGGGTGTAGATAAAACTTATGTGAAGTATCTGAATTTCATAGTTTTACATTTTCATCTATGTCTCTTTCTTCTGACACAATGGTTTACATTCATTCAGCAAATACTTACTGAATCCCTACTATTAATGGGGTTCTTAGATGTTCTTAGCAAAGGGGATATGGGGGTGAACAAGACAAGGGGCTGGCTGTCATAGACCTTAAATTCCAGTGAGAGAACAGGTAGTGTAAAGGAAACGTAGATGGGAAAAATACACAGTGTTAACAGGTGTTATGAAGGCAGTAAACACAGTGATAAGATGGAGTATAACGCAGAAGCTCAGCGCCTGGCAGGTTAACACTGGATTCAGTGAGACGGAAAAATGACAGTGGAACATTAGGTAGAGGGTTTATACCACTCTGGAGGTGGCTGGTTGAGCGTTGAAATCACATGCACACAAAAGTATCTGGCGGTCATCCTTTATAACAGTATAGACAAGAGTGGCTCACCGCCAGCAATTATATGAGCATGCGCCTGCCCAGCGGGCCCAGTGCTTACATAAACATGCAAGATACGCCTGCGCAGTGGGTACAAGCATGAGATGGCCACGGTGGCTCCGTTTTCCCTACATGGAGCCAGCCACTTTAGATCTGGGATGAGGTGATACTATCTTCTGGAAACAAAAAAATGATTCTGCGATGCTCAGAGGGAGATGACAAGCATTTCAGGCAGAAGGAAGAAGAATTCAGGAGGTAGAAAGGATTCTGTGTATTTGAGAAACAGAAAAGAGTCGGAGGGATTGGATAGTAGTTGGCATGGTGGAATATGATATCAGATGGGGTTGGAAATGATAGCCAGGATAAAGGGTTTGAGTTTTATCATAAAAACAGTAGAAAATCAGTGAATATTGGAGTTTGTTCTGTTTTTTAAATAGGAGATAGAAGCAGATTTACCATAAAACTAATGAGGCTTTGAGCTTGAGGACCTCCCACATGCATGAGTCATTTCAAGGACCTGGGGAACCCTAACAGTTTACATGGTCATGGTTCTACAAAATTTCTAATTGTTGAAGACCATTGTCTCTTTGCACACTGGCTTCCCTTCTATTGCTCTCCCATTTATGGGGTGGTTATGAAGTGGCTGTGGTCATTTTGGGGATATGGGTCTAAAGAATTTGAGTGGGGATACATTTAGCTTGGGTTTTGTGAAATGTAACTGTAAAGCCCATAGCCGTTTCTGTGGAAGGATATGTTGTCACTAGGTGTCTCGTTATAGGTACCATCTCACCTGGTATCATGATGTGAAGGTGCAGGGTGAGAAGTTTGCCTTGCAGTGTGAGTGCATCCTGCAGCACCGAGCTCTGGAAGTAAGTGGGCCATGAAAGAGGAGAAAAACATGTGAAGTGTATGTGGCAGAAGCTAGTTCATGGAAAATTCTACTAGATATCAGGTGCATAAAATTCTAAGCAGAAGATTTGGTCATTATTGAGGCTTATCTGTCAGAATAATAAAGTATAAGCAATTAGGAATGCCCAGTAATTTTTCTTCTTTTTAGATCAGAATTATGAAAATATAGAACTTACTGAAATTCTTGTTTTTAGGGCACAGTCTGTAAGAGTACAATAAGCAGTGTGTGTGTGTGTGTGTGTATCTCATGTTAAATTATCAATACAAAAACATTGATACTAAAAAAACTAAAAAAACTTAAAAGCCAACCCTGTTAAAAGCAAGATTCTTTTTGTTCTCTATGCAGAAAATGGTATTACAAAAGTGTTATCATATGAGGGTGAAACCAAAGGGGATGCAATCAGAATTTAAACAAACTTATTGTAGAGTTGTGTCATGTGGTTAATTTGTAAAAATGGCATGTTGTTTATGTTGTTTTCTGTATATTTATTTTCAAATTTAGTTCTATATTATTTTTTGGATCCTTTTTCTTTAAGACCCCCTCTCCCAAATTTTATAAACTTCAGACACCAAAAAACCTGGGGTGGATCCATCTCTGATTTGGATGGTGCTGTGATCTATTTTTTGAAGGCTCTGACTACTGTAAAGAGAATGGGTTGTTAAAGGACAAGAGTAAACCAGAGAGACTGCAGTTTGCATCCAGTCAATCACAATTAAATTTTGAGTTTAGTTATTGAAAAGAGACATCAAAATGGTCAGGTACTGGCATCGGTCTTCCTTCATTGCTTTCTTAGAGTCACCGGAGTCTTCGAGGTGGGGCTGGCTGGTTAGCGCAGTGCCACTTATCAGACTTTACCGTGCATACAAATCACCTGAAGATCTGGTTAATATGCAGATTCTGTTTCAGTAGGTCTGGCTTGGGGCCTGAGTTCCTGCATGTCAAACAAGCCCCTCAGTGCTCCAGTGACAGGTTCAAGGAGCTCATTTGGGGCAGTCAGTAGTAAGGCACTGTGAATCTACGGCCAGACTGCCAGGTTTCAATGCCCATTTTAATACAAACTTTGACTTTGGTTAAGTATCTAGTCTTTCCAGTCCCTGTTTTTTTAATCTATAAATAGAGACAGATGTTAATAAAATGAACCACAGAGGATCAGTATAAAGATTAAATCCAATAATTTGTGCTAAGAAGTTATCGTAATATAAGGGCACAAAAATGTTGGATATCATTGTTCTTGTTGCAGTTAGAACTATTGGCGCTCTGTAACTCTGGGGGAAGGGGCAGGAAATATGTTCCCAGCCCAGGACAAATTACCTTTGAAGCCAAAATCAGTCAAAGGGAGAAATAAACGGCAAGATCCTATCATGATTCTCAGAGGAGTTCCTACAGAAGGAAAACCATGAAATCAATGAAAAATTACAAACAATGAAATATATTTGTAAATCAAAATTACCAAGTAAAATAAACATTGAGACCAATCAAGAATGTGGTAGGTTGCTGAATAAATCACAGAATGTTGCATCTAGAATAGAAGTTATAGTCCAACTGCTTCATTCTACAGACAAAAACAAAAATGAACAAGTGAAAGAAGTCTGAGGGGTTGTGACTTTGGTCACCAAATGTCATGTAGGTATTGTCTTCTTCCTGAAAAGGCAACAGAAACTGTTTCATTAATACTTTGTTATCTATAGAAACCCATCTCTATTTAAGCTGCTATTACTTGTTTTGGGTTAAATTGTTTCCCTTAAAAACCCCTGTTAACTGTGAATGTGACCTTGTTTGGAAAAAGAGTTTTTCAGATGTAATCAAGTTAAGATGAGGTCATTAGGATGGCCTTAATCCCACATGAATGGTAACTCTGTAAGCAGGTAGCCTGAAGACAGAGACACACAGGGAGCAGACATTGGAGTGAGGCACTCATGAGCCGAGGAGTGCCAAGGATTGATGACTACTCCTGGAAACTAGAAAGAGGCATGGCAAGATCCTATCAAGATTCTCAGAGGAGTCGTGGCCCTGCCAACACCTTGATTACAGACTCTGGCCTCCAGAACTGTGAGAGAATACATTTCTGTTTAAGCTACGGTCTTTGTCATGCTTTGTCATGGAAGCCCTAGGAAACTTACACTATTACTCTTCATCCTTTCTCCATTTTTCACAGGTTTAGTCTTTCTTTTCTGCCACATGGAAAGCTTCTTGAGGGCAAGGATTGGATTTCGCTCCTATTTACATCCCTTGAACAGCTAACAGTTCTTTCTCAGAGCTCACTGAGCATTTGTTGAATTGAAGTAATTGTAGGTTTCCACAGAAATAATGTGGCTCATTATTTGTTATTACAAATTCCCTATAATTTGCTTGTCAGCTTTTGACATTAATTGTCATCAAGGAAATAGAAGAGGTGCCTCTTAGTTGCCAAGAGATGTTTGGGTAGAATGAGGAAATAAATGCTTATTAGGGAAACACAGGGCTTATTTTAATATTATTTGAAGAACAGTAGCTAATATTCACTGAGAGTTTGCTATGTGTCAGGCTCTGTTCTACGTGTTCAGTGTATATTCTTTCATTTTCTCCTTATAATGTGCTGGTGAAGTTGATCCTCTTGTCAGAACCAGTTTACTGATGTAAAACACTGATGCTCAGAAGCTATAAAAAGCAGAGCTGAGTATCAAACTTGGGCAGTATGACTGGAAACTGCTCTTAACATTATTATGAAGTGCATACACAGATCTTTCCTTTCTGCAGAACTGAGAAGTCCTCACCATTGTGTTTTTGTCTTTAGATTGCTCTCCATATATACGTGTGTGTGTGTGTGAGAGAGCTGAGTATGTATTTATTTTGTAGTATGTTTGTTTCTTCTGTATATATCAGTTTGCTCAGACATATTTAGAGTTTATAAGCCAAATTTGCTAAGCTGTTGTGAAACTTTCAGCATACTTTTCTCCCTCTGTAAAGCCACAGGTTTTATATTTAAGTGAGTAGGTTTCCATCTCTGCACTGTGGGGCTTATTAGAGGCTGCAATGCAGGAATGGAGAGTCCCTTCCAATTAGAGCACTTTGCCACTGTTTTGCTTGTATACTTTATTGGGGTGACCTTTGTTTGAAGGAAGTGTTCCCTAGCAAATGGAAGTTAGGAATTACTTTCCCCTAATTCAGATCACTTGAGTTTACACATGAAGACTGATAGCTTCTTCCTTTGTTTCTATAAGCCAAAGTCCTGGAAAGACTCATAATAAAGTCATAAGAGAAGGGAACAATCACAACTAGGCTAACTTCTCAGACTGAAATTGGATTTTAGCGGGTATGTGACTCATGTGTGACCTTTATCCAGAAATGCATTCTCTCTGGCTATATGTGACCTATTACATCTTTTCAGGGCTGCTTCATCATGGCTTAATGACCTATCCTTACTGGGAAAATTTAATGATTTTCATTATTTTTTTATTTCAAGAGGACCATATGGAAGCTTGATTTTAAAAACTGGATAATACTGGAGAGATTGCACAATGTAACATTCCTCCATTTGTCTCTGGTCCTAATGAAGAATTAGGCTTTGTCCTAAATCTAAAATAGTGCTTTGCAGCCCATCGCTTTAAAAAATACTTCATAAATCATATTCTTGTGATGGGGAAGAAAATCTGTTTAGGTAACCTAGTAAAAGATTCTTAATATAGCTTCACCTTAAACCTGAATGGATGCTTTAGTCTGCATTCTTTTATGAAATTTTGACCTGAAGGATGCTTAGATAATGCTCATGTCAACATGACCACAGAGTTAGGACGAGCCAGGGCTTGAGAATTCTGCTGCTCTCTGTGATCTTGAAAGAGTTACTTAATATTTATGAGTCTTGATTTGTCTACATTATGGGTTAAATAGCTCCTTCATAATGCTACGGGTTACATAAAGTATGTATGAACAAAACATAATTACTTTCTGGTTATACCCTATTTTGTGAAAACAGCTGTATAGGTTTTCATTAAACTTTGAGGAGGTGCCTAATATGGTTTGATTAAAATAGAGACCAAATAGCACATATGGCATTTATACTAGGAGGCTGAAAAAGGGACACTTCAAATGAGTGGGCAGTTATTTTTCAAAGTAGCTGAACCAGAGGGAGAAAATGAGGCCACATGCCCATTAGCCAACTGGAACCACCTTGACAGAGGTCTTCAGCTAAGCTGTGGGCCTAGTCATCCTGAGGGCAGACACTGAAGGAAGTGTTGGCCTAGAAATCAAGCTGTTTCTCTCAGCAGAACCTCTATGTACCTCAAGCAAGAATCTCTGTAGCACTTAGAATGTACTTAGTAGTAATTAGTAATTCTCTTCAATGACACAGGATGGGCTCATTAGAAACCTATATAGACTATTTAGCCTAAAGTGGGAAACATGAGTAGGTCCCTGGTGAATATTCTCAGTTCCATTGCAGCCCCATCCTGCCATCCACCATGTCCACCAAGAGCATATAGGGAAATCATTACTATGTTACATTTTGTATGAATCACACTTACTCACGGTGACAAGGTCATTACTGTGGCAATAGAGTAGTACAACATCAATGATAGCCTAATAGTTCAAAGACACTAAGATAGTTTGGGGGAAGAAGAAGAAATCATTCTTTAGCAAGCCAATATTTTCCTCTTACAAATATCAAAACACTGAATTATAATTTGGTTTGTTTGGCTGCCCCCCAAAATTTTAAAGTGTTGGAAAAGAACTTTGGTTAATAATAAAGAATATATTTCTGGGTTTGAAACATTGTTTTTAGTTTGGCCTTCCTAAAATTGAACTAACACTTTCCTATTGGCAGGTAATTACAGAGTAATTGATATTTTATATTTAAATGTTTTCTGTATGAAGAGATCAACTTTAGCTTTATCCTTTCGGGTTTAAGTTTCCCTTTTGATTTTGATGTCGTACCACAAAAAGTCAGTGTACCGATGAGCATTACACTTCAGAAAGCCAGGTGTGAAAAATTCTTAGTACAGTTTGTCTTAACTTTTTCACTTAAAATGACAATTTGTTCTCTAAAGTGGGCACCCTGAACTTTCTAGTAACAGCAAGTTCACTTGAAAAGAGTGACTGAGGGAAAGGAAGTTTTCTTCTCCATTACAGTAAAAATTGCTCATCTAAACTTATAGCCAGTTTTTCAAAGATCCACAGAGGTGTGAAGGTATTTTTACTCTTGAAAATCCTGACGGCACAGTTTAAAAACACAAGTACCTTTATTTGTATATCGCTGATCTGTTGAATATTTGTGTTTTCTATCCTCCTAAGGGATGCCATAACCACTCAGAATGCCTGAAGCTATAAACCGTGGAGAAAACCTCCTCTTTATGGTTCTGCTAAGGCCCATAGAGGAGGCCATTTCTGCCAACCTGTGCACGGCAAGCGACAGTTCTTACCCAAGAGCTAATACTGCTCTCCTTGAGAAATAACAGGCCCCACAGGGCTGAGGAAGGTCTGCGAACATGCACACCACCTCTCAGGGGACCCTCTTCAGCACCTGTGTACCATGCCCTTGTTCTCTCTTTGGTCCATCTGGCCAGGATGTCAGCACAGAATAGGACTCACCATTCTGCCTTTTTCTGCAGCCTCAGGCCAAAGCCATGTTGTCCAATCAGGTTCTTCCAGAAGCCTGTCCTAGGAATTAATGGGCATGTCCTTCTGCTAATGATGCTGATATCATGTTTCTCATTTGGTTATTGTTCACATCTCTTCCTTATCAGGCAGAATCCTAAAGAAGAGGGGTGACTGGTGGGATTTATTTTTATTTCTAATTTCAAAGAATACTAAAAATACTTCTTAAATGATCCTTTTGCTTTGCTTTCTGCTAAAAAGCCAAAACCAAAAGTGAAAACTGTCAACCTTGCATTTGAAGATCAGAGCTAGTTCTTCTCTGAAGTTACCAAATGTCATCTATGTGAATGTAAAAACCACTTTGTTTAGCTAATTATCAATCTGCGTCTACACAAAAACAGGGAAGACTCGACATCCTTTTAAATGCTTCTTTTATTTCATTGGTTGTACATTGGGTGAGTGAACTGAATATTACAACCAAAACATAGAATTGATACAAATTAGACTCCTGTTTACACTGTAAGTAATGAATGAGGGTATTCTTTAAGTGTTACAGAAAGATTTAGTAAAAATGTTACCAGAGGTATGGCTGAAAGAAAATTTCGGTGAAGTGCTGTTATATCCTGAAAACCAAGAGTGAAATGCAGTTCCCATACAAGTGGTGAGTTTGTTTTTTAACTACAGTATTTGTTGAATTGCTATCTTCATGTCTTGGATATTGGTGATTTTGTTTTTGTAATTAAACAAAGCATTTAAGATTTATTCATCATAGTCAGACTTCTGAATATAAACAAACTTTTGGCAAATAATATTTATACAGAAAAATAGTTTTAGATCCTCTCAAATCCCAGAATTATTCTATAAAATTACATTATAAATAAATAAAAAGCAAAATCTGTTGTACATATATTTGTACATCTATGCATTTGCCTTGCCTCCTCCTTATTGTAAATGGTGTATTTACGACTCTTTGCATATTATAATCACAATTCTGGAAAATGGATATCATAGTAAAAATACAGTCTTCTATATTTGCTTGGGGTACAGCTGATGTTTTGATGCTCCATTCTTAAAGGGCTGAAAATAGTTGTGTGCTAATTTTTAAAATCGATATCATGAAACAAAAAAAGAAAGACAGTATTATAACAATTAGTCTACAAAAATATTTCAGTGATTCTCATAATTTACCTTTTAGTAATGTTTGCTATATTTTCAATGAGTTTAAGTGAATTAACAAAGAAAAAAGAAAATAAGTTTGAATGTTTTAGGCAAGTTGTAGCATAACTACATTGTTATAGTTTGAGAAAATTACAAATATCAATAATACATGGAGATGAAACTACCAAAGAAATACAAGTTAGATACAATACTTTTCCACAAATAAAAACAAATGCAATATAAGCACTATGTAAGATTACACTTAGAATGTGATTTTCTTTTGATAGGGTTATCAAATCTACAATATAAGATAAATAGTCATTAGACTTTGACCAACATTAATTAAAATGGCAGATTTCTTTTTTTCTCAAACAAAATGATATGGTTGGTGCATCTAGTTTTCAAACAGGCGGTGATGCCAAAATTTAAAATATTTTACATTCAATCTCAAAAGTCAAAATACTTCAATCACTAATATGTTCACAAAGAAAATGGATGTTTTAAACAATTACACATAATATTCATTTATAACAGCTGTTTTGTTTTTTAAACAATAATTTAAAAACTATGTAGGTACTGTATAGGCTATGTGCAACATATAAAATGTGAAATATGAAATATTTGGTACGATAGTGCTTAAAATAAACTTTAAAACAAACTTTCTGAACAAAATTTAATTGTATCGCTATTACCTTGAAGATCAACCAAGTATTTAAAAAAGTAAACAACATTAAAATATGTTTCATCCATATATAGTATATATATGTATGTGTATATATATGTATGTACTTGTATTAAAGTTTTTTATACTTTTGAGACATAAAATATGTTTTAAGGTGAAAGAATTAAAAGAACTATTTTTTTCCCATGCTGTAGTCAGTTACAACCCTTTAATCCAACTTTTGAAATGAAAAACAGTAATGGATTTTTTTAAAGTGAAACTATCTACTTTTTGTTTACATAGTAATTTAGATTAAAGTCACAAATTTTCAGTGACTAAACTCAAACTTACTTAAATTAGAATATTATACAGATCTCCTCACTTACAGCTTCCTTGTTTGACTAGGTTTTTAGTTTTGAAGAGTTATTCTGTAACAGGCAACCGGATGGTGAGTTTGAAAGACTAATGCCTTAGATTAGACTGTTGGCATGGGCCTCTCATTCTTGTCAAGCTGGATGAAGTCTGGCAAAATCTAGGCACTTCTACAAAGTCTCTCTTATAAAACAACTTTAAAAATATACTTGTAAAATAATACCTTCAAGACTTTGTTTGGTGGGGTATGAAGCTCATACCGTGCAAAGTTTCTTTTTCAATCTAGTTAATGTTACTCTAGAATCACATGATTCAATGCGGCATCTCCAGGCAAACCAAATACCACACTTTGATGTGTCCCCAGTCCTTGTGCTTGAATTTCCATTCCAATTTTAGACCTGCAGGACAGGTATTGGTTTTACTTCACTTCTCATCTTTGCTGCAGCATTTGTGTTGTCAAGAAGTGAAACACCCTTTGATCCAGTGGGTCAATGAAATGACAGTAATTGGAGTTAGAATTGAACCTGCCCTTGGAATAGGTTTTTTAACTAATGCTAATTGTTTATTGCTAACTTTGAAATATTCTGAGTCAAAATAAGTAGATTGATTGGACTTTCTGCATCAGCTATAGTTATGGAGATAAGACAATATTCCTAGGACAGAAACTAGGTTTAGAAACCTTTTAAAAGTAAACTTTATCCTTTATGTCTTTAAACATCACAGCTGGTCTCAGGTAGTTAACTATCTTAGGTTGGAATATACTAAGCATACCAGATTTAATACTCATATATGATATAGCAGCACTAGCTTCTTAGGGTTGTGGTCTGTCCAGAAGAACTAAATCTTTATTCAGCATGCAGTTTGTGGCAATTCTATTGAGGAGGAAACAGGATAGTATGTACAGTAACAATGTTTAGTTATTCTCAATGCAGATTCTTGGCATTCCATTCCATTTCTGCTGATTATTTCAGAATTATCTGTTAAAGAAAAAGACAAGCGTGATTTAGATATCCTTCTGTGGGGAAAAGTAATGAGTTTAAACTTTACTCTTTGAAAACTCATATTGGAAAATAGGAATTTTCTTCAATTTCTCATAGTTTTGATATAAAATCCCCACCCTTCATGCTGATTTTACACTTAAGCCCTTCTGCTGTGTGGCCATTGTAAAGAATGATGATTCATATGCACAGTATTTTCTGTAAAACTGTGATACTATATGGTCTGGGTATGCGGTGTGTTTAGACCCTAATAATTTTTTTTTTTAGTTTTTGCTTCATATCTCTTTATTGTGTGTTCATGTTATCATTCAGTTAATATTCGCTAAGGTGGTCAGGAAGTCTAATGAGAGAATTAGCTTGTACTTTCAAACTTGTTTCTAAAGTTTAAAGGTAAATATTTAAAAATGTATAATAAATTATTATTTGTTAACTTGCATTTATAATTCAAAGTGTGTTCCCATCAAAAGTAATTCTGTTCACAAGGTATAATAGCAAACAGTTTCAGATTCAGGGAACATTTAAGTGTCCATGTTAAAGAGAAAAAGGTATAATATTCTAATAAAGCAGTTAAAACATTCATAATAAATCCAAATGCACAAATAAAGCTACACTATCAATGCAAATTGTGGTCTCTGGAGTTTGAGCTCTAGGTTCGTTTCTAACTCCATACCTTTGCCAAGGACAGGGAGTTTGCCCTGGGTGACCCAATCCACTAAATGTCAAGCTTAAAAGCCAAGATTTTAATGCATTCTAACAAAAATACTTATTCTTTGGCAATGCTTGGATCCTACTTTGTGCAATTAGTAGGCAAAATGTTTACTTATAAAACTGCCAAGAATCTTTGTTTAGAAGATAACCAGTAAAAAGTCTTTATGGTCAGGATCAGCTAATATTTCTGCACACTGGGATCCAATTCCCAATAAAAGTCTCATTTCTACCAGTATGATTTCATACCCCATTATGTTAGAATTCATACTTGTTGATATTTTTCCCTTGAAGTGGGAGCTCCTGCAGTTTCAGTACATTTTCAATACATCCATTCAAATAGTTTCTCCCATGAAATACATGTGACTATAATTTATTAAAACATACAGATGTGCATGGAATTGATAAAAATAGAGAAATAAGACATTTATATTAAATATTTTTACTAAGTAGAAACTCAAAACTTCAGATAAGATCATTCTTTGTTTCTTAAAAATTCCTAGGAATTTAAAATTAATAGGGAAAAATAACATTCCTTATCTCATGTATTGATAGACATATGAAAAAAATGAGAATGATTTTATACATAACTATTACCAAAGTACTTTGAATAATCATTGCAAGAAGTTAATACTCAAATTCTTCAGATGGTTATAATTTCATTTTTAGATTTAGATATTTGATTATTAAATAGGAGTTACTCTATTTCATTCCTTAGCTTCAGTGCTGCCTGTAAGGTTTCCAAATAAGAATAAGCCTTCCACATAAGAATATGACATCAAATTGTGTTCTGTTTTTCTTTTTTCCCTTTACTTTAGCAAGATATGGAAGAAAATTTGCAGTTTCTTAAATTGATATATAAGAATATATATTTTAGAATATATTCACATTCTTGCTTACTAACTGAAACCAAAATGCCATATAGAATGAAATTCCTAATCACCTGGAGAGGTAAGCATTCTACAGAGCCCAGCAATAGGCAAATCTGTGTTACAGTAATTAGTTACAACAATGCTTGGACTTGTATTTGATAGAGATGTTATGACCACCTAGGTTTAATTGAACTGTAAATCAGCCTTGAAGTTAACTAAAAGCATTAACTAGACTCACCCAAAATGTTTTTCCCCTCTGCCCTAGCCTATACGTGATCCATTATGTGGATAAAAACAAATAAAAATGCCTTCTGGTACTCTCGAACTCTCAGCTGTTACTGCTGGCTGGCACCTAGGCTAGAAAACTCTGGTCATATAGCCTAGGCTGTATCTTTGGCTATCTTGGGGACTACGTATGTGGTGTAAAAGAATGAATTACGTTCCTAGGAGCTGGTAAGAGATTTGATCTTAGAAGGTAGGAAAGCATTCGGTGTTTCATTTTTTTGGTGGTAGCATTTTTCTTAAAAATATCATTTGATTATTAATTTTTTTTTCTGAGAAATACAGCTTGCTGGTATAGTCTGAATGAGGTGTACTCTAGGATGACATACATTTTGGAAATAGAGAAAGAGCAGGAATCCGGATGAGGAGCAGTTACCAGCTCAGTGCCTCTGAACAACTATTGCCTGTTCGATCACCTCTTGTGACGTTAGAAGACAGATAACGTAATAGGCCCCAGGGCCCAGGGGGAGGTCGGAAAGTTCCAGCTGGAAGGATTCCCTCTGCCAGGAAGAGGAGCGCCAAGGAGTGTGTCGGGAGGATGGGTGTGGAGAAGCCATTTTGAGGGAAAGAGGGATCTTCTGTTTAGTTTTCAATATGGCTTTTCTTTGGTCAGATTATATTTTTAATTCACACCAAAGAAATATAATTTGAAATAAGATAGTTGGCACATTTTGTTTGTTTCTCTGTTGCCTCTCCTCAGAGATTTCCTCCCATACCAATTCTATATGGGCATATAAGACAAGCCCTATACATAAAATGTTCAATTGCTTTTGCAATTTTGGTGGCTAGAATCAAAAGCTTGAGAAGGTGCCTGAATATTTCAATATAGGTACGAAACATATTAAACATTCCTAAAAGAACAGGTTTATACATGACCCTAGAACATGGGCTATGAATCTGATGTTGGCCCTAATCCTGAGGTTGCCCATTTAAAAAAAAAAATGGTTAAGTAAACTTCAGTTCCCCAAAGTGACCTCCTCAGACAGCTGTCAGTGGCATTCTTCATGCCGTGCACGCATCAAAGCTGAGCTGAAACCTAAAGCTCCTTTCTCAACTGCCAGGCGCTGCATCCTCTGTTTTCTCGGAAGGGCCACTGAAAACTCTGCTGGGGTCTGCCAGGGGATGTGTAGGTCAGAGAAGCAGCCACCACACTGGATCCCACGTCAGTCCCCTCTCTGAAGCATCGGTGTTGTTTTTGTTTGAATTTTAATAGATGCTTCCTTGATTTTCCAGGAGGCTCTGAGAAATTTTTACCCGAGCCTTAGAAGCTAGGTCAGTATTGCCAGTCATATTTTGCAACATGGAAAAGATAGTACAAACAGTTATAACTGGCTTGCACGACGTTCAAAGTACTTGTGCCAACCAGCATGAGCTTAGAGATGTTAGCTCACTCTGCTTGTTGGCATGGGAGACCCTCCAGGGTGTGGTGACAGGGTGTTTGGACCGGGGTTAACAGTGATTCCAAAAAACACATCTGTACCTCCATGGTGCCAGTGGAGGTCAGTGCAGAAGAACCCCCCTGAGAGCCTGGGAATCACAGAAAGGTGGGGCCCAGAGCACACACAGCATGGAGCACTGTGTGGGAGGCAGCAGTGACTGTCTGGAGGAGCCAGGTGGGCAGAAATTGCTGAGAGGCTGTGGGGCTGTCAGGCCTCTCCCCAGGATGCCTTTGCTTGGGTGTCCAACTGCATCCTACCCTAGGCCTCCCGAAGACAGATGCAGCAGACATGACTCTTTACAGCAACACAAGCCCCTACTCAGGCACTGGTCAACTGCTCAGCTTCTAAGGGACCCTGGCAAGCTACATGATAGGAAAGAAACCAAATACATTGAACATCATGTACTATTCATCTCTCTGATAGAGTAGTTTCTCAGACAACTATTTTTTTTATATAACAGAGAACCAAGACAAAGAAGGGATTAAGTAATTAAAATAAGGTTCTGGCCAATCTTGAACTGAAAGCATTATTTTCAATTCCTTCCACTAAAAGAAGAACATGCAAAAATGAGAATAGCTGATGTCCACAAAATTGACAATTCTATTTTTAAAACAAGGACACACTTGATCTCTGATCACGAGTTGCATTCATACATCTTTAGTGGACCCTCTAGTTACAGCAAGAGTATCTGTGATGCAGAAATATCAGGCGGCTACAAAAGCGTCTACTTATCAATGAGCATCTCTTCCAGGTATTTGGAGTTAAGAACCTGGTGATTCTGCTTAATCTGCTTCCTTAAATTACTCCCATATGAACCCAGTACATGATTAATCTAATATTTATTTATTGAAGACAAAACCTGAATGGCCCCAAAGAACATTAAATGGGTTATTTTCCCATCAAATGTGTTATGAGCAGCCATTAATTGTCTCCACATCCTCAGCCAAGTGCCGACCATTGTCTCAGTGCAATGGCAGTCAAGTTTATTAAAAAGAGGACTGGGTTAGGTACTGACTAAATACTAAGCCTACAAAGGTCAGGCAGGGAGTGTGGCAGATGGAAGGGTCTGTGCCTAGAAACAATGGAGCAGCAGCTCCTCAGCTCTAGCCAGTTGCTACTTCCAGAAACCTGGGCTCTACACTGCTTGACCTTTCCATTTTCCAAAAGAAGTTGGAAATTCAGCAGCTAATTCACATTATAGAAACAACTCTGTGGGGGTCACATATATTTTGGGCTGCATGCAGCTATGAGCTGCTGCTTTGCATCTTCTTGGAGCCTTACGTTCTTGGAGGAGATACTCACTGAGCCTGGATTTCTGGCTTCTTGAGACAGGTAGCCTAGGTGGTAGGCAACACTGAAGGAGGCAGGAGGCAGCACTGCTGGGGCAGATCAGGAGAGGAGGTCTAATGGTGAGTGAACCCTGCAACTTCTGGACATGTGGCTTTTAACCAAACAGGGTACTTAACTAGCAGGCACCCTCTATCTATGAAGAAAATAGTGTCTCTCCCTTGACTGATTCACCAGATATGAAATATACATGTTGGCTTGTCTCTAAGATGATGATGGATTTAGGCTGGGCCCTCCATGTGCCCTTTCCCCTTGGTGCACACAAGAAGAAGTGCTGACCGGAGTCAGCATTTTGGTTGCAGTTGGTGAAAGCAAAACCAACAAGTGCACTTGGTTAAAAGCAAAATAGTCTGTGCAGAGGCTGAAATACTCAACTTGAGTGCGTCACTACCATAAACGCAGCAGCTGAACTACTGGCCCCCATGCAAGAGGGTGCAAACGAAGACAATTCAATGTAGGATTTCCTCACTGCCTCCGAGGTACCAAGTAGTAATACTTTTGAGGTTTCTTACACTGTGGTTGATCTTCAGGAACTGAACATATGAATAACTTTGGCAACTGTGAACATCTAGATGACTTCTAGAAATATTCACACTTCTTATATGAATGTGTTTATTGCAAAGATTCAGGGATGTCAGATGAGTTATGTTTAAAAATCTTAGCTCAATTTTAAATTCAGTAAGAACTCTTACTGCTCAGTTTAATTGATAGAAAAATATTACCAAGAAAAGACAAACTGTTCTTATGGATTCAAACCACAACACAATCAGAAATAAATAACAATGGATGTTTTAGTTAAATCCTCCAGTGAATAGCCATCCTATACTGTCTTTGTGATGTCGGGTTTGAAGAGGTATATAAAATACACCTTTTAAATATCTGTGTGGCCTTGCTGAAATCGGAAGCAATCTCAGTAGACCTAGATACCTCTAGCACAAGCGCTTGGTGGACATTTCCAAACAGGGATGTGCTGCATTGACTGGGTCCACAGCAAAACTCAGCTTCAAAAACACAGGCTCTGTCTCAGTCATCTTTATACTGCTAGTGTCTGGGACAGGGCTGGGCATATCGGAAGCTCTTACTAGCTGTTGTTTGCATAGAGGGCTGAATAAATAAGTATTTACTGAGGACATAATGCTCCACACACCTTCTCCATGGCAGCCACTACTGTGTGAAATACCCCAGTTTTGTCTGAGAGGCAAAACTTGTGAAGTATTTTGGTTGAAGCAAACTATATACAGAGGCAGGGGGACATCTGTACATTTGTGGCTGGAAAATAATTCTGTACTTATGGCACAGATTACAACATTGGCATTGGCAGAAGACCAACAGACCACTCACAAGCAAGATATAACAATGCAGGCAGGAAAAGAACCCTTTGGCCAAGATATAGCTCTGCACCTTTTCAGGGCAGTTAAGAATTCAGAAATATCCAAGAAAAATAAACATTCCTCCCTATTCCCCCACTCCCTGTTATATATAGATAGAAGGAAAAGTATCCCAGGCCGGGGCAGAATCACTCACTCAGGATTGAAACATGGCCAATAAACAAAAATACCACCTCAAGAAAACTTGTAGACTTGGTAGATTTCTTAGAAATCTTTCTCTATGGTTCCAAGGCTCTGCTTCCTCAGAAGTAACTAAAGAAGGAATATTTCAATGTCTCCTTAAAAAAAACTTACATTAATTTAAAATTAGAAAATTGAGTGAAATTTCCTAGAAATGTGGCATCCCCCCTCCTCCAGACTGCGTACTGTTTAATATTCTCTCCATCCTTCTCCTGGTGCTCCACACACCTTCTCCATGGCAGCCACTGCTGTGTGAAATACCCCAGTTTTGTCTGAGAGGCAAAACTTGTCAAGTATTTTGGTTGAAGCAAACTATATACAGAGGCAAGGGGACCTCTGTACATTTGTGGCTGGAAAATAATTCTGTACTTATGGCACAGATTACAAAATCCAAAAGCAAATGTCTTTGATCTCTGGTGAACATACATCAGAGTAATTTTAATGATACATGTTAATAAATGAACAGTTTCAAGAACTTTGGCCTATTTCATGACTATCTGTAACCTTTAACTGTATAAAAAGTACAACGGTAACTAGTGGTAATATGAAAAGACACTTTGAAAAGTAATCATATTTATTATTTCAGGGGAATATTGTTCTGAGGGATGGTAGGGTCTTATGCCATATTTGAATTGTTTTTAAAAAGGGTTTTTCTTTATACAGAAATGACATAAACTGGGATTGTGAGAGAAAATTCTCAAATATAACCCATCAGTTTTACTCTTGAGAAAACAACCTGAGGTCAGTTGGCATGTCCACAGCGTTTACATTCATAGCTCTAATTCCTCCATTTTCAATGACATATCATTTTTATGACTCTATGATATTTGGACAAAAATATTTTTTAGATATCCTTTCTAATACATGCACAATCACCATGTAAAAACATTAATAATTGAGTTTTTGCATGAAAGGCAAACACTGGCCTCACTGAAGTTTACTGCCCAGGGTCACACTGACAATTTATAGTATCTGGATAAAATACATACATGGAAATTCTTCATTTGAATAACATGCCACTCCTCCCATGAATCCATGTCACATATGGAAAAATCTAGACTTGGTGAGGCTTTGATCGTGACCCCCCTTCTCTACACCAGCCCCAGCTCCAGTCAACCCCAACTCCCCTTAGGAAATTCTGAGGATCATTTCTGTTGCTTTTTATGGTTAGATGGGAATCAGGTCACTGAAAATCCGTATGTCATCCACTGGTGACTTCTTATCCATAGGATATAAATGAGGAAGAAGGAAAAGACATAGGAGAATAGATTTTTTTCTTCATCCTGCTTTGCCCTGATGGTATAGTAGTGTCTCAACAAAATGCATTCTGGAGTGTTGTGCACTTGTTCAGGATGAGAGGAGCTCTGCATATACCAGGGAAGGTCAGACCAGACCAAACCCAAGACTGGAAGGGCCACTAAACAGCCGGGAAGAAAGAAGTAGGCAGATCAAGCCATAGCATCCAAGGGAAATGGGAAAGTGGGCGCTGTGAACATGTCTGGTAGTCACCCAGGAATGGGTCCCAGCTTTCACCTTCCTATTTATCACCTACATTCTTGACTTCATGCTGTACATCCATTCTTACTCCATGAACCTTCCCCAAAGAACATTTCAATCATAGAATTCACCAGGGATGATGGTTCCTCTACCTCAGCAGGTGGAGAAGGTGAAAGACTTTCCTATCACACAGTTCTGGGTTTGAGTTAGGCATAGGATTTTGGCATGTTCCTTGAATCCCAAAGACACAGAAATATCTAGACTTGGTCTCTTCCCATGCTAGCACAGTATTGTCCTTGAGCAATGTCATGAGTTACATGAACTATTGTAGGCGAACCTGGTGACCTAACCATCAAGTCTGTTTCTGTCTCTACCCGAATGTTATTTAAGAGGCAAGCCAAAGAGTTTTGAGGAAATACTTTTAAAATTACAGACTGTTTGCATATTAGGGAGAGCTCAATTTCTCTACTGTATCAAGTAACAATAATATTTGGGCTACACTATTTAAGAAAATATCCCAAAATATTATAGAAAGATCACAAAATATTTTTCTAAAAAAATTATATGTCGAATATATAGCAAGTGAGGCTATCTGGGATTAAATAAGCTGCTCACATCTGAGGCTATTCATTGAAGGTGACCTCTGGACATGAAGGCAGAATCTAAGAAAACTTTTTTTTATACCTTCAAAAACACTTTATGCATCAACAGAAAAGAAATTTCAAAAGCACTTATTTATACCTACTCTTTTTCAATATAGGGTTTTGCTCCCGGTAATAAACTGGAGATTCAGGCCAAGAAAAACCATAGAAAACAAGATCCTGTTGGATTCAACATAAAGTCCCAAATCCTGCTCAATGCTCTGCTTTTGTATCCACTACCATTATGTTGGACTTAGAATCCTGGGCACATTTTGGCTGTAGTATTTATTTTAACAGTGGAGCAGAATGTATAATTCAGTCTTTAAGAATTGGCTTTTAAGACACTAAAGGCAGAAAAGTAACCAAATGCTACGATTCAGTAAAAGGAGCAGTAAGATTAATGTTACGTAGAGGACATGAAGTATGTCTGTGTGTTTCTAATTACCTTGCCCCATTCTCAAGTGGGTGGGATGACACTGCCATCTAACAATTTCCAGGAAAAGTTTTTTTTCCTATTTCTTTGCTTGTGTGTTTGTGTATGTGTGTCAGAAAGACAGAGAAAGATAGAAAGATTAACAAAACTACTCAACTGTGTGTAAAATCATGGTGCAAAGGAAACATCAAGAAGAGTCCTGGAGTGGGATTTCAGGAGGCTTCTCTGTGCCACCGACCAGCTCTGTGACCCTTCTGAGCCTTGGTTTCTCACTCTGCTTGTACCACACTGGCACCTCTGCAGTGTGGTGGGTAGGTGAACCAAGCTACCATCTGCCCTCCCTAATAACTCACAGGAAGTACCAAAATATCCTGGTATAATAGATGGCAAAATGGAAACCAAAGGAAGAAAATATATAAAGAAAGCAAGCTCCTCCGTTCTCTTTTATTTATTACTAACCGTCCTCCCTCAGAGCTCAGTGGCTAAGTGCATTCTTCCAGCTTTTCTGCTTTTTGAGAGGATCCTTATTATATGGCAGTTACTTTGACTATTTGCCTGTGGTTTACTGCCTGCCCCCCTTACTATGTAAGAGCCATGAGAACAAGGGCTCTTTTTGTTCAATACTTGTATTCCCAGAATTCTGAATTTTACATGACACATAGTGGGCTCTTTATAAGCATTTGTTAAGAAAAGGTATGAAGATGTGTTGCCACCCAGTAAACAGTGGGCTTTTGTTATGGCCTGGTGTCTCAGAGCAGACCCAGCTTCTAATAGACATGGTTCTTTGTGGAAGACTTTGCATTTGCACTCAGTTACCTACTTTATGAAAACAACTCTAAAGGAAAAATGGCAATGATAAAGAACATTTAATGTGAGAAGAATAATTTTACCCTATGAATTTAATAAAACAAAACCTAAGTACAGTTAGACATCTTCCTTTCTAGCCCTAATCCCTTCTTTGGAGAAATGTCTATTCAGATCCTTTGCCCAATTTAAAAAATCATGGTAAAATGGGCATGGCATAAAATGTGCCATTTTAACTATTTTTATGTGAATAGTACTGGGGTGTTAAGTACACTCACACTGCTGTGCGGCCTTCACCACCATCCATCTCCAGAACTCTTCATTATTCCAAACTTAATTCAGTCCCCATTAAACACTAATTCCCCATGCCCCTTTCTGCCAACAGTTGATACTTTCTTCCTTCTTTCCCTCTCTTCCGCTCTTCTTTTTATCCTTCCCATTTTTGGCTTCAAAATGGGATCCCTGGCTCTTCCTTTTTAGTTGTTTGTTGTTTGTGTGTTTGTGTCTGTGCGTCAGAAAGAGAGAGAAGAGGGAGAGAGAGAGGAGAGAGATGAACAAAGGGACTCCTAAGATCCCTGGCTCCTCCTGTTTGCATGCCTGAACCTTCATTAAACCCCTTGGCTTGCTTTCTAATTTAGCCCCATGGCTTCATTTACAACTAAATTAACCTTCTAGTTGCTCTGTTCACAGTTACCTCCTCCAGGCTGCCTAAAACACTAAACCTGAGATTGATGTGAAAGTAAGGTTCTGTGGAGGTAGTGGAGAAGAGTATCTGTCTTTTTAAATTCTCATTGTTTAAAAAAATTAAAAAATGGAAGTTCTGGATGAGAGGACTTGTCTTGGTAGACTCTTTTCTGCCGGAAGTCACTGGCCAGCTTCCTGCCCCGCGAAGCGTGAAGTGGAGCCCTGATCCATCTGCTTTCTAGCTCTTGTCTGCTGCACTGAAATTTGAGTTTCTCTGTCGGTCTCATCAACCAATAATATTTTCAGATGACTTCTGATACTGAACTTGGACTTTGAAAAGGTTTGCTTCTACTAGGACTTTCTTTTTAAATGGTTAAAACTTTTTAAACCAATAGTTAAACTCAAAAGTTACAAGTTTTTGAGGAACCATATAAAGAGGATCATCCCAATCCTACATTATCTATAAACCGATCACATTCAAATATGGTAGAGACCTAAGAGAATGGGATTTGGAGGCGGGCTAACCTGAGTTCTGAAACTGTCCAGTCACTTCTGACTTGCTTGAATCTTAAGTGAGTTACTCTTTAAGATTTGCTCTCCTCTGGAAAATTGGTAAGACACTTCAACAGTTCTGTTGAGTATTAACTGAAAAAATGTATATAAAGTCTCTGATACGAAATAGTGCTTTTTGATCAATGTTGGTTCCCTTCCCTTAGTCTATTTAAGATTCATAATCCTAAATAAAAGTTGGTGTTAGCTTCTATTTAATAGGCATTCAAATAATAATATGTACATTTAAATATTATATGATCTGTATGGCATTCCATATATGTTTGATTTTGATGAGATTAAATTAAAAAAACAGTGTCAGATACACTTATTTCCCTTTCTGTATATGTGTATCCTGACATGTCACTGCCAACGAAATAAATCTAGGCTGAATTTCCCTATTGAGTTATGAAAGTCTTGACTGTCATTCATATTAGTCATTTTTCAAACTAAAATCTTTTATTATAAACGCATCAGCAGCCAGCAGCATGTGATGATCAGCGTCCACTGCAGCAGACCCGGTCCACACCCAGCTTCTAGCCTGCTAGGTGTGTCACCACGGGTAAAGGGTTCAACACTTTTACTCTTAGCACTCCTTATCTCTACAATGGGAATCAAACACTGTCCCTGACTCATAAGTTGTTGAGAGGATTAGATAATGTAGTTAATGAATGCCTGGTGGTAATAAGCATATGCTGCTGGTTACATGGTAATATTTTACCTATTTTAATTTCATAGGTACAGCTAAAACACACGAATATTTGGACAAGAGATAGCATTAAGTAATAATACTTAGGTCACTGTGCTTAAAGCAAACTACTCATTATGGACACTTACATACCCAGTCTTGTCTAATTAAAATCTGGACTTCAATTCTCAAGCCTTCACCTCTTCTCACATGGGTCCCACATACACAGCAGAAAGAACAGGGGGACTTATGAGCTTATGTTAAAAAAACAAAACAAAACTCTTAAACATCTTTCTCCAAGGCAAAAGAATACAGTGGAGTTTTCATTCTTTACACACTCCTTAGGTTTCCCTATTTTAACTTCTTTCCTTGTTCAAGGCCATCTTCAATGTTGCAGGGGTCAGAGAAGAGCAAAGAAAACGCGGTGAACAATGGAATTGATTCAAGCATCCCTTTTCTCCGGAATCCTCATGACTGCCGTGACTCTATGGCCCTTTCAAATATTCGGGTATAACAATGACAGCTGTTGAAACAATGACTAACGGAAGGGCTATGAAATTATTACTGGAAAAATATTAGGAGAAAAAGAAGGAATCAGGTTTAACATCCTTGGTAGTACTTTGGGGCCCCTTACGTGATCATTTAAAGTACTTCTGCAGGAAGTTGGTGTGGTTAAAGGGAAAGAGCACTGGGGGGCAGGACACAGATAATTGGGTCCCGGTCCTGGTTTTTATTATTTACGTGATGTGGGTAAGCCACCTTATCAATCTGGCTCCTATTCCAATTTGTAATGTAACTGGCATCATCATTTTCCTTTTATGGTATTGTAGAGGTATGGAATGATCATGGTAGTTCTGCTCTTATGATTTATTGCCTTTCATAACTTTGATGTAGTTGATGTAAGTCTTGGGTCAGACATGCAATGCCTTATGTAACCATGACTATAGGAAGATGGGTGACATTTTACAATGATTAGCTTAATGATACTGTTAATTACAGCACAGTGGTTAATACTGAAGAGCGCCTATATTTGATTACAGGAAGCTCATCAACATAAGCTCTGAGATCTTTGAAAACTCCAGAGCAAGAGGAGTGATGATAAGAATAATATAATTTGATTACCAAAACTAAAAACTGACAGATCCAAAGCTCCAGCATATTGTACCTGGTGCCGAGGCATGACAGATGCTAGATGCCAGAATACCTATAAACCAGTATCAGAAAGTACCAGTCAACAAAGTTGTCCCTTTACAGTAAAAATAAAAGTGAAGATGTGTTGACAAGAAGCATTTCCTCTATGTAAGTCACTGGGAGAGATGTCTTGGAGAGGCTGACGTGGGGAGGAGGAAGTCAGTGAGATCCAGAAACTACAGAAGCTGGAGAAGATCCTCAGGGAGGAAAGGATCCAAATGCCTTCCAGAATGTTCCTGATTCTTAATTGTTCACCCTCCCCAATATTTTCTCTTGCTGTCTCCCAGCTTCATGGCTCCATCAGTGAAGTAGCTTCCCCCTCATCCCCATGCGTTCAGCCATTCCAGCGTGCAGGCCCACACGTTCCCCCGGATGCTGCTGCCCCACCTCCACTCACATTTCTCTGTCCCGCTTCACCCTGCCACCCAGGGCCCCTGGTGACCTTGCCCTTCCTCACCTACTCACCTGAATTTTCCGGTCCCACCCAAACGCACCCTCCCCTTCACTCTCAGGCTCTCTGCATGAGGCCTGAGGCATGTCATGGTCATGCAGCCCCTGGGAGCCACTATGTCCCCACTCAGATCTGATGTACCAATAGCTGCCTGCTCTGCCTCTATCATGAGATAAAGTCTGAGACTTATTCTGAAACCCCTGTCTGAACCCCACAGGCTGTTGGGGATGAGTGCAGGATAAGGGGCAAGCACTGACTGAAGGGTCAAATAGACTTGAGGGCAAATGCAGGCTCTACTACACATTCATCTGTGGCCAAATCTGAGCCTTGATTTCATCACATGTAAAACTGGACACTAGGACCCACTGACCAAGTGTGAGAGCACCTGTAAAGCATCAGGTGGCTTATTTTCTAAGAGTCAGTTCCTTTCCTCCCCACCTCTCCTGCTTACCACCAGCCCTGCCTGTTCATTATCTGTCTAATCCCCACATATCCCACAAGCCCCACCTTCCCAGCCAGTTTAGGAATAAGGCCTTGCTGCAGAGCTTACTTCCTCTGCTGTAATATTTGAGTTTTGACTGTTCTGGTTTGTGTGTGACATTCCCTGATTGCTTCATTAGTCATGAAGTAAACTCCCAGGTATCTTTAGCACCTCTCCACAATGGTAGCCTCTGGAAGGATCAATAGACTCAGACAGATCTGGGGAGCCTCTGCCTCCAGCAATGTGGCCCAGAGGGAATGCTAGAAGGGGCTGGGAGCGAGTCCTAATGCTAACTGCTTTTGACACGTGGTGGCTCATATCCCAGAAGTAAGGGAACAGTCAGGTTAGCTGGCTGTCCTGCCTTCTTACCAGGAAGCAGGGAGGATGTCTCTTCTCCCCATCTACCCACAGGAAGGCTGGCAACTTCCCCAAACAGGAAGGTAGAAGTGTGAGAAGGCAGGCAGCACTGGCAGGACTTGGGAGATAAATGGCTGTGAATCAACATTTTACTCTGTTCCTAGTGACTTTTATGAAGAATGAGACCCTGTTCATCTTTCAACCCATGTAAACAGATCTGAATTCCTGCATTGCAGCTGGTCTCTCTTTCCTTACAAATCTAGGGCTGGAAATAAACACACATTTTATACAGCAGAATTGTACATTCATTCTGCTCAGAAGAGAAAACCTGAAATTAGAAAAACTGAGCATAATTTTATTACTGCCAACAAAAGCCAAAATACTACTGGGAATATGATTTTTCAATCTAAAGAGATTCCCCCTAAATTCCATCAGGATGCAAAAGAGGGTGGGATTTGAGATACAATAAAGAGGACAGTCCGCCAGGCAGTTAAGTTCCTCATAAGGACCATTGACATTTTCTCTTCAGCTGCACAGAATTGGAACTGATATTATGTCTTTAGGTGCTATATACAAAAGAATTCTACTCAAGTTTCTCACCATGAGGTGTAAATTATTCATGAAAAATGAAAATGTACTAGATTGCAACACTTACATAACTTAGCCTTTCCTTAGGAAATCTTCAGTACATTTATTAACAACCTCATGGTTGTCCTGCGACACAGCTGCTTCTGAGGCAGGAAAATCAAGGGTCTGTTGTCTTCTTATTTTCCAATTTCTTGAAGAGAAAAAATAATCTGCCTCTATTTGGACCCCATAGATCCAAGTCTACCTAAGACAGAGTACTCTCCCCAGATAGAGTACTTCTCCTCTAAAAAATTCTGACCACACTAACAAGTCTGTGTTCTAATGCCCTTGCCATGTCACGCCATGGAACGTAGACTGAGACTGCAAAGCAACTTTAACTACTAGTATTAACTGAATGCAGATACTGCAATTTTTATACTTTTGTTTTTTTATCTGAAGAGATACAGCAGGGTCCAATCAATCCCCACCCCCTACGCATACGCACGTGCACGCGCGCGCGCGCACACACACACACACACTCTTACTCCTACCTCCACAAAATATTTGATGTGGTAATTCTGCATCAACTGAAACAACCAGATCCATTACTGAAATGGAACTGCCTCACCTTCCTAGATTTCTTGGTTAGTATTAGCTCACTTACATATCCAAGAATGTACATGCTAATCGTTTAGAAGTTGTGTTCACATTTGTATGTAGTTAGAATATCAGCAGAAGTGAAAGGGGGCTAAACGCCTTCAGCAGTCTAACGCTGATAGATGTCTCAGCCTCAAGACGCGTCACAAGGGCTGGCTTCTGACACCTGCTGTCTCAGCCGTTCTGGAGCACAACCCACTTGGGGCCCAGCTGCTTTCTGGAACCTGTTCCTGGGGACCAGCAAACTGTGAGGAGCATTTCATAGGTTGATCACCCATACAGAGAGGCCACCCCTCTCCGGTGTATTTCAGGAGCGGCATCTGACAGGAGTATAGTCCTCTCCCACTGGGGCTCTGCAGAACCAACATTTTTCTTGTGAAAAAACACAGGCTCCAAATGGGTCAAATGGGGAATAGTGGGGAATGTTTAATGCCTCCTACCTTTGTCTGAATATAATCCTGACAGATGGCTTTGAATAATAGATGCTTTATAAAACTCTTTGAGAGGAGAGTTTAAGTAAAACACTACCTCACCTTTCTAGATTTCTTGGCTAGTATTAGCTAATTTACATATCCAAGAATGTATATACTAATTGTTTTGAGGTTGTGTTCACATTTGTGAGAAATAAGTAAAATTTGATAGTTTTAGGCTTCTCTCTTCCCCTCTAGTAATTTGTAGCAGGCCAGATAAAGCATAATAGATGAATCTGGTTGCATGTAATTATTTTATTTTTCTGACAAGATACTGTTGAAATCGATTATTATATATATTAAACGTATATCAGACATGTCTGGAAATCCATATCTGGATTTTCAGACTGATCAAATATTCCAATAAATAGAGGGTTATGTGTGCATGATATATTACCTAACTTTCAATAAACTCTTCCAAAGGCCAACTTTCTGTTGAATGGGTTTAATCTTTTGGGGACAGTTAACATAGTGCCAAAAATATACTTTGTTTTGACCAGCTTTAAAGGTACTAATGAGTTGCTCCATAGAAAGATTCCAGTATCTGCTGTGTAAGAATTTTTCTTTCTGGCGTAGACTCATGACCTAGAATGGATGAGATGAATGGTTCCCTCACTGTTCACATAGCTCCATGTGGAAACATGGACCACATGTACTCACTCCAAATCTGGAGGGGCTCTTTCTTCTGAGCAAAGGCTGGGAATTCTTTGCACTTTTGTGGCTCATTTAGGTCTCATTTAGGTAGGAAGCGGGAAGCCGCAGGTTAGGGGTAAGTACGCTGGAGACATCTGACCGGTGAGCATGTCCAACCGCTGTCCTTGGGATTAAATTCCCATCCTACAGAGGAGACTTCCTGTGGTTAACCTTTCACGTTAGCCCCAATTTCTTTTTCTGCCATGTGACATTTCTTTGGACAAGTATTGCCATAGTATGAAATAGTTTTTATGTATCTTTTTGGCTAAAAGTAGCTTTTCTGATGTAACAGGCAAAGGCAAGATGAAGGCCATTTGCCAGCTGCTACCACCCAAGGTTAGGCTCTTGTTAAATCCTCACAATGGTCTCCGCAGACTCTGCTGCCTTGACTCCATCTGCTCATTCTTCCCTAGAGTTCTGTTCTGTCACTGTCCTGAATGAAAACCCTTTAGTGACCCCAAAATGGGACAAACCCTATAACTTGGCATTGAAGGTCCTGCACAATTGGAACCAAGCCTATGCGGCAGCTCTTCCTACAAACTGATGCTCTGACCAACTCACCAATCCCATTAGTAGTTCTTCCCTGCTGAACTTGGCACTCCCACGTGGCTATATATGTGCTTGAAGTCCATGTAAAATTGAGAGGGTAGAAAAGGCATGTCTGGTTGCAGGGTTTCAGGGAAGGGCTCAGAGTATAAACTGTATTTTAACTGGGTTTTCAAGGATGTTATTAGGTAAACTGAATAATCTCTGTTAAATAAACAATGAAACTATGACTTAAAATATATTTACCTGGAAATTATTTTCTTCCCTTTTGAAGTAGAATGTAGTTTTGAAATAAAAAATAATAAAGCAATGACAGCATTGAGTACTATAATTCAAGTTACAGGAATTTCATCTGGACTTTCATTCTCTTAAATAACATTTCCTATAATATGAAAAAAACCAGGTAATCCATATGCTAAGCTGTTGATCACTTTTCAAATGTATAGTCTGAGATTGAATTTGTTTCAATATAGGCATCTAAATATTTATACATTCTGACCATTAGTTAGTAGGCTGAAATTGACTGTTTTACATGGTATTCTCATTTTCGTTTCTAATTTCCCTTGTACCAGGCCATTTGTGAGATGATAAGCTGAGGCTAGGAGTAAAGTCTAGGGCAATGATTCACACCAAAAAAAGCCCGTGAACCTGTTCACTAGGACTAATGACGAATTCTCTTTTCTTCTTACCTTCTTTTATTACTTGTATAGAAATTCCCAACTTCCAGTCTACTCACTGATAATACCACATAGAATATTAATACATGGCTATGGACTGTAATTAATATATACAGACTATCTGGTCTCTAAACATGACCCGGCTGTCACACAGCTGGCCTGGAGCTCTGCTCCAGTCTGGCTCACCTCCCCGGCTCAGGTTTCACTTCTTTTGAGCTGCATTAGCAAGACTCCCTCCCTTTCCCCTATGGCAGCAGAGTTTACTGTTGTTGGGTCTCACTCAGAAGATAGTTTTATTTGTGGGAGAAGTGACTTTTCTGTATTTTAATTATGAGAGAGGTAGTGTAGCATGGTAGTTAAGAGAAGGGCCTCTGGAGACAAACTCCTGGGTTGAAATCCCAGCAAGATCGTTTATCAGTTGTTTAACTTTGACTAAGGTAGTTAACCTTAGTTTCACTTTTACCATCTATAAAATGAGGATAGCAATAGTCATACTTATCCCATAAGACTATTGTAAGGATTAAGTTATCTATGTATCCTCTCTCATATAAACTATAATATATGATATGATATATAATATATATTTCATATGAGAGAGAAACCACTTTGAATAGCAGCTTGTACATAACAAAAGTTTGTAAATAATAGTATTATTAGGTATAATTTATATATTAAGGCCTAAAGACCTTGACTGAAACAGTAAATAGTTGTTGGTAAATTGTTTATGTATCTACTCCCAGAGGTGAAAAACCAAAACAATGATTTTATATTTCCCTTAAGTATTTGGATCTTGTCTTCATTTAATTTCAAACTACAAGTCCAAGTTCAGTTAAAACTGCTCACTGCTGGCACGTTGATGTAGCCCTGAGGATAAATTCCTAGACTGGTTGCTCGTTCATCTTGCTCACCACGGGGTTACATGTAAAGGAGCCCTGGAGTCTACTCCAGGAGTCTACCTGGGTCTGCCATGGCATGTTTTGGTCTACCTTTCTTCTTCGATGAATGACTTGTATCTAATTACAAATACCTGTGAGATTTGAACTATTTGAACTGACAGTCTAAACTGATCAAATAAACTGAAAAACTGTCAAAATCCTGCCACTTCTTGTGTTAATGAGATACTCGATGAGGGATGAGAAGGCAGGATGCTTATCATTCACTGAACTCCGAGATCATCAGCACCACCTCCTATTCTGTTTGTGTTTGTCTTTGTTCTGTTTGTGTTTGTCTTTGTTCTGTTTGTGTTTGCCTTTATAATCTCATACTTTGGCCCAGCCTAATGGCTAAGGAAGGAACCATCAGTTTGTTGAATCTCACAGCTGGAAGGGACTTTAGGGGTGATCCAGTTCTTGTGCTTCATGAATGAGGAAACCGAGGTTCACTCTGCTTAAATGACTTATAATTCACATGGTATGATTCAGTTTGAGTTGAAAGGGTGAAATCTTAATAAGATGCTAACTTGTCATTTCACAGTCATCAACAATTCCTGACTTCTCAATTCTTCTCAAAAGAACTTACACGTTCTTTTGTAGCTGCTCTGCTCTGTGAAGCTTAAAAATACATAAAGAATGTCATACCTAAGATGAACGTTTACTACTGTTTCTTTTTTCTGTAGTTTTCATGTGCAAGCAGACCTTCATCAAGAGCTACTAAAGAATTTCTCTTCCTCATCATTGAAGTGCAGTCCAGCAACTGTTATGCCTACTAACTGCAAAATGTAGAAATTAGGCTTCTTGAAGCTACTATCAGGTACTCTCTAGTTAAATTTCTTTGGACTTCATTGAAGTTAAATTTGTTAGATCCTTTACCAATCGCATTCTCTTATAAAGTGATATTTTTTAGATTCTGAATATTCCATGCTTCCTATCCATGTTGCATTATACACATACATAAACTGACACATACGTATGTAATCTCTCATTTCTTCTTGCAAATGGAGCCAAAATATCACTTGGCTGGAAAAATATTTATGATACACGATCAAGTATTTATTATAATAACGGAATTTTATCCTGAAACTCCAAAGTACTTCTTTATCTTAACTTCCTTTCCATTCCTAGGAAAGATATCTCTGTATTATAAGTACTTAACTAGACATGACGGTAAAATTCCATTGTAACAAATACTGCTATATTATATGTCAAACTTGTTTTCTTATGAAGGGACTTTGTAACAAAAATTGTCTCAAAAATCACAAAAACATGGTTCAAGAAGGCAGGACTTAGACATAAAAGAAACAGATATTCAACTTCCCTGTTAAGACTAAGAGGCACTTTGAATCTAGTAATGGAAGGAGGCATGTGTCTCTCCCTTCTCCTATCCCATCATTGTTTTTTAATCTTCCCGGCTAAGAAATGTGTTTGCTCTTCTTTGTTATGTCTGCTGGGGGAGCTGAGCTGGCTTTCCTCAGAGCTAAGTTGGCATTTTGAGGTGGTGGGCGAAGAGCTGAAAAATTATCAGTCGTTTGTATCTGCCACTGAGCATGCACTTGGCCTCCCCTCCCTCTCTCATCCTTTCCTGGTTTTTCATAACTCGGAGGGCTCTGTAGGAGCTGTCATGGGATTTGCCTTTCATTCCCTTGTTCAAGTGCACTCATGCCTCTCTTTTCAGGGAGGAAACCTATAACACTGGAATCACTTGTCCACTTGAACATGGAAAGAAAGTGTGAATCAGCCCTTCCCACCTGCACAATGCAGTTTGGAATCTACTGTTTATGCGCTGACATGATCTTCCCCAATAGCTTCCATTAGCTCGGACCTTCCCTCCAGCCTACTCCCATATTTCTTTTCATCTTTTATCAGGATAGTTGATTTTATTTAAAAAAAAAACAACTGAACAAAACCAAAATTGCTCTTCTATGAAGGAAGGACATGCACGATAAAGTGTATTTCTAGCTGAGGTGAGAATTTATGCTCACTCATCCTCACGCACATCTCCTGTGACCAGGACCACATGTTCGCAAGTTGGCTGGGGAGAGTCAGCCTGTGACTGCAGAGTGGGAGACAGCCAATCGGACCTCACTGAGAAGTAGTACATTCACGGTCTCACTGGCACATGCATCACACCAACAGTTAAACATCCCTAATCAGTTATATCCAGCCTTTGTGAACTCGGTGCCTGGTTCTCCTCTTACAATATGGCCTGGCTCCTACTCCAGCATTTGAACAGATTGTAGAGTGGGAACCGGGGGGTCTGAGAGCACGTATGACCGAGGTGACGTGTTAACAAGAACCATTCAGACCGTAAATGTGACAAAGGGAAAAAGGGGAGACTTTTCTAAGAGGAGAATTTTTTTTTCCCACCGCAGATGACAGGGTCTGAAAGAACCAAATCAAAATACAGACAGTTCTGAAGCACCCACAGGCAAGCTTTTAACAATTTTTCTGCGGCAATTCACAAACCACTGGATACGTAACGCTGTACTCAAAGAAATTTAAGCCTGTCAGGTTAATTACACAATCATATTAGGTACGAAAACAAAACAGTGCAACACAAAACATAGCTACATCATTATTTGCAGTAAATGTTAACTCTAAATAAGTGCAACCTGTCCATAAATGCTTGCTATAAACTAATCAAAAAAAATAAAAAAATTTGATGGATAAACATGAAAAAAAAATTCTCACCGAGAATTTTTTTTTTAAATATCAGCACTCATTTAGAGTTCGGGATTTGTGAAAGAAAGCTTTAAAAGGAGCAAACCTGATTGGCTGCGGCTGTTGCTGCGAAGGGGACACTTGTTGCAGGAGTTGTTGCTGCAGAGACAGTGGCTGACGTAGCGCTGTGCATCATGGGTACTTTCAGGAGGGGAACCATGGGAGCAATGAACAGGAGGGTGTAGCATTATGGTAATAGAAGTGGCATTTGGCATGGTGAATATCAGAGCAGCAAGCCATCATGGGTTAAACCAGCAGATGGCATGCAATCACAATGCAAAGCAAGGAAGCATGGGAGAGAAATAAAAAAGGGAAAATAGCTTATTACAAGTACAATTAAAGGAAGTTTTAAAACATAATCAGTGATTCCCAGAAAGACCAAAGCAGATTACTTTGGTTGATGTATTTATAAACATTTTACTTCTAACAAACAGATCTTGCTTGATTCAGAGCCTGTGGCGTGTGCAATAATGGTTGCTCCTGAAACTGTGAGATGTTAATGTCCAATGAAGTAAGAATATTCATTTTTAATCGTCATTCTTAAACACTGAGGCTCACTATGGAGGGCTAATTTGGGATATGGTATTATTTGTAATTAACTGTGGTTAAATTGAAAATGTTTTTGGTCTATTTGGGTGGGGTTGCATATTTGAACTGGAATTGCTGGAGGCTGTGGGATATTCGGGTTAATAAATGGTAGAGCAAAACTCACAGCCTTGACATAAATTCCAACAGTTATTGTGAAATAGCCAAATTTGGACAATATTTATTTTTCTTTACTCTAAATAGAACTGGTCCATATGTCCTGAAGACAGGCTTTTGTACCAAGACATTGAGATGTGTGGGGTAACTACATACTATTAAAATTCAACATCTGCTAAGCTACAAATACTCATCATAAATCAATCAACACTTAAAAGGGATAATATAGCAAGGCAGTTCAGACATTTGTTTTCAAAATACATCCATGTATAATTTTTAAAAATAAATACTTCTGGGAAACTCTGATGACTCTAACACACAGCAAAGAGGAGATAAAGGCACACCACTATGAAACTCTAAAACACTGATGAAATTAGCCTGCCTCTCTATAATGGAAGCTTTTTTGTTCTTATGCTAAACCATATAAACTATAAAGGGAAACAAAATACAGATAACTTAGAAAGCAGACTCATATTTGTGGTTTTATGTTTTGCAGTGGTTGTTCTAGTCACATTAACACGGTCATTTTCTTAAATATACGAGTACATTTAAAGAACCTATATGTTTGTTAACTCTAAAGCCAAATAAACCTTCAGACTACCAATTCCTAAAGCATTTCTACCATCTCTGAAATAAATCTCAAGCAAGTGAAGGTACTGTACGTAATATATAAGACAAATAAAAAAAGGTTGAAACCTACCAATACTGGTAGCGGGTGTCATGCACAAAACTGACCCTGCATGTCATGCAATGGTAGGTGGAAAAAGTGAATAAAGGGAAAGAAACAGGTTAGCGGTTTAGAGTTAACATTCAAAGTGAGATTGAAGCACAACCAGAAATAAGTAGGGTTAGTTAACACAGTCTTTTAGAGTCATTCATATTTTTAGTATTGACACAAATATATCTGACACTGTAAGCCAATATTATCCAAAGCTCACTCCTTAGACTACTTTTCACACTTTTTATTCATATACATCAACATGATTCTAATAAGGATGACATGTGATAATGCTGCCATGTCCTTCCTCTAGGATCTCAAAATATTTCACGGACATTATCAAGTTAATCCTCTAAAGCACGAAGTGGGTATTTTACAGATGAAAAATCTGAGGCAAAGTAACTACTCCAAGGTCATGCCTAGCGTGTCAAGGGGAAGGCTAGAAATAGAATTCTATTCTTAAATCCAGGTCAGGTTTTGTATTCACCAGATGACGCTGACCTTACTGCATTAAAAGTTTGCTTGTAAAATGTTTTGTGCCGATAATAATATGAAAAGGAAAAACAGCAAGTAAGATTCTCTATCCTCCAAATCAAAGGCTTACAGGCCAGGTGAGTTTTAGATCACTGCATGAAAGCCCTACCAAGTAGGAAGACTGAGGTCTGTGTGACATGATGACCTGGATGTGCACGTGCCCTGTTCTCTGCTATGAGATACATTGTGGTAAAAGAGTGGTGCCCAGCAATAAAGTCTAAACAGTGTGGGAGGAAAAATATTGCAGAACTGGGGCTGAAGTAGGACCAGGGCTAGGGATTTTTGTCGGGGCTGCTGTTAGGTGATACCTGAGGGAGACCTTTGGCAAAACTCCTAGACGTCAAGTTGATGTCTACGTGGGCAGGAGAGAGAAGGTGGGCAGGGAGGATTTCAGCCCTCCCTTGGGCCTAGTGGCCTTAGCTGTGGGTGGTCTTGTTAATGGACTGGAATCAGAAAACTCTGGCCATGAATAGTAAGGTACATTGTGGAATACTGAGAAAAGAACTGTTCTGGAAGGAATTGCCTACTTCTGGTTCAGGTCCTTAAGACGAAGATTGAAGTGACACAAGGGATTCAGGTAACTGAAGATTGGATGTCATGTTGGTGCCGGAGAATTCACTTTTAATGCATGTAGGTGTACCCACTGGGTTCAGAACTGCCTTCTGAGATACAAGATGAAGAATCTGAAATGTGTAGATTTATTTCTTCTGAACTATTTTCACCAGGGGAAGACTTTCTGCCTGATCTACATTCTGATCAGGCTAACGTTAACTAGTCAGGAAAAGAGACTATTTCATGGGGCTACTACTGGGTTTTTCAGCAGATGTGTACTAATATACACAGCTTAAACCACATATGCACACACGCACATACACCACATACAATCTCATTCACACACCCTATCTTTCTCCAACCCTGTTTTTCTAATTTTCATAATCCAATTGCTAGAAAGTTCCTACCCATACATTTTCACTTCCTTGCCTCCATATATTTTCCAGCCCTCTCATTCTGGCTTTCATTTTCACCTCTCCACTCAACCTTCTAA
The DNA here is from genome assembly GCF_040802235.1 of Manis javanica. Classification (NCBI taxonomy): domain Eukaryota; kingdom Metazoa; phylum Chordata; class Mammalia; order Pholidota; family Manidae; genus Manis; species Manis javanica. Next base: position 12,086,168 of record NC_133164.1, read on the forward strand.
TGCCACAGAACCCCCTGCTTCTGCGACCAGGACGAACTCCTCCATCCTCGCCTGCCTTCCCAAGTCTCGGTGCCATTCAGCACTTGGCTAGCCCTCCGTAATAAAGCACTCTTTCTCCTTGGATTTTCTGACTTCTCTCTGTCTCACAAACACACACAGACACACACACACACACACACACAAAACTATCTCTGTATGCTGGAATTTTTTAGGACTCAGTTCCAGTTTCTTTTCATTTACTTTATACTTTTTTTTGAAACAGCATTCCGTCAATGATATCATTCAGTCCAGGATTTAAATACTATCTGTGAGCTCAAGGCTTCCAAATTTATGCATGCTGCCCAGACAGATCACTCCTCTGAGCTCTGGGTCCTTTCATCTAACTGCTTACCTGGCTTTTCTATTCGCATGTCTCACAAGTGTCTCAAATTTAACATGTTCAGGCATTGATCTTTCCTGCAGAATCTGTTTCTCCATCTCAGGAAATGCTGGATGGACAACACCATCTACTTAGTGGCTCTTGTCTGAACTGAAAGTTAGCTTGACACCACTTTCCCCTCATGAAATTCCCTGATCCAACATCCTGCTTCTAAATGGCATCTAGTGTTTGTCTGTCTCTCCATCCATGGCTCAAGTCTTATAAGCTGAGCTGTGTAAGAACATCTGTCTCCGCTTCATCCATTCTTCACTCTGTGGCCAGAGTAAACCTTTCCCAACACTGTTCCCTTCTCTGTAGGCAGTGGCTCTTTGCCTTCTCATTGCCTTTATGATAAAGTTTCGTACGTCCAGTCTCTGACCATCTCCCCAGCTGTCCTGCACCCCTCTTCCCTTGGCACCATCATCCAGCCAGATCAGCCTCTCATTTGTTTGAATTGAACAAATCACACTTTTGTCTTACTTTTGGGCTTCCCATAAGCTGACCCCTCTGCCTAAATTAATCTTTTCCCCACTTTTCATCTTCCAGGTCTTACAGTACATGTCACTTCTTTAGAAAGCTGTTCAGTTGTTCTCTTATCATGCCACTCAAATCAGCTTTCTATTTTTAATCTTACTGAACTCTTTACTTTTCATTCATAGTACTCAGAATATATTCTAATTATATATTTATATGCATATTTATTTAACACCCATCTCTCCTCTTCTACTGTAAACTCTGGGAGGGCAGAGTTTGTGTCTAGGTCTATGAAGAACATAGTAGACAGTCAATTAGTTGAATGAACATGCTCAGCCATTAGTGGGCATGTGTTGGGAGCAATTTGCTCCTAAACTTTATTAAAGGACCTGGTTTGTAAATGATTTCATTTTAAAGTCAACCATGGCTAAATTCAAAGGTGTCCTATAAAAATGCCACATGATTCTCTTGTATCCCAGTGTGGAGGGGCTTTCTTGGAGAGCTTTTCTGTGTCATCATGTGAATGTCATTGGGTTGCAAACCATGAACAGCAGCCTGTGCAGCCACACTGGGCCAGGACTGAACACACACTTCAGCCTCAGTTCAGCATGTGGCTGTAACGTTCAACCCAATTAATTTGATGAGCCTCTGTCTCTATATGCCCTCAAAAGTGATATGAATATTGGAAACAAACATCTTTTGCCATGTGTGGCTGTCTTACTCAGTGCCAGATTTTGGGATCTTTTCAGGCCCTATCTCTGACTTTCCACCCCACTCCTCCTGCCCCCAGCCCAGAGACCCTGAAGTACTTTACACTATAGCTGCAGCAGATAACTTGTTCTCCTTCAAGTACCCTTTTCCCAGCCTGTGCTGTCCCCCGCCTGAGATGCTCTCCCTCCAGTGGTAAAATCTTCCTGTCAAAGTCTTAAGCAGTTTCTCCTCCTTTGGGAAGTTCTTTCTCCATCTCCTTTGTCATCACCACCCACTGCACATGCCACCTGCTAAACAATTGCCTCTTTCTCCCTCACTCTCAAACGGCTCTGCTCATACTGTAAGGTAAGCCTTACTGCTAGGCATAATATTTGGTTTTTGCTTCACTCTGAATTTTATATTCCCATTACTGACTCTGGCAGCCAGAACTTACTATGTGTTCAAGAATGTTTGCTGAATTGAATGGGGTAAATACATTTGGCTGTGGTTACAAAGACATAGTTTCCACTAAACACTGGCAAATCCTTCCCTGAAGTGTGTGGTAACTTTTGGTGACATTTTGGCTTCTGATCCGTGGGTAGTATCTGTGCTAGGATGTGCTCTCCCTGTTCAACCTACTCTGTATTTCCAACATAATTTAATAAATCAAGGAGGGAATCAGTTGGGCGGCCTTGTTCTAACTGGCTGAAGCATTTCACTAAGGCAGTGATTCTATCAACAAAGCCTTCTCAAATGTTTTCTGCCTCAGTGGCACAAATACTTCAACTCTCCAATGTGAGTCTGAATTATCTGGATAATTCCATTAATTACATACTCTATTTTGCACCACAGACACAGCCTCAGTTTTCCCATCTGCAAAATGCAAATAATTATGTCTGCCACTGGCAGAACTATGTTGAAGAACACTGAGATAATATTTTTAAGAATATGTACAGTAATTCAGAGTAAACCTGTCAGAGAGATGTCAAGAATTATTATGCTGCTGTTTTTGTAAGTGTGTGTCCTTTTTGTCACTTTCCTAACATAGCAAAGAAAATGTATAACTTTTAGGTTAAAATAATCCTTATAAAAAAAAAAGAAAAACCCCACTCATAATCACTGTGCTAGGGCATTGACCACGGTAGTAATTATATTACCATGGTTTTGGAGAAGAATCTCTATTTTGCATAATATTCTAAATTACTATCTCTGTATCCTGGAGGCAGAATTCCTAAAATCCAAATTCACATAGTATCAATGGGAAACTTTTAGTAGCACATCAAAAACGTCACTATAGGTGACAGATGGTAACTAGATTTATTGTGGTGATCATTTTGCTGTGTTAACAAGTATCAAATAATTATTATGTACACCTGAAACTAACAATGTATATGTCAATTATACCTCAATAAAAAATAAATAAAAATTAGGATCTTAAAAAAAAAAAACCCAAATAACGCCCCCCCCAAATACTGTTTACTGTGAATGACCTTTCAGTAAAGGGTAACCCCCAGGAGAACATAAAATAACTTGTTTTCATATTATGATAATTGTTAAGGTGAAGTATTTATAGAAAAATAAAAACCTGTCAGTTTAAAAACAGTAGGCCCACCATCTACCAAGTTATATAAAATTTATTTTTGATCATCACTTAATTTGCAGAATTTAAACAATAATTAACAATGAATGATTATCATTATCATTTTTAAATTAGGCTGAAAATGTGGTTTATGAGAAAGCTTGAAATAAAAACTGGAGCCAAAATAAACACTAAAATATCTGTTATGGATGTAAGTGTGGGAAAATTATGCTAATTTCCCTTTAATAAAATTATTTTCTCATTTTCTCCATCATTTAAGAGAAACGGGAAAACTTCGTAGAAGTTAAAATGCCATTCAGAACATGAGATAGACATGTTGGTTCACTATGATATTTATATCATGTTACAGATGAAAACACCTATAATTCACAGAATTCAGTGGGGTAGGACCCACTTTCCCACGCCCACTCAATTGAGGGTTGCCGGACACATTGGAACAGTTCTTAAAGAATCCAGCAGAGGGCGGAAGTGCACAACCACAGCGGCCAGGTCAGCCTGTGGCGCCAGGAAACAATGCATTTTATCCACGATAATCACGTCATTGCATAGATGATATTCATTCTTATTCTGGATGTCTCTAAACAATTTCCAGGTGAAAGATTTTTTTCAGAGATTTAACATATCAGTCATCACCGGACTGAAGTATTAAATATGAGTTAGAAGCCTTGTCTTTTGCACGGCTTAGCTCCAGGGTTTCATAGGCATTCTCAGGAAATGGCAGTGGCATTACTACCCAGCCTTTAGAAACAGACTTGTCCTTTTATGTTTTTCCCGCCAATATATTCTTCCCTAATTTTTTTATCTTAAAATATCAAGTATCGAGGTCTATAAAATAAGACCCCTGCAGAAATTATACAGGGCCTCAAGATAAGTTTACCTTCAGTAGTTGTTTTACAAACATGTTATATCAGGTGGGTTGTAAGTGTAAATGCTGCTGTGTTACAACAGCACTGAACTGTCTCCAGTAAAGGTTTGTAACAGGACCCGCGGGGGCCCTGTGAGCACTGACTCTGAGACTTGCTCTACAGGTCTGTTAGTCTAACCACTTCAAGAGAAGAGCAGAACTCAAATAAGAAAACTAAATACTAAGAACCATTTAACTTAAGGAATTTGTATCTTTCCTATAATAAATATTAACAGGTTAATAATTCATTTTGAAGTGTAGATTTCATACAAACAACCATAGAAATATTTATTCAAGTCCCTCCTATGTTAACTCCTAATGCACTATGGTGTTTAAGAAAATGGATAATACGCAAAATCCAACCGAATGGAGGATCCACAAGCTCTTTTTGATAAAACTGTTATTCACCTATATTTACCTTTAAGTCACTACTATGGGATGAACATTTTGACTTTGAAACTAAAAACTCAAAGGATAGTCTCACTAAGGCCAAGTCACTCTCTGGTTCTTTTTTTTTTTTGACACTCTAGAAAATTTTATTTACTTTGAGACTATTATCCCAACTTCTAACACAAACTAAAAGGTCAAAACCACAGTCAGTTTATGGTGACTCTGTGTTTACATAGTATATGGTGTATGTAGGTCGGTGGCCAGGGAGGTCAGTACAAATGGAGGGTGGTGACATGCTTGGTACTTTTCTTTCTTCACTTTGATCTGTTTTATTTCAAGCCCTAAGGGAGAACTCTGGCCTCCAGAGTTCGGTGGTGTCCTGTCATGTAAATGCCAATGGTCACCTGGAAACTAGAATCTAGGTCTTTTTCTCATTAGTTGTGCCACCTTGGGAAGTCACTTCACACTCAGGGGGCCTCAGTTTTCTCATCTGTAAAACAATCAACTGAAAGAGATTCCTAGGAATCCTTCAAACTGCAAGATTCTATGACTAAAATAATCCATCTCTGAGTGGAACGATAGAGTTAATGCACCTTAGCACCTAATTTTACCAGGCATTGGCCTAGAAACCAAGGATACGAGCTCCATATATTTGTGAACTTGGTGGAAGTTGAGAAGGATGGCGAAAGAGAGAGAATGGATGTAAAAATATGAGTAGAGGATTGTTTTAATTTGAACAGCCTTGTTTTTTAGTGCTCTGAATAAGGATAGGAAAAAAAAAGGTTAGTATTTACTGGAATTGCTATTTTTAAGTCATTCAAGGTTAGTGACAAATTTCAACTGTCACACATAAAAGGTCTTATTTATATAAAAAACTTCATATGGCCTGTGTAAATTCAAGAAACCCAAAAGGCCTGATAGCTGGTTTCTTCTCGTGGGTTCAGTCTGTCACTTACTCTACGATGTATTTGGCTTTAGAATCCTAACAGTGTTGAGCTATCATTCTAAGCAAGGTAAAATATATCTAGATAGCTAGGACAACGATGAGTTTTAGTCTGTATTTATCATACCTTTACAAGCAAACTAGATGCCACCAAACAGCTTAAAGGAATGAGAAGAAAGCACATGACCGGAAGGGCACACGGACACGGGGCTTGGAACTGTCAGGGCACGTACCTGTTGGAATGAACGCCGTGTGTTGCTGCAGCTGTGCGCTGGTAAGAGCTTGCTGGTAGTGCAAGACGCTGGGGTTAAAGACCGTGCTGGCACCGTTGCTTTTTTCAAGTGCTTGTCTCTTTGGTAAAGGATGAAGAGCACCAGGAGGAAAGGCCTAGAAGTGAAGAATGGATAAGATATGTATAACTCAAAGTAAACATACTTTCAGTGTCCACAGAGATCATCAACTGCAACATTATTTTTAAAAATGACAGCTAAGGAGATGCCTCTGCCATGCACCTTAATTTAAACAGCGGCAATGTCGAAGAGTGAGAATTCGTTACTGAGAGCGAAAGCATGATTTCTGTAACCCAAAACAGTAGCATCTCAACTAAGGAAAAGAAAACTATCAAGCAACAACCAAAAAAACGGCTTCAGCTTTTAAAGGAGTTAAACTATTCTAAGGGGGAAAGAAGCATTTGTGTTATTATTAATAACCTATTGTTTTCTTAACTAAATGGCAATTTCCTGAATTTAAAGGTTAATAATTATAATGAGCCAAGTAATTTAAATTTGCTTCACTCTTTAGGAAAAGGTGTTAAAAATCTGTTAGGATTAATTTACTTCACATATTACAACATATGAAAATGAGATGGCTAAACACCTTATTGAATTTTTTTCACTAATCAATAGTAATGATCATTTGCAACCAATAGTTTACAAGTAATACAAATCTCAAGATGGTTCTCTGAAAAGCTACATGCAAAGCGAAAGGTGAAAGGTCAAAGTACCAGGTCTACAGATGCTTCGAGAGGTCGCTTCATTGCTTTGGCAGTCGACTGAGTCTTTTAATAACAGGCAGCGAGCACATGATGGCAGTGGGCCAATGGGATTCAAGCGAATTAACATACAGGTAAACAGCAAGCAGAGGTGCATCATGGGAACGGCATTGCATTGTGGATAGGTGAGAAGGAAAAAAATATTCTGAATGCAATATACAACGTACAAAACACTAGGCATGCACAACAACAAAAATGTTCTCTAAAGAAATGAATATTACACCTTAAATTAGTATTGAAGCAAAAATGCATCTACTATACCTTAGTTAAAAGCATATAAGAGAGTAAAATATAGATGTTTGAAATTCAGGAAAGTTAATTAAAACAGCGGCTTGCATACACACCATAAGCATTTTTTATATTGCTTCAGAAAAAAATGCAAAACTTTGAAGGGCCGTAGGACTTAAGAACTTCTGATAAGTTAGTTTTCAAATATAAAATCATGAATACACTGAGTCTAAGATCCAAGTCAAAAAAAGATAACATCTTCAACTTTTATTAAAGTAATTTTTATTGAAGATGTAGCCTAACAAAATGAAGAGGCAAATTGAGACAAAAAATTCAGGCAAAAAAATATTCAAACACAAGATTATTTGGGCAAAACTGTTTGGGTTTGGATTTTGGTTTTTTTGTCTGATTCGTGGATAATTGTCTCAGTTCTTCTCCTCATTCTGCTCATGTGGATCTGACAATGTGGAATAAGTTTCCAAGCTTGACAAGTTTTGAATTTGAATAGTAGTTTTCTCAACTTTCCCACTTTTATTCCATCATACTGTTTCTAGTGACTAACTTATCATCCATTCCATGTTTTCCACTACATTTGAAATAATAATTCAATTTATCTCAAGCAACTTACCGGATTACACTAAGAAAATACCTTTGAAAAAGGTATTTAATGTCTTCAGGTATCAAAATAATTTATATTTAATAATTCTGTTTGTATTCTTAGCTACTGTCAGTGACCAACCCAGTTAATGAGATGTGGAATTCTTGGCTAGAACAAGTTCAACAGCTAAAAATAGGCAACAGCTGAAAAATAGCAAAGAACTGCTTAAAATAGTAGAAATAAAGTAATGTCTTTAACTTATAACCACACTTTGGGGCAGATGGTTTCATTTAAACAGTTGAAATAATAACAAATATTGGTTTGATTTAGATGATGGAAAAATTTTCCTATTCTTTGGTAATTGTAAAAAAATCTAAAAATTCTATGATGGAATTCTGTGAAAATAAGGAAATTCAAGTGAATAAGTTTCAATGCAAATAAAAAATGAAAATACCCCTTTTCTATGTTTAGCACAATAGGTAAATCCCTAAGGTTTGTATAATAAATGCAAAATGTTATATTCTAAACTTCTGAGTTAGAACTATGATATCTGAAATAAAACGGGATAGCATTAAATCCTCAAAACGGGAAACAATTAATGATATTTTCCTTGGCAAAGGAAGAGTTGTTGGTCACCATTTGGTGATTCAGGATTCAAAGTATTGAGATGATAGGAGACAAAACAAAAAAGCTATGGCAGAAGAGACTGGGATTAAAGTGAGGAAAAGACTAGGCAGGGAAGTGGTTAGGAAAGGCCAAAGTAGAAAATGTTTTGGAAGGCAGTCTCGATAGAGGCCATCGGGTAATATGAAATCATTGTTCTGAAGATAGAATTGTGAATGTTTAAAAAATTCAACAAGCTCCACAATAGGAAAGCTTCTTTGTACTGAATATTCTTTCCTCAAATGTAAGTTTGCCATTATGTAAGTTGCACACCACCACTTTTGTTTAAAATCTTTCATTCCTGTAGTTTTACATTGCTAAATAATGCATTTTTTTTTTTTTTAGCTTCAACTCATCTGTGCTAACTATATAAGGCTACAGAGCCTGTTCTTATAAAGTACACTGAGAACATTAACTGGATGGTTAGATTCAAAATCATTTTGGCCTCAACTCTCTGGATTTGATTTTTCCCTTTGCTTTTCAAGTTCTTGGGAGTTACAGAACAAATCTACCATTGGGTTGATCTTTTCTAATACGTTAACTAGAGGACTGATGATGTCTCCAAAGGCTGGTATAAGTGAACAAAATTTTGATTTCACAAAGCATCATTTAATGAAGTCTCCAAATAGAAAAAAAAATATTTCTTCCGAGGATAGTCACTCGGAAGGTTAACATATTCTTTTTCATGATCTGTTTGATGACACTTAAATTTCCACAGAAATGATAATAATCTAGGAGTGTAAAGAAACTGAGAGCTCTAAACTGAGCTGGGCAGTGACAGCATCTCCCTTTCTGCCACTCCATCTCGGGGGCTGTCTTTACTAGATGCAAATACTTTGTCTTTTCAAGGAAACACTAAGGTCTTAGAGGGTTGAGCATACATATCCTGTACACTTCACACTTTGAAGCACACGTGTAGAATATATTTTTTAAAAATCTGTATGGCTAATTGTAATACTCTTTTTGTGCATGGATGTTCTGTTTTACAGAATATTTCCTGACTGCAGGCATATATTTACCTATATTTAAAGATCTTCAGGCTTAGAACAGACCTGAGAAGTCGCGAAGCCTAGTGCATCTTGTGAGCTTCCACAGGCACCTCTGCAGAGAAACAGGTTTCCTTTAACTGAATCCCTACTATGTGCCACACACTTGGCAGCCATTCTTCCGGGCCTCACCAATATTTCTGATCCTCTGCCCTCTCTGGGCCTCCTCCTGGTTTGTGTACATGCAGCCAGGTTCTCCTTTTTCTGGATCAAAGAACAATCCAACTGCAAGTCAAGGCGAGCAAACCAAGGACCAGGAAGCCCTGACAACAATAATCAGAGCCGTTACTTTCACGTGGAAGAAACAGATGTGGAAATATGGATGGAATTCCAAGTTCCTGTAACGTTTTCCTGAACAATTGAAACTTATCTAGCTGATGGTGGCTGGTCCTGTTTCCACTTACAAAATCCTTATCTCCTTGCATAGCCCCAATTTGTTGTGTGTGTGAAGAAAAGACTGCTTGCTTGAAGATCTGATACCCTCTGTGTTAAAATTACCAAAGAGAAGCTTTGCTGGCTTAGTTTCACATTTAAAAAATTCCGGTGAGGATAATGCTTATGTTTCAAGAGGTACTATAAAAGAAGAAGCTCTAAAGGAAATACATATCTCTTTTTCTGGAATCAAGCTTTAAATTCGTTTTCAGGGTCCAATTAGTTAAAAGAAGGGGAAATCCCTGGACGATAATAAAAATAGTAATGCAGAAATTCTTTGTGTTCAGATATGGAACCCAGGTGAATGGAATATTAATATCTTCTGATTGTAATCGTCACTCCCATCTATTCTTTTAAATAAGGAAATAATAGTTTATCTTCAGTGTACGGAGAATCTTGCTACTAGAGTAAGAATACTTTGACTTTAATCCAGTGGCATCTAAGCTGGTTTCAAATGAGCCTTTCACTTCAAGTAAAAAGGCATGACAGATTCAGTAATTTTCATGTCATTGTCAGAAGGAAGCTGGCTTTTGTTCTGAACTTGCATTCCTTTGCGTTGTCTTTGACAATGCTGCTGCGACCCCCTGAAATATCAGAGCTCCCAATTTGGGCACAGTGTAACAATCCAGGAAACTATGGTAACGAAATACACTGACATTCACTGGGATAACCTTCCTGCATCTTGATGAGCACGATATGAAAACTCGCAGAAGGCTCGTGGAAGAGTATAGTCTTGATTTAAAGCACTCAGGCTGAAGAATGACCTGTGTGTGCATGCTCATTTTTTGTCTTAACTCCAGAACCCAGGTCATCAACTATTGACATACACTAGGTGCATTTATTTCTCCTTCAGTGACTTAAGTATATATTGACTGCAGATATTAGAAGTGGTACTTCTAGGAAACGGAGATAAAGTCTCAGATAAATTCAGGGCTCAGCCCTAAGGTCACTATTAATATTGGTGGTTTATGGTATTAACAGGTATTTAAGGTATAGGGACTAATTTTTTCATATTCTCAGAACCCCATCTCATACCCTGGTGGCCAGAGATGGCCACTGTGACCCAGGCTGAACCAGTCATAATAGCATGCTGTTATTCTGAGCACTAGAGAAGCCACAAGATGACCCTTAACTGGCTTATTTCCTCCCTAATTGGAGCTGGTGTAGAAGATACTGTTTTTTCTCCTGTCAAAAGATGTAAGAATGTATCCCTCCAGGTGTCCAAAGAACAGTCACTGTTGTATGGAGAAGCTGGTCTGAGATAATGGAGCAGATATGGCAAGAGAGGCAGAAAAGAGAGAGAGACCTACCAGTTCCCAAGTGCCTGGCCCAGCCGTCACTGAGCTTTCTCTTAGCTCTGTGCTTTTGGAGGGCACTACATGATCTAGCAAAGTCCAGCTTTTTCATTTAAGCTACTTCAGTTGGGTTTTTGTCTCTTGCAGTCAGAGTCCTGACTAACCTTAGGGATATCCTTGATACCTAGTTATGACTTATAATATTAGTTCAGTGGAAAAATGTGTTCTTTGTGCCCAACAATCAGAATACCAGTTAGGAAAAATTGGGCTGACCTAAAAGAATGATTTTAATGAAGAAAACTTTACTTCTCATAGGCTGAGATCTTCACTAAGCAGATGGTATGACACTGGAGAAATATATAAAAGCCCTCATTTGCTCACTAAAAGAATTCTTTTTCATCAGCATTAAGTAACCAATTTACTCTCCTCTCCCCTTCAACCACCCTTCCCAATTATAATCAGTTTTGAAAACCACTCTTGTACTAGAACAAAAAATGGGGGAATTTCTTCATACTGTAGTGTCTTATGTGGATGTGTATATCCCTACATAGAATCTGACACATTCAGGAAAATAACTATTATGTCCAATAACATAAGAATGAGAAGGACATGAGGAATAGCACTAAAGAGACAGGGTCTCTGAGAAGAAACAGTGAGTGAGACGAAGGACCCAGCACTCAAGAAGCTTGGAAACAAGCTTCGACTGGAAAAGCCTCTATAACCAGATGTATCACACTAAGCAGCGATCACGTTAAGGCAGGCTCTCTCTGTGCCTCTTTCTCTTTTCCTATTCCTGTTGCTTGTCCAGGACTCCCTGAACATTTGGGGAAAGAATATTGAATAATATGAACTTGTTTGTATAACAGCTACCCTTGCATTTTGATCATTATCAGTGCCTGAGGTGTTGGTCACTAGTCAGAACATTGTTTTAAGCCATACATTGTTTTAAGTCATGCTTTTCACCTCTGAAGCCCCATCTGCCTCTCCTGAGGACTGGCCTCTGAGTCTTTCATGCCCCACTGGGCCACATTCGGCATTTCCATCCTGCCGCTGAGGAACATGATCTCTCTCACTCAACTCCAAGCTCCTGGAAGCATGGAAACTGCCTATCTAGCAAGTGTCTTAACATGAACGAATGACCTCACCCTGCCTATAGTATTTTAAAATAGGCTTCTGATAAGCCAGAGATCTCACATTAAGACAAATTAATTATAAACTTCTACAACCCAGTGTGTTGGTTCTCAAATTTTGCTGCACATTGGAATCCCTTGGGAGCTTAAAAAAAAAAAAGGCCACTGCTGCTGCACCCAGACCAATTAAAGAAGTAACTGGATGGAGGGACTGATGTGAGAACCTTTCAAGACCCCTCAGGTAATTCCCGAATATAGCTAAATTTGAGAACCAGTGTTCTGGCAGGCGCTTCTCAAATGTTAATGTGTATATAGACACCTGGGGGTATTTTAAAATTAGAATCCAGGTCCCAAAGGGCTGGAGCTGTAAGGGGATCCCACGTGAAGCTGGTGAGCCTGCTTCCAGTCTCTAAGGGTCACAGGACAATGACTCAGGGGCTCCGGGCTTGGTTACAGCACCTCCCCCTTCCCCCTTTCTTTAAGGCAGCAGCCAGTACAACTCCATTGTCATGCGCTTCGTGACTTGATGTTCTCAGTAAGATTTCATTTAGAGGAGTTAAGTTTGAAGCACCGCCCTTGTGATAAGTAAAGGAAGAGGGGGAAACAGGAACAGGGGAGAGCCGGGTGCCGGGCGCCTCCCTGTTCGCTCCAGCCCGGGGCCCCGCTCGGAGGAGGAGCCCATGGCCGCCCAGTCTCGGAGCAGACCTGGACGGGGCAGGGCGCTCACCCGGCGCCTCGGCCCATCTGCGCCTTAGGGATTTACTTATTGTGCCGAAGAAGGGAAGGAGGGCAACGAAACGAAACGGAACAAAAAGGGGAAACAACAGAACTTAGGCAGCGGAGCAGCAGGAGTAGCAGGCTTGCCTATCCCCCGTGGGAAAGCGCCTAAGTCCCGGGGCGGAGGCGCCGCTGCGGGCGGAGCAAGGTGCGCGGCGCGCGCCCCACTTACCATGACTGTGGCCGCGGCCGCGGCTGCCTGGGCGGCCACCGCGGCCTGGTTGGCTTGGTGCTGCGCAGCTTTGATTTTGGCCTGCAAGTGTGCAGGAGGGTGAAAATATTTGCATTTCTCCCTCATGCAACGCCCCTTTATGTAATCCATACAAACGGTTACGGTGTTGTCATTTGTGTCGATCATGGTGCTGTCGGCGGGGTGTGCAAAGCGGCAGTCGGTCTCTCCCCGGGCGCAGTTGCCTCGCTGGAACTCCCTGCATACCTAGGACACAGGGGAAGAAGAGCGGATGATGCAGGCCAAAGCCCGACGGCCGTCGGAAACTGTACGTCTGCAAACGCAGCCGTTCAGGTTCAAAAAATAATACAGGAATAAATGTTTCCTTTCTGTTGATGGTGGCTTTTGCACCATTTACAATAAAAATCTGATTACCCAGAACTCAACTCACCAGAATCCCCAATAATCAGAAATAAACTAATTTTGAGTCTTGCTTTGCTTCACCCTCTTTTCTGGGGCCAGAACTATAGTGAGAAAATAAGTGAAATTCTGCAGTTTAGCAAAAATAGCAAAGAAAAATTAACAAAGTCTTCATTGTTTCTGGATTTTACACACATACACACACACACACACACCACTCTGGGATGCTACAGGGCTTTTGCATCGAGGGATAATTTCACCATAGATTAAGCTACCAGGTCACAGTCGCCCAACTCCAAAAAGAATGGGGCAAATGGTAAACCTGCGCCTCCTCTCCTGAGGATGGGAAATGCAGGCAGGTGAATCTGAGTACTCCAGTGTGCCCTTAGGTCTTCCCTGCTCCACCAAAGTAACTTGTGCTTAAAAATGTAAATTAGAACTGCACTAAAATGCCAAAACTTTCATTGAAGGTCACTATACCATTCTTTTTTCGACAGCACAGAAATAAGATAAAATAAAAGATAAAAAGGAGAGAAATAGGGGAAGAGATAAAGGAAAAGAAATAAACGGGGGAAGTCAATAGAGTTTAGAGTGTTGATGTGCTTTGTGTTTTTATTCCTTAATCCTTAGTTATCCTAAAATCTCTAAATAGAATACCATCCTTTGAAAATTCTGTTGGATGAAGAGTTTAGCATATAAAGTTTTCTTTCGAATTAATTCTGCTCCTACTATGGATAACATGAACTAACATGACTAACATATATACATGATACTCGTATTTACGAATTTCCTTAGCAGGGAGGAATTACTGGCAAGATTTTAAGTTATTTCCTCATTAGGCTCCAATTCCAGAGTCAAGAGGTTTAAGTGTGGTTCACATCTCGATCATCAGTGACTTTATATGAAGAGTTATTGACATGACATTCAGTCCTTGTGAAAGTCAAATGTACTTGGGAAATACTTTTACTGACTAGTGGCCAAGAGAGTTTGAAGGGTAAACAGATAAATCACAAGACTGTTAACTGCTTCCTCCTACTTTGGATATTGGCCAACATCCCATCTTTAGTTCACCAAATGTACAAAATAAAAGTACTAAGACATTTCCCCAGATTCTGAGTAAGCCTGCCTCTATAAATGGAATGACTAAGACTGCATCAGAGGTAGAGACCTGCCATTAAGCATTTACCCAGGGGCTCTATGTGCAGCCCACCTCATTCCTGGTTTGAAATTAACTGAACGCTGCTCTTTTAAAGTCATTGTGAATCATTTTTACATATGTCTTTGTCTACCAGTCCTGTTGGGAAGGACAATTTGTTCCCAACTAGGGTGATTTAATTTGTTTTCTAAACTCCTGGGTCATGTACTGAACACTAAAACTCCATGGGTCCAGCAGGTGGAGCCCAAAACACTTTTCCTGTCCCATGAAAGGTTTGTTCAATATTCACAGGGATAGGTTAGATCAAAACAGCAGCGATTAGAGTTTATAGTCTTTTCATTTGGGGATTCACATACTCTAGATAGAAGCTGACAATAGGCAGCAACATTTTATTGCTTTCAGATTTATTGGGTAAATATTTAAACAAATGCACATTAAAAGAATACTACATTAAGCACAATGTACATCCTTACCATACATAAATTACCGAGCAACTTTAATTGGTGGTGGAATTAAAGAAGCTCTTTGAAAAATCTCAGAATCTTTATACACCCATGTAAAATGCTCTATTAAATATCTAGGATATAGTAGTTAACATAAATGAACCTTCTGATTGAGAATTTTGGTCCAGTAAAGTACAGGTAGGTTGGCTTGACTCATGATTTAAGAATTATTTTTTATAAATATATGAACTTGTTTTCTTGACATTTATAGGACACTTGGATTTAAGTTAAAGAAAATATCTCAATCAGTCTCCATCCAGGTCCCCCAATTACCAACAACACAACCAGGCCTGATACTCTGGAATATTCTAGAGCAGCCATATTAGTTCTTAAAATATTGAAATATAATACCAACTGGTCAATAATCATAGTCTACATACTCCCACCCCTGTCCCCGAATGTCCCCCATTTCCTTGGCTGCTGGGCTCCTGACTTGCGCATTCCCAACCTTTCCAGGATCCAGCAAAGGCTAATGCTTGGCACAATCCATGACCTTTGGGAGCCCCTCAATGGCCTGCATAAAAAATGACTCAATCATTGGTTGTTAAATATTGTGCCCCTGAACACACATTCAATGCAGCTGACTTCTATTCTTTTTCAAATGACTGATTTCCTTTATACTTAGCCTATTAAATTCAAACCATAGAATTATGAATGCACGGATTTTAGATAAATGCACATGTGTGTGTGGGCATGCTGTTTTCTAAAACTGCACTCACTTACATAGAAGTACACTGCTACCACAAATGCATTTCAAACCACAAATACAATTGAAGTACCTCCAGTTTGTCAGTCCTGAGAAGTTTTTGAGTTGCAGTTGAGCCCGGAACAGTGACGGGTGGACTTCCGGGAACAATCACAGGTGTGGTGGGTAGAATTTCCGTTGGAACTAACCCAACTCCAGGGGTTACAGGTGCTAAGTAAGGAGCAAAGCTAATCGCCGTATTTGTCCCTATTGCGGGACCTACAGGAAAAGTGGGCTGTTAAAGGAAGATAACACAGGACAAAGATTTCTTTAGAATAAAACTTTTGAAAATCACCATTTGAGCAAAATGTATTCATCATATACAAGACTGTATAAGTTGCATAAGTCAATGCTGAACTGTGAAAATTCATTAAATTTCCCTGTTTTGTTTTTGCTTAATAAAAATGAAATCCAAAACCACACAAAACAGGAGGCAACATCATAGAAAACTAATTATAGGTAACAGGTTAAATTTTTATTCCTATGGAAGTGTTCTCAAGGAAAGGAAATAATAATTTCACTCTTATTGTTCATCATCCCAGACTATTAAATTTTATAACACTAAGGTAGTAAAACCTATGGGATATCGACCCATAATCTGGTTTCTCCTACATGTTTCATAAAAGGGAGAGGAATAAAGAAAAACCTGAGTTTAGTCTGATTTTCAAGTTGACCTAGTTTATATAGTCTCAAAAAATGGGGATGACTTGAGATTGTATTTGCTCAGACTTACCAGTATGTTTCCATATTCTAGCACTCGTATTCCTCAAATACGCAGTTTTCATATAAGCCTGCCCTTTCTTGCTTTAGCTCAACTATGCCCAGAACCAACCTTCCCTTCCTGAAGGGCTGGATGGAAGAGTGAACCTTTCAAGTGGCCAATTTTTCAATTGGTCATTAAAAGTTGTTTTGGTTTCTTAGGTTATAAAATCAGTGCAGCAGTCAGAAAGGCACAGTACCTTATTAAAGATCTTCTTTATCATTATACTCTTCGTCCAGGCACAAGAAGAAATATGCTAGGGGGGTCAATGGGATGACTAATTTCAAAAGCTGCGCCTAAAATTATGCCTTTCAGAAAGGAAATAGTGTACATTTGAGATACAACAAACCTTGCTTCACTTTTAAAGAGCCAGTGTTAAAGACTAAAGATGATGAATATTTTTCCATAAAGTAACTTTTACACGGAATTGGACATGAACAGTATTTGTTCGTTTGTTGGTTTCTTAGTTATTGGATGGCTTTTAACCCGTTTTGTTTGTTTGTTTGTTTAGGACCAGTTTTCAGGTATTTGCAATGACATGTTAATGCAATATTCTAATACTGAACTATGTTGTTGTTGGTTATCTTATGTTGCTTCTCTCTACACTGTGGGATATACTCCTCTTGTCTATTTATGGTGCTGAATGAGTTGTTGAACATATGGGAAGAATAACAACCTATGTTTATTAAACAAATATTTTGTTGATAGCAGTAACAGAAAAATATCTCATAAGTGAAAACAGTGAATTACTGGTGGTTGGTGCAAGGAGCGCTTGGAGAGGATGAGAGTGGCTGGGGGTCGGGAGAGGCGAGCCTCCTGCCATTCCAGAGCTAGGGCAGCACCCCACAAGCAGCTCTGGGATCTTCAAGGCTCAGCCATAAAATTCATTTTGGGAGAAAGTTGCAACGTGAGATCTCAACATGAGAAATCGATGGCAGTTAGAAAAACAGGTGACTTTCTACAAAGTTTCATATGTGTGTGTTTTCCATTTTCAACCCATCTGAGTCACAATTACAGGAAGCTGTGGTTTTCAGTAATTACAGTTTTTATAATTTAGTACTATTGAAAAAAAGCCAAGTGATTTAAATGGTGTAAAGACTTTATAATGTTAGGACTTAAAAAAATCAGTTTGGAAAGGTCATAAATCACAACAGTTTCAAGGAACTAGCTGAATCAGAAATGCCTTGGGTAGGGGGGACTTCAAAGATAGGGATGTCACAAATTCTGACACCATATGTCTAGGCAGGGGCCTTAAAGTTTGCATTTAAAAAAAATCACTTCATGATATGTGGCCCAGTTTGGGGACCACTGTTATAGGTGAGAGTGAAAAAAAGTATTAAAAATACTTGGACTGAATGTGTCATTTAAAAACATTTAGAAAAAAGAACCCTCTCCCACACCTCCATTTTTGGCTTTCTATAGAAGCAAATCCCAGTCGTCCTGCCTGTGGACCATTCCAAGCCAAGGTCAGCATGGTGACAAAACACAGGTTGTACCTTGACTGTCAGCAGATGTCAGAACCTTCCCCAAACCTTCATGGGCATCAACAAATTTATTGCAATGAGCCAAATTTTGCTTCCTGAAATTTAAGTTACTTGTTCATCTAATTTAGTGATCTAAAATGAATGTTGCAGTTGGTTTTATTGATGATAGCTGTAACAAAGGTCATGAAGAATATAATTTAAAAGTAAAAACACACATTTTAGACTAGGAGAGACCTAAATTCAAATCCATAGCCCTGCAAGGTATAAATTTTTATTCTGGCCAAGAAATTAACCTCTCTAAGCTTTAGTTGTCTTATCTGCAGAATGGAAATAAAACTGCTTAGCTTGAGGAGTTGGACTGAATGAGATGTTATTTGTCTCCTACTTTCAGTGCTCAGAACTCAATAAATAGCAGTTATCATCAGTGGTGTAAAAACTAGTGTTGATTGAGTCTCCCCTCCACAGTATTCACTGATTCTATAATAAGAATGTAATTAGAATAGCAATATAGAGGCATACAAGCTCATTAAATCATAGCTAATATCTCTTCCACTTTTTCAAGTATGGTCTGGGAAAATATATCTTCTCTTCTTTCACATGGAACTGAAAGTTAAAAGTTCACAGGCCTTATGAAAATAGATTCAATTAGATATTTTCTCCTTTTTTTAGGAAGTGTTTTCTGTTGAAGTGTATTAGTAAAAAAATGCTGTTCTGATAATTTTCAGAGATGAGCACTATATCATTATCACTATCATTATTATTATTATTGACAGTTAATACCCTACATCTGTAGCTGGGATACAAGGGTTGGCTGTTTTCAAAGCATTCTGGCACACCTTGTCTTCTTTAACCTTCTCAGTATCCGTGAGAAGCAAGTGTGTCGGTGAGAATGGCACTGAAAGCGATTAGAATCGGGACTGAATGGGTCAACCAAGGTCACCGCTGCTGAGGCAGAGTCAGCAAAGCACCAGGGACTCCTGGTTCTTGGTCTGGGGCATTTCCAGTTCTCTGCACTCACTATATATATATTTGTAATTTCTTAAAACAGAAGAGGGGAAAAACACCAGCTGCCCTTGTATCTTCGGAGTGCAGAGGGAGAGCGTTGGTGGGGAGTTTTCCCAGCACCAGCCAGGGCCTTGTACAGATGGGAGGTGCGGCGCTGCTCAGAACAGCTGTGTGGGGGCACTGCTGCCCTGGGAAGGCGGTTCTCAGACCCTGGTTCGCAGACCCTGATTCAACATTAAACTCCTGAGGTGGAGCCTAGGCTGACAGCGTATCCTGGTGTCTGAATTCGATTCTGAGCTGGCAGCTGAGAGAAGAGAAGAGCAGCCCCTTCCGAATGGTTCTGTTCCTGGAAGTACACCAGCTAGAGCTCCGCAGAGCCAGGCCTGTGGTTTCTGCAGCGGGGCCGTTGCCAGGCTGTCTGAGAATGAGGGACCCACTGGTGTTCATCATCTCAGCGCTGACTGCAGCTGGAGGGGCCAGAGGACAAGAGCTCGAGAGTCTTCTGGCAGAAAATCACTGCGGAAATGCTGGTCTTGCTATTTCTTTCCTCTGTACTTCACTGTGTCTTTCTTCCTAGCTTCTCACCCTTCACTCTTCTTAGTACATTAGTAGATGCAGATTCAAGGATCACACATTCAAACATGCGCAAGCGCATGCGTGCGCGCACACACATGCACGCGAGCGCACACATACACGCACGCAAGCACACACACGCACGCGAGCGCACACACACGAGCACAAACGAGCACACACGCACGTGAGCGCACACACACACGCGAGCACACACACACGAGCACAAACGAGCACACACACGCACGTGAGCGCACACGCGCACGAGCACAAACACGCACGTGAGCACACACACACGCACGCGAGCAGACACACATACACGCACGCAAGCGCACACACACACACATACACACACACACACGCACGCGTCCTTTGATTTTCTGTAGAGGCCAGGAAGGATCAGAGCTGGGAAGTAAAGACTAAGTGGTCTGAGGTGTTTTATGGCTCCATATTGCCAATTGACTTTTTAAAACTAGAGATTGATTGAGAGTTCATAGATTTAGAAAGCTCTGACTTTAAAGAATAGGTATTTGGCATTCAAACGAAAAGGCTTAAAATGTGGCATCCCATAAGAAGCCTCCCTTTACTCCTAGAGGCATTTCTGGAGGACAGAATACTCAGCGCAAGACTTTGTCCCTGAGGACTAAGAACTGTAGGTTCTTAACTCTCTGTTCTACCAAAGGCTCCCACTTGCTTCTATCTTTTTCCTTTCTTCCTTTTCTTATTGAGGTATAATTAACATATGTTATATTATTATGTTAGTTTCAGGTGGATATTTTTGTGTATTGCAAAATGATCACTACAATGTCTAGTTAACATCTGTCACCATTCCTAGTTCCAGAATTGTTTTTCTTGTGGTTAGAACTTTTAAGGTTTACTCTCTTAGCAACTTTGAAATATGCAATACAGTATCGTTAACTATAGTCCCTACACTGTACATCACATTCCTGGGAGTTATTTATTTTATAGCTGGAATTTTGTACTGTTTGACCCTCTTCACCCATTTTGCCCATTCCCCCTTCCCCCACCTCTGGCAACCACCAATCTGTTCTCTGTATCTATGAGCTTGGTTTTTTGCGTTTTTGTTTTTTGCGTTTTTTTTAGATTCCACATATAAGTGAAATCATACAGTATTTGTCTTTCTCTGCCTGATTTATGTCACTTAGCGTAATGCCCTCAAGGTCCATCCATGTTGTCACAAATGGCAAGATTTCATTCTTTTTAATGACCGAATAATAATCTTTTGTTTATTCACTTTCTTTATCCATTCATCTGTTAACAACTTAGGTTGTTTCCAGAAATGGAACTGCTAGATCATACAGTAGTTCTATTTTTAATTTTTTTAGGATTCTCCATACTGTTTTCCATAGTGGCTGCACCAATTTACATTACAGCAATAGTGGACAAGGTTTCCTTTTTCTCCACATCCTCTCCAAAACTTGTTATTTCTTCTCCTTCTGATAATAACTACTCTAACAGATAGAGGTGATGTCTCACTGTGGTTTTGGTTTGCATTTCCCTGATGATTAATAATGCTGAGCATCTTTTCATGTACTTGTTGACCATCTGAATGTCTTCTTTGGAAAAATGTCTAGTCAGATCATCTGCCCATTTTCTGATCAGATTGTCTTCTTGCTATTGAGTTGTATGAGTTCTTTATATATCTTGGATATTAACCCCTAAACAGATATATGATTTGCAAATATTTTCTTCCATTCCATAGGTTGCCTTTTCATTTTGTTGATGGTTTTCTTTGCTACACAGAACCTTTTTAATCTGATGTTGTCCCACTTTATATTTTTGCCTTTGTTGCCTGTGCTTTTGGTGTTAGATTTTAAAAAATCATTGCCAAAACCAATGTCAAGGAATTTACTGCCTATGCTTTCTTCTAGGAGTTTATGTCAAGTGTTACATTCAAGTCTTCAACCCATTTTGAATTAATCTTTGTGTATGGTACAGGATAGTGGTCCAGTTTCATTCTTTTACATGTTGCTGTCCAGTTTTCCCAACACCACTTATTGAAGAGACAGTCTTCCCCTTTGTAAATTCTTGGCTCCTTTATCATAAATTAACTAACCATATATGTGTGAGTTTACCTCTGGGCACTCTGGTTTGTTCCATTCATCTATGTGTCTGTTTTTATGCCAGTACCATACAATTTTGGTTACTATAGCTTTGTAATATAGTTTGAAATTAGGAAGCAATATGCCTCCAGCTTTGTTCTTCTCCCTCAAGATTGCTTTGGCTCTTCAGGGTCTTTGCTGGTTTCATACAAATTTAAGGATTGTTCTAGTTCTCTGAAAAATGCCACTGGAGTTTTTATAGGAATTACATTGAGTCTGTAGATTTAACAGTATTAATTCTTTCAATCCATGAGCATGGAATATCTTTCCATTTATTTGTGTTTTCTTCAATTTCTCCCATCAGTGTCTCATAGTTTTCAATGTACAGGTCTTTCACTTCCTTGATTAAATTTATTCCTAAGTATTTTATTCTTTTGATGCAATTGTAAATGGGATCATTATTAGTGTATAGAAATGCAACAGCTTTCTTTATACTAATTTTGTATCCTGCAACTTTACTGAATTCATTTATTAAGTACCTGCTTCTTTATCTTGAGCATACATATGAATGTGTGGGGTGTCGGGGGGCACTGTGCTAGTAAGGAAAGGAAACTAAGAATTAGTGTTAAATCTCATTGGGAATTGGGGTTAGAAAAACTGCTAACTGGAATAAGGTGCAGGGGACTTTTCAAATATAGTGAATTTGAAACAGAAGAGTTGTAAGAGAAAAGAATTGTTGGCATTTTCATTCATTCAATATTTATTGGTATAGACATGGTACGAGAACACTGTGTATACATTTATTGAACTTAAACCCTAGTGGGAAAGAACAAACAGAAAACATTACAAATCATTTTTATGGGTAAGCAGAAGTGAGGAGGCCTCACTGATAGAGTGGAAATTGGTGGTGTGTTGCAGGGTAGATCTGGAGTCTTTACAAATAAGATGAAGTAACCACGTGAAGACGAGTAGGTTACTTCCAGTCATAATGGCCATGAGGCAAACAAGAACTTTGTGTGCGCACAGAACAGGAAGTTCAGTTTGGTCTCAGTGGCTACAGGAAGAACGGCCCAAGATGAGTTGGTGAGCCGGGTGGGAACCAGATCATAGAGAACACAGCAGATCATAGTTAAGGTTCCATGTTTATGCTCTGTTCCAGTGAAATGGGAAAGCACTGAAGGGTTTTAAATGAGGGAGTGATATGATGCCACTTATGTATTAAAAATATTCCACTAGCTGTTGAATGCAGATACATTGAAATAAAGCAAGAGTAGAAATTGAGAGATTGGAAAGTAAATACTTATAAAGTATTTTGAATAAAAGGTTGATGGTGAGTGTGCTGGGAGGTAGAGAAGCAGATGGACTTGAAGTAGATAGGGCAGGACTTGTTGATGAACTGCATGTGAGAAAGTGCGCATGACAGCATCCATTTGATCTTGGTATGAAACTGCTGATTGCATTTACTGAAATGGGAATGTAGTGGAGCAAAGAATTTGGTGTGCAACATATCAAATTCTTGTGAGAAATTTAAAGGTGAGTCCAGTATGAAGGTAGATATACGAGCCTAGGGCTCAGAGGAGAGGTTTGGACTAAAAACATACATTTGGGAGTTTTGGACCTGTAGGTGGTTTACAGTCACAGAAATGGATGAGACCATGGGGGTGTAGATGAGAGTATACAGCAGACAGCAGCCTCAATGTATAGTAGAGGAACATAATGTGTCAAAGAGACAGAGGAGGAAGGAGTGGTTCCACAAAGGACAGACTGATTACGTGTTGGTGAATATTGCTAAGAGGTCGTGCAAATACACTGAAGGCAAGAGTGAATATTGGTTTGGCCATATGGAGATCCTTGGTGAGAGGTTTCAGTATAAAGGGGTTTAGCGTGGATGGGAGATAGGAGTAGAACATCTGTAGTTCTTTAGAGATGTTTAGCTGAGAAGGAAACCTAAAAATGGAGTGGTAATTGGTATTCTATGTTATCAATTTATTTGTCTTGGGCAATTTCTGAATGTATTAGTTTTTTGTAGCTAGTCTAACAAATTCTCACAAGCTTGATGGCTTAAAACAACACGTATTTATCCTTTCACCTTTTTGGAGGCCGTAAGTCTGAAATCAGTTTCATTGGGCCAAAATCAAGGTGCTAATACCACCGCACTTCCTCTGGAGGCTCCAGGGAAGAATCCACCCCTGGTCTGTTCTGTCTGGTGGCTGCTGGCATTCCTTGGTTTGTGGTCACATTGCTCCAGTCACTGCCTCTGTGGGCATATTTCCTTTCTCCTCTCCTGCAACTCTCTGTCTGCTGCTCTGATAAGGGTACTTGTGATTGCCCCATCTCAAGTTGCCTAACTTGATCATGCCTGCAAAGACCCTCTTTCCTTCTAAGATGGTATTTATGGGTTCCAGAGACATTTGAGGGCTGTTATTTGTCCTACTACACTGTACTAGGTTACACATTCATTCCTGAGACTCTGAAGTTATTTGTTTATGAAACTGATGATTTTTAAATTTATCACATTTTATTCTAATACTTCTTGTGACTTAAAAAACTGTATTAAAATTTTTAAGTGTAATATGCCTTTTTCATAGACTAATTATGAGTATTAACTTCTAACTTATATATGAGACAATATGTAAACATAATTTCCCCAAAACAGTTCAACTAATAGTTAACAACAGGAATGGAATTTTCTTATTAACATTGCCATATGAATTCTAAATAAATAAGGAGTGAATGATTAAAATGAGTGAGATACATAATACAATGTTACTGTGTTGACCTTAGTGGTTCTAAATGTATTCCTGTAGACATTAAATATGTATAACTACCCTTAGACATTATTTAATATGTATAACTATGTCACTTTAGCATTAGGTAATTAAACAAAATAATTGATATGTGTGCATTAATAAGAGAACCGAAATTATACATGTGTTTGGTTTTAAATAGATCCACCGAAGTGCCTATAGTTGGTGTTACATGTGGTCAGAACTCGGTGCTGTCCTTACACCCAGGCTAACTCCTCCTCCGACTTCAGGATGCACTTGGCATCCCCTGCAAGCAGCGTTTCCTGCCTCACTGTAATTCCCTGTGCCTGAATCTGATCTTGCCCTTTCCATGAGTCTATCTACCCTCAAAACACTACCTTGTTTATCTCAGAGCCCCCTGCACCTGACACTTTTTTTCATTCTAGGAAGAGCTGGGTCCTGGCTATTCTGAGCCACTATGCTTGAGCAGAAACCTTGAGACAAGCAGAATTGCTCACAATCTGCCCAGACTCCCTCCCCTCTTTCTGGGCTGCTCCCACCCTCCTCATTTCATCTTGAAGACAATTTAACTCACTGATAGCTACCCCTTTTAATTTAGCAGCTTTCAATAACGTAGACTTTGCATACAATAAAGACTCATTTTTAAAGATAATCTTTGTGTATGTACTTTTTTAAAAAAAGCATATTCCATTCACTCCACTGTTTCGTTTTTGCAGAAATTAGCTTGTTTTTGACAACTAATTCACAAATGTAAATGAAATCCACTACAGCTAAATGCACTCCTTTCCCCGAGGGCCTCATTCCTAAAACAATTTCCAGACCTTTAAGGAAGTACTTCCAAGCACTGTGAAATCAGGGAGAAAATATTACCCAATATGTATTTATAGACTGGGCCCCTCGGGCATTTAATCTTGTGGTCCTTGCCACAGCTGCCACACCCTCTGCAGGCCTCTGAGGGACAGGATGCGTAGGCGGCATAAGGCAGCCTTCTCTTGGGCTGCAGAAAATACTCTGATCAATATGTCTGAGGTCTAGTCCCAGCCCCACAACTTATTTATTAGCTGCATGACATTGCATTAGGTAAGTCACCTAACTTCTCTGATTTCTCACTTTCCTCATCCTTAAAATGATGCCATTGAACTAAGTAATCTATCCACTATGTTGCTAAAAATGTTTTAGGCATCAAAACCTCTCCTTTACATAGATCATCCATTCATACTCTAAATGAAAATGTAAAACAATGCCCCTTCTAAGACAGTTCAAACTCAAGAGTTTACTGGTGAGAAAGAGTAGGGGTGACAGATTCCCAGATATTGATTAGAAATTGTTTTTGTCTGTCCTTTCCACACACATTTTTCCATTTAAGTTATTTTTTAAACCCTGTTTTCAGCAGGTTTAGCTTCAGAGCTATTTGCTTTCATTGTAGCCAAAGAGAAAGAGCAGAGGGAGGTCATTTTAGGTCAGTGTGGCATTGCCTGTATCAACTCTTTAATCATCGAGCCCGTCATTAGATGCGATGTACTCACCACTGGATGAAGTGGGGTTCCTGGAAACATAAATTGCATTTGCTGGGCAAGCATTGCTGCTGCAGTTTTTTGCTGGATCAAATTGTTCCTCCCATTAATTTCTAGTTGAGTTTTTAAATGCGTTGGAGGGTGAAGATACTTGCAGTTCTCTCTTGAACAACGGCCCTGTAAAATGAATGTTTTGCTTTTAGGATTGTTTTAAGTAGCTTTCAACTTTATCATCAACCATTTCACAGTCACTCCATAATTACAAAGGCAAGGATCCCACGTGTGCATCTGTGTGTTTGTGGCTATGTTGGGTCATACGACAGAGCGGGAACATACAAAGAATGAGTCAGGCACTAGATGATCATCAACTTTCCTCGAACGTGTCAAGCAGAGAAGCTTCCCGAGATTTTGTTGTTTTTAATGGTTTCTAAGGCTGACAATAGCCTCCAGTGAAATGTGAGTGCTGAGAGTTAGGAGCCTGTCCTTGGCGGTGTGGAAGGCCATCAGAGGAGCACAGGTATTCTGACTTTTCAGAAGGAGGCTTTGAACTTGTACACTGGTTTGTGCATGCTAGAGTGATGACAAAATATGAATAATTATGTCTCACATTTGTGCAGTGGAGATAGTTAGAACTTCCTGAAATGTGTGTCCCAGACTGGCTGAAGATCTCTCTAATCCAAATTATTGAAGAGGCAATAGTAGTACAGGAGTGGACATGTCTTAGTAATAGATGCATAGGTGACATTTCCAGGTGTAAACTCAGATAATCACCTGCAGCTGATTTGTTTGCCAAACAAAAGCTGCTACCCCATGTCCTGCCTGATGTCCCCCTCTGTGACAGCTCTGTCAAATTTAATGTCATGATACGGCAGAGTAAAGAATATTTATGGCTAAAGTAACATTTAGATGTTGAAGTTGGAAAACCAAAATTAAAATTAAGTAAGTGGCAGGTGTGCATAAAACCAGCATTGAAGAGTAATTGCAAATGGTAGTGTTTATACTGAATTCCCAAGTTTTCAAAACTACCAATTGAGAGAATCATGTTGATGTGTGAATTATGCAATTTCTGGGAAAGAATAGCAACTGTGTTAACCAGAAAGAGTATTATCATTCCCTAAATGATAGTCTATTTTGCAACCGAGAGAAGAGAATATGGGTTTGTTTACCAGATATAAAAATAATTTTAAAAAGCAAGCTTGGTGGATGTGGGGAAATCAAAATGTGTTTATAGTCATCCTAACTCTAAACATCTGGAGTCTCATTCTGCTTCCTACTAATTTCAGCTCCCCTTGCGTGCGAACCTCCCACCACAGCCCTGGGGAAGGGCAGACATGGATTCTGAGCTCAGGCCTGGTGGTCTGTGCTCCTCAACTGATGCCGTCCTGGGGCCCTACTGTCAGCAGTGTTAGAGGATGTGTCCCCCTCTGTGGGGGACATCAGAAGGAAAGGGTCATGTTCCTGCTAGAAAACCTGCATAACAATGGGCAATGTCAGCAAGCCTCCTTAGTCTCAAGTTCATATTGTGGATGCTTCATTCAGCTTCCTGTGTAAGAAACAGACATCCCAGGTCAAATACTGGGAAGGCCTTTGTAAAGATACAGGTGAGCTGGAACCACAATCTAAAACAATCTAATTCAAAGCAGTCTAGGAATCTCCTTCCCTTTCCATCTACTTCTCCCTGCAATCTTTTTGGATAAAGTTTTTATCTAAACACTGAACATTATTTAGTGATGCCTCAGGGTCCCTCCAGTCCTACCAACTTGCTTCAAGCATCTTACTTTACTTCCCTTTCTGCCCTCCCTTGACAATTGCCTTAGTCTCTCAGTTTGTTAAAATCAAATCTCCCAGAGGGCATTCAGGCTGGGCCAGCTCCCACCACACTGGTCAGTGACCAGCCTCTGGGTTGACCGCCTTTATGCCAGGTGCCCAAACACATTCTTATCATCACTGATGGGAGGTAGTCATAGAAAACAAGATACAGCTACTGCCCACCCCCAGGGGTCGGGAGGATTACACAGAAGGATGTTTCCTGCACAGAGGGTAAGCCACCCCAGGCTTCCCTCTGACAACTTCAGTCTGAACAGTTTTTAGACACAATCCCTTCACTTGGAAGCTGACACCAGAAAGGCTCATGTGCAGAAGGTACACTTACGAGCCTAGGTGCCCAAAAGTACAAATGGGCCTAAATTGGGGTTTGGGGAAGCAGAGTTTCATAGAACGGAGACAGAATTTGTGAACCGCCCACACTACCAGTTTGGCTATTAAATTTTGCTCATTTATGTAACTGTCACTTTGATCACTAGTCTTCTTGTGTAAAGCTTTGTAGCTGCATGTAAAATTTTCAAGTAGGCTAGAAAAACATGGTTTTCCTGTAAATGCTGTTATCTCTTGATACAACTGGCATACTTAAGGGACTGTATAAACTATTTTCAGCCAACAGAACATGATTTACAACACTGAATTAGTAATTATTGATGGAACCTTCTTTTTCATGAGAATTAATGTAATTTCCTACTGTTCTTACTTCCATGCTCTAAGGTATATTGTTGACTGCCCACGTGCCAGACAATTTATACATGATTATCTCATTTTATCCCTAGAACAGCTGCCATGATCCCTATTCTATAAAAGAGCAAATGGGCTTGGAAAGTTCGAGGAGCTTTGCCCATACCACGTGTAATTGGTAAATGGTAGAACTGGATTCTAAATCCAAGTCTATCTGACTCAGTTACATCACTACACCAAGCTATTTATTAGCAATAGTTAAAATCCAGGGAGGATAAAAATCCAGCATTATCTTTCATAAAATAATAGGATGCCTAACACAATTTTAAAAATAATGAAGTATAAATGAGGATTTGGGAATGGAAAAAGATCATTAGCCTGGGTCTGTCCATAGGAGGGTGGGAGGGAGAGGCGTGGCGAAGCGCATAGGCTCTGCAGGCAGATGCCTGGGCATATAACTGGCTCTGCCTCTGCCCTTTCCTACCTGTTACATTTGAGCAAGTTACTTGAACTTCCTGTGCATCAGCTTTTTCTACTATACAATGAAAATAATGATTGTGTTTTCCTCGAAGAGCTGTTGTGGGATTAAATGAACTAATACATGCATGAGGTTTACAGAAATGCCTGACACACAGTCGGCCCTTGAGTGAGTGTTGTTAGTATCACCAAAGAAAGAAAAAAATATTTGTATATGAAGAAAATATTGGTATATTTTGTTTACAGTGAGTACAGGGTCACTGTTTTAATTGTATTTTGATTGGCTTTTTGGTTCTCTAGAATAAACTTTTACTTCAAATCATGTTAAAAGTTACTTATTATACTTATTCAAATATCTTATATTTAAAATTATTTTAAGTTCTACAGGGTATTTCTGCAAGTACCATATTTAAAGAGACTTCCCTGGCCCATACAGCTCGGAGTACTGTTAATATTTTGAAGCATGTTCACCATGAGTGTCTGAGGCATATGAATTTAATCCCTGGGAAACTCCAAGCAGCAGTTTTAGTAAGCGGTCCTATAGGATTCTAAAGTCCTAAAGGAAAAGGGACTGTCAAATTATAAAGAGCCATTTGACATAGTAAACAATCTGTAAGGAAGTTTCTGTTCAGGAAAGATTTGTCAGGATTCGCACTGTACAAAAGCAAGTTGTCATAGCTGAACGGGAAAGGGCAGCGCGCAGAAATGGAAAGTGTCTTTGTGTGTCATTGTGAAGCCAAACACCAGTGTCAAAAACAGTGTCTCCTGATTTTAGCCCAAGAAATAAAGATAAAAATGTCTTGGAGAAGTCTCCCTGTGGCTGATAGGATTGTTTTTTGTTTTAACTCTTCCTTGCTTTTAGTTCTTGGCTAAGAACTGGAGAGATAAGAGAAGTAGGGGCCAGCCTCTAGAGAAGGGACGGCTCGGCTTCTGTGGGGTGGAGGTGGGATGGAGGTGGGAGGGCCCTTCTCAAGGCTTGTGAAAAGCTGTGGGGCTGGAGAACAGGCGTCCGAGAAGGCCAGGCAGATGGCCCCCAGGGTCTAAGGTGGAGATGCACTCCCGAGTCGCACAGCCCTCGGGGGCTGCTCACCTCAGGTGGGATATACCAGGTATGGTGGAAACCACAAGTGGTCTGGGTCACCTCACCGCTGCTCTCCGTACACTTCCAGGTGAGCGTTTCATTCATTTATTCATTCAGCAAGTATTGAGATCCTACTATGTGCCAGGCATTGTGCTAAGTGCTGGTTAAACAGTTAAACAAAGGTGGGCAAACACAAGACATGCCGCCTCCCTTCCCGAAGCCTGCAGTCCAGTGGGGAGGACAGATATTAAACAAATGATGACGCATATACATGTACAATTTATAAACTGTGATATGTGTTCTGAGGAGAATGCTGAGAGAGAATGGTGGGGGAAGGTCAGGGTTGAGACTGGTGGGTCAGGGAAAGGACTCTGAAGAAGGGACATTTAAACTGAGACCTGGAAGGAACGTGGCAAGGGTGTGAGCAGTGGTCAGTGTGTATGTGTGAATGTGCGTAAGTATGTTTGTGTGTGTGTGTGTGTGTGTATATGCGCACGTGGCGAGAAGAGAATGCAAAATGAGAACAAGAGGAAGAGACTGGGCTAAGTGAACGCACCATCTGCGGACTTACGTGAAGTCCCGCAAGGCTGGGGTACAGAAGAGGGTGGGCTGCAGCTGGGGATGATAAGAGGTGAAACAGGAGGCAGACTGGAGCCGTGTCAAGGGGTATGAACGTCACTGCCTTTAAGCAAGAGAGTAGCAAGATCGGACTCAGGCTTTATGAATGCAAATGCAAAATCTTATCCTGATGATTAGGTTTTTCTAGTTTCATTGTGGTTTGCATTGTTTGGAGACCACTTGTTCAAAAACAATAACAGAATTCTGACAGAATCTATGTAGGATTTGTGCAGTTTATTCTACCTCCAAAAAAATTCTCTACTCTAGGAATATTTGGATTAGAGAGGATGGTTAAAAGCAAGTTAGTACTTCAACCTGAATTAAGTTTACTAAAAAAGCAGCCATAGAAGATTCTAATACGGAGTACCCATGTTGATTCTTAAAAGGATGAAGAAGATGCTAAATAACTGTATTAGGTACTTGGCAGGACAACAGATCAGAGCGTCAGAATTACATGGCCATTATACTGCATGGCCTGGGATAGAATAAATCAGCTTTGGCTAAGTAAAGATTTCAGAATCAGGTTGGTGTGAGAAAGAAAATGCGTAATTGGAAAATGAGATTTTCCTAATTG
This sequence comes from Manis javanica, assembly GCF_040802235.1. Classification (NCBI taxonomy): domain Eukaryota; kingdom Metazoa; phylum Chordata; class Mammalia; order Pholidota; family Manidae; genus Manis; species Manis javanica. The sequence goes on from NC_133164.1 coordinate 12,117,219, forward strand.
CTTATTTTAAAACAAGCATTTTTAGAATCCTTTCCTAGTATGCTACAAATTGAAAAAGTCAATGAAAATATGGAAGCCAAAAAGAAAAAAAGAGTAATTAGGAGATTGTTATAGGAATTGACAATAGGAATTTTTGCCCATAGGAATAGCTAACAGACTAATCCCATTAGTTTTCCATGGGAAAAGCAATGGATTTTATATGATCTATAATTCAGCAGTTAATTGGCCCCTGCTGCATGTATTACTTGGGGATAATCTGAATTGTGTCTTAGTGTGACTCTAAAAGCCCTTCTGCGGGAGAACAAGTCCAGTTGAGGGAAGCGGTCGCCGCCTGACCCACTGAAGTCAGCCTCTCCCAGTTGGGCTTGGCCACTCACTGCTGCCAGCCTGGATGATGTTTTCAGCTGAGCAGGCCAGGCTGCGGAAGGGCACGTGCTGACGCTGATGAGTGAAGGCCGAGAGTACGTGCTGTGAGAGCAGCCTGCAGGGACCCTCTAAGCCCAGGAGCCTGCCTTGGGCCCCAGAACTGGCCATGGAAAAGCCATGGAAGAGCCGTCCAGATTCCCTGTGTTCCACATACAGAAGACCGGCCTAGGGAAACCACACTGTTAGGACAGATGCACTTGTCCTGGAGTTATATTCCTGAGACCTTTCCTGCCCTGGAGCCGCTCCTGGAGAAGCAGTTTCAGCAGGTGGGGATGGGAACAGACTCTGGACCTGGACAAGTTGCACTCAAAGTTCCGCTCTGCTGTTTGTGCCACGTGACCTCGTGGCCTCCGGCTGCTGCGTCTGCAATCTGGGGACAACAGAGTTTCGACCTCAGGGACTTGTAGTACGGATTAGGAGTAAATGCACATACGGCGTTTGAACAGTTCCAGGCCCAGAGTAGGCTCTCTGTAAGTTTTATCATCATCATTACTATTACTATTAGCCCCTTCTCTGCACAGCAGATAGGGTATTATGATCTTCCTGATACCAGTGCCCCTTCTGTCTCCCTGTGTTTCTTTGGCCTATCATCCTTTTAACCCTTTGTTATTCGTGTTCCCGCTATGCCAACACTGGCCATTTTTCTCTTTTTAGAAGAGCCTCAGATCTGTATTTCTTTGATGCCTTTCCTGCTGAAACTTGCCAGGGTTGATTAACATGGCACGCCTAATTGAGAATATAAAGCAAATATGCTTTATGGTAGAAAAATCCTGGAATTCTAGTTGTGGCTTCATCCCAAAATGGTTGTATGAACTTTGACAAATAACCTGTAATGGTCTGACTCTAGTTTTCTCATGTGTCAAATGGGGATCATATTCTCATATCTCAACTCCTTATGGTTGTAAGAGCTTGAGAGACAGCAGAAGTTGCTCTGAAAACCTATAATTTACTACACATTGTTGATTCCGTATCTATTTCCCCTTGAATGTTTCTAATCTGGTAAAAGGGGAAAGCCACATATACCAATGGTTATAGTAAAAAGTGACACCAGGGACATTGGTTGGCAACAGGCCAATATATTCTGAGAATTGTGAGACATCTACAGGACAGTGAAGACCTGAGGCGCACCGGCAGAAGTGGCAAATTAAGAGTCAAAAATCAATGAAGTCTCTGGGGACTTAATAAGTAGCTACTGAGAACACAGGTTGATGTGAAAATTTTAAGCACAATTTTTGGATTTACAGGCACAAAAGTTGAATTAACTGACATTTTTTAAGTGACTAAACTGTCTGGGTGAATCTGACACTCTCACAGCCTCAGCTTCCCTAGTTTCAAAGTCTCAAGGCTTTTGAAAATGGAAAAAAAAAAAAAGGTCTTGATTTGAGTAGGTGGGCAAATTTACATTGGTTCATAATTTTTATGGGTCTAAGTCAGATGGTAAAGGCTGAGTTTAATATTTGATCTGAACCAGCACATTTCTGGAAGGATATGGGCAAGTAAAAGTATAGGGAAATAAAATGGTTATTTATATCAGGGCTTAATTGATAACATTAACTGTGGGACTGAGATAGCTGTACTCTAAGGCAAGTGATGGATTAGACTTGTAGGCTTCTTTTGAATTTAAATAAACTAATTGAACCACATGAGCTCTTGTATTATTAGTTCCAGCTACATAATACAGCAATAAAATACAACAGCATAAGGGATTTGGAATTAGAGGAAAGCGTGGATTCGGGAAATTGCTACAAGCAAATGATAACCAGAACTTCCATTGAAATAAACAATTGCCCATATCATCAATATTATGTATGAATTTAAAATAAACACTTTCTGTTTACTGGTAATTTAGTTAAATTTATAGTACAATTCATCTTTTAGAGTCTATATATGCAATGCTTTTCTGGCAAGCAGCATAAAACGTACTTGTTAAAGACAGATTAAAATGGGAATATTTACAATCTTCTCTTTTCTTTTTCTCTGTGCTCCCATGGTTATGAAGGAAACATGTAGGAAAATACAAGGCAGATTGGAGAAGTAGCCATACAGGTAAACTGGGGAAAATCACAAATGCTGATAGGTAGTTAAAAACACCTCCAATTGTATGTTCCACCAGTGACCACACAACCTTAAGTTTAGGGGAAACCAAGGGAACCCATGAATCAAGTTGTGTAGATGGTGGCCCAGGACATAATGGGAATTGTAGTTCAGCTTGCGTTTTCTTTGCAGAAAACCATAGAAACTGGCAGAATGTGTCATTCCACGGCTGTCCCTGGACTATGGGGATGACACCCAGAGCCAGCCTCCCTCACAACACCCCAGCCATGCCAGTGCTTTTGCGCTCCTTAGAGGGACTTGCAAATGCTTCAGTCTTCCCATATCTAGATGATGCGTGCAGGGCAGCCTGCTGCGCCTGGCGGGCTGGGGAAGCCGTGGGGCCAGCCCCGTTGCTTTGTAACAGTCATTACTGTGCCAGGGCAACCGCCCTATTCCTTCATGCACCTTCTGTGCACACCGTTCAGACCAAAAATTTTGTGATCATTTTAAAACAGGAAAAACAAAAGGATTAATAACGAGGAGGAGAGGCAAGAAAGGTCAGTTGTAGTTTGCCATTCCAAAGCATGTTTAAATCTTTTTTTTTTTTTAAATGGATTTTGGTTGCCTGGCCAGTTTTAGTTTCTCATTCTTGTGTGTTGTGATTGGAAAGAGCCACTTGTCAGTTTGATATGGGGCCACGCCCTGTCTTTACTGGTAAGGATTATCCATCATATGAACTGAAAATGTGCCAGTTAAGAGAAGTCAGTGAGATGAAAAATAGCCCCTAGGTTCCTAAGAGATTTAAGAAAAATAATTTCAGGGCATCAGATGCTTTACTTGAAAATTGTTTTATTTAACTAGAATATAAATGTCTTCTGAGTCACAGAGGTATATTGGCTAGTGTGGATCATGAAATAGCCAAAACTAGTCAAATGGCTGTTTGGCTTCACAGAATCTAGATTTTTCCTCACAGAACGTTCATAAATGTGTGCACCTCCGGGGCCACAGATGAAATAGAAGCTCTATTAAATATTAATAGAGCATTAGGATTTTTCCTGAGGGGGAGAGCCGACTTTCTATTTATTATACTCAAAAGTACAGGGGCCGTCTATGGTGGGCACTCAATGCATGTTATCAAAAGATTGTCCTCCTTTCCTTCCTTTGACAAATCTTGAGCCCCTTCTGTGTGCGACACCCTGCTTATTACCTAGACAACTAAAACACACACCCTCAGAGCCATGATGGGGCAATTCACACATGGCAGGGAGCGCCACCTAGTGTCAGGATCAGGGATGACTCCGGTGGGGGAGGGTTCATGTGTCAACTAAGATCTTCATCAGACTGTCTACTTGGGTGTATGTATGTGTGTGGTGGTGGGGGGATAAGAGTTGGCAATTTGGCAAATTAAAACAAGCCAGGCTAATTCACAACCACTCTGTGGGGGTTAAATTCCTGAAGCCTCATAAAGGCCTTTACGTAGCACCTAGAACAAAGTAAATGCTCAGGAAATATTGGCTGCCATTTTTATTATCATCAGTTGTTAGTAATTTCAAGAGCTGGCCACATTTTGAATAAATGAAATCTGTCCCAAAACACAAAATGTTACTACACATCTGTTACTGTATAGTCTTTTCCAGTATGAATCACCTATCCCACAGCGGTTTTCCAGGAATTTGAACACATACAGACAATCAGACTTAAAGACTGACATTTAGTGAGTACTTGAATAGCTGTGCCATTTATCAAAATACAGGAGATCCTTCTGTCCCATTAGGAAGTGGCCGCTGTCCGAAGCCTGTGGATATCAGGTATTGTCCCCACTTCTCTGGACACTCGGTCGCTCCCCCTCACCCCACCACCTTCGCCTCCTGGACCACAGGAATCAGTGTTAAATCCGAAACAGCAGGAAGCCTCTCTGACCCAGCTCCGAGTGGTTGCTGCCCTTCTGGGAGGCATTTATATTAAAATATTTGCATATCACACCTGATTATAAATACACTTGTGACAAGGCCAAAGCGTCCTGGTTGCTGGTGTCAGAGCTGGGAAGGCTCCCAGGAGGTGGTGGGAGAACAGGTGGGTGAGGCATGGTGTGGAGCATGGGGAAGGGGCGGGCAGGAAGACTGGGAAAGGGACCAGGCTGAAAAGAAAGACCAGGTGGAGAAACACTGGCAGAAGATGGAAGGAGGGAGTATCTTTTCAAAAGTGGATTCATTTCTAGGGACACAAGAAAAGAACATCCCTTTCAGGCAGGTTTGGATTACTTGGTGGCTTGGGGCTGACCTGCAAACTGAACTACAGCCGGGGAAGGTGCGTTTTGTTCAGAGAAAGAGCCAGGGAAGGTTAGGGGGGGGCACCCGGGACCACCGCAGGGGCAGGGCAGTTATATGCAGGGCAGGCGGTTATATGCACTGCCTGGGAGGGTGAGCTTAGAGGCTTACTCAGAGGAGGGGCCGGGCTCATCGTGTGTGTGCGTCTCCTGAGGGCAGAGGCTGGGTGTCTCTGTTCCTTTATTCATCCCACAGACATTTTTGGTGCATCTGCTCAATGCCAAAAACTGGGATGGAACTGAACACACAGACCTACCTTCGGGAAAAATAGCTAAGACTTACATAATGGTGTGCATGTCATGTGCGCCAGGCAGTTTCTAGGTGCTTTCCGTGGATCATGCTCTAATCTTCAGCACAAGATCTTAACAGAGGCACTGTTCATAGTCTCATTTTATAGGACAAACAGGAGTTACAGAGATGGGAAGTGACTTTCCAGGGTCATATGGGCAGTCAGCCCAGAGCTGGGCATCCAATCCAGTCAGACTGGCCTGTGCTGCCACCACTCTGCTGAGCCATTATTAAGAAACTTGAAACCCAATAGAACATTCCTATCACACTTTAAAAAGCATTCTTCACACACAGTATCTTATTACAGCTTCACAACACTCTTATAAGATGTTAGCCCAATTTAAAGGTAAGGAAAATGAAGCTCAGAGGGATTTGAAGGTACTTGGCAGGGCCATGCTGTTAAAGTCAGCCAGGGCTAAATTCTGGCCCGTTACTAAAAAATGTGCCCTCTCCACTTCCCATTGCAGTCAGTGGGAGAGCTACGGGGTCACAACTTTTTGGCTCAAGATAGAAAAGATTTGGTTAGAACAGAACGGGTGGCACTGTGTGATCGCGAACGTTAGGGGGATGACACTGGGTGGTCACTGTTACTGGTTGAATGCATCTCCAGAAATACACACTTGTGTCTTAGGCCCAGTATCTTAGAAGGGACCTTATCTGGAGATGACGTCTTTACAGAGATAATTAGGGTAAGATGAGGTCATTCAGGTAAGACTGGTATCCTTGTAAAAAGGAGAAATTCAGACACAGAGACAGACATGCGCCGAGGAAAGATGGTGTAAGGAAACAGGGAGAAAGTGGCCATTTCTAAGCCAAGGAATGTCTAAAGCCCCTAGAAGCAAGGACAGGGGCCTGGGATAGACCCTTCCCTAGTTCTCCAGAAGGAGCCGGGCCCTGCTGACACTCTGCTTTCAGACTTCTAGCCGCCCAAACTGTGAAAGAATACATTTCTGTTGTTTTAAGCCACCTGGTTTGTGGCGCTTGTTCCGGCAGCCCCGGGACGCTCATACAGTCGCACAGACAGGCTACACACTCCACTGTTTCCTGAGATTGGAGACACACCAGCAAACCAGTCTGGCATCTTCCAAGCCTCAGATGTGATTCCATGAATGTGTATTCTCATTTTTCTCAGAACTTGCATAACAAGATCTCCTTATCTAATAAAAAATAAACTACAAGTCCCAAATCCCTAACAAGTACAATGATTTTCTACAAATGAAACTAGTCAGCTTAAATGCTATCAGATTTTTCATATGGAAGATCTAATAGGAGAGATTTATTTTAGTAAAAGATAAACTGTTTCACTACAGAACTCATTAGTAATGCATAAAGGCCTACTGAGTCTCTGAAGATCCATTTTCAAAGAGAAATGTTGGGATAATTTTTATATCCTGATTATGGAGAAAGACTTGATAAAAATTGTCCTTGATATTAAAATTCCATGGGTCGGGGAGGGGAACCATTCGGTCAAGTAGGAGGAAGTCAAAGAAAACCTGTGCGTTCAGCCAGCAGTGAGAGGCGGCCTAGAGGCCGACAGCAGCGCCTGCAGTCTCACTCCTGCGGCGAGGCTGCGCTCCCAAGCACCGAGGGCAACGGTGGAGAAGGCTGCCAAGGCAGAGGCTGGCTGGGCTCTGCTCGGTTCCCCAACACCCCGCCCTCCTGACCTCTGACCTGCTCATTCTTTCCCAGGTTCCTAGGACAAGTCCTGAACTGAGAGGCCGGGTCTTTGCCCCTGGCTGATGCTGGCTCAGTATCCCCGGTTTTGATGGCCAGACCGGTGCTCTGTCCCAAACCCCAGCTTTCTGCCTTCCTCTCGACCTTGTTCACCCACTGAGTGTCCCAGCTCTTACGTTCTGGTGTAGCACAGGGCTTCTCCCTTCACCTCCAAATCCAACGTCTGAGAACCCCCCTCCCTCCAGCTCCTTCCCAGACCGGAGCTCCGCTTGGCCTGTGCATCTCGAAAACCCTGCCCATGAGCCGGGCCCTTGGCCCACCAGGATCATCTTCCCAGATCTGCTGTCACCCATCTTTGGTAGACACTTTGCTAATTTTTCTCAAACTTCCTGATGTACCAGGGAGCGTGGAGTCCTCAATACAGCAGTTCGGCATCTCTTCCATCTACTGGGCAGATCTGTCCCCAGACTCTGGGGTCCCTTCCGGCCAGATTCAGTTAAACGCTGAGCTAGGACATTACTCCCTCCTCTCCTAGGCCCTTTCGGTGGCAGTATTTCCCCTCAGCAAGCCCCGCATGCTCCCCATCTGGTGCTGCTGGCTGGGTACTTAAGCTCCTGATAGTCCAGAAACTACTGGTCAAATTTATGTGTAAACTGAATCCATCCATTATGAAAGAATCTAATTTTTTTTAAAGAAAATTACATATATGGTAGTAATACCTGTAACATTTATTGAATGCAAATATATATCATTATTTTTATTATTATTGGCTACTTATCCTTCTCTGCCTGCTAGGCACAGTGCTCAGTGTTCCACCTGCACTACGTCAGACAGACCTAAGAGAAAGGGAGGTACTGTTCCTATCTCCCCACTCCTCAGAACTGCGACGGGGTAAATTACTCATCTCCTCCCAGATCGTACACGCAGTAAGAGAGAGAATCAGGATTTAGACAGTGTGAACCTGCGAACAATGAGCCACTTTGCTGCTTTCACATATTGGTATGATTATAAAACTTGTGCTTATTGAATGCCTATGATAGGCCAAGGATTATGCTAAGTGCTTTACGGGAATGATCTCTTACGTTAGTGTTCATAATAAGCCTATGGGATAGGTCTTATTTTTATCCCCATTTTACAGAAAGGTTAAGTAACTTGCCCAAGGTCACACAGCTAATAAGAGAAGATCCTAGATCTGAACCTACTTGGCCTGACTGCAAAACTTCCACTCCCTAAGAATATAAATCATTGATTCCTACCATATTCTTGGTACTATGCTAGGCCCAAGTAGACACAAAGTTGAAAAATGAGTTGTTTCTATATTTGAGAAACTCTAGACACACAGATCTACAATGCATATACACAAGTCTAACATTAGCAGAAGGACACACGTAACATTCCACGAATCATACATTCTTACAAATCCAATTACAGTGATTGAGTACATTATATAAATACGGCTGACTTTGAATACATCAAGCTAATAATTTGAAGGGAACAAAGCAAGTCACTGCTAACCGCCCCTTTTAAACACACATAACACAGAACTCCCATGTCAGGAGGAAATCACCAGCTTTCGGAATCTACACAAGCCACCTGGATATCAGGGAGATGAATGGATTACACATAGTGAAACTGCAGTTTCAGAATTATGCGTGTACATTTCAGGCATATATCTATGCTTTGCTTATTGAAAAGGTGTGATGCCCCAGTGAGGACAGATTCCCCAGGAAGAGTAGGGTGGGGGGCGAGGGGCTCTCTACCTCCTTTACATGACCCCAGCATGAAACATCTGCTGCCCTGGGGGGGTCAGAGTCCCTGCCACTTTGTGGAATCCACTGGGAGGGCAGAGTTTGGAGCTGTTTTTACAGGACCAGTTTTTTATTATCTTTTATCTACTCTATTTCACCCGGTTGCTTCTGTGATTAATAAGGACAGTTGGGCAGGGTGAAGCATACAGTCCCCAGCTCTGAAGAACAGTGAATCATACAGGACCACACAGCTTTGGACCAGTGACAGGTGCCTCATTGATCACACGGCCCCACATCCCGTGTGCGCAGTCATCCACCCCCTCTCCTGCAACATCCCTCCCTTTGCATTCCCACTGCCGCTGCCAGGCTGGTGCAAACCACTGGATGTGGCTGGGTGCTGACAGCAGACCCCTCATCCGTCTCCCCTCCAGCGGCAACTCTGCCATTCATTCACTCAACAAATACTTGTTGCCTATCTACTGTGTGCCAAGAAATGCTCTAGGAACATGGGCTTTCAGTAACAAAGCCCACAAATGCCCCATCCTCACAGAACTTAGCTTCCAGTAAGGGAGACAGGCAATGAGCAGTGAGGATTATAAGTAAGTTGTGGTGTAGAATGTACCAGGTTCTGTGGGGGGAAGGGCTGGGATAAATAAGGTGAGGGGTGCTGTAGAGCGCTGGGTCACCTTTTTAGATTGGGTGCAGTGTCAGCCTTATGGAGAGGTGACTTTGGAACAAAGAGTTGGAAGAGGTGGAGAGTGGGCATGGCCTGCGTTTGGAGGAAGCTCATTCCAGGTGGAGAGAACAGTCAGGGCAGGTGTCCCAAGGAGGAGGCAGGCCTGGCGTGTCTAAGGCCAGTGCGCCTGAAGGTACACCAGGAGGTGTGTGCCCCTGGGCACCCTGAGCCAGGGAAGAGTTGAAAAGGGACTCCGAGAAGCACAGAGGCTTGATCATGTAGGGCCTTGAAGGCCATTGTAAGCACTGTTTACTTTGAAGGAAATGGGGATTTTGAGCCGGGGAGTGACATGATCGAACATTTTAGAAGGGTCCCTGTGGATAATGGGGACCTACGGAGGCCAGTTACACTGTGGCAGTTATCCAGGGGAGCAACTATGGTGGCTTAGACCAGGCTGATGGTGGTGGAGGTGGTGAGAAGTGGTGGGCTCTGGTGATATTTAGAAAGTAGGCCTAAGAGGATTTCGTGACACACTGGATATGGACAGTGAAAGAGATCAGTCAAGGAGGAAAATAGGGTTTGCGGCCTGAGCCACTGGAAAGGTGGAGTTGACATCAACTGATAGGCCAAAGGCATGGTGCAAGCAGGCTTTGGGATATAGCAGGAGTTGTGTTTTGGACATACTGAGTTTGAGATGCCCATACCACACTGATGTAGGGCTGTCAAGTAGGCAATTGAATGTAGGAATCTCAAGTTCAAGAGAGCAGTATGGTCTGGAGATGTATGTTTGGGAGCCCTGGGCATGTGAGAGGGAAATCAGCCATGAGCAGACTCCCTCAGTTACGGCCCTGCATGCATCCCCCTCCCTCTCCAACCTCACAGAACACTATCACTTCCGGAGTCACGTCCAGATGGCCTGAGCTGCCAGCAAGGCCTCCCACGTTGTCAGCGAGCTTCCTCTCCAGTTCCAGCCCCGCTGGTCTCTGCATGCAGCCTCGATCCCCATCCTGTTGGAGCTGGGCAACCTGAGGCCTGATGCTCAGGCCCTCGGGGGGCTTCCTGCCCCCTCTATGACTTGATTAAGTGTTTCCATTCCTCTACTTTCTTCTCCATTTTAAATTGTCTCCCCCATTTAAATTCCACTTCCCTTCCAAGGCCCAGTGTAACTTTCCTTCCTCCACATGAATCACTCTCCAACCTCTCCCCAGCCACCATGAGAAAGCGTTTTTGCCTTCCCTGCACTTGTCTCGCAGTCTGTACCTGTCGGGCATGCATAACACCCGCTGCCTGCTCTATTTATCATTAGGGCTGTCCGACTCCATCTCAGAGCTTAATTGTAAACTGCTCTGGAGCAGACGATCTCTCATTTGCCTCAGAATAGCTGGTATGGTGAGCCCACTGCCTGGTGGAAAGCACGTACACCATCAAGGTTTGCTTAACAAATGAATCTTTGGAAAACTCAGATTTTGCAAGGCAAGACCCTTGTGAACCTTATGGATCAGAAGTAGGGGATCAACAGATATAACTTGAAGTTCATTTTCACTGCTTTAAAGGCATTAGCTCCCATTTAAGGATCCTTAAATAGTACAAATACATGCCAGAATCTAGTAAAAGTATATGTAGCAGGTGTTTTTTTCTCTAAGGACAAAAATAATACTATTGCAAGGAGTTTTAAAATAGACTCAGTGTGTTCCCTAAAATTAAAACAACATGTATATGAATTCCTACTTCTACCAACAACACAAACTACAAATTAATACAAATGATTTGTATATATGAAAATAGCTTTCATTTTCATGACAGCTTGCTATGTCAGACGTTTTACAAAAATTGACCTGATTTGCAACAAAAATCCTGGAATTTTGTATTGTCATCTTTCTTTTATATATTGAGTGAATTGAGAGAAGTAACTCACCTACTCTGAATAGCTTGTCACTGATCACAGAACTAGTAGGTGATAGAGTCAGGCTTCTATCTTAGCTCTCCTGGAAGCCAAAGGAAAAGTTCCCTGCACCCTGTCACTGGCCTCCTTCCCTCCACCCAGAAGCCCTCAGACCGAGAGTTGTTGACCTCAGTGTCTAAGCTGCTGATTGGGTCAGCATCGGAAAGATAACCTGGGAAGATGCTTCCAATGATCATGTCCATGGACAGAGTTCAGCACCATTTTTAGTCATTCATTCATTCAGTGCATGTTTACCAAGAACTTCCTTGGGGCAGGCACTGCTCTCAGCACTGGAGAAAGAGTAATGAACAAAACAGGCAAAGCCCCTCCCCTCAGGGGGGTTACATTTTCCTGGGGGAGGGCTGACAGGAAACAAGATATATAGGTAAATCACACAGTGAGCATGATGGTGGTAAGTGCTGGGGAGAAAAATTACCCTAAGTGGGGAGTGAGTGTGCAGTGGGTGACTGAAGACTGCCTCATAAGAGGATGCAAGCTGAGCCCTGAAAGGGGCAGGGGACCAAGCCTGGCCGACTCTGGTAGGAGGAGACAGAAGTGCAGTGGTCCTGGGGCAGGAGTGTGCCTAGAGCATTCTAGACTAGCAAGCAGGAAAGCATGGCTGGAGCGGAGTGAGCGAGGGTAAGAGTGGTGACTAGGTCTGGAGAGGTACGGACAGTGAGCTGACCAGAGCGTGGGGGACCTTATGGGTCATCAGAAGGACTTCGGTTTTTACTCTGATTGAGATGCAAAATCAACGGAGGGTTAATGCAATGGACAGTATTACCCAGAGGTTTCCACGTTCTTCACGTATTTTTTAACTGTATTAGCAGCTTTAATAAATTATGAGAAAGTGCATTATGGCAGACTCCCAATCACTGAATATTGCTGATCTCATACAGATCTCCATTTAGCACTGCCCTGTGTGTGATCGGAGAGCAGACCAGAGTGTGGGAGAGCACGAAGGGCACAGATACCAGAGGCCCAGACGCAGGGGGTGGGGGCGCCACATCTCTGCCCGCCAGCCCCAGGGCCTTTCTTGCTCTCCTCTGTGGCCTCAAAATCCCAACAGCTGGTAATGGATCCGGCTGTCTCTGCTGCCACCTCATGGAGCCGTGCTGTGGGGACAAAGCTGTCCGTCAGAGGCAGAGAAGCAACAGGCTGTAGACGCTCCTCTAAGAACAGCAAAGGGAAGAAGGGTCTTCATGACAGAGCCAGAAAGTCCTGGTCATCTCCTGCCAACCCGATTTACACCATAAAATATAAATTGTCCTCAAATCTCATTTCCCCTGGGGTCACCCTTCTGTTCAATAATATATATACGTATTTTTTTAAGTTTGATGAGTATCCCACAAAGAGAACTAAGTTGGCTGACTAGACCATGTGTTCCTGCTCTCCCGGTGAAGGGGCTGGGCTGAATACCATGTGGTGTTAGGCTGCAGTGCAGCCAGATGTGTGGAAAAGAAGGAACACAGGGAAAATCACTGCAAATTTGTTTCAGAATAATCAGATTGACAGCTTGGTTTCTATTCTCAGACTTACAGTGAACGCACTGGACCTACCTTCAGCTTGGAAAATGTTAGGATGCTAAGAGCCATGGGAAGTTTAGAACTCATGGTACATCACTGGGGGACTCCATTTTCAAGTTCAGGGTCCTGAGGTATCGGGGTGTTTACTTCTTTTTGTCATATATACATGCAATTCCTTCTAAGAACTCCCTGGAACTTAATTTTGTCTGATACTCTCAGTGTTTCTGTAGAACATCGCTACTGCAGTGGAGGGGAGTTTTTAACCAGAGGAACATGGAAACATGCCACCAAACACTGCGTGTAGACTGAATAAACAATGTCTTACAAATATATGTATTACAGTCTCTAAGGTTACAAAACGCTGTGCTCAGGAATAAGACGCAGATTCAAACACTGTAGTCAACTGAATTCACAGTGACTTTTGTAAGGTGTGCTCCCGATCAACAGATGATGAAAATAGACTTAGTAGTTCAGGGGCTCAGAAAATATTTCAGTGTCAAAAAAGGAATTTTAATCCATCGAAACCCTATAATTCGTAAATGATAAAAGATAAATGGCTGTAAGTTGGGGGCTATTGACATCTCAATTCAAACTCGGTGGCTGTTGTTGGAGCACACTGGGTCAGTGAGAGCAGAGCAAATACGGACCCCAGGGCTCCGGGGCTCTGAGCCCACCACTGAGCCTCCTTTCTGGGGAGACTGCCTACATTTTCAGGCCCTTTACAATGAAAATAACCCTGAAATCATGAAAACTTCAGGGTGAAGTCGTCTGTTAATCACTTTGCTCAGTAAAAGAAAATCATAGACAGAAAATAGTAGGAAAAAAAATGTGAAATGAGGAAGAGAACCTAGAACAGGGAGGTAATGAGAGAGAAATTGGGAGGAAAACTTACTTCTTTTTATCCTGAGAAGGGTGTTGGATTTCATCAAATGCTTTTTTGGCATCCATTGGAATGATGTTTTCCCCGTCTTTGTTCTATTAATGCGGTTTATCACCCTGATTGCTGTTCACGTGTGGCCGTGCTCGACCAAAGGCTGGACCGGTTTGTGCCATGTACACCTAAACTTTTCTTCTATGAACCGATTTTTTAAGTTATTGTCTAGGCTGGCTCATTTATAAATTGTTCTCACACACCATGGAGATTTGGAAGTTAAAAACTTTTCAGTGTTTTGACTCAACATTAAGAGCTGGTTCTTGGTTATAGTTGGTTGGTTTCATTTAAATACCAGGAGTAGAAGCATTTTTCCTTACTTCAAAGAAATAAAAAGATTGAGAATGGCACAAAGAAACATCTATAATGAACAATGGGGTAGATAATGCAAAAGGAGGGACAGCGGTACCTGGGGGTTCACGAGAAGAGATGTCAGCAAGGCGTGGAGGCCTGGGGGGGGTGCTAGGGACACACCTGGTGGATCCTAATCCGTCACGCAGCCTCTGAATAGTATTCGGCACATACTTAATTCAGCCAGCTTCAGTAACCTCACAAGCAGATAAGGAAGGCTTCTGCATGACCATCAATATCCACACGTGTTTAAAAAAAATCATTTCTACAAAATGATTTCTTTCAAATCATTTCATTGTAAAAAATGATTTCTACAAATCATTTCTATTTCAAGAAGTTAACACTTTTCCAAGTAATATCTGTTTACATTTGCATTTCTGAAATCTTTTTCTTTTCTTGTAATTAAAAAGGTAATCCCATAAAACATAGCCAGAAAGTAAAACGCTAGTACGTGAGTTGTCTTGTTCTTTTAACTGTGAACATTATTAAAAATTGGGAGAATATGGGGGAGTGATCATTCTTAAGGGCACTGCCCTCCCATAATTATTACTGCCGGGGACTCCCTTTGATGTTTTCCATATTTTTATGTAGCTATAATCCTGATGAACGAATGATTTGGTGTCCTGATCATTCCCACTGAGTCTCTCATTGGTTTGTCCCTCCCCGCACCTGGGGAGCCTTGTTTACAATGCCTACATTATATTCCCCTGAAGAGATGCTCCGCAAATACATCAGCTGTTTCTCCCATTTTGGTTCTTCACAGTTTTACAGTTTCCTAAGTAATTTTGGGATGAGTGTTTTCACACACCAATTTCCCCTGCCCCCATTTTAATTTCCTTAGTGTAAGTGGAATTCCTGGATTAAAGAGCATGGATTTTGTGTGGCTCTTAAGGTATCTTGAATCAGTGTATTCTTAAGTGTAATTTTATCTTAGCACTCAGCAGATCTAGATGTTTTTCTCAAGAACTAATCATATTACACAGATTTTTATCAGGCAATGAGCATATGTTTTTCTTTTTGCCTTAACTGCCAGGAAACTCAGAGCTGAAGTTTGAATCCAATAATAAGTTCATCTCAGGTGACCCATACATGTTTCTTGTTGCCTTTGGATTGATTTTCTACTCTGTGGTCCCTTTTAAAAGCAATGATGCTGAATTTTGGAAGTCCCCTCAAATTCCTTCTGAAGCAGGTGGGTTGTAAAGCTCACTCTCCCCCCCAACACACACACACACTCACACACACACACAAATGTGTATATATTGTATCCAATATAAAACTTCTTCATGGAATTAGCATGGTCTTGGATCTGGAGCCTGTGAAATGATCCCAGGGCAACCCTCTCTGTTTGTGACAGACACCCGGGGCTAGAGGGAGAACGTGCCCTGTCTGGGATCACAGAACTATGTGGAGTCAGAGGCAGAACTAGCCTGAACCCAGGCCTTTCCATGCCCGGTGTAGACCCTGAGCAAAGCACGAGAAGCCCATCACTCACTGTACCTTATGCCGTGACATTCCAGCCAGGGGCTCAGGCATGACGCGCCTCTCTCTACGATGCTGTCCATCTCTCTCCCGTTTTCTCATCGCCACCATACTCTGACGCCCGTGGTTACTGGTCCCAGAGCACAGACTCTGCGCACTCTGGCCCACCTCACACACTGTCGCTGCTTTGCTCTGGCTGCCATACAAAGGACACCACCCACAGACATGTACGTTTCCCGGGTCTGAGTGCTGGAAGTCCATGATCAAGGTGTTGGCAGAGCCGCCCTCCCTCTGAAGGCATTCCAGGCCTCTGGCCTTGGCTGGTAGATGGCCGTCTGCTCCCTGTGTCTCTTTACATTGTCTTCTAGTTTTATCTCCGTGCCCAAATTTCTCCTTTTAATAACAACACCAGCCACACTGGATTAGGTCCCACCCCAGTGACCTTGCTTTGACTTGTCACCTCTGTCAGGCCTCTATCTCCTGACAAGGCCACATTCAGAGATGCTGAGGGGTTGGACTTCAGCATGTGGATGTTGGAGCAGGGATGCAATTCAACCTCTAACAGTCACAAGGCTCATTTTCCTGTTTCCATCTCTGTGCTCGGAACCTTTCATTGTCCTGACTTAACAAATGAAGTCCAAGTTCCTCACCTGGGTGTTCAAGATTCCCGATGCACTGTTTCAACGTCCCTGCTCTCTCACCTCCCTGCAGGCCCATGTCCCTCTATGCTGCAGTCCCGCTGTGTTACTCTCAGATTCCAAGCATCCCACATTTTCCTGCCTCCGCACCCATGCTCACGTGGCTCTCTCTGTCTTGAGTGCCCTCTTCCTCCACCTCCATGGTCCATGTCAGGCACCCTCTCCCCCATGGCTCCGTCCTCCTCCCACTCAGATGCATCTCCTCCTGTCACGGGGCTTTGCTGCTTGCAGCTGTACCCTGCTGGCCAAGCTAAGGATTTGACCACTGTATTACAACTGCACTGTGTTCCCTCCTGCCAGCCTACATATTCGTTGACAGTCTGGACTGATCCGCCCTTTATTCCTCCCGATGCCCTGGCTTTTCCAGCTTCCCCCAAAGTGGTTGCTGGCATCCTGTATGAGCACATAGAACGTAAAAGAGATATTCTGTTATTCAGATCAAAAATAACCGGTCAGGGTCATCTAAGACAGCTCATCATAACAGTGTTCAGATTAAGCATGATGTGTGTTAATAGACAATGGAATAAACAAAATGGGGATTGGAGGTACCCTTTCAGATTGGTGGTGTGTGGGATGGCCAGTGCTGAACAGGGGATAATTATTCTTACTAAGAGATTCCCTTTGTCCTCATCAGTTTTCCCTCCCAACCGAAAATTCCATGAAGTTCATGTCTAAAGAAAAGTAAATATCCAGATGGCCAGAAGAATGACCTTTCTCTGGCGGAGGGGATGAATTTGTTATCCAGCCAAATGTTTGAAATTCTTCTACCAGCATGCATAATTGAGAGAGATGTGTTAATTACCCTTAGGTGACAGCTGGGAGGACTTCTTAGACAGCTCTGAGGGGAGCAGTGACCCGGAGTCACTGTAAGTGACTATACTTGGGGATGTAAAGGTAAGGCCGTTGCAACAATTGTTGACCGGGCGGGTCACCGTGCAGATTCTCTATGAACTGAGGCCTGCAGGCGTTATGGCAGCTGGCCAGTTCTCGTCAGGCAACAAAAGCGCCATTGTAGTTCTTTGCATGACATTTTAATGAGCGACACAGGGAAAATCCCAAAGATGTAATCCCTATTACTGTAATAGTGAGAAAGACAATTCCAAAACGTGAAGATGAGATTTTCTTTTTACCTGCTGCAGCTATGACTCAGCAGCGTCCACGTCATGGAATGTTGTTTAAGGGAACTGAGTGCACAGCTCTTGACTCAGCCCTGTGGACATTTTGAAGCAGCAGCAGAAAATACGATCCTTGCCCTACAGGAGTCACCATCTTGGCATTTGGTGGAAATAATTTAATTCTCTAAAGTCTTTTCCAGAGGCCAAGATTTTATGATTCTGTGATCAGGAAAGAACTGTTTTATCTTTAAACTGCAAAAATATCATGAATATTCTTTTGTCTAAAAAGCAATTCATATTGCCTGGCTAATACAATTAGCCATATTGCTTTTACATTAAACTGTACGGTTTTTATATCACAAACCTGCACAAGAGAGCTTTTGGATTTATTTTTTCCCTTTCCTGTTGCTAACTACATATTTTATTCTTTCACCTGGAGTCATGTGAAATATGGGATTACTCAGTTCCTCTGAAATCCAATATAACGGCATGTCAGCTTCAAGAGAAACCACTTTGTTGTTGTTCATTCATACATTTCTGGAAAAACTATCTGGTTTTGGTTTAGTCTAGGGAAAATACGTTTACTTTTTTTTTTACCTTAAAATGTGTAGAAGAAAAATATACATCTCTTTTAAGCAACTGGAATCAATTTAAGGCTTTGGCACACACAATGGAAAAATCAGTGGAAGCTAAAAGTTGAAAGGCAAAGCGTGCCTCTGCAAGTGTCACTCAATTTGTGTCTGCTAAGAAAAACAAAAATATCTTTGACAATCAGCTAGGAGGGTAGGTCAAATAATTTATCAATATGGTTTTATTGAATACCTACTATACGCTGCACACTGAGCAGTAGGACCCATAAACTTTAGATGTCCTTTCTGTTCCTCAAAAGAGTTTTCAATTTAACTAGGGAGATAACAGGAGTTGACATGAAACAATAATGAGTAAGATACTACATTGACAAAGAGTCAAGGGTCTAAAGGGCTAAGCCTGCTGCAGGACCGCATGGACCGTATCTAACCAAGGTTGGGCCTCCCCACAGACTCCAGAAATCTCGTGGAGAACCCATCCAAACCTGGGCTTGGGTTCTCAAAAGCTGGGTTTGGCTTCCCAACCAGACAATAACTTATAGTCCTTGAGCCTTGTTCTTGTTGCTTGGCAACCAACATCAGGCTCTCCTGAGCCCCAGGAGGCCAATGTCTCTACTTACCATGCATGTTTTTTCCGCATGGAAAATGAACTAGTAAGTAGAACACCTCTTTTTCTCCCTCCCTTTCTGGTGCTGGGAACACCTTCAGGTTTTTCAGAAGCATCTGCTGCCTTGTCCTTTGTTCAGGGAGAGAAAGTTCCATGAGGATCACCAAGAGGGGAGCTTCCCATCGTTGTCCCCTTCCCACCGGTGGCCCAAGGCCAGCCTCCCAACAGTGTCAGCAGATCACTGCAATATAAGGTGATGTGTGTCATTTAAGTTACAGTGGTGGTAAGAAGAGACCATCATCAGTTTAGTCTTAAATGGTAATTAGAGGCTCCACAAATACGGGTCTTTAAGAAAGGAAAGAAAGGAGAAGACAAGACTTGGAGAAAGTACTTTCAGGAGAGAAACAGTGTTCACCATTGGCAAATACAGCTGAGAGGTGAAGGAAAATTAAGAGTTGCAAATAATTATCACTGAGTATAGCATTTAAGTCGTTAACTGGTGATCTCATCAAGGGCAGATTTGGTGGAGTGCTGGGAACAAAAGTCAGATTAGAATGCAATGAACAAGAGTTGGGAAGTGGATATAGAAAATGTCTCTATTTTTCCACCTTCCTCTGTGTAAGTAGATAAAAAGGAATATGTGCAGGCTGGCAGTAGCAACTGCTCAGCCAGGGCACTGACAATGTCAGCGTGCCTCCATGCTTAGAGCAGAGAATGCCCCATTGGAATCCTGTTCTGTTTTGTTTTCCCTTAACCTGCATGTGCGTGTGTATATATGCATATGTGTAAGTGTGTGCATGTGTGTGCGTGTGCATTTGTTCTGTTCCTTCCTCATACCCTCTTCTTCCTCCTCCCCTGTTCAGTTCCTCTTGGAAATGTTAATGATTGGTTGGGTAAGTCTCAGTCAAATGTCTTGAACTCTTCATGAGAAACCTACCTTCGGAATCTGACAGAAAATATAGAAAGCCTGCACATTTATGATCTGAGATCTGACGTAATGATTTAGTTAACCTAAAATTTTATCAACCCATATTAGCTGCGTTGGGAATCAGTTTTCTGATTTGCTCACTTTGCCTGATACGTGTGGAGTCTAAGATTTCACTCTTATTTCCAAGGTTGTTATAGATTGCAATTAGCTACAAAAGAATTCTCCTATTATATTAATTTCTTAATTACACACACGCATAGTAGAAAAAAATTGAGAATGACAGTAATTCATCTAAAGACACAGTTTTACCATTAGTTTTAAACTCAACTGAAGAATTTAACCAGAATTCCTGATGAGAAGTCAAGGACAGAAGCTAACTGTAATTTCACCTTCTTAAAATTTCTGTGAAGGTGATAATGAGCAGTTACTTGCTTAAGGGTGGGTTGGCAATTAAAGACAGGAGAATATGAGCCAAAAGCCCAGGAGAACATAGACGAGTGATTCGAACCTTTTTTTCTTTTTGTTTTAAGCAGCAGATTTCCAGTGAAGCCTTACGGAAAAAACCTGATATACCAATCAGACCAATATTTAAACAGGTGTAAGGCAGGAAAGTCAAATAGATCTTCTATAAATTAAGCAGAGCTGGGATCCCTCCCACTTTTCCTCTAGAGGGCCTGTCCTGGAGGTACCAACATAGAGTTTCTTATTTCAATTCTATAGAGAAATGCATATTTTATATGCATTTATTAGTTCACAAAGCACTGTCACCTTCATCTCATCATAAGATATTTCTGAAAGTTCTATGAACAAAGAAGACTAGAAAATGGCATTATTACTGCTTCTTTGCAAATAACTTGCTTAAGATAGCTAGCTTATCAGTGGTAGACCTGGGACCCAGAGCTAGGTCTTCAGAGATCCTGTATTTTGATATATGATAAAATCCTTAACTTGCCAGATCATTATAGTCCTGTCCTGGTCCAGGTCAGGCTATATTAGAGAATTTGGATAGCATACCAAAGGACAGTAACAAATGTCACTGAATTAAAAATTAAAAAGCAAATAAATCTGTTTTCATATTTTTGACCTATGTAAAAAGGTACATAATTTTTTAATACAAATTTTTAACTCACAGTTGCTATAGGCAGTGATCAAATAAACACCCACCTCTTTAAGTCCTATTGGGTCAATCCCTACAAAGTTCAGGTGGATAAAATACATGACAAAGCTTTCCACTCTGAATAACATAGAAGAGTGTTTTCTAAGTATGACTTTCCAACAGAGCTCATCAGAGAATTTTCTAAGATGCAAATTACTGCCCCCTCAATTGAAAATATAAACCAACAGGTCTGGATGGGAGCCATTCTTCAGATGTGGGGTTCTGTTTGTAAAACACATATGAAATCATACCGTGGATTCAACTTCCCCAGTTACTTCCCAAGAGTGGGCTAGAAGTTTTGAGAGAGCTTTCAAAGCCACAACAGTTATCATTTATTCAATTATAGCATTAAATTATATCCCAATGATCTGAAAGAATCGGTGCATATCCAATTATGCCTAATTCATACCCTGGACATGCTGGTTCTGGCTCAATGTAACATCCTGGTAGAATCACAACTTAACAAGCTTGACAGGACATTAAAATTGCCATGTTGTTTCCAAACCTCATTAAATGAAAGCATATACTTTCCTATAATGTTCAGAGGGAGTACATACTGTTATTTTTCTATTCGTTTATGTAAGGCAAATGTTCAGTGATACTTTATTGGGAAACAATAACCAGTCAATGCCCAAAATGCTGGGAAAACAGGGCATTTTGCCACCCAAAGCAGTGGAGCTGAGAGAGTAAATACTTCATTGTCCTTCATGGTTACAGCATGTAACATATTCTTAATAAATTTGACATGACTCAAAATCTGGTAGCAGCCGACCTCTATAGCTTTTCTTCTTCCTTCCTAATTACAACGCTTAAATAGAATTCGTGCCTCATATCGAATTTACCGAGTATCATAATTCCTCCAGGTGGTAAAGATACCTCGAGACAAGTGCTGGGCATAGAAGCCACAGGGCATAAATCTGCAAAGAAGTAAAAAGCTAACCTTTTCAAACAATATGGCTTCTCTCTCACTTACCAACTTTACATTTCCCTGTATGGCCCTGGAAGATGACTGGTTAGCCAGAGACGGGTAAGATTCCTCAAGGGAGGAACAACCTAAGACAGGCACAGTCGCAGGGGGGCCATCAGGTGAGAAATTGGGGATCAACAGAGGTGAGGCTCAGAACCTCACCCCCCCTGCTTTGAGAGAAATCTTCTGCATCCGTGGATGTTTTGCTGCCCTTGTCTAGCCTGGATTAATACTTAGTCCATAGGCACACACCTGATCATCTACATTTGCCCTCTTACAGCACTAAACTATGTTTTCTACCTTTATCTTGCATCTACCTACCACTTCAGCATTTTATTAAAAATAAAAATAATAATAATAATAAAGGGAGAAATGTGGGATCCACATATAAATCAAGTATAAAAATCAAACGAATATTCATATTTGACCTGATTGTTTATAGTTCATAATGCGTGATCAAAACCGAAAGTTTCTGTGATGAATGCCCTTGTACTGTTCACCATGTAAGAATTTATTCACTATGTAAGAATTCGTTCACTATGTAAGAACTTGTTCATTATGCTTCAGAAGATTGGAGACTGATGAGAATTAGGCTTGAGATGGATTAATGATTGTACATTGAGCATTGACCCCCCTATACTGAATTTTATTGTTAACAACCATTTGATCAATAAATATGAGAGATGCCCTCTCAAAAAAAAAAAAAAAAAAATCTGGTAGCAGCCGGGGCAGGTTAGTGTGAACTGATAGCTGGCTAGCTGACGTGTGCTTGGATTCGGAAGCTTCCCTATGTGTCCTCCTTGCTGAGGGTCCGACAGGCACCCTCCTGTGTGCCCTATGGTGCCAACTGTCCCTTCCCCATCCCTCTGCTGGCTAGCCTATGGTTTCTCCTGGCCACTGTTTTGGGCAGCCCCCTTGCCCACCCCCCAGTGCCCTCCTTTTCTGACTCTCCTGGTTTCCCTGGAAGGGGTGGCTCTGCCCCGTGACTCCTGCTGCCCGCGTTGGCAGGGACAGCTCTCATCTCCAGATACTCGAGAAATGTCTCCCTGAATAGACTCCTGCCACATCACCTCCAACACACTTACCATCCCCATGCCCATGCCACTCACGTGTTTTTCTCCTGAACAGTTTCCCCATTTCTGCAAACGGTGATGTGATTCCTGCCATGCCCAAGGCTCAAGCTCGAAGCCATGTTTGAAGCAGTGCAATGTGGTGCCAAGGATACCAGGTCAGGAGTCCCACGGGGTCCAGTTAGAAACCCTGCTCTGCTACTCAGGAGTTGTAGAGTTACTGCAAATCTCTGAACCTGTCTCTTCAACTACAAAATGGGCAAAATAAGATCTTTTTCCCAAAGTGATTACGGAGATTGATAACATAACCACTGACACTGCCTGGCACACAGGGCGCCCACGAGGGGCCCCCTGAGGAGAGTGTCCTCACCCTGTCTTCTTCGTTTCCCTTTCCACTCTTGGTTGGCCAGCTTTTCTTGTAAACACCCCCTCCCTTCCTTTCTATTCTGTTCCCGGAGCCCACAGAGTCAGAGCCTTATAAAGTGCAGAATCCATGCCAGCCTCCTGGGACTTTGTCTTCACTGACACATTTGTGCCTATGGGATTTGGGTTGAAACTCTCAGGATCAGATTCAGCGCTGTCACGTAACCACCACAGGAAAAATGAAGCCTTAGGCTTCAGTGGCCACATCCAGAAGATGGGTACCATCTCGTAGGGTTGGTTGTGAGAATTGAGTGGAACAAAGAACTTGGCATAGTGCTGGGCATATATTAATCCTCTATGATAATAGTGAGACCATCTCTTTGTCACTTGGAATCAGTGTTACATACTAGTGCAGATTACACATCCTAAACTTTAATTTTATCCCATCTTATGGTCCTGCCGGAGGGAAAGAGCTTCTGGAGAGAGTGAATGACTCGGTGTGGCGCCCAGGCCCTCCAGAGTACAGGCCACCCCCGCCACATCCTTCTAATGGATGGGGATTCTTTCCCTCCCATTTGGCTGATCAGAGGAATGGGGCACTTACTTCTAGATGAAGGCTCTAAACAGCCCTCTGGGGTTACCTACAGCTTCGGTCACTGACTGACTGAAGGGGACACAGCCCAGGAAGAGAACCGGGGCGGAGGCGCTCCGGACGAGCGGGGCTCACGCGGAGGACGTCCGCCAAGGAGGCTGCGGCCCCAGGGAGTGGCTGGGCGGCCTCCAAGCCAGGCGGGCGCTGCGGGAAGTGCTGCAGAAACCTGGACGCGTCCTCAAGGGCACGGGCTCTCAGGAAACACTGTGGCGCATCGGCCCCATGAAGGGAGGGCCGAGAAAGGGTCCGACTGGAGGAAATCTGGGAGGGGAGAGTGGGCTTACCCAAGCTTCCCGGCCCACTAAGGGGATGGGAAGCCCCGCCTGCCCTCCTACCGGTGACCGCAGGTGACCCAGGGCAGTGCAAGGCTCTCTGCACCCTTGGCCACTGATGACCGAATATCGGCTGGGGGTGTTGTCTGCTAATGAAACCCCGTTTATAAACTGGTTGCACCGTTAAACTGGGCCAGTGGAGCTGGACTGCCTCGTACAGCTCCTTCCCCAGCCTGGGGAGAACTCAGTGCCAAGTGAAGCCTGATACAGCACTTCCTACAAGCACCCCAACCCTCTGGCCCCCGAGCACTCAGACGCCGGGGTGACCTCAACCTCAAAGCATTCGGAATGACATCCTGCCACTCAGCCGCTCGCCGCCCTCCACCCCATTCTGAGGACAGGACGCCCCGGCCTTCCCTCCTGCCTGAAAGGCCCTGAACACAGTGAGGTCATTAGAAACCAGATGCCTCCAGAGCTATCCCGGAAGTAGACCAATCTGGACACAAATCCCACCTCTTCCACTTAGTAGCTCTGGGATCCTGATTCATTAACACAAGCCTTCTTTGCTTCAGTTTCCTTATCTGTAAACTTAGGCTTTCTACCTTAATGATATGCTGTAAGGAAACACGAATAATGCATGAATGCAACATGCCGGCACACTACACAGATGGAGCAGGTGATCAGTAAGTGTTCAGTCCATCCCCCCAATACATGCTAACATTTGTATGTCTCAACAAATACTACATATGCCCCACAGCCCAATATCCAGGCTCATCCTACTGAGGCGTTTTCATGTAAGCTTCCCTTCACATCCTCATTTACCATTTTGAAGTCCTCCTTACTCGGATGGCTTTACCACTAAGTTGGGCATATCAGCTGCCACTGGTACTCATGACTTCAGACACCGACATCTTGTTTGGCCAGTTTGATAGACCTTTCTGAATGGGAAAGTGAAAATTCTGTCTCTTCACTCCAACTTCCTACTGTATCTAGCATTGTTATAAATGCTCAGTACATTTGTATATTTGTTAGACTTAGAAAGTGAATGAGAAAATCATGGTGCAAGGTTAGAGACCAGTGGCTCTTTAACCTGTCTTTTTAACAAAATCACAATCCACTAGGTGCTGAGCATCCAAATTTTGAAGCATTTCGGTGGTGGTTAGCATGGAGGAACAGTGGATTAAAGATGCGGGAGCAAGAAGATGAAAGACAAGCATAAGCAGAAGGAATAAAACTTTCCCATTTCTCTTGTCTCCAGATTATTTTTTAGGAAAGCTGATAATTGCCACTATAATAGGTATTCATCATATATGCTATTATGCTGGGGACCTTAAACAAAACCTTATTGGCAAATTATAGAAGGAAAGGACCTCTGTAATGGGAGACTGAGATAATTTGAGGACGATTGTGCAGAAGGAAAGTCTGGCTTGGTGTGATGTGGGGGGAAGAGAAGCAGGGTTGACTTGGCCTCAAGTCCCAACTGTCCCAGTTTATGTGTGATTTTGCATAAATACAGAATCATGCCAAGTCTCGGTTTCCTTGTCTTTTAGACAAGGCGTATTCATTGAGTGTCTACCATGTGCCAGCCTCCATTCTAGAT
Source organism: Manis javanica (assembly GCF_040802235.1). NCBI lineage: Eukaryota > Metazoa > Chordata > Mammalia > Pholidota > Manidae > Manis > Manis javanica. The sequence goes on from NC_133164.1 coordinate 12,142,636, forward strand.
GCCTGGGATGAGAAGAAGGCAAAACAAGGTCCCTGTTCTCAAGGCACCTGTATTCTGTGAGGGAGATAGAGAGACAGACACAAGCAAATAGACATATTGATTTATTCACTTCGTCAGAAAATAGTTACTGCGCTCATGCTCTGTGCCAAAAACTCTCCTAGGACTTGTTTTAAGGATCTGCTTCCCCGGTTGTTTTAAGGATTATACATAACATGCTGGCAATGGCTGGTGCAGCCCACGGTGTGCAGCACATGCTAGGGAAATGGCCGCTGGGATTGTTAGCATTATTTTCCTTCATTTGTCTGTTCTTCTCCAGGGGCTAGGGGTGGGGATGGGTGGGGAGGGTGAGGGACACAAGAGGGCACAAAAATACTCAATCATAATGTATGTTGGCCAAGGGGATGTAGTACAGCATGGAGAATATAGCCAGTGATTCTGTAACAACTTCCTATATTGACAGATAGTAACCACACTGGAAGGGATGACTGTGCTGTATAAAAAAACAATATAAGGTTGTATATCAGTGATACTTCAATTAAAAAAGCAATGCCTAGAACAAAACAAAACAAAAAACCATTTTATCTTATCTATCCATTTATTCACGTGTTTTAGAATGTATGCATGTGTCTACGGCCTCTCCCTCTCTACCCTTTAGTATCTTGTCTTTGCCTCTTGTTTTTGGCAGCTTCTCTTCTTTGGAATGGCGAACAGACCTACAGTTACAACTTCATCTCCAACTGCAGACAGACCTCGGGACTGGGAGGCAAAGCCCTGTAGGACAACAAATATTCAGTCTCCTTCTCAACCTGCAGCAGGGCCTTAAACAGGGCCTCACCTTCATTATTGCATAATGGCTTGAAGGATGGTCCCCACAGGACCTGCTCTTTAAGCAGATAATGACCTAATGGGCAGATGGAGGATCCATGGATGATAAAAGCAGGCAAATCTGGGCAAAGGACAGAGACGGGGCTGTCTGAGAAAACAGGTGGCCTCCTGCAGTTTGAGAAGGAGGATTTGGAGGTTGTGAGTTCTGCTCTCTTATCCACGATTACCTCCTTCATTCTACCAGTCAAGTCTGATGAGAAGTTCTCTGATCCCCCACAAGCCCCGAAGTGAGTTGGCACTCCCCCAGCATGCTTCCAGAGCACAAACCCTAGAATCTACCATGCTCTGGGGCACGCAGAGGCCCTTCCTGGTACTTACACTCATCTCTGACTCCCCTCCCCTCACAAGACTTTCAGCGACTTCCTTTATGCCAAAGACAGAATCTGGGACATACCAGACTTCAATAAGTATGTTTGATGAGTGAATTCAGACCAAGAGAAAGAATGTAGAAAAGTTAACAGGGCAAAGGCCTAGAGGTAAGGCACAGATGCAAGATGAATCTTCAGAAGGAGTGATGAACGTCTTTGACCCACAAATAGTAGCTTTCATTCAACAGTGCTAGACTGACCTACATATAGTAACTCTTGCTCAACAGGGCTAGATAGACAGAAAGACCAAACAGAAGTTCAGAGAAAGGCAGGGCCACAGAGAAGACCCCCAGAGTGGGACGCCCTTTCCCATCAGAGAAAATGAAGTTGGACTCTTCTTACCTTCTGAAATCCACTTATTCGTCTTTTCATCTACTTTATATTCAATCATTTAATTGGACCTACTCTTTCAAGGGCAATGAGTCAGGTGCACACCATGCCTTGTCTATAAAACCTTTTTTAGCTCATGAAGTCAGACTTGATGTTTGGCGCCAAAGATCTAGAAATCTTTTGTGGGTCTAGCCTTCTTTATTTTCTGGTATAGATATTGAAATAGTTACATAGACCATCTCAACTAATAATAGTCTTTTTTCTCTTTTCAGCACCTTCTGCAGCTAACTACAAATTTAAATGATAAAGAAAAATTGATGTCATCATCTTTATTATCTTATTAAATCATACTTCTATAAATGATGATTCACTGAAGTGCCAAGAATAGATTAGACACACTCAAAACTTCTATAGCATATTAATGTATTAAGCATTATACCACACTTAGCTCCTGATGTAATTTTGAGCTTCCTCTGGAGGAAAAAACAGTTCCTCAGGATTCTTTTTATAAAAACCACCTTGAAAAGGTTTTCACGTACCCAAAGACATGAATCTTGCTCCATTCCCTTGTGCATATCTGATTTAAAGGTTAATAAGTAATTAGGAAGAATGCTCTTCCAAAAACTACCAATTAATATGCTATCATTTTCATTAAAAATGCTATTAATTATATTGTTGTATAAATATCCTGGACTGGCTAATAAAAAGTTACCTAAAGCAATTCTAAATCTTTCAGGGAGAAAAAAAATTAATCAAAATCAATCACTTTTTAAAATTATGATTTGGTTTTAAGAGAACAAATAAAAGAGGGTGTTTAAAAAAAAATATGAAACAGAGACCAGCCTTTGAAAATTCTCTGAGCAGGCAAAACCAGTTTAGTCACACAAACGATAGCTTAATTTAGCTTACTTTGCAAGACTAATTTGACCGGGGTCATCTCTTGCTTATGCCTCTGAAAATCATAAGCAAAACGTGAACTGTTTCTCAAGGGTACACGAGGTAACCACTAATCAATTCCCTATTATTTAAGAGAAGTCTGATTTTACAACCAATCACTGGGAGGAATAAAGTCACTACCTTCTCACTATATAAGCTGCTTTACGACGATGGCGTACCAGCGCTGCATTCCATGCTTCAGTGGGAGAACCCCTGGTTTGCAAACTACCTTCTGATGGGTGCACAATGAGCTTTTACTAAGTACCACTTAGGTGACTGACTGGTTTTACTTCTGTTATTTATGAAATTTTGACAAGGGGAAGTGAACATTTGTTATTTAGTATGGATAGAATCTGACAGGGTTCCATGGTTTATTTTATGTACTGAGTCATTATTACTAAGAAAACCTAATAAAATATCTTGACTGATGTTTAATGTGCAAGTGTGACAAGTAGCAGTTCTTTGGCTCTGCAAATGTAAAGCAGCCGTTTATAAAGGAGATCAAACTTTTTAACTACCCAGATATATATTTTTTGGTTTCCTAGGAGACTGTAAGTGGAAAGTTGTGATATATTTAAACTTTGTTCTATACCTTAAGTGCTGGTATTAATCACTTATTAAAAATCTACATAATTTCATAGTTGCAGGGTTTATGATTAAATTTATACCACCACTCTAAGGATTTTACTAGATTTAATTTTATTTAACAGTTTCACAGATCATAAAATTATTCTGTTCTCACCATCGTATCCTGTCGTCTACTGCATGCACAAATATCTATTTCTATTGTGTGCATTATGGCTAAGGTAGGCGGCTGGCTAGTGTTTGATAAGGATTAGAACTGTGCAAGTTGCAACTCAGCCCTATTTTGATATGTAACAAGCTATAATGGGAATATTTATCATCAATGAAATGAACAAAGTGTGATAGAAACTATACCATCAACTCAGACACAAACTAATGATTTTCCATTGCATCATAGATATTTACTGGTTGCTAGGTCACCAAATATTCCAACACAGACACTAGGGAAAATTTCTCTTGCTGACCTAGGGTAGGCCATTTTAATATTAGTTCTACTAATATTAGGACTGTCGCTGGAATAGAAATAATTTTTAAAGGGACACTTAATATTAATCCCAGACCTGCATTATTTGAGCAGTTCCTGAAATGGGACTTTCATCCTTCCAGGCATGTTTAAATATTTCTTCCTCATATTGAACAAATACCTCTCTTTCTACAGACATCACACATTGGTTGCATGCTCTACATAGAGCAAGTCCACTTCCCTCCAACTTGCCAACTCTGATTTGGAGAGGGCTCTCATGTCTTCTCTGAATCCTTCTTTCTCCAGAGTAAACCAATTCACTTCATTCGCTTGCTTATTTCCATTATTTTGCTTCTGGTTGCTCTCCCTCTCTATGGCACTAAGCTATTTTAAACTGGCAATAAGTGGGATTGTTTAGGGGTGTGAGTCCAGGGGTGTGAGACAGGAGCCTGATCTTTCTTATCCTGACTTGGGAAATGCTAGCTACCTGCGAGATACCATAGTTTTTGTGCATTATCGGAACCTTGAAAGACAAATAAAAACATTTAAGGACGACCCTTAGGGATGCCTAATGGATTTATGCACTAGAAGAACAGTTTCAGAGTATGTGATGAGATCATTTAAAGTTAATATTTTCTAAATTTGGCCCTGCATATGAATCGCTGGAGAGCCTCTAAAAATACAGCTGCCTGGGATCCATACCCAGACCTACTGAACAGGTGCCTCCAGAATCTCCCAGGGGAAAGCATTTGGGTACCATGGATCGGGGGTACACAGGATGAAGATCAGTCATCCTTTTGAGTTGCATTCCACCTTGCCTACCAAGCTCTCTCTTGTCCCATTTTGGTGGCCTATTGCAGCAAATATTTCTCTTTCTTTTGTAATTGCAAAGTCTCTTCTGCTAATAGCAAAGTCGTTTCGCATTTAACTGTTAGTTTTCGTGGTTTTGGGTCTCTTCAGTTATTTTATAAAATTCCTCAAAGCAAGAACTAAGTCTTACATTCTCAAGCCTCTCCCAAAGAATATGGCACAATATTGAACAGTGTCACTGACTGACTGGTGAGGAATTTTAGAGGCAGTGGAAAAAGAGTCAAAAGGGAGACAGATGCAAGAGTCTAGCTGGACAAGTTTAAGATTAGGGAGAGTAAAGAAATCTTCTTTTGAAAGGAGTTTCTTCTGCATTATGTTTGTGGCCTGCTACACCAGGTGTAACTGATAGAGTTCATGGGGACACTGGACGTCTCCTCCTCCATCAAACCTGACGTTTGGAGATGTCAGACAGTAATCCACCAGACATTTTATATAATGTTACATAAATATGGCCATGACAGATCTGTCACTTCTTGTTCTTCTATCCCTTCTGAAACACCAGGTGTAAATTAATTTGCTCTCGTTTGGTGTAATTCTAGCATCTAAGAAAGTCTGTAGTGAGTGAACTATAGGTCCCTGATAAAATTCCAAAACAAGGGTGATGAAGGGGTCCTTTGGATAGTCACATAGACTTTTTTTATGTCAAAGACACATAAGATTTCAAAATTAATTCAAATTAAAAATTAAGTTCAAAGAAGTGATACTTACATGAGATAAAATAGATATAATAAACTTGAAATTAAAAGAATGACACAAGATAGATTTGGAAAGCATGAAGAATAAAAGTAGGGGTAGTATACTTGTATTAAAGAATAAATTGGATAAACAGTTAATTGACTATTGATACAAGGTAGAATCATAAAAAATCCACTAGACTCATGAACCACTAAGCAGAGAATAACATAGCATCATTCTACAAAAGGCAAAGCTGTTAGAAATACAAGGAATCACATGAATGTATTAAAACTTCATTCATTATTATATTCTCTAATAGGTCAAGGAGACAAAGACATAAAGCACATGAATTATTTAATGTTTGAATAAATATGCACTAATAAATTAATATGCATACAAAATAAATGTAACATAAGAACAGGAAGTGCATTGTTTCAAGCATCATGTACCGTTTACAAACACCGATCATACTCTGGATCTAAAACGTTTCAAAGCATTTCTGAAGTAAAAATTTGTACAACTTCATTATCTTAATAATAGAATATTTACTAGAAACTAATATTAGAGCTTGAAAGGGAAAAAAAGCCACCCCAAATTACTTATAGATTTTTGAAATGGTGACATAAATAGTAACTGAGCTATGCAAACTAGAAAATAACAAACATGAAAACATTATTGAACAGAAACCTATGAGATATAGCCAAAGCTGTGTTTCTGTAGTAGATTCACAGCCCCAAATGCTTTTTAAAAAGAATTATGAGAACTAACCATTCTACAAAGGAATTCAAGGGGAAAAAAAGAAATTAAGGAAAGCTGGGGAACAATAAAATAATAGACAGAAATAAAAAAGTCAAAGAAACATCATCTATCTGTGGAGAAAATCTATCTTGTAGAATTATATAGTTAAGACCAAAGAACATGCTCTTTAAGGAGAATAGATGAACTGCTGGAAAATCTAACAAATTTAATAATAAAAAAAAAAAAACAGAAGGAAAGCAAATGATAAAATATGTGAATAAATTATTAAAATTTAAAAAGAGTATTTAGAGAGATTAAGGCTTAGACTAAATTAACCTGAGTGATTAAACTGAACATTTTAGTGAAATAAATAATTACTAAGAAAAATGTAAATCACAATGAGCATAAGAAGAAAACCTATAAACTAACAGAGATGAAATAGTATCACTTTTCAAGAAGTTGCTTTAACTTCATTGAGGGGTTTGGGAAATTTTGGGAACACAGAGCTCTCTGAGAGAGGAATCTGGATCTTGGCACCACTTTCTACATTGTAATTAAAGAAGTGTGTTGAAACCCCAGGTAAGAATAATCTAGGTTTTTCAATTTATGACTGAAAGTGGAGATAAAAAATTAATTCTGGAAAAACACTATTCAATAGAGCTTTCTTTTCAAAGTGTCTAAGAAAAAGTTCATGAGAGCAAAGCCAATCTCATGACCTGACCAAGAGAAAGCCACAAGTATTAGGAGCTTCAGCTACACAAGACACACTTAGAAGGATTTTCCATATAAGCAATCTGATTATACGTAGCTGTTCCTCTGCTCAGATAATAAACCAGGTTCTTCCTGGGGCTTTGATTTATATCCAGCTCCTGTGACCACAGAGAAAATATCCTTAGAGAATATTCTGAATAAAACGACCAGCAGGGCAAAAAGGGCCAGGAGAAATACACTCTTCAGAGTGAAGGGTAAGTTCCCTCTTCAGGCAATCAGTTCCAGGCGCCGTAAAGGTAAAGGACAAATGTGTCCAGGATGCATAGTGATTGGTTCTTTTAATGACCTGTCATGATGCATCTTTCCTAATAATTCTACCTCCAAAATGTACTTTGAATCTCCACGTTCCTCTCCATCTCTGCCACCACCACCCAAGCCAGGCAGCATTGGCAGCAGTGTGGACAGTGCAAAGACTCTGGACCTATCTGTGGCCAGCCTCGGGCTGCACCTCCTTCTCCAGCAGAGCGGCCTTCTCCCGGGCAGGTGGGAGTAGGTCAGCCTTTTGCTCAAATCTGAATACTGAGTATCATGTTCAGACTCCACCGCAGTCTCTCTGATTCATTGCCTCAGCCCTGTGTCCCTCTGGCTGACTAATCATGCTCCAGTCACCCTGGCTTCTTTCCAGAAATTGGCCAAGTGCTTTTCTCTCCAAGCTTTGGAGTTCTTTTCTCTGAGCCCAGAAGCTCGTCTTCCTTCACGTGGCTGCTGCCTTCTTACCTTCAGGTCTGGGCCCAGAGAGCAACTCCTCGGAGAAAGCACCCCACACTCCTTTGCTGTTTACATTCTTCCTCAGTCGCATTGTTTTCTATCTAAGTACTTTGTTCATTTCCTTCTTAGCACTTCTCACATCTTGCAAAGGACTAATTCTGGGGGGGTGCTGTTTCTCCCCATTTGTTTTCTGTCACTCCTTAGACCTCACTCCATGAGGTCAAGAAACCTATCTGCTTTTATAACCTGCGACCTGGCCCTGTGGGCACACAGCACTTCGCCAATGACTAGCAGTTTTGATTAAATGTGGTCATTTGAGAGTTTGTGTATTTTCTCTTGCTGCTGCTATTTCCCCCACTCGTGTCTGGTTTGGGCACCAGACACAGTGCTTGGCTCTTAGTGGTGGCTCAGTGACTATTTATAGAATAAACAAATGAATAAAGATGGTGAAGTTCTTGAGGAAATGAAATTTCTTTCTTCTTAGCTTTATATACTACTCAGAATGTCTGGCTCTACTAGAATTCTTCATTATGAATTCTGCTATCCCAGTAGTTCCCAGATATCACAGTTCCTGTTAACAACCATGTGCCCAACGGGAATGGAAGAGAAGCAATGTGAATTAAATTTCTCGAATGAGGCTACTGCCGATTAATTTTAGATCCTGAGCATCTGGGTCAGTGCTTAGTTTCATGATAGGCGTCGAAATGATATCTTTAATGTCATTATTAGTGCCTTTACTAAGGCCTGGGAGCACTTGAAATATTCCTCTGAATGATATTTGAGATGCAGACCAGACACTTAAAAAAAAAAGCCTATATATACTGTACTCTACTTTCCAACAAATAAGTTTTTATGTTAAGATGGATTACTAATGTACCTCAGTATCCATAACACTTATTCGGCCCAAAATGACAAGCAATAATTTTTTAAGGATACGAAGTGCTGCAGTAAGATGACAGTTATGCACACGGAAACATGAACACGGCTCAAGTTGAATCTAGTCCTTTTGTGTTGCTTTAACTAGGTAAAAGCCTCTGAGTCATCTTCCTCTCCTCTTTCTCCCAGCAGTATCTCATCTTCTAAAGAGCTTAATACTCACCCTGGGTATACGAGCTCAGTTGTGAAAAAATTATTTCATCAGTCACATCTCCCAAATGCTGGCTGGCTGGGCAGGATGGCTGGTAAGACTGATCGCAAATAAATATGTCAACATCCTCTCACTCCCTGAATTTTAAAGGTGGGTGCTCAGAGGGAGGATTTGTCCTCTGACAATCAGTTTTATTCTTCTTGGGTATGACAGGGCTGAGAAAAAGTGATACACCCTAGACTCTAATCTTTGAGCTAGAGGAAATTGAACCAAACCAAGTGGAAAGAACATGCTGTTTGGTATCAGCAGGTCCGTTCCTGGGGAAATTGTAAAACAGGTGAAGCTCATCACTGGTCAAGTTCCCCAGAACAGCCCTGGGCTCCCCAGCCCATGGTGAGCCCCCGCTGAGGCTCAGCCCCCCGCACGGCATGCCCGCCGCCTTCAGCTCCGGGAGGCCTCGCGCGCGTGCACGCTGGAGTAACAGGCTCCCCGTCTCTCAGCCTCTGATTGGGCTCTTTTTTCCTCCCCTGACCCCAAAATGAAAATTAGCTCATTTGCTGGATCAAGCCGTCCTCATTTGCTAACAGAGAAAGGCTTGAGGAACTTCTAGTTCTTCTCAGATAACATGTGGACTTCACAGTGACTTTGCAAAGATAAAGCCTTTTCTGCGTGTCTGCCTCCAAGGAGTGAGTCGGCTGGTGGGAACTGCAGGCCAAAGAGTGTGGACGAGGAGGTCCGACCTCTGAATGCTATGGAGCAGTTGTATTTCATAAGAAGAACGGGAACTGACATAGAGCTGCCCGCTTTTTCGTTTGCCAAGTAAGTACATTAAGGAAGAAATAACAAGAAAACTCATCTATTAAGATAATCCTTTTATAAAAGAAGAAATGTTATAATCAGAAAACATAAGAAGGAAACAATCTCAGAATAAAAAAGCAACCTTTCACTTTAAAGAATCTACCTTTCTCCAACTTAAAGAACTTGAAGAAAAATGTATTTGATACACGTTCAGTTATGCGAGGAATACGTTCTGGAGAGCTGCTGGACACCACTGCGTCCAGAGGTAACAAAATTGTACTGTGCACTTAAAGATTTTCTAATAGTGTAGAGCTCATGTTAAGTGTTCTTACACAATAAAAACAAAGCAAAACCCAAAAGACAAATGTGTTCCAGTGTCCTGATTTTATAGCAGATTAGGGAAATGGTGTCCAATGTCAGCATCAGCCACTCTGTGAATTTTAATAGCTCTTACCTGACACTGTGGGCAAGTCTCCATGTGACCTGCCTATTAAGGCTCAAGCATGAACATGACCCAGAAACACCTTTTGGATTATAAACCAGTTTATTGGTACAAAGCCTTTAACTTTGAGGTTTTTTACTGTCTGTAGATTAATAGAAAAAATACTGAGCAGCGGGTATCCAGAAAAGTGGTTTGAATTTTGTTGGAACAGTGATAGTCAAAGGTGTAGGATTTAAGGATATATTTACGCACTTGCAAATATGGTTGAGCACCCAGCAGCTGCCAGGTATAGGGAGCGAGCAGTGAGATCCCCACCTACAGCTTACCTTTGGCGGAGGAGACAGGCAGGGAAGGCATATATAGGTAGGTAACATCCCTTAAAGCTGAGGTCTGAGGCTGCTCTGTGGACAGATGTATGACATTTAAGCAGATTCCAGACTCAGGTGAAGACTGAGGCTTGCAGTTACCTGGGGAAGAGCATTCCAGGTGGAGGGAACAGCTAGTGCAAAGACCCAGAGGAGCAAAGAGATCAACGCCTTGGGAGCACAGTGGTGAGGGGGAGCGTGACCTCTGGGGCTGGAAATGCAGTGGGGGGTCTGATCACATGGGGCCCTAAGGACATTGGATTTCCTAAATGAAATGGACAAGTGCAAAAGAGAGCTACTGGGGCTATTATAATAGTCCACAGAGACATCCAGGTGGTCATGACAGAAGCACTGAGAAGTACTTAGATTTAGGTATCTTTTGAAGACAGACAGACAGAATAGGACTTACTGATGGATTGGGTGTGGTGGTAATGGCAACGTTTGAAGATGTTTTATTTGATCAACTGAATGAATGGTACCTTTTACTGGAAATAGGAACCATAGGTTGAAGGGGGAATCAAGAACTTATTAGTGGACATACTAAATTTGATATGTGACTTAGGCAATTGAATACATGAGTTTAGATTTCAGGGGAGAAATCGGGGCTAGAGATAGAAATTAAGAAATGTTCAGCATGTTGGGTTGGATGAAGTCACCTAAAGAGTCCAGTTCTCTGACTGACAGGCCAGAAAGGATGAAGGCTCTGGGGCAAGAACATGCTTGGTGAGGTCTAAGGAGAGTAAGGTGTCCTCTGTGGGTGTGAGCAAACGTAGAGACTCGAGGACCAAGCATGGCATGGAGAGACTCCAATGTTTAGAGGTCAGGAGAAGGAGAAAGATTCAGGGAAGGGAGGCGAGGGGAAATCAGAGAGTGAGTGGCCAAAGCAATGTACATCAAGTCCTCCAAGGACGATGAGGAGCAGTTTATGAATTCATTCTGCCCTCCACGATCTCTATCGATGGCAGAAGCCATGGGTGCTGTTCCATTCCAGGGCTTGGCAGTGCCTGCCACATGATCAGTATTTGTTTGTTTATTTCAGTTATTAAATGTGGCATTCTAATCCATCCTGTAGGTGTGCTCTGATTGAACTACAGGGTTGAAACACATTTTAATTGGTTGACAAGATTTAGAAACTGGGAAACTTCACATCAAAACTTTTATCTCTAGTTCTTTTATATGAGAATTATACGCGAAGCCCCAGGATTCTCACAAAGTAGGCCACGGCTGTTCGTGGCTGACGGGCAGCTCCCAACTTTATGGGGACCGCGTGCCCGTCCGTTAATTTTCTGCAGTCTGCAGCAATCCCTGGTTCTCCCCAGCAGTGAATGCTGAGTCCCTCATTCATATTACTTGCTGGGTCCCCCAGATTTTAAGTTTGTACCTCTTGTTTAAAGAGGGAATGAATGAGTGAAGGAACATACGAATGAATGAATATTTACTGATGAGGCATCCGTAGGCCAGAAAGGGGAAATGATATGGGGCTCTGTGCAGGAAGGCCAGGGCTCAGATGCAGAGTCCCAGGCCAGGGCTTTCACTTTGCTTTTCTAGTTTGTCACTGTATTAAAGACATCAAAGCAAGAGTTTGAGTAAAAGAAGGGTACTGACAAAACACTATTTCTCTTTTCAGAAAATAAAGAAGAATATTAAACAAATCCTTTATCATGATAAATGTTTTTTTTTTTCTTCTCCTTCAGCTTTGGTGAGAAACAGCTTCATGAGATCAGCTACCCAGACAGACCAAACTGAGCACCCTGAAGGCAGAGTGAGTGACACACAGACACAATTATTAAAGGATCTAATTTAAACTGATATTTTACTCTCTTCGTTTTTGGGGAAAATAAATCTTTGCATGTTTCCCTGAGACTTATTTTTAGCTATTCTGACACGTTTCAGACACAGGAGATGGTAAACCCGAATGCCAGCGGGCCGCCACTCCTTCCGCTCAGCACCACGCGCGGGGGTTTTCCAGTCCCCTCCCTCTCGCCGGCTGGAGCGATGGATGTTCAGGGCAGTGTGCAGAAGTGGATTCTGCAACCCCAGTCGGGCTCACTGAATTAGACTAGATGGATTTCTGATGTTTTCTAGGTTCAGATATTAGTGTTACGGACTGAACAATGTCTCTTCCGAAAGGCGTATTGAAGTCTTAACTCTCTGTCTCTCAGAATGTGACTTAATCTGGAAATAGGGTCATTGCAGATGGAAGTAGTCAAGATGAGGTCATAATGGAGAAGGGTGGGCACCTCACCTAATAGAACCGGTGTCCTGACCAGAATAGGAAATTTGGACCAGACTCAGACAGAGGGAAGACAGTGCGAAGAGAGACACACAGAAAAGCCATCTGAAGCTGGGGGCACAGGTCAGAACCATACAGCCTCAAGCCATGAACACGTGAGCTTCCAGACACCGGAAGATATGAGGGGGACCCTCCCTACAACCAGAGCAAGAACAAAACAGAGAGACCACTGAGAGTCCTTGGCATGGGGCCAGGATCAAACTAAGGTTTTGTGCCAGGGAGACAAGGTATAGGGATGGAGTGGAGTGGGCTTGTGGTGCGGCCAGGGTGATGAATCCGGATTTAAACATGTTGAGCTGCAGGTGACAATAGACCGTTCATATGGCCTGTGCAGGAGGCATCTGGAGCCACTGAGTTGGCACGGGAAGGGCACACCCAGAGCTGGGATTTCTGGGCCCGAGGGTGGGAGCCGAGCACAGCGTGCAGATGTACTTTCAGAACTGATCTGTCGCTGACCCAGGACCGACACTGACCCTTGGAGAGCATCCACGTTAGGGCGCAAGGGGAGGAAGAGGTGCCTTTAGGGGTAAAATAGGAAGGAAGGTCAGAGTGGAGAAAGAGCTAGGAGCGTACCACAGGGGACAACAGCAGGAGGGAATTCTGAGAGGCTGATGAGGTTGCAAAATGAAACAGATGTTAAAGAAAACAGTGAAGAGTCATACAGAGAAGTTTTGGGTCTGAGCTCACTGATGAACAGTAAGTTCCTTTTGACAAGTGAAGATCCCCCTTGTTAATTTATGCACTCTGTGAATGATTGTTACTGCATTTCCGCTGTGTGCCAGATGCCAGGCCACGAGCTGGCACACAAGGATGAATAGGACACAACTCTATGTTTGGGAAGCTTCCAGGCGTGTGCTGGGACACACACTTTGAGGAGTAGACTGTTACATGGAAGTGTGAATAGAGTCCAAGGAGGGCACAAAGGGGAAGTGGTTGATTTACGCAGGAGGGTGGAAGTCAGATGAGAGAGAAACGGATCTCTTATGCAGGAAGTATAATCAGTGGGTCTAAGAATCCTTAAAGTATGAACCAGTCCTGCACTTCATCACATCATAATAGCTGAAGTTACGTTTCAGAGTCACATGGATACAGACCCCAATGCCTTGGACCAGAGCTGTTTTTGTTGCTGAGACCTAGTAAATGATGGTATAGTATTTGTATATTGATACAAACAAACATAAATACAATATGTGCCTTGCTTTTTCCCACAGTTTTTCTCTTTTTTAAATATTTAATTTTCTAGTACCTAAATAGGTTTATTTCTGGGGGCTTCTATTTTAGAATGTTTTTTGCATTTCAAAGTGCTAAACGTGTTAAAAATGAATCTTATTACACTATTAAGAGTTTTAGGATTAATTATGTCAATGATTTATTCTGTAAGAGGCGTTAGGAGGACGGAAGGGATGGTGCCAGCGTCGGAGTCACACCCGGGATCAGGTCCCTCCATCACTTATAAGTTACATGTGAGCTATGCATGTTTTTGACCCTGTGTTCAAAGCTGTAATGGTTGGTTGGATAATATTTACCTTTCAGAGTTGCTGGAAGGAAAGATAATGCCTGAAAAATACCTAGCAGATAGTAGTATTTCTATGATTACAGATATTTCTATTGATAACAAAATAATTGCTGAGATTATATTTTTGGATCAGGCCAAATATAACCTAGAATACACTCAAGCAATTTGTGCAAAGAATTAGCCTCTATTCAAGAGCCCAGTGGCAATTCAAGAACACAAACTTAAGGTCAAGGCTGATGACATACCTTTTAAAATATGTCTTCAAGAACTATCCAAAATGGCCTGATATCTGCCACTTCTAATTTTGAAATCTTCACCATGAATAGCAAGATTAAAATTGTATTTGCCATCAGCCAATTTATAACCAGCATCCCGAAGATGAATGAGCAGAATCTACTTTTTTATATTTTTAAAACTTAAAATGGGAGAATAATAAAAAGTAGTTTCAGCATCATGTACAGCTTCAGAGAAATTGAAATAATTTACTTGTCAATTGTCCAACATTGTTTTCTATTTTCAAAGTCACACCTGTGTCTCTAATTTCTGCAAGAGCTCCCTGGTTTTGAAATCTATTGCGATATTGAGAACAGAGCCACAGCACATGGCTGCACAGGTTGTGCACTGCACAACTCCAGGGTGGTGCCGATCACATAGACTATGATGAGAAATGCACCCCCAGTGTGCAGGGCATCCTTCTACAACCCCATGTGGCAGCTTTGCCTGAGAAGCTTGAAAATGCTCTACCATTCAACAAACACCCGTTGGGCATCTCCTGTGTAGAAAACACTGTTCTAGGCTCTAGGGACACAAGAGTGATCAAAAAAGACACGATCACCTTTTACATGGAGCTTACATTCTGGCAGAGTAGAGAGGGCAGAGTGCAGGGGGGAGAACAAAAACCATTTACATACATAGTTTATCAGATGGTGGTAAGTGCACAGGAGAACAGTAAAGCAAAATGATGAGGAAACGAGATCCCAGCAGTGGGAGAATTACTATTTGAAACAAGGTTGGCAAGAAGGCTTCACTGTTGGCATTTCTGATCAGAAGCCTGAAGGGAATGAGGAAACAAGCTGTTCATATAACTGGGGCAAGAGTATTCCAGGCAGGAACAAGCGCAAACACCGTAATGCAGATGCTTGGCACATTCCGAGGACGGCAGAGGCGGGGGGCCGGTGGGGACTGGGTGAGAGGAAGGGGTAGTAGGTAGTACTAACCAGGTGCTGACGGGGCGGGATGATCTCCTCAAGCCTAGACAGCTTTGCTAAGGATTGGTCTTTACACTGGATGAAATGAGAAACCACTGGAAGGCCTTGAATAGGGAAGTGACATCACCTGATTTAGGTGTAAAAGAATCACACTGTTTGAACTAATTTTATTATGAAAGGTTACATAAGATCTAAACAATTTCCCCAAATACTCTAGGGGTGTTGAGTTCATGTTGTGTGCTTTTTTTTTGCCAAAATTAGCAACATGATTTTCAAAAGTACGTCCTTTTTAAAGAAAGTTTAAATCAGAATGTTTAAGCAAATATATTAAATACTTGATGAAGTGATAAATGCTGAAACCTTTATCTCAGTAAGGGAAAGCTAATGCATTTATTCCTTTCTGGATGTCCCGATTTGCAAAACAGTCCAGATTAATTCCTATCAGTTATAGGAAAAAGAACCTGAAAAGAAAAATCTCAACCATCTCAACTGTGAGGAAACCTGTTTTATGGGCTATAAGGGTGCAGAGATGGGGTTAACTTGGTTAAGGCCTTAGCCACAGAGAAGGTAGTTGCTCATAAGTGATTTGCATTTTGTCAAGTTAACCTAACTTGTAGAACACAATGTTCTAGAATGTTCTGGCCTTCTGGAAAAGATTAAAGCAATTACATTGTTCATAGTAATACACTTTTTAACTTTTTAAAAAAAGTCACAAATGCTTACATGCTCAGTAGTTTTACATAAAATGCAACAAAGTAACAATTGTGAATAAAGTAGTCATTGTAAGAACTCTGCTGTATTTTCTGAAACATCTTTCATAAAAGTATTTATATATGTACAACCCTCCTTCCAAAGACCTGAGCAAATCTCTTCTGAACACCCACAGATTTAGTATATATTTACGGAAGTTTTCTCATGCATACAAATAACTCATAACAAAAATTCAAAAAGGAATATCTTAGGCTCCCAAATGACCTGTCTCTATATTGATAGGCCAACCAGGTCCTTCTTACCTATTTTTATGATTTAAAATACCCCCCACAGAATTTGCAGAAAATACGTTGTAATAAATAACAAAAAATGATTTCTGCCTCCAACTCGGTTTCTTTTATTGCCATGACTAATTTGCATCAGAGAGTTTGTATGCTTTAAGAGTTGTACACATCCTGCCCGTAAAGCAGGTCTTCAGAACCAGGGTCTGTACTGGGATACTTTATGTAGCGGGAAAGAAACTAACATCACCGGTCCCTAACACATCCCACCTGGCGCTGGGCACCGGGCATGTCTTAGGTCAGTTCATGTCTGCAGTAACCTTATTATGCCAGTTTTAAATAAGAGGAAACTGGAGTCAAGGAGATAAAATAAAGCCTCCAATGACAGAGCTCGCCTGTGTCACAGCCAGGGTTCCATTAAGCCCTGGCCTGCCTGACTTCAAAGCCCTTGCCCTTCTCTCTATTTCAGGCCGGTTCTCCTGGGCGGTGCAGTCTTTTTTAATATATCAAATGAAATCAAACTAAATAGCTTCATGATTATCATCATCATCCTTTTTCTCTGTAGCTACTGTTTTTCAGTGCCACACTTATTTACCAGCCCTGTCGTAAGGACTTGTAATCCTCACAACCACCTTGCAAGGTGAGCACGCCCGTGCTGGGCACTGGGTGTGCTTGAGCCAACTTCCCAGCCAAGTGTCCTGGTTTCACTGATCAGACAACAAAGCTAAGAAGGGGTAAATGAGCCCCCCAAGGGTGGGAAGTGTCCGAGCAGGCATCTAGGCTGGGGTCTGTCTTCCTCCTGTGCCTGTGGGCTCTTTTCCCATTCTTTGGATTTTGACTTTAAAAATACATCACATCACACTCAAACAGCCTGAACATTTTCAACTACAAAAGAGAACTCATAACTTGAGACAAAAGAGAACTCAACACTTGAAAATGGTTCTACAAGACACTTCTGAATACGATTTTTAAAGTTCTTTTTCATTTGAACCATGCTCAACATTCTCGCGGCTTGGTTCGTGTGTTGCACTAAACATAACATGAATGGGGGCTTCTTTCTCCATGGGCTGGAATCCTCAAGTGAATGTGGGGCGCTGTGAATCCACAGGGAGGCAGTGGATTAGAAGGATTGGGGAGTGGCTGTCCTGGTGACACTGAAGGATTACTTCGTCTAATAGGTCAGGCCTATTACCCTCATGTTTCTTTAACTAAAGTATTAAAAGTTTTAAGAAACTTGCTAAAATGTTAGTCTAAATATCCAACCAGAAAAGGCTGGGATAAGTAAAATGAAGGAACCGGGATGGCCTATAAAATGAATTTCTCATCACCTGCCTGTTCCATATCTTGAAGTTCTTATGATCTACTTTTCAATCTACACTGCTTCTAATTTTTCATATTTTAACCCTTAAAAGATTTCTGTTGGGCTATAAATGTATTATTTTGCTGTAATATCTAGATAGATATGCTTAAATATATAAAGTCTTATATTACAATTTTGACTTATAAGTCTCAGGACACAAATTTTTCCTTCCAGATGAAATTTTCCCAAAAAACTTATCAAGTCACTTCAATAGCCAAGAATAAGCTAAGGTCACTATTTTGCAAACTCATCGCACTATGATTTCCAAAATCATGTATCAAGGGCATAGATCGACATTTTGTTTTTCTTTTTACTGTTTGATACCCTCATTTATATGAGGTTTTGCAGAGATGTAAGTTTTAAGCTCTTTTTAAACTATGTATCTTATCTCCATCTAAAACAGTGTAAACAGTGTCATGATGATATTTGAACTATGCTAGACAATCTGTGATTCACAGAATCTGTAATTTTAGGGCAAAATAAACCTCAACAAATTACAGGTTAAGTCACCCCAACTTCCTTCAATTAGATCTTTCATTATAATTCCTCCCTTTCCTCAAGTCCAAACTCTACCCAACTCAGTATACAAACTCGGGTGCCACAGCCTCCAAAAACATTTCTCGAACAGTCATGGGGAAGCCAGCTCTCCTTCTAAGGACCCCCACAGAAGTTGTCTCTCTATCCCTCCCTTGAGGCCTTTTTGTCGTGCATTCTATTTATTTGCTGCTATATTTTCCCTACCAGACAGCGAACTTATCAAAGATACCATCTTGCATCACATTCATTTCTTCTGTGATATGTTATGTGTTAACTTACACGTCTCCCATGTTGTAGGTTCTCAAGGAGTACTGGGTGCATACTTACTGATTTCTGCTAGCCATGACATTGTCAAAGAGAATGAAAAACTGATGAAGAGAAGAGTATTTTAGGAAGCCCTTGGTCAGGAAAGAAAGCCATAAGAGTAGAAAATGCTTTGAGAAGTCAATCAGAGTAACTGGCACATAAAAGTGACACATTCAATTTCTTCACCTCTCTCTAACCTCCAGAAGATCAAATGTTAATAAAATATTTATCTTCAGTTGTCACAAGCCAGACTTTGATTTAAAACTCTTGGGTACATGAATGTCATGCCAGACCAAAAATACACCATCATGTATTTTTAATTTAAACATGGATCTGTAAAAAATTTATATAGGCCTGATATGAAAAAGTTTGAGTGAATATCTCCCGTTCGTCACTACAAACAAGAAAATCTAAACAACATTTGTTAAACTTCTGTAAAATGTAAAATGAGAAACATTCCATTTGAAATTCCAACGTGCCACTGACATGATACATAAAATGCACTGTCTTACCTTTAGAGAATCAAAGCAGGCAATTACTCTTCCATTCTCCACCTGGCAACTTTTGGGCGGGTGAGCAAATTTGCATTCCTCATCAGAGCGTGAGCATGTTCCTCTTTGGAACTGTCTGCAGACTTCCAACGTCAGCCATTTTGTATCTCTGACTGGGGCAACATTCAAAGCCATGACGATGAAGTGATTGGGATTCTGTTAGTTTCTGTTAAATAATGAAACCAATCCCAGTTCCAACGGTTCCGAAACTATTGTTGTGAAAAATCCCACATGTAAGTCTGAAGGTAAGGAATAAATGTCTTAATGAAGTTCAACCTAGGAAGCAGAGTGAAGAGAGAATTTATCGGCAGGCAGTCACTCATCAATCAATAGGCCCCACTTGGAGACTGCGGGCGGTACCAGAAGCACGCTCAGTGTCATCTCTGGCTGCCAACTTCTGAGTCTCGTGACTGTTTTGCAAACACACCTGCTTTTAATAAAGTGACTTCACTAGCATGGCACTCCTTGGGAGAATATTTAGTTCTGACGCTCACAGCTATTGACGATGCTGGAAAATAAGCCACTTAGATGTTCAGATCTTAGCAGGATTTCTTCTTCCTTCCACCTTTTAAAGTTCTGAAATCAAGTAATTGGCAAAGTCAGACAATTGAGGTATCTTCATCCACTTGTAAGGTCAGGGTAATGCGGATTTGATGGATAAACAAAATTTGAATGCAACAAGAGCTTCTGGGCTGCAGTTTCCAGCAAAACTGACTTCACACAGGCACTTCGAAATCATGAACCTGCAAAACAAATAAAATGTCACCATACACCCAAGCTCAATGGGATCCACACTTTAACAAACCATTTAGCTCTGATCTAGAATTTGCAAAACTACAGTTTAAAGCTTTGAACTTTGAGTCTAGTGAGGAGAGCTATGCATTAAAAAAGAGAGAGAGGGAGCACGAGGATGGAGACACAACGAGAACCGCTCTGCAGAAACGATCTAGGCAGCAGTCCAACAGTTAGGAATGACTCAAACACATGTGTGTGGCTGACACAATAATTAGGCATTCTGAAACAATTCAGTCTAATGTGCTAAGTCTCCGAAACAGTGTATTAGAACTGTGGCTTCCAATTAATATCACATTTAGGCCATGCATTTACTGTTGGAAAGGTTGTAAACAGTTATTTGGGATATGTCTCTCCTACATAATAAGGATATTGTCATTTTGGATGAAGCAGGGGCTCCTTCCTCTTTACATCCTTACTAGTTTACAGAGATTTGAACTTGAAGATGGATTCGAAGTAGACGCCTCCTGCCATCTTTTCTCAGATCTCTCAGACTTCTTCACTACTGTTTTTACCTGCTTAATGTTAGCATTCTTCTCTATACTGTATGCACTTGGAGGCTGAGGACCATTTATATTTTTCATTTCTGTATTCCTAATGCCTTAGTCCATGGCTGGTCCTCAAAAAATATTTGTTGACCAATTTAACTGATGATTGACTCACTGACTGAATGAATGCAAGTTAGATACAGTTTAGTTCGATTTAGTTTTTAAAGGAATCACAATCTAAAACTGCTGTGTTCTGTGGAATGCTGGAGTTAATTCACACATCTACAACAAAAATATAATTAGTAAATTCAGATTGCTAAAATCAGCATATTTACTTTCGTTAATATTTTCAAGGATTAGGAAATGATATAAACATTAAAAATTTAGCATTATTGGGCCAAGCATGAATAAAGGTCTAAATACCAGAGGATGATCATTTTCATAAATTATATATGCCACAAGCTACCTTAGACACATCTTTAAGCCTTGATGTCTTCTAAAAAATTTTTAACTAGGAACTTAATGGAGCCTGGAAATAGATTTTAAACCAGCCGGTACCAAATAAGTTCAGAGGGCAGTAATTCTTAAGCAGTTTACATGTGTTCCCTGAAAAGTAGGTCCTACAGTCAATGAAGTTTAGTTAACTCCAGGTAAACCAAGCTGAACGGGCTTCCTCGGTAGGGCTGTTTCTGGCCTTGAATGAGTATCTAACAGGGAAAGGGAAGCAATGGCGTCTCTCAAGCTTATCTGATCGGGGGATATTTACTTAGCAGGACATCTCTTGGGACTAGTGGGAAATGCTACTTCATCCCAAAACTTCTTTTACTTGTTAGTAGAAGTGTTTGAATGAGTTATGGTTGTATGTGCATTTAAGGAAATGGGCGACCTTGAGAGCCAGGATGCATACCTGACTCTGATTGTGAAATATCTGAGGGGACAGGCAGGCTCCTGCTTTTTGGTTTGGCAGTGCTGTGTTCCCAGCAGCTACCCTCAACTAGCTTAACTCAGGGACTTTAAGAAGATGAGCTTAATAACCAAATTTATTCTGGGTCAGGTTTCACAGACCAGCCTGGACCTGCACCCTCATTAGCTCAACCCCCACCTCTAGCCCCCCAAGAACAAAGGCTGAGGGAAGCAAGACGCAGGGTAACAGTTTTGCCTGGGTGTTCAGTGGGTCTGAGGCACTAATAAAAAGGAGATTTAAAATGATGGGTTGGAGACATCTAATTCATATTTGCAATATATTTTATAGAGTCCCTGCGTTCCAAGGACCGGGGCCCAATGGGGTGATGACCACGTGGATGGAGGAGGCACTTATCCTCAATGGCAACACATTGTTTGCTGAGGCTTCACAAGCAGGAAGAGAAATAGGCAAAGGTGTGTTTGTGCAGAGATGGCAAATGAATAATGACTCAAGGGTTCCTAAAAACTCCACAGGAACAGTGCTTTCATTCCAGTCCATTGAATGTGGAATGCTGTTGCTTATACTTTCAGTTAAGAAAACATTTTTTTCCCTGGGAGAAGTAGATTGCCAATTTTGGTTACAATATTTTGTTATTATGAAAATCCAACCAGAATTTAGATAGTCAGACTCTATCAAGATGAACTTACTTTTAAAAGCAGAGAGCCGAACTTTCTGATGGCCCGAGCCCTGAGTAAGTCAAAGATGTTCCCGAAGGAAAGGAAGATGGCCCTATTCCACCTAAACATATTGTTCTCCTAGCCTCTCATGAATCCACCTTCTCCCAGCTTATTCTCTGTTCTATCCTGAAAGTCACAGAGCCACTGTCATCAAAGACACTGTCCTTTGGGCCATCACAACCTCCATCTTCTGGAGTGGGTACAGGCAGGCAGTGGTGGGAGTGAGGAAGAGAGAGCACACTGGAATTCAGGGGAGGCCACCAGAGGAGGTGCGTAATGACGGGTAAGGATGGACAAGACCAACTTTAAATATGGTTATCAAGAAATAAGAATAAACAGTGCTAACACATAGACCCAATTACACAAGGGGTCTTCCAGAAGGCAAGTGCGTGGGAGGAAGGGTTATGTGTTAGGGCTTTGCTCTCCCATACAGAAACCACTAACCACATGTGGCTACTGAGTACATGCAACGTGGTTAGTACCACCAAGGAATGAAATTTTAAATTTCCATTTATTCTTAATTAATGAAAATTTAACTTAAAAAACTGATCATCAGTGTAGTTACTGGAGAACATTCAAATGTGCTGGGACCAACTTGAGTACATGAACCTACTTTTTAGTAGTAAATTCTATGAAATCTAAACACAGATCAAGTACTTCCAATGAAAATCCTGCTTCCTAATTGAGATATGCTCTAAGTGTAAAATACACACGATTTCAAAGACTTGGTAAAATAAAACATGAAAATATTTCACTAATATTGCTTCATACTACATGGTGAGTTGATAATATTTTTAACAAATTGGCCTAAATATTATTATTAAAATTAAAGTCACTTATTTCCTTTTAGCCCCCGAAAATTCAGAATTACATATGTAGCTTGCATTTTATTTCCACAGATGGCACTTAGGGGCTTTCATATTTCTTTTATCAGTCAACAGAGAACTTTCTAGAACAGTGGGAAGTACCCTGCCCTAAGAGCTCATTTTGCCAAATTTCCTTCATGGGCAAGTCAATTTCTCTAAGATCCAGTTTCTTCATCTGGAAAACATCGATAGTAACTCCTCCCTGCATTGCACAATTGCTGCCATCAAGGACAGGTTGTATAGGAAACATAAACTTTGTAAACACTAAAGTGATTTCCCCATGCAAGGTGCCTTTTTAAAGAAAGAGCTGCTCTATAAATATTTGTTGAATAAATTCACTTTCAGGCCCCCTCTCTCAGTAGTTCTGTATCCATGAGTGGGATGGCACCTGGGATGGATCTGCTCCAGCCATAGAATGGTGCCCAGAGATATGAGCTGACTACCCGGGGTACTGGGTATGCGGGCCACTTACTGGAGCCGCCCTCATTTCTCAGACCACCTATTTGCAGCCAAAGGTAACCCACAGAGAAGCTTCCCCATGTAAAAATCCCACGGTGGTACTACAAAGGCCTGAAACCTCCTTTTTTCCTCCAGCTGCTACTAACACAAAAGTGAATGAAAGAAACACTTTCAGGGCCCAAGAAGTCACTCTGGAAGTGATGTGCAGCCTGCATATGCCAACAGCATTGACTGGGAGCCCCCTTGACTTAAGGGCTTAGAAACACAGACTTTGGTTCCCTTCCCAAGCACCCTGGATGAATGGGGGTGAAAGGGTGGCATTTTCTACTTCATCTGCCCATAGAGACCCTGGCAAAATATGTCTTTGTGAAGAGGGTCCTATTTTCTTATTCTCAAAAAGGCCCCATATAATGCCGGCATTGGCCCTGATTATGTGCAAGGCCCTATTTACCTTTCCCAGAAGCTTCTGGGCTGCACTGGAAAGCAGGGTCTTCTGCTTACATTATTTTCCCATTTTTCTGTTAAAGTTCCTCCCAATGATTTGTTGATGCATCCATTTTTTTCACTTTTCTGACTTGTTCTTCCATTTTATTTCCTGCATTCCCATCACTCCCATCCAATTACCTCCTTCCAGTACAGAAGGCAGGCAGAATTTAAAGTTCTTGTTCCCAGTTATTTCTCTGGACTTGTTTCTTCGTTGGTATTCCCTTTCCTCACTGTCTTTAGGCATTCAGCAACCTCATGTTCTCCCACTCCTGCATTTCTAAGCCTCTCACGGAGGAGGAAATGACCTTGCCCTTGAGAGCTCAGTGGAGTCACTGGTCTGGTAGGCCCTCACCGACCCTGCATCCTGAAGGGTCCCTTCAGTCCCCTCCTGATGCCCGATTGATAGTCCATCTTTTAACAGTGTCTGGTAATTGTTTTCAAGTAGACATCTTTATTCCTTAATTTTCAAAAATGGTAAACACTGATTTATATACTGGCCTTCGCTCAGTATAAGCTCCTACAGGTTTTGTCCTGTGTATGTAATAGACTTTGTTTATTATTTTCAAATCCCCACAGTTCAGTTTAGTGCCTGGTACATAAACTATGCTCAACAGGTGTTTGGCATGTGAATACCTGATCCTTCTCCAACGAGCATCTGCATTTTAATACTGACCAAAGTCTAACCTAAAGGAATCAGGCTTTGAATAGGGAATTTCGGTAGCATCCTGTAGGAAAAGTCCAGCAAGTAGTGCTGGCTGGCCCTGTTATCGCCAAGTCCGTTGGGGTAAGGGTAGGGAGCTGCCGCAGGGATAAATTATTTGACCTTCAAAACCCAGAATCCTTAGCCCAGCAATTTTTTTCTCTCTTTTTTTAAATTGAAGTATACTTGATATACAATGTTATGTTGGTTTCAAGTATACAACAAGTGATTCAACAGTTACATTATTAAATCCTCATCGAACTAGTGCAGTTATTATCTGTGAACACAGAAAGATGTTAGAGAACCATTGACTGTATTACTCTCCATGCTGCACTTCCATCCCTGTGACCAACTTATATTATGAATGAGATTTTTGTGCCTCTTTATCCCCCTCAAGCCCCCCACTGCCCACTCCAACCCCTCCCCCATGGTAGCCACGAATCACTTGATTTTTAAACCAGGGGCAGCAGCAGCCCCTGGGAGCTTGTTGGAAATGCAGATTCTCAGGCTCCAGGCCAGAGGTACTGACTCAGAAACCGCAGGGGTGGGGCCCAGCAACCTGTGTTTTAAGAAGCCCTCGGGGGGTTACTCTGAAGCGTGCTCAAGTGTGAGAACCGCTGCAGAAAGCATTCCTTGCCGCCCTCCTCCTGCCAGGCATCCCGCGGGTTGGCAAGGGAAGAAGGATGTCTACCCTGAGTTGGTCACATGATTTTGGGAGTCCCTGATTCCCACAGAAGCAACTGCAGGAGGGCTGGCTGGGCGCTTCTCCCAGTAGCTGTGTTTCTGGTCAATAAAAACAAAACAAAAAGCTAAACTAAACAGAGAACACCTGAGAGACTTGTCCCAGATAGAGCTTCATTCTGAGAATTAAAAAGTAGACGACTCAGCCCTCTGTCTTTGTTCAGGAGAAGCAGGCCTTCGGCTGGGGTGAGGAGCTCGCTGCTGCCAGGACACTTGTCAGAGAGGACCACCTGAGGGGGCCGGTGGCCCTTGGTGGCCAGCAGCTTGGTGCTCAGTCCCTACCCTGGAACTCTATCCTTTACTGAGGGGCTGCTTTGTATTGCCCATCCTCTCCCGGCCGTCCCAGATGTAACAAATCTGGAGGGCCACTACTTGGCTCATCTTCAAAGGAAGGGCAGTCTTGAAGTTCAAGGACAAAGAGAGGAGGTTCTGTAGTATTTCCTGAAATACCAAAGGACTTGCTGTTCAGCCATACAAAACAACCTCAAGCTATTTTTAGATTCTTTTCTTACAAAACACTTCATCTTTCAAAATATATTTAAAACTCCTCTAGGTGTTAGATTTTCAGAAAGCTGTGGCTTTTGACTGTATTAAAAGAATTTGCTGCTTATGTGTTTTCAGCTGCTCCATGAGGCAACAGGGTGCGTTTGGAAAGTGTGGCCTTTCGCATCACAAATAGGCGGCGTCCCTTCATTCTGCACCCCTCAGACAAGCCTGGGCTGTGACCCCCAGGTGTCCTCACCCTGCCAACGCTTTGTAGCTGGTCTGTACGTCTTTGAAGGGAAAAACATCAGTCATGTCCGATCTTGAGGCCGAGATAGATCAAAATTTAAGACTGCCTTAAGGTGAATAGTTCTGCGGCACGCAGCTTCTGCAGCCTGATTTGGGTCATCCCTGGTATTTTAGTTGTCTGCCAGACATGGCCTCCTAGGGAGCTGATTAAAGGATCCTTGCAAAACAAACCGATTTCTGAGTCAGCCAGTCAAGGACTCATTATCTATTAAGTAATTTATGGGATGCCTTTAATTTTATTTTGCATAAATCTAATTATAATTCAGAAACTATGTCTCCTTGAGTTTCCTAATTTCTAATTTTGAGAATCTTTTGGCTTCCTATTTTTAATTTTTAAATTCTTAAAATACATTTTCAAATGATTTTCCCTTCCTGTGAGTGGCTTGGAGCTAAATCTAAAATAGCTCTCATGTGCTCTCCTTTGATCAGTGACTCCTCAGCACCCTGCACCCATCAGATGCAGACGCCCAGGCTGGAGAGGGACCCAGAGGAGCCGCTAGCTGGAGTGCTGGGCTGAGAGCCACTTGACCTCCAAGAGAGGATGTAATCCTGCCCTGTAATCACTGTCACTGAGCGGAGGTCCCCACCCAGGGCCTTCCCACGGGAAGCCCAACAGACCAAGAAAAATACGGAAACGAGAGAGGCCCACTGCAGAAGAAACAAGGACCCTAATTTGCTTTTGGAAGAAAAAGTGAAAGGTGCAGCAAAGGTGATTGTTTTAGAGTTCTCTTTCTAGACACATTAAATAGTTTTTTTTTTAATTCATTGAAAATATAAATGAAATGGTGCTTTGGAAGTTCTGCATGCTTTCGAGGTAAGAACCAGTTTTTCTACCCTGGATTCCAGTGGTTCCTCTACCCTGAAGAGCTCTGTCATGTCACCTAAGCTCTCTGAGCTTCAGTTTCCGTGTTTGGCATCCTGGGGATTGCAAATACTTAAGCCGTAAATATATGTAGCACAACCAAATTCTATTTCGTAGTATATTATAAGTATTCTGTCTGTGGTATTTAACCCTCATGAACATTAGATAGGGCAGCTTTCTGCCTTATGTCTATGTACTCTCTCTCTCTCTCTCTCTCTCTCTCTCTCTCACACACACACACACACACACACACACACACACACCCCAGAGGCGAAAATTCCCACTGAATGTTCCTATAAAGTAAATGGATTCCTACTAAATTCCTGTAAAGTAAGTGGAGTGTAAGTAAAAGAAAGTAGAAAGGTCCTTGCTATGCGGGTAGTACACACCATGAAGATCTTCCTAGAGTATTTGTTAGTCTTCGAAGAATATCAATCAAAGTTAGTCTTCGAAGAATATCAAAGTTTTGTCTAATTTCAAACACACATTCGGTCTAAGCAGGGCAAGAACCCTGGCTGATAAGGACATAATACTTTGTTCTCTTGAACATACTTTCAAATACATTCCATGGGGGAAATAAAACGCTGGGACACCCGGTCATGTGGTGAGTCAGATAAGCCCATGTGTATGATGACAGTAATGACAGGGGAAATCCCCAAGGCAGACAACAAGTGAGCAGTTCATAAGGTCCAGAGCCCACTTTCCCACATGAAAATTGCCAGTCCGTTTCCCTTCCAGTTTCCAGGAATGGGCAGAGAAAGAAATCCCATCTTCAATTAGAAAAGGAATTTCTAAATATAGTCCCTGATGCTCCAGCCAGATATAATATATTCAACACATATTTGTATTCAAATCATCTTTTTCATTGTATCTGTGTTTTCTATCTAAACATTTATAATTCAGTTAGGAAATACTCGCATGAGAATACAAGCAATTGGACCAGGTGCCACTGAAGACTGACAGCACTTACCGGTCTCCCACCTGTCCAGGAACCAGTGGCTACAGTCAGAAACAACAACGAAGGAGCTTCAGGCTCCACCCGAACCCCGACTTCCCAGAGAAGTCTTTGGCAGAGCTTCCATTTCCCTCCCTGGCCACAGCCGCTGGTGAATATACTGCTTTTCAGCACTGTGACCTTTCCCTTTCCTCTCTCCCTGTTATCACCAGCTGTCTGGCTATTTCATCTGCCTGTACACCTACAAATGCCAATACCCCCTCTTTTGGACACATGTGTTGTACGCCCCCTCTTTTGGACACATGTGTTGTACATTATTTTTATTATCACCAAATGAAAATAACAAATAATCTAGCCAACATGACACATCTTTAAAAAAAATCAATGTATTACCATAACTGAAATATAATTAAGATATCAAAGTAAGTAATTTTTTATAAAATCAATAATGTGCATTTTAAAAATTCAGGGCTTAAAAGAAGTAAAAAGTTAACCTTTTCAAAGAATATTGCTTCTCTCTCACTTGCCAACTTTACATTTCCCTGTATGGCCCCGGAAGATGACTGGTTAGCCAGAGACGGGTAAGATTCCTCCAGGGAGGAACAACCTAAGACAGGCACAGTCGCAGGGGGGCCATCAGGTGAGAAATTGGGGATCAACAGAGGTGAGGCTTAGAACCTCACCCCCCTCCCCCGTTTTGAGAGAAATCTTCTGCATCCGTGGATGTTTTGTTGCCCTTGTCTAGCTTGGATTAATACTTAGTCTATAGGCACACACCTGATTATCTACACTTGCCTTCTTACAGCACTAACTTATGCTTTCTATCTTTATCTTGCATGTACCTACCACTTCAGCATTTTATTTAAAAAAAAATAAGGGAGAAATGTGGGACTCACATATACATCAAGTATAAAAATCAAATGAATAATCATATCTGACTTGATTGTTTATAGTTCATGATGCGTGATCAAAACCAAAAGTTTCTGTGATATGACTGCCCTTGCACTGTTCACCATGCAAGAACTTATTCACTATGTAAGAACTTGTTCACCATGTAAGAACTTGTTCGTTATGCTTCAGAAGATTGGAGACTGTTGAGAATTAAGCTTGCGGTTGATTAATGATTGTGCATTGAGTCCCCTATACAGAATTTTATTGTTGTAAACAACCATTTGATCAATAAATATGAGAGGTGGCCTCTCAAAAAAAAAAAATCAGGGCTTAGGGATAAGTATATGAGAAGATGGAATGAAGTGGTCACATGCCTCTCACCTGCATGTATGCAGCATTGCTTTGAATGTGACACACACAAACACAGCCTGACATACGTGTGACAAGCGATGAGGCTTTTCAAAATGCCAAACAATTCCTGTTGAAGTTCCTAACAAGTTGAAGAACAATCTTGCCTCAATTTACACAGTTGTTGCTTTCTTGAAAAATTCAATTATATGAAGACTGTCCAAAATCAAATAAAAAAAAAAAACCACTTTGTGCAAATATGTAAAGCAGAATTAGGATCTTGATCCAGATTGCTATGAACAGGATTCTTATCTCTGTGAATGTCCAACAGGACACTCAAAAGTCATGGATACAGGCCAGTTCTTCACTCTGGGGGAGTCATATCGATTGTAAGATGTCAGAATTCTTTCTTCTGCCCATTACATTCTAGAGCTGCTCCCTAGTTGTTTGACAATGGGGTAAAAAGGCTGCATAAATCTGAGTAGACTTGGCTACAAACTATCAGGATCGTTAGGATGGTAGATATTGGAGCGCACTGGACCTAGACAATGCCTCCCCTGAGGGCAGCATTCCTTGGTAGTATCACCTGCCATGCATTAGAATTAGAAGAGCTCACAGTTGATTAAATTGGCCAGAGATGATAGCACTGGTGCAAGAGAGAAGGAATAATCCCAACCAAAAACCCTATTGCAGCAGTGAGGAGGAAAAGGAGGGCGCAGATCATGGCTGCGATGAATTCATGAGAAATGGTTCATGTTTAGAGATGAGTCAAAGAGGACTTCAAAATGTGGGTCCTCTGTGGGCAGAAGGATACTGACGCTCCACGCAGGAGGAAGGACGTCAGGCAGGGGAGGCCAGCTGGGGGTCATGGTCATGAATACAGAGGTGGAATTCACGTTCACAGAAATGATAGCTGAAATCACAAAATGGCGAGAGAGAGAGAGAGAGAGAGAGAGAGAGAGATTTATATTCTTATCTAGATCTGTGTATATATCTGGGAAAGAAAAGAGAAGACTTGGACAGAGTCAAGGACAGTCCATTCCGTTATTTAGAGGTGACAGAAAGAAGAGCGAGTGAAACCACAGAGAAAGGGTAGAGACAAAAGATCCTCTGAACAGGCACCGCCAAGGGTGCTGGGAGAGAGGCTCGCAGTTTCAGGATGGACGGAGACCAAGGCGCATAGTGGAGGCTGGAGGCTGGTGTCAGGAGGAGGACGTGGGTGCTGACGCTGCAGGTGGAGGTTTCCTTCCCTCTTGGGAGTATTTGATGCCCCCAAAGGAGGGGCGGGAACAGACCATCGGCTCTGGCTCTGTGTGGCCAGAAGCAAGATGCTCTCCCTGAGATATGGACTGAAGGTGGGTGGGTGGTGCGGAGCCGCCTCGTTTTCAGCTGGGGAGCAGGAAAGGAAATGGCCCCTGCTTGCCTGCAGAGACAGCTGGGCTGGGGCAGGGGCCTTCCTGAGAGCCCTTGAAACCTGGGGGCCCTTCAGTTAGGAGCCGAAAAGGAGGGGGATACAGCCAAGGAATGGCAAGTGGTCAGGAGGCTCGGCTCTCTGGGATAGCATGACCTTGTTCTGCAGGGAGCCGGAGTGTCTTCCTAGCTTTCCCCATCTAGCCCGGCAAGCTGGGAGCAGGGGCAGAGAAAAGTGGCTGTTGATCGCAAAGGCCTTGGGGACAGGACAGTCTAAGGTATCATAAAAGCCTGCGTTTTAACAGAGGTACACATGGAGTTTGAGCAGGTGGTCTGAGTGCATCATAGAGCACCTCAGTGTGGGTGTGTGCAGCTGGAAATGTCAGAAAAGTGGGCATGGCTTGTACCCCTGACCAAGCGGGGCTGGAGCAGCCACGGGCTCAGCACGTAATAACCACATGTGCTCTGCACACGCGTGAAGAACTAGCAGCTTCCCTTGGCTTAGAATGAGCAGTTGCATAGACGATGCCGTGAGAAGTGCACGTCTCAGTGAGACCAAAAAGGCAGGTGCTGGAGGAGGCCAGCGGGTAGGGCTGACCGGCAGATTCCTGGGATGCCACCCTAACCTGGAGTCAGCATCTCTAGTGGTGAGATAAGACCCAGGTACTAGCTTAGAGCAAACATTTATGGAGAATCATTTGACACAGTGTTTTCAGGTGAAAGGTAATAAAGATGAGAGAGATCTAAGAGTTAATGCCTGGTGGCCAGTGTTACCTGGAGGACGGGGAGGCTAGCCTATCTGTGGATGGTGCCTGTGGAGAGGGAGGAAAGGGCTAGACCACAGGCAGTTTGGCTGCAAAATCCACCAGGCCTGCTTCACCAATCTCCTCCAGTGTTACGGCTTGAAACCGTTACGCAGTGATGGCTGCCAAACCCGCACCCTCTCTCTCCTCCCTCACCACCCCCTTGGCCTGACCCATTCAGGAGACCCCGTAAACTCTACCTTTCAATAGATCTGAATCTGGCCCCTTTTCACCACCTGCACTGTGCCCCCTTTGTTTGTCTAGGCCGCCATGATCTGGGTTAATGCGTCAGCCCCCTAGCCAGTCTCCTCTGCTTCTCCCCTCGCCTCTGCAGTCCCATTTCAACACATTGTTCTGAGAGAGCTTCTGAAATGTAACCAGATCACGTCACTTCTCTGCCCAGGAACTACCACTGGCTCATCACCTCCTAAATGTGAGAGCCGAGAGCCTTCCAATAGCCCATACTGATCTCCATGATCAGCCCCACACCTTCCCTGACCTCTCTCTCCTTGTTCACACCCCTTCAGCCACCCTGCCTTTGGTCCTTGAGCAGCCACATGGGCCTGCCTCTCCCAGATAGTCACATTGTTCAGATGTCAGCCTATGGGGAGGCCCTTCCTGATGTAATATTGCATAAGTCCTACCACCTCATTTAGGCTCATGCTGCTTTATTTTCCTTCAAAGTCTTTATCATGATTCGACAATCACACATTTATTTGCTTATCTGTTCATTTTCTCCCCCAACCAGAATGGAGTATCTGAGAGAGCAGAATCTGTCTGTATTGCCAACATCTAGTATAACACCAAAACCTTAGGGCATAGTAAGCACTCAATAACTATTTCCTGAATAAGGGAGTAGATGAAAGGACAAAGAAATGAATGAATATACTACATAGCTCATAGTTTGTACCTGCCTTTATGGTTTGCTTTATTCCATCTTCACAATGTGATTTGAAATATTTCTCCGCCATATTTTTGTTGTTGTTGTTGCTATTATTTCAACTCTCTGGGACTGTGACTTCTTTGGCTTAAGACAGAGGGGGTGGGGGCAACAATTTCTAAGGCCACCTCCGTCCTTCAAGTTCTGTGATTGTACAGTGATTGGCAAGACTGATTTAAGGAGAAATGTATTTTTAGGAACTCGTCTGGAAATCTTATCAACTCGGCTGGGTTTGGCCTAGATTTGTTAGGAGCAGTTTTGAGCTGTGGGATCTAACAGGCACGACTGTGTGGGGGCAGAGAGGCATTCGGGGAGGCCATTGTGTTCCTGCTCCAGAGCCCAGATCAGTGGGGGCGTCCAGGTAGGGGGGCGGGGCGGCAGGCCTCTGTTCTCAGCACCTGGGAAGGAGCCGGTGTTGACTACTTAAGCCTCAGGCTCTGCAAAAAGAACACAGATCTAGGGTCTTATTACCTCAGAAGTTTGATGCTTTACATTTTCTCTTCTAGAATAGCACAGAGAATGCTACTGTGCAACCAAGAGCTCACCAACACCCCCCAGTCCAGTCTTCACGGTGGGGTTATGGGAGCTACTTCCCAGTCCAGTCTTCATGGTGGGGTTATGGGAGCTACTTGGTCTCAGACCTAGAGGAGGGGCTCAAACTTTCTAAATGGGAGCAATACTGGCTCCAGCAGAAAAGGCTGCTGGGAGCAGATGTGAGCATGTTCCTTGTTAAGACTGGGCTCCCTGAGGCCCATCCCTGGTCCCAGTGTTCCTCTAGCACACAGGGACCCTCAACCCGCTGCACCTGGGGAGTTGCCATGTCCCTGAAGGCAGACCAGGGAGAGCAGGTCTTACCACCCTGGTCCCCTAAGGCACTGGTCATAGCTAAGTCCCTTTTCTTTTGAGATTTGTAACCCATCTGTTGACCACATCCCCAAGAAGTTCTGTCGGGAAGAACCTTCCAGCTCTCCAACCTCTTTTCACATCCCACCCAACCCCACTAGCTCTTGTAGAACAGTTATTCTGGCACGGAACCAATAACAGGGTATGTGGATTAGCCATCCCGGGGGTTCAGAAGACCCTGAAGGATGCAGGATGCTACTTGTTTGAACACTGTGGGAAAGATACAAAGCAGGGTCGGACATGCAGGTGACAGTATTTCATTAATACGCAAGAAAATAAAAATTTCCCTGCAGAGCACCATTTGACTTCAGCAGAAAAACAGAACCCAGGAATTCAGGATCAGAGTTAAAACAGGATTTTTATTTTGTTGTCATTTCACTCACCCTAGAAGTGAAAAAAAAAAATCAATTTCCTGCCACACGTTTTTTAATTGCATTGACAAGGAATGACTCAAGACCCAAGTATAAAGCAGGCTACAGAAATGGGTCTGAGTCAACAATTCCTCTTATCTTTCAGGAAATTGAACTAACTGCTAGAATGGAAATCAACAACAAATATTTGCTGCACTTAAAACCCGGAGCTCCAAGTAATAAAAAAAGGACAAACCTAGCAACAAAGTGTAGATTATATAAAAACGGATGCACTCGGATCCCGGGCTTATCAGGTAGAATGATTGCTGATTGTTGGAGGCAGGTAGGTCCCGGACCCCCGACTCCTTCCTGCCAGCACAGAACGAACAGCTTCCTTCACTGCCTCTCCGCCCAGACGGGGGCGCTCCTCAGAGGCTGATCACCACGCCGGCTCTGCTTCCCTGCTGCCACCAGTTGTCGTTATTTCTAAGCAACGTCACCCTGTGCTGTGTCACCATGGCAACAGCGGGCCACCACTTTGAGGAGTGCACAGAGAAACTAGGGGGTTGGGAGAATAACCATCACAGGTTGAACTGCTCCTGGTCACAAGTAAGTCCTGAGGTGGTGAACATGCTTCTTCCCATTTTACGGAAAGAGAAACTGAGGAACAGGTCTCCCTAGTTCCTGTGAATGGAGGAGCAAAATGCCAAATCTGACGACCACACCCTACCCATGGGCTGTGCTCCCTGCTGAGCTGGAGTCACTGAGCTGTTTCAACCAGCATGGCGTGAGGGAAACAAAGGGGACAGAGGGTGGGTGCTTGGGTATTACATAGATGAGCCAAGAAATCTTCAGACAACCATTTTAATGTATGAAACACTGCTCTCTTAACGACATAGTTTGCATATTTCCTAAATATGCAATTCTTATTTAAATGTGAGTAATTTTGCTTTGCAGATCTATGACCTGTGGCCTTCACTCAGTTCCCTAATTCTCCTCTACCAACTGCATTTCTTTCAAAGACATATCCATTTTCCTTTAAGTGTTTTTTAAGAGGCATACTGCTGAGTTGGAAAATTAATAACCTGGCATAACCCGTGATACCACCCTCACGACCAAGCTCTCAAGTTACTTGTTCATTATTTTCCAAAATGATTTTATCACCTGCGTTCCCTTGTGCACACTTCAGTTGCTCTCGTAGCGCTGCTTAGTCCTCAGACTGGTCTGACCTCCTTCTCTGAGAGAAGCAGTTAACTTTGAATCAAACCAAATCTGACAAGATGAAATAAGAGAGAAAAAAAGGTACTCTGAGTAACGCCTTTCCTGGCACACAGATTACCACATGGCTATCTACTTAATACTCTCTGTATATTCCAGTCACCAAAATTTTTTTTGGTCATTAACACTAGGTATGGACAAGCAACTTGGACATGCAGTATTCAAAGCATTATTTAGCTTGTGCAGTCTCTTCCTGACTTGGGATGAAATGTGAAATAATTTTTACAGTTACAATAAAGCCGTGCAGACATAAATGATGTTTGCCTATTGAAATGTGTCTTCCTGGAAGTAATCAAAATGATTTTGTTAGGATTTGACAAAAGGGTGCATCTAAATCAGAAACGAATGGCTAACTTAAACCCACACACAGTGCTAAGACCCAAGAGATGCAGCTTCTATGGTCACTGGCCCTTAAGCAAGCCGTTTAACTTGAAACTTTCATTGCCTCATCTATGCTAGGTTGTTGCTGAGATCCTGGGCTGAGATGATAAACCATCTATGAAAGAATTTGAAAAACGTAAGGCAGAGCCTAGCGGAAATGTCATTTTATCCCTGGGTCCTCAGTGAGCCCTGGAGAGAGAAGTGCAAGGATGATGGTGGAAATTTTGGTTAAGGTCACTCTGATGGCCTCTGCTGAGCTCGGCGGAGATGATCCCATCTGCATCACTTTCTCCAGTAAGAATGACTCAGCAGCAGCAAATATTTATCAAGGCTGGCTTAGAGTTTTTCTCTGTGCTAGCTGCCATGACCAGCTCCCATCAACCCTGCCAGCCCTCTGAGGTTTCCTCCAGCTCCTGAAACGGTAGTTACAATATTTTCAAAAAAACTGACAATGAAAATCTCTCCCCGAAAGCCACCACTTGTTATTGTCTTAAGCCAGTGCTTTAGGCTTCCCCAGTGGCTTCCTTCAGAAAGAGAAGCACTTTGGTGGTCAACAGTCAGAGCAGGAGGGCATTGCTTGAATTTACAAGTCTGGGTAGACTGTGGATGCTTCATTAGTAAATGGCAACTGTCCTCATCCTGCACCAAAAACATGTTTAGCCCCTTAGGTCCCAGTTTCTAGAAGGAAAGCATAGCCAGCATTCCTTTTTCGAAAGTGGGAAATGTAAAAAGTAAAGGCCCTCTGACATACACGTGACTGCTCTGCAGGAGCAGCCTGCTTACCCAGTTGTCAGCAAATGGGTAGGGCTGGGGTGGGAAGGGCCGAGGTAGTTTTTGCACAGTCACATACTCTCCATGAGATTTAGGGTGAGTCACAGTCCCTCTGTAGGCCTCAGTTTACCCAACCATAAAAATAAGATGCTGGTCCAGGCAATGGTTGTCATACTCGGGTGTGAGTACCTACACAGCCAAAGGTAAACAGTGTAGCTTCTGGAAACTGGGGAAAAAGGGAGCATCAAATAACTGCAGGACAAGCAATTATTTGGAATTATTTTCCAAATTGATTTTATCACCTGCGTTCCCTTGTGCACACTTCAGTCGCTCTCGTAGCGCTGCTTAGTCCTCAGACTGGTCTGACTAATTTTTCATATTAGAGCAGACATATATAAACAAGCAGAAGACAGGATTTAGAAGACTAGGTAAATAAGGAGACTTCTCCTCAGGGTCCTTCTAAGCCTCAGGGACCAACTCCTCTCTCCTCTGTTGTACCGATGCCTCAGTGGAAAAACCTAAGAAACACTGAACGACAGGGTCTCTAGGGCCACTTCCACCTCCGACGCACCAGGAATTGTGTTCCTTGCCTAGCAGTGAGCGACAGGGATCTTCAGGGAGGTATCTGTGATCCAGAGGGGTCTGCTTTCTTCCTCTGCAGCAGAAACATGAAGTTCGTTAAAGGCAAGGACTTCATGTGAATCCCCAACCCTCCTCGGAGAAGAAAATAGTGCTTTTCTAGACCATTCCAATGCCTAAAATGCTCATGGGGGGATACTCTGGACTTGGCGTCTCCTTTGGGGCCAGGAAATCTAGCGTGCTAATTTATTTACTACACCATCAGAGCCAGCCAAAAGCACCTGGGCTGCTCATGCCACTGAAAAGTAGATCTATTGGGTTTCAACTGTGTTGGCTCACACTTGACAAGAGTCAATCTCGCTTTAAGATATCCATCAAAGTAAGTATTTTTCTAAGGAATTTACACCATGACTTAGGAAAAGACAATAATGAAAAAACAGATTTGGAATTGAAGATCATCTTAAATCCCTTCAGCGATAAGAATAAAATATAAAAGGGGGAACTAGGTTTAAGGTCAAAAGTCAAAAGGCAAGTTCAAACCAAATGTTAGGGTGGAAAAAAATACTTCCAGAACGAATGCTTTGCAAAGAACATTTCAAAGGTAAGTTAGAGTAATTTGATAGCATAGGTTTTTGTTTAAATTTAAACTGACAACTAAAATTTTTATGAGTCACTCCTAGACTAGTGTTAAATGCCCTCTTTGTCGTAATGTAACAAAATCGTCCATCATGCTTCAAGAATCAGAATTAATTTAAAAAATGTTAGGTGTAAATTATAGCTTTTTTTCCCAAGAGAAATCATAAATATTAACAAGTTTAGAAATGACTCAGTGTCATAATATTTTAATTGACATGCTTCTTACTCAGCAACATTCATCAGTCAAAACTTAATGTTTGAAAAAATTTTATCAGAAAATTCCTAAGAAATATCTAGCACATTTTCTAGAATGCAAACCTCCAAAGGACACCATATGATAATTTCTGTAATGAGTATTATCATAAGCATGGTGTTATTGTACTGAAAATTTTTTGTGTGCCACTATTTTATAAAGGAAGGATCACTAGAGGATTCTTTTTTAATTAGTGTGAACTTGAGATACGTTAATTTTCCTGCGTTTACTTGCATAGCTCAGAACTTTCCTGAATTTAGAGACCCAAACGAGGATACAAGAAACTGGAGAGGCAGAAAGCAAAGGCCTCTGGTAATGAATGAACAGGATCCACAAATGACACTGGTTTTAATTCATGTGGCACAGATGTTTCTTTTCCAAAGGATCCAGTTTTAACTTATAAGCATATAATTAGAATGTAATAAGAACTTAGTTAATTATGTAAGTTTTCTACTTGATATCATTTAATCAAGCCATGAACATTTCAGGGTAGTTGTGTGAACTGAACTCTGCATCCCTGAAGTCTGGGGCTGAGATTCTGCAGGGTAGGACTAGACTTTTTTTTTCTTGCTTTAAGCACAGGAGTCAATAAATATTTGTTGAGTAGATAAATGAATGGATGGATGGATAGATGGGACAAAGCAAGGAAAAAAAAGTTGGTTCTCATTGTAAATTTGTATGTCAGAGTTATATTTTTTATGAAGTAGGAAACTTAAATGCAGTCTAAATGTACTACTCTGAATTTTGTTACTATCATAAAACTAATATTTATGAGATGCTTAAATGTCCTAGATTTTAGTTAGCAAGATAAAAAAATCTGCTGGTTGCTATAATTAGTTTAAAATTCCCTGGGGAAACTTGCATTCATAGCAGGATGTAAAATATAGGGAAACCTCTGTCACTAACCATTTCTTTTTGAGAATTTTTAGAAGATCAGCTCTGCAAAATTCTCAAAAAGCCAAGAAATGGCATAGCCGTACATTAATATGTAACAGGAATATATGGTATTAACTGTTGGAAAAAGGAGAAAATGTTATCATTACCGTCAGATAATATGATTATATACCCTCAAAATTCAAGAGAATTAAATTTAATTTTCAAAAGGAAAAAGTGAGTTCTGTTAAGCTGCCACAAATGAAATAACTAAATAAAGTTAAACAGAACCAATAGTTTATTTGCTCTCTAGCAATAATCAGGGGGAACATATAATAGAAAATATATCACTCATAATAGCTACGTAAGACACAAAACAATTGGGAATAATGCTAACTGAAAATGTATTAGACAGACATAAAAATTAGCAAACTTTACTTGGAGATATAAAGTAATATTGGAATAAGATGGAGAGAGCGTTCTAGATTAGCATTCTTATTTAGAAGTATTAGTTCTTACCAAATTAATTTACAGAGTCAAGGCAATTTTAATACAAAAATCTCAAAATGATTTTTTTTTATTTTGGAGGAGGAGTTTATGAGTTTGGGAAATAACTTAAAAATGATTTTTAATTTTTTCTGGAAGAAGTAATAGATGAGGACAGAACATACATTTTAGAAAAAGAATCATAACATATAGACTTGGCCTTGATAGATGGATGTGTGTACTATTTACCTAAAACAATTAAAACTGTTTTGTTACGGTGAAGGAATAGATTTAATCAGTGGAACTGACTAAAAGTATCTTGAAGGAGATGTAAGTATACCTAAGAACTTAAGAGTCTAAGACAATAAATACTACACAGGGAGAAAGGATGTGTTATTCCATAAGTACTAAGGAAAATTGGAAACAAAATAGAGAACATTAATTTACTAACTCGACTTGTACTATTCCCCAAAGTAAATTCCATATTGACTTGATTAAAAAGATAATCTACCAAAGGATAAAAGAATATATAGGTGACTCTCACTGATAACAGGCATGCAAGTCTCTCTAAG
This sequence comes from Manis javanica, assembly GCF_040802235.1. Classification (NCBI taxonomy): domain Eukaryota; kingdom Metazoa; phylum Chordata; class Mammalia; order Pholidota; family Manidae; genus Manis; species Manis javanica. The sequence continues at coordinate 12,181,676 of NC_133164.1, forward strand.
AATAAAAACAATGCAAAGGAAGAAAACCAACAAAAAGATCAATAGATTTTTAGTGGCTTTGCTACATGTTAACCAAAAGCTAACTTCTTGATACAATGTCAATTTAAGCACAAGTAGCTAGCTAAGTTCCGCCACAAAATGCCCAGTGAAATAATTAAAGGTTGATAAAAGAGAGAAAAAGAAAACTTTAAGCCTGTTGGGAAGAAGGAATTTGTATCATCTACATGTTTTAAAGTATCTGTGCCACTAATAGTTATACTGAAAAACCCCAAATTTTGTTCAGTCGTTGCATTAAATAGAAAATAATTCAATGGTTTGTCTCCCTTGTAGAGTGAAAATAGCAACAGCAAGAAGGCTGGCTGGGTTGTATTCTTGGCATCCAGGCTCAGGAAAGGAAAAGTTGGGCAGAGAAGTAATCCCTGTGACGAGAAGCTGAGCAGAGATGACATATCCCTGCTGGGTAGCCCGTGGCCAGAGCTCCCTCCCCACTGCACTGAAGCTGTCGCCCCACTGACTCCATCCAGTTTGCACCGAGGGACCTTCTACTTAATATTTGAGGAGAGGATTCTATTGATAGTCAGGTGGCGAGTGAAGAGCTATAAAAAGATTTCTGTGCCCTGTCTTGAAGCCTGGACAGACCTCTTTTCATTCAAGATACACGAATATGAAACAAACAAAAAAACTAGATATGCAACAAAGATCCAAATTGAAACCAATGGGAAGATTCTGCAAATTAAAAAGAGGGTCAAGATTTATCATTAAAAAAAGAAGAAATTTTAAGACAGCTTCTGGCTTTGTGTTTTCAATGAAATTCAGAAAAGCTCATCCTTTCTTTATGATCTTATAAAAGAAGAAAGAAAAGTTAAGAGACAACAGACTGACCTGAAAAGGGACTGAGGGATACCCAGGTATATAAATGGCAGTTGGCTGACATAAGAAAGGAATGCTTGGAAACCAACATTTTAGTAGCATAATTAAAACCTTAATTTTATGCAATAAAGAGCATGATCAGGTTACAAAATGGAATCGACGAGGTGGAGAATCCACTTGAAACACATTTACACAACTCAGAAAAACAGACAAGAGATTAAAAGGACCAGAGGGCTGTTGACAGATAAGGAAGTCAGAAAACAAAGACCCAACCTAACAATTATTAATATCCCTGGAGAGAGAAAAATAAAAGGGCAAATGAAATGGAAGCAATAATGGAAGGGCGTGTAAGAAAATGTTGGGTCATGAAAAAGGACCTGAGAAAGAAGATCAAGAGACTTCCTGGTCTTAGGGAAAGCCAATGACAAGTTCGGAGAACCTAGACCATCCTAGTAATTAAAAAACTAGGACAAAAGGAGATTTCTAGTATGATCTAGCCACCTTGCCCAAAATAGAGTTAACTACAAATGAACTGGCTTCCAGCTTCTCTCTTGCAGCATAAAACAGTAAAACCTAATAGAAAAATGTCTATAGAACTTGGAGGGGAAAACGTATTGCTCCAAAAAATATACTCAGTCATATTTCCTCGGTGAAAATGAGAAGTATTCTCAAATATGCAAGAGGTCAAAAATTATAGCAGTTCCTAAGAATCTCACTTTGAGGGACATAATATAAAGGAAAAATATCAGGCATGGGATTAAATATTTATGTATCAGCATGTTCATCAAAGCATAATTTATGAAAACGATTAGAACCAATGTAAATGTTAAATGACAGGAAATGCTAAAATAAATTATGGTACCGTCATTATTATTGGACATTAAGCAGCTCTTAAATCCAACAAAGCAGAATGTCAGGTCTAAATGCTTACCATGTGATATTAAATAATTTATATGTGTTCTTCAGGAAGCAAATATTTTAGCATCAGAAAATAAAGCAGAAAACATTTAAAAGATTCTAAAAATGCCCCCTGGGCTTTTTGCTTGCAAACATGTCATTTCCTCATTTAAAATTGAACAATAGGTCAAATGTTACGACAATTTAGAGAAACAATCATTTATAAAATGTGGATACACTTTCCAAACTGAACATCCTGAAATTCAAAAAAGTAGCAAAATAGGGAAATCAGATTATTTTGCTAATCTGGACATATTTTTGTTAATGTGAACCTTGCCCAGTTATTTGCCTTAGACTATAAGTATCTTACATATCATAGTCTGTTGTCCAAGTTGCTCAGCAAAAATTATAATAATATGTGTTCCTGAAAAATAAATCCAAGGTAAAATATGGTTTAATATTTAAACAACTTGCTGGTAATTTGAATAATTCAAACTCACAGTCAGTGGGTTGTGGTAGGGGGCCTGGCCAACTTTTAAGAAAAGGATTAAATAAAAGAATGAACAAAGTGACAATGGCTTGCAAATTGTGGCTTCCTAATAATAGTAACATTTGCATAACACTTTTCATAGAATTTGGCATAAAAATGTTAAATTATAACTGCTTATTATTACTTCTAATAATAAAACATAACTAATGTAAAATTAACCACTAAGGCACCAAATGAGACAGTTTTAACATTGCATATAGGATATGGCTCCACCTTCTCTTCTCCTCCTTTGATTTTATAGGGTTGTAAAATAAAAGAGAGAATTCTACGGAAAAAAAAGGTATCTGGATTTTATTAATCTTTACAGCAATAACGAACACAGTTTCTTTTTGCATTTTAAATGGTTAAAGATATTATGCCATGACTTGTCTCTCTGGGGACTAAGAGCACAGATTTTTAGAAGGGCTGGCTAAGATTTGGGATGAAGCATTGAGTCCAGGGTATCAGCGACCCATAATCACTGGCTTATACCTTCATCAACTAAGCTATTCAGCCATGCACAGGAGCCTCAAACAAGATTATAAAATATTATGAAAAGTAAGGTGTTATGCAAAGAATAAATAATTACATGTTGAATCCAGGAGTAACAAATACGAGATGGAATATTTGCCAAGAAACATAGTTTCTGGGGCAACATAAAAACATTAAATTAGAATGAGACTGATGATAAATTATTTTAAGTTTAGAAAGCATGACGAAGGAATTGCCCTATATGCTTTGATTCAGACTAAATTTTTTTCTAGATTTGGACACACCTATGTTTGGGGGTAAAAATCGTAGGTAGAGTAATTGGTCTGTAGATTCAAATATTCACTGCTTATAAACAGTTTGAAATAAAAACAATGCCACTGAATTAAAATGTGATTGAAAAAGTGACATTGTTTATCAACCAACCAGTCTGCTTTCTTTTTTTTTGCATATAAACACCAACACTGCCTCAGTAACCATGACACTTTATATTTGAATCCATATATTAGTGTCCCAGATTTTTATCATTAACTTCAACCAACAAACAAGCAAAACACATATGAAAGAAATGACGCCTCTCCTAAGTGCTCTGAGAACTATGGCGCTGCTCTTCTAGAATTAAAAGCTGTCCCAGACCTTAGAACATATCTCTTTTCCTGCCCTCTCTAGTCCCTTTTTCAAAAGACAATTCAGAGTTTTAAAAAGCAGGATGGCATGCCATTTTAAAGAAAAAACATCTCAGCCTGTTCTCTGAGGCCTTTTATATTATTAACATAAAGCCAAGATTCAGGCACATGTTCCTCCAATTATTCTTGAACATAAAGAGACAAATAAAGCCTACTGTGGTTTCAATAAATCATCTTTTTAAAGAAACATGGTGGGCAATTATGAAATTCCCTTCAGATCTTAATTAAAAATTTTAAATACAATTATTGTTAATATTATCAGCTGGTATTTACATAGAATTTTATATAGTGAATGAAGTGCTTTGGGAATGCACTATCTCAATAAATTTCAGATGTAGACAATAAGTACTCAAAGGGTTGGTTTGCAGACTGTCAGCCTGTATGATTAAAAAGAATTCCAATTACTAAGTTTCATTATTGAAGTTACTCAACATTTTCTTCCCAAGATTACTAGGATCTGTCTCATTTTGACCCCATAAGTGATTCAGATTCATGTCTGCCCCCATGCTATTTACAGAAGGGCAGTAAGTATATTAAGAAAATCTTCTGGCTTTGTGATAAAGCTGACTGTAACTAGCTCATAATGTTGATAATCTGTGTCCTTGAGCAGGAAGGAAAAAATCCCTTTTGGGGGAGTCCATCCTGTAGTGTGGTTTGGTACAATAGCTGTCTTTTACTTTACAGGGTCAAAATTTCAGCAACAGAAATTAATAAAAAGCCTTCTCAGAGAAAAAAAAAGAATAAAAGCCTCTCTCTACTGCCAACCCCACTGCCCCCTTCCACCAAAAGACAGAGACAGAGAATTTTAGAAACAGGAGTTTATTCACAGTGCTTAACTAAAAGCAGACTTCCTCTGGATTAGAACTGTAATTTGCATACTGTATAAAATGTCAGGACGATATTTCTGGTTTCTTACACACACTGCTGATTTTATTGTATACTTTACAGTCTTCATCCTCCTATAAAAATTTCCCCTTTCTAGATTTAGATAATTTTCTGACATAAAGAGTAGGCATTCACGTTTTCTTTTGGAAATAAAAAGGCAAAATGGTTTGCAATAAACATTTGAAGTTCAACAGGCATTCACACACACATACACACACACACACACACAAAGAAAGAAAGAAATAACAGTTGCCAACATTTATTGAAGGCTCTCAAAACGCTAAAGTTCTAATATTCTGATTCGTTAATACATAAAATGTCACTGCAAAAGTCCTATTTAAAATTTGGGACAGGTGGTAAAAGTTTAAATTCTGAACTCCACACAGAAACTTGAGCCACCTTTTGAGACTGGTTCCAATTTAGGCCCCATATCAAACTAAGAGTCTAACGTTTCTAAACCTCACTCTTCTTATCTATAAAATGGGACAATATTACATATCTCTAAGGGCATTTGGGAACATTAAATTAGGGAAAAAGTTAACATTTTGAAAGTAATTGTCAAGGTGCCTAGAACACAGCAGGTGCTTTAAAAGAGTTAGTTCCCTTCCACTGTCCTATTTATTATCTGTTATATAACTTAAAAGTGAAAGAAACTTGTGCTGCTTGCTGTGTGGACCTGGCCCTGATTCCAGATTTGTTTGAGTGGAAGAAGTGAGCACTTGTTCACTTTCTTTCAAAAAATGCAATAATAATACCTATACATTAAATTAAGACAAAAGATCAAAATTCCATTTCAAAGGGCTCCTTCCAATGTAAAAGCTCCCACTCCAACCCCATCCCTAAAATACCACATTCAGCAAAAAGACGAGTTGTAAAATAATTCTGATCTTGAAATTTCGTAAAAGTCATATTGCATTTTACAGAGCTGCAGCTAGTAAAGTCAACTTAAATTTCTCACTTAGGGCATAAGTGAATTAAGATCGCTCAATGGCTACCATCCTTACAGAAAGACCCTTCAAGCCCTGGGGAAACACCTAGAAACTGTGTTACTGGCACCACAGGAGTTACGATCATTTTGCATTCTGTTCTGGAGGTGACTTTTGTGAGAATACCAACCTTGTAGCACTTCGGGAGAGCCTACGCCAAGGGAAGCAGATGGATGTCACCCGCGTGCCCTATTCTCATCTTGCCTGTCCATGGCAGGCATGACTAATTGACCCCCGATACTTTTTCCTTGAGAATCTAGACTTGGCGCTGGAAAATTTCTCAGAACAAGTTTCTAGGCAGGCAGCCACCACCAACTGATCAGAGTGCCCTTGTGGGTTGAAACCACCCCCGGACTAGGCTAAAGGTTACCTTTGAACTACGTATGCAAAGAGGAGGTAGAGGGGGTGTACTTGCTGAATAAATTAACTGTCTTCACATAATTCTAATGGGAATATTCACCCTACTTAGGAGACTAAACTTGTCAGGCATTTCATTACTATTCACTTAAATATAAATACCTGTAATACTACTTATAAATCATTCTTATCTCTTCATTAATAAGAATTGCTTAAGAGCAATTATGAGATAAAATATGCTCGGTCGGTTCCCACTGCTGTATGTTGTTATAATTAATGAAAGTATACATCTTTATGAATTGTCTATAATTCAGGCTCCATAGTAATTAGATTGAAATGAAGTTTTATTATATTTTAATTTCATTTTCTATAGTAGTGGATACATGTAAGGCTACCCCAGTGCAGGTCTGGGGTATCTTTCACCAGAGAAACCTCTGTTTTTATGGGCAGTGTAAAGATGTACCCAGAACAGATTTCTTCAAAACAAGCGCTATGAAACAAACGTCTGATTCTTTGGCCAGCGTGCATCAGCAGGAAAACAAACAGGCCATTATATTTGTGGCAGAGAATGAGATTGCAAAGTCAGTGGGGAACAAGGCACATTATCAGCTGGTCTACATTGTAAAACAAAGGCGCAAAGCACTGTTAATACGTGGAAAAGCCCAAGTTTCCTGGTTCTCAGTGAACTTCAATGGCTTGCGGGGTCATCCTGAAGAGAAGTTGACTGGTCTCTCTTAGTTTCCTTATTTTTTTAGCAGATGTCATGTCTCCCTTTGCTTTCCCGATCATGATCTAGTCAGAAGTAGTATCGGGCTCTGGCCTCCTTTTCTCTCTGTGTCCTTCAATTTGCTGCTTTCAGAATTACAGCCTGTGTTTATTCCGGACAGCTGAAAAGTCATGATGTTTAAAATGCAAGTCCTCTTAGATCCGTGGCAAATATCTTCCCTAGTGGGGGTTCTGGGGGGGACGTGTGGTAGTATTTGAAATAAACTGAACATAGCTAAGGAAAAGCACATTGGAATTTAACAAGCATTTCCATGACCTAATCCTGTAAATGAGCCTTTAAACTGTGAGGAGTTTTGAAACCACCATTATCCAGTGTCATGTGAGATGCATTGTTTTCTTATTTCGTCATTTGTAGCCAGTGGGGAGGGCAAATTACTGTCCACACGGTGGCGGAGAAGGGCGCGGTCCCTCTCCTTGCCTGGGAGACAGAGGCGTAGGCACAATGAGCAGGGGGCTGAGGAGTTCTACTCTACCTTTTAATTTTTCTTGCTGCTTCTGATGTATGATAACAAAACAAGTCCTAGGCCGGAGGATAAAAATCTCCCTAAGTATCCCGCCCTATCCATGCTGAATAAAATAGTCTTGTTTCTGTGCATCCACATTAGGCTGTTTGCTGGCAAATTAACTCTTAATTCATGTGTTTTTCCCTTGAAGGGTAGGGAGGAAAGAAGAGAAAAAAATCTAACTGCCTATTAGTTTTAGTTTATAGATGAGACTTGATAGGCCTCAGAAGCCACTAATTAGAAGGAGACTGTGACACCCTTCCCCCTTTTCTTTGCTTGCTGTCATTTGGAGCCTCCTCTGAGGCCCAGTTCAAATGTCCCTTCTTGGGCAATCATTCCCCACACTGCCCCCAACCCCCACTGCCCCAGAGAGCCGACTCCGCCTTCTGGGGCTCCTGTGCCCCCCTCAGCTGTATTCCTCAGGCCCTTGAAGTTGACCTTGCTGCTTGCTGTCTTATCTGGTTAGAACACGGTTTAAAGACCTTCATTCTTAAATCTCCAGAGTAAACGCAAAGTCCATCTCTCTAAACTGCAGCGGAACTTGATGTGTTCAAGAAGCGCTGTCCTGTGGTCAGCTTTCTCCTGTCCTGCTCCTGGCCGCTGCCACAGACAGTCAGTCACCCAGCTGGGAACCCAGGGTAAGACAGCTGAGCTCTGGCCCATGCTCTGGGGATCCCGCAGAGGCAGAGAGCGAGAGGAGTGCGTCCCCTCGTCAGGGGGGAGGCGCTGGCCCTGCTCTGTCTTTCTTTCTTCCTTCCACCAGCACCACTCTCAGAGGATGACATGGGTGGAAAAATGACTCCAAAATACATGCTGCTTACAGTAGCATCCCCACAGATCCAAGCTTAACTGTACTCAAACTGTCAATCAAGCAACACAAAGAAAAAGAAAGAAGTCCTGCTCATTCCATACTTTTTAAACAACCCTTGGGTGCCCCTCCCCCACCCATGCCCCAGGGGCCGCAGGAGCCAGGGAAATTCCTATTTCTTATTATATTAACTGGAATGAATGCCCCTCTTCAAGACCTTAAAGTCCTCTGGGACTGGGAATGTCATGCATGTTTCTTTCTGGGTTCCCCAAGGGGCTCAGGACAAGCAGCAGGCAGCACCAGGCTGCACCCAGCAAAATCAAAAGTTCACCGTCAGGATTACATTTGGGATGGAAGATGGCAGGTAGCAAGACTGTTGACGCCCCTACTGTCCAGTTGAGGGCCCTGGATGTAGGACCCCTCTGAGCCCGCCAGGGGCCTCATCCCATTGGCCCGACCCACCCCAGGAGCCAACGAGGGCCCGCCCTGCTCTGACCGTGTCTCAGCTGCCTGATGACCCCAAAGAATGAATGAGTTTTACCTATAGAGACAAAAATACTTGAGCCAAGTGCCTACCTCCCACATTTTCCTAGATCCAAATACCGTAAAGAGGACACATTTTGTAATAGAAGTTTCTGGAAGTCCAGGGATATGTGCGGTTTTGCTAAAAGCCTTCCCATTTCACTGCAGCCGACCCTGCGTTGAGGAAGACACCTTTCTTCACTGTGGGAATACAGGCCGGCCTTCCCTTGCAGCTTCAGGGTCAGAAGCAGCCTGAATCAGGCAATTTCCCCTCTGTGGAACCCCATGTGTGCACACAGTGACAGCTCATTTCCTGCTATTGGCTTTTGTTTGAACGGTTTCCTTTGATATAGGGTGTCTTCCCTCTCCTTCCAGGTTATCGAAATCCAGGCATCCTTTTCAACTCAAGGTCCACTCCGACTGGAGTCAGGCCCAAGTGGCCCAACTCGGATAGCCTCTCCCTCCCTCCTCCCTTGGATTAAGCATTTAGTGTCTCGGCTCCCAAATCCAAGCAGTCTCAGGGTTCTCCGTTTTTTGCAGTGAGTGCCTGTGTGCATACGTGCACGCAAGACGTGTGTGCACGTGTGTGTCCTAACACCTGAGTGCAATTGCTGGCTACTGGTCCTTTGTTTTGCTTGCTTTACATAGCATCCAAGTACTAGGCACACTGTTGGATTTTAATCAATGTGCTCTGAATGGGGGTAATGAGCTTTTTAAAAATGATCCACAATGGATTTTCACATTTTCAGATATGGACTTGGAAACATTTAGAAATCTTTTCCAGTTGAGAGCTGAAACAGACTTTTCTATCCCAGAGTATCATCAATTCCTCATTGCACTCCCTCCTGCACGTTTGAATTTTTATCACTTTTCTATTCTTGTTTCTCCCTGTGTGCTGATCAAATGGATTTCGTTCCACACTTCCTTGCTTTTGTTTGTGTGTGACCCAAATCTCATGACCTCCAGCACGGGTAAGCACTAATTTGTGAAAATGTCTGCTGTGAATGGCTTCTCGGAGGGAACTGAAAGGGCATGCGATACTGAGTCCTCCGACGCAGGCTCCTGGGTCGCTACATGCAGGAAGGAAGAAGCATGTGGTTGCAGGAAACACCTTGTGGCAATGCTTGCTTACTTATCCTCCAAGCCACAAAGGGCCAGCCCTCCCTGGGGACCACTGAGCCAGGATGGACCGGCAGATGTCAGGAGTTTCTCAGTCCCAGAGGAGATTCATTCATTTATTCATTCATTTCCCCGAGTTTAAGTTCAGGAGTTTGGCCCCCAATGTGAGCCAGTTACCTTCTGCTTAAATGACCTAAAAACAGCCTGAGTAGGGCCAGAATCCATTTCACCCACGCCGAAACAGCTGAAGGCATGGAGCATCAAGGAGCTGGGTCAAGTATACCATCTCACACATGTACCGTACAAAAGTTTCCAAATAGGCCCAACCCTCCTGTTTTCAAAGCAACCTAATTCCTTTGGTCTGGGATGCTCCAGTGTCTTACCATCCCTACCACATATAAGTATCCTTAAAGTTTGGCATAAAATTTCATAGACTATAAAGGCATCTTGCATTTTGCTGCAAAAACAGCAATATCTTTGTGATTGACAACAAGACTTTAAGGGTATTGTAGAAATAGTCATTTTAACTCCATATTCTTTCTGGAAGTGTTTAGAGTCCCTAGAATAAATTGGGGGTTATTCCCCCATAGCTTAATGCTAACCCAAAGAAATATATCCAAATAGTATGTATTAGTGTTTACCCTGTGTAGTATAGAAAGTTTTGATATAGGTGATCTCATTCAATCCCAATCATCACCCCAGAAGAGTGGTTATTATTATCCTCATTTTTAAGATGAGAAAACTGATTCAAGTGTATTTTAAAATTTGCCCAAAGTTGTATATCTAGTCTGTGGCGCAGCCAGAATCTGAATGCAGGATTTGAATTATCTCTTAACCCCTGTGCCAAGAGGTCTGTTAACCATTAGTGCTCAAATCTCTCTGTGTTTTAGTGGTAACTGTAGATTCCAGGGCCCTGTCCCAGACATCCCAAGTCAGAATCTCAGGGGCCATGGCCCAGGAATCTGTAATCCTGTCTTTTCAATAGGCTTCCCAGGAGTCAGTTCAACCAATGTGGCCAGAGTTTGGAGTATGTGGTAAGAGCTTTTGAAATGGGTTTGGAACGAAAACACAACTGCAGTTGCTTTCTTCTCCCCAGGCTGGAGTTGGGTGGGGCAACGAATGTAGTACAGAAACATGACCTTGTCCCCAGGACTGTGAGAGCCCATCCTGGCCTTGACTGTGGGCATGCTTGTCTTTTACTTAGTTTTCAAGTGGCGCACAGGGTGAACAAACAGGTCAACCCACTTCGTGAAACGGACTGTGCATTCCGTGCAGCTGAACATGACCAGAGTAGCTGTCCTGCCGCAATGAAACAATTAAAACTTATTTTTAAAGTTAGGACACTCCAGATAACTCCCCAGTTTATGCATGTCACCCTTAGTCTCTGTCAGCCTATTACCTTTATCAACCAAAAGTCTTATATGAAGATTAAATGAATAAAAGAGCCCTGGCTGAAGGGGCTGGAGGTTTGCTGGCCTCTCATGAACACTAAAGTACGACGTCTCGTAGGCGTGTGCACAATCTCTGGGGAATGATGCTTTCTCTCTTCATCTGTAACAGGAACTTCTGCGAGTATGTGGATGGATGCTGGACTATGGATTTCTGTATGTATGACTCATAGCTAATGATTACCTGTAGAAATGCCTGCCTCAGTAACAAAACACTGCAATCATTCTATTGCATTCCACACTTACTGAGCACCTACACTTATCAGACATCAGTTCAAGTTTAAAATGCATAGGAAATGCCACAATAAGGAGGTTTTAAAAATATTCCACATGTGACATCTATATTGGCAGATTTTGTTATTTAGGAGAATATGAGGCCCATGAAAAATCCTTTTGCTGAATGCAGTGAGATGAGGGATAAAAGCTAAAGCAAATGATTAAAAAAAAAAACCCCAAAGAACAAGAGATAATATTGGTACAGCACTGCTGAAAGAAGCAGCAAGCAGTCACTGTATTTTAGGTAAGGCTGCAATGATGCAAAGCTCATCTTTAATTAATAATTGGGGATCGATGCTGTGTGTTGCCCTCCCCTCCACTACTGAATAGAGCAGGATTCATCTCAAGGCAAAGGACTCTGGGAGTCTCCCTGGGCAACTTACACCTTCCTTCAAATTTATCTGCTGTTTTTCACCCTTCCTGTTATAAGCAGAATCAGACCGGTTCCTACAAATTTTCAAAAGCCAATTCTCCTTGGTGGTCTCAGCCCATCCATCCCCTGCAGCCTCGTGGGCTTCCAGCTGCACCAGCTGCCAGCTGCCAGCCCAGCCCACTTCCCCTCAAACCTACCCACTCCTGTCTTAACCCTGCTTCCTCTCTGCTCACCTCCATCTCCCCTTTGATTGCCCTGAATATTCAGCACTCCTTCCCTAATCATTTTCACTTGCCATTTAGCTTCCCTGTCACTACCTCCAAGAGTGTTCCCCAAAGGTCAGGGGTGCTGTCTTAACTTCTGCATGCTGTGCCCCAGGCTCAGAGCTTAGCTTTACCGAGCTTTCTTGAGGATTTGCTATTATTTCCCATCATCACATCGCTTTAGGAAACCCTAATACACATCCATATTTTAACACTGATGAGTATTATTTCTAGGCCATAGTAATAGAACGATCCCTTCTCATGACCCAAAGGCATTGAGGGATGTTCTGGGGCCCACACACCTGTCCTAGGGAACACTCACCCTCTCTGAAATGCTCTTCACATTGGATTTCTACACCAGTGGGAGTATGCCTAGGAAACCCCCTTAAGTATAAGCATTCCCCAAGACTGTGCCATCAACCATTTTCTAGATCACACTTGCTTCCTTAACTATGTCAACTTTTTTTCATTATTATGTCAAATACCGCTCCTCTACGGATGAATCTCCGACCTGCACCTCCCTCTGCACTCTGCGGAGGCCCAGACCCGCGCCTCCACGGGGACGCTCCGACTCCACCTCAAGCTGCTAACGGCCAAGACCAGTCTCATCGTCTTCCTCCCTCCTCCTGCGTGCTTCTGGCATTGTCACCACGCGCGTCTCTGCCACTTAAGTGCATGGGCTCCGGGTCCTCTCGGACTCCCTCCCGCTCCCTCTGCCCCATTCAGTCGAGCCTGACGGCAGGAGGCCGCTCCTGCACTGGCCCTTTGCCTCCTGCCAGTCTCGCCGCACTCTGCCAGCTCACATCTTCACGACTTTCTGGGTTCTCAGCTCTAAACTGTGCTCACGGAATTATCTGCCCAGAGCGATGCCTGGCCCCGTCACTCATCTGCTCGCAAACATCTGAAGGCTCTCTGCTGCACTCAGAATAACGTTTGAAATCCAGAGCTTGACGTTCAGGGGCTTCCACAATTGAGTCCATGCCAAGCATGTCAGGTGTGCCCTCACGAGTACCATCCCCCCAGACTCTGCCCCATGCTTCCAGGAACCCTGTAGGGGTGCTTCCCAAGTGCAGACACTGCGGACTTGCCCTTCCTTCACAGGCCACACCAGGAGCTGTCTCCTCCAGGAAGCCTTCCCTGCCTCACCTGGACTGCAGTAATCTGACAAACGCACCCTAGTCTCCTTGTGGCATGGACTGCCTTCAGCAAGGCCATGGGTTTATATATCTTATCTGCCATACTAGAGCACAAATTCCATGAGAGGAAAGGAAATGAGGAAAATTAAAGACATACTTCCTTGACCTTTCACACAGTATTCTTTGTTTCTGCAAATTTTTCTGTCGCCAAGAAGACTTCACGAAGTCGAACATATTTGCCCTGAGGAGCCAGTAAGGATTAGATGAACAACAGTCAGCCCTTTCCCACTGACTTGGGGCTTTCACTGTGTGCAGGGCATGTCCAGTCCACCGTTTCACCAGATCTTTGCGGATCATCTTGACTTGTGCCAACCAGGAGAGAGAGCCAAGCTCTCAGAGATTTGGTAACGTTTGTACATCCTAAGTAGGGGAGCTCAGGATTCAAATCCTTGTTGATGACCCACAAGCTCTGGATTCTTGCCATCCTTAGCCACCCTCATTTATTTTTGATATATTTGACATATTTGCTCCCTTGACTTAAGTGGACTGTCACAAGTCTAGAGTTCTCCAGCAAGAAAGGGCAGAGGGCACTGTCACCAGCAGACCCCAGGTCTGGTCTTTCTTCCTAATGCAGAGCAACTTCTGAAGGGAAGACTTGATTACTAAATAGTATAAACAAACCCACCCAAAACCCTTTAAGCAAAATTCTCACGTGTTTGTGAAACACAAAATCAGGGTAAGAAAAGGAGATATTTTGTACACCAAGTCAAAGTGGCTTTATTATTATTATTATTTAACACTGTTAATTTCTACTCATTTCAAGGCTGACCTTGAAGCATTAATCCTCCCACTGGCTCAGGGGTAGGATATTAGGCGCTCATGGTTCTCTCCTCATTGGTGGGAATGGAGCCCTCTTTCTGGAGCCCAGAAGATAAGGAGAGAAGCAGACAGGGAGGGCAGGCCTGAGTGGGAACCGCAGGACACAGGAGGGCCTTCTTGACTAGCTCTCACTTTATCTCACAACAGACAGTGCCAGGTAACCAGCCAGATCTTTAAAATTTTCTTAAAGACAGAAAAGACTACGTATCCTAAGTGTCCAGCTTCCTGGCCGTTCATAAAGTGAACACAGCTGTGTGACCCACACCCAGACTGAGATAACCTATCAGCAGGACCCGGGGAGCCCCTTTGGGTTCCCTCCGCTCATACCCCATCTCCTTAGATGGGGCCCCTCCCTCATTTGCTACTTCATCTCCCTGGCTGGCTACATTATAAATTAACCCCTAGGTTGTTCTGGCCAGGATAGCGTGTTGTCTTTGAGAAGGCTTTTCTGGCAGCAATTGCCATTGCAAAGCAGAAAAAAAAAGTGGGTGTGAGGGAGTAATTTTGTGTGTAGGAGAAAAGTGTTTCTAATTTTCAATCCTGAAAATGTAAGGGGAAGAAGGAAGATGTGAAGGAGGGAAGCTAAGGCAGTAAATGCAGCCACGTTCTGTTTCCCCCATTAGCGGCTGGAAGGGTTCCAGAGACGTGCCATCCCTAGAAGGGAGCAGACAGAATCACCCTTCTCTACCTGCCCCCCCACCCCCCCCCAACCCCGGCCAGAGCAGGTCGGCTCCTACTCCCCGAGCCTTCAGATACGTGGATAGGTGGATGGTTATTACTTAAAAGCACAGCATTCACTAGAAGCCTGCTATTGTATTGAACATATGGTTTTGATTTTTTTGTTTTTAACCAGTGAGCAAGAAGGAGCATGTCGCAAACCTAACTCCAAGCTTTCTGGGTTCTGCCAGATTGTGACGGGGAACCAACTCCCCTACCAATCCCTCGCCTGCCTCAGCAGCTTCAGCCAGGGAGAAGCCACAGAGGAATTGGGCTGAAGTGCACGGCCTCGCGCTAAGAGGAGCACCCCGTGCTGGGGACCCCACAACGCACCCAGGCCATGATGGTGATTTTCTATGACTTTCTGCACCAACTGCCAAGCTAGAAGGAAGAGATCAGAACCTCTAATACAAATCCACAGCTGCAGAATGATTAACCCAAGACCCAGCACGTCTCTGGCTAAGAAGACTGCCACCAACTCTATCTATCCACAAGCTTTTAAAGGGCAACGTTCTCCAACTTTACATCTTGGGTTACTGGCCATCAATGTGTCCAAAAATAACCCCTCCTCTCAATTACTTTTTCGTGATCAATTATTTAGCGTGGTCTGGGTTATACGACATCTCTAGTGGTCAGCTGGAAAATTTGTAGTTTTAATTAAAAAGGCAAATTTTCAGCATGACAAGGAATTGCTGGCTGGATTTATAGGACGTTAGTAAAACTAGTAGCAAAGGGGGGCGGGGGGAGGCAATTTATGATAGAGTAGGGACCAGGGGATCTTTCGGTTAAATACCAACCTAGGAATTTTCCTAAGGAGAGCTGGAAGGCTTGGCCCAAGTTGGAGAGCCCTGGAACAGGGTTTTTCTGGCTGCAAACCTGGCCAGCCAGTCGGGAAATGATTGACCAGTCCTCCCGCACCCTGCCTTTGTTTGCGCAGGGTGTCCCGTAGTAGGCCTGGGCGGAACAGAGGGAGAAAATCCTTCCTGGCCTCCCATCTCCCTCTCGGGGAAGGAGAGCAGGTTAGGGCGGCCTGCTGTTGACTAGAGCGGGGATTAATTGGTTCCTTCAGGGACCCTGGTATCTACTGAGAGCAGAGGGTGTCTCTAAGCTGCTGAGGGCTGGTGAGGGCCACAGACTAACTCAGGAGATTTCAGAGCTGCTACTCCATGAGCACCATTTTGTTGAGCCAAAAAGCAAAGGAAAAACAAAATCAAGTACTTTATCTCTTACAACTGCCTTAGCGTGGTATTCAAATTGTGTTACGATTATCGATCTTCATTCTATTGATGTATATATGCTAATCTTTATCTACAGTGATTCAAGACAGCTAAATCACTACCTGTCTATCTGGACATAGAAATATTAATCTGTATCTATAACTGCCTCTATATATGATTAACCTAAATCTATATCTATGGATCTGCCTACATCTGTGTATCTATCTATCTGTATATCAATCTAAACCTGTCTATCTACCTGTCAATCAATCATCTTAGGGGTAGTTTTGCAAGTCAAGGTCCAGCATCTTGCCAGGTATTTCCAGAGGCATCTGTAGCCCACCGTTGGGGCTGAAGACTTTTAAAGCATGCCCTGCAGCTGGGGAGGACGTTTGCCACCACCTGCCTCCTCGCCATCCACCAGCCTTTCTGCACTGTGCCCAGGCCTGAATGGAGCTGAGGGAAAAGGGAGAACCCCACCCGTTGCTCTATCACAACTGGGTCAAGGTTCAAGTACAATAGTGATAAGGATCAACAATGTGGCAAAGCTGCCAGAAAAACTCAGTGTCTTCGGTTGAATAAATAAAAGTAGTATATTCTGAATAAAGGAGGTGCCAGCTATTTCGATCAGAGGGAGCTTGACTGCCATCTTTAAACATGTGAAGGACTCAGATGCTGTGAAGAGGTGTTTGGCTTTCTTAGGGGCACCCCAAAGGCCTGAACAAGAGCTGGGGAGTAAAGGTCATGGGGAGTTACGTTACATTTCATCACAAGGAAGAAGTTCATAACAAAATGTTATGGTCTGTGAGCAGTTATAACAAAATGTTATGGTTTGTGAGCAGTTACCGGGTAGTAATCATCCAGTCAACAGAGGTGGGCAGGTGGCGATTAGACAGTGCTTGTCAGGGCAGAGGTGAACCGTGCTAGGCAGTCCCTCTGATTCCTTCCCTTTCGGGATCCCCTTCAGATTTGCACCTTGTGTTTGTGGTGTTTGTCAGCCAAGTGGTCTCAAAGAGAAGGGGCTGTCAGAACCTCGCGTGGTGTGCAGAGTTCCTCTGCGGCTCGGATGTGTCTCCCAGCAGCTCACCACTGCCTGATCCCCAGGCACCCAGAGGGACACAGCAGTGGCTGGAGCAGCAGGTCACGGGAAGTGAAGAGTTAAAAAGACCAAAGCCCTCGCAGGTCCCAGCAGCCCAGAGGCAGCCGGTTCCTTTGATCCTGCCTCTTAATTGCAGCCTAGTTGCAACAGGAACTTTAAAGAAAAGAAACCAGGAAACTCTAGAGATAGGGTTTGTTTTGTTTCCTGAGGGGATGGTCTTTGTGGTGGCTGCCAGGAAGCTGATACTTCAGGGTTCAAATGATGGGCTTCCTAGGGGGCAAATAAATAAATAGTCCTTTCTCCCAGCAAACAGTCAGGTGTGATTAGAACCCAGAAACAGCCGCCTTCCCAGTGTGCCAGCAGGGTTGTGAGGCGCGGCCTTGGCAGAGGGAAGAGACCCGGGAAAGAGACCTGGGTTGCTTCAGAAGCAGGTAGAGCAAGGGGGGGGGGCGGCAGAGGATCAAGGCCGACTCTAGGGAGAGCAAGCACGTGGCCCAGGTGGAGGGTGGGGAGCAGTGTCAGAGGAAACCGCACTGTGGGAGAGGGGGGAAGTGGATGGGGGAGAAAAGGGACCTCTTGGAATCCCACTGGCGGCCCAGCACCCCCCACACCTTACTGCTGCAGGCCTCGTGGCTGATAAAGCTTTCACATATGTTATCTATGGGGAGAGATCCAAGCAGATCTTTAAGCGCCTTTTAGCGCACGCACGTGCACACACGAGATTCAAGAGTAAGGAATAGGCCAGCTAATCACAACAAATAATGGAGTTGACGCTCCCACCACCCCTGGCAAGTTATCAAGTCCCCTTGTAGGAGGAACTCCTGGCTAAAAATGAACCCATGGTTGCACAGTATGCCAGTAATTGCTTGTCTGTGTTCTATTTGACTCTGGTGCATTCTGCTCCAATATGTGCAAATACAAGGGAGGTATTTGTATATCTCTATATGCAAGAGGCATGTCTCTACCGCAAAGCCCGTTTCCTTGCAACTGCCAAGTGAACACTGCTGGGAAAGGTCTGGGTGTTTGGAGCTCACCCCTTGCGCTGCCAATTGTTTATGTGCGACCTTGGCAAGTGACCTTCCCTGGACTTATTTTCTTCATAAAAAGATTGAGCTGAGCTGATGTACATAAAGCTCTCAGCAGAGGGCTTAGCATATAGTAGCCACTCAATAAACTCAATAGGCACTTGTTTCCTTTCATTCCTAAAAGGTTATTGGTAAATTAAAAATGCACAAAAACACCGGCCATCTGTGAGTGGACTAAATGGGCATCTAGGCATGGAAGACTTCCTCTTAATCAGTTTAGCTGCCCTCCTGGCTCTAGCGAAGAGGGGACCGCATGTGGAGCACACAGGAAGGCGAAGCACTCCTGGGGAGGCAAGTGGAAGGGACGCTATGACCCCATCCACAGTCAGGCCTGCACATGTCACTTCCGCGACCATATTAGACAGCTATTATTTCTATATCTTCATTTATCTTGCAAAACTTGCATTTTTAAACAAATGCAATTTTAACGGCCTGCACTAACTCTACTCCTCATCCTCTTTGGGGAAACGATGTTTGTCAGAGTTCTGTGAACAAAGCCGGGAGGCGGTGAGGCCTGAGGTTGGTGTGTCGGCCTCGCAGGCCCCAGTTCTGACTGTCCAGAAACAAAAGCATCTAAGGCTGATTCACAGCACATATTTAACACAGGAAAGAGTATCTCTGGAGCAGACAGGTAAACAAACACACTGGCCCTCCCTGGAGGCAGTGAGCAAATCCCTCGGGGAACTGGTGAGAGTCCGTGCCCACAGAGAAGACAGCCATCGCAGGCTTGCGGGACCGCCGCGGACCGGCTGTCCAGAGCCCCAGAAAGGCTCCGGTCTGCTGAAGGTCTGGCCTTCCTGCCCTCGACCACAGAAGCTCTGGTGGAGAGCTCATGGGATAGGTCGGTTCAGCCTCAGCCCGGCTCTGAGCCTAAGCCGCCTGCAAAGAGCACAGACCCTGGCCCCCAGCCCTACAGAGCGCTCCTTTAAAACCATCCCAGACCCAGTCCGCTGCCATCGACGTTTATGCTAGCCGGGCTGCCATTGTGTTCTAGAGCCTTGCAGATAAACAGCAGCTTAGTCATCTGGGGGCGTGTTACAAGTGCAGCATCTCGGGTCCCATCCAGATCTACTGAGTCAGAATCTACGGTTTTAATAAGATCCCCAAGAGATTCCCTATGCACGTGGAAGTTTGAGTATCTACTCGCTCTGAGCATCCGGTATGGGGGCAACAACCACCTGCCTGCCCTGAGCGCTCCCGTCCGAGAGGCCGCACTCGGCGCAGCAGGGTGATGCTGAGAGGGACTCCGCGCTGTCTCACTAGGGAGCCGCGGAGGCTGCAGCGGAGCGCGCAGCGCTCTTCCTTACTCATTTCTCCGTTGACAATTTTGCTCTTTGCGAGTGTTATTTTCCTGATTGTTTGCTAGCTCTCATTCTCTCCCAGGCCCCGGCAGTCTTCCCCAGTGCTCCTCCTTGGCCATCTGCCTGTCTCCACTTCTGCTCCCTGCTTTTTGGAGGTTGAGTGCAACCCACAGCCTCAACTGTGGCTTCAACGCAGGTGCATCTCAGTTTGCATGTGAAGGCTAGTGTTTAAGCTGTTCTCCATTCCCACATTGCCAGACATCTATGGGGTATCCCACCTGGAAGACCACTATGAGCTGAAACGCCATCACCAGAACTCAAAACCCACCATCCCCCTCCTTCTCCAAACCCACTCCTCCTGAATGGTCTTTTCCACCCACTCCCATATTCTGTTGGGCTTCCATCAATATCTCCCCTGGTAGAAACTCCAGGGACATTTAGGCTCTTGTAACCTCTCACTAGCTTCTATTATTTTTCCTTCAAGAAACCTTTTGGATTTGGCCTGTCTCCTCCATCCTCACACTGCCATTCTAATCCAGCTCCTTCCTACATTATGCCTGGAATATTGCAGGAGTTTTCATGCTCCGTGGCATCCTGGTTGCAAATCTTCCAACCTCCAACCCTGTCTTACAAGTCTCAGCTGAATCCTTCTGAGCATGAGATGCATTGTTATAGGTAAAGAATGCAGCCATTCTTCACAGCTCTTCAGGTATTTTGTGAGCGCGCACGCACACACACACACACACACACACACACACACACACACACACACATCCCACCCAGCCCAACAATCTAACCTTGCTTCCCACTGCTCCCCAACAGTGAATCCCTATTGTCCAAAGTCAGGGCTCCACAGTGGCCCCTACACCACGTCATGCTGTTCCTCTTTCCTGAGTTGACCTTTCTTTCTGTAATTTTGATGACTGTCTCTCTTTCCAAACTTTTTTGATTATATACCCCATCAGGAAAATACTTTTGAGTAGGAACAACCATTATAAGGCTAGTTACTTATTTATAAATGTTATGTTTGCATAACCATACTAGTATGTTATATACATTACCAAACATACATGATAACTGGCATTTTAAAAGGAGGAGCTAAATAATTTATAACATGTAAATTCAACTATTTCCTTTCCTTCCCTAGTAGATAATCTTGCCCTAGTCTTGGGATGTAAACATCCCATGTTAGAAACACTGATTTATACAAAACATACCCATTCAGAGCCAGAGGAAGTACCTCTTCCTCTGAGAAGCCTTATCAGCTACTCCAGACCAAAGGGAGTTCTCCTTCCCTGAACTCCCAGAGCATTTAAAATCACAAGCATAAATCATTGATATAATATATGCTTCACCAATACTCTATTTGATTAATTGAAGCTTGTGTGTAGGATGCCAGAAATTTATAGATTTTTAAAATAATTCAGTATCTTAACTGAAAACATTACTGTCTTCTCAGAATTGCTTGGGCTGGACTCTACTCCACTATGCAACATCCATTACAAGAAAACTCTAAGTCGGACTGCAGAATAATTTCATTTGAAGACTGTTTTATCCCCTTAAATATCATATGCACAGATTCTCATAAGGACTAACTTTTGCTCTTTTTGTCTAGTGAGATTTTTAATGCATCGCTTAACTTCACTCAAATTCACTTTTTACTTAAATTATGAAATGGGGACAAAAAGGGGATTTTGTGACGTTGAGATGATAACCATAGAAACGGAAGTGACATATACATGTAAGATACTACTATTATTACATCCAGCATTTGTTATGTTAACCACATAAATTACACCTGCTATTTCTAAAATATCCAAAACAATTGACCTCCTACCTCCACCTATTTCTTTCTGCCAATGAGTTACTTGTATTTTCTCAATTTTGTTTGCTCAGCTGAACATAGCGCTGCCTTCCTGTAAGACTCAGGGTCTGATGGGCCTCAGGTACACACTGTCTCTGCCAAGTTTTAGCTGTGAGATTGTGGGTGTGTGTGTGCTGAACCTTTCCAAACTTCTCTGGCAGCCAACGTTAACTTTACAAGGCTAACATTAACTTTGTGATGTTCTTCTAAGTTTCAAATTACATGAGGTATGTGTGCAAAGCACCTAGTTTATAACACATACCCCTGAAATATTAAATCATAAATGAATGCCTCCACCCACTGTAGCAGGCTTACGAGAATTCAGTCAGATGCTCTCACAGGCAAATAGAATATCCTGAATTTTCATTTCATGGTTGACTTTGTTTTTTCCCAGGCATGCCGGCCATTTACAGCCATTAATGAATTTTATGTGCTGCAAGCTTGTCCCTGCCATCTACTGCCAAACTCACCTTGCTGCTGTGGGGCTAGGCTGGGGCCTGAAGCCAGTATGTGTTTTATCCCCTAATGCTTTGAGCAGTTAAGAGCTGAGAAAGTGAAGCCAACAGACGTCTCTTCTTGCTCTAGGCTACTTATTATACTAGTTATAAATGTGCTTGTCCAAAAAAGCATTTGGGGAAGGAGACAGTGACAGGCATACATGTACCAGGGTCATTTGTTAAGTTTTGAACCTTTCAAAACTTTTCTGTCAGCCAACATTAACTTCACGAGGGTCACATTAACTTTGTGAGATTCTTCTAAGATTCAAACTACATGAGATATGTGTGCAAAACTCAAGTTAATTAACCACTGAAAAAGTAAACTAACAAAAGTTTGAAAAACCCAGTTTTCAGCTCACCTTCTCCAGGAGGCTTACCTAGGACATCCTTGTGAGAATGCTCTAATTTTAGGCTCCTGGTTTTTAACCTTTTATTTGAACTGTTAATTGAGATAGTCTCTGTGAAAGCCCTTTGTAAAGTGTAAGGAACTATACATATGTTAATGATTTTCTGAAGATATTTGTGCGCTGACTTAATTCTTATCTTGTTCGTAAGTATCTTGTCGCCCCCGGATTGGGGACTGCAAACTGCTGAGTACCCGCGGCCTGCAATGTGCTTGGTGTTTCCTGCCTTCTCCCTCTGTCAGGGTGGCTCAGCACCCCTAAAGCTCTTTACCGCTGCCAGCTTGTATAGATGCTCATAAACCTTAGACCTGCCCGTCTGTCTGCCGAGACTTGTAGCTGAAAATAATTCTCAAATCTTGGGTACATCCTCTGTCACTTCTCCCAGCGTTCCCCAAACTATGTCCCTTACCTTGAGGCTTGTGTCTGCCTGGAAAACACACACTAATTTTGATTTAGGGTATAAAAAACAAACCAAAACAAAACTTTGTATTTCAAAGGGGAAGTAGTTTTTTATTTTTTTAAGTAACTCTGTTTTTTAAAAAAGTGGGAGAAAATTTAATCCTCCAGGGCTGGGAATCGGGTTTCCTTTCTGGGATGGTGTGATAATTGCCCTGGGGGCTTTCCAAGCACCCTGAGGCCCAGAAGCGTGGGAGGGGGTCTAGGATTTCCTATCCTTGACAAGGCTTTGTGGATGGGGTGTCCAGTGTTCCCCAGTCACTTTGGGGCTGAATCTCAGCTTGCTGAGGTTGAATGATTGCTCTCAGCAGTCTTACATTTTGGACACATTTTTTTTTGGCAGCATTCTTATGTCTATTGCACATTTTACAGCGTTTTGTGCTATTTAAACAGCATTTATGCTGAGAAATACAACTGAGGTAAAGAATGTACATACAGATACTTAAAAACTAAAAATTCCTTCTCTTATTCTTCCCCAAAAAATCTCAAACCTACAAGTAACGCCTGATAGTTAACCATGTTAATGTTAGCCAATAACATTATTATTGAAGTCTTTGAAACTTAACAGTTTTGCATCATTTCTTTCGTTTATTTTGCACACACAGTCAGGTATTAGGTAATTGACTTGTTCTAACCAGATAGCCAAAGCCAGAGGACCCAAGAGGTGTTTAATAAACACTTGTTGACTGATTGATGGAACAGACCGACCTCGGACCTGTGAGACAATGCACTCTTTGTTAGAGGGCTCAGGTAGATCGGTGGGTCCACTTTTATTACTGGGTGTTTCTGCCACATTGAGAGGTACAGGACAGCCCCAAACTTGCCTGTGGTGGCTAGGGTTCACAAAAGAAACCCCAGGGCTTTACCTTTCACACCTGTTTTTACTCTCAGCAACAAAGGCGGGGACCGGCCTCAGCTAAACAGCGCTGAGCAGCTGGAGGCACAGGCCTGACGCAGACAGCCTGGCACCAGCCATGACGCCACCTTGGGTTCTTACTATGAATATTATCACAGCTGCAACTAACAGTTTGTGTGCATTAAGAGACAAAAAAACAACTGAGCTGAGTAAAAAAAAAAAAAAAAAAAAAGGGAGAAAAACACACTATTGTAACTCATTTACAAAGCCCAGCTATGTCTTCCTGCCTCGATCTTCCAAGGGAAATCAAAGCATGAACTCTCCAGTCCCTTGCACCACAGGACAGTACACATCTATGCCCATCCGGTTCAGCAGACCATTCCAGAGGGGATGCCGGACGCATGACACCTTTACTTCTCTCAGAAGCCACTTCCTCTTGCCTTGCTAAGCCTTCGGGTCGGGCCTCAGGCAGATTTTGTGAGAGGAGCCAAGAGCCCTTTGCCCTGTTCTGCTCTGCCCCTGGGCTTCCGCACTCGCCTGGCCTGACTCTGGACCTACACCCTTCCACTGACTTTGCTGCTTGCTGACTTTGATGGTTCTTCCTCCCTACCTTTCCATAATGCCCCTTGCCTCCACTGCCCACCTGCTCTCTAGAGGTGCCAGCTTTCTCTGCCTGATTCAGCAGTAGTAACTGTTTCCGACCCTGCCAGTTCTCACGCAGGTGTACCTGGAGATATTAAGGGTGCCCAGACCGCGTCCTCACCCACCAACATGTCCTGCAGCTGTACTACCTTTTCATCAAGCAGAATCCTTTATCCCCTGCAATGTTACTGACCCACTTCTATGTTGATGATATATTTTGTCATTTTGGAAAATGTAAACAAATCGCTATGCCTTCCTTCCTACCTTTTCTTGATGGGAAAGTGCAGGAAGAAAGCAAGAGAAAATGCATGCAACACTGAGCCTATTCAGTCTCCCATAAGGAATTCTCTTTAGCTCAATATCTAAATCTTCTTCTCCCAATTCTTGCTTGGAATCTTGAGTACCTGATCCTGAATTTCTATGGCGCTCCCTGAGTGCAGGACTGGCTGGTAGCCATGTGATATTGATTTGTTTTCACCATAGCAACAGCAAATTAAAACAACTAGCAGAGAGAAGGCAGGCTGTTAACCAGTAAAGCTCCACAATTGGTATATTTTGTAAGCACATTTTTCTCCTTTCCTCTTATTTTCTTTCTTACTCAATCCACTTTCACAAATTTAACCCAAAAGCTAAAGCAAAAATAGCACTAAATGCTTTGGGCACTACAAGGCGGATGTCTGAAATAGTCTGGCTGGCACAGCTTCTAGTATATTACATGAGATCGATGGCTGAGAAGATGCAAACAGCAGTGCTCTGATTTCCTTGGAAATTTTATTGTTGGTCTAAAGATAAATATCCCTAGAAAATTTACATGAGCATGAAGTAGAGTGAAAGGTTCTGTATACATGACTATTTATCTTAATATCCCCAGGCATTTGCCAACAGTTTCATTAATTCAGGTTTTATCCCTTTGTACTTTAAATAGCTCACTCTACAAAGAGACAAACAACTTTTTTTTTTTTTGGTACAACGTCAAGGCCTCTAAAAATGGTAGAATTATGAGGGAAGGTGTACGGTATTATTTAATTCTATTAAGAGATGGAAAAATTGAGGTGGGTGCTTGCTTAAGGCTACACAAGCAGTCTGAAAGAGGATGCGAACTAGAACCGGGAACTCCCGGGAACTCCGAGCTGTTCTAAGGAAAGTCTTCCTTAAAAGTCTTCCCCTGATGTTTACCACTAAGGTGGCCGTTTGGCGGAGGCTAACAGCCTGCAGTGGTGGGCTTCAGCCCATTTGAATCTGTGCTAGGACATGCTGCTCTCTCTACAAAAGCAGCTGTTCCCACCATCCCAACCAGCCATGAACTTGGTGACATAACCTGGGTCCTGAATAGTGGCTCTGGGGGAACTGGGAATGAGGTCACAGGGACTGTCCACCCAGGTGGCAGTACAGGGCTGCACCAAGGGGAAGTTGGGCCAGAAGCAGAGCTGTGCCCGGCTTCCCACCGCTTTTTGGGGGCACAGCCAAAACCCTGCAGAGAACCTGCTCTGACTCCCTGATGTGAGGCAGGTAGGAGAAGATGCCCTATTTCTGCTGGATAGTGGGTTAGGGTTTAGAAAGGACAGGGCAGAGTATGAAGACGTAACTCAAGACCTGCCAGGGGAGAGTTAGAGTGTTCCTTCCTGGCCAGCACATAAAGAAATATTCCCGTCCACGAGCCTGAATACAACACACAGCAGAAATAGTTGGGAGATGACGTCAGAAGTTCTGGGCTAGTGTCCTGCACTTCTCCTTGAGAGTAGAAACAGTGGGTCTAGAATAATCTACGTGGCATTGCTCTTATTTGCATGAGTACTTCTGCTCCTCAGAAAAAGAAGGCAGGATGGCTGGAGGAACTTCCTCTTATCTAAAGATTATAAGAATGTCTTCATTTTGAAAAATGTTATTATCTCCCAAATGCACTGATTAACCAATTAACAAACATCTTTCCACTTAACTCCTGTCTTTTAAAAAGACAATAATGTTTCTTGAGGAACACTCACCACAATGGTAGTTAGGCAAGTCAGATTTTTTTCTTCGCTTCAGTGCTTGCTAACTATTCTAAAAATGTTACACATTTATTGTAAACACATGCTTCCGAGGCCTAACGAAAAAGCAGTTTCCTCATGCCTGGCAGAAATTTAAGCCGGAAAAGGGCAGAAAGAATTCTTTAACAAATATATCATTTCCTTCTCTTGGGCCAAGTGTGTTAAAAATAAATCTTCTCCATCATTTCTCACTGCCGCTTCTCGGCAAGAAAGTTGATATGGTTCAGCATAGTGAAAACACAGCTTTAAAAGCTAGCCTGCCCTCATTAAATTATTCTGCTGGCTGTGTGTTCTCATTAAAAATGCATAAAGATCAGATAATTGCAGTAAGCATTATTAACCCAGCTTTACTTTTGAATATAATGGTTCCACTTTTCAGCTGGAAACAAAGGCTCAGACATGTCAGTAAAGGAAATGTAAACATTGAACTACAGTATCGAAAACTTGTCAGAAAGGTGCCTCTTGCTAGCCTGTTAAAAATGTGCTTTTGAAACTCAAAGCCGTGGCATTACAGGGCTAGATAGATCCCTCATTTCTAATAAATAGACATATTTTTGGCTAAACATTCAATCGACGATTATTCACCATTTAGGTTTTTTTTTCCCCCTTAATTACAAGTCTGTGTTCAAATAGCAGAATCAACGTAAACTTTATTTATTTGGGAGCTAGCTACGGCCGTATGAAAATTTTCCCTAACACGAAAATAAGAATGCTCCCGAGAATTCAAATGGTTTTTGTTGAGTAACAAATGGATCCGTTCTTTGAATAAAAACTCGTGTTATGCCTCACCCCAAAGAGACGGCCTAGATTCAAGCTTTGCCATTTCTCTTTTATCAAATCAAAATGTTACGTAAAACTCCAGGGTCCCCAGCAAGTATCACATTTGAATTAGTGGAATCCGGTTTCCCTGGCTTCCCTAAGCAGCACACATGGAATGCAGCATACTGCAGCAAACTCTTTAAACAGTCAAAAAAAAAAAAAAAACGAGGGAGGGTGATTCTCCTACCTTGTTCAGCTCTGCCTCTCCCTCCCTTTTACTGTAACCCCGGGAACATCTGGCAGAATCCAGCGGCCCAGGCTTCTCGGCTGCATCATGAGGAAGAAATTTCCATGTAAATAGTTCTCATCCCCTGTTTATTGTACTCTGAGAGCCGTCTGCCGTATCTGGAAAATTTTGCCTTCAGATGATGAAGCAAAGACAGTGTAAACTCTGTTGCTGTAAAGCTGCAGTCCTTCCTTCCGACAAATCCCTCCCAGCCGAGGGCAGCCAATCCCCAGCCAGTTCGTCAGCCCTACTCGTCTGAAACTGGCCCTCATAGGATGACTGACACAGCAACACGGCGCTTGCAGTGTGTGAAAACAGTGCATCCATACTGATGAAAGAGGAATTTCCCTCTCAGAAGAAAGCAATCATAGCACCAAGACAAAGTGGCACATAATTGGCAGAACAGGGAAAGGGGTAGCTCGAGAAAACACCCTTGCCAAGGGCAAGCCCAAAGCTGGCGGCTGCACTGTAAATACTTTTGAAAATACAAAACTCTGCAGATTCAGAAGCAATCAGGGTTGTATTTGAAACTGAAGTCGTTATCATTTGACAAAGCACACACACACACACACACACACACACACACACACACACACACACACACACACACACACATGTATACACTTAAAGGAAAAAACATTCAACGTCTGCCATGGAAATTAATACCTTACAAAACATTTACATATGATTTCCATTAGTGAGGAAGGATGTGTCAGCCCAAGTGCATTCAAAATCAAAACATGCTTTCACCCTGCACACACAGTTTTCCTGTATAATATCTGTTGTTGCAGTGGTCAATTACTACAGCCTGTATATATTTCAGCTAAGTTTTCAGACCACGGGGAAAGTCAATTAGGGAATTCTGAACAAAAAAAATACCAGTATCTATACGTTACTCTGTCTTCCTGGCAGGCACCCGTGCGAAGATTAGGCATGCCTTAATTTAATCCTAAGGCATTTAGGTGCCATTTGATAAATACTGTGCGTTGGCCCATTTTGTCATTCATGAAGCAGCGATTACAGGAAAATGTTTACTACTCAACACACATGGCATCTGATTCAAGGAGCACCATCAGGTGCCACTCCACGAAGGATGGAAGAGGGGCTGCAGTTCCCTGAGATGCAGGGAAAGAGGAATGAAAAGGTAAGTGCAGGTGATTCTTTTTCCCCCAATTAATAGTCTCCTATGTGCTTTGAAAAAAAAAAACATATGTCATTTGAGAAACACAAAAAGCATACACTTTCTTTTCATTTAAGCACAACATTTTGAAAAGAAAAAATTAAATGAATACAAAAAATAAACCGATTACATGACCAGTCCAGGGCAGGAACCAAGCCCCACTCATCTGAAGGGCTGAATCGAAGCACCATTGTTGAGAAGCAACGAGTCAGTGCATCTATAATGAAGCAACAGTTGGGGTGGAATGAAATGATTTCTTTTGAGTTTGTCAACTGCATTTTGAAAAAACGATGTTTCGTGTGATTTGTGGGCTATTTCTTCAATAGAATACCATGCTTAATCACCCTCAAATTTTGTATTTATAATGATAATTACAACATTTTCCATCCCAATGTTGACCTATCACATGCTATAACTTTGAGGCTTTTGTCTACTATCCTTTTTCTAGAAACTTACATGACCTCTGTAGTCACACAGGTAGAAAATGATGTTTAAATATGTCAATATACCTAATATTATACTGCATGTCACTGGACAGCCACAGGTTTATGACTCCCCTCTTCCTGATCTCCCTATGATTCTGACTTTGAAACTGCCATTCCCTTAATTTCATTACTGAAATTTAAGTCATCTTTGACTCATTCTCCTATTTTCATTCAATGAAACTAGCTCCTGATTTTTCCTCCTAGTTAGTCCAGAAATCTGGCCTATTACTTGGATAAAACAAATGCTAACAAGTCGGTTTCTGGCATTCAGGCCTACCAGGTTCAGCCCTCCTGTTGCCAGACAGGTTTTCCTGTCATGTACAGTCATGTTCCTTTCATACTCAAATTCTTCTCTCTATGAAATCCAAATTACAGACTTTTAAGGGCCTTCATAATCTGGCCCCTCTTTCTCTATTCAACTTTTTCTATGCTGTTTTCTGAAATGAACATCCTTAGACCTGACTCCCAAGAGCGTCCCTTAACAGAATCTTATCCAACCTCTAAAGCTCAGCCTGAATCCCCTGTGATCTCTTACGGCTTCCCTGTTCACATCATCTTCTCTGATGGTCTTTGCCTCTAAAAGCATTCTGTACTGTTCGTTTTACCAGACCATGAAACCCTTAACAATGACGTTCTCATCCCATCTCAGAAGGGAAGTTTTGTGTAGTATATTAATTAAGATAATATAGGTAAAAAAATAAAACAACTGTTCAGTGGCTGGCACCTGATAAATGCTCGCTGAATGACAGCTATTTCTACATTTTCAGTGCATTGAGTAAGATTCCACGTGTAACTTGCAGATTTCATGGTTCCTACCTCAAGAATTGATATCATATCCACCCAATTATATAAGTGAAAAACCTGGCAAAATTCTTGATCCTCCCTCTCCAACCACCACATGAGATCCATTATCAAAGCCTATCAAGCTTAGCACCTAAATGTTTAGAAACCTTTCACTTTGCTCCAGCTCCACCAGTGAAGTGGTCCAAGCTCTCAGTATTTTTCTGCCATGAGGACTGAAACATACCCTCAGCTGGTCTCCTTCAGTCCTCTTTCTGTATATCAGCCAAAAATAAGAATTCAAAAACAGTATTCTGATGATTCTACACTCCTTTGCTTAAAGTCTTTGCAATGGACTAAATTGTGTCCCAGAAACTCACATGCTGAAGCCCCAGTATTTGGAGATGAGGCCTTAGGGAGATGATTGAGTCATGAGGGTGGGGCCCTAATGGTGGGATTAGTGCCCTTATAAGACTTCAGGGAGAGAGAGATTTTCTCTTTCACAGTCAAGTGAGGACACAGCAAGAAGGCAGTCGTCCGCAAGGCTGGAGAAGAGATTTTTTTTTACCAGAGCCTGACTATGCTGGCACCCAGATTTCAGACCTCTAGCTTCCAGAACTGTGAGAAAATTATTTTCTGTTGTTTAAGTCACTCACTGTATATAGTATTTTGTTATGGCACCTTGAGCTACTCTAACGTTTAAATATCTTTGGGTTGCTCTTGGAAAACAGATGGATGTTCTGAACATAGCCTGTGCTATCTAGTCCCTGTCTACCTACCTCTCTAGCCACATCAGAGGCCACTTCTTCAGGGACCTCCTGCCCACCCCCCAACTTGCAAGATGAGTTTAGGCCCACCTGTTGTTTTCCTCACAGCCCTGTGCATGCCAGACAGTGCTTCTCAAATTTAATGTGCATGCACATTCCCCAGGGATCTTGTTAAAATTCTCTCTCAGTAGCTCTTGG
The DNA here is from genome assembly GCF_040802235.1 of Manis javanica. NCBI lineage: Eukaryota > Metazoa > Chordata > Mammalia > Pholidota > Manidae > Manis > Manis javanica. Next base: position 12,212,108 of record NC_133164.1, read on the forward strand.
GTAGATACTGAGATTCTGCTTTGCTAATAAGCTCCCAGATGGTGCTGATGCTCTGGTCCATGGACTACTCTTTGAGTAGCAAGATTTTATAGATGTTGTTCACTATATAGGGTTATGGGATACATTTATTTGGTTAATTTGTTATAGGGTATGGGATACATTTATTTGGTTAATTGCTGAAGATCTACCTTTGGTTAATTACTGAAGATCTACCTTCTCAACCAGCTTAGGGTGTCAGAAGTTGCTATTGTTTCCTCAGCACCTCATCTAGTATGTGCCAGGCACCTGAGAGGGGATGCTCAATGATAAGTGTGTGTTGAATTAATGAACTGTCAATATAACATACTATTGTAGATCCAAGCCGGACTTTTCTTTCTCTTTCTCTTTTCTTCTCCTCTTTCTCTTCCCTCTCCTTCTTCCCCACCCTCCTCTCCTTCTCCTTCCTTTCTTTCTGGGACTCAATATTGAAAGTCTCGACGCTCTGGAAAGAAAGCTAATGTGTATTAAGTCATGTTATATGACACAGGAAGGAGAACAGGTGAGGAACCATACATAGGACGACTGTTAAGATGATGAACTATGTCCAAGTAACAGAGGTGGCCAGAGGGGTTAGAAGGCAACACTTCTGATTTTCCCAAAGAAAGTTGTCAGTTATCTTTTGTAGGTTGAAGAATTCTGTAACTCCATCCCTTCCTCTTGACCTCTAGGCCCAATTCTTCACTTGAATGTACCAGAGAGAACTCATTTTCACCTTGTCCCAAACTGAAATCATTTTTATGCTATTGAAATACATTTTTCTTAAGTTCTCCACTTCAGTGAATGGAACCACCGTGCCTCTCTCTCACCACCGACATCCGAATGCACCCAAGGCCTACAAACTCCTCCTGAATCCGTGCACGACCCTCCATCTCCCCTGTATGTCCCTAACTCAGGTCCCTCACCTTGTCTGTCCTTACCTCCCTGCCTCCAGTCTTGCCCCTCTTCTTTCACTCTGCTCCCCATGCCTTGGCAAAACTGATCTTTTAAAAACACAAATCTTATAATGCTATTATCTGCATAAAATCACTCAATGACTTACCATCATCTTCAGGATAAAAGCCTTGCCTAATTCTGGGGTATTTTCTCTCACCTGGAACTCACTTTCCTCCTACTTCATACCCAGTATTACTAAAACAATTTTAATCCCGAGAATGTGTTATGCCCTTTCTAATTTGGAGCCTGGATTCCTTCTGTATGAAACACCTTTTATTCCTTTCATACCCATCTAACATCTTCCCATCCAGCCATACTCAATGTCCACATCACTTCTTCCAGGAAGCCTCCCTTGAACACTATGACTTCCCTGGCACCTTGACATTTTATTCCTCATAACAATTACCACAGTCCATTGTAAATATGTCTTCCTTCTTTATGTACTTCACTAGTCTCTGTGAGAGACATGAGCGTGTCTTTCTGGCTCATCAGTTCATCTCCAGTACCTCGAACATGCACTGACATAACAAGAGATGCTTGCTAAATAGTTGTTGAATGGCTAAATGGACAAACTCAAAAATAGCACTAATAATAAAGTGGCAAAGACAAATGCAAGAATCCAAGAAAAAACTGATAGCCAAGCTAGAGAGACGATGTAGTCTCTCCATTTAAAAAAAAAAAAACTTGGACTAGAGAAAGAAAGAGAAACAATATACAAGCTGAAAGGCATAATGCAGTTATGAGATCACTGTTGTTGGAAATGCAGAAGTTAGCAAGCTCACAGGCAGGAGGAAAATTAATCTCTGGTGACGTTTAAAATGGAGGCGATTTCCATAGAAACAAAGTCTTCCATCGAGTGGAAAAGGATAGGTGCCCTGGAACAGATGGAAATATTGACTTTCCAGAAGAGATGGCTAGAAAGGAGGGGATGGCTGTTTACAGCAAGAGAGAAATCAGATAGGAAGGCAAGTTACAGATAGGCTCATTCTCTGTCAGTATAATACTACTAGCCTGTACTTTCTCACTTAGTCGCGTAGTATACCCAGCACCGTAGAAACCGTACGGGAAGCTCCCAGTGGGCAGAGACCACTCAGGAAGTCTTTCTGGATCCTCCACAGTGCCTAGCACGAGGCAGTGACCAATAATTTTGGTTGATGGATTTTCACTTAGGATTCTTGAGGTACTTTTTCAAAAGACTGGCAGTTTCTGTTTTGTTTTGAATGTGTGGCTTGTTGAAAATGCAGCGGGGAATAGAAACTTATCATTATCAGAAGAAAATTACAGTGTTTTCAATTGAATTTATCACACGACAGGTGAGAGAGTTCCTAAATTTTCTCTGTAGGTCCCCCCAAAAATTAGGACTAATGTTTCTGGGTTAAGGAAGATATAGTGAAATAAACTGAATATAGCCGGTAAAGGACGTACTGTCTGATAAATCCTACCTATGGAACATGGTACATAAGAAATGCTCAGTATGTGTCAGCGACTCCTGCTATTGTCATCAGCAGTGTCATCAGCCAGCAGAGGTTCCAGAGTTCTAGAGAGTTCACTGGAGGGTGTTTACTCTCAAGTAAAAAAAGTGGCGATGGATTTAAATAGAGATTTCCAAATCTGTGATTTGTGGCAGTCTTGCTAGTCAGTTTTTTGTCTTTTGTTTTCCACTGTGCTAGTAGGCCAAAATAATACCTAATTGTTTTATTTATTAAGTAATGAGGTCCTAGCCACTTAGTAAGTATGCGTATTTTAACAACGGTCGGTAGTAGCTGTTTGAAATGTTAACACAAAAAGTTGAAAGGAAAAAATGGTATTTTTATGTCATTCTTAAATCACCCCAATTAGTTATTCATGGAGTGTGAGTGCCTATTGGACGCTGCATACAATTCTCAGAGCTGGAAATCAGATAGGAACCACGACTCATTTCCTGCTCCACATTGATTTTTGTGTGGTACTTGCTTTTCCTTAGCAACTGCTGAAAATTCAACTTTGCCAAGATAGATGACATCATCGATCAAGAAGGTAGAGTGAGTGACTCTAATAGTGAAACTGAATTACCTTGAATCAGTAGTTTGCACATTGCTGACAAATGTTGAGCATTGCTGCGTTTCCCCTGGAAATATAAAATATCCGTGGAACTTTGGTGAGTTTACTGCAGTGTCCCAGGGTGACTCGTGACCTGTAGCACTTTGGGAATCATGGCACTAGGGTAAGGGTCCCAACAGGTTGCCCCCCATCAACTGTCTCATCTTTTCTGGTGTGATAGTTGCATCTGGCCTCCTGTCCTGTGGCCCCAGGACATCTGAAGTTGCAGAGAGAGAAGGTCAGGTCAGCGACTGCTCTGTGTGTCCAACCCTGAAACTGAGGTCATTTGAAAACAAGCTTCTGAGATGTTGGTGAAGCCTGTGGTGCCCCTGGATTTCAGATGCTTGTGGGCCACAAAAGAAGAATGTGAACAGACATAGAGGATGCTGGCGCTCCCAGCTGTTCGTGTGCAGGGGAGCCTGCCCATGACCACTGCCTTGTGGGGCCTTTGCACTGGAAGTGAGTGCAAAGGGGAAGAAGAGTGAGTTTTTTTCCTCTTACCCCTTTCCATTAAAACCAACCGTATCTTTTGCAGCTCATCCCCACTGTTCCCCCAGGCTAACTGGGGTATCACCCTGCTTCCCTCAAATTTACTGTTGTGCTTTGTGTAATCTGACCCTTCACCGATAATACAGGATGAGTGTCCTTGAACCCTTTCTCCATTTCCTCATAAGAAAGTGGTGTTTCTGAAAGAGAAAGGAGCTCCTTTCCGGAGGTGGCTGCCATGCTCTCCCGTGGGATTACTTGAATGATTTTTTTCCACCTTTATGACCTCCTGCCCATCTTCTGAACGAGGGGTCCAGTTGGACTGGGGTCCAGTGGCAGTTGGGTGGAAGGAGATCCAGCTCGGTCTACCCGTCCCTCCTTTCCCCAGCATCTCCCGCCTTCTGGCATAACATACCATCCCTGCACGTCTACTGCTTGTTGTCCGTTGCCTCCCCTAGAAGGTAAGCACCCGATAGGCCGGGGAGGGGGGGGGTGCCTATTACAGTGCCTGACACATGGGACTCGTGATGAATATTAAATAGATGAATAAAATGGTGGGAGGAGCTGAAACCTGGTACGGGATGAGCAGGAGACTCTGTGAGAGACGCATGGCCAAGCCCCAAGCTGGAGGGCTCATCCTAAAGGGCTTCCAAGAGTCAGAGGCACATGTGTGAAAGCCAGAGAAGAGCCGAAGTCGCCCACTGGGAGCCCAACTTTGGTGCCACCCACCGGGTTGGCCACAGCAAAGCTGCGGTTTTATGCTTCACTGATGTTCGCGGAGCAGCCCAGACCCCTAGAAAGGGTCTTTAATGGAATGGGAATAACCTCTTTTTCAAAAGGTTCAGAAGAGTGTAGGTGTGAGAAACGAGAAGTCACTGGTGAGCTCAGGGGGGGATCCGCAGCGGCGGGAGAATGGGGCCCACTGACAGCTGAAGACGCGGCTGCCCGGGGGAAGGCGTGGGCTACATGTGGGAGATGAAGCACCAAGCGGGAGGATGGCAGCTTCGGTTACGCGCTGGCGCTTAGAAGGAAGTGCAGCTGGTTTGACGCGCTGCAGTATGGTGCTCCTCGACACGCCTCTCCACAGTGTTCCCTCCCGTCTGCATCTCTCGTTTCTCCCAGGACTGCCATCATACCGACCATCTATTTCTTTTCACTCATTTGGTTAGGATTTGTCAATGTTTTCTATATACTGGTTCCAACAGAGACATGGAAAATATAAGGATGAATGAGAACCAGACCTGCCCCCGAGACACCGAAGGATACACAAAAGTGAGGTCTGTGGATGCCAGTCTCAACATTTCATTCCCAAAGAAAAGGATCCAAAGCCAATAAGTCAGGGACGTGTTGGACTAACCGATTAAACACATGCTTTTACCAAAAGACTTCTCAGAACTTTTATTCTGGGAAAAAAGTCTCCGAGAAGAGGTATATTTTGCCACAGCTGAGAATTTATTTCACTAGAAACCCTTTTATTTCAAAACATCAAACCAGTATTGTGTTCCGGGGGATGCAATTTGGGGAACATTGGCCCAGATAAAGACTTCTTTCCTTTCTTGTTCTTCAGTCCATATCCACATCTGCTTATCTCTCATTCCACTCAGCATCTTTTATCTGATGCCATATCTTCCTACTTGATCAGGGTCCTCAACTTTACCCACAACTTGTGAGGCATCTACCATGATTCAGTGCTACTTTCTGTTCATTTCTTGGAAGCAGTTACCTGGAAGTCCCTGTAGCCCCAAGGGTAGCATGACTGGACCAGACCTGCACACCCTCCTCCCTCAGTCAGATCTCAGAGACCATTTGCCTCGGTTTTTCTGGCCAGTGGAAGACCTTTGGTGGCTGAATAGTGACCTATGGGCATAACTACCCTTTCAAATCTTAACCCCACCGAACTTCCATGTTCCAACGAAAATACCAATTTCTAGAAAATGTGTTATTCATTCCTTTCCTCCACCAAATTCCACTCACGACAAATGCTCCTTGGGAATCCCCACAGTCTTGGGGGTTGGGAGCCTAGAGACAATTTATTTATTAAATGTTTACTCAGCAATTACTATGGGTTGAGTACAACACTATGCAATGCATGCTATTATTATCCCAATCTTCCAGATGAGAAAAGTTACTTGAGTTGAGTGACCTTTGCAGGGCCACACAGCTAGCCAGAGCTGGAGCCCATCTGGCCCAGGCAGGCTGGCTTCAGAGTCCCTTTTCTGTACCACTAAACCATGCTGCCTCTGAATATAACAGGAGACATCATGTAGTAACTTAGTAGGTGTCACAGGTTAAGGAAAAGAAAGAAAAAGGAAAAGTAGGACACAGAGAAGGGGATCAAACAATCTGAGATGGAGTTAGGAGGGGTACCTGCAGATTAAATCAGAGAGGCTGGACAGACGTCCTTGAGAACGTGCCCCGAGCAGAGATTTGTAGAGGTGAGAAGTGTGCCACGGGCTGTCTGGAGAGATGTGTTCCAGGCAGGGGCTGCAAGCTCCAGGGAGAATTCCAGAAGACATCCACGTGGGAAGGACTTCTGCGTTCCACTGCTCCAGTTTGTTACTAAGTCCTACCCCTTGTTTCTTAATAGTATTTCTCAGCTATGCCCTGTTCTCTCTATACTGATGACACAATCTATTATTCAGTTAGGATCAGTCAACAGCCATGAAATGGCAGCTTCTGTCCTTCTGTCTATCCACAATCATAAGGCAACAGACTTTTCTCTCCACTCCTAGATGTTTCCCTAAGTACCTCTTCACTGTATTCAAAATACTGTTACCTTTTCTCAGTTTCATCAAATTATCTCACTGTGATATCCATTTAGATCTCAGTATAAATTCCTAATAAAAATTTCAAACTTCTATAAAATGTTCCCACTTTTCTTTCAAGAACACGTGTTATGTTTTATAATAAAAATTTAATCTTTATTTTAAAAATAATCTGTGCAAAGGGAAAGCATCTGGCTTTGTTTCATCTGCTGCAGAAAAGGATCATGTCATAGATATATTCTTTACCAGAAATGGGCAATTATTTCGCCTTCCATCTGGATTAGAGAGAAAAAACAGTTTCACCTTAGCAACAGCGTTCTGAGGCTGATGTCATCACCTTCCATCCTTTCGGTCTCATGTCACTATGTTCTTTCTCTAAAATCTCAGACCTTTAAAATATCAAAGCTTTACAGATCTGTGCATTTAACAGGCTTAATGAAAAAGGAAGCAATAACCCCATTTAAATATTCACTGAGTCATTATGATCTTGAACTCTGTTAGCAGGTCCCTCTTCCACTGCAAAACAAAATGAGAATTGTTCCTTTTCTACTCATTCCAGTTTTTCTACAGCTTTGCCTGCGCCCTTGTATCTCCCGAGCTGATGCCCACGAGCTCCCTCTCTGTGCCCCCAACCTGGCAGAGGGCCAAATCTCCCCAAAAAGCCAGATCACTTACAAGGTAATTATTTTATTTTGCAAAGCAGTCCAATTCTGAGGCGATTATGGTGAGATTACAATCATGGATCCTAGGTCTGGAAGAAATCTTACTACTCATCTAGATTCTAGTCCCTTATGTGAAGGCCAGGGAACAGAGCACAATCCTTGGCTTTTATTAAAGACAGAAAAGATTGGAACCCTCTGGAAGTTTGTGGTTCCTCAAAATTTCCCTGGGGATTCTCACACGATGTCACCTCGTAGTCAGATGTTACATTCCCCCAGCCCTACATCCCTTCTCCCCTGCCTCCCGGGGTCTCCCCACTACAGCCAAAGTCCATAGGCCCAGTGGCTGAATCATAGCAGCCAGGAATCCCTCCTGCACCAGAAACCAGACTGAGATGCCTCCACTTCGAAGTTTAAATATTGGCTTTGGTCTCAAAATAAATAACATTCAAAAAGTAACAGTTGTATAGAATCATTTCAGTCATGTTTATTTATAGTAATAAACATTTGTATATATGGACAGGAAAAATTCGCTGTCAATGACTAGCAAACTAGCCACATGCATACGACACTGGCAAACAGCCTCTCAGCTTGCAAAACCGCAGGCTCTGCCGCAAAGACAAAGCCTGCCTTCATGCGCTTTCATCACACAGGAGCTGTCGGGTTCCAAAAGTAATTTTAAAAGTTCTCATTTTGCTGGATCCCTGACTAAGAAGCACAGATGATATCTTTAATCTATTTTAATCTTAAAGTTATTTTTAACATAATTAAGCATTTATAACTGCTTTATATATACTTTGAGTTACATAACATCACTGAGCTAATAATTTGGACCACACTTAAAAAAAAATCCCTATTCTCAAGATTTCACCTTTAAATGTAAGGAGGAAATTGCCTTTTGGTTAGAAATGCCTTTTAAAGCAGTTTTTAATATTGAAAATAGCAAACCCAAAGAGTCCCAAACTTTTAGAAAAATGTAAGTTTTACCAAATGGGCAATTAGAACACATTTTTTTCATACTGCGTCAGCTAATAAGCACTTATTGCCCTAATTAGACTGACTGACACCCAAATATGGATTATATCCTTGTTCTCAGAGGAGACAAAAGGATTGCTTAATTTATCTTTACGGCTTCCATACTGGCAAGATTATTATTAAGCATTCATTGCACACTCTCTTTTGAAAAGCACTTTACAATAATTTATCACTTCATACTCATTCTCAGCCTGGGATGTCACGTTCTTTACTTTCACTGTACAAGTAGAGAGACTGAGGGACAGGAAGTTGATGACTTTATCCTGACTCTCTCGAGGCCTCGTGCTGAGGGGGGTGTACCCAGGTTCTGGGTAACATTTAGGCCCCTTGCTGGCACAAATACTCAGACACAGTCTAATCCTGAAACCTGAACAGAGATTCATACTCAGTTGGCATGTTTTGACATAGAGTTTAGCCAAGTGAAATTTTCATCAGTTCTCCTGTCCCTGTAGGAAAGACCATCAGGGAAGAGATTGTCTTGGAAACATGGACATATGGAGAACTTCCTGAAATGTTCTTAAAGAAATACAGAAGCTTCACTTAAAAATTCATCATTACAGAAATCATAACTTTATGCTATTTTGAATCCATTTCTTGTGTATTTTTAGCTGCTTGGGTGGCCTATTGGATTTTTTGCCCCTGTCTTTACGAACTCTGCTTGGTTGGCAAACTAGCTACAGCCTAACAGACCAAAATAATACTCTGTAAGAACACATTTTTAGTTAGTCTGCTTAATTGCCGAGGTTAATGTCCAGAGCCACTGCGTATAACCAGGGAAGTTATGTGTGGCAAATCTCCACGGCACTATTCAGGTTGTAGTCAATATACTAGAGTCGCTATTCTAGAAATATGTACACTACTGGATCTGTGCAGTACAAACCTTCTTAACCATACATGTCTTCCCAGTTAACATCTTCAGATTAAGACTGGGGTTGGGAGACATTAATAGGGCTTGTCACAGACTTACCACTTATAGATAATATTTGTGTTTCTCTAATTCTTTTCTAGTCTTCTGTATATCTTGTCATTACTTTCTCAAATCCTTCTCAAGCCCCTGACCCCTATACAGCTATAACTGAGACCTCTCTAGACTGCTCCCAATAGCTTAAGGACTAATAACTTCAGTTTCGATGTCCCAGGAGACTGATAAGATAAACCTGTGAATCAGCTTTTACTTCCAGAGTTCTAGGAACAATCTAGTTCTGTTGTACAATCTGGGCCAGGCTGAAGCTTCCTCAAAAGGCTTGAGTTCCAGCTCTACAAAAGAGATATGGGGCTAGTTTCACTGTCCCACTCTCAAAATCACCAAAACAATCCAAAGCATTGAGTCTTACATTTATCAATTGGTGCCACTGGAGTCCAAAAATGTTCCCCAATTTTTTTTCCTGCTAAATCCTACTCCTACAAGATGATCTGGGAAAATAAAAAAGGATACACTTTTATATTTGTTTGAGAAAGATTATTATATTGTCCACTTAGAGATTCACATAGTACATTAGTATGTTAAAGGCTCTGAGAAGTCCTGCAAAAAACAATAAATCAATCTGTCTAATTTCATTTATCCCCAAACTTATTTATTTTTGGTAATTCCTATTAATATGCCTTTTGGGAAATGCAATTCTCAGAAAAACAGGTCCTACAAATAATGCTTCTCTACAGGATTTAAAACTCTCCTCTGATCTCACCCTTGTTGATTAGCTAGGTGTTAGCATCCATAATAATGTGTGCAGTACAACCCTGACCATTTACGGGTTTTCCTAAGCATGTCCCTGGTTTTCAGTATGTAATGACTTGAGCTCTGCAACAACCTGCATGAAGGAAAGAGGAGGAGGAGGAACCCAAAAGCTAGGGAGACAAAGGTGAGTAGAGCGAAGGGAGCCACAGACAGGTGACAAAGGGAACTGGAGGAAGGTAAGCCTGTTACCTGGCTTGTTTTATTAACTCCATCTTACGTATGAGGGAACTGAGGCTCAGATAAATCAAATACATTGCTCTAGTTTTGTGCATAGCCTTAACCTGAACCTGTATTGCTGACTCCAAACCCCACGCTCTCTCACTTCCTGAAATTTTAGATAATATTATACTACTATTAATATTGCTACTATCAAAAAGGCATCATGGTGTAGTGGTTGAGTGAAGGCTCCAACCAGTTCTCAAGGTCAAGTCCCATCTATCTCACTGATTGGCATGTGGCTTGGCCAGGGGTCCCCTGTGTCTGGGATATCTCATTTCTGCAATGGGGGTAGTAAACCTCGTGGGACTGTTGAGAAGATTCAAGGCGTTGGTGTTAGAAAATGCTTTGAATATATCTTGTCAATATTCAAATAAATCCCAAAGAGATGTTGCCACTTGTTTTAATTATGACTATTCAGAGCTTAAGTCTCACATTTTCCAAGCTTTGTAGCCAAGACCTAGTTATCAGCTGTCAGGAACTACTGGAATCAAATGTAAAATATTAGCCCCCTTTCCTTCCTCTCCCATAAAGCTGAGGAAGACTAAGAGATCTGAATATGTGAAAAGACACATACTTTTCAGGTAGACTCTCTGCTTCCCCCAGTCACCATGTGGTGAGTGAACAGTGCAAAAAACTGAGCATGGAAGTGGAAAATAGAAAACATCCAAGTGGCCTTGTGCTCCAAGGCTCAGAATTGTCTGAATCACAATTCAGACACAGTGGTGCGTTTTGCTGGATCAAATGCTTTCCTGCTGACTCATTATGTGGATACAGCTGATAGAGACAGGGGATGTTTACGGAGAGGTAGAGCCCTGCTTTAACTACTCATTGACTTTTATATTGATTGATCTAATAGCTTTCATCTATAATCTCAAAAATAACTGAGTGTTTTTTTTCCTTAACAGTGGAATTGCTATTAACACTTTCCTGATGAGATAGATGGAGCACTTTACATGGGTTAGAAACCAAGGAAGGTAAACGTGAACTGCTTCCCAATATTTCCAATATTCCTGTCCCTGTTGTCTTTTATTGCAACAAGTTTGATTAAGTTTAGAATTAAAATTTAACATTGGTAATGCATTTGATACATCAATAGATTTGATGACATGTTACTGCAACAGAGAGATGGGTTTCGTATTCTATTTGGGTCAGCTATGTAAATCAACCACATTAATGAGCTTTCCTCAATCATCTTAGTAAAAGCTCTACTGTCTTAACTGTTTACTTAAATCCATATCCAACAAAAAACAGCTGTCAACCTTCTGACACATCTTATTCTGACTGAGAGTTTTCTTCTTGCAGGAGAAGAATTGATGTTAGTTGTAATGCAACAGAAAAATGTCATATTTAGATCTTTTAAAAGGATACACTGTTATAAAATGCAGGACTCAGAGATCCCAACTTACTGTTAAGAAGGAATATTGATGAAGGGAAGATTCCAAGGAGAACACTGTGTTTCTGTCATTTAACTTTATTTGCAGAACATTTCTTTGCAGAAACCACCAAAGTACCTTCTAGACAACTGCACTGACTTGGGAACTCAACAGCTAGGTTTGGGCAGACAGGTTGAGGGGGGTTGAACTACAACCCCCACCCTTCCTATTCCTTCAGAAGGAATGGTTTCCTACATAAATTGGCACATCTTTCAACTGGTACATCATTTTTTAAAGTTTTTCGACATTCTTAAGAAAGTATAGTTTTTTTATTCCTTCAACAGTAAATTAAAACAGTTTATGCAAATAAATGCTTCCACAATAAATGGACTTTATGTGTTTGAGGAAAGGGGGCTAATAAGAGTTCTTCACTGGTAATAAATTTTCAACAGTTTTCTTTAACAAAAGTGTCCTCAGAATATATTTTACAGAATATTAAAGATGGAATTTTTAAATTTCAGATAAGCCTTTTCCTAAGACATTTACTAACTGACCCAGGCACTAAATCCAAGCACAGACCTTCAAACACTCTAAGGACAAGTTCTGGGAACCTGTAACAAACAGCAGCTCCCACCCCACCCATGTGTCTTTCATGGAAAAGTAGGGCTTCCTGAACGGAGAAGGTGATCTTATGTTGTGGGCTCTGGGGACATGTCACATGGCAGTTCTCCCAGAAAGGTGACATCCAGAACTGCTGCAAATGTCCAAGAGAAAGTCAGATCCTCAGACAGAGAGCTGAAACTCACGAGACAGGCCCAGGCAGGCAGGAGAGGGAACCGGCCTTTGCCATTAAAAATGAATGAGCAATGCCTCGCAGTGACAAGTTTTACATATCTTCTAGTACTTATTTCCCTTGATCAATCATTCATTAAATAAATACCTGTTTCTTCAATTAAACAGGTATTTATTTAGTACTGACTCTGTGTCAGGCAGTATTCTAGGCACCGGGGATCAATTAAAGAAGAGAACAGATGCGAATACATGTCTTCATGGGGTGGGAATAACTTCATAAGAAACTAACTAAGTAAGTAAACTGCCTAGTGTATTAAAGATGATCAATGTCATGCAGAATAGTAAAGCAGACAGAAGGGTGACAGTGCAGGCTCAGGCAGTGGGTCACGGCTGCCAGGGAGCCCACACCGAGAAGGTTGTAGTTGATCAGACAAGGGAAGCGAGCCACAGAGATACCTGAGAAGTCAGGGCTTGCGGTGGAGGGAAAATGAGTGCAAACACCTTGAAGCAGGGGTGTGCTGAGCTGGAGCACACTGGGTTGGCACAGGCAGCATAGAACAGGTTAGATGAGCTACAGTGTGGGGGTGCGGCTAATGGCCCAGGGTGATCCAGACAGAGTGAAGCCTCAAATGATATTCTAAAGACTTCGGCCTCTGTCTATAGGGTTATTAATCTTTTGCATTTATCAATGTGTATGTGAATTACCAATACCAGGTTTTTGTATCCACGTCCATACATTTACCAGTGTTTAAAAAGGGCACTGGCAAAATACCGAGGACCCGCAAGAAGTCTTCTGCAAAGCACTGGATCTTGACCTTTTCATTGGAAGTGGTCTAGATTATGAATACAGAGCTGGTTCCTTCATTCTGCTTAAAGGCATCCTTTCCTGTCGCTTTCCCATCTCCGGCACAGCCCTTGCACACAAATCGTTCTAGTCTACCCATCCCTGTAATCACGTCACTTCCTCATAAAGAAAGAGAAGCACAGAGGAAGAGTAACCAAAGGTAGTGGACACTGACCGGTGCCTTTGGTAATGAGCAAAGTCTGCTGACTGTGACTGACCACCCACAGCCAGCCCCAGCCCAAAGCCTCCTGTGGTGCGGACTGTAGGACAGCAGATGGCCCTGGTTTTGGTAAAGGTTCATATTTATCATCAAGAGCATTTCTTTTCTTTTAGTTTCTGCACTCTTCCGTCTAACTTTTGGACTGTGTTGCCACATGTCATCTGAATACTTCTGTGAGTACTCTCTCTCAAAACCCAGGTATTCACATCTTTGACTTATTTGCCATTTATTTTTAACCATTGCAGTAAGTGTGGAGGGGAACAGAGAGCCATGGAGATAAGGCATCTCTTCAAATAATGACAATAACTGCAATAATATATTAGGTAAAATTTGAGTGGTTGCAAATATGCTAGGGCTGTTTTAAGGATTTTACAATTATCTTACTTAATTTTTCAACTTCATGAAGAAGCTACTTTATATGCAATCTATGGATGGAGAGCTAGTTAAGTGGCAGATCTGGGATGGAAATCTCCCTCATTTTGACTCCAGAGCCTAGGCTCATCATCTCAGTGCTTCTGCAGCAGCTTTTTTTTTTTAAAGTTAACCTTTTTGTTACAAAAACTATTCAAACACTAACAGAAGAAGAGGGAATAGTATAATAGGCTCCTATGTGTGCATCACCCAGTTTCAGTAATCACTATATAAAGTAGTCTTGTTTCATCTACTTTCCCCCCCAACATGATTTTATTTTGAAGCAAATCTAAGACATCAGGTCATTTCATCTATAAACATCTCAGTATGTATGTCTAAAAGGGAACTCTTAAAAAATATAACTACAATAACATTATCACATCTTAAACTATTACCAGTACTTCATTAAAAACTTCCAATATCCAGTCTAAAGCTGCGGCTTCACTACAGGGCTGTAATCTTATAGGTATAGTAGAAACTGGTACAGATGAAGAAATAAGTCCACCATGCTAATTACATAATTTGTATTCCAGCATTAATACTTAAATAGTGTTTGATGAAATGAGACTGTGTTACATGCAAGTTGCCTAGGCCATATATTTCTCCCAGTGACATAGTAGAAAGCAATAAGACTTGGAAAGTCTAGGTTCAAGCTTTGGCTCCAAAGCTTATGTCCATTATTTGTACTCTTAGGGCCTCAGTTTCTTATATGTGAAATAAGGGCTTTGAACTACCACTGATTTATAATTCAGAATTCTCAAATTCTAGAACTTTCTGAAAGTTATACTTTAAATATATGTACATATGGATAAAACCCCAAATAATGTTATTTCATACATGAGATTTCCTTGTGGACAAATCTTTTTAAAACTTGAAAAAGTGGAATCATTGGTGTTGAAAAAGAATAACAAGTAAATGATTTCAAATAGTATCTTCCTCTCTGACACTCAATATGTTTATCTTTCCACCTACCCATCCACTCATCCACCAATCCGTGTATCCCTCCATCTGTGTGCCTACCTATATATCTGGTGAGACGTATGTCCGAAAGTGGTTTTTTAATAATACATGAAAAGAAAATATTATTTTTCACAGAACCCCAAACATAGTCAAGCGTGTGAATTATAACATTATAATTGCTTTGTTATACAATATGGGAGAAAAAGAAATAATTGCAGACTCAGATGAGAATCTGACAGGAGGGCTTATGTGTTTCTGAAGATAAGATTGTCTTTGAAGCTCCACTTTCTTCTTAAGGGCAGATAACTCTGACCTCCAACCTCCTTTTACCAAGAAGAAAGTGACGGATCATTAAAAGCTCATCACTCAAGGGCTTCAAGGAAGAAGTGGCTTTCAAAGAACTTTCTTTTTTTCTTTTTCTAGTCTATTAGCTTAATGAGCAAGGGACAGGAAAAAAATCTTAGAGGGAGAAGAGAGAATGAACCCCAAAGTAAGGAACAAGGACAGGATGGGTGATGAATAATGAACTTTGACAAACAAAGGTAGGGTTGAAAGGAACTAAGTAAGGGCAGAGTCCTGTAGGACCCTGGCCGCAGAGTCAGGCAGCGGGTCCTGTAAGGAAGCATGCAGCCTGCCTCCCGACTAGCATCGGGACTTGTCTCCGGGAACAGAGGGCAGCGAACGTGCTCTCTTAGCACAGCAACTCAGCGAGTCTACTGCTCAGTCTTAAATGCTCCACAGTTGCTTCATTCATCTTTAGTGCTGACTGTGGGTGCCAGAATATTAAATAAGATACTCAAGTAGAAGTAGTGTTTGAGAGATTAAGTGATTGCAAATTTTAAAGGTATGTGGCCAAAATTTATTTAAAACCATTTACACCTAAAATTATGAAAAATGTAAACCAAAAGGACTTTTTTGTTGCCTAATGTCTATTATTATCCTCTCTAGAGGGAGAACTGGTAAAATGCAAATATCATATGAGTTAGAAGTTCTTACAACTGTGGTAAGTGGATTTAGCTAAGCTGGAACTACGTTTCCCCAGATTTTTTTCCTCCTATGGTTCTGGGTTAGGACTGGTCACGAGAAACATCTGTGTGAGCTACGGACATGCAATCACAGCCGTATTCCCTCCAGAGCTGAGGGTCAGCGCAAGGCGGCAGGTGTCGCGCAGACTGCGCATGTCCCGGCTGCTCCTCCAGCTGGCTGTTTCCGTGGCTGCGCACCCCAGCTCACCACACCTCCAGCTCTCCTAAGACCTGCAGCTCTGCCAAGGCGCACGTGCACCTCTGCCGAGGCACCAGCTGCCCCCTGCCACGGCATCAGGGTTGGGGGTGGTGGGAGACAGGTCAGCCTCCTGTGTGTCTCACGGTTCCAGTTGCCATTGTGGGGCTCCAGTTCACCACTGCGGGCTCCCCTTTATCCTTGCCCTCGGCCACATCCATCTTGCTCCCTGACTGCCAGCCTAGCTGAGCCAAAAGCTCCGCTCTTCAGGCTCATTTTCGTTGCAGAACCACCAGCTCTTGCATGCGGGTCTCCGCCTGTCACAAAGCCCTTATGTTTCATCGTACCTTGTGATTCTGCTTTGCAGTCAAATCTTGACCGATACAAAAACCCTATGAAGTAGGGAGACTCTACAGAAACTAAAATTCATTCAGTGTTGAAGGAAAAAACATCCTCCAAAATTCATATAAAGTTCCTCAAATTGGCCAATGATTTGATATTGAATATAAAGTTCCATCTGATCTTTCTCTTTTCACCAAGATATTTATTAATCAATATTCTGTTCATTAAGACTAAAAGAGCAAAACTTAAATAATTCTAAAGTTAAATAATTCTAGTAATTATTGTTGAATGATAATTAGTTAATCCAATAAAAATAAACTGTAAAAATATTTTAGATTATATTAATCTGATCAAATAAATAATCCTAATTCAAAAATAATTCACAATTTAATTGAATGATGAATTATTTCATTAAATAAAATTATTTAAATTTGTAACTAATCTTTTGACCATTCCAGGGCTTTTAGGAAGACAGATTTGTCACTTAATTAAATCCAAAATCATAGATTTTTTAAGCTTCCTTGTATTAAAGTATTTTTACTGTAACAGCTGTAAATAAAGTCTCAAAATTAAAGAAACAAAATCAAGAAGAAATGTCCAGAAACCACCCACTAGGAGTTAGTAACTTCATGCACTTGCATTGTTTCAGCCATCTCCACTTCTGCATGACTACCCCCGTGATGCCATCGTGAACTCCAAATCCACGTTCAAATGTCTGCTAGATTTTTTCCACTAAATATTCCATTAGTATATCAACCCCCAACTCAGCTTTTCAACATCTCCTCACCTCCAACCTCTTTTTCCTGACTTTGTAATTTCTGTTAACAGCAGAAGTTGATACCTGCCGTTATTTGTGGCCTCTGAGCCTCTTCTACGTACACTCTCTCCCTGGCCCTCCTTGCAGCTCCGTTGAAGGTGTTGGCAGATGCTACCACCATCAGTTATAGCCAGGCAAGACCTCCTCTCAGAGGAGGAGCCTCATGGGACAGACTTGGCTCCATTTCGAATTCACTTCCTGGCAAAGGTGCCACCTGGATGCTTTTTGCTTTCCAGGACAGCAAAGGTAGAGATTCTGGCCTCCGCTGCCTGGTTCTGAGGTGTGAATCATGGTGTCCGTTCCCCACGGCAACAGTAAACCTTCGCCTTATGTTTTGTGCATTCTTCCTGTTAAATAGGCTCCAAGCCTGGTTCTTTGGACTTTTCTGAACATTTTATGAGCGAGGTAGACAGGATCAAACACTGAATCCAATTAAGGCAGAGTCTCTTACTTGCAATTAAGAATGCTGGCTGATGCTGGCACATAAGAGCAAAACATCAGAATCCTCTTTAGTTCTCAGCAATTGTAAGATATGATTCCTTTTGCTTCTATCTGCAAAATGTCTTTAGAATTTGTCCACTTCTTTTTTTCCCAATTTCACTACCCTAGTGAGGCTCAGCAAATAGCTAACACTAATATATGGTGCTTTCCACATACCAGGACAATCTAAATTTTTATGTGTATTGATTCTTTTCCTCTTTATATCAACTCTGTGATGTAGGCACCTGCCTTTAGGAAGCAGATGAGGTGACTGAGATAGTAGGGCAATCAAGCAACTTGCTACAATGTTGCAAAGCTAGGTCTAGAAGCCAGGTTTGCCTCATTGCAGATTCCATGCTACAGTACTACTTGCACACAGACACCTCAGTCCTTCCTCCACACTGACTAAAATCAACTTATTCTGATCATACCCTTCCAGCCACGCTTGTATGTGATGCCTTCAGTGCCTCCTAGGTTCACACTCGTGCCTGCCGTCCAAGGTTTCCAATGGTCTGGTCAAAACCATCTGCTCTTCATCTTCAACTGTTGTTCCCTGTGCACGTTTGCCGCCACCCCTCCGGCCCCAGCCCCATGTTCAGAAAGATCGGCCCCGTCACACATGCTTTCCCTACTCTTGTGATCGCTCTCCCTGGCCTCTACACCTAGGACCCCTCCCCTCCGGTTTCTGCTTGTCTGGGCAGACCAACCATGCATCGAGGTAGGAGTGCACCATGCTGGGCTCCAGGTAAATGTGATACATGTTGACCCCTTCAGTCTCACATCAGCTCTAGGAAACAGGCCTTATTACTCATGTTTCCAGCTAAGAAAATAGAGGGTCAGAAAGGTGAAGTGACTTGCAAAAGTCACCTAACTAATAAGCGGCAAGGTCAGGATGTGGAAGTGGGTATGTGACAGAAAGCCCAAGCTTTCGGCCACTGTGCGGTCAGGCTTCCATTCTATGTGAAGGTGGATCAGTGGCTCCTTGGGCATGAACAGCCCTTGGCCTTTGTGGCCAGGAGTAATCACTCCTCTCCACGTGCACGGGACTTGTCTCACGAATCTTGTATGACAAGTAGACATACAACAACAACATTCAATGATGGTCATTAACATATTTATTCATGTATTCAACAACAATGTCCTAAGTACCTTTTTAAGACACTGGTCTTCATGCCCAGGGATACAGCAGGCAGCAACACAGGCAGACCCCTTGCTCTCATGAAGCTCATATTCTAGTGGGGGGCCATCAAATCAGAGGGTGCAGATATAATATGTAAGGTGGTGAGAATTACTATAGAGAAAAATAAGGCCAACGGGAATTGTTAAGTGAAGAAGATTGCTCTTTTCAATTGGGCAGGAAGGGAAGGCTTTCTAACCAGCTGATACTTGAGTAGAGATGTGGATGAAATAAGGGAGCCAGCTACTGGACTGGATCTCTGCAGGATGTGTGTTGCAGGAAGACAGAACAGCATGAGCAAAGGCATGAAGCCGAAGGAGGCTTGGCCCATTCTAGGAACAGCAAGGAGACCAGCATGCCCTGTACACTGGTCTCCTTATATGGGAACAGCAAGGGGGAAAGTGGAAGTAGAGGAAAAAGTGGAAGATAGGCTGGAGACGTAGCAAGGGCAGATCATGTTGAACTTATCCAAGCAATCTGTAAGGTCTTTTGCTTTTACTCTGAGTCATTTGGGGCCCCACTGGAGTGTCTTAAGCCAAGGACTGACCTGATCTGACTCATGCATTGAGGAAAGACCGAGGGGTGGTGGGGGGCAAGGGTGGGAGCAGTGAGGCCAGTTCAGAAGCTATTGACTATTGCAGTGAGATTGCGGCTTGCATCAGGGTTAGAGGGTCTGTGCATGTTTTGGAGATAAAACCAATGGGTCTCCAAGGATTTGGGCCTGAGTTCTTAGATGGGTGGAGTTGCCATTTACTAAGAAAGGGAAGACTGTGGGAGAAGCACATCAGTGGAGGGAAGTTCAGGGTTTGCTCAGAGATATGCTCAGTCTGAGATACCCGTGAGAACTCAAGAGAAGGCAGCCTACTGTGAGTCTGAGGTTCATGGAGAGGTCTGAGCAGGAGATCCAATTGGGTTGAGTCTTATTTGAGCTAAAGTCTGCCTGACAGCGGGATCTATGCTTGCTTAACATTTGCATCCAGCATAAAACTAGGGGCTCCACACAAAACCACAGTGGGAAAACAAAACTAAACTAAAGAAGTAAGAATCAGGCAAATGTTTAAGGAGACAACAAACTGAACTAGTTTAATTGGCTTCCAATATGATCCAAATACCGATTAACATTCTCCTCTAGGGAAGTATTACATTAGTGAAATCAAAATTAGGGGAATTATAAATACTTCAAATAAAGTACTGATGCATTTATAGATCAAAGAACACACGTATATTGTTCATGTGACTTTAAACAACAGTAGAAGAAAGCAAGCATAGAAAATGAACACAACTGGCTGGAAAATAATGGCTTATCAAAAAATGTTTGAACAAATGAAAAGCTATTTCTGTAGCAAATGAAAAGAAAACTGATTGTAGCAGAAAGTTTTCGAGAGATTATCAATACAATCTGGGAAAATAAATAAGCATAAAGCTGAGTTCGACACGCTAATGGAATAAATGTAAAAACTCAATGACTAGGATTACCAGAAATCATCTTTGTAACCAGGGATGTGTAGTGGGTATTTTCACTTACGAAAATATGAATCTACTGAGAGATTATGAGTTCATTCTTCAGTTTGCTCTGATTTAGTAAAAGTGTAAGATATAAAACAAAATGATTGTGCATGCCAAGAACAGTAATTTTTAAAATAAAAGTAGCACAATACCAAGACAATAAATCTCCCTGAGAAATTGTTATTTGTTACTCAAACTAGAGAAAAACCTTTCGCTGAGTTTACAGATAGGAGAGGTACTATGGAGGTATCTGACCTCCCCAAGTCAAGGAGTAGGCTGGATAATCAATGTCTTTTGAGGTTCTGTGACTCTGCTATTTAATTTGCAGTATCACTGAAAGTAATTTCCTGGCATTCCACAGTCTAGTTCTAGGGGCAAAGTAATTGGTGACCCTTGGTCTCTGTAAACAATCTGAATAACAAAGATCACAAAAGGGACATTAGAGGGACATTCAATTTAAATTGCATGTTTCTAGGTGGCTGAAAAACAAACTTTCAGTACCATATGGTGGCCAAGAATATCCTGGAAATGAGGAACATTGAGAAGAAAGTGTGTGTAGGGGGATCTTGGTACCTAGGACTGGAACGGAGCTGGTTGTTCTTCTGTCTCTCCCTCACCCTTTCTGTGCCTTGGGAGTTGATCCTCCATGGACTGAATCACTTGGATACTCAGGAGGAGGTATCTTCCCTCCTCATTTTGAATCACATTTCTAGAAGTGTCTGTGACCTTCCACAGCTCCAGTTGTTCTCATGGGCCCTCCAACATGCCCCTGGCAAGCATTTTCCTTTCCCTTCCCCTTCAGACCTAAAGATTACCATGTTTTGCCACTGTTAAAAATCTCTGGGTGCAATGCTGGGCATAAAAGCCACAGGGCATAAATCTGCAAAGAAGTAAAAAGCTAACTTTTTCAAACAATATGGCTTCTCTCTCACTTACCAACTTTACATTTCCCTGTATGGCCCCGGAAGATGACTGGTTAGCCAGAGACGGGTAAGATTCCTCAAGGGAGGAACAACCTAAGACAGGCACAGTCGCAGGGGGACCATCAGGTGAGAAATTGGGGATCAACAGAGGTGAGGCTTAGAACCTCACCCCCCCTGTTTTGAGAGAAATCTTTTGCATCCGTGGATGTCTTGCTGCCCTTGTCTAGCCTGGATTAATACTTAGTCTACAGGCACACACCTGATCATCTACATTTGCCCTCTTACAGCACGAAACTATGTTTTCTACCTTTATCTGGCATCTACCTACCACTTCAGCATTTTATTAAAAATAATAATAATAATAATAATAAGGGAGAAATGTGGGATTCACATATAAATCAAGTATAAAAATCAAACGAATATTCATATTTGACCTGATTGTTTATAGTTCATAATGCGTGATCAAAACCGAAAGTTTCTGGGATGACTGCCCTTGTACTGCTCATCATGTAAGAACTTATTCACTATGTAAGAATTTGTTCACCATGTAAGAACTTGTTCGTTATGCTTCAGAAGATTGGAGACGGATGAGAATTAGGCTTGGGGTGGATTAATGATTGTGCATTGAGCATTGACTCCCCTATACAGAATTTTATTGTTGTTAACAACCATTTGATCAATAAATATGAGAGATGCCCCCTCAAAAAAAAATACTTTGGACAAAAAAAAAAAATCTCTGGGTGTCTCCACGTCTCTTAGATTTTGCCTTTCCCTGCCTCTACTTTTGTGCAAAGTCCCTTCTTTAAAGTTATTTGAACCATTAAAATTGGATTCTGCTTCCCTAAATGACAATAGGGCTAAGTAATTTTTAAGTGTTAACAAAAAAATTCAGAGTAGGGACACTATGCTTTTATAATCCCCAGAACACCGTCTATGGCACTTCAAATGCAGTGCAATCTTAATATTTCTGTGCAGAAACTGCTGGTGAATTGTAGTCACTATGCAAAGCAGTTCACTTCCTAAATCAACTGGATCCACCTTCCTTTCAAGATAGTCATACCTCAGTCTTTGAGGCTTTCTGTCTAGTAGGCTCACAAAGGACGCTGGAGGGAAGAGCTTCAATCTAGCAAGCACAACAGGTGGTTTGTATTTCTTGTTGTTTTATGGCATGATGGTTGAAACAAATGTAGCCACTTGTACACATTTCTCTGCTGGGACTATGAAGTCCTTGGAGATCATCCTCCAGTTACCTTTAACTGGTGCTCCAGTGTCATGAACGTGGGACGTAGCGTTTGCTGTACCATGAGACAGAAAGCCACATGCTGGGGACATGAGGTTGGCACAACTACAGGGGATCGATCATCCCCAAGTTACAAGTCAATTGGTGATGTTCAAAATGCCCAATGTTTCCAAGAATCAACCATTAGTGGAAATGCACCTAAAACCTTTTAACGTCACTATTACATCTAATTACCTGATATCAGGTGTAATTATGCTATTATGTATAATTTTAGAAGCATGGCTTACATCATGCTAATTCGCCCTATACGCCATATTGAATTTCTAGTCTAAAATTATCAACATACTGACTTGAGTAAGACTAATAAACGTTATTCTAAGAACCTTCCAGAGAGGGTTATTTATTCAACAAATTTTTCTGGGCACTAATTATGTGCTATGTATGGAGCTAGAGTCTGATGATACAGTGACAAATAATATGTCCTTGTGGCATAGACAGTTCAAAGGAAAACAGGTTTGGAGAGAGACAAATGGCTCCAAATTGGGAGCTGCGCCATAGCAGAGAAAGAGGAAAGGGTCTGAGGGAATGAGCTGGCATTTTGGGGGTACGCTAGGTAATAGTTGAAATCCTGGAGGAGGTAAAGCCTGAGTTCTCATGGAAGACAAGGATACAGGCAAAATATTCCAGGTAGAAGTACTACCCTGAGGGATGACATGACATTTAAAGGTCGTCTAGGAATTGCTCTGGTTGCAGGACCAAGATTATGGAGACAGATGCCAGGAGAAAGGCTTGCGTGGGTGCGCAAGGGCCTTGGGCGCCTAGGGCTTTGATCTGTGCTATGTAACCTCTGGAGACCACTGGAGTTTTTAATGTTTAATTCATCTGGTCACTTAACAAGTACTTAAGGAGCCTACCCATGTATGGGGCCCCCAGCTGGACATATAAAGGTGAACCTGTCCTCATGAAACTTAGATTCTAAAGGAGGTGTGGTAGAGTAGACATTGAAAGAAAAGCAACTTAGTGGATAAAATAAATAAAAACCATTATTAATGCTCAAAAGAAAATTAAGTGCTGGCACTGAGAATGGTTGGTCAGGGGAACGGTGAGGTACTGAAAGATGTCTCCAAGGAGGTGTCAGCTATGCAGCCACCAGCTAAACATAGCAGGGTTTTCCAGGCTTGGGTGGGAAATGGGCAGCAGCTGGGGGCAGAGTTATTACATCAAAATCCCCACCAAGTCCCTCTTGATTAAATTGTCTTGGGGCCAAAGCCCAGAATGTAGGCCATTCATAATTTTATTCTTCTTTTATCGATTTATGGCTATATCCCTTAGTACAGAGTTGTTCAAAGTGCAACTCACAGGTCCCTAGGCCAGCCATAAATTGATGAAATCAGAATAAGCCAAATCAAACATCTGACATATTTTTAATGAAAGGGTCCATCTCTCATTAAAACTTTAAGTGTTACTGTCTGTAATCAAAGCAACAGCAACTATTCCAGCCAACCGAAGATTAAGTTCAAATAAAAGCTTTTATTCTTCATCGGCTGCCTTCCTTGGCTTAAGTCAACCTGCACGAGATACTGCTGATTGATACTGGGCATCTGTACACACTTGGACTTCACCTCCTCTTTATCTAAATTTACTCCTTATTGTTGCAGCTGACCTACTGATTTGGGGGTGAAATCTAATATATCCCTTAGTATAGAGTTTTTCAAAGTGCAGCCCACAGGCCCCTAGGCCAGCCATGAATCAATCAAATCAGAATCTCCGCAGGTGGAGGAGTTCTAACCTCTGCTATACAAAGGCCCTTCCTGGCCTCTTCTCAGGACCCTGGTTTCCTCATTGCCAACCCCCAGACAGGAAATAGGGCAGCTCCCCTGGGCACCTATGAGCCTGTTCAGATTCAACAACTCTTGGGTACCCTTGCTACATTAAGGGGCTCAATTCCCTCTGCTTTCCAACTCATCTGGCCCTTGGAGTATTAGTATCTTCTTAAGCTCTGGTATTCACCTAGCCTTCAGTTCCGCTTCTGCCTCTGCGTGTTTGCACTTTGCACCTGCCGGATGGACCATGTCATATCTTATCTTCTCTAGTGACACTTCAGGTCCAGAACAGGGTCATATCCATTCTAGTAGCAAAAATTACACTGGAAAGATAGGGGTGGGCTCAGATTAAAGCTAAATTAAATAGCTGGTACATTTTTGTGAAGGTGTAAACAAGGAAGATGTTTTTTTCTCTTCTTTTACCTGAATAAATATCTTTTAATATCATGTCTACCTTAATTTCTGAAGATGTGAGTCTCTCATACGATTTCCTCCATTTTAGGATTTGAATGTTAAGCTTGAAAAGGCCAACTAAGGTGCCAGAGGAACAAGGCTGGCCATCCTGGGCAAGGTCATTTCTCTTTTTTAGATCTTATAAAGACTGCCTGTCTTATATGTCTGTAACAGGGAATAAAAATGAGGAAATGTATCATAGTCTCTCCCTGACCTATAAACACCTGAATTATGAATGGCCTATATTTGAGAATGTCTGTACTGAGACCCAAAGCGTGGGTTGAGCATTTTCTTCATTCCTTTGAGAGGCCCTGGCAGATGCAGGGTGGAAGGTCCCTTCTCATCCCATGCCACATGCCCAGCACAGCTGCAGAGGGAACCCCCTTCCCCAGGGCATTCTTCTCATTGGTAGTGGGGTATCTTCCCCAGCTGTTCTGAAAATGGGTGTGTGTCCTCATTTTCCCAGGAGAACAGAACCATTTTCCCATGGTTTTCCAGGGTGAACCGTGCTAGTCCACAAAATGCTTTTTAACCCCAAACACAGCAGAATTATTTCTCTCACATGTTGCCCACTCTCTGATTAAATGGGCTTTGGTTAGGCTGGCCTGACATGGATAACACGTTTACTTCTGTGTCACTTGAGTTATAAATTTCAGGCAACTAATTTATAAGTGAACTTTTGGAAAACAATCTTCACGTAAAATGAGAAATGCTTGCACACAGGGTGCAGGTGGCAACTCCTAGATCAGAGCTCGTCATTCTGTTGTTTTATACACAACAGCATGACTTTCCTAAAGTGCTGATTTCCAAGTAAATGAAAAATTTTTTTTCAGTTTCATTTGACATATTTTTGATGAAAGAGTCCATCTCTCATTAAAACTTTAAGTGTTACTATCTGTAATCAAAGCAACAGCAGCGATTCCAGTCAACAGAAGATTAAGTTCAAATAAAAGATTAAACCAGTTTGTGATTTATGAGTAGATGATCTGTTCTCCTTTGAACAGTAGGGTTAGGAGTTGATGCATTCAGGTGATACCATAAACTCAGCCTCAGACTTCAAACTGTCAGATTGGCCCCCGAAGAACAACAATCAGAGTGGAGGATAAGCATTCACCATAGGGTGGTCATCCATTACAGGAGTTAACACTTTATGATTCAGAATATTCTTTTATACGCACCATCTCCTGGGACATGCAAAAGGCAGATGTTTCCTTTTTAGGGATGAGAATTATCAGGCCCAGAGAAAGCAAATGACTTGTCCAGGCCCTGTAGATACATGTGGACAGGCTTGACTACCTTTTATCTCTGACCCATTGTTTTTCTACTGTATTGCACTTTTGTTTTGGCATAAATAGCTCATCTAAAATAAACATGACTTTTCAAGGTTTATCATGAGTAGTTTTGGGAAATTCAGTTTACCTCTCTATTCTTATTTTCTTCATTTTTTTTTTTTTGTCTGTTTGTTTTTAATAGAATGCATTGTCTTTCTTCCTCTATTGTTATAGAGAGCAAATAAAATGTTATGTGGGAAACACGGAACAAACTGTCAAGTGCCATCCAAAGGAAAGGGGGTATAACAGTGCTGGTCATCACAGGGCATTTTTATATCACTGCTGATCATTGTTCCTTCTTAAAAATTTATTTGCATAGAACCGGAGCACTGGGAAATTTATTCAGAACACTGTCAGCCTCAGTGAGGCCATGGGTCAGTTTCAAGAAGGGCTGAGGTTTAGCTCCTGCCACCTACTGTGGCCAGTTGGATTTTTTCTCTGTCGTGCTAACAGAGCACATGGAAACTAAGCAAGGGATCTGCTGAGGCAGGTGGCCAGTGCCCCGTGCCGTCCTGCATGCTGCTGGCATGCATGGTTTGAACTCCTTTGCCCAAACACGGACTAAGGGATAAAATATATATCAGGTTGGGCTATCTGGTATTTTTCTCCCTCATCTTAGTAATCAAGCATGACTGAAGAAGCACAAGGTAGCAGGTGGCCCACGCAGCGTCACCAGCTGCACATGCTGTGCATATGGTTTCAAAAGTAAACATCAATAAACATTTGCTGAAAAATGGTTAAAAGTCCTTCTCTGTCCCTTTAAGTCGTGACCGTATTAATTTCATTTGTGGATACTGTGGGTTGTGCAGATATGACGACAGATGATCCAGGAAGACTATGATATCTATGTATGCATGAATGCACACATATGCATATAGACACAGCATATACATATATGCATGCATATACACACATGTCTATACACATGTGTACATACATACATATACAACTATATACATGCATGTATTTGTACATGTTTTTCCTTTCCTACAGAAACAAGGAACTCTTTTGGTTTCTCTCTTACCAAAACATTCAGTTTCATCTTAACAAAACTCAAATGCACTGTTTGTACTTTGAACTAATTTCTTCCCTCTCTCCCTCCCTCCCTCCCTCTCTCCCTCCCTCCCTCCCTCTCTTCCTCCCTCCCTCCCTCCCTTCCTTCCTTCCTTCCTTCCTTCCTTCCTTCCTTCCTTCCTTCCTTCCT
Source organism: Manis javanica (assembly GCF_040802235.1). Lineage (NCBI taxonomy): Eukaryota > Metazoa > Chordata > Mammalia > Pholidota > Manidae > Manis > Manis javanica. The sequence goes on from NC_133164.1 coordinate 12,239,175, forward strand.
TCCTTCCTTCCTTCCTTCCTTCCTTCCATCCTTCCTTCCTTCCTTCCTTCCTTCTTTGCAATAGGCATTTACCAAATGCCATCAGGTACCAAGTATCTGTAGAGCAAAGATGGAAAGTATATTCCCCCACTCCAACAATGAGGGGCCCAACCAACTAAAACGACCCCTGGAATTCAGTGGATGGGCATTTTGATGGGGTAGGTACAAGCTGTGTGGAGCACACTGCCCGCTTTAGAGTGACAGCATAGATCTTCCCAGGTCAAGGGCTGCCTGAGCTGTTCCAAGGATAAGATGGATTAGCAGAGGGAGATAGAAGGGGCCCAGAGGGCATGATGAGCACGTGTGGGCAATGGTGTGGAGGCCTGGGAGGGCATGGCTCTTTCAGGAACTTCAGGTGGTATTGGCTGGGAGTGAAGAGGTTTGTGAGGCCTGGGTCCAGGGAAGTGGGCTGGGGGAGCGACATTAAGAGAAGACCCAGGAGAGCACAGAAACTGAGTAATGGGGGGCAGTGGATGTCATGATAAGGACACTAGGATGCATGCTCAGGGAAGCCCTGGCCCAGGGCCCAGAGGAAATCAGGGTGGGTTTAGTGAAAAGTAAGGCTTCAAAGATATGCAGTGTTTTTGTCTCTCTCTTTTTTTTTTGGCTTAGTTTTCACGTGTAACAATGTTCTGGGGAAATTAGAGTTCATCAGCTGCATATGGATGTTTGATTCACTCAGCCAATTGATTCAGGAAGTGGCAGGTCAGAATAGGGAGAATATTGTATGTCAATATGCATGCGAGAGATATGGATTCTGTGGTTTAGACAGAAATGCAGGAGAGACGAGTGTGAGCGGCCCCAGAAACTCCCACTGCTCTGAGATGATGGGCATGATTATGGCCCCAGGGATGATGGTAATTCCTGATATTTGTGCATGACTGTGGTCATCCCACAGTGGCCTTATGTCCACTTACAAGATGTTATTTGGGGAAGCATCCTGTGAGGAGTCTTGAACATGCATTTCTAGCCCCACTATGCAGAGGAAAGCGCCAGGATCTGGAGTGATGGAATTACCCTGTTTCTTTGATAAGGGCTGCAGTGGAGCCATTCGTCAGTCCAAGTGCCTCCTAAGGATTCTCTCACCTTTAGTGGCTTCATTTTAAGGACAATTATGCTGTGGGTGAATTTGGGAAAATATTCCCTCTGCAACCTAAAGCGGCCTTGCTCCAAGCACGAATCTGTCACTGGTGGTGAGGAGACACAAAATGTTCCCCAGCAGATTTTTCTAGTAAATTAAGGGCTACATCAATTCTCCATGGGGTAGGAGCTAATACCTCCATCCTCAGCACATTTAAGGAAAGATATTGTGTCAGTTTCATTCCCATTTTTTTTAGCTGCATACTGCCTAGTTTGAGAGTTCCCTATGGTAGAAGGAAACAGAGAGGTCTGACTTTCTAATTACATTAGAGAATATTACGTGTGGCTCTGGGCTCTGATTCCTTGTTTGATACCACAGCAAAAATAGGAGATTGTGTCTCCTATTTTTGAACATTTTAGCTCCTCTGTTTCATTTTTTCCTCTCTGGCACAGACAAAAGCCTTTGAGTTACTGGCTAGTTAGAAGATATCCTGGAGGAATATGAACAGAATATAAATGGTGACTAAATCTTACTGGTAGATTTAAGATGTAATTTAACTTATATCTCTTAGCTTATATTTATCTTTATTTCTTTGTAATGAGAGTATATATTTTTTATAAACAGAAAAACAATATGGAAAAAACCAGACATAAAACATTTGGAAAAATTAAAATTATATACTCTGTAGTCTATACTCCAAAAAGCATATGGCTTGTGAATCTCCATAATGTTTGCATTTCTAAGTTCTAAGCAGTCACCTGTTAGTAAAAATCAGGTAGGACCTTTAAGAATCTCATCCCTAGGAGAGCAAAATGCACAGACAGGGAATTCCTTTGATGATGGACTTATTATTTCACAAGAGGGTGAAAACAGGACAGCAGAAATCAATGAGCCTTGGCAGAACAGTCATTGAGTAATCGCATGAGGAGCTCCTGAGATCTACTTTCAATATATCATCTTAACACATGAACACTTTTTAAGCACTGGAAGTGACAAATGTAGAATGCTATACCTTTTTTTCTGCATATGATCAAAATATCAATAGCTGAATTGGTAATCAAAAAACTACCTAAGAACAAAACGCCTGGACCAGATGACTTCACCACTGAATTTTATCAAACATTTAGGGAAGACCTAATACCATCCTCCTTGAAGTTTTCCAAAAAGTAGAAGAGAAGGGAATACTTCCAAACTAATTCTATGAGGCCAGCATCACTCTAATACCAAAATGAGGCAAAGACACCACAAAAGAAAAAATTGCAGACCAATATCCCTGATGAACATAGATGCAAAAATACTCAAAAAATATTAGCAAACCAAATTTAAAAATATATCAAAAACGTCATCCACTATGATCAAGTAGGATTTATTCCAGGGATGCGAGGATGGTACAATATTAGAAAATCCATCAACATCATCCAACACATCAAAAAAAAGGACAAAAAAACCACATGATCATCTGAATAGATGTCAAAAAAGCATTTGATAAAATTCAACATCCATTCATGATAAAAGCTCTCAACAAAATGGGAATAGAGGCCAAGTATCTCAACATAATAAAGGCCACATATCACAAACCCACAGCCAACATCATACTTAACAGCGAGAAGCTGAAAGCCTTTCCTTTAAGATCGGGACCAAGACAAGGATGTCCACTCTCTCCACTTTTATTCAACATAGTACTGGAGGTCTTCACCACAGCAATTAGATAACTCAAAGAAATAAAGGGCATCCAGATTGGTAAGGAAGAAGTTAAACTGTCACTGTTTGCAGATGACATGATATTATACATAAAAAACCCTAATGAGTGGAGTATAAGAACAAAGAAAAAATTAAAGGAACAAAACAGCAGCAGATTCACAGAACCCAAGAATGGACTAACAGTTACCAAAGGGAAAGGGACTGGGGAGGATGGATGGGAAGGGAGGGATAAGGGGGAAAAAGGAGCATTATAATTAGCACACATAATGTAGTTGGGGGGGAACACGGGAAAGGCAGTATATACAGAGAAGACAAGTAATGATTCTATAGCATCTTACTATGCTGATGGACAGTGACTGTAAGGGCGTATGTGGGGGGGACTTGATAATAGGGGGAGTCTAGTAACCATAATGTTGCTCAAGTAACTGTACATTAATGATACCAAAAAAAAACCCTAAAGAATCCATTCCAAAACTACTAGATCTAATATCTGAATTCAGCAAAGTTGCAGGATACAAAATTAATACACAGAAATCTATTACATTCCTACACACTAACAATGAACTAGCAGAGAGAGAAGTGAGAAAAACAATTCCATTCACAATTGCATCAAAAAGAATAAAATTCCTAGGAATAAAACTAACCAAGGAAGTGAGAGACCTATACCCTGAAAACTACAAGACACTCATGGGAGAAATTAAAGAAGATACCAATAAATGGAAACGCATCCCATGCTCATGGATAGGAAGAATTAATATTGTCAAAATGGGCATCCTGCCTAAAGCAGTCTACAGATTCAATGCACTTACTATCAAAATATCAACAGCATTCTTCAATGAACTAGAGCAAATCATTCTAAAATTCATATGGAACCATAAAAGTCCCTGAATAGCCAAAGCAATCCTGAGAAGGAAGAATAAAGCTGGGGGGATTGTGCTCCCCAAATTCAAGCTCTACTACAAAGCCACAGTAATCAAGACAATTTGGTACTGGCACAAGAACAGAACAATAGACCAATGGAAGAGACTAGAGAGCACAGATATAAACCCAAGCATATAAGGTCCATTAATATATGATAAAGGAGCCATGGACATATAATGGGGAAATGGCAGCCTCTTCAACAACTGGTGTTGGTAAAACTGGACAGATACATGCAAGAGAATGAAACTGGATTATTGTTTAACCCCATACAGAAAAGTAAACTCAAAATGGATCAAAGACCTGAATGTAAATCATGAAACCATAAAACTCTTAGAAGGAAACATAGGCAAAAATCTCCTGAATATAATAAACATGAGCAACTTCTTCCTGAATGCATCTCCTCGAGCAAGGGAAACAAAGGCAAAAATGAGCACATGGGACTACATCAAACTTAAAAGCTTCTTTACAGCAAAGGACACTATCAACAGAACAAAAAGGCATCCTACAGTATGGGAGAATATATTTGTAAATGACATATCTGACAAGGGGTTAACATCCAAAATATATGTAGAACTCACACACCTCAACACCCAAAAAGCAAATAACCTGATTTTAAAAAATGGGCGGAGGATATATACAGACAACTTCTCCAAAGAAGAAATTCAGATGGCCAACAGACACATGAAAAGATGCTCCACATCACTAATCATCAGGGAAATGCAAATTAAAACCACAATGAAATATCAACTCACATCAAAAAGACTAAGAACAACAAATGCTGGTGAGGACTCAGAGAAAGGCAAGCCCTCCTACACTGCTGGTGGGAATGTAAGCTAGTTCACCATTGTGGAAAGCAATATGGAGGTTCCTCAAAAATCTAAAAATAGAAATACCATTTGACCCGGGAATACCACTCCTTGGAATTTACCCAATGAACACAAATTCTCAGATTCAAAAAAACATATGCCCCACTATGTTTATTGCAGCATTATTTACAATAGCCAAGATATGGAAGCAACCTAAGTGTCCATCAGTAGATGAATGGATAAAGAAGATGTGGTACATATATAGAATGGAATACTATTCAGCCATAAGAAAGAAACAAATCCTACCATTTCCAACAACATGGATGGAGCTGGAGGATATTATGCTCAGTGAGATAAGCCAGGCAGAGAAAGACAAGTACCAAATGATTACTCTCATTTGTGGAGTTTAACAACAAAGGAAAATTGAAGGAACAAAACAGCAGCATACTCACAAACTCCAAGAAGGGACTAGCAATTAACAAAGGGGAGGCATGGGGAAGGGTGGGTGAGGAGGGAGGGAGAAGGGGACTGAGGTGTATTATGATTAGTACACATGGTGTGGGGAGGATCATGGGGAAGACAGTGCAGCACAGAGAAGACAAGTGGTGACTCTGTGACATCTTACTACACTGATGGACAGTGACTGCATTGGGATGTCGGGGGGACTTGATAATATGGGTGAATGTAGTTACCACATTGTTTTTTCATGTGAAACCTTCCTAAGAGTATATATCAATAATACCTTAATAAAAATTTTTTAAAATTTAAAAAATATGTCAATAGCTGTCTCATGATTGACAGTGATAATTTTTAATGTTATCATCAGAGAAACTTGGCAACAGAATAAACTCACCCTGTAAAAGAAGCCTGAGCTTAAAAGGATGATTCACTATCACCTCCAGAACAATTTTAAAGTATCCACAGTTGGAGAGGAAAGAGCCTGTGATTAGACAGGTGGAGGCTCCATTGCAGTTTTCTACTTAGTGAGGGGAACAGCATTCCATGCCTAAGAGCTCATGGACTGCATATCATTAGATATTCACTCTGGCCTGCTTTATTAATTGACAAGCCAATTTTAATTGTAAATTTATTTACATATTAATATTATATATATATATATTTTAATAGCAAATGATAGCTAAGTTACATTAAAATAATAGCTATAGTCAACTATAACCATGGTCCTTAGTGGATGGAGATACACATATACACATACATATATATATATATCCCCAAACTATAAATACTCCAGAGTAAACAATTGATCAGCTTTCCATTTTGGAGCATGGAAATGTCATATACTTCATAGGAAGATGGAAGGATCTAAAATAACTATGAGGTTTGAGGAGGTGATGACTAAGTGCTGCCCATAATTAGGACTGAGAATGCAAGAGAAGAGACAGGCTTTGGGGAAATTGTGAGTTTGGTTTCAGACATATTGAGTTTAAGTATCTATGGGTGCATCCAAGCAGACATGCCCAGTCAGTTATTGGACATATGGATCCAGAACTCAGGAAAGTTTTGGGATAATGATAAATTGCCTATGTCTTACGTATCTGGAAACCCTTGTCTATTTACCCGTTTTGGACAAGTGTTGCACCCAGAGTGCTGTTCCTGGTCTAGGGTTCCAGGTCATAAGGCCAGACATTAAAGAGACAAAAGCTGAGTCATCAAGAGAGAACCTCCAGGCAGGTAAACGTGCCTCATGAATCCACATCCAAAAGGGCTGGGTATGGAGGGAGAAAAAACAAGGCATGGGGCAAAAGCAGCAAAATGAGGTGAAGCAGTGGAATGACAGGGGGGAGCCAGAGTTCTGAAGGACACCCTGGGTCACTACAGCCAAGCCATAGATGTTTCCTATGGAGGTCCTGGAGTTTGGGCCCTGGGTGTAGAAGAGGACTGTATTAGTTTCTTGTGGCTGCTGTAACAAATTACCACAAGCTCAGTAGCTTAAAACAACACAAATGTGTTATCTTACAGTTCTGTAAGTCAAAAGTTTGAAATGGGTTTTACACACTAAAATCAAGGCCCTGGAAGACCTGCATTGCTTCTGCAGGTTCTAGGAAGTATCTTTTTCCTCCCCTTCCTCAGCTTCTAGAGGCTGCCAGCATTCTTGGCTCATGCCCCCTTTCATCTTCAAAGCGCGTCACCCCAAATTCAGCTTTCACGGCCACAACACCTTCTCTTGGCCTCTTACCTCCCTCTTGTAAGGTCCCCTGTGACGACACTGAGCCCAGTGTGGATAATCCAAGAGAATACCCTGATATCAAGATCCTAAACCTACTCACATTTATAAAGTCCTTTTTGCCACGTATGTGCACGGGTTCTAGGGATTAGGACGTGGACAACTTTTAGGGAGTGATGATTCAGCCTACAGTAGGGATGCAGAGGGAGTCTGGAAAACACTGATTCCTATTCAGATGCATTCCACATTCAAGAAATGTTTCTTCTACAAAATTAAGTTATTATTTATTCAGTGAACAATATTGCATGTCAACTGCAGGTCATATACTTTGTACTTAGCTCCCACTTTGGAAATTTTCTAAGAGTAATTCAGGATATCATGGATATGAGTTTTGTTCCCTATTGTGACCATCAAATATTGTTGTAAATCAAGGTATGAACATATTCTAATGAATACTATGCAACAATTAAAAGTATGGAAAATACACAGGAACACATGAAATAACTGAGATAATGTATATGAAACATGAAAATAGACCAGAAGGAAATATTTCACGTGAATACTTGTTGTTTCATTACAAACATGGGACTGTAAGTCATCTTGATCCCCTTCTGTAATTTTTAAGCATTCTATTTTAAAAAATAATTCGAAATTATTTTTAAATAGTGGCATGCCAAAGAATTCATACGTGTCTGACTCTGGGAGGAGATGAAGGAATAAATTGTTAACACCAAATGCAGAAAGAAGGTGAAATGCTGGAAATGGAGTCACAGCATTTGGGAATAAGGTGATCACTGGTATTTGGTGGTGGAGGGGCAGCTTCAGGGTGAGGTGGCCATGAAGACAGGGAGGGATTATGTTGCAATCCACAAGGGCAGCAGTTGGAGGTCAGTGGTTGGGGAAGGAAATAAGAGCAACAGCATGGGAGTGTCAAGTGAAGTTACTATTTTAAAGAGGAGTGATTCTCAAGTCTTAGCAAAGCATCCGACAGAGCTGTGTAACAAGAGCTAGGTTATACTGAATATACACTTTAAATGTGTCTCAGATGATACTCTCTGCATCTTGCAGGAAAGAGAAGCAGTTCCTAGAAGTGGAATATATATAATAATCGTTTCTCTCCCTAACTAACTGGGGAAGATACTTCCATTTGATGAACCTCAGTTTCCTCATTTTTTAACATACGTGGTATGGATCAGATGGTCTCTAATGATCACTTAAGCTGTAATATTTTATATCTATCTCTGAAATCTCTGGCTCCATTTAAAAAGCCTTAGCTTCACCCTCCCATCAGAATGATTAGACCAAAGCATAATGGTGAAGAGAGACTGGGGATTCGGTTTCATAGCCAATTGTCTGGTGCTTATGCAGGCCAAACAATAGACTCACTCTCTTAGAAATGCTTTGATGCAAGTCAACAACTGAAAAAAGTTAGCAGTGCCAGAGGGGGAAGGGCAACACATTCTCCCTCTCCCTGACAACAGAAGGTGAGCCAGTGACATCCATCTAGGCAGGCATCCGAAATTACCATTAAAAGAAAAATCAAAGGGGACAGCAAAGGGGTGCCCTGGAGTTGCACATCTTACCTTCCAGGCAGGGCAGGGTTTTTGAGGTACATCCAAGTGTGGACGTGAAATTCTCAAACACCAGGTGTTTGCCACTGTGCACTTCGGAGAAACACAAATGGTATCTGGGGAGAGAGGGGATCCTGTTGGGTATTTGGCAGATATGATGGCAGACGGTAAGGACTTAGAGAAAAATAGAGGGAGAGATCAGTGGGACTATGACAAGGCATTGCCAGATTGCATCTCCCAGACAGTAAACGAAGGGTTGGGCAATAAATGAAGGGAAGGAATTGCAAGTATGCTGGAAACAAAATCTTAAATTCTGTGTGTCTAAGAATACAGGTATCTGCAATTCAAGAAACGTAGCTACTAAATTTTGAGTACTTACTCTGAGAGATAGAATTTGCTATAGTTTCTAGCAAATATTCTAATAGAAGGATGGAATAGTTGGGACACACTTAGACCAGAAAGATTATTAGTACTGAGCAATCAAAGCAGAAGAGAAAACCAAATTAGAGACAGATCCCATAGTCATATTTAGATTAACTTTTCTTCAATTCCTGGTTGAAAAGGTATTACAGTGTGTAAGACAGCCCTACTCTGGAACATTTGATTGTGATACACCTGCATTGGTGCTGGACTTAACTATAGAGTGACTGTATAGTAAACTATGTATACTTTCATCCTGTAGTGGTGAGATCAGGTATTTTTATTGACATTTAAGAAATCTTGAGTTTATTCTTCATTTGTGGCAATGGACATATCCCTACTTGGTGGAACGTGTAATGGACATTTGCCTTCTGTTTTGTCTTATTTTTGACTGGTGGCATGCATTCCCCTGTCCAATTTCAGCCCAGTTTTCTTGCTGAGATGGAATCAGAATAATCCCACAGCAGGAATCCAGCATACTCTTGGAAAGGTGATGACGGTGCTGTGCAACAACAACATAAGACCAATGTGCGCCTTATAGCTGCCGACAATCTACCACATATTTACTCCCATCCTGGCACTTAAAAAATGCCCAACTAACATAAGTTGGCATTCCTGGCATATCAAAAGTTCACTAATATCCTGTCTCAAAAACGAAGATAACCCAAAGTCTTACAAGGTACTCCATCCATCTCCAAGCCTAAGTGATGAGCGAGGCCCTCCTCCTCTTGTCCCATCGATCTCATCAATCATCTTCCACTTGACAGCTCAGTGCCGTAGATGTCTACAGTACTATGTAAGATAGTGGGGGACACGGAGAGGAAGGAGAAGGAAACTCAGGTAAAACGTTTAATACAAGCAGTAGAGCAGAGAGGAACTGACAGTTGCAGTTACTATTTCTGTAACTTGGGTGGTCACTGAATATTCATGACTAGCTTTACTGCCATCCTCCACTTCAGTGTCCCTTTGCCTGGCGTCCTTTGCCTGCATATATTTCTGGGCCTTACACAGATCTCTCTGTTTGGGTTGCCTGAGTCACATGATATTATAAAGCTGCATCCATGGGACTCCCTGGGTTTTAGCCATACACCTTCCTTCCGCCTTTGTGTGGTAGCAGCCTATTGTTTCTTGATAGGGTCAAGCATACCAGGGTAAATGCTAGCCCTGATTTTGCTTGCCAGTCCAGTGGTATGATGGAGTCACTAGGGTGAAAGGGAGCCGTTCCTCCTTTGTCACCATGCTATACCCCCTGAGGGGAACAGAACTCCTGTGGGTACTGAAACCTCTCAACAAGCCCGCCTCAGAGTTACAGGGGCGGGAAACAAAACTTTCATGAGCATCTCATTGGATGTAACCATGGCAGAGGTCACCTTCTTGGTGGCTGTGATGAGACCATGACAAAGGAAGTCAAGACGCTAGTACCCAGAGTGTGAAGACTGGGAGAAGCAGTCTACTGACCGATGGCATCTTACCAGAATGTGATATGCCATGGGCCCCAACTCAACAAACTCCAGGTCAGAATGCCTCCATACAAAAACTTCTGAACAAATTCTCTGCATGCCAGGCTTCAGGAAGAGTTTCTCCTTCCTATGCATGTTCAAAGGGCATGATGTCTTGAGGGGCAAGAATGCCTAATACTTTCTGGGCAAAAACAACTTGGTTTCACCAGTCCTGTAAATTCCATTATTTCCCTTAGCTCATCCACTGCATTTCCTTATCTTTCTGAGTTTGATTTCATCTAATTAGAGGAAAATAACACCTCATTTAGGACACCCCATTTATTTTCTTTTTAAGTCGCCCATTCAATAAAGATCTATAGAGTTGTATCTTCACACCTGTGGTGGACAGAATAATGGTCCCCCAGAGATGTCTACATCCTTATCCAAGAAACTGTGAGTATGTTACCCTACAGAGCCAAGGGACTTTTTTCAGATATGATTAAATTAAGAATCTTGAGGTGTGGCAATTATCCTGGATTATCTGGATGGGCTCAATAAAGCCACAGGGATCCTTGTAAGAGGGGGGTCACAGGGTGAGGGACATAAAAGAAAAGGGACAACAGAAGCAGAGGTCCGAAAGGGAAAGAGAGGGGTGTGGGGGGAGAGAGAGACCAAGAGACAGAGAAAGATTGGAAAAGGCACCACTGCTGGCTTTCAAGGTGGAGAAAGGGGTCACAAGCCAAGGGATGCAGCATGCAGGGGACCTCTAGAAGCTGGGAAGGCAAGGAGACAGAGCCTCCCTAAGAGCCGACACCTCCATCTCATCCAAGTGAAGCCCATTTTGAACATCCAGCCTCCATTTGGACTTCTGACCTCTAGATCCATGTTGTTTTAAGCCAGTAAGAGATTGTGACAATCGCAACAGCAATGATAGGAAATTGGTACACCTGTGACGGCACTATTTTAATCTGTCAGCACAGGCGATCCTTCTGAGCTCCAGAACTATGTATCCAGCTGACTTCTTAAAAACCATCACTTAACTGTCTCAAACACATCTCAGGCTCAAAAACTTATGATTTTCTCCCCAAAACTTCCTTCTCCAGCATCTTCATTGATTACCCGCATCAGCTCCTCAGCTGTTCAAGCTGGAAACCTAGAAACCTGCAGATCATCTTTGACGCATTTGTCTCCTCACCCCTAGCCGGAGGAAGGGGTTGTTGATTTTACCTCTCAAATCTCTCTCTGCCCCGGTCACATCCCTCCACCTCCACCATCACCACCCTAATCCAACTACCATTACTGTTCATCTGCACTGCTTACTGCTTTTTCGTCATCTGTATCTTATGCATTCTCTGCGCTTCATGCAAACCCATCTTTTTTGGAAATCTGATCACAACGATTTCATGCATCAAACAATGCAATGATTTCCTGTGGGTCTTAACATAAAAATAGAACTCCTCAAACTGCACAAAGGCCTACCTTCCTGTAACCCAGAAGCCATGCCGGCCTCATCTTCAGCAACTGTTTCCCTTGCTCTCTGCTCCAGCTTTCTGAAGTCCTTCTCTGGACTTCTTTTCGTGTCCCTTTGACATGCTCCTTTCTTCCTTAGGGCCGGCCCTCACGCTGGTGTTTTGCCTAGACAGCGCAGCAGTCTCAGGAGCTGGGGCTGGGCAGGAGAGTGAGTAGAAGGCCCAGAGATTCAGGGCATAGTTCAAGGGAACCTAGTGACCTCGTCTTAGATGAGAGCAGGGAGGAAGCAAGCAAATCTGGAATTTAAGTCCACGGAAGCAGGGAGCAGATACTCTGCAGAAGGATCAGCCTCAGAACGGAGTCCAGAGAAGCATTTAGGAAATGACCTGGGAATTCAGTTACATGGGCTGAAAGACCTTTCCCGAGCACATTTGCATGTGAAATAGAAAAAGCAGAAACCTTGGAGGGAGTGAGGAGATGAGAGACCAGCAGGGCACAGAGAATAGGAGAAATTGTGATGGGTGAGTCAAAAGAGACGGCTGTTAACATTGCCAAACAAGGAAGAGAATACATGGGTTTGAACCACAAAGAGGTCAGTAAGAATGGCGGGGGTGGGGGGTAAGTAAGTGGAAACTGAGGACAGTCTCCGCTAAAGAAGCTGGTCTGTGAAGAGAAGGAAATGGAGCAATAGGCTGAAGAGGCCAAAATGTCAAGAGAGGTTTGTGGCCTCTTGTTTTAACAGGGGAGGGACTGGTACGGGCCTAAATGTGAGCTACTCACTGGTCTTCCTTACTGTGGAAGTGACAAGGTCTTTAATTATATATATGGAATGCATTATATATATGGAATAATTATGCATTATATACTAATATATATAAGATATACAGAAAATATTTATATATATGTACTATATAAATATCTTTTTATTAAATGCATGTACAAAGTTTTAAAAAATCGAATGTTTCCATGGCCAATAAAAGTAAATGCAATTCCCCCATCTCAGAGTTCCACCTCCAAGACTTACTTTCTAGAAACACATCCAATGTTTTAAGCTGTGTATTTTGACATTGGCCATTGCATTTCTAAGTGATGTTCACTTTGGAAATTTCCATTGAGACTCTGCAATAAAAGATGGGTAGAAACACTCTTAGAGAAATTCTATGGTCCCACACACATATTTCTTCTCTATTTTTCCCAGAATGGTTATAGAACCATTTTTCTTTAAATAAATAAATAAATAAATACAGTGTTTGCTATATAATTGTTATTCATGTTGAGCCACAAAATACACCATTATTTTTTCCCTTCCTTGCATAGTTTGTCATTTCATTAAATTTCTCTGTGCTGATCATTAATTCTTCCCCAGCCTCTCCGCCGGAATTGTATATTCCTCTCAGTACAGTCAAGCAGAAGAATACACCAGTATCGTTTTGTAGTTGTTTTATCCCTGAAGGCTTTCCTACTGTCATCCTCCATCTTTCTGCTCCAATCTAACCTGGCTGCTCTCTCCTCATGGCCAAAGGCTATCATCCTGGTGTTTTCTCTGCCAGAATCCTGTGGATTAATACCCATAGACTCTTTATATATTAGAGCCCCTGTTGCCTAGATTCTTTTTCTTTGTTGGTTTACTCTGTCATTTTGGCAGCGCAACTTCTCCAGGAGTTTAATACAGCAGAAAAATACCTATATAGAAGATAAATTTTTGAGATCTCAAAACAAATGTCTGAATATGAAAGTAATCTACGCTATACTTAACTGGTAGTTAGTCTTGGAGAATTCTAGGTGGAAAAGTATTTTCCAACAGAATCTGAGAACACTTCCATTTTATTTTAGCTCTCAGTATTATAACTGGGAATCATAATGCCATTCTAATTCTTGATCCTTTATATGTGACACATTTTATCTTTTGGGAGTTTTTAAGATCATCTTTTTATCCATAGTATTCTGGTTTAATGATAATGTGTCTTGTTTATATTTTCAGTCACTGTCTCTTTCATTTTCTTAAAAACACATTTTTTAACTTTGAAATCATATTCCTGTAATTACTTTGATAATTTTCTTCTCTCTTCCTCTATATTCCAATTCTAAAACATTGAACCTAACAAATGATCCCCTATTTTATTTTTCTCTTCTATTTGGCATTTCTTTCTTGCCTTTTTGTTCTACTTTATCCTCCAAAACTTCTATAGTTATTGATTTGTACTCTAATAATTTCTAAGTTTCAGAAGCTTCAACTTATTCTTCAGATGTTCTGTTTTGATGGTATCCGACTGTTCTTCCATGGCTGCAATAGCTTCTCTTATTTCTCTGATAAAGATAACTATTTCCTTCCCTCATTTTTTCTATTATATTCACCATTTCCTATTGTTCCCATCCTCCATTTGTTGGGTCAAGAATTCCAAAGAGTTCTGTGGATTCCCAGAAATTCAAGGTATATAAGAGATTTCAAGAGATTCATGTATTATTCATTTGACCTAATTTTTTTTTGCCACCCACTTGATGATATCAAACAAAAAATCTCCTTGCCCTTCCAGAACTTTGAAAGAGCTGAGAGAATTGGAAGGCTTCTAGTCACATAATAACCTTCTCAATCATTTGGAGGCAACATGATCTAGGGCTCTTACCTGACGGCAATGAGGTAACTAATGAGTAGGAGATGCGTTGTTTTATTTTGCCAATGGAATAGTATGGTGATTTCATTTTCCATTCTCATGGTACTACTTTAGGAAAGACTGACAACAGGTTCTCATTTAACCACACTGTCTTCGTGTGTGTAAGTTTCCCTGATACCTAAAGAGCATGAGCTGCTACCCCAGATCCTGTGGAAAATTTGCTATCACTTCGAGACTAGATGCAGATCCAAAAATCCATCTTCCTCCAGTGGGACAAGACTTGTCTCACATAGCCTGGATTTATGGGTGCTCTTCTGCAGCAGAAACTATCTCACCTTTCGAGGTAACCTTTACAGAATCATAAAATCAATCAGTTTTATTTGACACCCAAATCAGAGTTCTGCCCTAAATAGATTGCAGCACTTTACATGGAGAACAAAACAAAGGATAGGAATGTGCCCAGGGCCAGGTGGAAGAGGACAGTGCTCAGGGCTCTGCCTGACACTTAGTCACCTGTGTGAGCTCCAAATAGGCCTGAGCACTCTGTACCTTGACCACCATGATCCCCGATACTGCAGAAATAAGCTCTCCACCCTCATCCTAGAATGCACCAATGAAAAGGAAGTCGCAGCTGAAAATGAACTGTACACAGGTTGCCTCTCCTTTCTTTCCTGTTTGGTTTGGTGATCACAGGAATCTGTGTACATTTGTCCGGTGGGAAAGGGGGGTAGTGGTTATCAGCAGGGGCTCTGCCAATAGGCTGTCTGATTTCAAATTCCAACTCTATATTACAACCTGTGATTTTCAACTAGAGTCTTACTCTGTGCTTTCATGTCCTCAGTTATAATAATGGCACCTACCTTATTCATGAGTATTAAATGAGATCACATGTAAGTGTTTATAGTGTTTGGCTCACGGTGAATGCTAAGTGCGATATATTAACTATTATAATTAAGTGGACAGGGTTCAACTAGAGAAAATCCTAAGGTTGGAGTGAGAGGCAGCCCTGTGTAAGGCTTGAGATAAGACAAACCTACATTTGGATTCCAGCACCTCCACTGTGCAACCTTGGGCAAGTTACTTACTCATTCTGGAGATAATTGTATCCCATATTTATGACTGGGAGTTTTAACTGAGATAGTACATGTAAAGCACCTAGCACAATTGTGGTTCATAGTTGGTACTGAATAAACAGGGGTGATACTTATTAGTATCATTCACACACGTTTTAAAGATCATCACAAACCTACCTGTAACGCTTCACTGTCTCCTAGCACTTAAAATTTAACATGAACTCAGGCAAGTAAGGAAACCGACATCCCAGTCACAGAAAAATATCCCAGATGAAAGGGTCAGGATAACCCTCTGAGGGGTAGTGTCAGAATGACCAGAACAGTCACTGTTGAAACGACGAGAACTTCAGCTTTGGAGCTTTAAAGACTTAGGAGGTTGTTGCCAGGATGTGGTGGGAATGTAAGTAAGGAGCAACCAGATGTTTCTTTATTAGCAACTGGATTTCTTTTCTAAAATGTGCTAAATGGAAGCCATCTCACTGGCATTAAAATTGTAAAATCGAATGCAACATGTGACTTCCACATTGAAGGGCCACATCACACAATGTGGCAGCATTTCAGGGAAATACCCTCCTTGCACACCACCCGGTCAGCAGCACAGTGAAATAGGGGAGCTCCTTTTAAGCATAAGCACTAAACAAGGTTTGGGAAGGGAGACCCCGATCGTAAACGGGAGGGCAGGCTGCAGGGGCAGTGAGAGAGGAAGACTACTGGGCCTGTTATTCGACTTTCTTGATTTGACCTTTTCTCATACAAACCATAAGCCCCAGGAAAGATGGGGAACTTTAAATGCAAAAGACAATTACGTGGTCATTTTGCATCCATGATGTCATTTAGGGACAAAGCTTTCAAAATATAGTAAAACCTTTGGCCTCAGTCAGTTTGAGTTTTCTCAGAAAATTATGAGAGCAGAGACATATTGTTTTTGCAAAATTTCCAGCCTAATTTATCTCTAGTTAAGGATACTTGGGGACATGCCAAAACATTGATAGAAATGAAACAGCAAATGAAACCATAGGTAGAAATAAAACCATCATAGGTGTGTGTGTGTGTGTGTGTGTGTGTGTATTTATTAAGACTTTATTTTTTTAGAGAATTTCTAGGTTCATAGCAAAATTGAAAGGAAGCTACAGATTTCCCATATATTCCCTACCCATGTACGTGTATAGCTTCACCCATTAGCAATATCCTCCAGTATAGTAGTACCCTGGTTACAATAATGAACCAACATTGACAGACCATTATTCCCCCAACTTCATTTACATTAAGGCTCATTCTTGGTGGTGTACATTCTATGGGTTTGGACAGATATAAAGTGACATGTACCCACCACTGGGTTACCATACAGAGTAGCATCACTGCGCTAACAAATCCTCTGCTCTGCACTTATTTATCCCTCTCCTCTCCATCAGACCCTGGCAACTACTCATCTTTCTACCATCTCCATAGTTCTTCCTTTTCCAGAATGTCATATAGTTGAGATCATAGGGAACATAGCCTTTTCAAACTGGTTTCTTTCACACAGAAATACACATTGAAGGTAACTCTACATTTTCCATGGCTTGACAGTATATTTCCTTTTAGCACTGGGTAACATTCCATTGTCTGAATGTACCACAGTTTATTTATCCATCGACCTGTTGAAGGTTATTTGGTTGCTTCCAAGGTTTAGTAATTATGAATAAAACTGCTTTAATATCTGTGTGTAGGTTTTTGTGTGGAAGTAAGTTTTCAATTTTGGGGGGTAAATACAAAAGGACCTTCACTGATGAACTGTATAGTAAGAGCAGTTTAGTTTTGTAAGAAAGTACCAAACTACATTCCAAAGTGGCTCTACTATTGTGCATTCCCAAGAGTAATATATTGCTTGTATCCTCATCAGCTCTGGACCCTCATCAGTGGCCTTCTAACAGGTGTGTAGTTACACTTCATTATTGTTTTGATTTGCATTATTCTGAAGATATAGGAAGTGGAGTATCTCTTCATATGCTTATTTTCCACCTGTGTATTTTCTTTCATGAGGTGTCTGTTAAGGTCTTTGCCCCAACTGGGTTGCTTGCTTTCTTTTTTTGAGTTTTAAAAGTTCTTTGCATATTTTGGATGACAATCCTTTAACAAATTTGTCTTTGAAGAGAATTCCTGTAGTCTGTGGCTTCTTTTCTCATTCTTTTGACATTGTCTTTTTTCAGAGCAGAAGTTTTTAGAGTTAGCGAAACCCAATTTAGCAATAATTTATTTCATGGATTGCGTGTTTGGTGTCTTATTGAAAAAAGCATCACCATACTCAAGGTCACCTAGGTTTTCTCCTGTGTTATCATCTAGAAGTTTTATAGTTTTGCACTTTACATTTAGGTCTGTGATCCACTTTGAGTTAGTTTCTTTGAATGTTGTAAAGTCTATGTCTAGATTCATTTTTTTGCACGTGGATGTCCAGTTATTCCAGCAGTGTTTGTTTTCCACCATTGTACTGTCTTTACTTTCTTAAAATCAGTTGACTGTAGTTAGGGGGCTTTCTATTTCTGGGCTCTCTATTCTCTTCCCTTAATTTATTTATTCCTTTACCAGCACCTTATTAGCTTGATTACTGTATCTCTATAGCAAGTCCTGAAGTCATGTTATGTCAGTACTCCGACCTTTGTTCTTCTCCTTCAATATTGTGTTGGCTGCTCTAGGTCTTTTCCTCGCCATATAAACTTCAAGATTAGTTTGTCAATATTCACAAAAAGACTTGCTAAGACTTGATGAGACTGCATTGACTCTATAGATGAATGGTGAAGAACTGAATCTGGACAATACTGAGTCTTCCTGTCTATAAACACGGACTATCTCTTCATTTATCAGAGTTCTTCTTTGATTTTATTCATCAGTTTTGTAGTTTTCCTCATATTGATCTTATATACATTTTGTTAGATTTATTCCTAAGCATTTCATTTTAGATGCTAATGTAAATATGAATGGTATTGTTTTAACTTCAAGTTTCAGTTGCTTATTGCTGATTGACTTTTGTATATTAACTTTGTATCCTGCAACCTTGCTACAATTGCTTACCAGATTCAGGAGATTTTGTTTGTTTTTGTTGTCAATTTGTTCAGATTTTCTGCATAGATAATCATGTCATCTTTGAACACATACCATTTTATTTCTTCCTTCCCAGTCAATATGTCTTTTATTTCCTTTTCTTATTTTATTGTACTAGCAAGAACTTCCTGTAGTGAGTGTGGACATCCTTGCCTGGTTCCTGATCTGATCTTCATGGGAAAACTTTGAGTTTCTCACTAAGTATAACATTAGTTGTAGTTTTTTTTAGATATTCTTTATCAAGTTGAGGAGGTTCCTTCCTATTCTTAGTTTATTGAGTTTTTGCCATCCTTTTTAAAAGTCTTTCATTTTGATATGAGCAGAGTCTCTGACACACTAATGCATCGTTTTGTTTTTGATCACCATTGGGGGATATGAATGAAAGGAAATGAAACCACCTGAGATAATTACACCCTCTGTTTCATTTAACAAAGTAGTGTCCAATAAGAGCTACAGAAACATGGCTGTCAAGTAAGGGTAACCTTAAGTTATTGAGAATTCAACAATTTGACCTTGATACATTTATGATAAGAAGTCACTGGAAATTGAAATGGCCATTTAGAGGGTGGCTTTGGTGCAGCCTGCACAAGCCCGAGAGGAATCCAGAAATGAGAAGTCATGTAGCTGAGGGGAGAATAGATAAATCTTGCTTCCAGAGGCATAGCTTCATATCTGAGCCCTAGACATCCATATTTGATGTTTGGGGACAAATCCTTTAACCTTTTTGAGATTCAGTAGCCTCTTTTGTGAAATGTGAGAATAGAAAAAAACTCCCCAAGAGACTGCTGTGAGGGCAAATGAGACAATGCATGAGAAAGCACTTTGTAAATTGCTGAATGCTATAGAAATGTTATTCAGTGTATTGTTTCTGTAAAGCAAGACCTAGTAGCCTTTGAGAGAACCCTGTGCCACTTTCTGTTCCAAATGAACACTATTAGACAATTGAGGCTCTGAGCTGTCACATGTTTAAATGATAACTGAGGCCCTTCATTAGGCTTGTTTAATTCAACAAGTACATATGACAATGCCTACTATGTGCCAAGCATTGTTTAGCACTAAGGATGCACCAGAAAATAAAACATACAAAAATCCATCCTCTCATGGAGGTTACTTGCTAGCAGGTTCACAAAACAACAAAGTTAAAAGTATATAAAGTTTGAAGATGACAAGTTCAATGGGGAAAAGAATAAAGTATGAAAGGGAGGTAGTTACTTTCACAGGCTTTTCTGTTTGATTCATTTTATTATTTTGGTTATTGGCCACAATTCCTGAGGTTTCAAATTGAATGATTCTTTGCTATTTATTTAATTACATTAATTACTATTATCATAGGCAGGGAGCTGCTTGATATTTTAATATTCATTTATTTATTAAAATTCAACTAGTATTATTGGGCACCAACTTTGTGTTAGATAACATTCATAGCATTTTTCTTATCTCAGTTTTGTAACCGTTAGCAGAGCCCCATGAGGAGAATCAGGGTAGAGTAAGACCTTCAAGGGTAGTACATCCTTGAAGTTGTTGGGGTTACTCCATCCCCGCATGCTGCAGTGAGAATCACTCAGAGGCAGAAAGAATTGAGGGAACATGTGGACGTCTTACGCCTTATCTATCTGTCTCTTCCACATCTTAAACTTAGGGGGCGTTTAGGGCAGTTGCTACTATAAGAACGTGAATTCTCTAACTAGACTTTCTACAGGGACTGAGTTCACGTGAGTCATGTGCTGCCTGATACTTGAATTTGGGAGGAAACAGTCAAAACAATACATCTCCTCAATTAAAAAATTACCACATCGGTCCCTACTATTGTCTTTAACCAATAGGAAATATTGTTTTTATATTCCAAAGAGACTCTTGCAATGGTTTATCCACTCCTGTTCGATTTCTGACAAGCTGTCACTTCGTGTTTACGTAGTAACTATCCCCTAGGATTAGAGAGGAGTTCTAGTTACTCGTCTCAAAACATTGGTAAACAGTAGCCATGGAGGGGCAAGTATAATTTCAGTGATGGAGGATTTCTACCCAAAGTAATAAGTTACAGCCCCCAGGTTTGGGAATAGACGTCAAGACTCCTGATAGCCAAAGACAGACTCCCTATGTCATGCGCAGTATGAATTGTATGAAAACAAAATGAGAACATTAGACATGGCTGGTATATATTTCAAAGCCCAGGCCTTTTTTCAGTAAGCATAAATACATTACATAGTATTCAAGTTCAAGATTCTGAGGAACAGTCCCTCCTGGGAGAGGGTCCTGGTGCTGGAACTCACATGTATGTCTGTCTTGTGCATGTCTCTACTAGTGAGGATCTGTCAATTTTTACTTTCTACAGTTTGTATTATTAGAATATTTGACAGAATTTTCTAGGAACAGATCTGTATTGCAACATTGAATATGCTTTTCAAATTACTCAGGCCTCAAATCTTCCAGCTGAAATTCTGATTCACTCTCCTTTCTTCTGCATAACTAATTCAGAACCAAAGGACTCACAAAAGACACTGGAAAAATGATGTCAGGAAGATTTTTTTTTTTAAGAGAAACTAGCTCATCTTGGGTCAGTGCTTTAGATAATAGACTTTAACTGTGTCACAAATAGAGAAGAAATGTAATGGCGGAGCTCCAATTAAAATAAGGTGACACTTACCCTCTTTAAAAGGATTATTATAAAAACACACATTTCTTCTCATTTCCCTCAGGCTGTTTTTGCATAGTCCCTTAGAGTTTTGGAAATAGAGTTGTTTTCTTTCTCTAAGTGTAGGAAGGAATGAGAACAGCTTGATTTTGCCCCCAGGATGAACACACCAGACCTTTGTACATGGTTGAGGAGATCTCGTCATTAATAGCATCACATTAGGGGTAGAATTAGAACTGGGGTTCCCTGGAACTAAGAGGCATTCTTCCCCCGGCATTAGTTAAAAACACGCAGAATTAATCACCTGCTTTTTAATCGTAAAATTTGTCGTTCTCTAAAAGAGGAAGAATATAAAAACTAATGTAATAACTTCTCAAGGTGGGAGTATTTGCACTGTGTCATTTCCAGCCTTCCCGTTGTGCTATGGCTGTGGCCTCACCCGAGCTTGAAATTATTTAAAATTTTTTCCTTTCCCATGAACCTTCTCCAATGCTCCTTTACAAGCGCATTTTGTATTTGTTGAGTGCCTCTGTGAGCCTGGCACTGTCCTAGTAGACACCAGTTAACGTGGCGCGTGGATCCTCACCACCACTAGTGCTTGGGCCTCGGTAGCGCGCTCCGGGGTGAGGAGCACTGGCAACTGCGCGGAGCTTCTGAAAAGGTCACCTTACGAGTTCCTAGTGTTATCAGAACAAGTACCACAAACTGGGCGGCATAAAACAAGAGCAATTTATTCTCTTGTAGTTCGGGACGCTAGGAGGTCAGAGGTCAAGGTGTCGGCAGGGCCACGCTCCCGCTGGAGGCTCCAGGGAAGCAGCAGCTCCATGTGGTTCTCTGGCTCCGGTGTTGCCGGCGGTCCAGGCACTCCTTGGCCTGCAGATGCATCGCTCTAGTCTGGCCATCTTCCTGCTCTGAGTCTGTTTCTTCACAAGGATTCTCCTCTCTGTGTTTGCGTCCCTCTCTTATTACAGGGATACCAGTCACCCTGGATTAGGGCCCACCTACTCCAGTGTGAGCTTACCTCAACTAACTACATCTACAGGGCCTCTGTTTCCAAATGAGGTCACGATTTGAGGTCCTACGGGTGAGGTTTCAAGAGTTACTTCTTTTGTGGAGAAGGTGAAAGCTGATCTGGGTCCTGATGGATGAGTAGGAATTGCCAAGAAGGAAGACATGGGGTGTGTGTTGGGGAGTTGTGGGGGTAGGCATTCCAGGCAAAGGCAGCACCATTAGCAGGACATGATTTGGTGTTGGCAGCGGCACCAGGTAAGGCTAGAGTGCCACCTTCAACCTGGGAAAGAGTGGAGTGGCAGTGGGTCCCACACTCGGGCGTCCCTGTGTATCTGAGCTGCCACAGCACAAAACATTTTCCCCTTTAGCCAAAGTTTTCGACCAGTTGGGCAAGCAAGAATTACCTGAGGGGTATGCAGGAAGCAGACCGAGGCTCCAGGCTAGAGGATGGGGGTGGCTGCTGAGAGTCTGCAGGGGCCTGAGGCACTCACAGCCTCCTGCTGTGGGAACCAGAGGAGCAATAGCAGCTTTATGTCTAAAGATACTAGGTGCTTTAGGCAAACTGGGTTCCCCTTACAGCTGCAACCCTCTCCCCTGACCTGCTCTGGTGGTGGAGTTCTGAGAGGTGCTTAGAACCACCTGATCTGGGATCTGAGCTGGGAACGTGCAGTGTGGAGAGGCACACCTGCCAGGCCTGGCAGCCCGCTGAGTTCTGCTGGTCGGTCCCCTTCCCAGATTTGATGAGTCTGCCCCACTGAGGAGTCCTATGCCTAGACTGGCTTCCACCCTGTCCCATCCCAGCAGAAGTGTGCTCTGTCCCCATCAGGCCCCTGCCTGGCAAGGCTGTCCTGGGGGAGACATGGTCCTCTTAGCCACTGGACCATGCTTTATAATTTACAGTTTCAGATACGTGGTAACCAGACCTCCATTTGTCCTTCTGTCTCAGCCCACAAATGTTACAGCCTGAAAAAGAGGGTGGGGCAGGTGGTGAAAGGTGTGGTCTGGCACCTGCCTTGGGCGACGTTCCTTCTGCTTATTGCTTTGTTTCCCCTCCGACTTTTAGGTACAGAGCACATTCTCTGCTGTAGCCTGCTGTCACTGTGGGGCTGACAGTACTGGTGGTCTCTAAATCTGATCAATGTGCAGCTGAAGGTGGGCACATGCTCAGGCTGGCAAAGGAAATGACTCTCTGCGGTGTCCCTTCCTCCTCTCTGAACATCCACATCCCCCACCCAGGAAGCTGGAGCTCCTCCAGACCTTTGGTTCTCGCCATCTTTCCCCAAGTGCCCTGACTGGCCTCTTTCCCCAACCCAACCTAAAGTCTTCTCTGACTACTAGGATCTCAGCTAGGTATTAAGAATCAACCTGTCTTATATTAAATCTTAAAAATAATTTGGCACACATTTATACTCTTGCAAGCCATATGCAAAGAGAAGTCTATTCACTCCAGTCAGTTTGAGTCTGTAGGGAGACGCTGAGCTGACCGATGTCCTTTCCTTCTCCAATGACTGTCCTGACTTCCTCCTGAGGAGGGTGAAAGGGCAGTGAGGAGCACAGGACGTCCATCTATTCCAGGGGTTTAGCACCTGCCCTTCACTGTTTCAGTTTCCTTAAGCCACAGGCAGCAGGAACTGCAGCCACAAGACAAAGAAATCTATTCATAAGGATGCATGTATTAAAAGTAACAGGTGTTTAATAGAAAATACACTCATCTCTCCACATACAAGTGTTCTCTGCAAGAAGTCACATGTTATGAGCCACTGCTTACATTCTGAGCACTTCCACTTATCCAAGGTTGGAGCCTAGGAAACAGTCTGTTTCCTGTTTTCCCACCGTACTGTTCATTCTTGGAGTCAATTCGATGTACCTCTCAGCTGGACATACTCCTCAGATCCAGTGTCACTGTGTTAAAATAGAGGACTTTTATCTTTTTAAAAAATAACTGAATGTATCAAAAATGGGTCCCAAACACCAAACATCTACCAACTTCCAGGGATTTTCACAGCTTGGGGCAGCTGAAGGCATGGCCAGCTCTCAAGTTCCCCATTCTGTCAGGAGTGTTTATATCCAATAAGTGCAACGATAGAATCCGTGGTCATCTAGAGCATGCTATCCTATTATAAATTCATATTTAGACACATTCTAAGTGAAAGTGATGCTTAAGCTTACTTGTTCACTCACTGAAAATTATAGCTATAATATAAATTATAAAAACTCATAATAATTTGTACAAGTTTTGTTGAAAACTATTGGAATCCCGGGTGTTACTAAAAATGTAGTAGAAGTCACTAAAATAGCTGCAAGTTCCAACGTGCTCTGGAAACGTCAGACTT
This sequence comes from Manis javanica, assembly GCF_040802235.1. NCBI lineage: Eukaryota > Metazoa > Chordata > Mammalia > Pholidota > Manidae > Manis > Manis javanica. The sequence continues at coordinate 12,263,547 of NC_133164.1, forward strand.
TAAAGTCCAGCACTGTGTGGAACTCACCCAAAGACCGTTTTCTGTTATGATGAGGTACAACGTAGCTGCAAAACGAACCGAGATGATGATTACAATGAACAAACAATGAAACCAAGCCAAACACTCAAAAGGTCTCCAGAGGTGGGCGGACAAAAGAAGACGCTGAGTTCTTAAAAACCAAAGAGTACAAAGTCCAATTGGATTAATTTTCCTTTCAGTGCCAAATGCCATTGGAATTAATCTGCATGAGTTTAAGGTAAAGACAGCATCCTAACCAGTGCTTCTCAAATTTTACTGTGCACATAAATCACTTGGATCTTTTGTTTAAGAGAAGGTGGGGAGCATGAGATTCCTTATTTCTAAAATCCCCGAGTTGATGCTAATGTCCGCGGACCACAGCTGAGTACCAAGGCCTAACAAATGTCTTCCAACCAACCATAAGAAATTCTGTCTGTTTCACTATGAGTCTCCTCAGTTTCTAGAGGGAGGGAGGGAGGCAAGCTTCTGATTCCCGAGTACACTACACAGTCTAGCACACACTGTCCTCCAGAAATATTTACTATTTAAACTGAATTCATGGAGTCAACATCTAATGAATGAGACAGACATAGATGTGGATCAGTAGAGTTTGACTAAGTTCCTTTTACATATAAGTATGTCAAAGGGCAGTGGGAGCACCCAGCAGAAATTTATAGGCACAATATATCTGGAAGCCAGCTCATTGGCACATCGTTCTGAATATTAGGAAATCTGTGGTAAGAGGGACCTGGGTAACTTGCTGGCCACTCTGTTGCCACCCTCTGTGAATGGGCACCACACCTTGGTGGCTGAGCATAATACTTTATGGTCTGCTTTTCTGCTGGGAATATACACACACTATCCTTTGTTTCAGTCATTCAAAGAATATTCAGGTATTCACAGACAGTTCTAGCTTTATGAACGGTTTTCCAGTGTTCTCTAATAGGGTCATTTTCTTTTTTGTTTTATATTTACTGTTTAATCAAAATTATAGGTTTCATGGCATTAAAATGAAATTTTTTTCTGCAAGTCTCATTAAAAAAATCCCACTAACTTCTTCTCAGCCGCCTCTTACCTTTTAACTTTGAACTATTTCTATTTGACTCATACTCTTTCTGTAACTTTTTTAGTTCTCTGTAGAAAATTAGAATGTAGGCTTTTCAGCCCTTCCCCTTCCAGAAAACAGACGGACTTCCTTCCCCATAGTCTTCCTAGACAATTGTTATTACAATGGCCGTTTGGATCAATATATATGGTCTTTTATATGGTGAGGCTGGAGAACACTATTTGCAGCTAAGCCATAAAGTGAACTATTGTTACCTTTCCTTTCTTTTACTTATTCCTTAATTTTTATGTCTCTAGAATTAGGAATTATTTCCTTTTTTTTTTTTTTTGGTGGAGGGCTTGCTTAGTTTTCTAGGTAGCTATTACTAATTACCCCAAATTCTATGCCATAAATGCAAATCTTCTCTTAACAGTCACCCACATTTGATACGCTGTTGACTTTTCTTTTTCGAGACATCCCTCCAAAGCCCTGTATCTTCCTGCTCCAATTTAGTGCTGATGTTCCCCAGATTTACTGCTGAGATGTCCTCCTGGGGTCTCTCTTGACCATCATCTTCAGAGATTCTCTGCCTACTCTTTGTGTTTGATTACTCATTTCCTGGATCCAATGTCATTTTTATTGATACGTTCCCATGTTTTAGAGGTTTTCCTCCTCCAATAGCTCTGGAGAACAGGTGTAAGGGAGAAAAATGTTTGGACCTTGAATGGCTGACAATGCCTTTATCTTATCCTCTCACTTAATTGATTCTGTGGCTGGGCATAGAAAACTAGATTGGAAATCATATCCCCTCCAGAAATCTTGAAGGCATGCATTGACTGTTTAGCTCTACTTTGCAGTAGGTAGTGAGAAGTTCAATGCTATTTGTCTTGCCAATGGGTTTCAGCCCCCTGGGAAGTTCACTATGGATTCAATGTGACCAAAGAAATGACAGTACAAAGTTCTTGGGGTGAAAGGGTTATACCCAACTTTATTCCTACAGTGGCAGGTCAGTCACTAAAATCCCGTTCACTCAGAGCGAGTCTGCATGCAGCAGGCTGGTCTCTGCCTCTGGGCCCCTCTGCCCACACAGCTGTCCTCTGGGCCTCTCTGCCCGCATGGCCATCCCACACAGCCGTCCTCTGGGCTTCTGTTCTTGGCGCTGCCACCACTCCAGCCTCTGCTATGTTCTCCTGCATCCTTGCAGCCATGCCACCATGTTGCCCAGAGCAATGGGCAGAGCTCTTTACATAGAGTCAAAAGCAACATACTGCTCAACATGTGTAGTGAGCTAGCCGACCAGGGCCAGGGGAGAATCCTGGGCACAGGAACCTTCACTTTATCCACACTATTCTATATCATTTGTTTTTACTTAATGAAAGCTTTATGAAATTTTTTCTTTGTCTCTGGTGTTCTGAAATTTAACAATGATATGCATGGACTTGGGCGTTTTCTATCCATTTTGCTCATACTTTGTAGTCCCTTTAATGTGGGAACTTATGTGTTTCCATTCTGGGAATTTTACTTGTAGCATTTCTTGGATAATTTTCTTCTCTCTGTTTTCTCTTTCTTTAAGAAACTCCTATCACTTGATTTTGAACCTTGGATTAATAATCTATTTAAAAATACTTTTCTCTCTTCATTCATATGCTTCTTAGAGGATTTCCTATATCTTTCAAATCATATGTTGAGATTTTCTTGCTTTTCTATCAGACTTTAAAAACAATTTTTAAATACTCCTTTCTGCTATCTGAATGTTCCTTTATAAAGTCTTCCTTTTCCTCTTTCATGAATATAATAATCCATCTCAGTGTTTTTAAAGTGTTCTTGTCTTTATATTGTCTTTTTTATTCCAAATCCTTTTTACTATTTTTGCCTCTGACTCTCAAGATGGCATATTTCCTAAAATAAATGGTCCTCTTGAGTGATCTGCTTACACGTGAGTGAGTATAAAGTGCCACTGGAAGCTTTTTGCAGAGGGGCTGGTTGTCGGATAAACTTAATTGTGAGCGATCCGGTGGGGTTGTTTCTTTGGGACAGTCATGGCTGTAAGGTATTTCTAGTTCCTATTTTTGGCTCTTACCAAAAAGTCAGATTCTCCAAGGAAAAATTTCCAATCTACTGCCTGTGATATATTATCCTGGCTGCCTGAATATGGGCATCAAGTTGAGAAAGGATGAAGGTGGAGGCTCTCTCACAGTTCGGTGAGTAAAACTCCACTTCATTTCTCTGTATTTAGCATTCTCTGTGGTCTTGGAGTCAGACTGTCCCAGGTCACAAAAAGCTGATTATGTGTATCTCAGCTGGAAATTAGCTTTGGTGGGAGTATTTACACCTCTGACACGGGCAGTGACTACGCATGGTCTCCGCCATCCCCAGCCCAAGCTGATGGTTAACAGGACTGGTGCCCCACAGAGCACACTCAGCCGGCCCCCAGCTGTGTCGGGTTTTTCCCTCCGCCAGAGCTCCTTTGGTTGGCCCCACCTGCAGTCTCCTGCCAGGGCTGGGGGAGGAGACAATGCTCATGGGCTGTGCAAAGCGGGAGAGAGAGAGAGGGAGAGGGTATCTAGGGTCTAACTGCCTCTTAGACTTTCAAAACACTTGTCAGCCTCTCTGCACTGCCACTTTGAAAGCACCTGGCACCACCACGCCTGGTTTCCTGAAGCACAGTCACATTGCTTCTTGTCATTACCTGCTGCTGGCTGAGTTTTCAGCTTTCTGGGATCTGCCACGTCAGTGGTCATTCATCCATCTGTTTTCTAATGTGCAAAATTAGGTTTCTGTTGTCTCCTCGTTATCTTTTTTAAAAACCTTTATATTCCTTTTATTAGAGGTTTGAAGGAGGAGCAAAGTAAACCCAAGCTCAATCTGCCTTTTTCATCCAAAAGATGAACTGAAGAGGTTATGGTGTTATGGTGTGTTAGGGGTAGGCCAGGAGTCTGAGTGGTCCAGAAGCGCTTCTCCTACCCCGCACCCACCCAGAGGTCCCTCTCAGGGCCCTGGCCCCACAGCCCAGGTGGCCTTTCTCGGGCTATGGTTAATAATACACAAGTCAGGATTGGCTCCCGGAACAGGGTCAGAGCCCCAGTCAGTGAGGGTGGCGTCACCTGGTACTTGTTATGTATTTGCCCGATCAGGGCTTGGCCAGCTGCTACATACTTAGTATCTGACTATATGAAAACTCTCTATTGGACTTTGTGAAACACATACATATTTCCTCTTGGAAAAGTATGGATAAAAGGAGGATTCTCACCTGGCCCTGGTTGGCTAGCTCACTACACACATGTGGGCAATGCGTTGTTGTTGACTGTATATAAGGGGCTTTGCCCAGTGCTCTGGGGGACACAGTGGCATGGCTGCAAGGCTGCAGGAGAGCAGAGCAGAGCAGAGGCTGGAGTGGTGGCAGTGCCGAGGACAGAGCCAGAGGATGGCTGCGGGGGTAGAGAGGCCCAGAGGCAGAGACCAGTTTGCTGCATGCAGACTCGCTCTGAGTGGATGAGATTTTAGTGACTGACCTGCCACCGTGGAAATAAGGTTGGGTATAACTCTTTCATCCCAAGAATGTTCTACTGTCATTTCTCTGGTCACTCTGAATCCATGGTGAGCTTGCCTGGGCCGGAAACCCATTGGCAAGACAAAAAGTTCCCAAGCATCAGGGCTACTTGAGGAGATGCTGTGGATTTGAGCCATTACCTATATTGGTCTATAAACTGGTTAGAACTTATTTGGCGATTGAGAAATAACTCATCTTGCCCCTGTTCCATGCAGACTCAAGGTTCACACCATTCATCTTGTTAAATTCAGTTTTTCAGCTCCCAGAGGTAAGGAGGCATCTCAGCATGAATACTTCTGAAGAACAAACGGCACTTCTGGGCAGATCGCTTAACAAAAATGTGTGCTGGGCGAGGAAAAAGCCATGCTGATTCCTCTCATCCTCTGCCCAGTGGGCCTGCCAGAGGTGAGTATAGGATGGCTGATGATTGTGGATTGGAAAACTTTCCAACTTTTGGTTACAGGCTTGGCAACAATTTCTGAACCAAAAAAACACTCCTGTCGCTGTAGGCACCCATGTTGTGCCAAAGTGCAATCAGAAAACATGCTCTAAATTGGTGGCCCAAATGGTCAGGAGACCTTGCTGATGGTGAGCTGGTGTGTGATAAGGTGGAATACCTCAGACGGGTCATGTCAGTGCCCTTCCCAACTTCATTTCTGGGAGAGCAACACCCCTGCTGAGAGCAGAGGTGAAGCCATCTACCCCCTTATGAAACATCTTTCAAGTGTAGGAACCAAAGAGATAAATTATTCCATGAGGCAAGAGTGGTACTTTGCAGGGATAGGAGAGTACACGGTCTGTTATAAAGCCAGGCATATTTGAACTACGTATTGTAGGTCCTAACCTCTGCTCTACCGGTTTCTAGCCATTTGCCTTTGAGCAACTGACCTTTGCTAAACTACACCCTCTTCTGTAAAATGGAGATAATCATAATACCTGCCCAGGAAAGCTGCCAGGAGGAGGAGGAAAAAAAGCAGGTAGTCCACAGCTGGCTCATGAACTACCTGAGTTTGCTATCATGGGCTGTTACTCCGGGTAGCATGTCTGCCCCAGGTCCGTTCAGAGTCGTACCAAGGTGGCCACTTTTGAAGGTCCAGATCAAGTACCAGGGTTTCTCCTGAGAAAGCCAAGAATGATTTAGTGAACCTGAGACAGAGGCAGAGTTGATATTAAATATTTACTAGGCATCCAGAGCTCATGAGAAAGCAGATGGATTCATCTACAGGAACATTTCACTTAACTTAAGAGAGGGTATTAAACATCCATCAGCATGAACGTGTCCTCATTTAACCACTGATGAGGAGCCACCTTAGGAAGCATATCACATTCTCTCGATGCCTGCCGCAGCTGAATCTTGCCCTCTCGCTCGCTCTCCCCTGTTTTACATCCACACCGTTCACTGGCGGAGCCCTGTGTCTCCAAGGCAAACAGCCACAGTGCAGTGTATCTTGGCTTGAACACAGGCACATTTCATCATATCTACACTCAGAGCAAACATATTGTGTGAAAGTTCCCAAGTTCAAAGCTGGATTTTGAATCTTTGCTCCTTTTTAGGCATTTTCAATGTGTTTTGAATGGTGAAACTTCCTATGTATGCATGTGTGTGTGGACAAGTCTGTGTGTGTGCTAGTGCAGATGTGTGCATGGGGATTCACACTGAGAATGGACCTGGTTAGCCCACTTTTACTTTTGATGATGGGAATGACTACTACAGAAAGTCACTTTGAATTCTGTCACATCTTATGTTAAAGCATTCACTGACTCTGAAAATATCAGGTCAAAGGCATATACCCTACCATAACAACCTTGGAAGTCTTCCATGGATGATAATAAGTAATAAAGCAATATTGATTCATATCTTATATGATGCACCCTCTTCATCTGTATGATCATGCACTTTTTTTCTTTTTTAAAAAGACTTTATTTTTAGAGGTATTTTAGGTTCATAGGAAAATTGAGCTAAAGCTATGGACATTTCCCATATACCCACTCCCCACCCCCCACTTCAATAATGCCTCCCCTATTATTAATCTCCACGCGGGACATTTGTTATGCTGATGAACCTATACCTATGCACCATAACCTCCCAAAGCATATTGTTGACCTAGGGGTCACTCTTGGTGGGGTGCCTTCTAGAGCCTTTGACAGATGTATAATGACATGTGCCCATGGATTATTTTCATAGTTTTTTTGGGCCTTACTGAATTGAGAGAATAGGACACAAATACAGAGATTTTCCTTCTCAGGTTCCATAGGCAGAATTGTCTCAACTAAAAAACACAGAGCTACTTCTCAGCTACTCAGAACATTTTCCAGTGATAGAACAAGGCTGCAACTTTTTAAAACAATTTCTTCACAGAAATCTCAAGCAAACACTGTCAGTCGATGAGTATGTTCTCAGGGGTGGAGCCTGCATTGCTTTTCTCTTCCCAGTAACCAGCTGTTCAGCTTCTCTCTTTCTCAACCATCTATCCTCCACCAAGCCCACTCCTATTCTTTCCAAGGTCAAGCTCATACATCAGCCCATTAGGCTGAATGGAGTCTTGACCCATGCCTGAGGGGCCATTTTTTTCTCTTTCCTAGTTCCCTCCACTGTTGCCCAGAGCCAGGGGCTCCTTGGCGTTCCTTGTCCCCCCAACTCCTGCTCCATGTGTCACACATCTTTGGTGGCCGCCCTGAACCCTAGAGCCCGTTTGCTCGCCTCCTGTCACACTCAGGCACCTCTCTCGGTCTCTTGACTATGAATTTCTTTCCTCACGAAAAACATACCCTGGACTTCAAATGAAGCACCCTCTGCCATTCCCCCTTTGGTACCCAAATGCATGCTGCTTATGATGCTATTTCTTTCCTCTCAGGTATGAAGGGCAAAGAAAACTCTAGTTTTCATTGGTTCCATTGTATTTTTGTAGAGCCAAACAGCTCCTAAACTATAAACAATACGAAAAATAGGCTATTTCGTTTGCATGTCAAAGAACCAGGTAAATGTGAGCATGTCTTTATTTAGTTAGTAGGAAAAAAATCATTCTAGATTGTCCGTGTGGGACCATTCCTAGCCACTGGTGGGCTATTGCTTTACACTCAGCCTAAGTTACAGTGCCAGGCAGTGAGGCATGATTATAGAAATAGAGTTAGGGACAGCCGCCAACACAAACATGTATTATATAAACACAGCTCAAATTACCTTCATACATTTCACATTTAGAAATAGCACTGATCCACAGATGAAAAACACTCGCGCAAGAATCTAAGTCTGGGATAATACAGAGTGAATGGATGGTGCATTCTACGCTAGAAGTACTCTTGGATATTTCTCATGCTTCACGCAACTCGCCTACTTCACAAGCAATGAAAGGGGCAGGAGAGCCCATCAGTAGCTCATTTACCTTTTCACACTTCCAGACGCTGTCTTGTTTCTGCTCCTGTTTGGGTCACTGCCACCACGTTCCCTCTCCAGTGTAACCTGGTGTCCCACACTCCCCTCTAGATAGTCCTCAAAGCAGAAGAGAAGGCTGGCAGGACCCCACAGCCCTCAGGCCCCAGTCGGGGTCCCTTCCCTGCTGAAGGGGGATGTCCTGTTACCTGGGCTTCCCCTTTGCTGCCTGAGGCTCGTTGCAGGACACGCTCCCTTTTCCATTCCACTTGACTCCCTAGGAATGATCATTTCAGCACTCTTCCTCCATACCCATCATTTTTGCTTCCCAAGAATAAGGCAGGGCAAAACTATCCCCGCTATACTTCATAAATGCACAGTAAAGAAACAAAGCAAGAACGTAAGGGGGTTACTTAAACATCAATTAGAATTTTAATGAATCCGAGAAAATAGCTGCATGGTATAATTACAGGGAAATCCCTAGGGTGAAGCCCAAACTGAGCTACCTGAGAGCTGAAGACAGGCAAGTGTGTTTTATTCGAGTCCAAATGTTATTCATTCCATCTGCGCAGTCAGACAGCACTGGGACCAGTAAACCAGAAGCCAGTATGCCTACTAACCTGCTTCCCATCCCCCAGCTTGCCGAAGTCAGGTATAGTTTTGTACCTTAGACTCCTTCTTAGGTAGGACTCAGTAGTGGAGGGCCACTGAGGAATTGGTGAGGGGCCGACAGCACAAAGGTCCTCCAGCAAATTCTACTGTGTGTACCTGGCATGCCATGGCTCACACTAGCTAAGGGCTATTGGCGTGATCAGATGCAAAAGGGTTGGTAGTGGTTGCAGGTGCACCAGTAGAGCTCAATCGTCTCCCTCAACATTCACTATGTTGACACGATTTTATAACTAGAGGATTATTCCTGCCTTTTCACATTTAGAAATCGCACTGATCCACAGATGAAAAACACTCACGCAATAATCTAAGTCTGGGATAATACAGAGTGAATGGATGGTGCATTCTACGCTAGAAGTACTGTTGGATATTTCTCATGCTTCATGCAACTTGCCTACTAAGGAGCCAAGGTGTTTTTTTGTGGTGGTTGTTTTCAGAAGAACCAACGAAAAAACAACACACACGGGAGGCAGAGTACTAATTTTTAAAAGCCATCATCGACTACTGTCGCATTGCAGAGTTAAATGACAACATAAATCCAGACCAGGTGGGTATGTGGGAAGTGAAGAGTCCTTGGCCATAAGAGGAGGTGGTTGGTGCTTCTTGGAAACCAGGACCAAAGACATTATTTACCACTTTCTCATTTTTTTGCCAAAGAGTAGTTTTACTTTTTCTCAAGGCAAACTAGAACGCTTTCTCTGATACGGAAACCGAACTAAGTTTTCCAAAGCTGCATGCTAGTCGTATTCCTTGGGCTACTAGACACATCCCAGACTTCCTCTTAGGGTGAGCCAGCCAGTCACAACTGCCCGGGGAGTGTCCCTGCAAGCCGTTAGTTCCAAGCTGAAGGACAGGCAGCTAGGTCGGCTGGGAGGACAGGCTCCCTGGGAGGCGGAGCGACGCCGATGGGGCCACGTGTGCCGCGACCTGTGCTGAGACGGCCGCTATTTTCGAACGCGCCACGGGGGATGTGTAGGGAGGTTCGCCTGGCTTGGCCTGCTCTAGGTTTTGAAGAACCGAGGCCTCAAAACTGTTGAGTTTCATGTGGTCCCAAACACTTTCATGTACATTTACTAGGGTAGGAATTGTTTTTAAGGGGCTAGAGACAAGGCCCTTACATCAGCATTTGATGATTCTTCTTCCAGCTGAGAAATCAGGGTTTGATATATTATTTCCATAAGACAAGCCAAGTTCCATTCTTTGTAGGACATCAAATACTACTGCCTAATGACTGAAAAATGCAGATTTATTAATATCCTCACCAAACTTTCCTATTAGATCAACCAGTTCCTCCTGTTTTGTGTACAATTAGTAATAAACAGTATAGCAATATACATTAATTCTCATTAAATAAGAAAGCTGGAGTCCCTTGGGCTTGTAGCTCTTTGGTTTGGCTTCCTTTTTATCGCCTTATCAATGTTCTACCTCGAGTTGTTAATTGATTGTTTTTGTTTTGCAAATTACCCTTCTCTCTGGCTTAGTTCCTTAGGTGAAAAATATTGGCAGCGCTTTACTGTAGAGAACTGAATACTATTGAGACAGAAACCCAAGGTGAGGAGGTAACCGAGCTCTGGCTGCCTCTGCGGGAGGGAAGGCGCCGTGCTCCTCAATCACCCCTGCAGACTCTGCCTCCAGAACAAACACCCAGCCACAGGCGAAGCAGCAGCTCGCAACTCCAGCTTTGCCTGGGAGGGACTCAAGTCGCAGAGAACGTGAGCCATTCAGTTCTCTGGCGGAGCTGACGCTCACAGCTTAGCGCAACCATAGCTTTCCCAGCCCCGCCGCCGCGTGCTTTGAGGACTCTGACCTTCCCGGAATGACGTCCGGAAGGCAAAGGAGGGGGTCACCGGGTGTGAACTGTGGTGGGCACAGATGCTTCAAACAGGTTGTAGGGATCATATATTTACATTTCAAAGGCAGGAGGAAAAAAAATATGGGTGTTACTTTTAAGTGAAGAATATTCAGCATAGAAAAGAACTGAAAAAATTTAACATGTATTACTGCCTCTAAATAAATATTACCTCCTCCAACGAACTGACACAGTCAGGCTTGGGGGCATATTCCTACTCTTATGAAGATGGTTTAAAATTGGCATCTGAGGAGCAAGCTCATGAGACTCTCTACAACTAGAGCCTGTGTCTCAGAGTCAGAGGCATCTAGGACAATTTTGGTCACAATTTGGTGTCAAAATGATCATCTCTGGGTTCCTTTTCCTTTTTCAGAGGGCACAGAGTTGATCTCTTTGCTGTAAATAAAGCATGCTATTTTTCATAAGAGAAAAAATTGTTTTTGTGATTAAAGATGGTAAGGTATCGACAATATATATTATCAGATGCAAATATATTCTCTTTATAAAAGACAATGTGAAAGCCCTTCTAGGCATTATTTTCTGCATCTGCCAAAGAGAGAGAAGAGAGAAGATGGGAGTAGAGCGTGTTTCCCAGAAACCAAATAGAAAGAAAAATCTTAGGAGAGAGAAGCATTGTGTCATGTTTCTGAAACTTCCATCCTTAAAGCAGACCATCTGTCCCTGATGACAGAACTCACTGGAGGAGACCTTGAGGAATGGAACTCCGTAAAATTTCTGAAACATTGAATTTTCTCCCCAGTATTCCAACTTTGTAGCAAATCTGTTACCCAGATGTAAATTTAGAAGCATCAGAGCTCTTGGCTCCCTGAAGGAAGAATTTCAATTTAGAAAAATCATTAAAGACTCTAACAAGAGAAGAATGCTCACAACCTAAATTACCCCCAAACATACCAGGATGCGCCATAAGGGAAGTGAAGGGAATTAGGCAACAGTGAAGGTGAGTTTGAGCCACTCCACTGCTGGGAGGAAACACTGTGACAGCAAACAAAAATGAGACTCACCAACATGATTCAAATGCTAAACATACTGTCTGGTTTGGGGGAGCGATTCACCTTTTGCCAAGCATTTTCCTAAGTGTCACTTACAAGAACAATTTCAAATTTGATATTCACCGAAGGTGTGTGTATGTGTGTGTGTATGAATCTGTATATACATCACCAGTCCTCTACAGAGGCAGACAGTATTGGGGATGAAAAAGTTGTCAAACAGAGGACTGCTGTATACATCATGATAAAGCCCCTAAACAAAGTAAAAACAGGATGAGTCAGAAAAATCCAGCAAGGAAAGCTCCAACAAAGGACAGGTGAAGTGGTGGAAGGCATCAATAAGTGGCACAGACTTGGAAAAATTCAGCAGGAAACGTGAGTGCTAAGCAACAGATTCCATGTAACCACGAAAGAGACAAAGGTAAAGGGCCTGGCCTCTTTGTAAGAAGGCAGATGAATGTACCAGCCCCAAGTCAAAAACAGAAGAGTGAGGGTCCAGAGGAGGCAACAGCAGAAGGGCAGGAGAGGAAAGTGGACCCTCCCTCCCTTGCTCTGAAGGCGCAGACTATGGGCATCTAATGGGCTGAACAGCCTCCCAAATCTGCCCAGTGGAGGGCCGTATAGCCCGCCGGCTCTGGGTGTCCGCAAAGCCTCCGGCAAGGGTCCTCTGTGTACTTCTTAAGCTCGAGAAAGTTCTTTCCACTCCACATTCAACAGCCATGTGGGAGAACCTGAGTACAGTAGTTTGGGAATCAAAAAGACTCACCAAAATGAGTCTGACATATTCACAATATGCCTAATAGCCATTGTACATGTGGCAATTATCCCATAAATAGGTCTTAAAATCACTACATTGCTTTTACATTACCAAGCCAAGGGAGTAATTTTCCATTTCATTAGATTTATCACAGTCATGATAGTACAGTGTAACGCATGCCACATACCCATCACTGAGAATGAACAATTACTAACATTTTGCCACACATACTTTGTTATTTTTTTGATGTGGTATTTAATGTAAATTTCAGACATTGTGACATTTTACTCCTGAAGACTTCTGTAGAATCTTTAAAAACTAAGAACATTTTCCTGTGTAATCACCATCCCCTTACGGCTCCTACCAAAATGAACAATGATGCCTACATAGCATACAGTCCTTGTTCTGTAACCAAATTCCCTGCATTGTCCCCCAAATGTGTTTGGTAACACATTTATTGAAAGCAGGATCTAATCAAGATCCACAAATTGCATTTGGTTGTTACATTTTTTTTTGTTCTCTTTGAATCTCACAGAGCCCTCCCTACCGCCTACTACCGTAGTTTCATTTTCATGTTCTTGACTAGTAGAAGGGGCTAGCAGGGGTCCTGTGGAGCACCCACACCTTCTGGATTTGCCTGATTACTTGCTCCTGGAGTCATTTTCCATATAAGCTGCAAGTTAGATAAAACCCAGTTCAACACTTTGGGCAAAATGACCTCACTGACAATGCTGTGTGCTTCAGAGCAAACTGCAGCAGAACCCACTTGTCCCACTTTTCATGACACACAGATGGATGGCCAGGTGAAGGTGTGGTAATCTGAGCTACATGGTTCTGGCGAAACCCCATTCCCTTATACCCAAACCTGCCAAACGACTGTCCACCAGGAGCCTGTCCTGTGCCTGCCCCAAACATAAACCCAGGCTGAAGTCCCCAAAGCTCATCCCTGACCCCCTGGGCTAGACCATGAGACCATTCTATGTCCTGGGCTCGCCACCTGATTGCCAGGAATAAGTGACAGCTGTGGTGTCCACAGACTTCCAGCACCTCATGTGCAAGACACAGTTACATTTAAGAAGAAACTGACTAATGTCAGCTAATCTTTGGTTTGATGGGAGGGTGGAGGGTAGGAAAGAGAACACAAAGGAGTGGAAATTTTATGCAAGATAAAGAAACAAAAAAATACAGGAATTTTAGGAGACTTTTTCTTTAAACTCAGAATGATAAAGCATGGTACCTGAGGGTTTAGACTCTAAAATCAGGAGACTGGGATTCACCACATCTAGTTCTTACTGTCAGGCTCTGTGCTCTTGGGTACCTAATTCCACATGACTGGGCCCTGTTTCCTTGCCAGTAACTACATAATAAGGGCACTTTCCTATTTCGAGTTTCTAGGCAAATCAACGTGTAGAAAATGCTCCTCATGGTGCCAGGCACGTAGAAAGAGATCAGTACACACAGAGCTGCTTCTTATCGCTAAACCCTGCACTGAGTTCAGGAGCTGTTGGCCTGTCCTTTATCTTTCCATTAAACCTCATGGGAGACTTCTTGAGAAAGTTAGGGGTGAGGGAAGGCAGTCAGAAGCCGTATTTGTATGGGGCCAGAAACAATGGTCTAAAATTCTTCAAGCCCAACCTAACCCAAGGATGGGTGAGGATGGGTGGGGAGAGCAGCTAAAATGGAAACTGTCTGTCCCCCTCCATGCCACAGGGCCAAGGTCTTCTCAGACACAGAATTTTGCCTTGAATTCTTCTTTACCAGGTGTCCACAGAGTTGGTGGGATTCAAGGGGCCTGAGGCATCTCCTCCACTGCCAGCCTCCTCAGGGGACACCACCTGAATTGGCAGGTCAAAGGGCAATATGGCTTAATGGGCAGTGTATGGCAGAGCCCGGGTATCGATGGACCTAGCAATCAGCCAAGCCATGGGCAATAACACAGAATATCACCAAGTGCCAGAAGAATATTGGTGCATCTGCCTTGGGACTCTCAGTGGATTAAGTGTGCCATGGAATGCCTTCCCTGTTCCTCTGAAGCATTCACCTTCTCCTCTGGTTCAGTTGGGTCCCTGTCAGATAAGAAATGTCATGTTCTTTGGGGACTTTCATGATGCAATATTTTATTTAAATAATTAAGGCACTCTGCATTCCATAAGAGGGAAAACCAATGAATTCTACCACTTGCAATTTTATAGACAGGAATTCATGTGGAAGGTTTCCTATTTTACTGAGCCACCCACAAAAGGGAGTGGAGAAAGCCTTGAATTCCTCTGAAAGCTCACGTTTGAGCAAAATAACCCAGATAAACATTTTCACTTCAGCTTGGAGATAATTTCCTCAGGTTCCGTTTTAAACTTTGAGTGTAGAGCAGTCTTGTTAGGCCAGCTGATCCCCTTCAGTTGGAGCAGGTTCTGCAGGGTTTAGGCGTTGGCTGCCAGAAGATGGAGACCCTCAGTGCAGCAGACATTGATTAGATACTCACTCCACGACCAACCGCAATGGCCATCCTTAGACCAGGGTCTCCCAGGAGCTTGAGAAGGCCATTGCATCATGAGACACACACCCGCCTCTCAACAAGCAAGAAGAGCCTATGCAGGAGGCGTCCAGCTCAGAGGAGAGGAGGAAGCTGCAGGTGACCGAGCTCTCCCCACCTTACAGCCCAGTGGGAAGGTGTCCACCCTTCATCTCATTAACAGTTCTTCCAACCAGGACTGTCTTGTCCCCTGTCCTTCAGAGGCAGCCCCCACTTCCATGGCCTGTTGACAGGGACTGAATGGAGCAGAACAAAGTAGAAAAGATCCCCTAGCTGGGAGCCCCACGCCACTCACATCATGAAAGCTAACGGGCATTCACTAGGCTCCGAAGGGGCTTCTTTGTAATGATGTCATTGTGAGGGGATTCCGGTCAATTTTTCAAAACAATTCCTATCTATTTTCCTCTCTTTTAGGGTGTTGGGTCAGTCTACAGACAGACTCCTGGAAGCCTCAGGAGTCTCTACAACCCATAAGAGCATGATCATTTGGCTGCCAGGCTCACAGAAGGTGCTCAAATACCTCTTGCTGGATTGAACAGAAATGACCAGTAATGTACAATTAAAGATTCTATAATATCTTTGGTTAATTGAATATTTACTATGTGCCAGGCACACATATATATGAGGTTCTGTATGTGCAATATGTCACTGACTTCTCTCAACAACCAAATGAGGTAGTTATTATCATCCTCACATACACATGAGAAAAATGTGTAACACAGAGGTTTCATACAAGCAGAAAGTGATGGAGCTGAGATTTAAATACCAGCCCATGTAGCCCCATAGCCTGAATTTTAAGCACCATGAAAAGGAAAAGAGGGAGGGAAGCAGGGAGAGAGAAAGAAAAAGTGGAAAAACTTCTTTTTTCACCTTCAGGAAATTTATAATCTGACTTGAGAAACAACACCCATTCCCAAAAAATAATAAAATAATCATGTAACGCAGATCACCATAAAGTGTCTGAAATAGGCGCTTAGGTTCAGTTAGCAAATGCTATGAGAGGTCGAAGTTGGCAGATTCCTGCTTGTGGGATGGTCAGCGAGGCAGGAGACCGAAGGTGGGCCTGATGACTGCCACACTCCTGACAGATGGCTGTGTAAGGGGGAGGCCTGCTGGGACAGTAGGGGGACAGCAGAACCACACAGCAGATACGTGGCCACCAGCATCGTTCAGTCATAACATGGCCTGGCTGTTGAGTAGCAGTTGGAAATAACAGCATGTCAGGGAAAGAAGCAGGGGGTTGGAGGGGTTATAAAGCTCAGTAGATCCTAAAGGAAAGGACGAGGCATATGGGTTTCGGCAGGACCAGCAAGTGAACAGCACAGTGAAAGCAGAGCTCCAAGAAGCCTTGCCGGCTGGTGGTGAACAGAACTCACTCTGCGCAGGCGCCTGGGGACACGGACAGCGTCTTCCAGTTTTCCAGTCCCCACAAGGATGAAGTAAAAACAGAAAAGCTTCCTTCCTGTAGCCACATCCAGTGCATGGTAGAAGGACATGAAGAAGACACTCGCCATGGCAGGGACCAGAGTGAGACATGGGTAAATATTTGCTTTGCCTCAGCTGGAGGAGATGGATTTTTAATAAAGAGACAGCATGACTCATGTCACACGGTGCACAAACAAGTTAGGAAAAAGCCACTTCAGGAAACGCCAGAGTGGCAGGCAGCACCTCTTGATGCGTTCTCAGGAAGGACCCCTCCCCTCACACACACACACACACACACGCACACACGCACATGCACACACACGTCTCACCCTGCTGTGGCGCCAGCACCACTGCACCCTTTGGTGGCTCCAGGGGCCTGATGGGGTCTCCCAAGGACAGCTGGGTTCTGGCTCCCAGACTCATTCCAGAGCCGCTGTAGGTCCAGCCGCATAAAAGCAGTGCAGTGTGTTGGGTTGTGATTAGAGGAGGCCGAGGGCCAGGGAGCCCGTACTCCACAACACTCTCACAGCAAGAGATAGTTGTAGATAAAGACGTGTCAGAGAGTGTCCCAGGGACCACCACCGTATCTGCAGAGATCAGACTATCTAAAACGGCCCCGTGATCTCCATCCCCAGGTGTCAGGCCTTGTGCAATGCTCTCCCATCAGGTGTAGGCAGGACCTGGACTTGCTTCTAACCACTGGAATGTGGCAAAGTGATGTAATTATGTCCCCTAACTATATGTATACAACTGGCTAGTAGACAAGTAGAGGCTCTTTCCTTCTGGCTTTGAAGAAGAAGAGGCTGTGCTGTAAGAGGGCCAGATGGCATCAGCCATGAGTGTCTGAGAGTCAGGCCCAGCTGACACCCAGCAGGAAGATGGGCACCTCAATCTGACAACAATGGAGAGGTGAATCCTGCCAGCAGTCCAAGTGAGTGTGCAAGCAAATTCTTCCCAATTTGAGCCTCCAGATGAGAACACAGCCTGGTTAACACTCTGACTGTCATCTTGTAAGATGCTGAGCAGAGGGCCCAGCTAAGCTTTACCAGGACTTATGACCCACAGAAATTGTGAGATAATAGATATACACTGTTTTAACCCACTGAGTTTGTGGTAGTTCATCATGCAGTGACAGATACTTAATACAGCCTTCATTATCCTATCTCTCCACAGGAAGCCCAATAAAGCTGTGGTGATAGGGGAAGCCAGAGACTCTTCCGTAACAAGCTGGAAGAAAGGAGGATGGTACAGAGTTAAACCTGAGGACAAGGAGTCAAGAGTGTCAAGATCACTGGCTGTATCACCTTGCTCAGATCATTTTCATTCTTTGGAGCCCAATTCTGTCATCTCCAATTTAATAGAATTAGATAAGAGAATCTCTAAGATTTCATCTAACTCTAATAGATTCTGATTTACAAAATTGACGAACAAATTTTTAAAGTATGTTCAGCATCTATTGATGTGGCATGCTAAACATTATTCCACTTCACCTCATCTAAACTTCAAACAATATCCTGCTCAGGTGATTATTTATAATCACTTGTAAAGATAAGTAAACTGAGGTTCAGAGAAGTTTAATAATTTTCACAGAATCACATGGCTTGACAGTGGCAGTGCAGAGAATCAGACTTATGATCTTTCCACTGCATTATGCTGGACCAGAGCCCAGGAGAAAGTCTATTCAACTACTTAACTAGAAGCAATCGGGAAAATAGAAGAACACAGAAACCTCAGGAAGGGATGTGGAGTTGTAGTAATCAAGTGGAGGACCGTGTAAGTGGTAATTCAGTCTGACAGCTAAGACTGAATAGACTCCAAGTGATGGCTTTGAAAAAGCTACATAATCAGGAAAGTTCATCAGAGGTCATTTCAGAGTGGAGAGAAGTAAAAAGTTAGGAATTCAGGAGAGTATCTCCCACCTTATGCTAAACACTGATGACTCTAAATTACTTTGTGTGGCCCAGACATCTCTCTTCAACTTCAGACTCATCTCTGCAGCCCTTCTGATGACCCCAGTTGCCCATTCAACATGCCTGTAAAGTCATCTTTGTGCCCAAAGTCACCTTCAGTCTGGGTCCTACCCTGGCTAAGTGATTTATGACTCACCCATACAGCTTTCTTCTTCAGCAACTCCCTCTGCTTGTCCCTTACTTCTTAGTATTCACCTCAAGCTATGGATTTCACCTCCTAAATGTCTTGAATCATTGTACACCACATCACCCTAACTCAAATTTCCATCACTTCTCTGCTAGCCTCCTGTCTCCTTATCCTCCAGCTCACCCCTCCACTCTTTCCCTACACAAGTTCATCTTTTTCTATGTTAACTTCCAAGGTGAACTTTCAAGTATGCAAATCACCTCAATATTTAAAGCCTTTCAAAGACTCTCCTGCACTAACTGAATGCATTTCCTTGACACGGCAAGCAAAATGCTTCCTTTCTGGCTTCTGCCTCCTTGTAAAACCTCATCTCTTGTACACCAACTCTTGTCCATTTAACTCCAGTCTTACCATATCCATATTTTCCCCCTTTACCTGGGTCATTCCCTGCAATGTCCTTCTATGTTTTGTCTACCTACTCATTGTTTCAAGACTTAACTCCAGGGCCTCATCCTCTATGAAGCCTTTTTGTGACTCCTCCCAGAACAGCCATGTTGCACATCTGCAGGGCATCACTCACATTGTACCTTAAGGGCTGCCATTCACATGCCAAACCAGGAATATGATCCCCCGGAAGTGTGCACTAGAACAGCACTATATGCCCTTCTAAGCAAATTTTCAATCTCCAACTATGAATACAATCTGATGACATATCTGTCTCCTTCCACAGATATTAAGATAGGCTCTTTCAATGTAAGGTCCATGATTAACTTATCTTTGAATCCCTAACTAGTGCCCTACATATTGTAAACTTTGAATAAATCTTTGCCGGATAACTCACTGTGTGAACAGTCGGACGAAGTCTTCACAAGTCAGTGAGAGGGAAAACCCCTGTACTGTGCATTCAGGCTTAGAATCCAGAAGAAAGGGCAAGTTTAAGGGCAACTTAAGCTGGCCCTCCTGGCTATCCACACCAAAAAGAATAATGCCAATGAATTGACTGGAATGTCATAAATCTGATGATACTGGTGCAGAAAAATATAGGCAGCTCTTTCCAAAAGGTTTTGATACATAAACAAGGTGTTTTTTGCTCTTGGTGAAAAATCTCAGCAGGCCTGATTCCAGACACATGGAATGGATTTTTTTCCTTTTGTCAAGTTTTGGAGAAACTTAGCCATTTCAGCATGATCTAAAAATGTCTTTGAGAGATAAATTGGTATCTTTGTAGCTTTCTGGAGAAACAGAGATAAATACTTAGTTGTAATGAAAATATCCAAGTCTAGGACTATAAAATAAGTTAATTTTACTTATTTCTAAAATAAATTAGAGTTCCTATCCCACTGTTTTTCCCCACTGAACAGCTGAGTGCATGGTTTTAAGACTTCAGTAGAGTCTGAGACTCTCCAGGGAATTTTAACTCAGCTCCATAAATAGCAGCCCAGATATCTATGTATTGGAAAATTTATTGTAGAGTTTCTACCTTCTCAGTTGTTTATGAGCCATCTGTGTGTGTGTGTGTGTGTGTGTGTGTGTGTGTGTGTTCATTCCAAGATCCTAGGACTGGTCTGGTCTAGAAATTCTTCTGCCATGTGCTCTGGGTCAAAGTAGACCTACTGTCTGGAAAGAACAGCTTCATAACTACATGGTATATTTGGCTTCTCCTTAGTTTTAGAACCTAATACTAAGCTTCTCCAAAGGTACAGTTGCCAGACTGACTGTTAACAGAAGCAGAATTCATTGAACAGTTCCAGTATGGGGCATTTGGATTAAAAGGGCAATTAGGACATGACCTTTATTCTCAGGGAACTTATCTTAAATATTAGTAAACAGTTTCCCCTGTTTTATTCTGACATATTTTCACTACTCCCAGTTCTCCAGGCTGGAGATTTGGAATCTTCAGAAATAGCCTGAGTTCCAGCCTTAAGGTCAGTGTGTATCTGAAAAGTATGTGCACATATGAGTCTGAAAGTTTCTGGACTAAGTGTCCTGCTTAGGAGCATCCCCATTAGAGGAAGTCTCCACTAAGGAAAGTATTACATTACATACATACATTACATATGCCCCAAGCTCTCTTACATCTCTGTGTAAAAACTGACAATGCCAGTCCAACGACAGCTGACAGGTCATATGGACTTGGCTATTGGGTCTACTTGGGTCTTTTGGGAGACATCACAATAATTATGTCTTTAAATACAAGCTAAACTAATTTACAGGTTGGCCAGTAGTGTTGGATACATGGTTGAAAGCACTGTATGTTGAAACAAAGCATAGTTCAAACTTCTGAGACCATCAGACTGCAGCTGGACAAATTAAACCTGGTAGAGATAATCACCTGAGGTGAAGTTGACAGTTTCGGGGCATGTGAGATGAGATGTTGTTAAATGCAGAAGAATCCCAAGTGGACGTAAAGATAATACTCTGAAGAGGCACCATAATTTCCCAATGAGGCAATGACCCCTATGTTCTACAGGTGTAATGGAAAATGCTGACTGTATTACCCATAAACACCACCACACTGGAAAATTCCACTCACCATTTAGCCCCATTGGCTTGAACACATATTTTAAAAGGGCTGAGCTCATAAACTTTTATAGGTTGCATAGGCATCAGAAAGATTCTTATATATTAGAAAGTGTTTAGGATTGGAAGATGGAAAGGGCAGGATTTTAACTTGGTTCTGACACTAATTAGCTAGGAAAATATGGCATTTCAATTCTCTAGGTCTCATGTTTTCCTACCCATAGGTAAAAGCTTTGGTATAGATGCCCTCCAAGAGCTCTTTCAGCTTTAGACTTGGTTATTAGCTGATTTTCTTTACCCCTGCATTCTGTATTCATTATCTTTCATCAATAAAGACTAGCAGAAAGGCTGAATCTGATTGTTTCAAGCCAGCAAAGAACACTACGGAAAGGTTAAAAACTTCTTAATATTTAAGGTAAACTCCTTGAGGGTAAAGACTATGTTTTCATCACTGTTCTGCCAAATGCTCAGCACAATGCCCAATACGTTCTAGAAGTCTGCAAAGTCAGGACATGGAAGGACAACTCCTAGTTCAAACTATGGCTGGGAAGTGGTTGCCTGGACTACATTCCCAGCTTCTCCTGCACCTAGTGGACCCATGAGACTAGTTTTCCCCAACCGAATATGACCCTAGTGATATGTGTCTCTCCCAAGACAAGCGGGTGTACCTCCTCCACTCTCTCATAGAAACTCTGTGCTGAAGATGGCAGAGTTCCTGGGTTCCTGAATGTCTGCATGGAGCAGAACACTCCATTCCTCAATGCATCAAACTGTTCCAAAAGTGAGAAGCAAACCTCTATTACACTAAGCCCTGTAGTTAGGGGTTGGTGTGTTATGACAGTTGTTTTTACTTTAACTAGAACACAGAGAGTAATAATGCCTTGCATACAAAAAGCACATTAGATTTGCAAGAGAAAGACTGAGGGAAGGAGGGAAGGAGAAAAAGAGAAGGAAAGGAGAGGGGAGGGAGAAGAGAGAGAGAAAAAAAGAAAGAGCTGGTTTTGTTTTGAAGAGTTTCATTTGTAAGATTGAAGGTCAAGCTGGTATGACTCAGACCATAGAGTTTTTACAATAAGCCTAGAACAGGGAGTTACCTAGGACATTACACAAGCATGATATAAGCTATTTCCTCTGCACAGGAAGGCCTGGGGTTTGAACTAAGAGAAGAGCACAGAAGGGCATTAGAATTGGGTTCTGTCCCTGAGTAGCCTGGTTCCAGCCCCATCACACAGTCAAAACTGTGTTGGGATGAGGGGCAGATCAGAGGTTAGAAACACGAAATAGGTTAAGGGGGAAATCCACAACCCTCAGGGCTTTTACCCACCATCTGATTGGATCCCTGGAAGATTTGGAGGATTTTTCTGAGCCAGCATGATGGCCTTGCAGGTTTAGGTAAAGAGGGCCTAAGGGCTCACTGATTCTTCTCCATTAGGTGTAGGAAAGGCAGCCAAGACTCGGAGAGGGTCAGTGCGCTACAGAGGTCAGGGGTCAGGCTGCGGAGGAACGGATCCCAGGGTGGGGGCTGTCAGCAGCAGATACAAGTGCCAGGCACCAGGGACCAGCCACCCCCAACAGGTGCCGTGGCCTTCACACAAAGCTCCAGCTGTACAGGCCACACCAGGGTGAGCTAGAACAGAGGACTCTGACCAGATGTCCCTTCCTGGTGCCCAAGGTACACACCTACCCTGATTTCCTGGAGGAGAAGAAAACACAGAGGCCTAGAGCATGATTTCCCATAGACTGACTTTAACTAAGCATTTCACCTGGAAAAGTCTAGTCTTCAGCTGAACAGTCCTCCAGAGGCAAGATGTTCCCCTCCATCAGGGGAATGAAGGCTCATGAGCAAATCTAAGTCAGGTATAGAAAAAAAAAATGTACATTTCTACAGAGTCAAATTATAGGGTATAAAATTTATGCCCATTAAATGTATGTCATATCCTTCTTACTGTCCTCCATCCCATGACCAAAGCTGACTTTGTTATGCCCCCAAATCTCCTCCTGATTCCGGGGCATGGAACCTTCTTGATTTCTTGCTGGAGCAGGAAGGCCATGGAGGAACCCAGAGCCATCAGGACCTGGTGCTAATGTCCATACCTGAGGCCAGAAATGGGCAAACACACAGACCTGTTAGGGTGACCAGCTGTCCCAGTTGGCCTGTGACTAAAGCAGGTTGGGTAGTTCCTGGAACACAGGAGTTTTAGTAAAACGAGGAAACTCCCAGGTAAACCCAGACAAGTTGGTCACTCTACTCTCTTCCTCATGAAGGCCAGGCCCAGGGGGAGGGAAGAGAAGAGAGCCTTCTGCTGGGTCGGGCACAGATGGGTAGGGGCCTCTCCTGCCTGGCTCTTAGAACCCTTCTTGTAAATGCGGAGTTACATAATAAATGAAGATGGGTATGACTCATCACTGCCACAAGTGGAAGAACATACACACACCTAAATATAATTTACAAGTGGCTCCTCTCGATGGTATTGCACAACCAAATTAGCTCCTTTAAAAAAAAAACACCCACTTTACAGCACAACAGATGATCTGTACTTATGCTCCAAAACATAAAAGTTTGCTCTGGTGGCAGCAATGGCTGAGATAAACAGGACAGAATTTGGATTTAGTGGTGAGGGAATTGTGCTTGTTACTGTACATCACCCCATGTCCCCAGCAACCTCCGAGACTAAAGTCCTGATCCAGCTGCCTGTGTCAAATGCTTGGCCTTGACATGAGCACGCAAACGCAAGCACAAAGTTCACCTAATTCCGTTCACCACAAGGGAGAGATTTGGTAATGACTGATAGAGGAGGGGCTGTGTCGGGTTCGTGAAAGCATGCATCTGGAAGGGCAGATTTCTCAACTGTGTTTCAGAATGATGGATTCCTCCCAGGAGAAGCAGGACCACAGAGGCACATTGTAGCAGTCAGCTGTCCTGAAGGTTCAGATGTCCAGAATGGGGAACAGGGGGCCTGGCTCTGGAGGCACCCTGATTGCTGCCCTGCCGAGTTTATTTTGGGAGTCTGTTTTGAATTTACAGCACTGCCTCTGTAGAAGGGTATTTTAAGATGCTCTGCCAACCGGCAAGGGCCCCAAGTGGCTTTTGTTTCTGTACTCACACAGACGAGGAGCTAAACTAATTGAGAGGGTGACCCGAATTTGTGAGTGTCACAGAGCATCCCCGTCAGCCTGGATTCTTACACCCTTTGCACGCATCTACATTCACGTCTGTTTGGAAGTTGCTCTTGGAACCCTTGCAAAAATCTCCTCACTCACATGGAATCAGCAAATAAATGATCAGTTCTCACTCCCAAGTGGTAATGTCCCAAGGTCCCAGAAAAAAGAATTTGAAGGGCTAAACTCTAGAAGCTTTTGTTAATATAAACACGGCTTAGCACAACAATTACTATTTTCTTTCTTTGTTCAGTAATGGCGCAGCGTAGCTTGTGCTCTGATATCTTCTTTTAATTGAAATAATTTGGTGTCCTAGTGTTGATCTGCCCAAGGTTGTAAGGGTAGGAGGTTTGCCTTACAACCTGGCATGTTTTCATTTTTTCTCCTCTAGGTATAGTTTCCCAGCCAAGAGCACACTTCACCTTATCATCAGAACTCACTGAGGAAAATAAAAGGGGAAAAAGTCCTCCCATCTGCCTTGGTCTTCCTGCCCCATGTCTTACCCCCACCCCCACCCCACCCCCACCCAACTCCCCATACACGCAAAGAAACAGGAGGCGGCATTTAAAGTAATGGACCGGAGTGCAGTTCCTACCAGGGGGCCTGTCAGAGACTCTTCATTCAAATGGGCATTTTCCATTTAGTTTATAGGTCTCTTTCTCCCTTTCCTTATTCCCAGCTTTCAAAGTCTTTCATGATTAATAGATATGCCAGAAAGCTTCTTAGCCTCTCTTTGGGAATTATGCTTATAACAAAGAGTAATTTGTACAAAAAAAAGCAAGTTGCTCTGAGAGGGTGGACAAGCCCAGCCCAGGAGTATGAAAGGAAGAACTGCGAGGCTCATAGCTCAGGAACGTGGGGGGCCTGCCCGGGCAGGAGTTGGTCGAGATGGAAGGCTTCACATGGACACCTTCAGGTCTGGGCTTCTGGAACACTCTCACCTGGGAGGCGAAAGGCAGGAGTTGGCCCCCAGTCCTATCTCCAGGTCACCTCAGCTGCTGATTTAAACCCAAACTTCTTCCCCAGTTCCTCTCTGGTTTTTTTCTTAGGCACAATTCAAATACGGGTTTGGGAACGCTACGTAATTACACTGCATTGGGAGCACAGAAGGAGAGACTCAACCGACCACTGAATGGAAGGAAGCTTGGAGAGGAAAGGGAGAAGAGGAGAAAAAGCCACCTGGAGCCTCGCTACTCAAGTGTAGTCCCTTGTCCATTAGTGTTACAGTTGCTAGAACTTTCTAGAAATGCACAGTCTCCAGTCTCAACCAGATACTCCAAAAGGGAATGAACATCTTAACATTCCTAGTGATTCATATGACCTGAGATATCACCTGGGAGCTTTTAAAATTTGCCGGCAGCTATTCCTCATTCTCCATGCTGCTGGGTCAGCTGTCTGGGGTGGGGCACAGGCCTCGATATTTTTTAAAAGCTCCTCAGATGATTCCAGTGGGCATCCAGAGTTGAGCACCAATAGTCTGCAATAGAACCCTGGTTCTCAGAGCACGGTCCCCAGAGCATATTCCTGGGCCCCACCCAGACCCACTGAATCAGACACTCTATGGTTGGGGGCCAGCAATCCCCCATATATTTAACAAGCCCTCCAAGCAGAGCTACTGCTAAAGAAGGGCTAACTAGAATGAGAGCTGGAAATACACTCAATTCTACTACTCAAAAGCCTTCAGAAATATCCATTACCACACTTTTCAAATGACATTCCGGGTTCTCCATGAACTAATCCAACAAGCATTCTTAAACACGTTTCCCACAACTTCCTTTAATACGGGCTGCTAAAATGAGTGCACTGGATTTTAGAGTTCCTTCTAGCTATAAAACTTAGTGATTCTATGCTTCCAGAACTATAACTCTAGCCACGTTCAGTGCCTCCCTGAATGAGGCAAACCAAATGCTCAATACAGATCTCTCTCTCTTCAATCCTTCCTAGGTCAGATTCTGCTCATTCTTTAAGGCCATGCATAAATGCTACCTCATCCACTAATTGGTTCACCAGCTAGAATGAACCTCTCTCCCCAAATTTCTTATACTTTATTGTTTCCTATTAGTCACTTCATTGTTTTCTATTAGTCATTTGCCGGATGCTTTGCTTCTCAGCCATACTATTCCTTGAAACAGAACAGTTTTTTATTCTTCCTTAACCACTCCCACCTTCTAGCACTGCCCCCTGCAAACAGCAAGTAGCATATATATACTGACTGCATTGAAATGAACGGGTTTGAGGTCTCTCAAGAGAATTTGGACTGTAAGATGAATCATAACTGGTTTTTCACATACAGTAAGCAAGCACAGAGTTCCAAGCCAGCCAATAAAAAGCACAGATATCATGAGTCTAATAAAGGTTACTCTGTTCTAAAGATTTGGCTTCAAAATAAGTCAAAGTCACACCCTCAGTTGAAATACATAAAAATCAATTATATCAAAGTTTTACACTGGTTGGCACCTATTAGTCAATTATTTTGTTAGATGAATTTCTGGATGAATATTGATAGAACTTTCTAGACAACAGTTCTAGAAAACTAAAAATGTGTTCATTTCATATACATATACATATACATATATGTGTGTCTATATATGTAAATACCCTTTATTGAAATTTAATTGGGCTTGACCCTCTGCCAGACAGACACATAATATAACTTTATCTCATAATCACCACAACCCTAAAGGGAGATTTTTATGCCCCCTTCTCTGGGTTAACTCAAGGCTTCAGTAGGTTAAATCGCTACTCAAGGGCATCTGGCTAGATAAGGGGAAGGATAAGTACCCACTCTCAGAGCTTGCTAAATCCAGAATTTTGCCCTCTCCAGTACAGAGAGATGCTTGGTATTTCAGAGATTTCAAAAGATTTATTTATCCTATGTGACTATGGAGAGTGTGTGTCTATTTCTCCTTTTTATGTTTGTCATTAACTACATACCTCTGGATGGGAAGGCAACCAACACAACTTGGGGAAAATGATTCCTAATGAGCCCTTCTTACGAAGAGATTCAAATGGAGAGGAATGAGGATGGGAAGAGGAAGGGGCAGAGCCCATGTTCTGTGCCGTGTGACAGGTCTGCACTTGCACGTCTGCTGTTCCTCTCAGGGTGCTACAGACGGAGGGAGTGGCTACATTGCATCTGGCGAGATAACGCACACACGCAGGTATCAGCAGCCAAGGACAGAGCGCAGGAGGTGGCACCACCGCCCGTTGCAGGCACCACTATGACGTGCAGAAGAAACTTGCAAACTATGCGATTTTGCCCGCCTACCTCACTTTATTAGCAATACAACCAGCTCGTACAACGTGCTGTCGCCTTTCCTTGGGCTCTGAGGTTTTTATGTTTTTGGAATGTCTCCCTACAAAATCATCTTCCTTTTTGCTTCTTAGGACTCCACATTTAAAAATGATCCCCCTTCTTCTCAATCTCCTTCCTTTACCCAGGACTGCCAATCTATCATTGAGGGAGAAAGTCTCTTTATACTAAGGAGTGAATGACTGATAGATATTCTCTATCAGGGAATGCATTTGAAAAAAAAATGACACTATGGTCTTAACTGAGTTCTCAGTTGGTTAAACATGTAGAATAGTTTGAAAAGTAACCTTGTAAGCATATATATTTATGGAGGGAAGAGGGTAGATTTCCCTGGATTCTGTCTTATCTAATTTTGTTTCTGTGGCAGAAAATTAAAGGCCCCCCACATCTACAAGGCAGGAGACTCTCGACCCTGCCGAGTTCTCTGTGGCAGGGGTTTTAAACCTATGACTTGGACTCTAACTCTCTGAAGCTGATCTGAGAACAAAACTCATCCATACGTAAACTGAATTCAGAAAGGCTGAGGTCAAAGTCAGGCACAATATGAAAATGGAGAGGGACCAGGAATGTTTAGGATGTGGCGCAGGGCCACAGAAGTAGAGACAAAATGGAGCACTGGACTCAACATGACTGCAGGCAGAAGTTGTCATGGAAACCCGGTTGGAAAGCAGACCGTTGGATTTTGGAAATTGGATGAAGCCTTGATGGCAGGAGACAGGGGGAAAAGGTTGAAGCCCCCGGAAGAAGTCAGACACTGAAGAGGAATGGAGTCCTCCATGGTGCCTCTGCAAGTACACGTCACTGTTGCACAGCTGGAGCCTGATGGGTCTGAAAGGCCGATCTGTCTGGCCGGGAGGTGTATGAGTACATGTGTCAGAATCTTCCTTTTGTGGCATTATGGTGCTGCTCATGACTCATCCTGCGGAACAATGTGAGAGGTGGGTGGAATCTCTTTTCAAAGATTTCCATGAAGAACAGGTAGTGTGTCCATATCTAATTTTTAGCAGAAATTGTTTCCCCCTTTAAAACCATGGCTGCCTTGATTTTCTGCACTAAGTATTCCCTTTTGAATACTAAAGATTGTGACAAGCATACCAAAGATTGATTTCCCTGTTTTCTGGCTGAAATAAATTCTGGAATTATATGATTACATGGACTTGTAACACTGGCATTCATAATGCACATGGATTGGTTTTCCATAAATTAGCTCTTAAAGAAGAGTCTGTAGTACTAAATGTACACATGTGGTCACAGAAATTTTCCAGAGAGGAAAAGAAGAGAGTGTGCCCGAGAAAAGAAGGAATGCTTTGAGCCCCACAGAGAAGTTACAGAGGGCTGAGTCAAAAGCAGAGTTCGTGTGTATGTTCTGTTACCTGAATATGGAGTAAGAGGGTCCTCAGGACGTAAGTAGCACATATGAAGAAAAAGTGAAACAAATTGCCTAATGTAATATGTAGAGAAAAAAAGGCAGGTGATTTCAGAAATATGAGGATCCATCACAGGTAGTTCTGACCAGACTAACTGGTCTGTGCATCTATGTTAAATAATGCAGTGTCTGTTCATTATGACCCTACTGACTTCCTTTCGTATTTGCGTGTCATACTCTGATTTGACGTTGGGTACGATGAAGACTTGAAGTAGAATGAAAGGAATAGAAAAATGCTGTACTTGTAAGCAACTGATATATTGTTAGCTTAATACTATTTATCCACAACAGGCTTCATTAAGGGATGAGCAGGAACTTCAAGACCAGATCAGCAGCAGAAGGGATGAATCTAGGGCAAAGCAGGGATGAGGTGGGAGCCCGGCCAGGGAGCACACCTGGCTGTATGATCTGTTGTTACCTGGAGAGACAGAGCAAGAATTCAATGGTTGGCCAAGATGGGTTGGCACCAAAAGGCAGACTGGAGCCAAAAAGTGAATAAAGAATGAGGGCAGAAGCCGTCCAGCAGTAATGAATGTCAGTTAGGGGATGGCAGCCCTGTGGTCTAATTTGGAGCACAAGTCCAGGAGGTCGAGAGTAGTTAAGAGTCCAGATATCAGTTCCCTGATAGGATTGGCGTGCAAAATTTAGGAAAAGCACCAGGGTCTTAACCAAGTGGGCTGGGATCCATTGCAGGGGTTGAATTCCTGCAGAGAGTTCAGAATACAACCCAGGAACTGGAGCAGAAGGGGAATCCTACAGATCTATGCAACCACACATGGCACAGAAAGGTTGTATCTCAGTGAGCTCAATGCTGAGGCTTAGCTTAAACTCATTTCCAAATTGTTGGATACTTAATTTCTATTAATCAAGGTTGGATCAGAAAATACAGAATCCTGCAAATATTTCCAGAAGAAAAGATTTCACTTAGGGAGTTAAGGGTTTGCAAATTCTTTAGGAGATGAGAGGAATGAAAGTCAGTGAAAGCTGCTTTTAGAATGTAGGGAACCAGGAAGTAGAGGAGGTATGGGAACCTGTAATCGGCGATGGATGCGTGCAGTGGCCCTAGACGGCTCTTGGAGGTCATGGTCAGAGCCTCCCCCACGCCCTCTGCGGAAGCCTCCGAACCAGCCTGTTGCTGCTATGGGAACAATGTCGATACCCACTTCACTTGAGATTTTTCTCTTTGGCATCATCTAAGCAGCAAACTTCTGGAAAGGCTTCTGGGAAATGTAATTTCCAGATTTTACCGTCCATGGGAGAGAGGGAGAACACAGAAGAGAGAAAAAGATGAGCTGGCACAAGGCCTGAGAAACACTAATAACATCCTGCTTGCGAGGGGAGATGCGATCCTGAAACGATTCCCTGACAGGGGTTAGGCTGCCCCAGGAACTTGGTAAACCGAGTCTGGGCGGGATTGATGCTGGCACACCGAGTCCGGCAGACTGTGTAGCGGCAGCCGAGTGCTGTGAAAAGCTTGAAAGGATGCCTTGGAGAATGTGTGGGACCACGTAGGGACAAGCCAGGAAGAGGACGGGGACAGGTGCAATGACATGACCTCCAGGAGCAACACCGTCCACTGTCTGAGATCTCTCTTTGGCGTACGGAGCATTAATGGGAGACAGAAAACACAACTGGCTGGGGGAATGCAAGTGAGGAGAAAGATTCCATAGTAACCCAGTCATTCAATGGATAGTTATTGAAAGTGTTTTATAAATAAAATATTATTTCAAACCTGGCAAAAATTAAAATAGCCTGAATTAGGGCAAAGGTGTTGGAGCTGTAAAGGAAGGTAGAGATGTGAGACATTGAAAAGCAAGTTGAGAGGCCTCAACAACTCGCTGGCTAGCAGGGAGGGGAAAGAGGCTAAACAGGACCCCCTGGTCTGTGGTCTGGGTAACCTTGTGAATGGCACTACTAATTGACATACAGAGCATAAACTACATTTGATTTGAGTAGTTCTGCTTTGGATATATTCACTGTGAAACACATTACGACGTCTAAATGGAGAGGTCCAGGAATTCTCCAAAGATGGGGATGCGGGTCCGGCTGGTCTTCCCCATTCCTGGGGGGCCAACAGGGTAGATGGATGTAAACAGTAACCTATGAGTGTGTGTGATTTTTGGATGCCCACAGTCCTATTCCCTAACCCGGTTTGATGTCTAAAATCCAAATATTGGTACTTCTTACCATTAAGCTTAAAGGTGAAGCCTTTTAAGCTTTTGCGCTGTGTGCCCCCTACAGTGTGGGAGACTGGGGTTGCCGCTCCACCACCACAGAGCCTGAGGACAGTTCTGAGCATTTGTATGTCCCCGTTACTACTGCTCTCAGATCTAAAAGTACAGCCAGAAGAACTGGAAATAGAAAAACCTTTCAATCCTACACAATGCAGTGATAGGCAGAGAGACATGTAGAGGTTGTAGACAGAACATTCCTGAAATTTCTTTCCTATCTTCACAGGCTCCTTTCCTGCGTTAGAGTTTTTACTTCCTTATTAATAACTTGATTACTGAAATCTCAGGAAATTCCAAGCCTATTTCTCCCATCAAAATGAAAAGTCATGAGTCCATTAGGACCGAATGATGCATCTCTATTAAACTATGATTTACATCATAAACAGATTAATAAAAATGGATGTACTGTGTTGGAAGGGAAACATATAAAAGAATTTTTAAGGGCCATCTAAATTACAGGAAATAATATTATGGAGAAACCTGGAGAGAGAGAAAACAAGGGACAAGAAAGGTATTTGCCTCAGAAAAAGTGGGACTGCAAACCTGCAAGCCAGTTCTGCGGTGTGACTCAGAGCTCTCGGTGTATGGTAGACAGCTGAAGCCAGAGGACGTTCAGAGCTACAGACAAACACATCAGACCTCTTGGTAAAGCAAGGGCTCCTGCTGCGACGGCCTGTCCTCCGGCTTCTCTGAGGTCATCACTGGCCTGTGAATTAATGGAGCTCTTGAGAGCACCTCTTGCCAAAAGCAATGGGTTTTACAAATGGCTTCAAAGGAACCCAAAACATTCCTCATTTCAATCTAATCCAGAGTTCAAGAAAACAATCATATGCCGAGAACTATGTCATATTTTCCCTATAATTCTGATTGTTTCAAATCATCAAGAAGTGGTGAAAAAATTCAACATAGTGATCTCCATAGCTACGGGATAGGATGGGGCCCGGAGCCTCTTCCCAGTCCCTCAGTCAGGCTGGTGATGCTTCTGTGCCTTCATTTATTTACAAACATAAACCTTTGGTCATAAAACAGTTTGGAAATGACTGGCTTAAAGGACTGGCACGTCTGGCAGCAGTAGATGTTAGATGGAGACAAGATACAGAAGGGGTCTTTTAAAAAGATCAAGGACCATATGTCCCTGAAGGAATTACTTCAGTGATGTGCTCAATCAGCTCTCAAGAAACAACCGTGTGCACCTCTTCCCAGCTCTTCACCCAGTGACTTCATGTTAGGAGCTTGGAATTGGCCACGACGGGGGTACGGACACCAGAGAAAATGGCAAATGCCACAAATCAGGGCCTTTTCCTTTCTCCTGTGGAGAGCCACTTACACAACATTTATCAGCATACCACTGGAACACAATCTAAAGATAATCTGGACAGCAAAAGAGCCAAGCCCTGTGAAGCTCTGACCATTGGCCTTCCGGGCATGACCGAGTTAGTGTGTGGCAGTTTGTGGAATCTGGAAAGACAGAAGCAGTTCCTCTTGGAAAACACACCTTCGCTTTGTAGTCATAGATGTGGCCACGG
Organism: Manis javanica; assembly: GCF_040802235.1. Taxonomy (NCBI): domain Eukaryota; kingdom Metazoa; phylum Chordata; class Mammalia; order Pholidota; family Manidae; genus Manis; species Manis javanica. The sequence continues at coordinate 12,296,039 of NC_133164.1, forward strand.
ACGAGGGATCATACGGGAAGGACCACTTCGGTCATCCTTTGGAAAGGACTATATCATAGGCACTGCTCAGACACGGAGGGGGAGCCTTTCTCACTTGACCAAGGACTCCAGATAAAAGAAGTTGGGAGAGCCAAGAACTCAGAAGGAGGGGTGCGCAGGACATTCTGGCAGCTAACCTCTGCTTCCACTGGAGTCCAAACAAAAGAAAAATGGGCTTCAACAACATTCCTTAGGCATCACAGAGAACTCTCCTTGAGCAAGGATCAGCCATCCTGGGCTAAGTAACTGAGTGACGTGGCGGAAGCTCATTCGAGGGGCTCTGGATGGGTACCATCTGCCTGTGACTGCGGCTCCCGCCCTGCTGAAGCGCCCATTGGGAAACCTCTTCTGCTCCCTTCCTGGGTCCTGGGCATCCTGGCAAGGCCTTTACTCACCCTCAAGTGGCTTCTAGCAGGGTGGAGGGAGAGCACAAGGTGTCAAACACAGAAAAGCCCCGCGAGACTAGTGGAAGTCTCATTCCACTTTGAAGGAAATGATTTGTTTGAATGAGTCTTGGATAAGCCTGGCTTTGCCTGAAAAACCCTCTTTAAGTTCCTCTGAGCCACATGTGTTTAAGATGTAGGGATCAGCATAGGCAACCAACACATACAGCACCATGGGGCCATGGCGTGCTCGTCCCATTTTAACCAGCTGCCTGGCAATGGTGTGTTCTTACCATTGGGCAGTCAGATATGGGAGCTCAGGCACCAGTCTTGTTCATCTCAACCTTACCATCCGAGTTCAAAGGCAAGGTCTTCCCCAAAAGGCTAAGCACAGGCACACTGTTCCTGGAGGGCAGCATACTTCTCCGATGGCTTAATCTAGAAGAGTAAGGTCTGCTTCCTCAAGAAAACATGGAATTAAATATTTAGAAAAAGGTTTGGAGTACTGAGGGCAGCTTTGAGAGCTGATATTCGCTATAGTTAATACGTATGAGGAGGACACTGATCAATCAGCAGGCAGTGCCGGGCTCCTGGAGACTCACTGCATGCCGGCCTTAACCCCTTAGATTCTGGACTGTGGGGAGCCTTCTAGGCTCCTGGGGCTGGAGCATCAGTGACTGGGCAGCAAGAGGGCCCTCTGGGAGCTTGGAGAAACACCAACCACTACAAAAATACCGCAGTACCTTAACATCCAGTCGAGCTATACCTGGGCATCCTGGCTATGAAAATCTGACCATCCATCCCTTTGACACGGGCCGAAGGGAAGTCGCTTCCAGCTGTGTTTCAGTTCACATAGTTGGTAATCAACTGCCTGACCTTGTGATCTTCAAGAACAGGTGTCTAGGATTTATATTTTTAAAATACATGTTAGATTTCAAATAGGCTCTTTATGCTCATATCTCTCTTAGTCTTTTCCATTATTTTTAAAAGCACCCTTTGATGTCACTTCGATGACGTTTCTTATTTTCTCCAAACCTGCTACGACAGTAGCACCTTTAGTCACAATACTGATTCATGCTCCATGTTCTGTATTTAGCAACTATCTGAGAAGGATCTGAGTCTGTATTTAGCCCTAAGTAGCTGCAAATAGGGGAGCAGCAGCAGCTTCCTCTCCAAAGCCTTTGCAGGAAGGGTTGTGCCAGGGCTGCTCTGACGTCCAGGGAGCTACAGGTGTGCAGAAGAGCCAGGAGGGAATGGGAAACCCAGGTAGTACTGATGAAAGAATCTGAGCTGTGTACTGTGCTGCAGTTGCCCCGCTTCTTCCAGATGGGTTGTAAGGAAACATTTTAGTGTGTTTATCTGTCTGCCCAACCTTATTTAGCAAAAAAAAAAAAAAAAATGATTGCTCTTTGCTTCTTGTTACCATGCTCAGATGATACTATGGCAACCAGGCTGTAGAGAAGGGAAGGGGGTGGGGTAGAAGCAGCTTAGCAACTTGAAGATTTTTAAAAGGCAAGTACTCATTTTAACAGCAACAGTCTTTAAAAATGCCAGTTTTGAGGAAAGAAAAGAGAAGAACATTAGAGAAAGCAAATGGAAAGACACAGTAGGATTACACAAAGCTCATGGGAGCTTGGCAGGGTCTCTGTTCACAGACGGGGAGACAGGCTCCCAGCAGGGGTGAGTGGTGTCCTCAGGGTCAGCCAGCTAGCCAGGGGCGAGGCTGGAAGGAACATGCAGACATCCTGATGCCAAATTCCACACTGCCTATCACACCGTGGCTAGCAAAAGAGGGAATAACAAATCTGAGAGGAAAAAATTTAAAAACCACATGAAACTGTCAACAATGGAAAAAGAGATGGGTGTCTGTTTCTCAAGTAGAAACTCAATGAAAAAAACATTTGAATGTATTTATTTTGGGCAAAAAACAGTGACAAGCAGACAGCGCTGACTGGCGGCGTCCCCTGAATGAACTGGAGGTTGCCTATTTCTGGAACACACAACATCTGGAGGAGTTCCTGGACATCAAGGATTTGAGTCGGAGTGGAGGGAAGTGGAGAGGTATGGAGAGGAGAGGAGAGGACGGTTTGCTCTGATCTAGGAAGAAACTGTCTGAGTGGGAAAAACGGGCCTCAAAATAGATGACCACACTCTTTTGAACAGGACTATGTAACCAAAGATGGTTCCAGCTCCGACCTCCTTCCTCATGGACTGACATTACATTTTATAGCTTCTCTGCCCCCCAGCCCTCAACCCTTGGAAACAGTACAAGGTGACTAAAAACCAGTAGGGTTCTAACCTAGAGTGACTGTGGTATAGAGCTTGATCTCAGTGTCCAGTAACGGTGGCAGTGACAACACTGAGAAAATAAAAGTATGTCAGGCTGATGAGCCTTCTCTGAGGAAGACCCTGATAGACAGGGTTTCTGTATATTACACCCTTCTGCACCTATCTCACTGTTTAAGAGATGCTATTCACGTCAGGTTGAAGGCCTAAATTAGGACCAACCTATCTCAACCTGGCAGTTCTGCCTCTTTGGGGACAGGTAGATGGAGGTTGACGCAGATGAAGACAAGCTTTTGGGTGAAGTCTTTGCTCTTCAGTCACTCCTACACTCGTTCATTCCACAAGCGTTTGTGGAGGGCCTCCTCGGTGCCAGGCACTGGCCGTGGGCCCCATCTTGGCTCTCCTCACCCTGCAAGGGGAGGACCCACAGGGCCCAGGGCCTCAGCCTTCCCAGGCCTGGCATGCACCTCCCAGAAGAGGCCATGCTCTCCTTCTTGCGTAATAACAGTGCTGACAAGACAAGCACAGGGTTGGGTTCCAGCAGTCACAACCACGTTATATGCTGGCTCTGCTCCACATTGTGGATACAGAGGCAGCGACAAACAGCCAACAGACGGCTGTTTCCTGTACTCACAGTTAACTCTAAGGGTCTAGGTTGTTAGTAAGACTCCTAATTAGCCAGGCATGCCCTAGCATTAGTTCTGAAGAGAAAAAGAGTTTGCAGGGTGGGGAATTGGGGGAGGTGGGGTGGGGGGAAGCTGGTCTTACTCATGACACAATAAAGACGGAATGAGTAGACCTCTGAGTTTCGGTCTTCATTCTGACCCTGGTTCCCCCATCCAGCTTTTCACCCCCTGCCCCATGTGCACCACATTCTCCAGCCAGAGGGAAGTTCCTTAGAGCCCCACATCTGCTCACACTGTCCCTGATGGGGTGGCACTTGCCTCACAGTGGCAACAACGTATTCCATCTCGGACCACTGCAGTTGGGGGTGGCTGTGACTGATGTTTGTACAGTACTTTAAAATATACAAATCATTCTCAAATTCATTATCTCATTGTAAAAAACAAAACGGTTTTAGTTGGTTAAATAGCAACATCTCCATTTTATACAGATAATACAGTTCAGCTGGGCTCCTCCAGCTTCAACTTACCCGGTGACTAGAAGGGAGCTGGTAGGGTGTGGGATGAGGTCCAACTCCAAATCCCCGGCTCCTGTAGGATTTGGAGACCTCCTTCTCTTATGACTTAGATTAATTAAGCCTAAACCTGCCTTTTAGAGCAAAGCAAAACAAATACACTTTCTCTTCCAAATACTGGCCCTGCAAATATTTGAAGGCAGTTACTGGCTGCTCTCCAGGGCCTTGCTTCTCACTCTTGAGGGTGCACAGCATTCATCCAGGGAGCTTGTGAAGCTGTGGGTTCTGATTCAGCCATTCTGGGGTGGGGCCTGCTACTCCCGTTTCTGACAAGCCCTAGCTCTTCCCAAGTCAGTTGCACAGAGGAGAAAAAAAATGGTGTATTATCCTTAAAAATCAAGAAAAAGACTCGTCATGTTGTTTTTTTGTTTCTGCTGCCCTGCATTTATAAAAGTGTCTACCTTAGATCGAGCACTTATTAAATGCCAAATGTTTGGGCAGAGGGAGGCAGACACAGTAAAATAAAACACCCTCCTCCCGTCCTTCCTGCAGAAAGAGCCTTTGTCTCTCATTACGAAACTTACCTGAATGGCACCGGCAGCATCTCTAAATCGGGAATAACTGTGATCCTGAACATCAGGTGCCTAGCATGGTGCCTGGTGCTCGGGAGGGTGATGCCTAATAAATGTAACGATGACCCCTCAACAAAACCGAGCCCAACAAAACAAAAACTAAAAAGAAAAAAAATCTGAGGACGTATCAGTTGCCGAAACACTGCGTTCTCCCTGAAAGGAGACGGGGAAAATGTTTCTTCTGAAAAAGGCAGGCTCGAGGGGGACTGCTCCGTAGGCCTTGCCGACGGGGGGCCGCGCGGCTCGCGGCTGGCAGGCGCGGCTGGGAGGCGAGGGCGCCGGGCGAGCTCTGCTGCCCCCTGCAGGACGGAGCGCCCGGCCGGCCAGCGCGCCGGGCAGAGCATCCCGGCTCCGCTCCCAGGGGACCGGGTCCTGGGCCGGCAGGTTATGCAACACCGCACAGCAAGCAGAGCACGTCCGAGGAAAGGAAATCACTGCCTTGTGATAAGAGAAGGGGAGGGCAAGGAATAACGAGTGTCGTCTGAGCACGGAAGGCTCGGGGCATCATGCGTGAATTCAGTCGGCTCAGGAGCCCTGACAAACAAATCACTCCTGTTTTGTAGATGAGGAGCCGAGGCTCAGGGGAGGTTGGGTTATGTTACCCAGAGGCATAACTAGGGAGAGACCCAGCCAGGTTTTGAATTAGGGCCTTTCTGACTCCTGATTCTTCTGGTCCTCCAGGGGGACCATGCATTTCTCATCAAGCCAAATTTCTGGGAGACAACTCCCTCCCCCCACAACCCACCCCCAGGCATGTCAGGTTCCCTGCCATATTCTCCAGAGGCTACCTGGCTTCCATCCCCCTCCAAATTATGTCACAGGCTTAGAATTGTTCTCTAAACAAGACTTCAAGCTTTTAAAATCGGACCTTTGGTGAAATGTACCAGAGTGTCAGCCTTGCCCACTCAAGATACAAAGTTTATGTTACAGAGAAAGAAATACTGCAAATTGAGCAGGTTCATCTCATTCCCATCAGAGTCCAGGAAGGAGAAACATTTTTATATTCTCCAGGGCAGCCCCAGAGGTCCCACCTAATGAGTCAGTGAGACCATTTACCTTTTTTTATTTGTTAACTGCTTTGTTAAGGTATGATGGACATAAAGCAAGAAGCTGTTGATATTTATATATACAAACTTAATGTGTCTGGAGGTAAATATACACTCTTGAAATCATCATTATGATCAATGTCATACATTTACCCATCACCGCCAAAATTTCCTCCCACACTGTTTTGCTTGGTTTGGTTTTATTTTCCCAATTGCCATTAACTTCAGGTAGACTTGCTCTTAGTCTAAATCAGCCCTGAAGGAGTTTTAGTTTGTTTATTTACTGGTAGGAGGGGGGTGGACATTTGAGTCCTGTCTACTTTGGATATTGATTTATGACATCCTTCTAGTTCACTGGAATCTGCAGCTCATAATATATTTTAAGGATCTCTTCTTCTACAAGTGGCTATGAAGCATCTCTGCCTCTAAGACAATTTAACAGAAAATTTCAAAATCCAAAACGCAAACTGAAAGGCACCTCAGAGATTATGTGATCCCTTTCTCTTATTTTACGAATGACAGTTGGCACTATTTGTCCAAGTAAGGATAGTTTTCTAGAAACAATAAAAGACAAAACAAAACAATACAAGGAGATGGGCCACACGTCTTTTCTCAGACCTCAAAGGTACCTTTTGTACATTGGCAGGAAGGCGTTAGGAAAGCTGAGTCAACCCAGAATCAGGGCAACCGTCAGAAAGTTGGGATTCAGCCTGATTATTATATTCACTAGCTAAGAAAGTCAAGGTCTTGTGCCAAAAATATATTAGCACCTTTTCCAGAGCCCTCCCTCTGAACATGGTGCCTGGAGAGCTACTCTGCTCGCCTGAAAATAGTGTATAGTCACATTATCTAAGGAGACCCTCAAGACATCCACCCCTGAACTAATGATAAAATACCGATCAAACACCGATCAAACCTCCTTAGAGGCTGCCAAGTTGCAGTCGGAGACAGTACCTGGCAGAGTTTCCAGACCGAGAGCACACGCCAAACCTAACTGAACATGAGCATGATAAACAATGAGGGACCACTGACAGGCCGCGACGCTGTTAGGAAAAGGCTCCCAGCCGCTCTGGAGTTATGGGGAGATACTGGGAGGTCCAGCTGCACGCCCTGAATGCTGTTGTCACAGTTTAGAGAAAACTCCTACTCCCATTCCCTTAAAAACATTAACCATTTCATCCTGGCTTGGTTTCGTTTCTCAGGTTTCTGTTGGTCCCATCCACTGTCTTCCCTGTCAATATGGAACTTCTGTGGCTTCCTTTTATTTCATACCATCCAGAGCAGTAAAGAAACTATACAGGGATGCACAGCCCCACCTCCTGCTGCCTGCTTCCCAGTGCTTGGAAATGAGGGGGCAGGGCAGGGGATTCTGGAAGCCCTGGGTGAACTTGGCCCATATTCCCAGAGCATATTTATAACTCATGGTTTTTATTTTGGGGGGGACAGGGAGGAGGAAGAGATGACACTGACATATTATGGAATATCAAGTAAATGTGCATGGGTTTTTAAGATAAAGAACTAGATTTTAAGGAAATTCCTTGGTTGCAGCTGACTGCTTCTAGCCATTGACCCTGGGCCTCTTGGGGGGCCCACATATGAAAAATAAGGTTTAGACATTTCATTCCATCTAACTTGTTGCCCTGGAAATACTACTACCACTACTCTTACTGTTACTACTTTACTAGAGTAACACTACCACATTACTACTACCACCACTTACTACCATTACTGTTAGTGCTGCTAATGGTTACTTCCACTGCTATTGTTACTACTACTACTATAACATGTACTCCCCTTTTCCTTTTGTTTTTTAAAGTTGGAGAAATCCCCGGACTCTGGGGGGATAGGACCACTGCTGAGTTCTGCAGAGCCCGAACATACGGTGCTTCCTTTGACTTCCCACCTGAATCCCCCTTTAGGAGCACATCTAAGAACCAATCATGGCCAAAAATAATAGTTAATAATACAGGCCAATCTGCCAACACAGTGCCCATCAGACCCTGCAGAGATGTCCCAGGCTAGCGTTTGCATGACACGCCCGGGTGAACAGGTGCAGCAGCTCCAGGCCAGCGGCCTTGGGCAAGGGACCCCGCTCCCCTGGGCCTTTCACTCTGAACCAGAGGGACCGGTGGCACATCTGTGACTCAGCTGTGGGGCACCGGAGTGAGATCCCACCTAGCCTGCTGTGGCAGCGATGTTAACTTTCTCAGTTAAGAACCCAGAAGACTCCTCTTTGGGCTGATTAATCCCAGATTTGAAGGGGATTTTATTGGCCAAGTCTGCATGTGATAGTGCTCACATGAAAGTTTGTTGTTTTCTCTTCTGGGTTCAGAGATGCCACTTGCTGGGGTTTCTGAAAAGTTTGAGGTTCATTCTGCTCGTAACTAGAAAAGAATGTCATCTGTTCATTCACTCTACAGGTATTTATTGAATTCCTACCATATGCTGTATACTCTGCTAGACACTGAGGGAATGAAGATGAGCAACTGTGGACATGTCTTCTGTAGCTTTCCATTGAGAGATGGACACAGATAAATGAGCAGATTTGAAGCAGCAGGTTTTCAGGGAATAATACATGGCACATGAAAGAAGACTGTAAGCCCCACTTTGAGAATCAGAAAGGCTTCCAGAAAGTGCACTGTCTAAGGTAAGAGCTGATGGAATTAGACCAGTGTAATGGAGTAGATGGAGGTGGTGAAGGGAAGGCTGCGGGCAGAGGCAGCAGGGGCTGGAGGCCACCCAGAGATGGTCAGGAGGGTGCAGAGCAGATTAGGGAGACGGCAGGAGGCCAGGGCTGGAGGTCTTGCAAGGGCAGGCACTAGAATCTGCATTCTCAGTGACATCCCAGCCCAGAGGAGCAGGGCCACTCCTCATTAGTTTTTGACTAGAGAGGTCAGGCCCACCTCTTCTTATCACTTAATTTAAGTGGGGGCTGGCCTACAGATCCACTCTCACAAAGGCAGTAGGAGACTTTGTACAAATATACATAAGCTTTCTGGGAGCTGGATTAATGTCAGCCACTTTCCTCCTAACCAGGATGTATAGATGCGGCCTCGGCCTCCAGGTCCTTGCCAAGGCTAGGCCAAGGGGAGGGGAGGATGTCTGTCATCCAACCCAGAGACACGACTTGGGAGAAGCCAAGCACACAGACAGGGTTACATTGCTCCCTGTTCTGCTCTCTACAATGCAGTTCTAGATCTTTGAGACCTTGAAAACAACCCCCAAAATGTATGATGGATAAAATACAGTAAAAGCTTTTATCTTGCTTCAATAAAGCCCAGTTTAGATGTTCTAGATTCATGGGCAGCTCTTCTCTTTGTGTTGATTTAGGGATTATGGATCCTTCAACATTATAGCTTTTTCCATCTTTAATACTTAGTTTTGACAGTTGGCACTTTCTTGTGTACCATGCCGGTAGAAAGGGGAAATAATATGAAGATCATGTCTGGGAGGTTTTAATGAGCAGGTATTTAATGGACATGCTTCTGTGCTGCTCACATTCCATTATCTGGAATTCACTCCTATGGACCTACCTAGTCACAAAGGAAGCTGGGAAATGTAGTTCAGCTATAGGTTCCCAGGAAGAAAAGAAAGGCAGGTTTGCTAAAGAGCTAGTCAGTCTTGCAATAACTAGTTAGTGCAGTAAGAAAAGAAAATAAAGTGAATGATAAGAATTGGGAAAGAAGGAACAAATTTGTTCTAATTTGCAGATAGTAAGATTGTTCACAAAGAACCACCCACCAAAATTATAGACAACAATTAGAATAAGAGTTAAGCAGATTTACCAAATATCAAATCAATATGAAAAGCAAAAATATTTCTATACATTAGCAACAAAGAGCAAGAAATGAAATTAAAATAATTTAATACATTTAAGACAGCAAAAACACTAAGCATCTTAGAAAGCTGGTCATTAAGGAAACAAAGATCATTAAGGAAAAAAATTACAAAACTGAATTGAAAGAATGGAGCCACATCTATATTCATGGGTAAGAAAACTCAATTTTGAAAAGATTTCAACTCCTTCCATTATAGTCTATGAAGTCAATGTCATTCAAATCAAATCACAAACAGGACTTTTCCATTTAATCTGATAGTTTGACTCAAAGATTTATGTGGAAATATGAGTCAAGAAAAGCTAAGAAAAAATGAAGAAAAGGAAATGGGGAATTTGCCCTCCCAAATACCAAGAATTATTACAAAACCATAATAATGAAGATAATATGGTATTGGGATGCAGATAGACATACTGACCAATAGAACAGGACCCCTGCCAAGAGGGAAGCTGTCTAAAATGGAACTGAAGACCAGCCCAAGTAGAGCAGGCCATGTGCCTCTCAAGCCATGGTCTGGGAGGAAGGGGCATCTTTTTCTAATAGATGTGCTTAAGGGAATGAGTCTTTGCTAGCTGGCTTATCCAAATGGGATGTCTTTTGCACTCTGGCTGAGGAAGGGCACGCTTTTCTGATTTGCACAAGTTACCCATTTGAAGATTGATCAGTGGAGAATGAATGGACATTTCAATAAATAAAGGAGCCCCCATTTCTGCCTGTTGTCCTGGAGTCTACACCAAGACCTCTTATTCTTCCTGAACCTTATTTCTTTTGGCCACCACCTAAAGCTTTACACACTATTTAACTGAGAGGGAGTGCCAAGTGGGATGGAGTGTGCCACTGGTTTGTGAAATGGAGTGGGAATGGGCAAGGAGATAATTCATGGCCTAGAAACATTGATACACTCTGAGGTTAAGTTCAGGATGATCCAAAATGCTTTCGGAGATTCATACACTTGAATTACAAGAGAGTGCATTTAAAATGGGGAGACTGCATGTTCTTCCAACTGCCCTTTACATTTCTCTGACTATAACACAATCTATTTTGCATATCAAAAGCTCATCCGATTGCTTTAGAGGAAGGAACTCTAGGGACCCTTAAACCAATCTTACTAGTTTCAGTTTTCCTTTACCTGGAAGTCCACACCACCACAGAATGAAGGTTGTTTCATTCTATACAAAATTGGGATGCTTCACCCTTCCCCTACATCTCCTGCCTTGACATAGATTTGGGGTGTTTTTCAAATATTTAAATAAATTTACTTTTAGTTATTTTTAAGCACACCTTAAGGAATTCCTTCAATCTAATTTATTATTATTATTACTGCAGAAGTTAAATGAAAGAAATTGGTGCTTTGTAGGTCAATGTTTCCCAACTGGGAGTGATACCGCTCCCTGGGGATATTTGGTGATGCCTGGAGAGGATTTCGGTGGTCCCAGCTACGGATGGGGCGCTACTGGCATCTGATGGGTGGGGGTCAGGGATGTGATTCAACGACCTGTGCAATACACAGGGCAGCTCCTCACAACAAAGAATATTCCAACCCCAAATGTCAGGAGGGCAGAGGCTGAAAATCCTTGGTGTAGATTTACAGTGAAAATAAAGCTGACTGGGATGCATTCCTTTCTCTTTGCTTTGTCTACTGATGGCTTAGAAAATGCACAGTGGGTTCCGTGCTCCTTTCTAGACTATAGACATTTTGTTGTAGTTATTAGCCTGGGGGGTGGAAGCTATTTACGTTTCCCAATAGTCAAACTATCTCCTTACCTAATACATGCCATATCGAAGAACTTTCATTTTGCTTCGTGCGACTTCACTTGCTTGCTTAACTTGGTAATGAAATTTAGCTACGTTAGCTCTCCTGGAGTCATGGAGCTAAATGCATTTCGTTTTATATCGCAGACACAATCTAGCGCAAAGATGTGGTGTGTATCAATGTCCCAGTGATTTTAGCATGTCACTTTTTCTGAAGTAATCTGATTGTGTTAATTGTGGATAATGAATGAAAAACATTCCAATTAAACATAATGCCAAACCCATGTCCATGTTGGTTCTCAGGCTGTAAGTGAACAAATCAGAGATCACAGTGACCTCGGAAAGGCAGTTATCCTCAAACTAGTCTAAAAATCAATTCTTTTTTTTTTTTTTAACTAACTTTTCTCGGGGAGTCTGGCAGAATATTCACCTGGGTCTCAGTGAGCTGAATACATCACAGAAAATAGCCCCAGGAGATCATTAAGGACTTGTTTTGTACAATGGTCTCCATCTTAAGACCTCTGGCTGGGAAATCATAATAAAAATATTATATAAAAGCTTCAAGGGATAGCTCTTTAAAACTATACAGATTTTCAAGCTTGGCCTTCAGAGACCCAGATTGGTGGGTCAGGGATGGAAGCCCAGAATATCTAACAAGCACCCTTAGGTGATCTGAAGCAGATTGAGAAGCCTGGCTTAGGAGGCATGCTTACACTCCCTGGTTGCCCTGTCAGTAAGTTATTAAGGGCATTTCTCTTTCATGCCTGTCCTTTAGTGAAGAGATAAGTAATGATTTAAAAGAAGTAACCTTGATTAACCACTGCTGTGGAAAGGTTTGGCCTTGATACAATCTCTTTTGCCAAGGCAAAATAAAATTAGATGTTACATGGGAAAATACTTTATAAATTGTAAAGAGGAAAAGAAGCCCATTTTCATGCACTCAGCAAATAGTATATATGTTGCCTTTCCCACGGCAACGTGCTTGGTGGCACCAGTAAGCAGAGAAAAGTTACAGAATGTCACCATGTCCCTACATTGTTCTCTCTCCTTTAGAGTTTAGAAAACAGGGGAGGATTACTAGGCAGGGACCGAGGAGGTTCAGCAGGATTTAAGGAGCCCCCCATTCAAAGAACTTTTGAGTCCCAGCAGTCCCTCAAAACAGAAGGCCACCATTCTGAAGATGAGTCAGCCAAGAAGTATAACCCTGCTAATAGTATATCCACAGATTCTTCAGGAAGACTTACACATTTGAATTTAGGAAACTCTAGAAGGCTTGGGGGCCAGGCCTGGCCACTTACAATCTTCCATTCCACTCAAAAACTCAGGACATGCCTGACCTTGATCAAGGTCTCCAAGATTATTTCTCCCTTTTTTGGAAATGAGGAAATTGTGTTCACCTCAGATGGTTGCTGTGAGGATTAAAAGAAATAATGACTGATAAGAAACATGTACCCAATAAAGCACGTGATTACCCTCTGTTGAGACCTGTGTACCAGGTCATAAGAGTAGGCAATGCTCAGAAAAGACCGGGGTGGCACGCAGTCTGTAAAATTCGATTTATTATTATAACTGTAATGGTAGTTTGGCAAACAGGTACTGAATATAGGTAAGTCTAAATGTTGGTACTTGAAACTGTATTCAAATTATCTGGGCCACCTCTATGAATCCTCCTGCTGTGCACCCTCCAAAACACACACACACACACACACACACACACACACACACACACACACACAGAAAAAGAGATCTTATTCTTCTCAGCAAAGGTAGATCCCCTTTTCCAGTAGTGTTCATTCTACCTCTGAAGTCCTGATTACCTTTTTTAGCTTCACTGGGATGTCTCTGCACCCTAAAACTTGTCAGTAAAATCCTGCACAGGGCTCTGCCAGTGGTCAGTTCCCAGCCTTTGAGTCAAGTATCACGGCTGCCCTGGAATTAACAGGACTTTCATAGACGGTGTAAAAACCACATGTTTTTCTAGCCCAACAGTGTGCTTTATTGGTGAAAGAAAGTTGGAGTGGAGTGAAGAGCAGGAGAAGACAGCAAGTAGGGTGGACAAAGATTCCCTCAGGAACCTTGGCTTAGCCAGTTACACCTGTGAGTCTCGCTGGGCTGGAACTCCAGCATTTGTTCAGAACTACTTTCCAACACAGTTTAAAATCAATCCTAAAATTCAGTCTCTGGATTCCACTCACACCCCTTTCTGAAACCATTTATGATACTACCCAGCTTTACTCATCTTAATCCTCTGACATGGCTCTAATGCCCATTGAAAAAGTTCACCTTCACAGAATTAAGGTGTCTAACATCTGAAGGCATTAAAAAGATGTGCCTCAGACTCTCAAAGAAATTCTTTAAAAGGAGTCCTAGAAAAGTTTGAAAATTAGAATATGTGTCTAGTCTTCAAGTTAATTGCTTTGAAATGCAACATATATATGGAAAGGATATTTGATCTACTTGCCTAAAGGAATTAGTTACATACCTTTTTCCCATAGAAGAATCATAGTAACATTTCTCCAAAGATACAACATCAACGATGCTTTCACGGACTTGAATATACACACTGAGTGCCATGTAGGGGATGTTTTAGGTGGGTTCAGGTGTTGAAAGGACACTTCAACACGGCTTCTTTTTTCTCAGAGAATAAGATAATTTAGTGTCGGATGGTGTTGACGGTGAGGGCAACTCCCAGAGGGTAAGAGTGTCCACTGTTGGGTGGTGCCTTTTTTGAGCACAAAGGAGTTCTAAGAAGGGAAAGAGTGTCTGTCCGCTAGCGTGGTAAGGAAAGCTTTGAGAAGGAGACGGAGATGGGCCTGGGGAGGTGGCTTGAGTTCATACCAGCAAAGAGACGGAGGAGGACAGCTCCACAAAAACATGGAGGTGGGACTGGTGAACAGACCCAGCCGGCTGGAGTGGCCTTTGCATACTGAGAAACAGTGAGAAATGAAGGAAGAGTTGGTCAAATTACAGAATGTCTTAAAGGCATAGTGGCAGAGAGGAGTTGAGTATTTAATACCTTAGGGAAGGAGAAGTCATTATAGACTTTGGATTAGGAGAAATATCATGATAAAAGAAATGTTTTAGGGCAATTAAGCTAAAAATGCCACATAGGAGTTTAGAGCAGGAAGTGGAGGAAACTATTTTAGTAATTTGGCATGAGAAGTCTTAGAACAGTGAGCAAGTTGCTCATGGGTTTCATATTTTTATTATTATATTATTTTCCTCAGAATTTCTATAACATTCATCTCTATTATTTGTCACTTACGTACTACCTGTGTGATAGTCATCCTTTTTGTCATTTCAAGAGATCACATACCTCCTCCACTAGATTACATCTTGTAATCTTTTAAATGCACTGATATGCCCCTAAAATAGTTTACCTAGTTAGAAAAGAATAAAAGCAAAATTATTTATATTGATTAAATTAGAGGACTTTTTAAAAACCTTGATAAGGGATGGAGAAGCTAGAAAAGATGATCAAAGCTATCTCCCTATTTTCTAACCTAGGAGGTTAAAATAATAATGATATACATAGAAAATGGTTTGTTGTAGGGAAAATTGATGAGTTAAGTTTTAGCTTAATCCAAGCAAAAATAGTCTTGTCAGGTTTTGGAAACAAAGTATACAGGTGAGAAATCATCCCTACTTTTGTTTATCATTTATCACTTCCTCTTCTTAGGACATTATCCTCTTATGACATCACATCATTGATCACCTATTCTGTTTTAAACAAATATTTAAACAAATATAGATGTTTTATATCTATAAATATGGAGAATGCAGGATCCATACCTACTTTGTAGATCAAGTACTTTATCTTCTTGAAAATACTTAGCATAGTGCATTACACATGGTAGGTATCAATGAACATTTGTTTTATCAATGAGCATATTGACAAATATTTATTAGGGTTACTCAGCCTCAGCAATATTAACATCTGGGGCTAGATGGTTCTTTGTTGTGAGGGCTGTCCTGGGTATACAGGAGGTTTACCTCAACCTTTGGCCTATACCCACCAGTTGTCTGTAGTATCCTTATTCTCCAAGTTGTGCTGACTAAAAATATATCCAGGTATTGCCAAAGGGTTTCCTGTCAGGGGCAACATTGGCCCTGGTTGGGGAGCCACTGGTTAAGAGATGCTGGACTGGAGGAACCAATTCAGGAGTCATTCGATGAAAGATTATGCTTTCAATCTCAGTTCCAATAAGAAATGGAACATGGCGAAGAAATAGCTGGTGGCTGGAACAAAGCTTTGGGTGATGAGTATGAAATTAGGAATTAGGGTGGGGTGGGGGGGCTAGTGAGGAAGTTTCCAGACAAATTGCTAATTCCATGATACACCTACCTATACTTGTACACAGTGTCAGTCAGGACTATCTAATAGAGATACGTGAGTCACTAATGTGATCTCAAATTTCCTAGAAGTCTTATTTAAAAAAGTAAAAATAAACTGATGAAATTAATTTTCATAGTGTATTTGATTCAATTATATATCCCAAATACTACCACCTCAATGTATGATCAATATACAAAAGTTACTAATGAACTACTTCACGTTCATTGTTTGTATGCGGTCTTTGAGATGTGGCATGTAGCGCACGTCACTTTGATGATCCATTTCAAGGGATCCACAGCCAGATGTGACTAGGAGCCCCCATACTGGAAGGGACCAGACAGCTCAGTCAAACCAAACAAATGTTTTCTGGTCTCTTTAATTTATACCATTATCCTTCCCATAAAGGGAGCTATAAGGGCTAGTAACCTGTCTGAAAATTTTTATAAATTTGCTCTGAACTTTGTAAATAGTATTTGTCAATCTTCTGGCGTTGTGCTCTGTGAGTTTTGACAAATGCATGGAGTCATGTAGCCATCACCACAGTCAGGATAAAGAACAGTTCTCTCACCCCCCAAATTCCCTTGTGCTGTTCTTTTGTAGTCAGATTCCCCCCCACCCCTACTTTTTAATTCCTTTTTTTCTTTTAGGAACAGGAGTCGCCCCTTTTGCCAAAAAAATAAATAAAAGAAAAAAAGATAGACAGGAAACAGAGACAGTGGGAGTATATTCTTTTCCAAAACTCATGTGCAATGAGCTCTGCTTGACTTGAAGCCACACAAGCCCACTCGGGGAGGGGGCCGTGTGTTTTCCCTTCCTCCACATTCATCTGTCATTCCTCTGCAGGTTACAGGAATAGGAAGGCCTCTCCCAGAATGTTCTGTATGACAGATGGTGGAATAATACCAGGAGAGACCCAGAAGAAGAATGCCTCACAGGTGGGGGCCTTTCCACGGCTAAGAACGAGGGGGTGAAAGGGGAACCCCAATGTATGCTAGTATTTCTTGTATTCCAGTTTCTTTTCCATCTTTTCATGGCCTCTTTTGCTGGGCCAGGGATAGAAACTGATGAAAAATAGCCCTTTTGTGTGTGCAAAGCCCCAGTAGGGTCAGGCCTGGGCCACTGCTCCCATCAAAGTGTAGATGACCTGGGTTGTGCCAAACACCATGAGGGCAGGTATCTTGGGCCAACTGACAGCAGTGGCTTTGGCTTTGCCGTGACTCTCAGCATTTCCATCCTGTTAGCAAAGCCTAGGAAGCAGATGGGAAGAGGCACGTGGAAGCCCCTCCCTCACATATATGTCATTACTGGCATCCAGGTTGGGAAGGGGAAGGTTGCCTGTTTGCTTGACGCTGTTCCAGGAGCACATGCCTACTGTGCTGTCCTTAGAGTCATGCTCCAGAAATAGAGTTCTGCAAGTCACTCACACACCCACAGACACACACATTCAAGCAGATGATCCCTAGTTCACATTGCTGACCATTTGTCTTTGCAATTTCCAATTGTAACTATGCAATTATTGTCTTTAGGATGTCTTGTCTTAGACATCTCTTTATCTCTACAGCTTTTAATGGTGATGGCTCAGCCACTATTGCACTCTGAATTTTCCTAAATTCCCACTGAAATGTCCAAAATATATACAGTTGATCCCTTTCAATACACTCATCTGATTTTATTATTTTATAACTCACATACCCATGCAGTGAGCAAAACTCATATTCATGACCACATGAGAGAGGCTGATTACATCAGGCTAATGTCATCATAGTGATAGATAAACTTGATCTATATTGTGAAAGTATTTTCTTCATCACATTTAGCATACATAGTTGTAAAACAACCATGTGCTCATTTGCTCTGATTTCTCCTAACAGGCTGAATTGAATAGTCACCAGGCCCTATACTTCAAAGAGCTTCCTGAAGGCAAGAAGTAAGTCACTTTCTTTATGTTTCTTTTCTTATTTCCATTTTTCTTTCAAGCAATACATACATATTTAAATATGACCTCTCTTTACTATATCTTGGTAATCAGATAGATGCCTTACAACATGGTACCTTTCTTGAACCATCACACTGCATTTTGCTCTCTGTATATTTCATTCTCTCATCTCAAACATGCAGCAAAGCTGTGGATATTCTGTTGCCTAAGGAAGTTTGAAGAGCTGAAAACAAAAGCCCTGGGTTCTTCCTGCTTTTGGGCAAAGCTTAAATATACGGAAGAGAATTACACTGGGCTTCCCACAAGAGGGTCAGGGCGGCAGCAGTGCTTTAGAGAGAGCATGGGTGAGGTGAACAGGGGAAATATTCTTTAGCAGTGGGCTTTGTGAGACATTGTCAGAAATGCTCAGTGTGAGCAAAAACTGGTTTGGCAGCTTGGGGAAGAAAACTGGTTTTCCTAAGCCCAGGGATCATGAAGACAGCACATGTGCTCACTGAGTTGCAGAGGCTCCTAAAGAGAGAGCGGTGCAGGGGCAAACAAAGATAAGAGCCTCCGCAACAGGCTTGAATGCCCTCCTGAAAAACTTTTTTCAACTGGTAGATGAATCACTATGTGGGCAAAAAGACTGATAGATAGATAGATAGATAGATAGATAGATAGATAGATAGATAGTCCCCTGCCTCTTGAAAGGTACAAAGATTTTAATATATAAATACATGTTTAATATGTACGTGCCCAATACAATTTATTTGAGCTTCACTTACTGGATGTACACAGGCATCTGAAAGGAAAAGAAAACAAAGAAAATATCATACAGGAAAAAATCCTGTATTTCAAAATAAGTGCACACATCTGAGTTATCAGAGGCAGCATTCTGTAAAGAAACAGATTAAGTACCAAGCAAAATCCAGGAGAAAACTGTTCTTAAAATCCAATTTATATTCTCAGTATGATTCCCTAAGATATTATATAAATGAAAAAGGAAAAAAAGGAGAGCAGGGAAGATTACTTTCAGAGAGAAAGTTTTATAGCTAAAAATGACAAATATAGTGGAGGCCCTAAAGAACAGAATGACTAGTTAAGTCAAGAAATTAGATAAACAACTTGAGAAATCCTCCTAGGGCAGAAAACAAAAGCACAAAACCCAGTAATGACTGTAAGAAAAATATAAAAGGCAAAGAGAATAGATCCAAGGAATATAATATCAATAAAATAGAACAGTGCTTTTCACACATTTTCCCACAGAAAAACAGTAACAGGAACTACGTATACGTGTATGCATCTGTGTATATGCAGCGCGGAGGGGCGGAGACGGTGGAGAAATGGGGAAGAAGAGGTTCTGACCAGGAGCAGAATATCAAGTCACCCCTAATGGCAATGGCACAGCCACTTTATACAGTTGATCCCTTTCAATACACTCATCTGATTTTATTATTTTATAACTCACACACCCATGCAGTGAGCAAAACTCATATTCACGACCACATGAGAGAGGCTGACTACATCAGGGTGATGTCATCATAGTGATAGATAAACTCGATATATATTGTGAAAGTATTTTCTTCATCCTAACAAGCAAAAATTGTATTTTTAGTCTTTTATTTCATCTCTAAAATTCTTGCAAATTTAATTTTTATCCCCAAATATATCCAAGTTTGTTTATTTAACATCATGAGGAAAAAAGGAATGTGTCATAGCACTTTCTGCTACTCGTATTGGCTGCTAAGAGCAAAAAAGAATTGGTTGAAGTTTGAAAGTATATTAGAAGTTCTAAATATATAATAAATAAATACCCCAGTAGTTAAGAAGTCTCTTTTTACTTGAGGGTTTGGCAATCCCCATACACCAGAATTTTATTTTTGATGGGATTCTAAGTGGGAAGAGATTGAAGAGAAACCTTAGTCTGTAGGAGATGGGGCAGCTATAGGAACCTTGGCAGCCAGCTCCTTCCGCCATGCCGCCAAAATAACCCTTGAGACTTCAAATAACTAGGCACTCAAGGCTGAGGGCAAATCAAAACAGCAAAGCTCATGGGGAATTTCACAGTGGTTTCTAATCCTTTGGTTATATAGGTAATGTAAAGACTTGAATCTGGTTTAAAGCAATCAAGGAATAACTGTAACCCCAGGCACCTTGCAGAAGTAAAAGTAAACTCTTTCTGGAGGGAAACACCTTTCTTTACTTTATGCCTCAAGTAATTCCTGGACACAAATTTTCATATGCAGGGTAACACACAGCCAAAGATAACTGGACACCCAAGAAAATCAGTTTATATGAGCAACACCAACAGAATTAAACACAACAAAATACCTTAAAAGGTTTCATGCATTTACACTACTAGACACAGACTACAAAACAACTAGGCTATGTATAAAGAAATACCAGATAACCCTAAAGATAACCTGCAGAGACAAAAACTATACAAATGCAATGTTGTACATCTGAAAAAATAACCAGATAGAAATTCTACAAATTAGAAATAAATTAACCTATTTAGAAATAATTGATGGCTTTAACAGCAAATTAGGAACACCAACAGGGAGAATTACTAAAATGGAAGAGAAATTAGAGCAAACTATACAGGGCATAAACAAAACTAGGGGTAATACAGAAGAGAGAATGAGACGCATAGAACATAGAGTGGGAAAGTGAGGAAGATGAATATGTACTTGAATAGGACCCAAGAAGGAGAAAAAAAAAGAATAGGACAGAGTCACCACTCAATAGCAGACTAGACACAGTGAAGACAGGACTGATGAACAGGTCAACAGGTCAACAGAGATACCCAAACTGAAGAGACACAGAGAAGAAAGAATTGAAATTACATGAAAAAGCACCAGTGATATGGGACAGAGTAGGGATATGTAACATATATGTAATTACAGTCCCAGAAGAAGAGAACAGAAGAAATGAGACAAAAATCATCATTAGTTAAAGGGATGATAGCTGAGAGTTTCCCAGACAAGATAAAGGGCACCAGTCCACAGATCCCACAAACCCAATGAATCTCAACCAAGATATATCAGAAGAGACCTACACCTGGGCAAATTATGCAGAAACTGCCTAAAAGCAAATACAAAGCAGACAAAGAATATAGATTATCCCCAAAAAAGCTACAGTTACACTGACAGCTGACTTCTCAACATATATTATAGAGCCCAGGAGTCTGTGGAATGGTATCCTCAATGCACATAAAACAACTAGCAAACTAGAGTTCTATACTAATTGGAAATATCTTTTAAGACTAAGATGAAATAAAGATATTTTCAGTCAAATAAAAATTGAGAGCATTCACCACCAGCATGGCACTACAGGGCAGTCTAAAACATACACCGTATGTAAAAGAAAATGATTCCACGTGGAAGATCTGAATTGTAAGAAGGGATGAAAAGTAAACGAAGTAGGAAACATGTGGCTAACTCTACATTAATTTGACTAAAAAAATTTTTTTAATGAATGTTTTTGGGAATTGTAAGAAAGGTACAAATTAAAATGCTGACAAAAGTAATATCAAAGATGAAAGGTGGTAAATAGTGTTAAAATTTTTTAAAGATCCTTGTTTTGCTCAAGATGAGAATAAAAGTATTAATTAATCTTAGACCTGATAAATTAACCTACATTTCAATTTCCAAAAAATAAATAGAGTAGAAACAGGCTATAACTTACCAATAAGTTGAAGAAAAACATGAAATGCTAAAAAAAAAAAAAAAATCAGCCCAAAGAATTCAAGAAAAAGAAGAAAAAATATGGAAGAGGCTAGACAACTAGAAAACACAAAATTAGATGGTAGATTAGATCTCAGTATATTAGTAGTTGTTAATTTATATATAAATGGATTAACTGACTATCGTCTATGAATTAAAACAAATACAACTAAAACAAAACAAAAAACACCAGAAAGGTTGAAAGAGATGCTGATAAAGCATCACTAAAGAAATGTATAGTCTTGAAATAAATGTATTAGAAATGAAGGCTGAAAATTATTATTTTTTTAATTTTTATTTTGGTATCGTTAACACACAATTACATGAGCAACACTGTGGTTACTAGATTCCCCCCATTATGAAGTCCCCCCACATACCCCATTACAGCCACTGTCCATCAGCGTAGGGAGATGCTGTAGAGTCACTACTTGTCTTCTCTGGGCTATAGGAAGGCTGCATATTATTAAGCTGAGCATTCAACTCAAAAGCTATAGAAACAATTGAATAAATCCATAAAAGCAGAAGAAAGTAAATAATAGAGTTAGGAGCAGGGTTTAATAAAAATAAAAACAAATATGCAACAGAAAGGAGCATGGAAACCCACCAAATATCAGTCTTTTGAAAAACCTATTAACACTGATAACTCTTTGATGAGGCTGATTCAAAAAAGAGAAAAGGAGAGAAAGCACAACTGACCAATATCACTACAGATCCTTCAGGCATTACACAAGATCATAAAAGGATATTATGGTAAGTTTATGCCCCAAATGTGACAATTTAGATAAAACAGACAAATTCATAGAAAAGGTTTAAGCTAAAAACATTGACTCAAAAAGAAGTAGAAAACCTAATTAATACTATAACAACTGAAGAAATTAAACCAGTAAGACAAAAATCTTGCAAAAATACCTGGCCCTGGTGACTAACTGTATCAGTTATCAATTCTCCTTCTCAGCTCAGATGCACCCTTCAATATATGCTCCTTTATTCCCCCACTTCTCAGGTTTACCCTGGAGACCCCAAGTTCCAGAAGGCAGTACAAGATGGCAAAGGGCTCCCTGATCCACATTGAATTTTGAGGGATCAAGACATGAACCATTACCATTTTAAGTTTCTGATATTTAAGGTTTATTTGTTAGCAGCTAAGTTCAATTATTATGACTAATTCCCATATGTATAGAAAGAAGCCTGTCCTCCTATACATAAAATACACTCCTAAAAAATATTAACTAGGATTGTCTTTGCACAATTATTTGTGAATTTTCATTTTCCTTAGGCTTAACTATTTGATTTAAAAAATCTCCTTTTGAGTGATATTAACTTGCAGATTTAGGATTTTAAAAAATAATACAGGTCTTCAGTAGTTTATTAGGATTTTTCCAACCAAACAGATGCAAAAGTCATACTAGCTACTTAGAGTTCAAATAATATTTATGTTTACATTAAAAGTCTCAGTGGATCACAGGTAACTTCACATTGATCAGAAGAACTAGGCCATTATTGACTGTTAGTCAGTAATTATACCTCGGTAAGAAATAATAGCTGAGTCAATATCAAGGTTAGCTAATGTTTATTGAACGTTTAGTATGAGCCAGGCACATCTGCCGACTCATTTAATGCTTACAACCACCTGGTGAAGTAGATACTACTGTTCTCTCCAGTTTCTAGGAGACTGAAGGATAGAGATATGCAGTGACTTGGCCAAGATGGCATCCAGGCAAAGCTGGAGTGAGGATTCCACACCTAGCAGGTTTGCACCAATCCCTGCACTCTTGCCCCCACACGACATTAGACCCCATAATGCCCCCCTCTAAATGAATAAATGAGGTAATATGTCAATAAGAGGTAAGTCTCTACTGTGGATATACTATCCTTGGGGGAAATGCACTGCAATCCACTTCAAACTGACCTGTGATATTAGAACCGGCAGGGAGGCAAAAGGTGTTGGGGGGAAGCACCGCTATTACTAGATAACCAAGTTCCAAGGAGAGAAGAAAGGGTTGCTTCAACTTCTCTATGTGGTGGTTAATTTATATATCAACCAGGCTGGACAACAGGATGCCCAGACACCTGAATAAACATTATCTTTGAGAGCATTTGGGAGTGTTTCTGGAAGAGATGTCCATGACTGACTAAAGCAGATGGCCTTCCCCAGTGTGGGTCAGGATCATCCAGTCCTTTGGGGGCCTGAATAGGGCGAAAGGCAGAGGAAGGTAACTGTGCCCTCTCTCCGCCTGGCTGAGCTGAGACATCCGCCTCCTGCTCCCAGAATCCTGCCGCTCAGGCCTTCAGACTCAGATGGAATCTACACCGTTTGGTCTCTGGTTCTCAGACCTTCCTTCAGACTACACTGTGGTTTTCCTGGGTCTCCAACTTGGAAATGGCATCTCAGCCTCCATAATCCCCCAAGCCAATACTAAATCCTCTGTTGGCTCCATTTTGGGGGAGAACCCTAATATACTAAACATATCTTGTTCATTCTCATGATGATACCAGCCCATAAAGACAGCCTCCTGACCCACATTACGAGCCTAACAATGGATAAAATGGGCCTGAGACCTAACCTGAGCAAGGGAAGTCATGGACACCCCATCTACCTGCCATCCTAGGATCAAGTGCCCCCCTTGTCCACGTTGGCTACTTTGGGACCAAGAACAGAGGGTTGGGAGCAGGGGATCCATTTCCCAATATTTAGTACCCTTCATTTATAAACAGCTGGTATTAAAAGTGCCATCAGGGCAATTCAGTCATGAGACAGAACTGATTAGAATTAAAATATGAACTGTTAATCATATTTTAACTAATCCAGCCATTTTGCAACTAAGCAGTAACCCATGTAGCCTTTATAGTCTCAAGAGAAGCCTTGACAACCATTGACTAAATAAATTCCTGTTTTTTTGAGCTATTACATGAATTGATCAAATAAGAAGCTGCTCAGTTCCACCCAGGATCTGTCCTTGTCACCTCCACCCAGGGCTCTGACTTAGGGCTCATTACCTGAGACACTACTATATGCTGGGTCCTGGGCATCTCCTCTGGCCTGACCTGCCTGATTGTCAGTCTTACCACTTTTGGTTTTAGTATCAGCTCTTCTGGAGAACAACTGTAAATCTCTCTGAGATGCTCCACTCCCATCCCAAACTCTGACAAAGTCAGCTTTAACTATGTTTCATGGCCTATATTAAGTTATATCATCCCACTATTTCATAAAATTCTTCCAGTTTTCATAAAATTTGATAACAAGTAGAAAAAATTTATAGACATTTCTCCCATTAATCATGTTTCTCCATTAAATATTTAAAAAGACTGAAAAGAAATACTCCTAAAATGATAAAATAAGTGATAACTGAGTGACAGAATTAGAGAAGTTTACAGAGTTTATGGAATGGTAGGTTACTTTAGTAATGATAAGGTTGAATAAGAAAGTAACCTGATTCTTTCACAGAAATCTTTATATTTGTTAATAAGCAAAATCTGAAGATTATATATATGCACAACATGTGTTGTATATTCGAGAATGTGGATATGCCTATAAGTGTATATGTTGATATATGTGTGCATATGTGCATATACGTCTATACCAACTTTTAGAAATCAAGGATCTTAAAAAATATTTCCTCCTTTATAAAATCTAAAATTATCTGCATGGCCTGTGGTCATTTTAAATATATTTATACTTTAATTTTTATATTAATCAGCTGGCTTGCCTGGAATTGCCGAGAAGCAGAGTCATTGGCTATTAGAGCCAGAAGAAACTTTAAGGGACCCAATTCAGCCCCTGCCAGGAAAATGATGAATTTACAATCATACCAAGAGGTGACTATGGAAACCAAGCCCAATTTTGTTAACAGGTGTATCTTGGGAGTAATTATGCCTGGGCCAGAAGCCAGTCTCCAGATCACTCTCTTCTTCTAAGTCGTTTCACGTTCAGTCCTTTTACTCAGTTTTCATGATGCCAAAACCAAACTGGAAACTGAATATTTTAGTCAAAATGTCAAAATATCATTCCTTTAGCTGGTCAACATGATACCAACCCATCAAATTAATAGATTTGTTTGGCCCTAAATTGAACAGATGTTTTGTTATCTGTTGACACAATCTTGCTACATGTGATATGTAGAACCTTCACCTTCAGATGTCCTACACTCCAAAGTATTATCCAAGACACATTTAATTCATATATATGCCACACTCAAAAATCAATTAGTCAGTTTCAGATAGATCAAAGACTGACTTAATTGAGTGAGATAAAACAATAAAGCTTCTAAAAGATAATATGGGAGAATATTTTCATGACCCTGAGATAGGCAAAGAGTTCTTAACAGGATACAAAAAAAGGCACTCATCATAAAGGAAAAGACCAATAAATTGAACACTTCTTTTCCTCTCAAGAGAGTGTTTAGAGAATGAAAAGGGAAACCACAACAGGAAGAAAAGTATTTTCAGTGACAAGGAGCTCATATGCAAAATATTTAAACAATTTCTACATATTAACAAGAAATGCAGAGACAACTGCATGGACAAAAGGTTTGAGTGGGCACCCCACAAAAAAATGATATCCAAAAGGCCAATAAACATACATACAAAAAGTTATTCAATATCATTAGAGATCAGGAAAATACAAGTTAAACCTAAAACAAGATACCATTATTTGCCTAGCAGATGGGCTGTAATAACTGAATAACCTGACATTACCAAGTGTTGGTAAGACTGTGGAACAACAGTAATTCATGTACACTGTGAGGGGGGGGTACAAACTGAATCAGTGCTTTTTTGCAGTACCTACTCAAGCTCAATATAGGCACACCCTGTAACCCACCAATTCCACTCCTATATATGCCTTTACATATACAAAAAAAGACATTTACTAAAATCTTCAAAGTAACAATATTTATAATAATCACAAACAAAGTAACTCAAATGTCCATGAGTAGGAAAATGGATAGAGAAATTGTGGTATATTCATACAATGAAATACTGTAAGTCAATGAATGAATGAACTACTGCTACACACAAAGCCTGGATAAATCTTACAAATATGCTGGGAAAATAAACAAAACACACAAAAAATACAGTATGGTTCCGTGTATATGAAGTTCAATTCCCCATTACACTCCAGTAAGAAACATTTATGGACTGAGGCAATATAACTAGGTATGTTATACGCTTGGTCACAATACAATCCACATTAAAAGCATACAAATACTGAACAAATAAAACTTAGATTTATATACCTCATCCTTGAGGGAACCAGTAAAAAGGTAAAGTTGGTTCAAACAAGAATAAAAGGAACAGGAAAGATGACATACTGAAATAATTTTCTGAGTTAGAGACAAAACCACTTAATTCTTCAACAGGGCAATAAAGCTAACTTTTGCAATGATTGGGTCTATCTGAAATATGCTCCAGTCTGACACTGAAAGCACCCAGAGATATTCTCTGTGGTTATCAGTACTATTAAGCATTGGATTGATCATCTTGAAGAACGGAGTGTGTGGAAGGAAATGGGTTGTAAAGACTGAATATTCAAACAAATATTTATACACTTGGAATTACAATGGGTTGCCAAAAATCTTTTTAAAAAGTTGAAATGTTGTAAACATGGTTTCACATTCCAAATTTTTTTTTTTTGAGAGGGCATCTCTCATATTTATTGATCAAATGGTTGTTAACAGTTAACAACAATAAAATTCTGTATAGGGGACTCTATGCACAATCATTAATCCACCCCAAGCCCGATTCTCATCAGTCTCCGATCTTCTGAAGCACAACCAACAAGTTCTTACATGGTGAACAAATCCCCACATATTGAATAAGTTCCCACATGGTGAACAGTACAAGGGCGGTCATCACAGAAGCTTTCAGTGTTGACCACGCATCACGAACTATTCACATTCCAAATTTTATATAATTCCTACTGAGCTGTCTACCAGTATATACTAAGGACATACATGTTAAAAAACAAATGGTACTTCGTAAGAGGGTAGGAGAGTTTAACCTTTCTTTGCAGAGAAGTAAGCATGAATGAAGCAGACTGAGATGGCTGCAGAGAAAAGTTGCTGATACAGTAAAACTAACCACACAGTTCTTTCATCTCTGCACCCACAGTAAACTTTGTAAAAGGTCTGATGATGTCTTATCACTTCAATGTTTTTTTAATTTATAAAGCTATAAGCAACCCCTTTTATGTAGTCTCAAGGGCATTCAGTATTCAACAGTCATGGACAGAATCTTGGGGTGTGAGAATCATGTACTCAACTAATGGACCCCAAACTGCAATTTCCTGTGAAAGAGGAGGGCCTGGGGGTCACTGTGCGGGAAACCTTCAGGTGGAAGACTTGCTGATGGAGCCTGATGGATGGGCTTAAAGATGACAGGGGGGAGCCATCTGAACCTGGAGTGACGAGTCCCTGGACAGCTGAGAGGGGGGACGCTGCCAGGATGCACTGTCCTCTGGGCAGACTGTGTCTCCTGTCCTTGGAATAAGAGGTGGAGGGCAGAGGGGCTTTTGCTGCTGGGTGGCGTGTGTGTTCAGTGGAGGAGAGACACCTCATGCAGATGGTTCCAGGTGCTGAAGGAGGCCCCCCTCCTGGAGCTCTGAGCAGACAGGATGGTTGGATCCATCCTGAGCTGGCCCTGCTCCTCAGTGGGGCCGCGGGGGGCAGGGCGGGAGCAAGGAGCCGGCAAGGCTGTGCTCCTGTCCAGGCTGCCCGGCGTAGGCCCTGAGGCTAGGGAGAGGGGTGGTAGAGGACGCAGGCCTCCCAGGTCAGGCAGTAATTAGCACTGCCCCTGCAGAGGCATAAAATGGGCCTACTAAGTTTTTGAAGTGAGTGCTAAACGCTGGGAAACAGGAACAAAAAGTATCTGTAAACAGCCTCCCTTCTTCACTGTACCACTATCACCAGTACTTCTAGGCCAGGTGGAAGTACAGTCAGCTCACAGCACAAGGCCACGCCGCGGCTGATCAGAAACACCAGCAGGCAATACGGGTGACAAACCCCACTTCTGCTGAGGGCTGAGAATAGGGGCGGGGGTGGAAAAACCTCCTTTCCTATTTGTGGGAAGAATCAGGATGCTGGCAAACACGACTGTGGATTCTGACCATTGATCAGGGTGTGGGGGCGACCACCGGGAAGTGGTCGCCACCTATCATGCTTTCGATTCATCAGGAACCACGGGGAGAATTAACATCCTATTTATCCAGAAGCAAAGGAGTTTTTACAGATGGCAAAGGAGAGAGGGCTCCAAGTTCAGACGTGCTCCTGGCTGCGGCTGCAGGAAGTAAAACAGTGCGAGGTGGAATGGGAAGTGGGGAGAAAAGGAAACTCAGCCAAGAATAGAAACCTGCACTTTAAGTGGATAATGGATAATGGAGATCACTACTGGTATAAGATGCTCTCCTCCCAAAAGTCACCTTTTAAGTGATTTGATTTCACCACTAAACTGTTTTCTCATAAGATAAGTGCCCAATTAAGGCAGAGGGGGTTACATTTGAAGAGATTAATGTTTCAGGCTTTTAGATCCCATGCAGGAGAAAAAAACAAAAATATCAGGAATCAACTATTTCTTTAACCTGCCAAAATGACGCTTCCCTCCCTCCAGGTAACTGCTACTGGGAGAGGCCAGCTTCCTGGATTAGCACCCACCCTGGACACTTTCCTTAAAGCTGGTTGCTTGTAGGTGTGCGGGCGCAGCTTTGGAGAACTAGTGGACTGGAATCCCAGCGTTGCCTCACAGAGGGGGCGCACTTTGCCCCAGAAAGATCAAAGGGTAATTTGTCTGTAATACTCCTTGGCTGGCTGGAAATCTTTACTTGGTTTGAAACCTTAGGTCAGGTTCCCCAGGGCCCTGGCATCTCATCTCTGGAAAGCAAGGTCACTTTTAATGGTGGAAATTAGTACGAAGGGGAGAGGAAGAGCTTCAAGGTGAAGGGAAGTAGCTGGTTAAATATCCAGTGTTTACGTTTCCCTGCCAGCTACCCAGGCATTCTTGCTTTTTCTGTGGAACGTGCTCAAGAAGTCCTGTTGGTGGGAGGAATCAGAAGGCCCACTGCAAACAAAAGTGTGGACATTAAATTCCACTTACACACTGGCTACTTTAGTCCCCAGATTGTTCTGGGCGCAGATCCCCGGGCTCCTCTGTCTGGGGAGCCCTTTATGGAGGAGGTCCCAAATAACCATTAACTGTAGTGGTTGTCCTCATGCTCCTCCCTTATCAAGCTGCAAGGCCGAAAGAAAATTGAACATTAGGGACACGAAACACCACCCGTCAGGTTTCTATAATACCAGCGGAGGGCGAATAGGCATGA
Organism: Manis javanica; assembly: GCF_040802235.1. NCBI lineage: Eukaryota > Metazoa > Chordata > Mammalia > Pholidota > Manidae > Manis > Manis javanica. Next base: position 12,325,435 of record NC_133164.1, read on the forward strand.
TGATCACGTATTCTGAGAACTGTCAAGATGCTGAGCAAACAGGTGATTTATTGCTGCAGAAAGCCAGTAAGAGATTACTAAAGGAAGCAGGACGCAGGAGATCACGGACTAAATGATTTCCTAATGGCCTCAAAGAGTCCCGGGGCCTCCCTCTGTACCTAATGTAATAGCAGAGGGCACCCTTTGGAGCAGGGAGAGAGTCTGTATCAGTAACTCTAGTTGGGTGATTTCTAGGTTAAGGGGGAAGATGGTTGAGTCGAAGGGAAAATGCAGACCTTGGGAAATTCTTTTTTACTGGTAGGGCTGTATCATCGACGTCTAGTTGTGGTTTTTGGATCCTGGGACATCTCATTGGAAAATACAAAGTTTTGGACTCTCTTACACGCCAGGGTGTGTGAGTGTGTGTGTGTGTGTGTGTGTGTGTGTGTGTGTGTGTTTATACATGTACAGATTTTCTGCACAATTTCAGATAATTTATGAACTTCTAAAGCTCATCCATTAAGTCTAGTTCAAGAAGTCCTGTACTATATAGTTTATGAGAAAAAGAATTATTAACTTTTTTTAAACAATAAAATTCCCTTCTAAAAAGTTTAAAAATATTTCATTAGGGGGTATTCCTCATCAAAACAAATAATAGATAGGAGTTTTTTGCTCTGATTGAAGTTCCAGTCCTAAATATTTGTCTAATTTCTCTTCTAGGTTTCTCTTGTCAGTTTGTCAGCTCTAGAATGAAATATGGGTAAAAGTCATTTATTAACAAAATAAGTATATAGCATTTATAATGTACAAACAGATATGCTAAGAGCCCTGCCAGGTACGCAGAGATGAACAAGGCACATTTTAGATGCTCGGGAATCCTGAACCTGTGGTAAAAACGAGATATTTCCAAATGCATCTCTAATGCTGCCTAGAACGTGGCTGCAAGACAGGAGACTAAGAAGGTCAAAGAAGGAGGGTTCATTGCTGGGAGACATAATCTGGGAAAGTTTCATGAACGACATGCAATTTAAACTGATGGTAAAAGTGTTTTTCAAATTGTTTCATCTTGAAACTTTGCTAAGAAATACATTTCATGCCTCTCTGTGTAGCATACGTATTCATAGACACAAAGGAAATAAAAATCTTGCCAAGCAGATATGAAATGAAAATTATGCCAGGCAGTATTTTCCCTTATTATGGGCCAATATAGTCCATTATGTCTTGATCTACTGTAAGTATACTATACTACACTTCTTCGCATTTAACTGAAAATCATGATTGGAATCCACAAAGTTCATTTCACAAGCCAATGATTTTCTACAAGTTGATAAACATGGCCTCAGAGGATGGCAGAGTTGGGGGTACTTTACACGAACAATATCACCAGATAATTCCAGAAATTCTATGATACAGACATCACTATTACTTCTGTTTTTCAGATAAGGAAACTGAGAGATTGGAGAGGTTCAGTAACATGTCTGAGGTCATGCAGCTCTTACAACAGGGATTTGAACCCAGTGTACTTCCCCAGGACCTGAAGGGCACAGAGGGAAGAAACAGTATTTGGCTTGGCTGCAGTGTATGGTATAAGTAGGAAAATTGGGAGAGATCATTATAAAAGGAGTCACATCATTATTATTTTTAAATAATTTAAGAATATTCTTCTTTTTCTTAATTCCTTGTCTCATTCTCAGTTTCCCCCTGGAAAAGCTTCCCGCATCATACTTGATGTGTAGTTTTATCTATTAAGAAAAACATTTTAACTCACAGGAGATGATTGAAAACTTACGTGCTTTAAGGCTAAGGAAAACTGAAGAAAAAAACATGACAAGAAGTCTATTCTCAGGAAATCTCACCGGGCAGGCAGAACTTAGACAGGTAAAATGACTGCAGGCTTATTAAACATGCACATGCATGAAGTGAAATGTTTCTTTTTTTTAAAATAAAATACATCAGACAAATTATAGGTACAATTTGATAGTCAAGAAAGAGAGAGAACATTTTCAGTTGGTGCTTAGAACACTAGAGGAAGTAGATGGGATTTAGGACAGTAGGGAAAAACAACATTCAGGTAAAAAATGACAAATTGAAATTCAGAGAATATTTGGCTAATGGTGGTGGGAAGTACAGAGATAAAGGGGATGGAAGGGGAAAGCAACTGAAAGAAACTGGAAGGGTGGCAAAGAGATTCAAAGTTGGGCTGGACTGTGGAGGACCATCACGGTAGCCTTAATTCTATTCTCATCTTCCATAAATAAATGTAAATGAGGACTATACATCTGACATACATACTGAGAATTTCATTCTTACAATAGCAGAGAGAAAAGCTTTGGTATAAAACAAACCCAAAACCTAGTCTGTGTTTATAGTCTGAAAGTGATCTATTGCATCTTTGAAGTTTTTATTAGTATTATTTAAATGAGAGCATCCGCATGTTGAACTGACCTGGGGATACTTCAGAGTTTATATGCAGATGATTGTATGTATTTACATTTTGAGGAAATAATGAAACACTCGCATTCCCTCCCCAATCCCACCAATGTTTTATTAAATGCCTCCAACAGTAATGTAAGGCCTGGGTTCAAGTTCTTAATACTATTACTGCAACGTTCATAATACCACAATCAACAGCCCCCTTCCTACTCACAAGTATTCACATTAGTTCTGTGTTGACTTGCTATATTATTTGCCATATATTTTTAATATATTTCCTGTTCAGTAGAAAATAGATCTTAAATATCCTTTTTGATTATTTGTGCTGTACTCTCAACATCAGTAAAATGGAAAGAATAATTCATGAAATAAATTCACTTTGAATGGCTAATTGCAGAAAGCAAAGAAATTTAAAAAGACATCTTTAACAACTTCCAAACTCTAAGTCAACTGCCCTCATAGCTTCAGCTGGAAATGTGCCACTGACAGGCCAGCACTCTCCTTCCAGGACTGGTCCAGTAGGAAGAGGCAATGATGGTTCTTAGCTAATATTAAAGCGCCAATTTGATTACCAGAAATTGTGTGTGTATGTGTTGTGTGTGTGTGTGTATGTGATTTTGAAGAAAGTACCTAAAAGACACAGCAACAAAATGTAACATATTGATTTTGTTGTATTATGATTGAAGCAAACCAGTTATAAAATGGTATTTGGAAGACAAAGAAGAAAATTTGAATGCTGACAAACACTAGATAATGAATTATTAATAAATTTTAAGTATGAAAATAAGTAGGTAGCCAAACCTTATTTTATCTATTTTGTGTGAATACAACTAAAGACAGTCTGACTATCAAGCATTCATTTCTCAAAATCTGCACCCATCTGAAATACAGTGGATTCTTACTTCGTGAATACTGAATCATCGCTCCTAGGAGAAATACAGGGTCAGGTTCCTGGGAGCCTCTGATCATGTTTTTGTCAGCTGATGAACATGTAACCATATATCATGTGTTTCTGCTTAAAGACACTTCATTTAATAAATATTATTGATTCATTAACACTGAACTTGACCAATACCTAAACAAAGTTCACTAACTTGAAGGGGTGTACAATATACCAACATATTGAAAACCGGAAGTTAACAAGTAATGTCTATAGTGTATCCTTTTCTTGTAAAAATAGGAAGCAAATAAAAAAGGTCTGTATGTGTATTTGTGTTTGCACAAATGTGCAGAACAGATTTGAAATATAATAGCACCAGGCTGTTAGCATTATCTCAGGACAGAAAAGGGAGGAATGGGCAGAAGAACATTAACATTTTCTCTATGCATCTTGTGTTTTTGACATGATATATAAAATAAACGTGTTACTATTAATGTGTCTGAGATAAAATGTTTTAAAAACTTTAGTTTTACGTTATTATATATAAAAGAATAAAAGTGTCAGTAAAAGTAAAAACCACTGGCTCTCTTTAGCTAGGCAGAAGAAAACAAATTAAACTAAGGAGAAGTTAATATCTGTGACGACTAAGGAGGAATTTTAAATTATTTAAATTAAATTAGAAAAAAATAATGCTAGATTTGAAAATCTCAATAAAATTTCAGTTTTATAGAAAACATAAGTTACCAAAATGACTTGAGAAAAAAGAGAAAACCTAGAAAAATAACTATTACAAAATGAAAAAGTTATCAAAGAATTCCTTCTCCAAAGAAATTATACCCTGATGATTTTAGCAGCCAATGCTTTTAAAGAGATGATTTCAATACCATAAAAACAGTTAGAGAAAGGAAAAACCTATAAAGCTACTTTATTTATTTTATTGCAATGGAAAAATATATGTGCGTATGTGGTTGTGTGTTTACAGCACAATCACATACACACACACTGGAAAAGAATATATCTATCAGCTTTCTGGGAAAATAACATGTGAAACTAGAGAACCAGAAACTTTGAACAATGTTTAGAAGGAAAAGCAGACTGAATCAGAAGGACATAGAAACCAGAGAAAGAAATATATTACACACAGAAAAATGTGCAGACTAAAACTTCCCTTTCCCCCACTGAAGCCCTTGGGCCACTTAAACTTGGAAGGGTTCGTGCAATTCATAGAGCAAAAGTTGGCTTTTGAGTTCTAACTTGAAAAATATAACAATTTTAATCTTGTATCCACTGAATGATACATATTGGTATCATTCAGAACTAATCATCAGAATAAATAAATAAATAATAATAAAAACCACAGACTTACAAGGAGAAAGTGACAAGCCTGCCAATACAAAACAGAAAACTTTTCAGTTCAAGTAATTGATAGATCAGGCAAACAAACAAACAAACAAACAAAATTCGGAAAAGATATATAGTATTTAAACAACATAACTAATAAGTGCAATTTAATATTGCTAAAATGTTCACTCACATATCAGCCAGGAGCCAAACTGAGGAAAACAAAAAACCACCTTAAATCTTTAAAACAGGGATGAGGGGGATTTAGTGTAAGAAATTGGTTACAACTGTGAATGCAAGAGTTGCAAAGACAGGTGGGTATTGTTGAGCAAGAGCTTAGCAACAGCAGGAAGCTGCCACTACTCCAAAGCTGGGATCAGGAATAGACAGCTTTTTCAAACAGTTTTACCATAATTAGTTGGAGAGGGATTTGGGGTCAAGGCTTGGTTTTATTTTGCTTTTTTAAAGGATCCCTCCCTTTGCTCCTAGAGAAGAGGCTCTGAGCCTTGTCTTTCCTACTACTGCTGGATGTTGCAGTCCAAGGGGACAGCAACTTAATAAAGAGCATATGAAGGTTCAGGTCTGCCACTCCACTTAAAAAAATCTAAATATATTACACAAGGATCATTCTCTGAAACAAATGAAGCAGCAGCATACTGTGTTCCAACAAACTGTAATGTGGAAATCTTAACACAGAGGCAAATCCGGGTGGAGTGGAACTTCACAGGTGAAGGATTTCTGCAGACCTCCAAGCAGCAGTATCAGATCCCTACACAGAGAAAGCTGTCAGGCTGGCCTCCAATGCTCTACAGGGAGGCTGAACGCCAGAAGACATGGCTGTTGTGTTCTGAAGGAAAGAGTGGCTGAGAACTGGTATCCCCAAACTCTTTGTCTCTCAAATAAAACCAGCTACATAATTTGGGCAGGTCCAAACAAAACAAAAATGTGGGGCCCCTTATTTAAAAAAATATTATGAATTTCACACATGAAAAGATGTTCCACATCACTAATCATCAGGGAAATGCAAATTAAAACTGCAATGAGGTATCCCCTCACTCCAGTTGAATGGCCACTATCTAAAAGACAAGAAATAACAAATGTTGGTGAGATGCAGAGAAATGGGGACCTGCCTACACTGTTGGTGGAAATGTCAATTGGTGCCGGCTGTAGAAAGCACTATGGAGGTTCCTCAAAAAACTAAAAATAGAAATACCATTCAACCCAGTAATTCCACTTAAAGGATTTTACCCAAAGAATACAAAATCCACGATTCAAAAAGATATATGCACCCCTATGTTTATCACCACACTATTTGCAATAGCCAAGATATGGAAGCAACCTAAGTGTCCATCATTAGATGAATGGATAAAGATGTGGTACATATACACAATGGAATATTATTTAGCCATAAAAAGAAAAGAAATCTTGCCATTTGTGACAACATGGATGGACTAGAGGGTATTATGCTCAGTGAAGTAAGCCAGGTGGATAAAGACAAATACCAATTTCACTTATTTGTGGAATATAAAAAAACAAAGCAAAACAGAGGGAACAAAACATCAGTAGACTCATAGGCACTGAGAAGTGACTAGTGGTTACCAAGGGGGAGGGGTTGGGACGTGTGGGGTGGGGAGAAAGATAAAGGGCACAATAATTTGCAATCACAATATAAGTTGGTCACAGGGATGGTAGTACAGCATGGAGAATATAGCCAATGATTCTGTAACATCTTCTACATTGATGGATAATAACCACACTAGAGGGGGTGAGGATTTAGTAACATCGGTAACTGTTGACCTACTGTGTTGTACATTCAAAACCAATACTAGATTGTATATCAACAATACTTTAACTTAAAAAAACTTAAATAAATAAATAAAATGTAGTCATAAGAAAGAAAAAGAAAGGCATAACAGTGGTGAAAAAAAAAAGAATATTAAGAATTTCAAGACTGTGGCAGCAGAACACTAAACTAAGCATGGAGGCATTCTCAGCATGGGACCCTGTGCAGTTGCTCAGGTTGAACACTGACAAAGCTGGTCCTATTTTCCAGTGAGGAGGGAACATTCTAGCATATGTACAAACTACAGTTTGTATTTTATTTGATGACAAATTATTTGATGACAAAAATCCAGAGATGAAATAAAACAAGGAACTTAGAAATGACAAGACTACATTGGTGGTGAGCACTGAATTTCTCTCTATATGAAAGAAATACTACACTTTGAGAATTATGTTTATGGAATATAAGTATTTGACAATACAGAGGAAGAATGAAATTGCTAATGCACTTTCTAGCCCTGCAGGTAATCAACTGACACTGTCTAGAATTATATTATATATTTAATGAGACATAATTACACTCTCAATTTTTATTTAGTATCTTTCTATAATTTTAGAGGGACCTTTTGTTGGGAAATATCTCATGGAATGAAGAAACATTTATATGAAGGTTAAAGGATCTCACCGGTTTTACTTCAGTTCCTTTTTCTTCTATTAAATTCGGATAAATTATATTTAACACTTTTTATTGAAAAATATATGACACTTTTTATTTAAGTCCAAATGTTAATGATTACTCATAAATGATGGAACCTGAGTATTTCAACTTTCATCTTGGCCTTTTCTGCCTTAATTGAATTCTTTAGAAGTGGCATGTGTAAACAAAAGCTGAATTTATTTTTATTTTATTAAGAACATTTAGTCAAATATTCCTCCAACAAAAGGTTCCAAGCCAGAAGATTTTATTGGTGAGGTCCAAAAGTTCAAGAAACAGAGTTTCTACAGTTAGGTTGTTTTAAAGCGCAGAGAGCTAGAATATTTCCAACTCATTCTACGACACCTCACTGATAACAAAGTTAGTTTAAAAAACTATATAAATCACTGTGAATGTAAATGAAAATAACAATGCTAAGTAAAATATTTCCAGCAAACTAGACCCATTGTGATCCAGCTGTGTGTGTGTGTGAACATGCGTGTAACTGAGGGCTATGTGACTAAGAAGTTGGACACTGAGAGCCTAGCTAATTTTTGCATGATGATGTGTCCGCCCAACATACTGAAAAGCCTTCACTGAACTGGTGTTTGGGGGGCCATGGGCAACAAAGAGATCTCAGAGGTGGAAGAGCCTATATTGGGCTACTTAGGTTACTGTGAGGGCTTAATTATCACAATGCTTCTTCAGAGAGGGGGCACTATTCTGGATTGCTGAAGATGGCATATCAAGGTGGGTGATGGGAGGGGTCCACCCAGAATACAGGCAAGTAAGGGGGTGCATTGCCTGTAGAGAACTTCAAAACAATGGTGAAAACGTCCACAAATTAGTCTGCTATTTATTTCACCATGTATCTGCAAATTCTAAACAATGTCAATCATGAAATGATCCTTTGTGAAAAATTCAGTTCCTTTAGGAATTCATCATATATATAATATTTTTTCATTGCCTATCATTTAAAGCCTGCACCTTACATGGAATTTAACTCAGATTTCTCCACGTTACATGGTCAGATCTTAAGATGCAGATTTAGCTACGTGGTTTTCCCAGAGTGAGTTCATGATGCTCTGGAACATTGGAGCTTGCATTGGGAGCACTTTGTATCACCGACCTCAATAGTACTACATATCCCTATGTTTAAATAGCAAATTCTTAAAAAGCAATGATAGTACACTGATTATAGAGACAAAGACACAAAACTCATGTTACTTTAATTCTGTCAGTCATGATCTCTTGGACCTTTAATTTGGATTTAAAACTTGTGAAACAGAGGACTCAGTGAAAGGCAGTATTTTTGTTTGGTAAGTGAAATTTTTAACTCACTTATGAAATATAATCACTTTCCTTCACAATTATTACTGAAAGTAATTTTCTAGTACAGAGATAGAGGTGGTAAAAAAGAATCCATCTCAGGTGTGAAACACATCACTGATACTAAAAGCCCTGTTACAATGGTGGCACCATAGAGCAATTACAGTGACAGCAGCGGGAACAGAGGGCAGAACAAGTCTTCAAGGCATTGAGCATGTTTCCTGTTCTTATCTCAGGTCACAGAAATCTGTACTGAACCCTCTGGACTAAAACCCCCAAACTACTGCATGAGAGGGATCTGAGGGAAGAAAGAATGGATTTCTCTAAGAAGCTGGATAATGGTTCATATTCTTACTGGTTTGAATTTTATGTGGAGTCTTCTGTTTCAGCCATAATAGAGTAGCTGGAAATGAACTTACCTTCCCTCCATAAACAAATAGAAAACCAGACAAAATAAATGCAGCGACTATAACCAGCAGCACAGGGCTGATAACCCTCAGAGGAGGAAAACAAGGAGGTAAGCCTCAGCTTTCTTAATCTTAGAGAGACTTTCTGGAAAACTCTGCAGAGAGCAGGGTCTACAAAAGAGCACCGGGGTCCCTGGGAACAAAGAAGCATCTGGCATTTGTGGGGCAGAGTAATGGAGAGGAAAATGCTACATGGAATAAAATCTCCAGAACTATGCATACGTTTTCCCTTGAGCCTACGGCTGAATATTAAGTTTTGCAGGTGTAGGAAACCCTATGAATTGGCCAAAGAACTACTGGGGAGCTGTAAGCTGATCTGAACAAGTCTTAGGGCTCACAGGTGATGAGGAAACGTCCAGTCCCAAGCAGCCAAGTGGAAAGCTCTGGCTGCACACCCAAGCATTCCACAGAGGCCCAGAGGCACCAAGCTTTAGCAGTGGGAAGAAGCCAGACCTGGAGGAAAGACTGCTTTAAACTCTCACTAACAAAACACAAAAGTAAGCCTTGTATCATCAGCTGGGCCACAAGTATTGTAAGTGCCTTCTTAAAGTCCAACATTCTTTACAAGGAACATAACAAAACCCAGAATTCAACAATATAAAATCCAGTACATCCAGTACAAAAAGACTTTGTAATTAACTTCTTCCCACAGGAAATACCAGGTCAAGATGGCTTCATAGTTGAAGTCTATCAATCACTTAAGGAAGAAATGATTCCAATACCTCATAAACTCTTCAGAAAAAACAACCATTTTATGAGGCAAGCACGATGACACAAACCTAAAGAGCTTATAATAAAAGGAAACTGCAGATCAATATTCCCCATGAGAAGAGTCACCAAAAGCCTTATGAAAATAGTAGAAAATCAAGTACAACAATGTATTATATTAGTATATATACATATATATGCAACATATTAATATATGCAATATAAAATATTAGCAGGATATGTGTGCATATATATACATGCACAGATATATAACACACCAATTCTTAAATATTAAATTTTGATATATTAATTGATCTGTATTAATGTGTATTATATCTTTTACAATTGTAAAATAAATAGAACAAATTAATTAGAAAAAATTCACCAATTCTATATCTGATAAGGAATTTCTATTTAGATTATACAAAGAATCTGTATGACACAATAATCAAAATTTAAATTACCCAACTAAAGAATGGGTAAAGTATCTGAACAGCTATTTCTCCAAACAAGATACACAAATATCCAAAAAGCACATAAAAAATGGTTGGCATTATTAGTCATTAGGAAAAAGCAATCAGAATCACACTGAGATACCACTTTACACTCCCTAGGACAGATATAAAACTTTTTATAAAAAAGTTAAATCATAGCAAGTGTTGGTGAGGATATGGAGAAACCAAAATTCATACACTTACACCTCGTATACTACTTGTGGGAATGTAAAACGGTGTAGACACTTCAAAAAACAATCTGGCATTTCCCCAAAAGGTTAAAAACACAGCCTTATCATTTAGTCCAGCATTTCCATTTCCAGGTATATATCCAAAAGAAATGAAAACATATTATTTTCACACAAAATCTTGTACACAAATGTTCACAAGAGCCAAGAAGGTAGAAACAACCCAAAAGTCCATCAGTTAATGAATAGATTTAAAAAAATGTGGACTACCCATACAAAGGACTTGTACATATTTTTTTGGTGCCCTCATATTTATAGCAGCATTCATCATATGGGCCAAAAGGTGGAAACAATCCAAATATCTGTCAATGGACAAATAAGCAAAATGTGGTATATTCATATAAAGGATTCTGCCTTACAAAGGAATGCTAACTTGGATGAACCCTGAAAACCTGCCAAGTGAGAAGAGCCAGTCATAAAAGATGACATATTGCATGATTCATTTCAGATGAAAGGCAAATAGAGAAGTCTAGAGAGACAGAAAGTAGGTCAGGAGCTGCCTACGGGTCGGGGAGGAGATGAGGGGGTGGAGGGACAGGGTGGTGATACGGGTACAGGGTTTCTTTTCGAGGTGATGAAAGTGTTTAAAATTGACTGTGGTGATGGCTGCATATCTGTGAATATACTGGAAACCACTGCATTGTACACCTGATTTAGGCAAACTGTATGGTATATGAAACATCTCAATTAAACTCCTGTGTGTGTGTGTGTGTGTGTGTGTGTGCTTTAAGTGTTTCTGACGGTTGTGAATGGAACTGGGGCATATGTTGCCAGAGAAATAATACTCTGTCCGGAAGGGTCAGTTTTCTAGGCTACCCACAAAGGACTCTTTGGCCCAGACACAGTTCGTACTCCTGAGAAGTCAACATTGGTGCAGAACAGCTTCCCAGAAACAGAGCTTAAATCCTTGTTTTTTTGGGAAAACACATGAAGTCACAAGTCAAGAAACTGGGCACACCCGCCTAGCCTCATCTCCAGGAAGACTGCTGCCAGTCCAGACAGGCATGTACTGTCTGTACGTGCCGCAGGAACCTGACCATCCTCAAGCTAGCTGGGTGTGACACCGGGCCTGCGGCGGCCCCCTCCGTGATGTTAGCAGCCTTTGCCCAGTGGCTCAGCTTCCCGGAGGCCTGAACCAGGAGCCTCAAAGGCACCAGCCACCGTGTGGCCAGGGCCCCAACTGACCTCTCAAAAGCCACACTGCGCGTGTCCAGGTGGCGGAGACAGCAGGAGAGGTGGGGTGGGGGGCCGTATGCTCCTCGCCGGGCTCCTGCAGGGCGAGCCCAGTGGCTCCGCGAGCACACCCGCCACCCTGTCCACTTCCTCACCGAGGTCTCTGCCTCCCGGCCCTGGAAGATGCAGCTTCTCCCGCCGCGTGGCCGGGTTGAGCGTGGGAAGCCTGGGAGACTGGTGTCCAGCCGCAGGCTCTCACCCGTGTCCACATACGGGCCACGTGGAGTGGGCACATCTTGGACACGCAGGACACCAGCTGGTGAACTTGCGCTTCCTCTCCACCTAGAAACTTGGGGGCCTGGCAGAGCTGACTGAGCAATTCCGGAAGGCCAGGCCGCCTCTGTGCGGCCCACAGGTGGTCGGCATTCCCGAGCACCAGCTGCAGCATCTCTGGGGCTCCGGGGCTGGCCGCAGGACTGCCGGGCCACGCTGGCATTGTGTCCAGGGTGCACTCTCTCTGACTCGGGACCTCCAGCTCAAGCTCCTGCTGGGCTGTACTGCGTGGCCTCCAGAGCACCGTGCCCACTGGCTCAGACCGGGGGCTGCTGTGGGAAGGTGGGCCCGGCTGGATGGGGCCTTAAGCGCAGCAGCCGGGATGGGGTTGGCTGCGCGCGCCTCCGCTGTGGCCTGGGGGACTCCTCCCAATGCAGTGTCCCAGCTGCACCTGAGTGGAATACTATTTGAGAAGGAGTGAGGCAATGATGCCTACTACAACATGGGTGAATCTCAGAACATGTGCTAAGTGAAAAGAGCCAGTCACAAAAGACCACGTATTGCATGATTCTATGTATATGAAATGTAGGGAACAAGCAAATCTATAAAGTAGAGAACGGTGGCCTAGGGATGGTGATGCAGAACGCTGGTGGGGAGGAGGGTGGTTATAGCAAGCAGGTATGGGGTTTCTGGAGTGGTGATTGTGGTGATAGATGCTCAATTCTGAACAGACTAAAAACCATTGACTTGTATAGTTCAAATGCATGAATTACATGGTATATGTCAGTGAATTATATGTCAGTAAAGCTGTAATAAATATTTTTTAAGAGTGGTTAAGGATGTGGAAAAAATGACAAGTTTCAAATAGTGTGGGTGAGTAAATTGGGAGAATCGCTGCGGAAAGCAGTTTAGCAGTACACAGTAAAACCAAGTCACATCCTCAATGACCCAGAAACTCCATTTTTATGTGATCTGGAGCAGTACCACCCAATCCATGACTAGATAAAGTGCTTGCATAGAATGTAAATCATGACATGACTTCCTTCCTTGAAAAAGTCTGGCTATGAAATGTCAAGTGAACTGAACAGTGTACTTTGTAACATAGTTGACTTGTTCTGTCACAGATTCCTCATCTTGCCAAAGACCACAATAGTTTGGGGATGAATGGCTAATTTGTGGACTGCATTTTTTAAGTAGCACCAGTCCAGAGAAACTTGCCCATGTGCAAAAAGAAATATAAACAAAATTGCAGCATGTTAGGATGGTAAAAAATTAGAAACCATCTAATAGTCCATCAAGAGTGAATGAATAAACACATGGAATATTGATTGAACAGAATACCATGTAGTCCCTGGAAGGAATTTAATATATATTTATATATGACTAGGTCTCCAAGTAATTTTGAATATAAAAAGAAAGATGCAGATTCATAGGATATCATTAACATTAATTAAAAAGCCCATATAAATCAATGCTTTCATGCTCCTGAAAACAAATAGGTATGTGTAATTTTTTTTGATAGACTAGAAGATTTATACTCAATTCATAACAAGGGCTACCTTTGGAGAGGAAGGAGAGAATTCAGACTGGGCAAAGAGAGCAAAGTGACTTCAATTGTAGCCATAACGCTTTATTATACTTACTTTTTTAAAAAAAATTTTGAATCAAATGTGCCAAAAATGTTAACAACTTTCAAAACTTGGTAGTAGGCTCATGGCTACTTGATACATGTTATTTGTACTTCTCTGTATTTTTAAATTTTTCAAGAAAAACAACACAATAAGGTGGCTGTACTTTTAGTAAATTTCAGCTACGTGTTACCCAGATATCTGCTTCAGTTAAAATGAGAAATGGGAGTGTGAAATTCCACCATCTGTTAAAGGAATCTTGACATCCACGGATGGCACCGAAACACCAAAGACCGACGTTTAAACCAGGTGACAGAGCAGATATAGTTGAGGGCATTTGGACAACTGTAACTATTTGGGCAACAAATCCTGGAAAGAAAAATCAGATTCCATCACAGAGTGGAGGAGCATCTAGAGTTTTCATGAAATTATCAATGATATTGATTAAGATTTCATATATGACTTTTCATTAACTTTTCTGCTGGGTGAAAATACGAGTGTTTTTAGCTGAGTAAAACTTGTTAAATGTGCAATCTGTTCTGAGGAATCCTTATGTCTGTTCCAGTCTGTTATTACCAGATTCAAGTGTTAAGTGTGAAGAGGAACCCAGGAACATTTGAAGAATCTCAGATTAAGCCCTCTTCTAATAGAAATGAATTGCTTCTCCAACTCATCTTTGGTGTAAATTCATTAAGAGGCACTTGCATGACTGTGAGGTTATTTCCTTGCTGAACTTCGGTGCTGCAGACCTGCTGAGGGCTGAGTATGGTGCAAATTTCTGAAAGTAGGTGCTTGCTGTGTAAGCACTTCGCTTGGTAAATAATGCCCCAATTAATAAGGAATTATGCAAGTGGGCAGTCAGTTTTTTCCATTAAAAAATCAGATATACTTATGTTCCAATGCCATGCATTGATTTAAGGCAGACAAACCTACAAATTGTAAGTCACCATATTGATCTCTATGAGCTTGTAGATATTAGAACTTTTAGATAAAATAAAGTTTTGGGCTTTATTTATTGATTCAGCTCGACTAGCTTTTGTGCAGACTTTAGTAAGTCCCAGATACTTTGTGAGGCACCGAAAATACGAAAATCGATGTTGTATTTCCTACCTTATACACAGTGGTCAAATAGCAACAGATATATAAACATTTATTTATACTTCCGTGAGATGCTAAAAGATAAGGTAACTATGAACAATTTTGAGATGCATGAGGGCAGGACCACATTTTTCTTTTCCACAGCTATTCTCAGAATTAGCCTAGTGCCTAAAATATTGAATAAATACATTTAATGAATTTTTAGTTTATTGATGAGCAAAAGCATTAGAGAAGAGAACCTCATTATGATAGAAGCCCTTTTTTAAAATCAGATGTTGGTTAATCAAAAAGTTTGGTCAAAGTGGGTACTTAAAGAAAAGAATACCTACAAACCTTAAGCATTTTATTTAAAATAAAGTATCATTTTGTTGTTTGCTTCTTGTCAATCCCCTGACAAAGGGCCAAGCCTTTTTGTGTGTCTATAGATTGGAAAGCTGAGGCCTCCTTCTTGTTAAAAACCATGCTTATAATGAATTTTGGATTTCCACTGTCAATGCACTTACAGGGCAGTGAATCTGAAAAGGCTCTTATGAAGCACCTGCGTTCCCTATCCCTCTAGATTTTCCATTGTTCTGCCAAAATTTCACAATTGTTTTGCCTATTACTTTTTACATCATGTTTTTTTTTGCATTTTTGAAGACTTCCCATCATTGAGTCTTCTTAACAGAGTATTCAAATATTAGTTTTCAGAGACATGTATCTTTTGTCCATGCACATTTTCTTGGTGGAGTAAACTTTAACTGAATTGTATGATTACAATAACACACACCACTGGTACAGTGGTTGGAAGTGACTTCGGATGAGCCTGTGCTGAGATGATGAAGAAGCCAGCTGGAGTACTGGAGACCATCCCATGGGAAGGCTGCGCTGCGGGCGCGTTACAGAGCAAGGGGCACGCTGGTTACTAGAGACATCTAGGGAGTGGAGACAGTTAGGAGAGACCGTCTCGTGACAGCTGAGTTGGTGCCAAAGCCAAGTTTAAAAGATGATTAAGATTTGCTGGGTAGACTAGGAAGAGATCTCTCCTAACAAGAGACAAGTCTTAAATAGGACTCTTAAATCGGATCATGCTTTGGGGAAATGCAGCTTATTGGGATGTATCCAATAAGGGCTCTTTTAAACAAGAAATGACTTTTCCAAGAGAGGTATAACCGGAATTATCAACCCAGTCTGCATTAAGACGATTACCTGAGATAATTAATATGGTTGCTATACCCAGTCTGCAGAGTTAACATCTGACTTTGCACAGGGATAAAAGGAAGCAAGAAAGAGGAGGGAGGGAGGAGGAAGGGCACATACATAAACGGACTCGATGCAAAAACTTTCTACAAGAAAAATTCTGACTTCCATGGTGCCACACCCTGGGATGTTTATCTGGGGGGGGGGGTCTTTCACTTCATTAAAATGGAAAGAATAGCTTAGAAATTACTTTTCTTATTCACATACATATTCATACCCATGCACATGCACACATACATATTTAATATCTTTTAAAAATAAAATTATATTTTTAAACATGATCATAAGACCTATTATAAGCTTATAATTTCAATATTTTATTGTAGGAAATGATCATTCTAACACTATACCTAAATGTCTATGAAAAGTCTGTCCCCGCAAAAGTGGTATTTTAGATGAGGGTTCATAAGATTTATAGAGTTATTATTGTCAAGTCATTAAAAAGCTACTAAAGAGTCAAGATATCCCTTAAATGAAGTTTTCCTTTAATTGAGAGGTTATAATTTTGTATTCCAAAGAAGAAAGTGGATGAATTGACTGGAAGCTGACCACAGATTGTTAGATTTTGGGTTTCTTTTCCAGGAAATTCTTCTCTTAACGATATTTAAATTCTCCTGTCAGAAACCTTTCTCATGTTTCAAAACACCTAGTTTTTTAATGGGTTTTAGACTGTACAGAAATATTTGCTCAAAAACCATGGAAACAAACAAATAGAAAACCAGATTATGGAAACAAATCTTCATTAAATAGTCATTTTTGTTTTTAGACTTCCTTTATTGCAACTAGACAAGATCTGTTTTAATGCTTTCCTCAATTATTTATTGATAAACAAGTATTTTATTTTAATTCATATCAAAATAAAACATGTACCTGTTCTTATGTTTAAATTTCCAATGAGGGAAAACAGAGATTTCTGTCCTGTCCCTTTTTTAACCTTTGTTTAAAAATGTTGTAGCTATTTTTCCAAGAATTTACTTCATGTTTTAAAATTATAGTGTCATAATGTTATTTCTTCATTTAAAAATTTTAGATAGCTATTGAGTCTTACTCTGACAGATGAGAATTTAGCTCTCTACCACCTCTCCATTTTCCCAAAATACCTATATCATAATTCTTCATTAAGTCAATATTCATGATTTCTATTATTATGACTCATAAATATTCACAAGGGAGACACAATGTACAATTATTGTAATTCTTTGCTTGCACATATTTTTGTCTTTCTGTAGTTAATAAATGCCTTACCTTATTTTATTTTTCTGTTTGCTGAGCTGGCCATATCTGTACTGCTAATTTTTCCTTAAATACCCCAGAACAGTTGAATTCCCCTGGTTAACCACTGTTTTCTTTTCCTTCTTTTGGGGACATCCCTCTTGGAGTCTTTAGTTTCTCCGCTCCAGGACTGAAGAGTTGCTCTTAGACCTGCTGACTAGCTCTCCTCCGGGGTTTTTCATCACCATCTTGGTGAGTCATTTTTGCCTCCCTGTCCCGTGTCAAAGACTGTTCTTGGACCCCAAGTCTTTTCTTTCAATGCACTCCTTGCTTTGATGGGACATGTTCTCTCTCTAAACGATCTTGAGAAGGGTGCACAATTAACTCAAAATTTTAGACCATGACTATAGGAAAATAATTTTGTTCACCTTTACATTGTTTATCACCCATTGGTTGAATACAGAATTCTACGGTAGAAATAATTTCCTCCAAAAGCTTGAAGGCATGGCTTCCCTGTGTTCTTGCTTTCAGTGTGTGTTGTGAAATACCATCATGATGCTTGAAATTTGGTAGGTGACTGATTCTATCTTTTTTTCTCTGTTAGCTTATAGATTTTTAAAAAATGCACCTAGTGTTCTGAAATTTCTGATGACGTGCCCTGGTAAGTTTTAATTTTCTTCATTGTTTTGGGTGCTTAATGACTTCTTTCAATCTGCAAACCTCTATCCTTTAGTTCTGGAATTTCTTTTTAATACCCTCTCTTCTATTTTCTCTCTTTCCTCTATGCTTCTTGATAGGTAGGTGCTAAATTATCAGTTAGGAATGTATGCAGACTACCCACAAACAAGAATATAAAAATCAGGGTTTTTCTCACATAACAAGGAATGTGAATTGAGGCTCAAAGATGTCCAGGCTACATGTTTGTAAGATTCTTGGACTTTTCTTTATCTGTTTGACTTATTAATAAAAGATGACTGCTAACATCATATCTGCTTTCCATGCTTAAAAAAAAAGGAAGAGAAATGGGTGAAGGCCATGTTGGTTAATTCTATTCTTTTTAATCTGAAAAGTAAAAGAATGTATTGGTGGCGCTATGAGGCAAACTTCCATAATAATACCATATGGCCTCCGTTGGCCCAATCACTGGCCAAAACAATGACATGACCATTAGTGATGAAAACCAATTACAGTTTCTCCTTTGGAAGTTGAATTGGGATTGGGGTGCACGGGTGGGGCTTGTCGATGGTGGACTCAGGTGTCTTTATTTGGGGAGGCCTGACTACCAATATCTGCATGTCTTTTCTCTGAGTGTAGTACGTCTCTCCAATGCTGGAGGACCTGTGCCTGTTCTGGGAATCTCCAGGGAAAGGTGATGGAGGGAAGGAAAGTATGATAGGATGAAGCTGGAAGAGGTGAGCAAGAGGAAGATCATGCAGGATTTTGTGGAGATTATAGAAATGCAAAAACATGTGGTACATGATCCCCATCATGTGGGAGGGTTGCAATGTATCTGGAAGAACCATTATAAATATCTATGCACCCAACACTGGAGCACCTACATATCTGAAACAAATGCTAACAGAATTGAAGGGAGAAATAGAATGCAATGCATTCATTTTAGGAGACTTCAACACTTCACTCACTCCAAAGGACAGATCAACCAGACAGAAAATAAGTAAGGACACAGAGGCACTGAACAACACATTAGAACAGATGGACCTCACAGACAGCTACAGAACACTCCACCCCAAAGCAGCAGGATACACATTCTTCTCAAATACACATGGAACATTTTCAAGAATAGATCATATACTAGGCCACAAAAAGAGTCTCAGTAAATTCAAACAGACTGAAATTGTCCAACCACCTTCTCAGACCACAAAGGTATGAAACTAGAAATAAATTATGCAAAGAAAATGAAAAATCCCATAAACACATAAGGTTTAGAAACATGCTCCTAAATAACTAATGGATCAATGACCAAATAAAAACAGAGATCAAGCAATATATGGAGACAAATGACAACAATAAACACTGCAAAAATCTGTGGGACACAGCAAAGACTGTGCTAAGAGGGAAGTATATTGCAATACAGGCTAACCTCAGGAAAGAAGAACAATCCCATATGAATAGTCTAAACTCATAATTAATGAAACTAGAAAAAGAAGAACAAATGAGGCCTAAAGTCAGTGGAAGGAGGGACATAATAAAGATTAGAACATAAATAAATAAAATTGAGAAGAATAAAACAATAGAAAGAATCAATGGAAGCAGGAGCTGATTCTTCAAGAAAATAAACAAAACACATATACCCGTAGCCAGACTTATCAAGAAAAAAAGAGAGTCTACACACATAAACAGAATTAGAAATGAGAAAGGAAAAATCACTACAGATACCACAGAAATACAAAGAATTGTTAGAGAATACAATGAAAAACTATATGCTAGCAAAGTGGATAACCTAGAAGAAATGGACAACTTTCTAGAAAAATACAACCTTCCAAGGCTGACCCAGGAAGAAAGAGAAAATCTGAACAGAACAATTACCAGCAACAAAATTGAATTGGTAATCAAAAAACTTGAGTGTCTTGTGGTTTCCAGGGTATAGGTCTTTCACTTCCTTTGTTAGGTTTATTCCTATGTATTTTATTTTTTTTGATGCAATTGTGAATGGAATTGTTTTTAAAATGCCTGGATGAGATGGCTTCACTGCTGAATTTTATCAAACATTTAGTGAAGACCTAATACCCATCCTCCTTAAAGTTTTCTAAAAAATAGAAGAGGAGGGAATACTTCCAAACTCATTCTATGAGGCCAGCCTCACTCTAATACCAAAACTAGACAAAGACACCACAAAAAAAAACTACAGACCAATACCCCTTATGAACATAGATGCAAAAATCCTTAACAAAATATTAGCAAACTGAATTCAAAAATACATAAAAAAGATCATCCATCATGATCAAGTAGGATTTATTCCAGGGATGAAAGGATGGTACAATATTAGAATATCCATCATCATCATTGATCACATCAACAAAAAGAAGAATAAAAACAACATGATCATCTCCATAGATGCTGAAAAAGCATTTGACAAAATTCAACATCCATTCATGATAAACACTCTCAATAAAATGGGTACAGAGGGCAAGTACCTCAACATAATAAAGGCCATATATGATAAACCCAGAGCCAACATTATACTTAACAGCGAGAAGCTGAAAGCTTCTCCTTTAAGATCAGGAACAAGACAAGGATGCCCACTCTGTCCACTTTTATTCAACATAGTTCTGGAGGTCCTAGCCATGGCAATCAGACAACACAAAGAAATAAAGGGCATCCAGATGGGTAAGGAAGAAGTTAAACTATTACTGTTTGCAGATGATGTGAAATTGTATATAACAAACCCCAAAGAATCCACTCCAAAACTACTAGAATTAATATCTGAATTCAGCAAAGTTGCAGGATACAAAATTAATACACAGAAATCTGTTGCATTCCTATACACTAACAATGAACTAGCAGAAAGAGAAATCAGAAAACAATTCCATTCACAATTGCATCAAAAAGAACAAAATCCTAGGAATAAACCTAACCAAGGAAGTGAAAGACCTATACCCTGGAAACTACAAAACACTCAAGAGAAATTAAAGAGGACACTAACAAATGGAAACTCATCCCATGCTCTTGGCTAGGAAGAATTAATATTGTCAAAATGGCCATCCTGCCTAAAGCAATCTACAGATTCAATGCAAACCCTATCAGAATACCAACAGCATTCTTCAATGAACTAGAGCAAATAGTTCCAAAATTCATATGGAACAACAAAAGACCATGAATAGCCAAAGCAATCCTGAGAAGGAAGAATAAAGTTGGGGGCATTAAGGTCCCCGATTTCAAGCTCTACTACAAAGCCATAGTAATCAGGACAATTTGGTACTAGCACAAAAACAGACCCATAGACCGACAGAACAGACTAAAGAGCACAGATATAAACCCAAGCATATATGATCAATTAATATACGATAAAGGAGCCATGGATATACAATGGGGAAATGACAGCCTCTTCAACAGCTGGTGTTGGCAAAACTGGACAGATACACGTAAGAGAATGAAACTGGATTATTGTCTAACCCCATACACAAAAGTAAATTCTAAATGGATCAAAGACCTGAATGTAAGTCATGAAACCATAAAACTCTCAGAAGAAAACATAGGCAAAAATCTCCTGAATATAAACATGTGCAACTTTTTCCTGAATGCATCTCCTCAGGCAAGGGAAACAAAAGCAAAAATGAACAAATGGGATTACATCATGCTAAAAATCTTCTGTACAGCAAAGAACACCATCAGCAGAACAAAAAGGTATCCTAAGTATGGGAGAATATATTTGTAAATGATACATTCATCAAGGGATTAACATCCAAAATATATATAAAGAATTCACACACCTCAACACCCAAAAAGCAAATAACCTGATTAAAAAATGGGTGGATGATATGAACAGACAATTCTCCAAAGAAGAAATTCAGATGGCCAACAGGTACGTGAAAAGATGCTCCACATTGCTAATTACCAGGGAAATGCACATAAAAACCACAATGAGATATCACCTCACATCAGTTAAGATGGCCAACATCGAAAAGAATAAGAACAAGAAATGTTGGTGAGGATGCAGAGAAAGGGGAACCCTCCTACACTGCTGGTGGGAATGTAAACTAGTTCGACCATTGTGGAAAGCAATATGAAAACTAAAAATAGAAATACCATTTGACCCAGGGAATTTCACTCCTAGGAATTTACCGAAATACAAGATCACAGATTCAAAAAGACACAAGCACCCTATATTTACCACAGCACTATTTACAATAGCCAAGAAGTGGAAGCAACCTAAGTGTCCATTAGTAGATGAATGGATAAAGAAGATGTGATACATATACACAATGGAATATTACTCAGCCATAAGAAAGAAACAAATCCTATCATTTACAACAACATGGATGGAGCTAGAGGGTATTATGCTCAGTGAAATAAGCCAGATGGAGAAAGACAAGTACCAAATGATTTCCCTCATGTGTGGAGTATAACAACAAAGGAAAACTGAAGGAACAAAACAGCAGCAGAGTTACAAACTCCAAGAAAGGACTAGCGATTAACAAAGGGGAGGCGTGGGGGCGAGGGCAGTTGGGGAGGGAGGGAGAAGGGGACTGAAGGGTATTATGATTAGCATACATTGTGTGGGGGGTATCATGGGGAGGACAGTGTAGCAGAGAGAAGACAAGTAGTGACTCTGTGGCATTTTACTACACTGATGGACAGTGACTGCAATGGGAATGGGGGTGACTTGACAGTATGGGTGAATGTAATAACCACATTGTTTTTCTTGTGAAACCTTCATAAGAGTGGATATCAATAATACCTTAATAAAAAAATTATGTATATAAATGCATACATACACACATACACACATATGCATTCTTATCCATAGCTACATGGAACTATATATATATTCATATATAGTTTATCTTATATACCTACATGTAAATCTGTAAGTATTTTTACATAACTTTACATGAGACTTGAGTGTATGCTTAAATATTGAATTCATACAAATGAAATATAAATAACTATATATCTGTAGCCTTATCTGAGTATAGATATTTCCAAGACATAACGTAGTTATTGAGATCCTAAAAGGTTATAATAGATGTCAGTGTGATCTAGATGGTTAACTTGGGAAACCAGCAATTAAAAAAATATTATTAGATCATATTATTAAATGCTTAAATTCAATATTCTGCAAAACTCTTAAACACCAATATAGAAGATAAGAAGTTCATGCAAAAATAGGGAAGGAAAGAGGGAGGACAACTTTATTTGATACAACTCAGTTGGATAATGTAGAATGCTGACAGGCATTACAACTTCTCAAGCCACACAGCAGGGCCCTGCCCAGGAGCCCATTGACTCCCGGACTCCATAGTCCCCATCAGGGGTAAGACTGGGAAGTAAGTTTTGTTTGCCATATTGTGCAAATAATTTTAAAAAGAAGTGATTTTCAAAAGTGTATGCTGTCTTGGACAAGCATATTTTTTTCTAATGAATGCAGGGTCAAAGTGACAATTAAATTCTGAGGGTAAACAGGAAAGAACCGTCTTATGAGCCGAGAAACATAGTCACCTTGCTTTAAATTCAGCTCTTTTGAGTTTTATAACTGTCAGTGGCACAAAACAGGAATATTGTGTTGTATCTCCACCTTGTGGCTATAACGTGTACTATTAGGAGCTGAATCTACATTGGAAAAATATGTTTTTCACTGACTTAACCTATAATTTGTTACCCAAATAACCTCCCTCCCACCAGACCCCTCACTTGGCATACACTATACCAGACACCACACACACACACACACACACACACACACACACACACACACACACACACTAACAGCCTCAGTAATTGTTAATGACCTCACCTATCTGTAGTTTTTCCAATGTTCAGTGGACTAAGATTTATACTTTAAGCTGATTGAAATTTGGAATATAATATTCAAAAGGTCATCTTAAGCAACTCCACCTCCACAAGTTTTTTTCTTCCAACCTGCTTCTCCCCAATAGATATCTCATTTTTTGAAAGCTTAGGACTTAACTAGTTGAGTTTTGGAGTATTTGAATCTGTCACTTCCTCAAATGTGGAATATCTGACTTGCATGGAATTTCCATATAGGTAGCCCTTACATGACTTTAAAAAAATGTTAATTCTCAAGTCTCTCGCATTGACCAATTACTGTGCAATCAGGCAACCCTTAATCTCTGTCATCCTTGAACTTCACACCATTGCCACCATGGTTGTGTACACAACATGGGGGACAGGTATCACTGGGCAGAAAAATCATGAAGACTGAGTCATGCATCTGCCATGCCCATGGATCAATGCACCGAATAAGAATGAATGCAGCATGAACTGTGTTACTTTGAGAGAGACAGCGGAGGTTTTTGAGATGTAGGTAATTCATGATACCCAAGATGCTGCAGATTGTTTTGGTTTTGAATCATTCATAGTATCATTTGATATCAACAAGGGTTGAGATACCTATAGCTAATGAAACTGGGATTTGAAAGCATTTAAAAGCAAAATCCCTTGGGTTGTGTGGAGGGAAGGAGGGTCAGAGGTAAGGAAGACAACAAGCAATACAATTTTGTATTTATAAAAAAAAAGAAAATTATTGCTTTATCATATAAAGACTATATAGCTTAAAAGGAAACTTTTTGGATGGCAGCTGTGAATAACTAGGAGGGAGCAAAGATACTGAGATTTTCATATTTAGCAAAAGACCTGAGGATTAAAACTATCAAGAAACATCCAAGAATGGGGAACCCTTTGCCTCTTTTAGCCTAATTATTTAAAACTTTCATTAGATTGGATATATATGAGAAGGTGGGTTGGTGCCAGGTCCAAAAGTAGTTGGGCAGTGAAAATGATCTCTTACCCATATTTCTAGATTGCATAAGAAATAATTTCATGTTTACATGGTTTCCTTTGTGCTATGACATGTTATTATTTGTCTTAAAACTCCTCTGTGACAATGGTTTTGTGAGACAGACCTCAAGTCCAAAAGTGTATAAAAGTTATTTTAAAAAATATTTTCCAGTTCGCTTTTCACCATGAAAGGTAATAAATAGTGCAAACGAATTCAAACATTGATGGAGAGGAAAGTGAAAGTCCTCTTTATATAAATATTGGGCACAAAACTCTTTATATAAAGTTTTGTGGCAGCGTCAACAATCTGCAGAAGTATTCAGTTTCCGCAGGCATCCCTAGACCTGCCACTAGAGGGCACACAAGTCTACATTTGTGGTAGAGCTTTCAGAAAATGGGATTGAGGCTTCCAATAAATTTTTGTAGACCTAACGAGGAAGAAAAAAAAAAAACAACTGAAAAAACAAAACAAAACCACCCAAAAAAGACAAACAAAACCTTAGCAATTTATTACAAAAAAATAAGAAATGAAGGAAAACTGGGTTGTGTATTTTTGCTTGATTCAATTAAAAACACTGACACCTATAAACTTGTATGTGTATTCATGCATCTAAGGAAAACGAATTACTGGAATAATACATCAAAAATTGAGGGATGCAATTTTTAAGAAACTTTAAAGAAGTACTAAGTGGGCAATGCTCATATTAGAAAAGATACAAGTTTGAAATAAATGATATCAATGCACCTTACAAAGCTAAAAACAGAATAGCACCTGTAAACCTACACAATTAATTATAAGTGAAATAGTAAGAGCAGAAATCATTGAAAAGGAAAATAGCAACAACAGAGAAAATTAAAGCCTGAAGATGGTTCTTTGAAAAGGTTAATAAAATTGGGAAATGGTACTACTCAGGGAAAAAAAGAGAGAAAATAAAAATTACAAGTATCAAGAATGAGAGAGCATATCATTACAGATCTTAAAATAATCGAAAGAATAGAAAGGGAATAGCATGAATGACTTTATGCCAATAAATTAAAAAAACTCAGATGAAAAATAAAATCTCCCAAACCTGATACAAAAGAAATAAAAATGTATTAAGGAGGTTGAATTTGCTATCAAAAACTCTCCCATGAAGAAAATTTCAGGCTCAAATTAGTTTGACTGGTGAATTCCATCAAACATTTAAAGATGAAACCACGCCAATCTTACACAAACTCTTTCAGAAAATAGAAGAGGAAAAACACTTCCTAACTCATTTTATGAGGCCACATCACTCAAGATATCAAATCTTAAAAAAAAAAGATTTTACAGGAAAAATTACAAGCCAATGTCCCTTAAGAACATACAAGTGAAAATCCTTAACTAATATGAGTAAACTGAATCCAGCAATATAAAAAATGAATACATGTGAAATATACATACTTACACTAAAAAAGTTATTCTTTATCTGAAATTCAATTTTAACTGGGCATTCCTTTAATACCTTTGGCAGTCCTATGAGTTCAAGATGCCTGGAGACATCCAAAGAGTAGTGTTCTTTAGGCAGTAGGAATATATAGGTTGGCAATCAATAGAAAGATCTGTCCTAAAGATCAGGGCAGGAAAGCCACAGTAAATTTTTTATTTTGCTAGAAAATCATTCCACAGTGCAGGCATTCCCATCCAGTTCCAAATTATTCTTGACTTAGAAATTAGCGTTCCTCAGGAGATATACTTTTGAACATCAGTTTAAGTAGAAGGGTACCTCTTTGCTCCCCTTACAGCACTGAGGGTCACCCTCTAGATGTCTCTTACTACTAAGCAATTTGACCAAAATATAGCCTATATCCAGAAGCAAGGACTGACAGCATACTCTTCATCAGTTGAGCTTCTGAAGTCACAGGACCAAGGTAGAATTGATTGATCTTAGAAGTTTTCCATAAATGAACCCTAAAACAACATCTTAAAATTTAGGTAGAATGTATTTCCTGTCTATCCTGGGCTACAGAATTTTCTAGAATATAAGTAAACATTTTGAGGAGAGACATTTTTAGAATCTCAAATTGATACATCTGTAGACGACTATAATTTTACATGTATACTATTACTTGATTATAGAATCATTTAAATCCTTAATGATTTTATCCTAATAGCACTGAAAGCAATGATCATGACATTTTTCAGAGTAGTAGGATAATTTGTAGGGGTAGGGGGAGGCATACAAAGTGACAGCCATATTTTCCTGGTTTGCCAGGGTTGTTGGCACAGTCCTGCTGCCTTCAGGGTGAGGGCAGGGTCCAGAGCCGCATCTGATTACTTCTGCAGTGGCAGACCCAGCAGAGATGCTCAGCATGCCTTTGTGTGAGCCTCACGTCCATTGCTTTGGGTCCCACCTGCCCATACAGAACCTTCAAACTCTGCAAAGTCTCTCCTAGATATTTCTACGCATCACTAGGGAGTGCTTCGCATGGGCTGGCAAACAAGTCTGTCCACTACCACCACGTGGCTCTGGATTTCTGTTCTCCGGCACTTGTGCTCTGGTTGATACCTGCTGGCTAAGCGGAGTGAACGGCTGGGTGCTGAGTAGCGGTGAGCGCCTTCCACCACATTCCTCAGTCTCCCTCTGGGCACTGCTGCCTCTGAGATATCACAGGGGCACTAGGCTGCCTGAAATCCACTGTGTTCATTGTAGAAGTGAGGAGACAGAGTCCCTCCTTTCACTTGTTGCTTTGTCTCAATGCCAAAGCAGTATAGCTTATACCCAGTGACTTACAGAGATTTTAGCAAAGTAACTCACGCTCGCTATCTTGGCGGTAGACAGAAAATGTTCAGTGCTTGTAGGAAACAGTGACACCTGCTGGTAAAGGGAAGCATTTTCACCACAACTAACCCTTCGCCCCCGCCTCGAGTTTTTGAAAACTCTGTAGTCAGGTTAAGACTACACTGACAAGTAAGTACAGGTCTAATCTCTGGTTGGCCAGAATTATTTTATGTTTAAGGGGTTGCATTGTATATTTTCACTGCCAAGTATATGATATTTACTATTTGAGTAAAACCAAAATGAGGGAGTGGGTCAGAGAATCGACAAGAGGACCCCACATTTAAGTAGTGTTGTTAAATGTTTCATATTAATCCTGAATGATCACCCAGAGAAGAGGTGTGAGTGAAATAAATATAACAAAGGACTTCAGAAATGTCAGATACTTCATTTAACCAATACGAAAGCAAAGCTAATCTGCCAAGCAATCCTTAAATTTATAAACCTTCTGGCAAATTTAAAACTAGACATTCTTGTTGTTTTAAAGGCTTTACAAATTTTATTTCCACTAGCTATTCATTGTACTCAAAGAAATCGAGAGAAAAAAACAGAAAGTCACTTTTCTTGCATTATAATAGGGATGTTTTTAGAATTCCAAATAAATGGTTTTGTTTCACAATTTAAAACTACTTTGTATTTTAAATAGGAGCAGATATTAAATCTTACATTAAATATAAGCAGAACCTCAAGACAAGCATGTAGTAAATAACATAATTTGAATCACATTAACTGAAATCTTACCTAATAACTAAGAATACCACAGGAGTGTTACTTGATTAAGAATATTTTGTCCCTTACATTCAGAGACAAAACCCCCCAATATTAGCAGGAACCACAATAGCAGAAGGGTTGCCCTGCAGTTAGTACAGATGCAGCCTGCCTACTCCTCTTTGCTGTTTTAAGACAGGGGTTTGCACACCCGCCCCCCACCCCCAGGGCCGGAACTATGGTAGAGGTACAGACTCACACGGAAACCACAGCATCCTGTCGGCACTGCTTTGTTTTGTTTTTGTTTTTTAATCAACAATATAAGGAATTACTTTGTATTCTTAAATTTTTATCAACCATATGTACAAATAAAATTAGCAGAATTCCCCATCTCCATTGTGTCTAACGGAATAATTCAGGTCATTTTCAGCATTACATAGAAAGATTAAATTAATATGAGAACAAAAAGTGATGACATTGTGCTAAAGTGACTTCAAATCTGTTTCAGGTGAAAAAGAAGCCTATCAAAAAAATACTTGTTCCATCAAAATACTCAAACAACAAATTTTAATGTGCTCCAAGAATGTACTTGAATAACTAACTGATAAACTGAGGCTTAATCCAATTTTTAAAATATTTGGATAAAAGTATGGACATGAAGGATTTAGTGTTTCACTGCTTTTTTTTGTTGTTGTTTTTTTTTTTACTTTAAGTATGAAGCAATTTTGATCACTTTTGAATTTCTGGTAAAACACCAGAGTGTATGAGTTTGTGGTTTGCTTCTAATTAAATTCATTTTCAAATGGGAAAAAGAAGCAGATGGGCAGATAGGGACCCATTTATGCCAGTAACCCTGCATCAAAACACTCCGGCAGGAACTGTTCCATCTATCGGAAAATGTCTCTTTTGATTTTTTTGTGGTATATTCAATAACTGGTAAAAACAGAACAATTTGTAAAACTTTTAAAAAAACAAGAAAGCATATCTCTGAATGAGATGCTCAATTAAATACAGTGTGTCCATTCCCTTGAGCATTCCGGCCAGCCCTGAAGATGCCGAGAGGAGAGATGCAAGACTGATAGAAAATAAAACTATACAGACACAGAATCAAAAGAGAGAAAAATTATAAATATAACAGAGATTCTGAAAGTTTATATACATTTAAATATTATATGCATACTATATATATAATACACACATGATAAACACACACATAGAGTAGTTTATAAATATGTATATATAATACATATACACTATACACTTAAATCCCTACAACCTTGGTTGAAAATATTCATGTCTGGCAAAAGTAATTTTTTTAATTGGCATACAAAGAAATGGAATAGAAAATAAGAATGGACTAAAAACCATTTAAAATATTGATGTGGTAATAACCAAGAGCACCAGGCCAAAAAGTTCATACAAGTGCATCCCACTAAGCTTTTAAGGGACAGATAATCTTCACTGTCTTCCACAAACAGAAGTCAAGAGTTCTTTTTACTGAACCATGCAGCCATCTTTGAATCCCTACTAGTAATAGCAAATGATACAAATGATAACTCATTCTGAAGAATTACCCCAATTTTCTCTACACCTGGTTGCTTAGAGTCAGACCGATACATTCATACTTGAGGGCCTGACATTAGCCTGCGTTTATGTCTCCTTTATCCAGACTTGGTGCAGGGGAAGGCACGAGTCCTTGCCCACACCTTGAGCTAGAGCTGCGGATCCAACAGATGAGACTGCAACCGTCTGCGTCCATCCGATTTTATTCAGGTACAGTTATTGATCTGCTGACAGACATTCTGAGAGGTTTCTTCCCAGGAGGGTTTTGTGGAATCCTAATTATTTCAATAAACTGCACTTACACACCGTGCTCGCTCAGCCTAGCTTCCACATCGTGGAGCCGCAGGAATCACCTGCCAGCCTTGGACCTGTGGGCTGAGTACTTGCTGATTCATAGGTGGATCAATACAGACAATTTTCAAGTGGTCTCTGACATAAAACACACACACAAGCTAAACCAACTTAGAGCTGCAGACCACAGAAAATGTGTGCTAAAATATTGTCTGAACTAGGCAATTTTCTTATTATAGAATTGCCCTTGGCCTAGGTATGTAGTATGATACTGTGTTATTACTATCCATTAAAACGTTTCAAAGTTATAAACATTTACTAATTCATTCTATATCTTTTATATAGCCGGCCACAGACTAGACTGAGTTTATGATGCCAGGGAGAAACTGGTGAACAAGACAGACAATGTCCTTGCTTTTACTGAATTTGTATTCTAACGGAAAAGGCAAATAAGCAACAAATAACACAGTTGTATATAATAAATGAAATGAAGAAAACAAGCAGGGTGATGAGAGAGGGATTTAGTGGGCCTGTGTGGGAGGTTAGATAGAATGCTATGGGAAGACTTCTTGGAGGAGGTGACATTTGAACTAACACCAATTGGGGAGTACTTGAGAGTCATAGGAAGATCAGGTGAAATGCATTCCAGGCAGTACAATCAACAAATATAAAGCCTAAGTTAGAAATGACCTCGGTGTGTTCTAGAAACATCAGCAAGGCCAGAGTGCCTGGAGATAGTGAATGAAGAAAAGAGTGCTAGGAGAAGAGGACAGAGAAGTAATTGACGGTCCGATCACACAGGGCCCTGGAGCCAAGGTAAGGAATACTAGGAAAAGTTGAGATACAAAGTAAGGTGTCTCAAAGCTTACTTATTTTAAAACAATTTATTATTACTTACAAATTACTATAAGGTAGAAATACATATTAGGTTTCTTCCTAGGTTAAAAAATATCTGTAATAGTCTTTTTATCTGGGTTGGTTTCTTTAGAGATGGATGAAGCAGGTCAGAGTGAAATTAATTGTCACAAGTTCGGTGGGTAAAAGTCAATCTCCCATGCAAGGTTGGTTAGCAACTTTAGGTGACCAAACATGATTTTTTACAACAAAATAATCTTACAAACATGATGCCTTACAGTAGACGTTTTTAGTCTCAAGGATACATGTAAGTAGTCCTGGAACTTTTTAGAACCCCCTCAAGATTACAGGAAAGATCTTTGGCCTCATTAGCAAACAGATGGAAACTCATCTATGAACACAAAAGAATAAGCAGAGATGTCACTTAAATTTGTGGGTAGCTAGTCTGTATATACGAGCTGGCTTCCTCTTATTTAACAAGTGATGCTAGTTGAACGGTTTGCCTCCTCAAGCACCCGTGTCAACAACAGTCTTCCCTCCTTTCAAGGTTTCTTATTAAACTCTGAAATGGGCTCATGGCTTCTAATGTCAGTTACACTTTCTGAATGAACCGATATGAGATTTATAATTTCCTTTGTCCACAGAATTTTGATTTGATTCTAGGTGTGGTTGAGAGCCATTGGAGGTTTCTGAAGTCGGAGAGCAATACGATGCAATTCATCTTTTAACAAGAACATTATCTCTGCTATCTGTAAAATGCAGGTTAGTGGTCTGAGGGTAAAAAAGAGAAAGACCAAATAAGAGGTTATGGCAGGTAACTAGGGGTCTGATGGGTGATGTTGATGATGGGGAAGAAGTGGTGGGAAGAGATCAGATTTGGTAAACATTTTGGAATTGGAGCCAATAGGACCTGATGGACTGGATGAGGACTTGGAAGGAATCATGAATGACTTCTAGGATTGGGGCTGGAGTAGTTGGGTGAATGCTGTTGTGGTTATCTAAGCAGAAGATTTTGCAAGTGTGGAGCAGAATCAGAATTTCTTTTAGGTAGCTGAAATTTCAAGTGGTCAATGAGGCATCAGATGGATGATTAATAGATAGTTCAGTATGTATGTAATTTCAGCAGACTTCTGGGAAGATATAAATTTATTCTAGGGGACTGAGTGAGATTTCTGGGGAGAGAGTGTAGGTAGAAAGGAAAAGAGGGCTCAAGACTGAACTCTGATATATCTCAACATTTACAGAACAGAATGGTAGAAGGATCCAGCAAAGTTGTAAAAAAAAGGAGATGCCAATGAGGGTAAAGGACTACGAGGAAAGCACAATGTCCCAGAAGGCAAATGAATAAATTATAAAAAAATGTATACGAACTTCAGACATTGCCCTGGGACACGGGAGTCTGTGGGTACTGACCTGGGCAGGTTCGGTATGCTGCAGGAAAAAATGGTCCAACAAACGTTTATTTCTCATGCATGCTACTCAGGGGTGCAACTCAGGGGGTCTGGGACTCTATTCCTTGTAGTCACTAAGGGACGTATGCAGGTGGAAGTGCTGTTGCTACACATGCTTCCACGATTGACAGGGCAGGGGAAAAGGTACTGTAGTCAGGCACTGGCTCTTAAAGCCCTACTTGGAAATGACAGCCACTCCCTTCACACCTCTTTCATTAAAGGAAGTCAGGCCCACAGCTAAGTTCAAAAGAGGTAAGCAAGAGCAATGCTACTAAATTCCTAAAAAGAGACAAAAACTAGGTACCTATACACAGCCCAAGTGGCTACCACGCTGTGGGGTGCTGCAATATGTAGGAGGACAACAGGGGCACTATTTCCCACCTGGAGACATTTAGAGACCAGAGAAGAATCATTTTGCCTTTTCCTTGGCTACAGAAATAGCTAGGATGGGTGGCTTTGATCCATGCCATTTCACACTAACAGAAGGAAATTGAGGATTGGTTCAAAGTTCCAGTTCTTTCTCCTAAGGCATGGCTCAGATGCTTAAGCACCACACCACACTGGCTTAGGTGTGCATTCCTAGTCCAGTGCCCCTGCACCTGGGCCCAGGCAGGAGACCAGTATTAGCAGAGAGAATTTAATTGGGAGAACTGCTAACCAGGTAAAAGACGATCAACTCTAAGATGGAGTGAAAGGAAATGGTCAGGGTTAACAGGAGCGGCAGACAGGAGGGCAGCCCCCAAGGGAAAGGGTGGGGGGCACTGAACAAGGATGGGATCAAGAAACCTGAGGAGGGTCCTACAGGGCTGAGATCCGGAGCCCAGGCTGAAGGAGTGGTGGGCGGAGGAACCTGCTCACTACCCCTGAGGGAAGGAAGCTGCTGGAAGCTGCCTGCTTCTAACCCTTGAAAACCACAGCCAGGTTGCAGTGGACTCTGCTGGGGCCGTAGCTGGTTTTCTGAGTGGACCTCATAGCAGAAAGAGAAGCAAAGAGAAGGAAAAGTCCTACTGTGGGTAGAACTGTATCCCCACAAAAGATAAATTGAAGTCCTAACCCCTAGGACCTATGACCCTATTTGGCAATAGGGTTTTTGCAGATGGAACTAAGATGTCAGATAAGATGAGGGCACCCTGGAGCAGGGTAGGCCCTTAGCCCCATATGGCTGGTCTCCTTAGTGAAGAGAAGAGACACAGGGTCACACACACCTGAAGAGAATGCCATGTGCAGACACCCCTCAGAGGGCAAATGGCCATATGACAGTGTGTGAGATCAGGGTGATGCATCTAGACATGTCAAGGAATGCCAGGGAATGCCAGGGACTGCCAGAAACCCCAGAAGCTAAGAGGAAGGCATGGGACAGTTCTCTTCCGCAACCTTTAGAGAGAGTGTGGTCCTGCCAATACTTTGATTTCAGACTTCTAGGCTCCAGAACCAAGAGCGAATACCTCTCTGTTTAAAGCCACCCAATTGTGGCAGTTTGTTATGTCCATCCTAGAAAATGAATACATGCCCTTTCTCCCTCCTCCAGCCTCACCACCTCCCTGCAGGGCTACCTGTGGGCAGATAAGGAGAAATGAGGTTGGTGGAGCCCTCAGCTCACAAAGCAGGATAAAGAAGGGGTGAGTGTGGGGCTGAGAGGCACTGAAACGGTGACGGGGACAGTCTGGGAGATGCTGGACCGGTTGAAAACGTTTATGTCCTCAGTTTCCTCACATATAAGACAAGGAGAATAGTACAATTGGGCCTCACAGGGGTGTTGGGAGACTAACTGTGAGAATGCATACCCATCATCCCAAATCAGCTGGAGCACACACGTACAGAAGCCGGCATGCACCATATGGTACACACAGCAAGGGGGGCAGCGTGGAAATTCGGGGTCTGCTAAGTGCACTGGGTATATTGGCTTCAGCTGAGCACCTGCAAAAAGATGCCTCTTCATATGCTTAATATTCTCAACATGAGTTGGAGCCAAAAGCAAAGTTGCCTGATTTCCTGAAGGGATTTATGGGTCGGCCCATCCTTTTGTTGTGGGGGGAAATAACAGCACAACAAAATTTCAGCTCTCCTGACAGGTTAAAGCTGCTGCATTTGGAGATGGGGGAGGACACGTGTGTAACCCGTACAGACCCAGTGGAAAGATGCTACACTTGAAATAACTCCCCCACATATCCACATTAACATAAATCCTTAATCCCTTCTGCATTCCTACTAACAAATTGAACTTGAGAAAGAAAATGGAGCAGTCAATTAAAAAAAAAAAAAAAGGAGAATGTTATATAACAAACATCAACAATGCTGACACCAAACACACGAGGATGCCTTAGTCTCTGGGAAGGAGCCTTCTGCTGCCCTCTAACTTGCCCGGGTTGGAAACTTTTATTGCTTCCTGGGTATACAGCACATTTCCCACAAAACTAAGGGTCATTGATGAATGCATTCTACTTTCTTCCACTTACGTTAATGAGCTAAGTTTTGCCATTAACAAAAAAAAGAACTGAAAACAAATCACGACACGTTCTAGATGACAGCCACAGTCAGTGTGCTCAACGGAACAACATTAAGGGGGCAAGAGAAATACAGATTCACCTCTGTTTTTCTAAAACATGTTCATGTGCAGAATTCACAAGAGTTGGCCCCAAGGAGAGAGGCAGCATGAAAATTTGGGGTCTGCTAATGTCCTGTGTATGTTACAGGGCACTGGTTGGGTGCTTATGTGACGCCTACAGTTCTATCGGATCAGATGCTGGAGGTTGTTCCCTAAAGACACTCACCCCCTCAAATCACACCTCCAGCCTTTGAAGGGCTACCAGGCACCAGCCCGGCAAACAGTGGTGTGCAAGATACAGGCAGAGCCTAGTGGGGAAGACAAACCCTGCCCAATAATTGCATGTGTGATGATCCTTCTGAATATTGCTGGGTTTAGAAATTCCAGAAAACACTGGCATTCAGGTCATCCTGGGCCTGGGCTGGGGGTCCTTGTTAGATTCGTAGAGGGTCTGTCTTAGTTTAAACTTGTTCTTGTGGAACACAGACATCCAAAATTCACAAGCATTGTATGGCGGCACACTGCCGGGTGTCTGACTTATGCTGGCCTCCTGGGGCTCTGTAGCCAAGTCTCCGGTTGGATGTCAAATGTCCACTTGCTCTGTATCTCTCAGAAGTTCACTTAAGAAAGTACTCTGGTTTTGAGTCACTCCCCTCTGATGCACTCTGCCCAAAGGGAAGGTCTCTAAGATCTCTCATGGTGCATGTTCATCAGAAAGTGGTCACTGAGCGTCTCAGCTGCACAGGATTGGCATCCCCGAAAGCATGCTGGGAGTCTGACTGAACACACCCCTATTCTACACTCAGCCATTAAAAGAAAACTCATGAAAAAGACTCAAGAAAAGAGCCATTCAGGGAAAATACTCCATTTTCTGGTATCCAGAGATCTGTGGAGTTTCAGCATTACTACCCCAAGCCCTTAGAATTTGGCTTCTAGGTTTCACGTGGCAGCATGGGGAAGCAAAGCTGAAATGAAACCAAGATAGTCATTCGTCGGGTCAGAATTAGGGGCAGTTGTGTCAAGATCGTGTTATTTTGGGGAGGAGGTGCTAGAAGACATAAGTGAAATTTCAGGATCCAGCGAGTTCTCTCAGATGGTTGAAGAAGGAATATGGGATGGTTCTTAAGTTTGTCCTATTCTGCTCTAGCCCAGCTGTCTCACTAAGACTTCTTTTTTTAAACTGTGTTGCTCCTTGATGTTTTCAAGTTGCTCTTTATCATGTAGCATATACTTTTGACCCCCAAGAGCCGAAAATACTATTAAATTTAACTTCATCATGCATGGGACCAATAGCAGTCAGAGGAACTATGCTATAGGTCAGTACTTTGGTGCAAGGAGGCATAAGGAAAAAGTCCTAGTAAACTATACCAGGGAACATGGTGTCCATCGGCAGACGCAGCCCCATGGTAGGCAGAGCTGCTGACATCTACAGGACATGCTTGAGAATTCCTGGAAGGTATCTTCCCCACCAGGCCTCAGAGGCTCCTGTTGGGAGTGTTACAGGAAGTCCCTCATCAAGAGCTCTACATTTTAGATTGGCTGATGGATTTTGCAAACTTTCAGGGAGCACATTAAAGAGGCTTAGTTTTTATGTTTGGGCTATTACCATGGCTTATCATCAAGCTTCATGTAGGGCTCTGAGGGAAAGACATTCACACAGGGCCTTTGAGAGGATTACCATATTGATCTCTTCTATAAACAAGTCCACTTAATTATCGTCTTTACGAAATACTTAATACAAAGAAAAGGAGACGGCATGGCATCAAGGTGAAGTTTGGCCCCTGGAGTTAGACTTCACGGGTTTCATGTTTAGGGTCTGCCATTTTCCTCCAGCTATGTGATCTTCAACATTTATTCAAGACCACTGCCTCTCATTACCTCCTACGTAAAATGGGAATAATAATAGAACCAACTTCATAGTGAAGTGCTGTTTGTTATTAACAACTTATAATGTGGAGATCTAAAAGAACACATTTGTACCACACATGGAACCTTTCCTCCTGGCTAGATTTATGAGCTTATTTCAGAGAGGCATGAAATCTTGATATTGTGACCCACACTGCCTGGTGTGGTACCAGGCCCTCGATGGTAATGCCTAGTGCTGCAATAGCCCTTAACAGTTTCTATGTGGAATATTATTAT
The DNA here is from genome assembly GCF_040802235.1 of Manis javanica. Taxonomy (NCBI): domain Eukaryota; kingdom Metazoa; phylum Chordata; class Mammalia; order Pholidota; family Manidae; genus Manis; species Manis javanica. The sequence goes on from NC_133164.1 coordinate 12,362,245, forward strand.
ATGTGAAGTTTTAAAACTTGTTAGTCCTCTCACAAATTGTGAGGTGGGCAAGGGGATATTTCATCTCTTACTTATTAGAAGCCTCCAGGAGTCAACAAGCTGTCTAAGGTCACCTGGTTAGAAATATCCAGAGTTAGACTCTGAACTATGCTGGTCAGTATTTCAGACTCCATGGCGGCCCTGTCCACGTCACCAGCATATTCTTTAGACGGCTCCCTATCAATCTTGGTGGCCTGTTTGGGTTGATTGATGGGAACATGAGTCACGGTGAATGCCTGGTGCCGGGGAGGCTCCCGAAGGATTTGCGAGGCACTGAGGACGCTGGGCTTTTTTCCAGTGCTCCAGACCCAGCCCTGCCCACCCGACTCCCTCAGCTTCAGGCACAATGCCTCTGGCATGCTGCGACAGCCAGAGGACAGGTCACAGGACTGGCAGCCAGAGCAGAGGCAGGTCCAAACTGGCCTTTACCCCTGCACACCTGTGGGGCTGAGGTCAGGGCCCAGGACAAGGAGGGGAAGGATGGTCGCTGCTGCTCTGACCTCAGAGCCCAGCACACCATGCCCCTGAATGCGCCAGACTAGCTCTCATTCCTTGCTTCAAGGAAAATGGCCGAGGAGTGACGGCTTGCTTCTCAAGCCCTCCACAGCACACGCACACACGCACACAGAAAATGTGGCTGAATAAAGCTCACGGGAGAAACATATGCATTTGGCCCCATGGTGATTTCTATTGATATGCAACAAACTTACTACCTGAAGTAAGTTAAAGAAGTAAGGAGAGATTGACAACAATCTGCTCTGTCTTAGGAAAGCAGATTATTGGCGACGTCTAGTATCCTCCAGTAAGTTAATAAGGCAAAGCTTGAACTGTGCACAACGCCAGCTTAAAAAACTCAGTTACAGATAATTAACCCACAGTCCTTGAGCAGAGAAATCCTTCACTGCTTTCTCTCTTTCTGTGTGTGTGTGGGAGTGTGTACACATTGCTGTGGAAAGACTACATGGCTCCTTGTGGGCCCTTCGCAAAGGTCCTTCTTCACAGTTCCCCTTTTGACTCTCAAGCCATCATTATCCCCATAGTGTTCCCTTGTGGATAGAGGGTCACCCACTGCAGACGGAGTCCACCTAAGATGAAAGTCTCTAATAAACCACACGGGTGCACATGTCATGTCCAGAAGATATCGTCACTCCAGGCTTTTAGCTTGACTGACCCAGGTGTATAAAAGGGGCTGGCTTCAAGGTGAGGAGTTGAGAAGCTACGCGCATGCAGTCATTCAGGGATAAAACTGAGCCACAAACCGGAGATATCTATTCATTCATAGCTTATAAAAGAATTTTGTGGCATAGAAGAGGGAACCAGAGGTGATAGAAACCTTCCTGGTGAACTCAATCAAATTTTTGAGGTCTTTTATGACCTGCGAACACAAGATATAGTAACTTAAATGTTCCTTCCCAATTGACACTTTGGAAAAATGCTCTTAACTTTGATAACCTTTCCAGGGTTGAACCTGAGTCGGTCAAACAAATGTCTTCCCAATTCAAGGCCAGGGCTGACTTCACGGGTGTGCAACTTACGCAGTAGCTCAGGGCCCATGTTGAAGAGGGTCCCTTATTTGGCTTGATGCTCTGCTGTGGCTGTCTTGAGAATTTAAATAATGTTACCTTTGAACTTGTGTTTTATAAGTGAAATAAGACTGGACAATGAAGCACGTGTGGGAGCAAAGAGGTTACATGCAATATGCATGCCCACTGGCACTCCTTGCAGCCCTATTTACAAATAGCATTCATGACGCTCAGTGAACAAAGATTTCTGGTGGACCCACAAAGCTGGGAGTTCAGTGACTCAAAGCAAGTCAGGTAAGTGTGTTGGGTCTTGGACTGGGCGTGGGGAGGGGGACACTCACAACCCCTAGAGGCGTGCTTTCTGTTTGAACCAGAACTTGCTTGAGACCCAGAAAGAAGACAGTGGCACTTTAATAAACACTAATGAGCAAGCAACCCTATCATATCATCTTTCACTTGCGTTAGTGTAAGCCAATGATACTGAAAGTGATGACAGAAAGGAAAAGATAGGGCAACCTAGAGTCTGTTTTCCATTCAGCCTTTCCTTAGCCATCAGCAAGCCAACGATAGACTTGGTAGAATGTACGCATATGAAAAAAATGACATAAGAAACAGCTGAGTTAGTTTTGTGCAATGTTTCTTCTGTAATGGTAAAATCAAAATATGCGAACATGCATGTGCTCTGAAATATGGCTTGTGTAATTGTGATGCTTTGCGAGAGTTAAATGCTCATATATTGGCATTTAACACTGGCATTGTACTATATAAAGATGAATGGTAAATTTCGTGCTAACAGTTTTTAAATGTTAATTTTTCTTTACATAGAATAACATTAAATAGCAAATTTAAAAAACCCCACCATGACAAATCAAGGGCCATGATGTGGAAGAAAGGAAAAAGTTCCATATTGTAATACCTTTCAAGGCCTTTGTCTCCAGCTTTTTTAAACAGGAAGCCCCACATTTTCAGTTTGTAATGGGCCCTGCGGCAAAAGAGACGGTGCTAAGTGTCCACTCCAGGTTACAACGTCAGGAAACGACACCGTCCAAGGGCTCAGCCTTCAAAGTGCCCGCGACTGAAGCCATGGGGTACATAGGTGTTGAAAACAAGCCTCCCCTGGAGCTGTTCATTTAGCATAATTGGTCTGCAGGGTTGCTTTTCAGGAGTGTTCTAGCGCTTGCTTGCATCTTTACAGACTCTCACCCCCTGCTCTCCACCCACATGGGCAGGATTTCATTTTCAAATAAATATATAATAGGATAACCAAATATGGATGTAGCTCTTCAAAGAATATCACTTCGAGATTTGGGCGACCTATTTGCCCCTAGTTTAAAATAACATGAAACACAAAGGTCAGCTGTAAAGACTCCAAAGACATCTAAAACCACAGGACTAGCAATTTGCAAGTTTTGACAAGGAGAGAGGAGGGTTAGGGAGGACGGCAAAGGCTGGGAATGAACCACTTTGGATGATGAAGTAGAGATGAGTGAGTCACCTGTTCTCAAAGCAGGAACCCAGTGGGGCGTGCCTTGTCTCTTCTTATCACTGGGCAGTTGTAAGAATTTCACAAAAGTCCAGATACAGTGAAACGCACAATGGGAATTAAATCAGGATTTAAAAGATTTTTCAATTTAATGAAATATCAATCTGGCATAATTGAGAAGGGAGGAACAATAAACAGCTTAACAGTTTGACCTGACGACATCTATCACTGCCTAAAGCAGAAAGGGCAGGCTCCTGGGGACTGTTTATGAAAGGAAGAAATAGCTTCTATAATTAAAGGACTTGTGTTTTTATTTTTTCTAAAAGTGAGGACTAAGATGAGCCGCTCTAAGATTAAACACGATGCTATCTTTACATCTTAGTCACATCACATTCCATTCCCATCCCCTCTTACTCACACCATCTCCTTCACATGCAGCCTGTCCATCATGGCAATGAACTTGTCTGGCTTATTGTTATAAAGCCCAGGCTAGTTGAAAACTATTTTGGTTTTCTTACTCAAATCAGGTTTCAACTTTGATTTTTCAGAGCTTAATAGGTTAGTACAGTGGTCTGTTGTGTCAACAGGGCCCTAGAAAAAAATTAATCGTGAAAGCAATACCAAAAGGTCAAAAGGAAGAAATTGAAAATGCTATAATAAACTATGGAGCCTGTTATGTGTGTTTCTGAGACATTTTAATTCAAACGCAGAAGCTTGACAAAGAAAATAAGATGCTACTACTCAATGTGGTCGCTGAAAGGGGAAAGTGACATAGGACACTAGCACCGCCGGGAAATGAATTTCAACAACCCATCATGGCCTAATGTTCTCTAAAGAATCTAATGAGAGAGGAGAAATCCCAACAGAGATAGGAAGGGAGAGGAACAAATTAGTTTTTTTAATGTTAGGTGAAGTTAATGCATCAGCACTGGCTGCTATAGAAAATGCAAACAGCCATTCTTTGGCAGAGGAGAATTTGAATCTCTGAACTTCCTTTGGAGTGTAAGTGTGATTAATGTTCTGTTCACACAGTGAATAGAAAAAGTTAGGGATCAGAAGGTGAGAGCAATGCTGAAACAATATTCTTCTCTTTGCTCCAAACTCAGCTTATCCTGTGCTGGTTGCTAGTAATGCCACTGAGTCTCACAAAGTCATGAGTTGTGTTACAGGTATGTTGGCAAAGGAGCAAGTGTGAAAGTTTTATATGGTGAGTGTGTGTGTGTGTGTGCGCGCTTGGGTGGGTTCCCCTCTCAGAGGTAAAGACAAAGGTAATGTTTGTGTGACATGCTGGTGTAGTAAAGCTTCCCCTTACACTGTCAAGAGACTTGGCACTGGCTTCTGAATATATTCGTCTTTCATAAAACAAGAAGCTAGCTTCAGGAATCATGTGATTCTGCTCGACATCCTTTTTTGTTATTTCAAAGGTCCAAAAAGAAAATGGGGAAAGAAGACCTGAACCACAAAGCTGAACACCAGAAGAGGAAAACCTGAATAACCAAAATATAATATATGCTAACTATAACTTTATATATAAACATGAAATATGAAGGATTAAATATTTAAAGTAACAACAACAAATTGGTTCCTTTCTTCAAATTGTTTCCTAGGTTATCCTTTTTCTTAGCAGAAACTTGCTGATAAGATAATTGAACTAAATATCTGCCTGACAGTAAAAGCCAGTAGGCGATAAGGTCCTAAACACACTCGAGATAGCTTTTGTTATACTTCCTTACTCAAACACTTTTAACGGCTCCCCATTATATATAGACTTCTCCCCAATATCTGTATTCATTACCTACTGCTGCATAACAAATTACCCTAAATGTAGTGGTTAAAACAACACATGTATTATCTTACTGTTTCTGTGAGTCTAGGGTTGGGGTCCAAGTGAAGCTTAGCTGGTCCTCTGCTCAGGGTCTCACCAGGCTGCAAGGGCTGTGTCCTCATCAGAGGCTCAATGTGGAAGGATTTGCTTCTAATCTCCCTGTAGTTGTTGGGCAGAAATAGTTTCCTTGTAGGCTGAAGGATTCATGATTCATGACAGCTTCTTTCTTCAGAGCCAGGATTGGAAAGGGAATTTAGTCTCTCCACAAGATGCTCCCAATCTACTTTTTAGAGTTTACCCATTCCCTCTACTCTTCTAGATGTACTTTCCCCCCTACCCCCAATAATCCAGGAAAATTGGACCTTGTCATATTACCTGAACACTTTTTGCAATTCTCAGCCTCCATATTTTTGCAATAACTATTGAAAATTTACCACCCTGAAATTTCTTCCTAAAAACATGTAGCTTTGTCTAAATCCCACCCAAGGTTCATCTTAAATGGTTGTTGCATTCCTCTTTGAAATGTGACATTTTACTGATACATCTCATGACAGTTGTTAATCCTGCCATCATTTTTGATTCATTTCAGAGGAATCATCTTTAAGAAGCACTGCTTGCTACCCAAAAGGTACATCCATCCCAAGATCAATGGTCCGTGAACTGAACCCCAGACCTCAGACCTGTTCCTCACTTTGTTTGTCCTTTCCTTCCCTTTCCCTTGATTTTCCAGGCTTATTTGTTTTCTCATTACAGCTATACATCACCTCTTAAGCTGGATGTGGCTGTCCTGGTTGTCTAGGTTGAAAGTTTACAAATACTCTCTCTGCCCCAAGCTAGAGTTGCCCTCACCTGCTATGAAACGTCCTCCACTGAAATGCTTGCTTATCCTCCTCAGCTGGTCCCTTTATTCAGGAAGTGCTCCATCTTTAGGGTATGAGATCCAACTGGGGCAAGTTCATCAACATGCAAACTATTGGGCCTCATTCCCAAAGACTGCATCAGTACATCTGGTGTGGGCCCCAGTAATTTACTTTTTATAAAAGCACCATAGGGGTCTCCGATGCAGATAATCCATGATCCCACCCTGAGGAGCGAGGTTGTACCCATTCAACTCCACTTTCTAATTTCAAACCTTTCTCAGATTTCTCAAAGTCGCTTCTTCACTCTTGTCTCAATCTCAGTGGATGATTCAACCCAATGGTTCAGACTTTCCTTTATATTTTAACCACCTAGGGAGATTATAAAACTCACAATACTCAACCCATTTCCCATACCAGTTGTCTTGCCTGAGGGTTTCAGCCCTGGACAAGTTCACTATGGATTTAGTGAGACCCAGATGTGACAACAGAACATTCTTGGGGTAAAAGGGTTTATACCTGGCTTTATTCTCATGATAGTAGGGCAAATACTAGGATCACATCTTCATCCAGCAGTTTGCAGTTCATAATCCATCTCCATCTCTGCCTCTTCCCAGACCACAGGGCAGAGCTCTTTATATAGTGACTCGGTTAATAGTAGTTTATTGCCTATGGGTGTGCTCTAGCCCAGCAGAAGGCTAATTACATCAAGTAGTTTAGGGTCAGGTGAGGATCCTGGCCATAGGAACTTCCATTTTCCCCATACCAGTTAAATCAAATCTTCTTTTGGAGTTGCTTTTTAATCAGGGTGTTGTGTCCATACAGTAAAATGCACAGAATTCATGTATCTAGTTCAATGCATTTTGATAAATGTCTTCATCTCAGTAACCAACATTTTAGTTAAGATAGATATATGGGATGTTTACATCAACCTAGAAAGTTTCCTCTTGCCCATTATGGTCAATCTTCCTTCTCTCCCATAAGCAACCTCTATTTTCATTTTTATCCTCATAAGTATTTTTTGCTTGATCTCAGTGGAATTTACAATGGAATTATACAAAGTGGGTTTCTTTGTTTCTGGCTTCTTTTGTTAATTATAGTGCTTTGGAGATTAGTTCAAGGTTGGCATAAGTGTTCTTGAAATTTTTTGAAGTATTTGCAATGTGTAGTCAAAGTTGAGAATGAAAACTCACCCTAATTATTTTCAACTTAGTGTGAATCATTAACACATAGTGTGTTTACCTGGAGAGGTTTAAAAAACGCCAGTACATGTCTACCTTCAGAGTTCCTGATTTAACCAGTCTGGGGTGAGTACCAAGCCATTTCTGAAAGCTCCCCATTTGATTGTAATATTCTGCCAGCATAGAGAACCTCTAGACCAGCCTTGGAAATGATAGACTGTCACCTCAAGTTCATGCAGATCTTCCTCCATTCTTATTTCCTATTTCAGAGGAATTGGTGGTCTTTCTCCTTTCCATTTGTGCTCCTGACTAAATGATAGCTACTATTTTATGAATGCATACTATATGCTGATGACTTTCTACACACTATCTCATTTAGGTCTTACAACAAACTTGTTATCCCAGTTTGGCTAATGAACAAAATGAAGTTTAAAGAGAGAAGTTATACAACTTATAAAGGTAGAAGCCAGGCCAGGATTCACACTTTTGTTATTTGCTGAGTCATACCTCCCAACTCTTATCATATTCTCTGTCCACTAATTACCCCTCTTCAATCTGTTCTTCTCTATTGGCTTTTTAAAATTTCTCTTTCTAAACTAATGCTTAGGTTTTCTCCATCTTAAAGAAGGAATAAATACAAATTTCCTTGAAGTATGTCACACTTCAAGCTACATTCTTATTTTTTTCTTCCCATCATTCCTAACCAAGCACTTGGGACCTCTCATTTTACCCTTCCACCCATTGTGCTAACTAACTTCAGTCCCTCCCGTGGGACTGAAATGGTTCTCATGTCACCAGTGATTTCCTAATTGCCCCATTCGATCTTTCACCTTTGTTTTCATTCTGTTAAATTCCTGGCCACTCTCCTCCTATGCTCTTTTCATATCTTCAACTGACTGGGCAAATGCCAGTGGGAGACTGCTTGGTCTAAAACCTAAAGACCTTAGTGTGAATTAAATTCAAATGAGGAATCAGATTCATGGGCATAATAATAATTGCCTAACAACAATAGGCAATTGTTTTTGCCTACTACATATTGAAGGTGCTGTGCAAGATGCAAAGAGGAGAAAATGAACTACCCTCTCTTGAGATGTAGACAGTCTCATTGACTTAGGTAAGACTCTAAGCTAAACAGTTTAAAAATGAATAAATGCTGTACTGTATGGTACAGATTGTAAGTACAACAAGTATTCAGAAAAGAAAGCAGCATTTTGGACAAAGATACTCATAAAGTACTTAGTATTTTATTAAATCTTATAATATCTTTATGAGTACTCAGAATAGTTAGTATGGCCAGAAAGATGGGCTGGGAAGGATGGTTCAAGCAGGGCATCCTGCACCAGCAGAGGCTAAGAGTTCACTTTCTTGATGGTGGCTTTCTCTCTTCTCTGGCTTTTCTGCACTCCTTTTCTATACCATATTTCCTTTTGTCTCCAATATCCCATTTCTCCCTACTTCCACTGGTCTCCATACTTCACACTGAAACTCCCCCTGAGCAGATTGGCAATCCCATCCTTAACTGTGGCCATTGGTCTAGCTCTACCGATTGCCAGGCTCTTTATCAGCCTAGAAGACTGTCACCATCTTCCAAATTATACTGGGATTGGATCTTAGGATAGACAGTGTAGTCTCTCTCTTTCCCAACAGTTCTCAAAATTCCCAGAAAAGCCTCTTTTTTTGAAGAAATGTCCACGACAACACATCAATTTGAAAGCACTTAAAAAATTACCAATGTTCCTATTGAAGCATAGCAGATGACTCACATTGGCACAGAAATATCATACCTACTTTCCTAAGCAACGAGGCTTTGAGCTTCTTCTAGGTTTTCACAACTAAGATCCCCTTAATGCGGAATTGGCTAAGTGTCTTGTCCAACCTCTGCTTTTCCTAGATGGGCCTAGGAAGGGAATTTCCTTTCCCAGCTAATAGAGTTGCTTTCCAAACACTTAAACTCAGGTCTCAAACTTCTAGGATTCTGTTCACTCTACTATGCCTTTCTCATTGAAGACATATTGTAGGGACTTGGAAGGCATCACAATAACTGAATTTGATGCCCAGTAGAATATAGATCAAAAACTTCCTTAATTTACACAGGGCATCTTCACTGAGCAATCCATTTTAAAGGCATTAGAAAACAAGTTAACCATTTTTATCTTAAATCAAGACAGTTCATCACATGAGAACACCGCTATTATACCAAGACATCTTGTATTGTGGCTGAAGTTACAAAAAGTCTGGCAAGGCCATAAACAGTGTTTCAATACATAGGTTTTAGTATTATTCACGTATAGTGAGGCCAACATAGCAGGAAACAACTGCTATTGAAAAAATAGTTTGTTATGCTCCTAGATCCCAAGAGGAGCGGGTGTGCCACACCATGGGGGGGCAGGGAGGGGCACACAAGGAAGTTCAAGGTTGGTCAGGAAGCAGAAGGAGAGGGTGGGGTGTGGCAAGCCTTAATTCTGGTGTTTGTGGGAAGGAACAGGTGAGGCAGGGGAAGCAGGCATGTCATGGCTAGTTTGAATCATTTCAGCGGGCTCAGGGGAACAGCTGCTGTTCCTAGTGGCCTGGTATCTGACCCTGTGGGGATTAGGGCAGGCGGATAGTAGCCTAGAGTGTGAGAGCCCCATAAAGGAGGTGGCTGGGAATACGGGCTCTGGATTGACTGGTCTGCATTTGAGAGTACACTCTCTGATGAGTTCATTATCTCTGGTAATTAGCTAACCCTGGGAGAGGCAGACCCCTCAGGGTCAGCAAGACTCCATATGTCAGAGCATCAGACTACAGAATGTAATGGGCATGATTAATACCAATGGTCAGGAATGATAAAGTTAGGCCCAGTTGAAGCATTATCTAGAAACATGACCATTTAACTCTTGGGTCATGATAACCTGGGGAGAGAAACAAAATGGTCTACATTGACCCCAACAATGTGCCCCTTTCTCACTCAACTCAAAGAACTAAGAGTAGTTCTAATGTGTTACTTCTTCCCCCAGTCAACCCCCAACTTAATAATTACTGGCTCTTTGGAGAATGCTACTGGAATCTGCCTTCTCTGCAGGTTCACGGGGCTTTGGGAGCGGGAAGCTTTAAGACGTCACTTCCTCCTAATTAGAGAAGTTCTGAGTATCCAGGTTATCATGGAGGTAAGTCCTATCCCCACTGCAAAGGAGCAGGTGCAGCACATTGCAGGGGGCACTTGGGCTGCTCGAATAGCTGGGAGTTTAAGGGCTGGATTCCTGTTCTGCTGGGTGCTCATTTAAAAGGAGAAAGTGCATTTCTGAATCTGGGCCACAGACCAATTCTAAGTGGAAGTTGAACTTTACCCTTACATAAGTGTTTGGCTTAGCGGGTCCTAAACTTGAAGCTTAAGACATAATCCAAGTCAGTGACATTATTTCCTAATACAAGTTGTTTTAAAGACACATAAATTAGATTATTCTCTTTGTTCAAAGAATGTTTAAGATCTATACTGGTTAGTATTTTATATTTTCCTGCAAATGACTGCTTTATAGATGAGAATTTTGAATGGTAGTAAGAAGTTCTATTTATATGAAAACATTAAGAGATTAAAAAAGACAATTAGCTCATAATAATCATCTTGTTGATGGAGCCAATTTAGAGTGTGGGATTATAGCACGTTGATTTCTGGCAAAGCAATACCTTCAATCAAATGGTCAGCCGGGCCCCAGCCTGGAGGAGGAAGAACGGAGAGCTGGGTGCTGGTCTTACGTAGACCTCCCTGGCCCTGACCTCAGTCATGTCACCTGGACCACTCTAATTCCCAGTGTCCTTCTTTGTAAAGTGAGACCATATAACTAAAATTTCTAACCAAGTTTTTAAAAATTGTGGTAAAATACTCATAAAATATATTGTTTTCACCATTTTTAAGTGTACAGTTCGGTGGCATTAAGTACATGCACATTGTTGTGGAGGCCAGGCCTATAAACTGGATACTGTGAAAAGACCCCTCAGCGGAAGTCTGTAATACAGAGCGCCCCGGATTTACGTTGTTTCCATCCCAAGCTAAATAAAAACCCTGAACTGTGGATGAGCAGGTGATACTTTTGGACCCAGACCACAGGACCGCAAGCCTTCTGGGACAAAAGCCCTCCTGCCAGGCTGTTTTCGCACCTCTGTAAATACCCACCTTGGGCGCTTTTGCGCCAAGCTGGCAAGTGATGCCCCGAGGTCCCTGGGGGTGGAGGCTGTTGGCATCGAACGTCTGAGAGAGACGACGCTGTCCGAAGCCCGCGGTGGGGGGACCAAGGGCTTCAGTCCCGGCTTGGAGAGGAGAGGAGGGGAGGGGAAAGCAGGGAGGGTCCCCCGGCCAGTGCTGGCAGCGCTGAGCAGCCACGCGGGGCTCACGCGGCAGCGCCCGGGGTGCCAGGTGGGCCGTCCTGGGGGCAGCCGGCAGGCGGGCAGGCGCTGGGGGCGGGGGCCCTGCGCTGACCCGGAGCTCCCGGGCACGCGGGCAGAGAGCAGGGGCCCCAACTGCTCACAGGGGCAGGAGCAGCCCTGGGAGGGCACCCGGGCGCACACGGATGAAGAAAAGCCTGACAGGCCTGTAGGTTTGTCCCAGCGAGGCCTGGAGAGCTTACGGACTAGCGATCCCGTCGCGTGTCCTTATCACCAAGCCTGGGGGCTGCGGGTGGGCCTTGCAGACAGAGCTCACCTGACAACTATCGACTCTGCCTTCTGGACGGGTTCTTGGCTTGCACTGCATGTCTGGACTTTGAGATATTTGCAAAATTCAAAGACATTCTCCCACAGCCCCCCAGCAAGCAAATGAACACAAACTTCCCCCTGAAATGTCATTCTTTTTTCTGTCTTTTTTAACTTTGTTTCGCGGATACGGATTTAGAGAACTAGTTTAGGATTGTCTCTAACAGTGTGTAAAATTGTACGTAAAATTTCTGTGTGTCCACGTGTGCATTTTTTTGGAGGAGTGCTTCCATAGATTTTTTTTTTATTCTCCCAAAGATCACGTAGCTAACGTCACAGCGTTGGGACATGCAGCAACATGGGAACTGCTGATTATCTTCAGGGTAGCTGAGTTGCAAACTCTTATCTGAAATCTGGGATGGAGAGAAGAATTCGGGAAAGGGATTCCTTCAGGGTTGAGGAGGACAACATTGACCCACCTTGCAAATTTGTCTGAATTATGAATTGTCCCGAGGTCCACTACTCGGGACCACTAGTGTTTTCCACCACTACAAAATGGAATCAGCTTACAAATATGGAGATCGGGAAACTAAGATGCATCTTCGTGTGTAAGATGTCTATCCAAGTTTCTTCTTAATAACCAAAAATGCAACCTCAGCTGTGGTGTTTCCAAGACTTCTGAAGGAAGGTGAGTGGTGGGGTGCTCCAAGTCTGGACCTCCCTGGCCCACTGGCTGCTTGGGAGGAGGAGGGAATGGATGTTACCAGCCTCAGGACAGCATCAAAAAGCCCAGAGTGTGATGGGAGTGGGGGGGTCTGGGGGTGGTAGGGAGTGGAGGACTGTTGGATATGAGTTCACTACAAAATTAACAGTCTAGAAAAATCCCATGTCATCATTAATCTCACTTTACTTGTTACTACCACATAGGCACGAGTGCTCCGTGGACGTAACGTGGTGCACACGTTGCCACTTGAATAGGTTTCATTTTTGGTCTTTCCTTTAACTTCATAGAATCTTGGGATCCCAGTGTGAGGGATTCCTGGGCAAGCCGCCGTGAGGATCGCCGTCCTCAGGCTGTGCGCTCCCCAAACACTGATACCCTGCAGCTAGCCTTAAACAGTTGCGATGCCTTCCCAATTTCAGACTAAAAAATAGATGCTAAAATCATATGTTTTTTTCCTTTATAAAAATTTCCCAAATCTTTGGTGCTTGCTTTTATTTGGGCATCTAGTTTAGTTCAAATGTATCTCTCTGGTTATGCTGAAACTTAATAGATCATTATTTCTAGCTTACGAAGAGCCTATTAGTTCTAGGTGGTCTATAAACACCCTACAGTTGAGATTCACAGTTGGAGCAAAAAGTAGGGAATATACTACATTCTTCTTTAATGTCCTTTGGCTGTAAACGGTTCCTCGGCAGACATCTGGTGCTCTGGGTGGTAGCAGTGAATTGCACAGGACTCTGGGACTGTCCGGGAGCAAAACTGCCTCATGCTACTTCGCTCACAGCCCTGACCAGCTCTCGTCTGCTGTTTGTAACTTGACACATATTTTGTAAACTCGAACCATTCTTTTGCTGAGGCTTATGGAAGAGCGGTTAACTTTCTCCGTCAACCCCTCCTCCCTCTTAACTGGTTAGTCATTCTTCATTAAATCGCAAGTTGAACTGTTGTTTTTCAAAACACTAAGTTTGGCTGTTTCCACCTACAACCTGTCTTTTCCTGGCATGATTACTGTTTAAAATGACCCCATAACTAGGCCAGGGGTTTATTTAGCAATGACAGAAATTGCAATTATGCTCGTTCCTTTAAAAGTCATTAAAGAAGCAAACTTTGTTTTTTCTTCTAATAATGGTTGCAGCTTCACTAGCCCTTCAGCAAAAGATAAATTTTGCTGATGAGGCTCATTGTTCTTTTATGTATTTGGCAATAGGTACCGAGCACCTCCTGTGTGTTGGTCCCTTGGGTACAAAGTGACTTCCTGTTTCTGCTTTTGAGGAGTTGACAGTCAGTGTGGACTTGAACCTGGACTTCCTAACATCTGGCTTCAGGGACTCCCTGACTGTGACCATTTTCTCTAGGGTTTAAGTTACTGCTCTTATTTGTGCATGAGCCCATTTAGGGCATTAGGCCAAAGGAAAATGCTACCTGCTGTGGCTTCCTGGCCTCAGAGCACACTTGCTGGTCAGCAGGGCCTGACTCCCACCATCTCCAGTACTGCTTAGGGGAAATCTCTGTAGAGAGTGTCCCAGAGAGAGTACATTGTGGTGACAAGGACAGAAATATTTGCTTTTGTGATGCATGGTCCCAGGGCATACTTGCTTTTCCTCTTGAGGATCCCAACAGCTGCCCAGTGGCTAGTTTTATATCCCTGGGCTACTCTCTCCCCAGTCCATACAGAATAAAAGTAATAAATATTTTAATGCATCCGTGCACCCTAAGTGAGATCTGGAAGAATATATTCAAGGCCAACCAACAGGGAAGAAATCTATTAATTTCGGATTTAAGTTGAGCCAGTCTGAAATATACTAACTACACTGAGGGAAAGCTTGCTTATTAGTGGAGATTTTAGTCCCAGGTAAGCAGTAAGATGATGGCAGCATGTTCTGTGCGCCAGGCAGCCTTCAGATGTGTAAACTTATTTCATCCTCTCTCAACCCAAAGAGGTGGGTACTATTGTTACTGACATTTTTGCCCTGAATCACACATTTTAGGATGCCTCATTTATTGAGCTCTTCTGGGATAAAGACTAATTCATCTTTGGTACTGCAGGGCACGTACTCCCCTCTTGCCTACTGGTTGCGAGAAGCAGGCCAGCGATGCCGACAGACTGCCCCTGTCTATATCCTGGCTCACTACTTACTAGCAGTGTGAACTCTGAGCAAGTCATGGCTTCCTCTGTGCCTGTTTCCTCATCTGTAAACTGGGGATGATCACAGCACTGTCTCACCAGGTTGCTGTGAGGATTAAACTTAAATGCATAAGACACTTAGAATAATGTTTTATACACAGGAGGCACTGTTACTTTTATTTCCAGCTCCAGCTCCCAGTGCTCCCTAATATAGCAGCCATGTTGAGCTACTCAGAGTTCCCCTGGACCCCCTGAACTCGGTGCAGACACCTACGCACATACTATTCCATTTGCTTGCAATGCCTTTCCCTTCCTCCTGCTAGTTTCAGCTGAAATGTCCCCCTATGTGCCCTTCCTTCAGTGCCCTCCCCTCTCTGTGATCTCAGTAGTCTTGCAGTTTTCATTTATCAGAGGATTTGTGAGAACAGCTATGTAACATTTACTGAGCACTTATTATGTGCACCATAGTGCTCTAAGTGTTTTTCTTGCCCCCCTTTTGATATATTGACAACTCCATGAAGTAGGATTATATTTTGTTAGTTATTCCCATGTCCACCTTTCCCAGTAGACTGTGACAGTGGCTTGTACATCTGTGTGTGTTATGCCTTTTGTATCTAGGAGCTGGCATTATGCCTAATTAATACACGGTGGACACTCCATAAATGAGTTAAGTGGATGCATTTTACCAACAGCTATTTACATCTGAATAATAGCTGATTGTAAGTAATTCTTCTTTTGAATAATCTTCATGTGTTTCTCATCGGAGAAATTCACTATCAAAATTCCAGAAACCGCTGATAAGCAAGAAGGAAGTTAAAATCCCATTCCTCCCAGCATTGGAGGGCTTAAGCACTACGCTTAGAGACACCCAACTTCTCAATGGCTAAACTGAGAATCAAAGTCAGGAAGTCTGGCGGGAGAGCCCCAGCTCTTAGCACTGCATGATTCTGCTGCTCCTTCTCCTCCTGCAAACACACCGCCCCCACTTGAACAAATCATGTTAGCTATTAAAATGGGTTGGAAGAGCTAAAATTTGAAAATGAAATCTACCATATGCATAAGGGTGCAATGCATGAAATTTACATTTAAAAAATTACCAGCGTTCCGTCTTTACATGCCTCCATACTTGCAGTTCAAGCAGTTATTTAGGGAAATCCAAATCGAGAGGCTGCACGAGGTAAGGCAGAAGGGGAATGGGTCCTCCATCAGACAGGCACAGGTTTGAATCCCGGCTCGGCCACAAGGTATGTTATCAGGGACAGACCACTATAACCTCACTCCCTCTCATCGCTGCTGTAAAATAGA
The DNA here is from genome assembly GCF_040802235.1 of Manis javanica. Taxonomy (NCBI): domain Eukaryota; kingdom Metazoa; phylum Chordata; class Mammalia; order Pholidota; family Manidae; genus Manis; species Manis javanica. The sequence goes on from NC_133164.1 coordinate 12,377,972, forward strand.
GATAATAAGAAATACTTGTCAGTGTTTCGTAAACTTCAGAGGTTAACCCATGGTGAAGTGGCTCGAGCTTGATGTACGGTCATCTTGTTGTGAAGTCTCTAGCGGTGATATCCTGTGGCTTCCCAAACAGCAACCTTGCCCGATGGTTTTCTGTAGCTCCACAGTGGAGTTCTTTTCCCCCCAGTCCTTATTTTTCATTCTCATGGTAATTTACCTTTTTTTTTTTTTTTTTTTTTTTGAGAGGGCATCTCTCATATTTATTGATCAAATGGTTGTTAACAACAATAAAATTCAGTATAGGGGGGTCAACATTCAATGTACAATCATTAATCCATCTCAAGCCTAATTCTCGTCAGTCTCCAATCTTCTGAAGCATAACGAACAAGTTCTTACATGGTGAACGAATTCTTACAGAGTGAATAAATTCTTACATGGTGAACAGTACAAGGGCATTCATCACAGAAACATTCGGTTTTGATCATGCAATATGACCTATAAACAATCAGGTCAAATATGAATATTCGTTTGATTTTTGTACTTGATTTATATGTTGATCCCACATTTCTCCTATTATTATTATTATTTTTATTTTTAATAAAATGCTGAAGTGGTAGGTAGATGCAAGATAAAGGTAGAAAACATAGTTTAGTGCTGTAAGAAGGCAAATGTAGATGATCAGATGATCAGGTGTGTGCCTATGGACTAAGTATTAATCCAGGCTAGACAAGGGCAGCAAGACATCCACGGATGCAGAAGATTTCTCTCAAAGCAGGGGGGGTGAGGTTCTGAGCCTCACCTCTGTTGATCCCCAAATTCTCACCTGATGGCCCCCCTGCGACTGTGCCTGTCTTAGGTTGTTCCTCCCTTGAGGAATCTTACCCGTCTCTGGCTAACCAGTCATCTTCCGGGGCCATACAGGGAAATGTAAAGTTGGTAAGTGAGAGAGAAGCCATATTGTTTGCAAAGGTTAGCTTTTTACTTCTTTGCAGATTTATGCCCTGTGGCTTCTATGCCCAGCACTTGTCTCGAGGTATCTTTACCACCTGGAGGAATTATGATACTCGGTAAATTCGATATGAGGCACGAATTCTATTTAAGGGTTGTAATTAGGAAGGAAGAAGAAAAGCTATAGATGTAGCATATGAAGGAAACATGGGAGGATTGATTATTTCTTTGACATATCTTCTTGTATAGTACCTTAAGTATGTATGGGTTTTAAACTACTAACTAATTTGCACACACATATTAACATAATAGGAATACGGTGACATAAACAAAGCAAATCTATAATTACCATCCATCTCCAGTGAAGCCAAGAAAACCATTTAGGCACCCTAGGCATTTGTGAAAATTTATCTATGATATGATGGATATTGTCCAACTGTACTTGAACCATCAGACAAATTAAAGCAGCCCATTTCTGGGATCTGTTCACATCCCATATGTTCTTTTAACCATAGATAGTCTATAGTCATGAGATTTTGGAGTGCTACAACTTGCACCCCTCCCAACTCCTGGTTGAGTTCCAACAGTACAGATCCGGTCAAGTTCGTTGTCTCACTGTATGCCCATGCCAGCCTAGACATCTCCCTCCTCCTTCTTATGGCAAGTCCAGGAGACGGTGGGCTGGATGCAGCCACAACCGCAGCATCGTCCGGATCCCTGTGGAGGCTTTTTGATGATCATCCCCCGGCACGAGTCCTCCAGAGAGTGCTGATGCCGGAAGCTCCTCCTCATATCGTATCTTAGTTCATTTTCTGGGTATCCAAGCTAGGCCTTGATCTTCTGCATAGAAACAAACAGACCCTTTGCCCACACTTTGACATGCCCTCTATACCACTGTGCAGAACTCATTGGAGGTCAGCACACAGTAACTGCTTTTTTTTTTTTTTTTTTTTAATTAAGAGAAAGGAATATTATCAGAAAAGAGTACCTCCATAGCTGATCATCTGACACCCTTTAAGTGATCAACATTAAGGATATTTAAAGCATGCGTTTTTATTTACCAATAGTTTTATCCTGTTAAGGAGTAATCCCCCTTTTCTTTCTTTCTTTTTTTTATTTTAATTTTTAATCTACACTTACATGAAGAATACTATGTTTACTATGCTCTCCCCTATATCAGGTCACCCCTAACAACCACATTACGGTTACTGTCCCTCAGCTTAGCAAAATGTGGTAGAGTCACTACTTGTCCTCTCTGTGTTGTGCAGCCCACCCTCCCCTTTCTCCCTCCCCCCATGCATGCTAATCTTAATACCCCCCTTCTTCTTCCCCCCCCTTATCCCTCCCTGCCCACCCATCCTCCCCAGTTCCTTTCCCTTTGGTACCTGTTAGTCCATTTTTGGGTTCTGTAATTCTGCTGCTGTTTTGTTCCTTCAGTTTTTCCTTTGTTCCTATACTCCTCAGATGAGTGAAATCATTTGGTATTTCTCTTTCTCCGCTTGGCTTATTTCACTGAGCATAATACTCTCCAGCTCCATCCATGTTGCTGCAAATGGTTGAATTTTTCCACTTCTTATGGCTGAGTAGTATTCCATTGTGTATATGTACCACATCTTCTTTATCCATTCATCTACAGATGGACATTTAGGTTGCTTCCAATTCTTGGCTATTGTAAATAGTGCTGCGATAAACATAGGAGTGCATCTGTCTTTCTCAAACTTGATTGCTGCGTTCTTAGGGTAAATTCCTAGGAGTGGAATTCCTGGGTCAAATGGTAGGTCTGTTTTGAGCATTTTGATGCACCTCCATACTGCTTTCCACAATGGTTGAACTAATTTACATTCCCACCAGCAGTGTAGGAGGGTTCCCCTTTCTCCACAGCTTCGCCAACATTTGTTGTTGTTTGTCTTTTGGATGGCAGCTATCCTTACTGGTGTGAGGTGATACCTCATTGTAGTTTTAATTTGCATTTCTCTGATAATTAGCGATGTGGAGCATCTTTTCATGTGTCTCTTGGCCATCTGTATTTCTTTTTTGGAGAACTGTCTGTTCAGTTCCTCTGCCCATTTTTTAATTGGGTTATTTGTTTTTCGTTTGTTGAGGTGTGTGAGCTCTTTATATATTCTGGACGTCAAGCCTTTATCGGATCTGTCATTTTCAAATATATTCTCCCATACTGTAGGGTTCCTTTTTGTTCTATTGATGGTGTCTTTCGCTGTACAGAAGCTTTTCAGCTTAATGTAGTCCCACTTGCTCATTTTTGCTGTTGTTTTCCTTGCCCGGGGAGATATGTTCAAGAAGAGGTCACTCATGTGTATGTCTAAGAGATTTTTGCCTATGTTTTTTTCCAAGAGTTTAATGGTTTCATGACTTACATTCAGGTCTTTGATCCATTTTGAGTTTACCTTTGTATATGGGGTTAGACAATGGTCCAGTTTCATTCTCCTACATGTAGCTGTCCAGTTTTGCCAGCACCATCTGTTGAAGAGACTGTCATTTTGCCATTGTATGTCCATGGCTCCTTTATCAAATATTAATTGACCATATATGTTTGGGTTAATTTCTGGGGTCTCTAATCCGTTCCACTGGTCTGTGGCTCTGTTCTTGTGCCAGTACCAAATTGTCTTGATTACTATGGCTTTGTAGTAGAGCTTGAAGTTGGGGAGTGAGATCCCCCCTACTTTATTCTTCTTTTTCAGGATTGCTTTGGCTATTCGGGGTCTTTGTTGTTTCCATATGAATTTTTGAATTATTTGTTCCAATTCATTGAAGAATGTTGCTGGTAATTTGAGAGGGATTGCATCAAATCTGTATATTGCTTTGGGCAGGATGGCCATTTTGACGATATTAATTCTTCCTAGCCATGAGCATGGGATGAGTTTCCATTTAATAGTGTCCCCTTTAATTTCTCTTAAGAGTGACTTGTAGTTTTCAGAGTATAAGTCTTTCACTTCTTTGGTTAGGTTTATTCCTAGGTATTTTATTCTTTTTGATGCAATGGTGAATGGAATTGTTTTCCTGATTTCTCTTTCTAGTGATTCATTGTTAGTGTAAAGGAAAGCTACAGATTTCTGTGTGTTAATTTTGTATCCTGCAACTTTGCTGTATTCCGATATCAGTTCTAGTAGTTTTGGAGTGGAGTCTTTAGGGTTTTTTATGTACAGTATCATATCATCTGCAAATAGTGACAGTTTAACTTCTTCTTTACCAATCTGGATTCCTTGTATTTCTTTGTTTTGTCTGATTGCCATGGCTAGGACCTCCAGTACTATGTTAAATAACAGTGGGGAGAGTGGGCATCCCTGTCTGGTTCCCGATCTCAGAGGAAATGCTTTCAGCTTCTCGCTGTTCAGTATAATGCTGGCTGTGGGTTTATCATATATGGCCTTTATTATGTTGAGGTACTTGCCTTCTATTCCCATTTTGCTGAGAGTTTTTATCATGAATGGATGTTGAATTTTGTCAAATGCTTTTTCAGCATCTATGGAGACGATCATGTGGTTTTTGTCTTTCTTTTTGTTGATGTGGTGGATGATGTTGATGGATTTTCGAATGTTGTACCATCCTTGCATCCCTGGGATGAACCCCACTTGGTCATGGTGTATGATCCTTTTGATATACTGTTGAATTCTGTTTGCTAATATTTGATTGAGTATTTTTGCATCTACATTCATCAGGGATATTGGTCTGTAATTTTCTTTTTTGGTGGGGTCTTTGCCTGGTTTTGGTATTAGGGTGATGTTGGCCTCATAGAATGAGTTTGGGAGTATTCCCTCTTCTTCTATTTTGTGGAACACTTTAAGGAGAATGGGTATTATGTCTTCTCTGTGTGTCTGATAAAATTCCAAGGTAAATCCGTCCGGCCCCGGGGTTTTGTTCTTGGGTAGTTTTTTGATTACTGTTTCAATTTCTTTGCTTGTAATTGGTTTGTTTAACTTTTGTGTTTCTTCCTTGGTCAGTCTTGGGAGATTGTATTTTTCTAGGAAGTTGTCCATTTCTTCTAGGTTTTCCAGCTTGTTGGCATATAGGTTTTCATAGTAGTCTTTAATAATTCTTTGTATTTCTGTGGAGTCTGTCGTGATTTTTCCATTCTCATTTTTGATTATGTTGATTTGTGTTGACTCTCTTTTTCTCTTAATAAGTTGGGCTAGAGGCTTATCTATTTTGTTTATTTTCTCAAAGAACCAGCTCTTGGTTTCGATGATTTTTGCTATTGTTTTATTCTTCTCAATTTTGTTTATTTCTTCTCTGATCTTTATTATGTCCCTCCTTCTACTGACTTTAGGCCTCCTTTGTTCTTCTTTTTCCAGTTTTAATAATTGTGATGTTAGACTATTCATTTGGGATTGTTCTTCCTTCTTCAAGTGTGCCTGGATTGCTATATACTTTCCTCTTAAGACTGCTTTCGCTGCATCCCACAGAAGTTGGGGCTTAGTGTTGTTGTTGTCATTTGTTTCTATATATTCCTTGATCTCTATTTTGATTTGTTCATTGATCCATTGATTATTTAGTAGCATGTTGTTAAGCCTCCATGTGTTTGTGAGCCTTTTTGTTTTTTTGTAGAATTTATTTCTACTTTCATACCTTTGTGGTCTGAAAAATTGGTTGGTAGAATTTCAATATTTTGGAATTTACTGAGGCTCTTTTTGTGAGCTAGTATGTGGTCTATTCTGGAGAATGTTCCATGTGCACTTGAGAAGAATGTATATCCTGTTGCTTTTGGATGTAGAGTTCTATAGATGTCTATTAGATCCATCTGTTCTAGTGTGTTGTTCAGTGCCTGTGTGTCTTTACTTATTTTCTGCCCGGTGGATCTATCCTTTGGGGTGAGTGGTGTGTTGAAGTCTCCTACAATGAATGCATTGCAGTCTATTTCCCTCTTTAGTTCTGTTAGTATTTGCTTCACATATGCTGGTGCTCCTGTATTGGGTGCATATATATTTAGAATGGTTATATCCTCTTGTAGGACTGAGCCCTTTATCATTATGTAGTGGCCTTCTTTATCTCTTGTTACTTTCTTTGTTTTGAAGTCTATTTTGTCTGATATTAGTACTGCAACCCCTGCTTTCTTCTCACTGTTGTTTGCCTGAAATATGTTTTTCCATCCCTTGACTTTTAGTCTATGCTTATCTTTGGGTTTAAGGTGAGTTTCTTGTAAGCAGCATATAGATGGGTCTTGCTTTTTTATCCATTCTATTACTCTATGTCTTTTAATTGGTGCATTAAGTCCATTTACATTTAGGGTGACTATTGAGAGATATGTACTTATTGCCATTGCGGGCTTTAGATTCGTGGTTACCAAAGGTTCAAGGTTAGCTTCTTTAGTATCTTACTGCCTAACTTAGCTCGCTTATTGAGCTGTTATATACACTGTCTGGAGATTCTTTTCTTCTCTCCCTTCTTATTCCTCCTCCTCCATTCTTCATATGTTGTGTGTTTTGTTCTGTGCTCTTTTTAGGGGTGCTCCCATCTAGAGCAGTCCCTGTAGGATGCCCTGTAGAGGTGGTTTGTGGGAAGCAAATTCCCTCAGCTTTTGCTTGTCTGGGAATTGTTTAATCCCACCATCATATTTAAATGATAGTCATGCTGGATACAGTATCCTTGGTTCAAGGCCCTTCTGTTTCATTGCATTAAGTATATCATGCCATTCTCTTCTGGCCTGTAGGGTTTCTGTTGAGAAGTCTGATGTTAGCCTGATTGGTTTTCCTTTATAGGTGACCTTTTTCTCTCTAGCTGCCTTTAAAACTCTTTCCTTGTCCTTGATCCTTGCCATTTTAATTACTATGTGTCTTGGTGTTGTCCTCCTTGGATCCTTTCTGTTGGGGGTTCTGTGTACTTCCATGGTCTGTTCGATTATTTCCTCCCCCAGTTTGGGGAAGTTTTCAGCAATTATTTCTTCAAAGACACTTTCTATCCCTTTTCCTCTTTCTTCCTCTTCTGGTATCCCTATAATACGAATGTTATTCCTTTTGTATTGGTCACATATTTCTCTTAGTGTTGTTTCATTCCTGGAGATCCTTTTATCTCTCTCTATGTCAGCTTCTATACGTTCCTGTTCTCTGGCTTCTATTCCTTCAATGGCCTCTTGCATCTTATCCATTCTGCTTATAAATCCTTCCAGGGATTGTTTCACTTCTGTGATCTCTTTCCTGACATCTGTGATCTCCTTCCGGACTTCATCCCACTGCTCTTGCATTTTTCTCTGCATCTCATCCCATTGCTCTTGCATTTTTCTCTGCATCTCTGTCAGCATGTTCATGATTTTTATTTTGAATTCTTTTTCAGGAGGACTAGTTAGGTCTGTCTCCTTCTCAGGTGTTGTCTCTGTGATCTTTGTCTGCCTGTAGTTTTGCCTTTTCATGGTGATAGAGATAGTTTGCAGAGCTGGTACAAGTGACCGCTGGAAGAGCTTCCCTTCTTGTTGGTTTGTAGCCTTTTCCTGGGAGAATAGCGACCTCTAGTTGCTTGTTCTGGGCAGCTGTGCGCAGACAGGGCTTCTGCTTCCTGCCCAGTTGCTTTGGGGTTTATCTCCACTGTTGCTGTGGGCTTGGTCTGGCTGGGGCTGTTCCTCCAAAATGGTGGAGCCCCGTTTGGAGGGGGAGCGGCCAGGAGGCTATTTATCTCCGTAAGGGGTCTCTGTGCCCCCTGCTGCCCAGGGGGTTAGGGTGCCCAGAGATCCCCAGATTCCCTGCCTCTGGTCTAAGTGACCTGTCCTGCCCCTTTAAGACTTCCAAAAAGCACTCTCCAAACCAAAAGAACAACAGCAACAATGAGAGAGGGAACAGAAAGAAAGAAACAAAAAAAAAAAAGGAAAAAACAAGCGATTTTTTTTTCTTTTTTTCTGTCCTCAGGTGCCGGTCTCAGGCACCCGCTCACTGGTCCTGCTGCCCTGTCTCCCTAGCACCAGGGTCCCTGTCCTTTCAAGGCTTCCAAAAAGCACCCACCCACCAGTTACTCAGGGAAGGAACGCTCGATATTCTTTGTCCTCAGGCACTGGTCCCAGGCACCCACTCACCAGTCCCGCCGCCCTGCCTCCCTAGCACCAGGGTCCCTGTCCCTTTTAGGCTTCCAAAAAGCACTTGCAGAAAAGAGAAAAAAAAAAAGAGAGGAAAAACGCGCGATTTCCTCTGTCCTCAAGTGCCGGTCTCAGGCACCCGCCCACCGGTTCCGCAGGGAAAAACGTGGGATATTCTTTGTCCTCAGGTGCCGGTCCCAGGCACCCGCTCACCAGTCCCACCACCCTGCCTCCCTAGCACTGGGGTCCCTGTCCCTTTAAGGCTTCCAAAAAGCGCTCGCCAAAAAGAGAAAAAGAAAAGGGGAAAAACGCGTGATTTCCTCCGTCCTCAGGCACCGGTCTCAGGCACCCGCCCGCCGGTCCCGCAGGGAGAAACGCGGGATATTCTTTGTCCTCAGCCGCCTGTCCCAGGCACCTGCTCACCGGTCCCGCCACCCTGCCTCCCTAGCAACGGGGGCCCGTCCCTTTAAGGCTTCCAAAAAGCGCTCGCCAAAAAAAAAAACCGCTCCGGTTTCTTTCCACCCGCCGGGAGCTGGGGGGAGGGGTGCTTGGGTCCTGCCGGGCCAGGGCTTGTATCTTACCCCCTTCGCAAGGCGCTGGGTTCTTGCAGGTGTGGATGTGGTCTGGATGTTGTCCTGTGTCCTGTGGTCTCTATTTTAGGAAGATTTTTCTTTGTTATATTTTCATAGCTCTATGTGTTTTTGGGAGGAGATTTCCACTGCTCTACTCACGCCGCCATCCTGGCTCCGCCCCTCCCGGTAATTTACCTTTTATATTATTTGGAATGTCTTTAGTAACTTGCCTCAGACTCATTTTCTTAGAAATTCAATCTTTTCTCCACAGAGCCTCTTTTGAGATTAAAGAGAAAGAAGTGGCAAATTTAGGATCTTAGAGCAATTTTCATTGAAGTGTAGATCATTGTTTTCATTACCCTATCATTAATGTTTCCTATTTTCCTTTATCAGTGAGTTACTGCATGGTCGATTCCTATCGCCAAACTGAACTCTCTTGTTTTCTTGCAAGATGAAAGGAGACAGCCATGAATGAACCACTAGATGGTTTTGCAAATGCTTCTGATTTCCCTGATTATGCAGCTCCTTTTGGAAATCGCACTGATGAAAAAATCCCACTCAGGAGGCACTACCTGCTTCTTATTTACAGCATCATCTTCCTAGTGGGCTTTCCTGGGAATGCAGGGGTAATTTCCACTTATGTTTTCAAAATGTGGCCCTGGAAAAGCAGCACCATCATCACGGTGAACCTGGCCTGCACAGACCTGCTGTACCTGACCAGCTTGCCTTTCCTGATTCACTACTACGCCAGCAGTGAAAACCGGACCTTTGGGGATTTCATGTGCAAGTTCATCCACTTTGGCTTCCATTTCAATCTGTACAGCAGCCTTCTCTTCCTCACCTGTTTCAGCATCTTCCAATACTTTGTGATCATTCACCCGATGAGCTGCTTTTCCATTCACAAAATGCGATGGGCCGTGGTGTCCTGTGCTGGGGTGTGGATTGTTTGACTGGCACCTGTCATTCCCATGACCTTCCCGATCACATAAACTACTGGGAACAATAGATCTGCCTGCCTTGACCTCACCATTTCAGATGACCTCACTACCATCAAATGGTACAATCTAATTTTGACTGCAACTACTTTCTGCATTGCCCTGGTGATAGTGACACTAGGCTATGCAATGACTTTTTACATCCTAACCCAAGGACCTCAGACTCACAGCTGCCTGAAGCAGAAAGCTCGAAGGCTGACCATTCTGCTACTCCTGGTATTCTATGTGTGTTTTTTACCTTTACATATCTTGAGGGTCATTCGGATTGAATCTTGCCTGCTTTCAATCAGCTGCTCCGTTGAGAATCAGATCCACGAAGCTGACATCATTTCTAGACCATTAGCTGCCCTGAACACCTTTGGTAACCTGTTACTGTATGTGCTGGTCAGTGACAACTTTCAGCAGGCCATCTGCTCAGTGGTGAGATGCAAAGCAGGTGGGGACCTAGAGCAAGCAAAGAAAATCAGTTACTCAAACCATCCTTGAGGCTGCTGATACTTTACCTTAATGTCTAGATGTCCAGAATACCTCCCTCAATGGAACTCCCAGTAAATAGTGTGTATTTAGGTGATTACGAATACATAATACATAATACAGGGCTACCATGAGTTCTTCAGAACTGTTTATTGAGATCCTTCCTTGGGTGGATAGAAGAATGGGAAGCATGCAGAGCAGTAAGGGTTCCAATGCAGAACTGGAACTATTAGAACTCACGGGCATCTTGGAGAACATCTAGTCTCCCCAGCTGAGTGTGTGTGTGTGTGTGTGTACATACATATATGTACACATGCATATGTGTATGCATATAAACTGAAGTTCACACACTTGGCTTAGGTCTCTCAGCCAGTGCCAAGACTGGAGAAAGCCAATCTTTTCACTCAGTTTCCTGTTCCTTCATACTGCTCAGTGGAGCAGTTTGTATTGAACTATTTGTATTGAACTCCTAGACTAGTCAAGGCATTATTCGTATCTTCCTCAGTATTCTTTTTTTTTAAAATTTCATGTCTCTTAAAATTTTTCTCCCAAACTGTGCATTCAGATTACTCAATTGTGTTTTTCACTAGGCTTTAGTCAGTTTTTTAGATTAAAGTATGATGCACTCTGTGGGCAAAATAACAATTTTTCCAGAATCTCTTGCCTGGCCTTAGTCCATTTCTGTATCAGTAGCGTTTACAAGGGTTGGAGAAGAGCTATTCTCTCCTTCCCTCTGTTGTGTGATCGATCTGGCACCTGTCAGTCACCAGGGCTCTGCCTGTGGGGCTCTGCCAGGACAGGGCATGGGGAGAGGGGGGCACGCACCCTGCCCGGAGAGAAACGGGCACATGAGAGCAGCAGGGAAGGTGGCAGACAGGAGCCATGCTTCCTGTGAGCAAATAAACAGGTTTCTCCCGCTTTATCTTCCCTTGACTGATTTCAGCTTCACAGGTTTCGCTGATTTATTGGGCTGGGCTGAGAGCATGCTTCCCCCTGGAGCTACACACTAGCAACAATTCAAAGATGTCAATGTAAATAGATAAAATTAATTACCTGCAAGATATTTGGGATATTATGTCTTCATTGTTGTAGATCATCTCAAAAGTTGTTACTGAAGTGATAAAAGTTATCAAGTTGTATTAGTAATTATCAATACATCCTGGGGAAGGAGGGGCCACTTTTTGGAGAATAGAAGTGCTTTTAAATATCATGCATCTATCAGGTACTAAATAAAATCTAATATTGTTTTGATTTCTGTGGAAAAATATTCCAGGAAACACTAATTCTCCATAGGTACCTTTCTCTTTTGTGTCAATCCTGAAAATATGATATCCAGTGTTTCAGCAAAGGCTATTTTTGAATTGTATGTGTGCTTAATTATCACTAAGTAGAACTATTTGAGAAAATGCCTAGTCTGGATATTTAAAACCCTGCTAAAATGTGTTGATACAATTAATAAATTAATTTAAAATCACTGAATAGGCTGATGACATTTTTCTGTGAAAGTACAACTTTATATTTATTATATTTATGTGAAACTTATACTCTCCATGTTTAGAGAATAAAAAAGTTAATTGTAAGAACTAGTTATAGGATAAGGTGGGAATAGATGATTTAAACAGAAGCAAGGGTACCATAGGAACATTTTTCAACTTCCAGGTTCTTCTAGGATACTACATCTGACTTGGGCTTCAGTGAGGCTGTTCATCAGGAATCTCTGGCAGGCACGCCAGGGGAAGCTAGAGGAAAGCCAGTGTTTGGCTATGACCTTTCCTGGACGATGGCACTCTCTTCACCTACCATCTTCTGTGCCACCTTGCCTGGAGCCTTTGCATAACGTATGGCATGAATTGTTTCAACTTGTCCATCCACTCTGGCCACACAGCAGGGAGCGGCATATGCAGAGGTCCACTTGGAACCTGGAACTGGGTAGCTCTTCTCTCCTCTCCCCCTAATGCCGAGCCCAGCTGCTGGGCCCTCACCACAGTGTGGCCAGACTAGCTTCCTTCCCACTGCTGTTGTTATCCTAGCCCTGGCCGCACACTCCTTCTCCTTCTCACTATCTCAGTTCTTTCTTATTTCAAAGATTTTGCTCACTAGGAACCAGACACTTCAGTCTCCTTCATGTCTGTCTCTGCTTGTCTCTGTAGGTGCTGTGATCCTCTCCCTTCTTCCCACCAGTTCACTGAGCACTAAATCATCTCTTTACGGTACTAAGTCTTCCACTGTGATTTTTGGTCCCTGTTGAGCTCTCTTACAGACTTTGCTACTTTCTCAAATTTTAAACATTTCTATTACCCTGAATAATTGACCTCAGCTTGGGAACATGCATAATTTTCCTTTATGCTCAAAATATCTTCCCTCATTCTGCTGTTCTGTCATTCCCTTCTATGACCTGCTCCTGCAGTTATGGGTCAGGTGCAGATGACTGTCTGCCCTCCAGGGCTCTGCTGATAGAATATAATCACAAAGATCTAAGTTATATTGGATTCAAAGGGTCAGCTTTATTTTCCAAAGTAAAGAGTTCTGGGCTAATTATGTTTGGAACTGATGCCAAAAAAGATATTGATGATACTTCTGAGACTAGAATGGGACCCAAAGACCTGGCCTCATACACCCAGTGACAGGCAGAGAAAGCAGGAGAATAGAAGAGCAGAGCTTTAACTGACCTCTGGAGAGGGGCTGCCCGCTCTGCCCCCCACGTAAGCAAGAACGGGAAGCTCAGGTCAGGTTCACTGCACCCAAGTGCAGGGGTTCCAGAAAAACCTGTTCTGAGCTTTGGAGATACAGCAACCCCTTCACTTTCTTTTTAACTTTATATGAAGGGGATTTTCAAATAGTCAAAAAATTAAATAAAGTAGCAAAATGACCTCACATAACCATGACTTAATTCACAAATCATCAATATCCTACCATTCTTGTTTCATCCATCCTTTCCCATAATTTTTTCCTAGAATATTTAAAAGCAAATCCTAGAAACCATAGTGGTTTCACCTGTAAGTGCTTCCACACTGGTCTCTTTCCAAACACGCAAAATCAGAACATAATAAAAATAATTCCTCGTATTATCTAATGTCTAATCCTTATTTTCTTTCTCCTGGTTGCCTCAAAAATCTTTTTACATTTGGTTTTTCAAATCAGGATACAAACAAGGTCTATGTATTCCATTTGATTGATAGGTCTATTAAATTTCTTTTAATCTCTTACAGTTCCCCTTCCCCTTATTTATTGTCATCTATTTACTGAAGAAATTGAGTTATTTTTTCTGTGGAATCTTCCACTTTAAGGATTGGGCTGTTTCAACTCCCTTCTGCTGTTTTTCACATGCCTCCATGACCATATTTGCTGCAAACTGGGAGGTAGAGCTACAGCTTAGATGAGATGTAGTTTCTTTTCTCCCTCTCTCCTTCCCTCTTTTTCTTTTCTTTTTACAGAAACCCTAATTGTCTCAGGAGGTGCATAGAGTCTTGAGAAGGGGGGCAGGATGTATCAGCCTGAATTTGTATCAGAAAGTTATCCAAGCTCCTTGCCTTACTAGTGTATCAGTCACAGCTTGCTGTTGTGTCCTGATCCACTAGGCCTTTCACAGTGGGGACTTAAAATTCAACATTCTCTGCTTTCACTGGCTATGGCTTTTCTCTAAAGATGTTTGGCCCACCAAGTACCTTTTGCCTTCTCGCCTCTGCACATAGCTCACTCACACTGGTCAGATCTAGCTAGTCCTTCTCCTTTGGGAAAACACAGCGAGGGATGAAGGGATCTGAAGGCTGCCTCTCCGGTGCTTTCTCCACGACAGGGAAAGCGTTGAGAGCGTTTCCTTTCGATATGGGCCAAATTTTTGCTAACTCTTTGGAGTTAACAGCTGTGCTTGTGACCCAGAGCTGGAGCTGCACCCTTGGGAGAGGAGGCTCCCAGAGGAGCTCGCCTTATGCCATCATGGTTCTCCTCCAAACCCACCTTAGTGCCTTTGGTGGCCTTTTGGACCAGGACAGGCCATTTTCATCTTCCCCCAGAAAGCTCTGAGGAGGAGTAGAACAAAACATTAATAACCACAAGGCCATGTAACAGTGAGGATGAATATTCACTTCCTGTTCTGATTATATATATTCTTCAATTCTACCCGGCAACACCATTCAATTTAATCTACCTGATATTATATCATTTATATCAATGACCTCAAATGATATCAAATGATATAAGGCCAGCAACACAGAAACTTCTGAAGGGTGAGAGCCCTTTCTGTTATTGAGGCCCCAGGAGGAAATTAAATGATTATATGCAGTGATGTGTTTTCTTTCTATTCTATTTTCCTTTCTGCACTTCTGTCTGAATATTTTCTACTGACCTGTCTTTCAGTAAACCTGCCTTGTACCGTCTATGATTTGCTATTAAAGCCATCCATTGATTCCTAATTTCAGATTTTTTTTCATTTATAGAAGGCATGCTTAGTTATCATTAATTCTACCATTTTATTAGTTGTTTTGTCTTTTGATCTATTTTGTCTATATTTTCTAGAACTGACTCATCAGTTAAAGGCTTTATCTGTCTTCTACAATATCTGTGTGACCATTGGGTCTGTTTTATTGTCTGCCTTTCTCTTCCCGTTTACTGGTCATATGTTTCCTTGCATGTCTATTAATTTTAAATTGAACAACAAATTACCTATCAAAGGACCAAAGAGGCCCCCTGAGAGATTTTTACTTCAGTTATTTTACTCTCAGTTGTAAAATATCTATTTAATTCTAGTTCTTTCTGAAGTTTCCTCTTATTCACTAAATAAATCATGTTTTCCTTTACTCTTTTAAGTATCTTTAAGTAGCTGCTTTAACATCTCTATCAAATCCTATGTCTGGTTTGTATTCTTTCCTCTGGATGCTGTAACGGATACCATAAATTTAGTGGCTTAATAAAAAAGAATTGGAAAAAAAAGCAGTGTGCGAAATGTGGCAAAAACCTCCTCCCAAAATCACATAAAACACAAAAATACAGTAAATACAACTAATCCTGAAAAAGCGACTTGAAGACTACAGAACGGACTGCATACATCTGGGGAAAAGAGAAGACCTCACAGAAAAGAGTAAAGTAGCAAAGCTGTGATCTGGAAGAATCCACACCCCTCCCCCTACTCCAGCCCCAGGTGGGAGGAAGAGAAATGGAATGGGTTGGGAGTAGAAGCCCAGGACTGCTGAACACCCAGCACTGGAGATCTGCTCTGGGAGCATGAACCCATGTTATAAGGTGCTCTGGAGATTAGTGTGGCTGGAAGACAATGACGGATGGAATACATGGAGAGACTGAGATTCCAGCCACTGTGGAGAACAGGTATGCACACTGGCCCCCTGGGACATAAGAAAGATCGGTAGTTTGAAAGACTTCCCAGTAGCAAGAAGGGCACTAAAGGGACAAAGATTACACAGAGCTTGCTGCTCAGAAGAAAGGGCAGGTGGACAGAATCATCATGGCACACTCAGCCCAGCAGGTTGGGAACTCTCAGGAGCTTCAGACACTCCACCCTCTGGCTGGCAATGTGATCCCAAAGTCCCCCATTGTGGTATGTGCCTGTTGCTACTTCCTTGTGGCATGCACCAGTCCTGCACACCTGCTGTTTCCACCATCACACCAAGCCAGCTGGAGGGTGGCCCCAATTACAGCAGCTACAGGGGTGTAACACAGAGCCTACACCCTGCACACTCAGCTCACTGGACCTGGCAGTGGAGGGCAGGTTTTACAGCTGGAAAGGCAGGAAAGAGGCCCTTCCTCCCAGCAGGCACTGGTTCCACACACCTGTGACCCCCAACAGTGCTGCATGTGCTTGGCAGCTCAAGAGAGTAGAGCTCCTGGGTACTAGAGGGCATCTCCTACACAAACCTATTATCCCATAAGAAGCGCTAAAAAAAAAAAAAGAAGAGTCAGAGGAATTTGTTCCAAACAAAAATTCAAGAAAAACCCCCAGAAAAAGGGCTTAGTGAAATTGACATCACCAATCTTCTTGATAAAGATTTCAAAATTGAAATCATAGCCATGCTCATGGAGCTACAGGAAAATATTCAAGATCTCAGGGAAGACTTACAAAGAGATAGAAACTTTGAAAAATACAGTATCTGAAATGAAATATACAATGGAGGGATTTAAAAGTAGATTAGATGAGGTAGAGGAGATAGTAAATGAAATAGAAATTAGAAATGGAAAAAAAAATTAGCCAAGGCACAGAGAAAAAAAGGGGTCTCTAGGAATGAAAGAATAGTAAGAGAGCTGTGCAACTACTCCAATCAGAACAATATTCACATTAGCAGGTACTGGAAGAAGAGAAAAAGGGATAGAAAGTCTGAGGAAATAATTGCTGAAAACTTCCCCAATATTGGGAAAGAAATAGTCTCTCAGGTCATGGAAATGCAAACAAATCCCAACACAGGGAACCCTAAGAAGACAACACCAAGATATATAATTAAAATTGCAAAGATCAAGGACAAGGAGAGAGTGCTGAAAGCAGCCAGAGAGAGGGGAAAAAAAATCACTTAATAAAGGAAACCCTATGAGGCTATCAGCAGACTTCTCAGCAGAAACCTTACAGGCCAGAAGGTAGTGGCATGATACATTTAGTGCAATGAAACAGAAGGACCTTCAACCAAGAATACTCTACCCAGCAAATTATCATTTAAATTTGAAGCAGGGATTAAACAACTTTCAGATAACTAAAAGCTGAGGGGAATTTACCAGGCATAAACCATCTCTACAGTGTATTTTAAAGGGACTGCTCTAGACGGAAGTGCTCCCAAGGCTAAACAGCTGTCACCAGGGAAAATAAAACCACACTAAAGGAAGTAGACCAATTAATTCCTTAGCAAACAGAAAATTAAAATAACTACTGACTAAGTTAATGAAGGGACACATAAACAGTACAGAATATGGCACCTAATATATAAAGAGTGGAGGAGGAAGACGAAGGGGAGAAAAAAAAGAACCTTTAAATTATGTTTGCAACAGCATAATAAGTGACTTAAGAGAGACTGTTAGATACTAAGGAAGCTGCCCTTGAACCTTTGGTAACTACAAATCTAAAGCCTACAAAGACAATAAATACATAATCTATCAATGGTCACCCTAAATGTAAATGGAATGAATACACTACTCAAAAGACATAGTTACAGAATGGATAATAAACAAGACCCATCTATATGCTTCCTACAAGAGACTCACTTCAAACGCAAGGACATACACAGACTACAAGTCATTCCTATACACTAACAATGAATGAGCAGAAAGAGAAATTAGGAAAACAACTCCATTTACAATTGCTTCCAAAAGAATAAAATACCTAGGAATAAACCTAACCACGGAGGTGAAAGACCTATACCATGAAAACTACAAGACACTCATGGGAGAAATTAAAGACACCAATAAATGTAAATATGTCCCATGCTCATGGATAGGAAGAATTAATATTGTCAAAATGGGTATCTTGCCTGAGGCAATCTACAGATTCAATGCAATCCCTATCAAAATACTGACAGCATTCTTCAACAAACTGGAACAAATAGTTCTAAAATTCACATGGAATCACAAAAGACCACAAATAGCCAAAGCAATTCTGAGAAGGAAGAACAAAGATGGGGGGATTATACTCCCTAACTTCAAGCTCTACTACAAAGTAATCAAGACAATCTGGTACCGGCACAAGAACAGACTCATAGATCAATGGAACAGAATAGAGAGCCCAGATATAAACCCAAGCATATATGGTCAATTATTATATGATAAAGGAGTCATGGATATACAATGGGGAAAAGACAGCCTCTTCAACAACTAGTGTTGGCAAAACTGGACAGTTACATGTAAGAGAATAAAACTAGATTATTGTCTAACCCCATACATAAAAATAAACTGGAAATTGATCAAAGACCTGAATATAAGTCATGAAACCATAAAACTCTTAGAAGAAAATATAGGCAAAAATCTCTTGTATATAAACATGAGCTACTTTTTCCTGAATATATCTTCTCAAGCAAGGGAAACAAGATAAAAATGAACAACTGGGACTATATCAAACTAAAAAGCTTCTGTACAGCAAAGGACACCATCAGCAGAACAGAAAGGCACCCTACAATATGGGAGAATATATTCATAAATGACTTATCTGATAAGGGATTAACATCTAAAATAGGTAAAGAACTCACATGCCTCAACACCCAAAAAACAAATAACATGATTAAAAAATAGGCAGACAGAAAAAATAGGAACTGAACAGAAACTTCTCCAGTCAAGAAATTTGAATGGTCAACAGGCTCAGGAAAAGATGCTCCACATTGTTAATCATCAGGGAAATGCAAATTAAAGCCACAATGAGTTAGTATGGCCAAACTCTAAAAAGCAAGAAACAATGAATGCTGGTGAGGATGTGGAGAAAGGGAAACCCTCCTACACTGTTGGTGGGAATGTAAATTAGTTTAATCATTGTGGAAAGCAATATGGAGGTTCCTCAAAAATCTAAAAAGAGGAATACGATTTGACACAATAATTCCAGTCCTAGGAATTTACCCAAAGAAAACAATTTCCCTGATTCAAAGAAGACATACACCTATGTTAGCACCCCTATGTTTATCGCAGCACTATTTACTATAGCTAAGATATGGAAGCAACCTAAGTGTCCATCAGTAGATGAGTGGCTAAAGATGTAGTACATACACACAATGGAATATTATTCAGCCATAAAAAGAAAACAAATCCTATTATTTGCAACATGGCTGGATCTAGAGGGTATTATGCTCAGTGAAATAAGCCAGGTGGAGAAAGACAAGTACCAAATGATTTCCCTCATTTGGAGTATAACAACAGAGCAAAACTGAAGG
Source organism: Manis javanica (assembly GCF_040802235.1). Taxonomy (NCBI): domain Eukaryota; kingdom Metazoa; phylum Chordata; class Mammalia; order Pholidota; family Manidae; genus Manis; species Manis javanica. Next base: position 12,396,819 of record NC_133164.1, read on the forward strand.
AGCAAAACAGCAGCAGACTTACAAACTCCAAGAAGGGACTAGCAGTTACCAAAAGGGAGGCATGGAGGGTGGGTGGGTGAGGAGAGAGGGAGAAGGGGATTAAGGGGCACTATAATTAGCACACACAATATTGTTAGGTCATCGGAAAGGCAGAATAGCACAGAGAAGACTAGTGACTCTATAGCATCTGATGAACAGTGATTGCAATGGGGTGTGTGTTGGGGAGACTTCATAATATGCGTGAGTGTTAAAAATGACAATGTTGTTCATATGAAACCTTCATAAGATTGTATATCAATGATACTTTGATTAAAAAAACTTACAAACTTATTCTCTTTTAGAGACCAGAAGTCTGAAACCAGTTTTACTGGGCCAATGTCAAGGAATTGGCAGTCCTGTCTTACTTCTGGCACCCCTAGAGGAAAAGCCATTTCCTTGTATTTTCCAGTTTCTGTGAGCCACCTGCATTCCTTGGCTCATGTCCCCTCTTTCCACCTTCAAATCCAGTAACATGTCATCTTCAAATCTCTCTTACCTGTACTTCAAGCTGAACATACCTGTTCTCTGACTGATTCTCCTGCCTTGCTTTTATTGTGGCTCTTGTGATTATGTTGGGCTCACCCAGATAATCCAGGATCATCTCCCATCTCAAAATCCACTATTAAATCACATCTGCAAAGTTCCTTTAACTGTGTAATTTAATATATCCATAGATTCTGAGGATTAGGGCAGGGGCATTTTTGAAAGGCTATTATGTAGCCTACTACAGTGGTTTCTTAAAAAACAGACTGACTAAAGTAACAATAACAACAATGTAAAATGACCTTAAGGTCAATTTCTAATTGCTTTATTTTTTCTTTGCTCTGGGACACATTTTTTCTGTTTTGCATGTCTAATCTTTTTTTTACTGAACACTAGATATTGTGAATAAATCACTGTAGAGGCTCTAGATTCTATTAATGTCCTCTGAAGACTGTTGACTTTTTCTCTAGTAGATGCATCAATTACTTGCTAATCACCTTGCAAGTACCTTGACTTGGTTTTACCAATGCTTAAGAAGAGATTCAAAAGTCCAAGATGTTTTTCAAGTCCTTCTAACATAGCAGGACCCAACTGCCAAATGCTGTTTCTCCTGTGATCTGTTCAGACTTAGTTTTAGGCTTTTTCTCAAAACATGTCTAAATAGACCCAACTCTGGGGCACAGTCTTTACCTCTAACATACAGTTTTCTTTTGTCTCAGTGAGATGTATTAATGGGTGTTAATGAGGTATTTTCTCTCTGGTTGACCAGAACAACCAATGTCCCCTAGCACCGCTTGACCACTAGTGTCTCTGTTGCCATAACGGCTTCTTCTAGGTGAATCTCAAGTAGTCTCTCCCCAAAAGCACAGCCGATGGCCTAGGAATCACAGGGAATCTCCATACATTCCTGCCCCTGACAGCCCCCTTCATCCTTCATGCTCTGCTCCAAATATTTCAGATACTTCAGCATCGTCAGACTCTGACCTCTGCCTCCTTAGCTCAATGAGACTGCTGTGCTCTGCTTAGACTTCAGATCTCTACACCACAGTCAGGAAATGACATCCACGCACAGAGCTAGGGTGATGGTGAGGCCTGCACTATTGCTTTGTCTGTTGTCCCAGCCTGAAAACACTGGCATCATATGCTTTGTCCTTGGTCATACGTCTTACTGTGGCTCACAGCGGGAGAGCGTCTCCTTCCTCTCCCACTATAATCTACCGCCGAGGAGGAGCAGGACCCACGTGGAACACTTCCTGCCTTCCCATGAGTGCTTCTTACGACTTACTCCTCTGAAATGTGGGAGAAACTTCCACTTAAACATGGCAGTTTCACTGCTCATCTCCTCCCCTAAAATGACACTAAAATGACAATGGGAACATAACTTCAGTGAAAAATTTGGAAACTGAAAGCAGATGGATGAATGGTGAAACCAAGTGAAAATAAAGCTTGTTGGGTAGGGAATCCAGAGGGAGACTAGTGTATTCTTCCTAGCTGCAAAATGCTCAGGCACTAGAACTACCACCTCTAAAAGAGGGTTCTAAGTGGGACTGACAACACAAGGTTTGATTTAAAGTCTGAATAAGAAGAAAATTACATCCCTAGATATTCTCCTTTCTCCTATGCAGACCAATGACTGCCCATTGTCCACACCAGGCGAATCCTAAGCTTTTCATTCTGGGGATGCTGAACCAGAAATGTTCTTGACTTGAGGACAACAGATACAATTAAAGGCAGAACAGAAGTGGCTCTTAACACTGGGGACTTATGCTTACATTTCCTAGAAGAATATTGGTGTATTCTTCTCTAGAGAAATGGAACTAGCTATAACTCATACAACTTATGCAGAACTAGTGATGTGCTAGGCTCTGTTTTAACTGCTTTCTTCATCAACCCAGGTAGTCTGATTTCAGAGCCCGTGTGCAGGAACACTACACTATGCTGACTTACACAAAAGGAGAAAAGATTTACACAAAGGAAGCTAGCTCATAGGTACTAACAGTTAGGGGACAGCTCAGCCTGCTTGCCCACAGTGATGCCCACAGCTTGACCTGCCTTGTCAACTCAGCTTCTTAAAACCTTCATCTTCAGAATGAGTGGACAGCCATAAATCATGAGCAACTGATGAAAGTTACAGCAGGAACTGTAGGCTCCAAAATGAACTAATGGGGCAAAAAGCACTCAGGGAAACAGAAACATTGTAGGGAGTATAAGAAAAATTTCAAAACACCTATAATTAACACTTTCAGAGACATCCTTGAAATAGACCAGGAGGTTCTAAAAGAATGACTGTTCAAAGAACAAAAAAGAGCTTTTGGATACTAAACCAGGGGAGATTAGTGAGGTTACTCCAAATGCCCAACGCTAACTGCCTGCAACTGTTACATGCTTTGCAGCAAGGACTTGGGAGTGCTCCGGGCATCCTCTTTCAGTGTATTCTAACCTTTTGATATCTAGAGGAAGGTCTCAGAGGCTGGTAGTATGAAGCCAGAGTTATTTCCTGATTGCGGGGCAGGGGAAACATTCTCTGATTTTTGTAAGTTTGTGTGCATTTCAGAGGTTTTAGGAAAGTGGGATTTGTGAAAATGCACCTAAACTACTGAGTTTCTTGGAGCTGCCCTATTTCCTTACTCTTATTTTGTCTCTATGCTGATATATCATATGGTATAGGAGCATATGTTATATAATGAAATAATAGCATAGGATTTGTTTTTCGTGATTTGGCAATATGCCCATAGCCTGAACATTGCTTTTCTTTCTGGAAACACTCACTATCTCTACATTAATGCTTCTAAATGATGGTTTTTGGATTAATCACACTACCTTCCACAAACATTTGAAAAATTAAATATAGACACATAAAATGTTCTTTACTCAGTTTATATCTTTGCTTGTTGAGCACACAGACTTATAGAGCAGAGGACTGCATGGCCTATGGTTAAGCGTACAGTATCAGCTTTAACTTTTATTCAGGTTAACTAACACCAGCATCTTCTAAACCTTACATGTGCAGAAAGTACTGTGCTATTCACTGGAGAGAGAAACCTCAGTAATAAGGTTTCTGCTTTCAAAGATACTATAATCCTGCAAACTAGCTGCATATATGTGCCTTTTAGGTTGATTATTTATGTTATGGTGCATTTACTTACCAAATCTCAATGAAATGTTTTCCCAGTTCTTTTTACCATTATAGATGATCATTATTCTAGTTATATTGTAAAGAACTCAATCCAAAGAGAGAATTTCAGGAACACATATAATTATCTAAATCCCTCTCACCAATGACTCTGACGTATGTTCTATATGGTAAATTCACAGAAATATCCTAGGGTGCTAATTGGTTAAAAGCCCCAGTTATTTGTTTAAATCTTCCTAGGAGATGAGCAATACCACAGTATTTGACATTACTGTACATACTTAGTATTATCCCATTATCAGATGCAACATTATGAATATCTGAAGCTTAGACCATGAAAACCCAGAAAAAAATCACATATGCCCTACCACTGATGCTCTCTGTATTAGATAACAAACTACCTCCTTCTTGCACAACGTTTTTGGATTCATATAATCTACCCAAAAGTTTAAATAATAGTGCTTTTTTTCCCCCTCTAAATTCAGAGCAAATGCAGATATTATTCATATTGAAGAATTAAAACAAGGCCAATGTTAAACAAACCCCTATTTAAATTTCAAACATTCATGAAGAGTGTTGCTGAAGCTCAGCTCTTGTGAATCTTTCTCCAACTGCCAAGCCCAGCACAGCCAGCCCTGCAGCTCCTTCCCTTACGCATGAAGCACTCTGAGCCCTTTCTCATGTAGGACTTGGGTTACCACTCTTGGGTGTCCATGTTCTTTTTCTCCTCAGTGAGATTTTTAACTCTTCCAACACATGGCCCCATTTACTTGTATTTCCGACTCTTAGCAGTATGCTAGGAGTATACAGAAAAACAACAAAAACAAGCCTTTAGAATAAGAAATACCTGCTTTTTAATCCCAATTTTTACTTGACTAATTTCTGGGTGTGGAAAAATTCATGCATAAATTGAGCCTTTCTATTGCCTTTGAAGATGAGGGAAAAGACTTCTGTTTCTGATAAAATGCTAAATAATCTACTGCACAACCTTCCAGTTGGAAACAATGAAAATAGCTAAATAAAATATTTTCATAAACACCTATAAAAATGCTCACTGAGCTGGTAAGAAATCAAAGAATCTGCAAAGGGAAAGAATATAAAGGTGGGAAACTAGAAAGCAGCAGGCAGCAAAAGCTGCAGTTTTCCAAATAGTACCTGCAAAATCCTGGTCCTGCTGAACCAAAGTTTTGATGACTGTGTCAGGATAAGGAGGGTGATCATACATCTTAGTTTACCTAGGACACTAGTAGTTAATGCCAGTTGCCCTGCTGTAATTATTAATAGTACTTATTTTTATTACTAAAAGTGTCTGGAATGAACTATCATCACCCTAATTATAAGGGATAAGATGTAATGAATGGGACTCAAAAACGTAGGGATTCTAACAGGGGATCCTTGCAAAACTGGGCACTTCAGCGAGTTCTACTCTCCACGTTAGGGTGAACGATAAATAAGACAACAAAGCAGGAGGGAACAGCATGTGAAATAACCTGCATTTACTTTGACGCTGCATAGAAGGAAAATGAATTTGCCCCTGAGAGATCATAGTCAGCATTAAGCCTTCATGTGAATTTGTTGTTACCTGCATGTTAAAATTGAAGTTCAAGTGGAGATTTGAATTTAAATTGATTTCCAAGTGGGTAGTACCACCAGTCAAATCGCAGAAGCATATGCAAAACCTCCCTGAGGGAACACAACTTTAACCTAGGTCTCCAAGAATTCCTACTGGTAAAGTTTCCAAGGAAAATGAGAAACACATTTAAAAAAGAAAACTTCAAGGAATGCCAACAGAGGGCACAATGGGTGAAACATATCTGGATTAAAGGATAGAAGAATTAGAGCGTAAAAGATTTCATATGTGAGCAATACTAGACACTGATTTAAAAATACAATCATTTTGTTTAAAAACATAAAGTCTTGAGAAGAAGAGTGATAAAAATGAGATATAAAATGATGAAGCAAATTTTAAAAAACAGACTTCTAGAAATAACAGGTATAATAAGTTGAAATACAAACTTTTAATGGATTGGTAAAACAGCAGATTAGATTTAGCAAAAAAGAGAATTAATGGCTTGGAAGCAAGATAAGAAGAAACTACCTGGAATCCAACGCAAAGAGATTAGACAGTGAAAAATGTGAGAGTTCAACCTAGAATAGAGAGGCAGAGGTCCCAACAGATTTTTAGAAGGAGATAAAAAAGAGAATGGCGGAAAACCAAAAATAGTTAGGTAATTAAGTAACAAGTGTCTTTTGTATTAATTACCAAGCAAACAAATAACTTATACAAAGGAAGGCTTCCCATAGAACAATGACAAAAATCTGTCAGAACCCACAGATTATCATTAATCTAATTCTATTCACCTGGGAGTTATAAAGGACAGATACACGAATATCGATGAACCCAAATGAAATCAAGAAAGAAAATGGAAAAAGGAGAAAAGTGGGCAAAGGCCATAAAATAAGGTGGAAGAATAAATTCAAATATGTCAGGAGGCACAATATATGTGAAAAGTCTAAATATTCCAGCTAATAAAAAATAAGACTTGGAGGCCACACTTTGAAGTAGTAAAATCTGCTCCTTTAAAGAGCCACATCTAAAATATAAAACAATTGACTAACTTATGAAGAAATTTAAAAATGGAATGTATTTATAACAATGAAAGAAATAGGATTAGAAATGGTCTCAACACAATAGATGATTATTACTCATTTTTAAATATAAGTGTAGGGGATTCAAAGCATTTCAACCCATGACCTCTCCACTGCACAAGCCCTCAGCGTCTTCCTCTTAAGCACTTTCCTCACAATCCAATGACTGGTTCTCTCCGAACAGTCTAGTTGTGTTGGGAAGGAACTTGGTTACGAGTAGCAGGGAAGCCAGAGGGAGACATGGAAGCAAAGCAAGTTTTATCATCACACCGGGTAACAGAGGGACAGAGCAGGCCTGCCGAAGTTAGACGGGCAGCCTGCTTACTCTGCGGCTTCTGTTACGGGGTTTTTGGCAGGGCAGAGAAGTCCCTGATTGACAATCTTTGGCCTTGGACCTGATCTAATTGGTAAAATGAAGACATGGGCTGCACTCTGATGTTTGCTGTGCCTGTACTGTGATGCTTTTCTTTATCTGGGGAGTGTCTGTGCTTTGAAGTTTCTCATCTGGGGACTTGTTTATCATCTGGGAAACATCTAGACATTTCAAGTCACTCCTGGCCCTTGACGCTTCAGCTAATTAACTCTGTGAGCCCTTTCTGGCTCTCTGGTTTTATCTGGTTAACTCTTTGAGTCCCTTTTAGGGGTCTTTACTGGCTTTATTCTCTCTCCACCTTGGTCATGTCTGTCTTTCTGCCTATATCTGTCTATCTAGGAATTAAAAGGTTAGTTATCTGTCTGTGACAACTGACTAGTGACTGCCCTCAACCCCAGTACATGAAGGCAGAGCAAATTGAATATAACTTCAAGATAAAAGCTCCTTCAGAAAAAGGAAAAGAAAGGAGACAATAGAAAAAGGCACTTTGAAATCTTGCCATGGAGGCATTGAGACCCTATTCCCTGGCTGTGGTGGGGGTTCCTCGATTAGACAGAATTCTGGTCTGTGGAAGAAACTTCTTTTCCCCCATTTCCTATGAGCCAGAAGTGACTTCCTGATTCTAACTCCTCTAAACTTTAGTAAGCATCAGAATCCCCAGGGCGGCTAGTTACAACACAGACTGCTGGACACCATCCCTAGATTCTCTGATCCAGGGAGTCGGGATAATTTGCATTTCTAACAAGTTCCTGGGTGATGGTGAAGCTGCTGGGTTGGGACCACACTTGGGGAGAACCAGTGCCCTAAAGCCCCATGTGAAATGGGTTTGAGGAGCAAGTCCTTCCTGAAGGGGCTGCATTTTTACTGGCAGCTTCATCCGAGGCAAGTTCGGAGGCAGGAGAGAGGACTTTAAAAGCCAGACCTACAGTTTATTTACCAAGACAATTCCTGCCTACTTAGCAGGGGCCTCATCTCTTTGCTCCCAGTAAATTGCATGCATGAATAACCACATTAGCTCTTCTCGAGACATAATTCTCACTCTGAGTTGTATCATTGCTTCCTGTTGCCACCTCCCATGGTTGCCCCCTCTCAATGCCATGACAGATGCCTTGGGGCTATCTCATAAAATAACATTGAATTGGAAAAAAATGGCCTTAATCTGATTTTTGCCACAAGGCCTAATCCCTTTGTGTAACAGAATTTCTAATGGACCTTTGTTGCTTCAAGTCATTTTCATTCTAAATTTTAAACTGTAGTTTGGAGTGTACAAACAGCTTTGCCAATTCTTGAAACTCCCCATTTCTGGACTCTCAATTTCCTTTCAGTCTCTGCTCTCAAGGCAACCACTTCTTGCTGGGACTCATCTTTTTCATTTTACACTTTGTTGTAAGCAATGAGTAGAAACCAATACACACTAACAATTTTAGCACCTTCTAACTACTCCTTGCACGGCTACACATCCTCCAGGCATTTGATCTGCTTTCAGCATTACCGCAAAAGGTTCATGCTAACTTGCTATGGAAAAGAGTTCTCGTATTTCTGTGCTCCTTTGTGTTTTTTCCTTGCTGCCTGCCACTCATTCACTAGGTCAATGCTCATATTTTCGAATTTGTTAAGGTAGCTTCCCACTTCAAGATAACAATTTACATGTTGGTTAGGGTAATACTAGCTGATGAAACAAAACAGCCCCAAAACGGAGTGGCTACCACAACAGAAGGTCCTGATTGGTGGGCTACTGATCTGCGAACAGTGAGTCAAGCTTCTGTTCCTTTATCTCTGGCTTCACCAAATCCTAGTATTCCGGAACCCTTGCACACTCATGGATGAGGAAGGAGAAAAGGCACACACTTTTTATGTCAGTGCCACATCACTTCTATACATATTCCACTGGCAAGAACTAGTCATTTGGCTCCATTTAGATGCGAAGATGGGTTAACTAATTGCTGATTGAGCAGCTACTTGCCAACAATAACTTTGTCCTGCGAAAAGGCAGAGGGCACGATAACTTGGCAGTTAGCTTTCTCTGCCACAAGCATGAAAGACAATATAGTAACAGTTTAGAAGATTCCGCAGCCCATCTTTAAAAATCTGGGAAGGAAAGGATTTTTAAACAGGCTCCCCAAAATACAAACCATAAATAAATGATTGATATATTTAGCTATGTAAACAAATTAAGAGCTTCTGTTCATCAAAACACACCACAGAGAGAGAAAAAAAAGACAAGTCTCACACTGTCTTTACAGACTGTCTGTTGAAGATGTTTGCTGTACAAACAGCTAACCCTACATATCCAGAATATATTTTTAAAAACTCTTAGGACTGAATAAAAAAAAGAATTCAGTAGAAACAATACGTAAAAATACATAGATGTTTCCCAGAAGAATTCAGGGAAATGAAAAACTGAACTGCAGTGAGCTACCGATCTACCAGATTAAGTGTTTTAGAAGCTGGACACTATGAAGTATCAGTAGGGGATGCAGCAAAGTTCTCTTCTAGAACTGTCCAGAAAGGATGTCTACACACTAATTTGCAAAACAGTGTGACATAACTTTATAAAGGTAGTGGGCACAAGGGTCTTCGTTTTCTCATTATTCAGTACTAAATTAATGTAATGGGAGGGGGAAAACAGGGGTAGGTGTATGCTCTATTTCAAAACATAAATTTTAAAACAGTAATCTTTTGAAAACATGATGTAAGAATTGTGGAAAATGGTTTTGGTGGCCACACCTTAGCTACATGGGACACATTTTGTAACATATTATATTGCTCCCTCATCCTGCCTTCCTATTAGGAACTGGCCCTTTTGGCCATCAGGGTATAGGCATTGCTTCTAACATTAATGGGAAATACCAGTCTGAACAACCATCTCATCATTTTAATCTTTGGAGGATTAGTGAATAAGGAGTGAGAGTACAGAGCAATGACATCTTTTCCATCCTAACATGCAGGCCTCTGAAGGAAACGCACGGAGGAAGCACACCTTCTGTTTATGTCAGAGGGGTTAATTAAGAAGAGGTGGTGTCGTTTCCAATAATTACTAGGGATCAAAATTTACAGAAGGCATGATGAGGGCCTGGCGGCTGTACCAAAATAAATCTGCCTCTGGCCACACAGCCGCAGCGGCAACATCTTAGAGCATATTTTTCAAGTCACCTTGGTTTCTGAAAGCCCAAGCATTAGAATAACAATAAGCTGATTCCTACCTAGTTCAGTGGACTTGAAAACTGGAAGAAGAGCCCCACAAAATTCCATATGGCTCTACTCAGTGGCCTTAAAAATTGACACGATTCATTCTCATTTTCTCAGAGGACTGAATTTTAAAGCTTCTTCTCCAGGAGTCAGAATGTGAGGACAGAAATAGCCTCTTCTCTGCCAACTTGCAAACAGAAATAACCAGTCCTCACGATAAACTATCAAACGTAGTTTAAAGGAGACAGAATTTCTCACAGCTCTGGGTTGGGGAGCCCAGGAAAAGAGACTGGAAAAACGAAGTGGCAGTTTGAACCTGCTTACATGGAATGTGAGGTGACGTCGTCCTGGAGTGCCTGTCTCTCCGTGAAGGTGGTCCAGAAACCACTTCAAATGCCAGGATGAGCGCCCCTCAAGCCCTCTTCGTCTCCCCAGGTGAAATTTCACTCCCCAGTTGTGTGTTACCTTGCCTCAAATGCCAGAAACACAACAACCACTAGAGGGCAGAGAAGACCCCATTAGAAGTACAGTGCCTCGGAGAAAACCGTCAGTACATGAGACAATGAAAAGCCTCAAATGCTGTCTTAGCCAAATACAGCTGGGAAAGTCAGAGCAAAGATGCATTTAAAGCAGAAATGCCATCTCTTTCTATAAAACACAATTCTACCTTTGGATATGAATTAAAAAGGCAAAATTAGTAAATGTATGTATTTTGCCACTGATAAGAAGAATTTCTAAGCTACCTTGTAAATTAATTAGCCCACTGGTATCAGTGTTTTTTTAAAAAATTATTCCAGGAAGGTCCTTTATAAAAAGTAGTGTAGTGGCAAATGCCTAGGGTGCCTAAATGGTTTTCTTGGCTTCACTGGAGATGGATGGTAATTATAGATTTGCTTTGTTTATGTCACCGTATTCCTATTATGTTAATATGTGTGTGCAAATTAGTTAGTAGTTTAAAACCTATACATACTTAAGGTACTATACAAGAAGATATGTCAAAGAAATAATCAATCCTCCCATGTTTCCTTCATATGCTACATCTATAGCTTTTCTTCTTCCTTCCTAATTACAACCCTTAAATGGAATTCGTGCCTCATATCGAATTTACCGAGTATCATAATTCCTCCAGGGGTAAAGATACCTCGAGACAAGTGCTGGGCATAGAAGCCACAAGGCATAAATCTGCAAAGAAGTAAAAAGCTAACCTTTGCAAACAATATGGCTTCTCTCTCACTTACCAACTTTACATTTCCCTGTATGGCCCCGGAAGATGACTGGTTAGCCAGAGACGGGTAAGATTCCTCAAGGGAGGAACAACCTAAGACAGGCACAGTCGCAGGGGGGCCATCAGGTGAGAATTTGGGGATCAACAGAGGTGAGGCTCAGAACCTCACCCCCCCTGCTTTGAGAGAAATCTTCTGCATCCGTGGATGTCTTGCTGCCCTTGTCTAGCCTGGATTAATACTTAGTCCATAGGCACACACCTGATCATCTGATCATCTACATTTGCCTTCTTACAGCACTAAACTATGTTTTCTACCTTTATCTTGCATCTACCTACCACTTCAGCATTTTATTAAAAATAAAAATAATAATAATAATAATAGGAGAAATGTGGGATCAACATATAAATCAAGTACAAAAATCAAACGAATATTCATATTTGACCTGATTGTTTATAGGTCATAATGCATGATCAAAACCGAAAGTTTCAGTGATGAATGCCCTTGTACTGTTCACCATGTAAGAATTTATTCACTACCTAAGAATTCGTTCACCATGTAAGAACTTGTTCGTTATGCTTCAGAAGATTGGAGACTGACGAGAATTAGGCTTGAGATGGATTAATGATTGTACATTGAGCGTTGACCCCCCTATACTGAATTTTATTGTTGTTAACAACCATTTGATCAATAAATATGAGAGATGCCCTCTCAAAAAAAAAAAAAAAAAAAAAGTAGTGTAGTGGCTATTAAAGATTCCAGCACTGCTGGTTGACAAAATCAACAGTCAACTTACTCTGCTTAGAAAATATTCCAAAAAAGCCCTGAATCAAAAGAGATGGGGTCTAGTGTGTGGAGATATTGTTTGGAAAATAGTTGGGTCCCCTGTTCTAGGAATCCGATTGTGCCCTGGGCTCCCTGGGATATAAGGCAATGATTATGTGGCTGGCCCATCCTTCGGCTTGTTAGCTTATGACCCTTGTTTGCACTGATGCCCCTGGTGGTTGTTGGTGGCAGTAGTGTTCACCTCTTGTCTGTGCATGTCTATTTCTAGAATGCAAGAAATGCATATTGGCTTCAGTCTTACTTCGTGATAAAAATGAATTGCCAGGTCATGCTATGTCTTCAGTTGTCAATCACATTCCTTGTTTCAGCTGAAGTACAAAATATCTCCATATTACCAAAATCACTGTGAGCTACAAGCTAACTCTTCATAAGCATTGATGCATAGAGAAGCTGAGAACCTGAGGCTGCACCTGCGAGGGGAAGGAGAGTGCAGAGCACGTGGGCTGGGGAGGAGATGCCACAGACATCTTGTTTATTCCAACAGATAATCATTAGTTTTAAACCCCCAGGAAGAATGGAAGGCAAGGGAGAAATTGTCAAGAAAGAATAAAACATGATCTTGTGAGTTATTTGGTTAAATGGAGCTTGTGGCAGAATCAAAGGAGAAAGGAGAATGAAGAATGCACCGAAGGAGGGAACCCTTCGTTACCGAGCATATGTTGGTACTACTTCAGCACGGAGGCTGCTGTCAGCTTTTGTCTTTGGAAATAGACACATGGATGAAGTACGGATGGAAGCTTTGGATGAGACACTCATCCCTAGTGACAGGTACAGTTTCCAGACCAAAGAATCCCCTTGTGTGTCAGAGGGATCCCAAGTGAGCAGAAATAGTGAGGATTAAATTCACTCCTACAAGAGCAATCCTTTTGCTTAACTCTTTACTCTGTCCTTAGCTTGGCATGCACTAGAGAGGAGACATTTCTAATAGGAATTAAGAGGAACTATAAGACCCTATAATGATGATGATGACAGTGATGTGATGATGGGGATGATGATAGTAAATTCTTTATAGTACTGTAAGCACTTTGCATATATTAACTCATTTCATCCTTACAACAATGGAAATTATAATCTTGTCCCCATTTTATAGATGAAAAACTGAAGCATAGAGACATTAGGGGACTCACCCAAGGTCGCAGAAGCAGTAAACAGTAGAACTGGTGTTGAACTCAAGTAATTTGTTTCAATGTCTACAATTTTAACCACTGGTCAGATTGTTTCTCTAATGGATAAATACGCTTTGCTAGCATTTTTATTGTCCGGTATTTCATTATATAACTAGTTACATTATACTGTATAACTTTATTCTATTACCCTTGTCCACTAGCACTTCTTGTTGTGTGAATGAAATGCAGTAAATTGTAAACTCACACAGCTCAGGAACTCATTCCAGTTGACCTGGATCCTTGCACAGGCTCAGAAGAATGCCTCATGTAAGAGTGAGCACTGAATCCATGTTAGTTCTTGTCACTTGTGCACATTTTCATCCCAATTGTGCATCTTAAAATATATAGAATAGTAGACCTCAAACAGCTCATTTTAAGGAAAAAGATCTGAACAATATTCTTGATGTTAAGAGGCAATCTCCAGGATTTTTCAGGTTCCTAGTCACCTGGAAGGAGCTGTTTGGAGCAATCAGAATGTGGGGAGTTCAGAAATTGGTGGCACCTATTCAGCACCTTAGTTCCTCCTTTATCTCATTCCCACGGCTTCCTCTTTCTTTTCCTTTCCTCATACTTCTAATTGCATAAAATTTTCTCTCACCAAGAAGTTCAGAAACTTTCATAGGATTGATATCATGCAGTGCTGGGTCTTTTTCTGAAGCTAAGTGTTCTTCCCATTGATCATTTTATAAGTAGTGCTTAATTAAAATTCCATGACTGTGGTCAAATCTAAAGAAACTCTTCAACCAGAAAAAAACCAAGTGAGTGTCTGTATGGTACCATTTGTATGGGCATAATCTGCCTGTTACCATATGTCCCCTCACAAATAAAACACTTTCAGATATAGGTTTTATATTTAGCCAAATCATTTGAATTCACGTCTTTTGCTTGCCAGGTTAATCTGAGTATTCACCTGCAAATTTCTAATCATTTCTTTCAGATAAACTTTAGACAAGATGTTTGGAAAAACTAAAGCAATGCCCCTCTCCTCACAAATATTTTCTGCTTTGGTAAATGTAGCTATTTTTAAGAAAGATACATTGTTTGTGTCAACAAGTGATGGATTTATTTTTGTCATTTTAAAATTAATAAGTAAATTTAAATGTTTTAATATCGAATGTGCTACATTTCACACATTAACCAAGGCTCTTTTAAGTCCTTAGTATTTTGTATGGGTGTAAAGTGGTGCTGAGCCCAAAGAGTTTAAAGTCTTCTGCTTTAGACAGCTGGCCTCAGGGCCACCACCTCCATGCCTTCTCAAGGGACAGAGCTCTGCTGTGGAGCACAGACCACAGGCATGGAGCATGCCTCACACATTTACGAGCTCTGTGATCTCAGCTAATGACTTAGCACCCCTAAGCCCTCCATCCCTTCACCTGCAAGGTGGAGATAATAGCAACTGCTTCTCAGACTGTTAGAAAGCCTGTCTGAGTTGCCATAGGAAATGTGCCTAGCCCAGTGTCTGAACTATAGTAGGAAAAAAACCCATACTCACCCCCTCTATTTACCAAGGTGCCTTGTATCCACCCTACCATTACCTCATACTTTCTTTAAATCCTTTACTTTTCTCCCAGTAGTATAACAAAGAACATTTGCTTATCTCTTTCCTAATTAATACTCTTTCTAATTCTCCTCGTGACAGTCTTCTAACTAAAATTACAGCTTATATTTATATAATGCTTGTTATGTGTTAGGCATGGCTCTGCTTCATCTGTATCCATTCATTTATCCTACAACAAACCCAAGAGTTAGGAGCTATTAGATGTATATTATATATATATATATATATACACACATATATACACCTATACACATATGTGTGAACACATGTATACATTATGCATATCTATGTACATATATATGTATATGTGTTTTTACACAAGAATAAACTGAAGCACAGATAGCAAGTAAGATCACACAACCAATAAATGCTGGAGTGGGTACATGAATCCAGGGTCTCTCCACATTCTCTGAGCTTAACTTCTACTCATGGGGCCAAAGATTCAGTAACAGCTCCTCAGGAACTCTATATATACAGGATTGTACTCTGTGTGCATCCAGTTACCACATGACTTAATTACATCAATATCTGCTCATTTAGATATTACGACAGTGCTTTCTCTTTATTTACATCAGTCTCTCCATGGCTATCATTTAAATAGGGTAGAACCGACCAGCCCGAGCTGGTTCTTCCAAACGACAGCTCTTCGTGACTGGAGTTACTGAAACAAAATCAGGTAATTGCCTCTGGCAGATAAACAGAAACAATTTAATATTTTCCTTCCAAATAACTGTATTTTAATCAATTGATTGGACCAAGCTGTCATCATCAGTTGTTACTTGACAGCTCGTGTGGACCATCTTTAAGTTGCCAAGTTTGGAGGGAATGGGAGGTTGGTATTTTTATTTGTTATCAGCATGTTTGTATCCGCAGATGCTGGAACCTTTTTTTTTTTTTCGAATAACATAATTACATGATGTCTGACACACCATGTATATACATTCAAGAAGTAATTTCAAAACACATCATAATTTTTAGAACAGACGCTACACAACTGCCAGAAGAATCTGAATAAGCCATTGTTGGTGCCATGAGAATATTTCTCTTAATTGGCTTTCTCATTTCCTTACCTAGGTGCTAAATGGCTGTCATCATTTGTGTCCTCTCCAGTGCCTAATCAAGTTAGTTCAGAGCACCAAATATTTTCCTACAATAGGACATAACTTCTATAAGTTTCCCCAAGCTCAGTGAAAACCTGAGACCCATGGAATATTAAAGCCGGAGGGGCATGAGGGAGCATCTGGTCCATCCCTCTGATGCTACAGGTGGGGAATGACTGTACACGGCTCACAGTGGAGAGGGGAGGCAAGGATTTGGAATGGGGGCAGGACAGTATCTCTATTTCTTTTTCTAAATTTCCTTGCCAACTCTGGTGACCCGGTTTCTTTGGAATCCTTTTTTCTTCGTCCTGTGTTCTTTGACCTCTGTCCTTCCCCTCACTCTTGGTATCAGCTGAAACATGGGCCACAGATCTGTCTCCTTCATGTTCCCCAAGTCCCGCTCACACGGTGCCAGCACAGGGCATAGCGTTTCACTGGGGCAAGTGGGAGTAATGGCATGGGTGACTGTCTCTCAGGACCATGTGGTACACGAATTCAAACTGAATATTATCTTTCTCTTTTCATAAAAGTCTTTTTGTAAGTCTCTTTTAATTCTGGCAATGAACATTTCCACATTCCACCGTGTTCTTTCCATCTCTTCAGCCCATCCCCAAACCTCTCTGCCCTCTTCGGTCTCCCAGCTCCACACTGCCTTTTTGGGGGTCACAGTTCTTTTGGGGTCACATCGTCTCTGTGCTCTTCCTGCTAATCCATTTTCTTGAGACCTTATTTTCTGTTAGCTCCAGCTTTTCAGTGTCTTTTCCTAAATAAAAACAGTCCTTTCCCTAAAAGGTACACTGGTGACAACAACAAAATAATAATACATTTTCTACCCGGTTATTTCATAACTGAAGTATGTTTAAAGGGCATTTTGAACAACTAGGCGAAACTGCTTAATTCTACTAGGGAAGGTCCGGTAAGGCAACACTTGCTCTGGGAAATGAAGAAGGCAAGGTTGGGAAGGAAGGAATAGCAGGCAAATACCGCCACCTGGAGGTGAGTACCGGCAATGCAGCAAACTGCAGGGCAGGAAGATGCCTGAAGTTCATGGTTCCTATGGTGTGGTGTTGATGGAGATGAGAGGCGGCTGGCGGTAGCAGGCGATAGCAAGGGGGCTTCTACATCATGGTAAAGCGTTAGATGGGAGCCCAAATTGCCCAGATCTGCTCCTTGGGTTCTTTAACTCCTCTTCTGCTCATACTTATTCCATCCATTCTGGTCTTACCTTAGTCCAGGCTGCCATACCTTTTTCTTGGACTATTACATTGTTTTGAGGTCCAGCGACAAGAACATGATACATTAGGAAAATGTTCTGTTAACTCAGGATAGAGTAAGAATTGTGGAGGAGTGACAGAAGAAGTGCTAAAGAGACAAGCAGGAGTCAAGACGTCAAGGTTGATTTTGCATCCACTCAACTGTCTTGTATTCCAGATAACTAACAATCTATCTAAATCTATTTATTCAACCACTAGGAGGGAGTTCCTCACCAATAAAACCTTTCTCTCCATTCTCCCCTAAAAATAACATGAACAATTTATGATTCCAGCAGATTTCCAGTGTAGCTAAAGCTTATTACAAAAATGAATATCCAAATAACAATATTTTATTGATAAAGATCAAAGAAACTAGTAGGAACACTCTACATTTACAAGAACTGGTTGTAATAACATTTAGTTATTCCAGACCATCTGTGCAAACGTGGAAATAGCCTCATTATGTGTAAACATATAATAATAGTAGTTATTAAAATTTGATTCTCTTTGTAGTGTATTCAAACAAAATGAGAAGGAGAGAAGCTAAGGTACATTTTCTATGAATGTGGAATCAGGGAAATAATTAGATGTGAATAGAAACTGTGGAGTTTCTGGAACATCTGAAATTTTTATTAGAAATCCAAGATGCCCCATAGATGAACCTAGGCACTGGCCTACCCTTAGTCACCCAGAGGTGGCAATGTCCTATATGAGGAAGCCCACAGACACTGAAATGAGCAGCCTGACTTTGGAAGTGCTCTCTGACACACAAGACTGCTTGCTGTACTGCTGCACTGATTGAGTGAGATCGTGTCCATCAAAGTGCCTGACAACTACTAAGCCCGTAATAAACAGTAATCTCTTGTCTTTGGGTGGAAAAATATGAAAATATGCTCAACATCACTAATCATCAGGGAAATGCAAGTCAAAACCACAATATGACAGCACTTCACACCAGTTGAGAAGGCTGTTATAAAAAAAAAGAGAAGATGACCAGTCCTGATAAGGGTGTGGAGAAAAGGGAACGCTTCTGCACTGTAGAAATGTAAAATGGTGAAGCCACTGTGGAATACAGTATGAAAGGTCCCCCCAAACTAAAAGTACAACCACCATATGACCCAGCCATCCTCCTTCTGGGTACACACCTGCAAGAAGGGAAATCGGGATTCCTAAGGGATATCTACTCCTTGTCATGGCAGATGATTCACAATAGCCAAGTTAGGGAAACACCCAAAATGGCCATCAACAGAAATGGATAAAGAAAATGTGGAATATTGTTCCACCTTAAAAAAGAAGGAAATCCTGCCATTTGTGACAACATAGATAAACCTGGAAGACATTACGTTAAGTGAGTTAAGCCAGTCTCAGAAGGACACATACTATATGATTCCACTTATATGAAGTATGCAAAATAGTCAACCTTGAAGCAGAGAACAGAAAGATGGTTACCAGGTTCTAGGGAGAGGGAAACGGGGAGTTGTTCAATGGGTATAAAGTTTCAGTTATGCAAGAACCAGCACTGGAGATAAAGTACCTATAGCCAACAATATGTATTATGCACTTAAAAATTTGTTAAGAGCAAAGCTCTCATGTTATGTGTTCTTACTAAAAAAAAAAATATACCCAGAGGGCCATAAGGAAACTTTGGAGATGTTGTATATGTCTAGTACCTTGACTGTGGTCATAGTTTTACCATATAGGTATGTTCAAAGTACATACATATGTTCAAACTCATCAAATTGTATACATTAAATATATGCTGTTTATTGCTTACCAATTATACCTCAATAAAGCTGATTTTCCAAAAACCAGCTAAGTGCAGAAAAGGAATGGGAATTTCCTGCTTTAGGCAGCATGTGAGAGAGAGGCCCTCAGTGTTTCACAACGCAAATCTTTAAATCTCTCTTTAGAGAATTATTTCCATGATCATGTATTTGCCCAGTTCTTCAAGTCAATGAAAAAATTGCTTTCACTAATATTTACTCACTGCTGTTAACACATCTAAATGTTGAATGGCAGCTGGCTGCCTCAGTATCCATTGGGAGGTTTTATTTTCTTTTAGAGATAAGTTTGTTTGACTATGTCATCCCAGACTTTATGATAAGCCAAGATATTTGCTCATATAAATATTTCAGGAAGCAGTACAAGCCACCTCAGAAAGAATTCTTGAAGAGGATATAGATTTAAGTGCAGATTTTCTTCCTATGAGGCTTAAATTCTTCTGTTCTTTAAACACAGTTCCAAAAATATATCATGAGGACAATCTCTCCAAACTTGAAGTGGCTTCTAGACAGGGCCTCACACAGGCCACCTAGGGGCTGACAGAATAGCTGCCCTCACTAGAAGATGTGGCATATGATGGGCATCTTGCTCTCAGAATAATGCAGGACAACACTGGGATGGGAAGTGGGAGGAAACATTCAGAATAAGTATCTTGGCATTTTGAAGAAACTTAATTATGGCAAAGTGGTATTCTGACAATTCTTCCAACAATGTGCAGGGAAGGGGGCCTTGTGCTCAAGTGACTTACTTCCTTGAAGACTCTAAAGGTTCTCTGCATGTGGGCAGAGCCTTCTCCCAGTGTGAGGCACAGCACTTGGGCACTCAGGGCTGTGGTTCTGAGTTCCCCAAGGCAAATTAGCCACAAGGACCTCCTTTAACAAAAGGAACACTGGGTTTCGACTGCATAACAGCAACTGTAAACTTACGCTTTCCAATTCTCCCAAGCTTTGGAGTGGATGAAGTTCAGGGCCTGCTGTCTGCAGAACAAACGGTAAGGTTCCAGCTGTGTCCTCTCTTATACTTCCCACTTATTCCTCCAAAGAACCCAGAACAGAATGAGTCATGTTTCAAATAAAAAGCACATGTCCTCTTTTGGGAGTTTGGGGGTTGGGGGGCATCTTGGTGGGGAGGAATGGGCTTTGTGCCTTCTCAAATGAAGTTATACTGAAAGCCTGGATTCATTGTTTGGGAAATAGCAGGGCAATCATCTTCAGAGAAATTAATTGTTAGAGAAAATTTCAAAAGGAAAAGAGGATCGCCAATAAAACTATTTGTAAGTAAATGTCAAAACCAAGATAATCACGATTAATTCAACAGATGTTTAATGAGCAAATACTTTGTGCTGGGCAGGGCTTCCACGAATGATTGTGCAGTATTGTAGACTGCACAGAAGTTTACCTGGCTTCTCACAAAGAAACATATTAACTACCAGAAGCCCTAGCATCAGGAAAAAGATTTTGGCTCTCTCAGTACGCTGGTGACACAAACAGACCACGTCCCTTTCCTGACAGAGCTTACATTCCAGCGGAGGATGCAGACACCTTAGCAGGCAACTATGCAACAGTTTGCTGGATGTTACATATGTGGACACACACAGGTCTGATCCACACAGAGGCTTCCTGGAGATGGTAACAAATGGGCTGACACTACAGGGTGAGCAGGACTCAGACAGATGCACACACAAAGTGGGGACAATGGGAGTCTTTCAGGTGGGGGGTAATGAGGTTGCCATAGACCCAAAGTGCTCCTGAGTTTGGTCCTTTCAAAGCTGTGGATGAATTCTGTTTTAGTGGAAGCATGGAGAGATGCAGACCGACGCTGGCGGGGTAGGCGAGGCCTCAGTTGGGCAGAGCCCAGGGGACCACAGCGAAGTGGTTGGCGCAGCAAGTAAATGTTTTCGGCAGGAAGGGAGAGAGGAGGGGGCACAAGGGTCTGTGTTTTGAAAGAACCATAATGGGTTCAAAGGCCAGACTGATTTAAGGGGACAAGCGAGACTGCTGTGAAGATGCCCCACATTGTCGTTTTTACTCTGGAATCATGTAAATAGTTCATTGCAATAGCATTTGTATACATTAAATGGTAACGGCTTAGAATTGAAAGTAAAATGAAAAAGATGACCTTAACATATTATATATCTATTTGGTGACAAAACATTCCAGAGAAGAATTTTTCCAAGTAACTTTAAAAAACACTAATTGATTGTCTGGTACCCTAGCGGGATGTATGGACCCTGAGGAAAAACACAGCAAGGAAAACTCGTGCAGGGCTTTTAGAGCTCATTTTATTGGAGGAAATGTGAATGACATCATTCAGGGATTTTTTTCCTGTATGTTTAATGAAAAATATCAAATAAGTAATTATGTGGGCTTTTCAGCAGAGTTGTAAAGAGATACAAATGTAAGATCCATGAGGTTGAATAAAAACCTTATAGGCCTGAATTTGAATAGGAAGTGTTACTATATGTTTATACTGTATTTTGCATTTAAGAAAAAACACATTATTTCCTACTAGCTCCACCAGAGAGACTAGAAACCAAGACCAACCCCTTTGCCACATACCATTAGTGCCCAGAATCCTGTCTGTAAATACTAAAAGGAGCCGGGAACTTAAGAGAAATAAATCATCCAAAGTCTGAGGCAGGATATTTACAAAATGAGCCTGGGATATCTTTTTACACCAAAAGAGCCGCTCTGAATTAGCTCCTACTGGCCAAAGATGAGGAATCTTGACCATTAGTGAGAAAGCTGGATTAAGACACAGTGCTGTAGTCCATTTGGGCTGCTTTAACAGAAACACCACGGACTGAGTGGCTTTTCAACATCAGGTATTTGTCACAGCTCTGGGGGCTCCAAGTCCACGACTGGGGGGCCAGCACGGGCAGGTCTGCTGAGAAACCTCTTCTGGGTTGCAGGCTGCTGATGTTCCCTGTGTCCTCACGTGGTGAAGAGCAGAGACAGGAAGCCAGCTCTCTGTGAGTCTTAAAAGGGCACTAACCCCATTCTGAAGGCTCCACCCTCATAACCTTGTGGAATCCTAATTACCTCCCAAAGGCCCCACCTCCTAATACTGTCACCTCAGGGGGTAGGATTTCCACATATGAATTGGTGGGAGGGTGGGGATATGTTCAGTCCATAACACACAGTAAATGTGTTTAAGTCCATGGATTCATAATGATACCTAGAAAACAAACTGATAAACAAAACAAAACCCCACTAATCAGTACTGAAGGATGAGGATGGCAGATCTAAGGACCAAGGCTCCTTGAAGGCTTTAGACGTACCTGACATCTTAGAGCAATACAGCCAGTCCTTGGAAATGCGGTTACACCTCAGATTTAAGCCGTGTAACACATCCCTGCAGGGTTTCTGTCTTGCAATGCTTAAAACTCCCATTTACACTCTGGGCCTGAGAGAAAGCCCATTATTACTTACAGCAATAGGCCTCACTCACCCAGGCCATGCTACCTTTCCCATTATAAACAGAACTACAGCTCTCTTTGGGTGGCTACCAAAAATTTTCTAAGGAACATCCATCACATAAATGAGATTTCCTAATCGTTTGAGCATAAGGATTTTCCAGCATTTTAAGAAATTGATTCCTCTCAGTTCAAATAAGAAAATGTATCTTTCTCTTAAGATGCAAACAGTGACAGTTACAGAAGTGCTATATCAAATGCAAAAATGAGTTTTTCTATTAAGTAATTTCCAAAGATTGTCTTTTTCTTAAAGACACACACACAAAGGCTAATACAAATTTTAACTGACTGGGAAGATGTTGAATTTTGTTAATTTATGTCAGCACTGTTTCTTTTTTCCCCTCTAAAAATGACAGCAAAAGTAAATAAAATTGGGAAGCTTTGCAAGGTAAAATAAAGTCACCGATGGAGAAACAGAGTTGCTACTCCTATGCATTTAGTTGGTACATTGATTTGTTTTATTATATTTTTAAATGCAAGAGAAATGACATCATCACAAGGGTACCATACGATATTGGGGTATAAACCGAAGAAGCGATCCAAGTGGTATCCAGAACCTCACTGTACATCTCCCATTGGTCTTTGTTCTCTCTGGTTTAAAGAGAGTTATTTGCAACTTAAACAGAAAACGGACATCGAGTTGTATTCTTACTACTCTAAATTAGTATTTCTTACAACCAATAGAGAAAAACATATAAACAGGAAAACCATGCAAGGCATGTGAAGCTGCTGTCCACAGACCGGGAGAGCGGCCGGTCAATAAGCACATCTCACTTGTACAGGGAGAAAGGAAGACAGGGCAGCACTCTGACGCCTCCCATCCACCTACGAGCCTGGCAAAAAACCCGGAGTCTGACCAATGGAGACTGCATGAGGACATGGAGCCATGGGAGCCCCACTCATGGCTTGTGGATCGGAAATCAGCACATGTATTTTTAAGGAGAATTTGGCATCACTGGGAAAAGCCTAACGCTTTTTTCTTATGAAATATTTCTGGTATATAAAGAAGTAGGGAAAAGTAAGAAACAGCTTTGTATCTACCACCCAGTGTGAGAAACACATACTGAAAATGCCCTCAATGGTTCTCCTTCTCAGTCCTTTCCTCGTCTTCCCAGATGAAACTACGGTCCTGGATTTGGTTTGCCATTCCATTGCTTATTTCACTGCTTGTGGATGCATGCATACACCAAGACTTTGAACTTTATATGTTATATTATACTGTATATTCCTTCCAGAAACTTGGTTGTTTTATTTTTGTTTTGCTTGGGCCTGCCTTTTATCTATATATCCATGATATATGTAGCTGTAGTTTGTTCAGTTTAACTTTGATGAACACACTGCAACTTATTTTTCAATCCCCTGCAAATGATCAATTCGTTTTATTTTTCCAGGTGTTTTTTTTTTGCTATTATCAACAATACTGCAATAAGCATTCCTGTGTACATATGTCCTGTGGAATGCGGGTGAGTTTTTTGGGTGTGTATTGTGCCATGTGGAATAGTGCAGCCCAACACTTCTCAACCTAAATAGGCACTTGAGTCTTTTTAAAATGCAGATTCTGATTCAACAGGTCTGGGGTTAGGAGCAACTCTGCATTTCCAACAAGCTGGCAGATGATGCCAATGTTGCTGGTCTGTGGACAAACTAGGGAAATAATGAGATATTAATATAATTAGTATATCCTGGTGCCCTTCTATTGGTGTTTGTGGTCTCATATACATCAAAAATGGAACTGGCCTGCTTTACTCCTTCACACTGAATGGGCCACTTATCACAATATACCTTCTCCAATCAAATGACTATATCATACCAATTTAATGTTTTTAAGAGATACAATGGAATTTCTTTTACAAAGTCTTAAAGTTGCCATAAGACATGCCTTGATTTTCTTGTAGAGATGAAATTATACATATGCCTAGGCCAGTCACGGGCACTGAGCTGCCCCTGAGCTCACAGAATGCTGGAGGAAGAGGTGAATGATAATGATTACCAAGTGAACTAAATGCTTTACCCCTTTGTCTTTTATTTTGTTCTCTTCACTGATTACTGAAATTTTGTTGTTTTGGGAGTGTCTGTTTTAATAAAAAAGTTAATCCATGAACTTGACAAAAAAAAAATCATACTGTGAAAAAGAATGAAAAGTCAATCTCCGCCCCATTACATGATAAATTATATAGGACTATAGCATTCTTGCTTGCATTTCTTGTTCTTTTGATAGCTCTGAAGCAGCTAACAGGCCTATGAGGGAACTCCACGTGACCAAAAACTGTAGGCAGCCTCTAGGAAACCAGAGATCCCTCCCACTGACAGCTGGCAGGAAAGTAAGGCCTTCAGTCCTACAACCACAAGGAAGTGAATTCTGCCCACAAACATGTGACTTTGAAAGCAGATGTTTCTCCAGTCGAACCTTCAGATGAGAACACAGTTCTGCCTGCCACCTTGATGTGTGAGAACCCAACCAAGTCAAGTCCCAACTCCTGATCCGTAGAAATGCAAGACAATAATACGTATTTTTCTAATCTTTTCCTTTGGGATAACTCTGTTACATAGCAATGGAAAATTAATACAGTACCCTTCCAGAAATGGTGTACATATGCAAAAGATTTATAATTTTTTGCTTCAATCTTGGAAATGATTCAACATGGTCATATATATAATCTACTCTCTTAGTTTTTAAGGTTGTTTGGTATTCCAGGTTGAGGTTCCAAATTTTATTTAACCAGTCCTTATTTAGTGGGTTTTTAGGCTGCTTTCCCGGGACTTCAAAATAACTCATTCTGTCACCAGGAAAAACATGAATGTGGTTTCAAATGTCTAGGGGCAGTATATCATTTTAAAACAAACTCTGCTTTAGTTCCTGCTTACCAGTTCTTTTTGTCTACATTTCTTCCAACAAAGACTTTAATGAGGGTTACTAACCATTGTGTTTTGCTTAAGACTGAGGTTTTCTGCTATGCAGGACTTTTAGTGCTCAGACAGGGACAGTGCCTGGAAATAACTGGACTAATGATCATCCTGTAACCCTTTAAAGGGTCAAGGGAAAGGAAAAGGGGCCATTCCCAACAACGGCAGGTGACTTCCTCAAATCTCAGCCAACAGTCAGAGAGGAACACTCCCCATGTGTGGTCTGCTCGGCAGAGGGCTTGCTCATCCCAGCCTGGGACACTTGCATTTGCTAAAAGTAAATATGCAAGTGTCCTTAGCTAATACAAGAATGAAAGGAAGACTCTGGATTTTCAGAACAAAAATCTACCTCGTTTTATCAGAGGGATAAACCACTCAACCTAAAAGAATAGTTAGCCACACAGGGCTTGGATTATCGCCTCATAAAACAGCAGGGTTCTTCTATTATCACCTAAATAAAGCTGCCATCAAGCTGGAACAAATAGGCCAGGCAGAGAGTCTCTGAAAAACAAGATGCTGTTAATTTTAAATGCTTCAGAAATGTCCTACAGAGTGGCCTGTGCTGGGGTTCGGACTAAGACTGGTGAGAGAGGCCTTGAGCAAACTACCTCATGCCTCAAAATCTGTTTTCTCATCTGTAGGACTTAGTTCATAATAGGTGTTTAATAAATATAAGTCCTACCCCACTCCCTCTCCTAGACAAGCAGGTGTTGAGGAGGAAAATTTTCCTCTACCCTTCCAGGTTCTTCTAGCTGGTCTCAGAATTAAATTGACATGAGACAGGTTAACAAGAGAA
Organism: Manis javanica; assembly: GCF_040802235.1. NCBI lineage: Eukaryota > Metazoa > Chordata > Mammalia > Pholidota > Manidae > Manis > Manis javanica. The sequence continues at coordinate 12,422,788 of NC_133164.1, forward strand.
AAACAAACAGAAGTTTAGTAACATGTATCCCTCCTGAGGACATGGGAGAGATTCAGAAAAACTGAGTCACTTCCCCAAATGGCCAAAGTTATCACCTTAAATACCACCTTCTGTTAAAACAAAACAAGATGTTGGGGCCAGAGAGTCAGTTATGGGAGGTCACCAGGAAAGGCACAGCGAACAAGGGGAAGCTTGTTATGCAGATGTAAGTCACTGCCTTCTCCACTGCTAAGAAATTCTAGAGATTGAGCCATGCTCATCTTCCTAGTGGAGGGAGGAAGACACCCTTGCAGATGGAGGTTTCCCTTATAAATGTAAATGTATCTTACAAAAGGATACTTGTACTTGGTGTTCGGAGCTTCTCTTGTGTCTGAAGTTTCTTAAAAATAACCAGCTTAAAATAATCAATATGCCAGAGGCCTATCTTGGGCTGGCATGATTTGCTCCGCTACCTAAGTCATGCTGGATGGACAGAGGTGAACGTGCATGCCAGAAGGGAAAGACAAGCACCTTCTAACTTGAAGTTACTCAGAACAGTAAGTGCCCTTGGAAGGAGGCACTGAAAGGAACTTGGAGAGAGAGCGCGCCTGTGGCCCTGCTTCATGTCCTCAGAAAAGTCAGAGTTAAGATTACTGAGCAGGGAGACACTGTGTGCAGAGAGATTTCGGATCTGCTCAGTAGCACATGTGAGTGTTTCCACAAGGAGTCATGGTTAGGAGATGCTTCCTGGGGTCCCATGATAAGACATCCTGCTCTAAGTTTACTACTTTACGTTTTGTTGTAGGAATTCAAAGCTATTATTCTCTTTACGAGGGAAAACAAAAAACTCTTTCATACATTAGAAGTCTGTAAATTAAAGCACCTTTTAACCTTCCTTTTCTTGGACTCAAAAAACCCAATTCACTACCATTTCCTCAGGAACAGCAAACATGCTTGTGTGGTGCTTTGGGCCCTCGGACCACAGCTGTCATTATGCAGTCACGGTGCTCAGAGACTCGGGGGAAAAGCTGCTACCTGTGCTTGCCACTTCAGCAGCCAGGCTAAGGGGAGTAAAAGGGGGCCCCAGGCAACAGGCATCTCCTTTCACTCATGATACTTCTAAATAGAGACGCCAATGCCTATGTGTTTGCTGTTTTAATTTGTGCGTCCTGTCTGCAGAAGGGCGTTAAAAAAGAAAACAACAAGAAACATCTGCTGGGGAAGGAAAATAAAATGATAAAGGTTCCTCGTGATTACAGAGGCCATTAAAGATATTTAGAATCGTCTGGAATCTGGAGTCACACCTGTTTTACACCAGAAGGTGTTATGAAAAAGAGCTGTGGTTAAACCACTGCTCCTGCGGCCTGGGGACGGGAAGGGGAGAACTCGGGAGGGGCAGCAGGTGGACCTGCCTTACTGGGGGGTTTGGACAGCAAGAAACAAAGGGGTGGGGGCCCATGATGATTCCTGCTCTGTATTCTGTCCTCTCCCTTCCCTCATGCCCCACCCCCACACTCTGGCTGGGAGACCTTTCAGTGCCGGGCCTGCTGACCCTGCGTACCTGTAATTTACACAGCCATTTTAGGAAGAAGCTGGGATCACATCCCTGAAAATGTCATTCAGGGGTTTTGCACGAGTCATTTTGGTCTCCTTGGTTACTTTAACCCACCCAGATGACGTGTGCATCTTTCACAGTACATGATGAGAGGGGACAGTTGAGAACTCCAAGCTCCAGGGAACAGGGGGTAGACTACCCCCATTCAAGAGAAAGAGCAGTAGAAGAGACAAATTTATATAGAGGTGAGAAAGAACTCAATGAAGATGCATACTGCCACTTGCAAATTTTTCGCTGGCCTCAGTCATTCATTCATTTACCCGACATTCATTCAGCCCTAGCCATCCTCCCCATCATGACCCACTTTCTTGGCAAACACCTTTAATTCTCTTGCTCCTCTGTACCAGCCTGGATGATACCAATACTAGAGAAAGCAAATATCCACTGATTCCATTCCTGCAGGTGAGTAGGCTTAGCAAAGCACACCATCTCACGTGTTGTCTCACTGTAATTCATGTTCATACATTTCAAATGGGCATACAGTGCCGCTTGCTAATACTATTATAATCCCTGGAAGGCTCTTTCCCATTCCTTAAAGTGACTTTTTAACACACTTTCCTCTCTACTCAAACACCTTGCTTCCCTTCCTGCCCACCCAGACTCCCAACAGATGACCTTGCCCTAAAGTTCTAAGAGAAGCTGTAAACAATGAAACAGGAATCCCTTCCCCTCCATTCCATCCACTAAATTCACCAACCTTCAGCACATGAACCTAAACGTGTCCCCTTCCCATCAGTTGTAGTGAATAAACTATCTCTGCTTCTATCAAGCACTCACCGACCATCCTCTTTCCTTCTCGAGAACTTCACATGCATGGAAGTGTTCCTTCTGTCTCCTGAGTTACTTGTACCAGATCATTCCAATGTGAAACAAAGGGTCTCCAATCTTCAACATAATACAAAATAGAACCACAAAAACTTCTCTTGAACATCACCCCATAGCTACCAGTCCATCACTCCTCTTTACTCTCCCTAGGCAAACGTTATGGAAAGAGTTACCCAGAGTTCCTGTCTTCACCACATGCTGGCATGCCACAAAACTGCCCATTAAATTTCTCAAAGGCCTTCACTTGGCCACATTCCTTCCCTATTTTTGCCTTGCCTGATTTCCAAGTAGTATATGATGCAGGTGGGCATTCTGCCCGTCTTCACTTTTCCCTCTTGGCTTCTGTGATCATACCTGGTGTTCATTTACTTCCCTGTGGCCACTCATCCACAGCCATTCATTCTTCATTTCTTTGTTGACGCTTGCTCTTCTGCTTGGCCCTTAAATGTTGGGATATTCCCAGGGGTACGTCCTGGGACCCCTTCTCCTCCCAATCTACACTCTCCCGAGGTAGTTCCAAGTGTCCCATTGCAATGCCACTTACGGGATGAAAGGTGTCACATTTCTGAATAGTCAGCTTTTTTAAACGCCAGACTCTTACATCTGATTACTTACATCTAATCAGTTCGATGTAAGAGTGCTTTTAGTGTTTTCTCCTCTATCCTTCACATGTAATACATTAGAAGGTTCTGAGGACCTTTCCTCCAGAACACATCCCGAATCAACCTGCTTATCTCCGTTTCTGATGCTACTATCTGAATGGAAGTCACCAGCACTACCTCTCTTTCTGTCCCACCTCCTGATTTCTGGGGCAGGGAGAGGGGCTACAGGTTCAATCAATCACCAATGGCCAATAATTTGATTGATTAAGCCTATTAATGAAGACTCCTTAAACACCCAAAAGGAAAGGGTTTGGAGAAACTTCCAGGCTGGGGAACCAGAACACTTCCATGTGTTACCATGTAGGGTCCCAGGCACCACCAGGGCAGAAGCTCCTTTGTTTGGGACCTTACCCTCTACATCTTTTCCTCTGGCTGTTAACTCATATCCTTCAATATTCTTTGAAATAAACTGTAACCTGGTGAGTAAAGAGGTCTCCTGAGTTCTGTGAGCCAGTCTAGAAAATTAATCTTATCCAAGGAGGGGGTTATGGGAGCCTCTGATTTACAGCCAGGTGGTCAGAAGTGTAGCTGACAACCTGAACTTGTACCAGATCATTCCATATTAGCATCCTGAGTTGGAGGGGGTCAGTGGGACCCCAGTGCGTAGCCAGTTGGTCCAAAGCACTTGTAACAACATGGACTTGCTCTTGGCACCTCAGGAGGGCAGTCTTGCGGGACTGAACCCTTAACCTGTGGACCCTGATGCTATTTCTGGTGAGACTGTGTCAGAACTGAGTTGAGCTGAATTCTCGGCCACCCTGCTGGCACCTGAGAATTCCTTGTTGGTGTCAGGAATCCCCAGCCTCCATGTTGAGCTGGGTTCAGGAACCCCAAAAGAGGAGTTACAGAGAAAATGAAAGTGGCCTATGGCAAAGATTCTCACCTGACCCTGGTCCACCTGCTCACTGCACATGTGTGAGCAATATGTTATTACTGACTCTATGTAAAGAGCTCCAGTCAGTGTCTGGGGTGCACGGCTACAGAAGAGCAGAGACTGGAGTGGTGGCAGCGCTGAGGACAGAGACTGGGATGGCTGCGGGGGCAGATGGGCCCGGAGGCAGAGACCAGCTTGCTGCATGCAGACTCTCTCTTGAGGCAGACAGGATTCTAGCCCTTCACCTACCACTGTGGAAATAAACTGTTGGGTATAACCCTTTCACCCCAAGAATGTTCCATTGTCATTTTTTGGTCTCACTGAATCAAGAGTGAACATGCTGGGGGTTGAAACCCATTGGCAAGAGGGGTGTCTGAGCATTATGGTTTGCATAGTGACCCTGTTTTTGTCTGTGTTCTGACATGATCATAGACTGGTCTTATTTTTACTTCACTTCCCCACCTTCTCTGATGTGGTGGTCTGAAGATGGTTTATGTTTAACAAGACAAAACTGAGACCTGGCTGTGCATGCTAGACCAGCTGTTGGACTCACGGGCTACTTTATCTCTTTCTCCTGGGCCCTTATTGTGCATAGAAAGGGAACAAGGGCTTTAATATTGGATGATAAGGAGGGGAGGATGGGGAGCCTAAAGTCAGAAGGAGAGAGCAAAAACTGCACCCCAGATAAGAGTGGTTCACATTTGGGGCCACTGCCTGAGAGACAAGTATGCTGGGCAAAAACAGCTGCTGTGGCCTTGTTCAGGTTTCCAGAATTGCTGAGTCAGCCCCTGCCAGCACCCCACCCATCACCTGATCAGATGCTTCACGCTCAGGGACAGCAGGACCCAGCTGGGTTTTCAGAGGGCAACAAAGTACCAAGGTCACTGGCCTTTGGTCCAGCCCAGCCCCTGCAGTCAGCCTCCTTGACTTTGAATGCTGCCTCCACTGCCCGTCTCCTCACTGTGCCTACCTGCGCTGCTTCCTCCACTAACACTGCTGCAAGGGCTTGATGCATCCACGCATGCGAAGTTTCTAGGACATTTCCTGGCACTTGTTATCTGTGTGACCTCTCAACCTCTGATGCACACACTCATTCCCAGAACCCCTTGGAGCCCTGTGGAATGGCTAGGAGACCCTCCCACACCTGAACTTAGAGGTTAGACAAATCCACTTGGAGCTCCCGAGGTGGGTCCTGGGGTTGCATGGTATCTCATCTGTGGGGCATGCAGGGAGCAGAGTCTGAATCTGGCATGAAGAATCTGAATTGGTCCTACCAGTCCCTGGAATCTACATGGGGCTGCCTCTAAGGCGGGGATCATGGGCCCACCTAGAGATTAACACACTTCTGAGTGCAGTGGGCTGGAAGTGCCATTTTTCCAGGCTTCTTTCTTTCAGATGTGCACTTTCACACACAATAGATCCCAATAAAGCCTGTAAAAGTACCACAGTTTTCCCATTTTAAAAAGGCTGCTTCCAGTGTCAGGGAGGGGCTGTGTGCAGCAAGCATTAATGCTGTAAATCATAAGGATGGGCTCTGCATGCAGCAACTCCTTGCTTATGAGCTTTGTAATGTCTCCTTCCTTCACTGTAGAATATGTTACTTACTCTCTCCCTGAGCTTTGGCTCCTGCCCTTCTACTGGTCATAAAAGTAATAGCCAATGTTTGTGCACAATGACAAATCAGACAAGGCAAATATTATAACTGTGAAGTACAAATCCACCCCAACTCCTTATTGATCCCTTATCACAAGATTATTTGGACGTGTCAGACTAAGAGGATTTGGTTCTCTCTCCTTATCATTGCAAATCTTACAAGCAAGCACAGCAAATAGGCAAATACAGAGTTTGATCTGAGGGGTAGAGTCAAGGATTGAATTCTGTTCAACCTCCCATCCTCCACAAAATCTCTCTCTCTCACTGGTCTATTGCCTGATTTCAAATACTACCCTTTGGGGGTATTTGCATTTCAAGACATGGCAGAAAGTTAAGTTGAAGTGAGGCATCTCTAGCTATATAATTCACCATCAGTTAGTCTGTGGTAGAGGTATTGGCTGTGGCATGGAAGGTGAAGGTCTAAGGAAATCAGGTTAAGGAAAATTTGCTATGCCTATGAAAGTGGGTTAGTGCCCTGTTTGATCCTAATGATGCAGACAATTCCTTTTAGACCATGTGTCCCGTTGCGGCCACAACACTCTGATTTGGCTCCGTTGCCTGCATATGATTTTACATCACAAGCAAAAAGCTGCCAACATGGATCATGATGAAAAGAATCTAATTAGCAGCTTGACAAAAAAGTCAGAGGTTCTAATATCCCACCTCTTAAGAATCTATGCTAGCTCCCAGGAGCAAATTCTCAATTGGGTGGAATATCCAGGAGGTTGGAGATAGCTTTCCTAGGGCTGTGTTCTAAGGGAGGCCAATGCTCTGACCTGGGAAAATAACCCAAAAACCAAGGTCAAGTAGTAGCTACAGCTCAACCATCACAAGAAAAAAAAAGAATGGAAAAAGACATGACCTGGAAGGACTGCACTGGGGTGACATGGCCGAAGGCAGAAGATTCTACCTTATCGTGAAGTCTGTAATACCCCTTAAAGTGCTTCATCTTAGGCACTGAGGACTTATGAACGTGCTGGTAAAGTATAGCTTAACTCTAGGAGCAGCTGATTGCTCTACTCAAGGGTACACAGCCGGGGGACATCAGTTGGCATTATATTGGAAAATGACACATTTTGGAGGCAACTACTACACCTTTTTCTGATAGCCAAATCTTTATCAACCCACACAGTATTCGTTTGTATACTCAATGTCAGAAATGGGTTTTTATTGGTGAAAAAAATTGATCTGTTGACTAGTGCGAGGACTGTTAGAAATGGGACTCAGTAAAATTCAAGGTTTGTGAGATACGGAGATGAACTAAAATATTTAGAAACATCCCTCTAACCCCTACTTGCCCAAATCTCACTTGGCCAGGCTATAAAACATATGCGGTGTGCTTACACAGGCACAGCACCTGAAATCCCTAAATGGTCCTTGGCCAGCCATTGGTTGGGAGGATTTCTGGATGTCTGATTGTACCTTTAGGACTGAGAATACCATCTCTGCAATGCTGGGTTTGGCTTGAGGGCATCCTTCCTGCAGAGTTAAGCCCACAACACTTAGAAGCACTGAGTGCCGGAACTGCATTGAGCTTACTGAATATTTTGTGCGAATTGTTTTTGCCTACTTGCTTCATGCTGGTTTATTAAATGTCTTTTATGCTGATGAGCAGTTATGACATGCTCTTTTTAAAATCTGGTAGTGAGGTTGTGGATGAACCTTATCTACCTCATTCATTTTTGGTAGCTACTCTTTTCTACCAAATAAACAAAGAAACAAAAACAGTGTTGTACATGACTATTTTTTCACCTACTCAAGGTGTAGCTTGAAATCATTTTCTAGAAGGATAATTATGTGACATGTAAATACAAGGACCTGAGGGAACATTTTTCTAGGGATAAAGTGGGTAGCAAGAGATAATAGGATGGAGTCAGAAAAAGCTGAGCTCTTAAAGTAGAGATGGCACTGAAGGCGAAGTGAGCACCGGAGGGAGTCAGAGAAACAGATTTTTGCCTCCATTCTGCCACCAAATGAAGTCCTTTTGGACTTCATTATTCTCTGCTGTAAAATAAGGAAGATGAATAGCAAAACCTTGACGCTTCCCTCTGGTTCTCAAGTTCCGTGGCTCTCATTTCCGGGAGCCTTGCAGGGCAGACGCATGAGCAGACCTCCCTATGTTTTTGGTAAGTCACCAGGAAGGTGATTCCATCCCAACAGATGGGCCAAGTTCAGCCAACTAGAGCTGCACTTTCGAGACTGGGCAGTTTCCAATATTGACAGTGGAAATGAATTGAATGACTTCCTTTCTGACAACTGTTACCAACCAGTTCATGAACCAGAATGTTGTTGTTTTTCCCTGAGGTGAGAAGGAAACGAAGTAAGAGGGCATTTTGATCCGTGGCAGGAAACAGAGGGTAGGAATGGGGGAGGGAGGGGGAGCGTGTGTGCCAGGGGAGTCTGGGGGTGTGAGCGTGAGGGGTGGTCAGTTAGACCCTGCCCATCCAGAGTTCTCAGGGCGTCTGGGGAGTGAGAGGAGAAACTGGGGCGGGAGGGACAAAAAGGGCCCATGAGATCATTTAGGAAATTTGCCTAGGGGTCACCTCTCCTCCCACGAGCCATGACAAAAGCCGCGGAGGCACCCTGGACCTTGAATTCTTGATCTGAGAGCGGAGACACTACCCCGCAGGGGAGATACCTTCTCCCTCCGGCTATCTCCTGCCTTTCTCCAGAAGCCGTGGCTGCTTCCTCCTCTCCTCCTCTGTTTAGGATCCGACTCAAAGAGAGGACCCAGGCGGGGCTGCGCCCGGTTACCAGGACTGTGTGTGGGGAGCATCAGCTTCCCGGAGGGAGCCTCCCCACCCCAACAAGAGCCGACACGGCGTCTACCTTCAGGTGCTCGGGGAAACATGGCAGCACCCCAAACACACTGCGCAGGAACTACTCCGGCAGCACAGGACCGACGCTGCCCCAGAAGCATAAGCCCTTAGAGACCTTACAGCCCAGTGAGGGCGACAGCGGTCTTGCTTTCTCAGGGACGGTCCGACTGGTTGCCTAGCTCTTTGGCTGAGAACATCTTCCAGCAGCATTCTAGAAAGGGGACGTGAGAGGGAAATTGGAAAGTCTACATGTCCGAGATCATTTTTATGCTTCCTACTCATATTTTATCGATCACTTGGTGGCTACAGAATTCTGGATTGACGATAATTTTCCATTGTAATTTTGAAGGTGATGCACCGCTCTCTGCGAGCTTGTAATGGTAGTGTTGAGAAGTCTAAAGCCATCCTGACTCCTTGCCCTGTGCTTTTTGTCCCTGGAGCATTTAGGGATCTTTAATTACACTTCTTTTTTTCCAGAAATTTATCACATTTCATTGGTAACTCCTCTGTTTTCACTGTTCTCCCCTTCTAGAATGCATCTTTAGTTGGAAGTCCTGTGTCCTAGCTTGATTATTTAATCTGCTTACATTTTCTCTTCCACATTTTCAACTCTGCTCTGTTGTGACTCTATTTGGTGTTTTATAAAGAGTATGTTTTCAATCATTTTTATTTTCAGTGTCCTTAAGAGACTCACTTTAAAGTTGGTATCTCAGTTTCCTACCTTAGTCTACGCATTCTCTCTTTTCAGTAGCATCATTTCAGTCAAGACATTCTCCAGAAGAACAAACAAACCGAACAAATAAAACCCACATGACTACAAATGTGTCTTAAAACTCTCGAAATAAACATGATACTCTTCTCCTGCAATACCCACTTTGTGGCCACGTGGGTTGAAATATTCTAGTGGCTCTACTGGTCCATATTCCAAGTTTCATCCTTCCTCCAAAATTAGAATTCAACCAGAAGTTTCAGGATAGAACCGAATTGTCACTGCATCTTTAAATGGCATGAATACACAATCACTGTAGCCAAATTGGAGAGCGAAGCCTTAACTAGCAGGTCCTTCAAAGCATTGATTCAAACTATAGACAATCAGCATTCTAGACTGAGGAAAATGTGCAGGCATGATGATCCTTCTGCTTTGTTTCAGACTTAGAAGCCAGCATGCTTCACTTTCACCAATTCCAGAGGATCCTAAAGTCACTTGGCATTACCACTGTTACTGTAAACTTTCTCATTGGCTATCCAAGCTTAAAGTTTTAATTGTACCCACATCCATGTATCTATACTGTGTTGAGATTCACAATTCTCACAAGGAAATACTTATTTTTTTCTGTTGTTTTGTTTTGTTTTGTTTTCCTATTGGGTATTAAGATCTGAAATGCAGTAACAGCAGAGTTCAGAAGGCTGCCGCTTGTTCAGACATACGCAGTTCCTTATTTAAAAAGATAGATTCTAAATTGGCATTTATCTCCAGTCCCAGAGTTGGGGGAGTGGATAGCAGCATGTAAACGCCTCCCTGCCAGGAACAAAAGGGCTCCTGGAGTCAAGGAGACCAGGTCAAAGCAAGGACAGAGGTTGGCAGGGTGCCTGAGAATTATGGAGTTTCAAATACTCATCTTTTTGTCTCTACAGATGTAACAGTAAAAGGAATGTTGGGAAGGCTCTATTCTCTCTGAGTGTGAGGTCTCTCTCTGCACTGCGAGCCTGTCCGCTGGGAAATCTGATTTCACAGGTAGATCATGTGGAAGGTGGCTTTGTCAATTCTTTCTCAGCCATTCCTTAACTTTACTCCAGAGATGCAAGCTCATTAATTCCATCAAGGCCAAATATTTCCATCAGGATAATAACACAGATCCTGTAACTGTGTTATCACACGTGTGGGAATTTATTCTAAGGAAACAATTCCAGGAAAGAAAATATAATTTTATTTGCTCTTCGCAGCAAAATTTTTTATAATTGCAGGGCCACTGGGATCAACCTTTGTGTCACACAAGGGAGATGGTATGTAAACTATGCTATTTTCTTGATGGATCATTAACAATAATAATGATTAAAACCATGTAACAGTAAGAAGAATGATTTGCCATTACATTTTAGTGAGAAAACAAGAACACAAAATATCATGATGATTACAAATTTTAAAATGTATTTAATATGGGCCAGAAGGGAAAAAAGATACAAAAGCAAAAAATATGTATCAAAGTTGCTGATAGAAGTTTTTGGTTGACCTCTTTGTTTTTGCTTGCTGAACAGTGGTTGCTGTGTAGTCTGATCCTGGAACAGCTGCTTCTCAGAGAGGCAGTTGGGAATCCCTGGTCTCTGGTAATACTTAGTTGTGTTTCATGGTACACTAGTTAGGTCTGGCATGTTTACGCGTTCCGTAAAAACAACACAAAGCAAAACAAAAAAGTATTTTTGACCAAATCAATGTTAAATCCATTTGCTCAAGAATGGCACTGTAGGGCTCCTCTGAGTGCTTAATATGTGAACATAGAACATTAATTTTCCAGAGGGGAAATAAATATACAGCCTTTTCAAGACCCATCAGGCCCCAGAGCACACCACCCCTCCTCCCCACCAACACACACACACAGGGCACCCTGTACGACCGATGTCCTGTTGAGCACGCTATGGGTAATTTTAGTTTTGACTCATGCAGTTCCTTTGCTTTGCCAGAACTAAACAAACCCTTCTCAGGGCTCACAGAGTAAGGTGGTTGCTGAGCAATTTCTTTTCATCTTTCAAGGTCTCACTCAAGTGTTGCATCCTCCGTGGTGAAAAGCTTCCCAACCCCTCCGGGCAGAACTCTCACTTCCTCTTTGCTCCCACTCTGCTTTGCTTTTTGGTACAGCACACTGTATTCTTTGAAAACTATCCTTGTCTGCTTTTTAGCTGTTAGAGTGACTTTCAGTTCTCTCTGTGCTTCAGAATCAACAGAGAACCTTAACACAATAAGAAGAAGGCCTGGGCACCACCCCCCAGAAATTCAGTTTCATTAGGTCTTCAGCAAGGCCCCCACAAGGCCTGGCTAAGGACCACCAAGAGAGAGAATCAGCTCAAGGCCAGATGCAGGTCTACTTATCTCTGTATTATAAGTGCCTGCCACTAGTGGGTGGGTGCAAACTTTTGCTAAATTAATGTGCCATAGTGAGGAAAAATAAATGCTTGCTTTAAAACTGGTTGTCTAATTCCTTAGTGAAATAACATGTATTGATGAGCTAGATTCCTTCACTTGCCATTTTAGTAACGGAAGATGACTACCCAAGCATCCATGAAAAGAGGGGGGAAAACACAAAAGGGCAGCACAGGGAGATCGTGAAGAGAGAGCAGTCATCTGGTCTGAACCAAGATGCCCAATGTCCAATAGGAAGTTTTCTGTTTAGCCTCAATGTCACATGATGCTGTTGCTCTCAAACCTTCAGGAATGGGTACTCCAGCGTGACACTGTGAAGTGCACCCGGTCAGGGCCTGGGCTGGGCTGGCCCTCAAGTCACCACCCAAAAGGACGATAGACCAGACCCTGGATTAGGGTGAGGTGAGTATGGTACTCGCCTTAAGTGTGAGAAAACTCAGTAATCAAGATACTCTTTATCTTAATGCAATATTTTTAAAAATAAAAATGAAAGCAAAAAAAAAAAAATCTGTGATCAGGATAACTCTGGGGAGAGGAAATCCCAGGGCAAAATACCTCTAAAACCAAAATCAGTTGAAGGGAGAAATAAAGTTTAAAATCCATTTATTGCTTATAAACTGCAGTCCAGGCATCTATCTCTCCTGCTCCAGCAGAAGCCAACCAGCCCTCCTCTTGACCTCTCAGGTCCAGATAAGCCCTGGTTGCCCAGGTAATTTCCCATTGATATGGAGATGAACCATTCTCCACCCCTGAGGAACACCTATTGATATGCAGATGCATTAAAGCCATACTGCTCTCCACCCGAGAATGCACTAAAACCAGGTGAGATATTCTGGAAATATTACAATTTTACCCACAACCAGCAAAATATCAACATGTTATATAAAGATAGAATTGGCCATAGTGGTGTGCCTAACCACATCAGAGCTGGAGGCAAAAGGAAAAATCAGTAATACTGAGCCTATCTTTATTTAAAACTTTGATTGCTAACTATATTGCATTAAATAATATTTAGCAAAAACTTTATCTTGATCACTGTAGTACTTGGTGGCCCTTCCAATTTTGTGCTTGAAGCCAGGGCTTCATTTGGTTCACCAGAGTCCCAACCCTGAGATGGACACTTGCAAACTTCTCTGAAACTGGTCTTCCAACTCAGTAGAGGATGCTGTGTTTGTGAACAAAGCACCCAATTAAAAGTCAACGAAGCAGGCCAACTTGCAAATTCCTCTTACATTATGGTATAAGCCGACATCTAAAGCCACAGAACTTCTTAAAGAAGCAAAAAGATTCTGTGATAGTAGAAGGCTTCTGGCTAATCTGGAAAAGGATTCCCCACTGGACTGGCCACTTAATTCAGACTTAATTCAAAACTAAGTTACCCGAGAGCAGCAGAATTGGCTGCTTTTGGGGATCACCCAATGCCCAATCTGGGGACTGTCTTGGGAGTGGCAGAAACTGGAAAAGAGGATATTGAAACAAGGCAAGAATACATGGAGGATCCACCACAACACTGGCACAGCTCAGAGACAGCAGAGCAGGGGGTCTCTGTACCAGCGTCCTGGAATCCATGTCCTGGGCCCAGAACTTCAAATGTCTCAGTGCAAGGAGATGTCCGCCTCAGAGCCCAGGGGTGTTTGTTAGGGAGAAATGCAGCCGGGACGGGTAGGTGCAGGTTCTGACCATACAACCAGTGGTGAGGGACAAAGCACCTGTGTGTCCTCACACCGGAGGTCACTGCAAAGGATGAACCGTGGGGCCGCCAAATATAGCCGAGGAACCAAGGATTTCTGAGGCTACTGTACTGTGAGACCTTTGGAAGAAAATGAACTGGGGTGGCACAAGAGATTTATAGGAATTCTTCAAGTAGTCTTGCCAGCAAAGTTAAATGAGAATCAGTTAGTTTGGAGGCAGGACTGGCTGCTGTTAGGGACCATCCAAAGCAGCAGAGTCGGCACTGGGGTCCGGAGAAGACCCAGAAAGTGGGAGTCGCTGTGGCTGAGGTTCAGGGGGGCTGTGTTTCTGGCCCTGAGGGGAGAGCGGCCACGCCACTGCGACCTGCCATCGGAGCTGCCCACTCCGCCCGAGCTGTGAGGCCCATGAACCGGCCAGCTGTGATGCTCCTGTGGTCCTCCTCTCCTAGCTAGGAGCCCAGAGTGTACAGGGTGGGGGCAGAACTGCCCAGGGTGAGGGGACAGCAAGCCGAGCTCTGCAGGAGGACTGCTGGCCACACGCTAACAGCCCTGCTCTGATGTGAGCTACAGCTCTGCGGGAGGGACGCTGTTGGCTCCCAGCCCTGCCACCAGTGGGAGGCTGGGCACCCAACCTTCCTGCATAGAACCTCCTGGAAACCCCCAGGTGGAATGAAACTGGGGCCCCTGAGAAGGAAAGAACATTAGTAGAAAAGGTCTGGTGTGGGGGGTGTGGGCGAGACCTGCTTAAAGGCGCTGCCTGGGGTCTACTTACAAAATATGGATGAAGCACACATTTGTTTGATGTGTGTAAACTATTTTTTCTTGGGGATTAATATGAAGAATTACTCAGATTCTCAAATAAATGTTTTTTCTTTTCCTTTCCTCCATCCCCACACATCACTTGGGGGTGAAAATTTAGATAGTAAATTTTAGGGGGTTGAGGGGACTGCAAAGATTTTCAGAGGAGAATGTAGCAGACACTCCTCAGCCTCCCCCAAACCCAGCTGTGTTGGTATATCAGCTGGTGGCAGGGTTCCTTCCAGCTGCGGTGGGGAACTTCTTGGTAGCAAGGCACCGTGATGGGCGGTTTTGCTTGGAGTGAGTGAGCACCCAGGCATGGCTGAGATCGTCAGGGCAAAGCTGAGGGAGCTGTGTTGATCTGCCCTGTAGAGTGGCTGACAGTGTGAGTTTCAGGAATTCTTCAGGACGTGTGGGACGCCCTGATGGACGATGGAGATGAAGGGAAATGCCACGGTGAGGGTTGAGTGCCTCCAGGACGTGGGGAGAGTTATCTGCCAGGCAGAGAAACTCCCTCCAGCATAGTGCTGTCCAGTGCTTGGTTTAAAGTTATCTGCTGTGCTTTGTTTTGCTGTCGCCTATGGCCTCACGCTCATTGCACTGCCAACCTCACCAGTAAAAGCCTCTGTAAGCACAAATGGCTTCCACAAATGGTGTTTTGAAGAAAAAACACAACGAAACCAACAAGGGTTAGTAGTATTCTGTGTTTGGGTTGATAGTGGGCTGAAAGTGAAGTGCAAACAGTCACAGAGTATGAGCTTCAGGGAAAATTGACAATGAAACTGAAGTAAAACACAGAAGTAATAAGACAAGAACCAAAAGCCCTTGAAAGTCCTTGGTCCATGGTAGGTGGGGGATGGGGAAAGTGAGAATGTGACTCCTTTCTCACGAGGGAGTGAAGTTCCAGCCATCTCAGTCACTATTACAGGGAAAGGTGACCCATAAGGCTGGCTGAGGACTGGCAGGTGACTGACACAGAAACGAGAGCTTAAAATGCCATCATGTGTCACATCGGCAAAATTGAGTTTCTTTTCCCAGAATAGTAATGCATTTGACAAAAGTCTTTACATGAGTAAAGAGAACATAATTTCTGAATATTTAATGTGAAATTGCCATGGAATAAAATGATCATTAAATATGTTAATGCTATTTACATGTGCTTATTACTCCCATAACTCATCTCTGATATAATACGATCTCTGTGCCCTAATTTGTCACTTGGTCATAAGCTGCACAAATCAAAATCTGGGGCAGCTTCTCACAAAGAAGCAAACTGATGAAATGTGCAAAAAAATATCTCCTTTGACTGCTAATAGGAGGCTTCTTCATTGGGCCTAGTTGGTCTTTACCAGAGGAGGTTAGGTGGAGATCAGACCCTACAGAAAATGGAGGTAATGCCAGGTGGTAAAGCAATATTTGGATTAAAGATAAGTGCAAATGTCCAGCATCAAGTGAAGCCAGTGAGCGGTCTCCTTAGTCTCCTGGAAGGTAGTGCTACGCAAAAGATTAAGAAGTTACAAAACTTTCCCTTTGCTCATCACAAGTGAGCCAAGTTCCTACTGTCATGAGGGCTGCTTAGAGGGTATCTATCATTTTAAAAAGAAAGTAAGATGAGGTCGGCAAGAGCAGCCTCCCTTACTCTGACTCTCATTACTGTGCAGTTTTTTCACCCTCACTGGAGGCACCCTGGCCGGCCTCTCCAGTGCAGTCTGGGCCAGCAGACTTAGGTTGCCCAGAGTGGGTTTGAAATGCAGAATCTTAGGCCCCACCCAGAGTTACTACATCAGAACCTACATTTTAACAGACTCGCCAAGTGAACGTCTGTGGCGCTTTAAAATGCTAGCAATTTGGATAAACTGGAACTGCACTCCTCCTAGAGGTTCCCCACATTAGAATTGGCCAAAAGAGAAATGTGCATAAGATTGACAAGGTGGGAGTGTAACGGCATCCCTTGCTCTCTGAGGATCCTGATGCCCTGAGACACACAGACTTGGGTGGCTGGGGTTCAGCTTTTCCTTGCTCTCTTGCACTCCACACCCAGCTCTTCTTTCTGTCCACAGCTCTGCTAATCAAAGGAACTCGAAGTGCACCTCCAGACACGGAGGCAATCCTTCCACAGACTTCACCAGCATTCCTTCTCCTTCCCATTAGCGTGCAAGAGTTCTTGAAAACCCCAACTTGTCCGTGCAAGTTAAAATTTTAGGAAGTCTCCTTAGTAAGTTCTCTGATTCTCCAATTCCACTTACAGGATCTTACTTCCCAGCTCATCCCACAGTTATAACAGGCCTGATTCCTATAAATAAGCCCCTTACTCCACAGCCCTCAATGTGGTTTGGCTTTCCTTAGAGACTCCCCAAAAATACACTGAAGTTTGGGAAGCACTGCTCTAGGTTGCACACACGATTAACAGGAAACATTGCAAATGAACCCATTTTTGGCAAGCCACTAGCCCCATCCCTTAGAGGGTTTATCTGAATCAAGTCCCTGCTTTTCAAGCAGTGGCTTAGGGAGTTTTGCAGCTCTCTGCTCATTTTTGATGAGTGCGCCCTATTTACATGATCAGAACTAGTTAAATGGAGACATGGCCTGGGATGCCTACTGAAGTCCCTTCAGTTGGGCTGTGGGTTTCAGCTCAGAAGATACAGAAGGTAAAGGTGAACTGTTCTACTTTGGACATCTCCTTATCCCAACCCTTAGAAGTTTTCCTGGTGCACTTCTGAGAGATCACTTGTGAGGTCTTTTGAGTTCTGTGTTGATCAGGTCTCTTACTTGAAAGCCATAGAAACCAACTCACAACCAGTGTAAGATGGTTTAAAGTACTGTTTCTTTCTCACTTAACAGGAAGAACTGGTTTTCCTTTGGTTCATTGCAGGGAAGTCAACAAGCTTCAGGCCTGACTTGACCTAGGGACCTCGGTAATATCATGAGAACTGTGTCCATCCCCTGCTCTGTATATTCCTGTACCAGTCTCATTTTTGGCAGGATTTCTTTTAATGGTTGCTGGAGACGGTTCAAGGTCTAAGTCCAATGGAACAAAAAAGAGAACACTTTCTTTCTCTCCACCTAGGCCCCAGGAACCCGGGATACCCTTTCCTCCTACATCTGGAAGCTTCAGATGACAGCAGTAAAATGGTTCATCTTTTTTCTTCCTGGTTGACCCACTGATTCTTCTGGCCATGCCAAGGCTTTCCGATGAGGACTAGGAAGGTCTTTGTAAAACTCTTCATAGCAAATGAGATCTGACCTTGGAACTCTAGTCGTGGCATGGAAAAGAAAGTAACTAATAGACGCCTCCCATATTCTTGGCTCCTAAAGGAAAGAAGAGAATTTGCAGACACTAGCCTAAAGCATGCTCCCCAAGGAAAACTGGCTAGAACTCACAGTGGCAGAAACTGGTCATTTTCTTCCACCTCAGAGCAAATTCTTTTAGAGCAGCAGGAAATGAAATGGTATTCACACTATCAATTACCCCAGCTGTTTACCTAATGAACTCAGCTGCAGAGACAGCCATTTTCAAGACCAAAAGAATATAACAAGCCCATGGTAACCCTGCAGTAACAAGCACCTTGGCAAACACAAGGCCTGAATTCATGCGATTACAGTCTAGCTGCCAGGAAGATGCCATCCCATTATCGACTTATAATGCCATGTTATTTATTGAGATAATTATGCTTTTCTACCCCTCAGGGGCCCAGAATCAGAGAATGTAAGCAATTTATTCTTAGTCATTCAGCATGTGAGCAAATTTCAAATTAGAATAGATCTCTCTAAGATCTATTATACTATGTGGGCGCACCCTGCAGTCTTTGGTTCCTACCCCTTAAGATTACAGGGGCTTAGAGGGCATTGTATGAATCAGTGGGAAGTTGGTTCTTCTAAGTTCAATGAAACAAATTTTTGTTTTGTCAGAGCAATTTTGGGTGGAACTTACTCACAGCCCCGAATGTTAGTAGCATCTTGCTCCTGTTCTCTGAGCTTATCATATAGTATGCGCTAAAATGAAATTTTAAAATAACTATATTCCATATAACCCTGCAAAGGAATTATTATTGCAGATGAGAGAACAGAGGCTCAGAGTAGTTAAATGACCTCTGGTGGACACGAGTAATTTTCTTTTCACTGGACAGAATTCCCTTGTTTACGTCTCTAATTTCCAAACAGGCCCAAACATCCTGGAAATCAGACATCTTCTAGTTTGATCTCCAGTGCCCCAGGCTCTGGTACAGGTCCTGATGTATGGCGGGAATGCAGTGATTGAACAGTGGGAAACCATCAAGCCATGCTGGGACCCCAGCTCAGTTCTAGTCATTAGCAGCCTTGTGAGCTGGGGGCCTGTCACTTTTCGCTGAACCTCATTTTCTTCATCTCTGAAGTAGAGATAATAATGAAAAAGTAATATCAAACTTTTTTTTTTCCTCATCGGTTTGTTGTGAGGATTAAATGAAATTTAGTTTAGGAAAAGGTTTGAAATAAAATATGGAGTATAGATAGAATAAAACCCTTCATATTAAAGAACCATCAAGAGAAACAGACCCCAGGAGATGAGGCTGTCACGAGTCCCTGCTCTCATCCCAGCTCGCGGGCTGGTGGGAGCCGTTCCCCTGGCATCAGGTCCTGCCCCGTTTACTCCAGTGGGCCCTTCTCTCTGGCTGGCTGATCTCCAGGCCATGAACCCTTTTGAGTGCGGCAGTAGAAAGATCTCTGAATAGAGACTCAAATAGTCAGACTTTACACTTGGTTTGCCAGGAATAAACCTTGTGTTCAAGTTATTTAAAACCTGGATTTCAGTTTGCATTTTCTTTTCTATAAAATGGTGGTGATGGTGTTGGGGAAGGTATGCATGGGATGGGGAGGGACTGACTAGGTTCAGTCTAAGTTTCTCTGCAGTTTCATTATTCGGTGATTCCATGTGTGCTGGTAAGGTTTCATCATGGCGTTCAAACTGGAGTTTAGAGAGTGGGGTGAATAAGATGAGATGATCGGAGTTTGAAGCATTTGCATAAGCACAGAGCCTCACTGATAAAGTGGGAGAATCAAAAATGCCATCTGCCTTTCTTCCCCTAAAAGAAAGCATTTTACATATGATGGTCAGAGTAAATCCTGCCCCAGACTTGGATGTACTTGCGCCTCCTAATTCTACAGCTTTGCTCCCGACAAGCCCAGGAGCATGGGCAGCTGGGTTGACCGGCAGGGCCCGAGCTGTTGGCTTCTCCGTGCAGCAAGGGTCCTCCTGGGGATGTTGTCACAGGCAGCCGCTAGGACTTTGTGAGGCTGGCATGAACCGCTAGCCCACGGCAGCTTTTCTCCAGCTCCTGTTCTTTCTCCCCTTGGAGGTGTCCCTGGTCCCAACTTCCTCCATTTCCCTAATGAATATCGCCCAGAATTTGCAGTTCTCTAGCAATATTTCTGAGAAATGTATTGCCTTTTTTGACAGGTTTTGTACTTAGCTTCTTACTTAGAAGATGAGACCTAAAATAAAACTGGCTTACTTAGCAGTGGGAACAATACAAATTTTATAAAAGTCAAAGTTCCATTTTCTGTTGTATTTCACAAGAGTTTCATGTGATAAACTCAAGTTGCCATATTTTACCTCGAGAAATTGATGCTTTGTGTGGGGGGAAAAAAAAAAATGGAAAAACATATGCTTGCAAGATTTTCAATGGAAATTTCTGCATTAGCCACATTCACTGCACTTCCTCAGGACTGATTAGTTCCTGGCCCTGCGGGGGCCTGATTCATATTCATGGTAAAAGAAAACAAGCCTCTTAAGACTTTTTGAACTTAAGGGTGAAGGGAAAGCCTTGAGGAGAGACATTTCATCCCAGAGTACAGCTCAGGGCCACCAAACCTGTAAGAAACATGATGATGAAAGACAAAAACATTTTTCAGTCATGGATTTTTATACACTAAACCCCGGGGATTAGTTCTTGGTGGTAGAAGAGGGTGAGAGTCACATGGGCAAACAGCTACTGAGTAATTTTAACGACCTTTCCTAGGAATAAAATGGTTTTATTACTTTGTAACTCTGCTAAGAACTAGGGCCTAGGAAAAAGCAGGCAGGGCAGAAAAAGATAGTTAGCTTTGACTTCAGTGGTTGAAAATAAATTCCCCAAATAATTGCACTGGCTGTGGAGGCCAATGGAAGGACTATTTTGAAAAAACACTCTAAATTACTGGAGCTCCAAACTCAACTGGGGTCTCAGGACTGCCTGGCAACGTTGTATTTCCTTTTAGACTGCTGTCTTCCATTGTTCAGAGTGGTTATTTAAAATCTTCTCTACTAATCTGCAAGCACTCCATGCCACCTCCCCCATCGACTCTCCAAAAGATGACGTTCATAGTAAAAGTAACAACCATCAGTTTCTTGTGTTTTTTTGTCCCTTGACTTCTTGTCTCTCACATGCAGAATTACCATTCCTGATATCCTGTTAGTCAGTCACAAAGTGCCACAAATTGCATGACATAAACAGAGAAATGCATGTTTCACAGTGCTGCAGGCCAGAAGTTCAAGGACAAGGGATGTTTCCTGTGGAAGCTGCAGGTCAGGTTCTGTTCCAGGCTTCTCTCCTAGCTCCTGGTGGTTTGCTGGCATCCATGATGGCTTCTGCTGCATCACCTTGCTATCTGCCTTCCTCTTCACAGGGTGATCTCTCTGCACAGGTGCATCTTTATCCAAAATTCTCCTTTTTATAGGGACATCAGATATATTGGGCCAGGGACCCACCACATTCTGGTGTGACCTCATTGTAACTAATTCTATTTGCCATGACCTAGTTTCAAATAATGTCACATTCTGAGGCACTGGGGGTTAGGACTTCACCATATGCATTCTAGGGAGACACAACTCAACCCGCAACAGGTACCAGTGGCTGATCTTTTCAGAAGTGCTTTTCCTCTTGGGTATGGCTACGCTCTCCACAGGTGCTGGGGAGCCCACCATTCCTGCCCCCTCAGAAACAACTGCGGCCTCTTTCCAATGACTACAATTGCTCCTTCTAGACCTACTCTTTCCAATGAGCCTCCAAACAAGTTACTTGTCTGTCATCTCAAGAAACAACTGCAACAATAAAATCTTTCCATGCACCTCACGTCCCACTGTAGCTTTGACCTCACACTCTTTCTTCTGTCCAGTCTGGCCACCTCCCTCACTTCACTTAAATGATGACCTTTATGCCATATTCAGTGGCCTCAACAGGCTTCACTGTACCTGACTCTTCATCATTGCCTAACATAATTAACTGCTCCTGACTTCTGAAAGTGTTCATCTCTTTCAACTTCCATGGCTCCCCATTCTCCTGACCCCATGTTGTCTTGGTTTTCTTCCTATCTCACTGGCTGCTCTATCACAGTCTCTTGCTGGCTGGTCTTTCTTTGCAGAACCCTTAAAATGTCAGCATTTCTCAGAGTCCTGTCCTCAATGCTTTAGCTCTCTCCAATGATCTCTTGCATCCAGAAAAGCCCCAGTGACCATCTGCATGGTAGGACTTTCAAATATATTTCAAGCTAGCATGGTTCTCCTGAGCTCCAGACCTACCTACTGAATTATCTATGGACATCTTGTGGTGGATATTCACAGCCAACTCCAGCTCCGTTTGTTCCACACTGAATTCTTTGCAGATGATCCAAATCTATTTCTCTATCTGTGCCCAATATCTTTGTTAATGATACTACAAATTTTACCCAGTGTAAAAGCCCGGGATTCTTCTTCACCCTTTCCTTTCCCATGCACACATCCAAGCACAACCACTCTTCTGTTATCTTTAAGAATTCTGCAGTCCTGCTTCTGGCAGTAGTTTATTTCAGGATGTTCACATCATTCTCCCACACTACTGCAGCGGCTTCCCAACAGATCTCCTGGCCTCTGACCTGGGAGTATTCTGATCCATTCTCTACACTGCAGCCAGAGTGACCTTTCACAGCAAAATACCACTGTCCTGCTAAAAGAGATTTTCAATGTTTCCCATTGCTCTACAATTAAAATGCAAACTCCTTAGCATGGAGTTGCACAATCTGCTCTGTGCCTGACTCCACAATTTCATTGCTCAATATTCTGATGGAGAGCTCCAACCTTTCTGAAGTACTTGCAACCCCCCAATTTACTGTGATTTCTCTTCCCTTACAGCCTTATGCATTTGCTGCTACTGCATGAAACATCCACTCTTCTCTCCTTTCACCCTGCACTACCAACCCTTCAACTGGGAAACTTCCCCTCAAAGCTGTCATAAAAAGCCCTTCCATATTTTCTCACACCAGCACCTTCCTACCAGCTTTCCTAAGTTTTATCACATTATAAATTATATATTGCATATATATTCACAAATTCCTTGAGCACTAGGACTTTGCAATCTATAGATAAGAAATAGTCTAGTTCTGATCACATAGCACAGGGCCTGGCATATAGTAGTTGTTCAGTAAGTGTGTGTTGAATGACAAGAATGGATTAAGCCTCCAGAGATACTGTCAAAACAAGCCATATTCACCTTAGATAGCAAAACCAGAGGCAATGCACTAATTGATTTGAAACCTTAAGCAAATAATCTCAAATGCAGGTAAGTTTAAAAAAAAAAAGAACCAGAAAGGCCCCCAAAGCTTAAGCATGTGGATAACTTTTAAAAACGTTTTGTTTGACAGCTTTAACACACCACCAAGGTGTCAGTAATGAATACACACACACACACACACACACACACACACACACACACACACACACACATCTTCTCTATTTGCACACTGATTAAAAAAACTAGTCTTCCTACTGTTCCAAGTAGTCAAACGTGCTACCAAATAGACTTGTTGGGATCTGTGTGCAAAGAAATGAAGCGAATGGCAGATTCATGCTGATAGGAGAAGCACATTAAAGGCTGCTTCTGTCACTCTCCCGGAAGGAAGTTTCTAGGCTATCCCAAAGGATTTTAGCCTACCATTATAAAATAGCATGAAGGATATGACTTTGTAATTCTTCTGTCTGAAATATTTCAAGGTAAGACTGAGCCTCATATCAGGAATTAGAGTGGGGGCATCACTAGTGATAGCATATTCATTAGAGGGATAACAGAAATGATATGAATGCTTTTATGGCAATAAATTTGGCAACTTACATAAAATTAACACCTTGAGAGTCATTAACTACTAAAGTTCACTCAAGAAGGTAACTTAAATAGCTTTATGTCTACTATAGAAATTGAATTCATGGTTAAAAACCTCCCTACAAAGAAAACTATAGGACCAGACAGCTTTACTGGTGAGTTCTACTAAGTATTTAACGAGGAAACAATACCAATTCCATACACATTTCCCAGAAAATTGAAGAGAGAGAGAGAAATGCTTCCAAATTCATTCTATGAGGCACCAGTGTTATACTGTGAGACCTGGCAAAGCCTTTACAAGAAAACTATAAACCAGTATTCCTCCTGAACACAGATGAAAAACATATTAATAAAAATTACAGCATATCATATCCAACAATATGTAAAAGTAGAAAACATAGTGAGTATAATACATGGTGACCAAGTTGATTTCATCCTAGGAATGCTTGACTCAATATTTGAAAAAAATCAATGTAATTAACCACATTAATAGAATATAGGAGTAAAATCACATAATCACTTCAACACAGCAGTGTTTGACAAAATTCAACACCTATTTATAAATTTTTTGAAAATTCTCAGAAAATTAAGAAGTAAGGAAATTCCCTCAATGTGATAAAGGAGATCTACCAAAACCAAGTATCTAACATCATCATTTAAAGCCAATGTAAACCTAACCTAGGGCACAGGAATTCCTAGATATTTACTCAGAAGAAATGAAATGAGTTGTAGGAATTCTTTGTATATTCTTGATAATAGTCCTTTGTAGCACTGCAACTATCTTCTCCCACTCAGCAGCTTGCGTTTCTCTCTCGTATGCCTTTGATGAATAGGAATTCTTAATTTTAAAGTAGTCATATTTGTCGGTCTTTTCTAGTTAGTTTTTTTAATGTCTTATGAAAACCTATCTCCCCAAACTATATAATTGGGGAAAACTAGAAACAACCCAAATATCTATCAGCAATTTTCTGGATAAGCAAATCATGATATTTTCACATGACTACTTCTAAGCAATAATAATGAATGATACATACAACCATATTGGTTAATTCTCAAAGACATGATATGTAGTAAAAGAAACCAGGAACAAAAGAACTCATACTAAATGATTCTATTTATATGACATTCTAGAACAATCAGAACCAATCTATGCTTCTGCAAATGAGAAGGGTGGCTGGGGCTGGGATGGCCTGACTGGAGAGGGCCTGGAGCAGTGTGGACGATACAAATGTTTCGCATCTTGATGGGAGTTGTGTTCCATGGGTACATGCATCTGTCTAAACTCCTCAAACTCCATTTAAAATCTGTGCATTTTATTTACACCTCTATAATTTAAAAACATTTTTAAGAAATGTTCTCTTCCCCCATCTATGAGTAGTAAGATAGAGAACTTGAAGTCATGGCATAAAAGGAACATGATAAGTATGAATCAGGCATGCAAAGTCAGATAGATGAATATCTGGTCTAGCTATTGAGGGCATGTGAACATCTTCCCTCTAGTACATATAAGGAAATGCCCACAAAAAGTGAAGATCATTCATTATTGCCCAATGGCAAACAGGGACCTTTTTGAAGTTTCTAGAAACTTCTGTGTATGGGTCCTACACTTTGTAGCCAAGAAAAAAGGCCTTGGGACTGCGCAGACATTTGTCCAGCAGAGGATTTGACAAGAAATCAGATGTCAAGCACTACTGAGATGAGATATATATTCTGTAGCCATTTGTCAAGCAGGTATAGGCTAAATGAGGACCCTCCTCTCTCAGAAGAAAGAGTGAGCTATCCCTGAAGTAAAAGAGAGACAGGCCAAATTTAGGTGCGCCTTGCAGCGTGACAGTTACATGGTTCTGTGTTTAGCCTGACATGTGTCCAGACTTAACTGCACACAAGAGCATGGGCCACAGTTTTCAATAGTTCTCTGGAGGTTAACACATTGCCTTGTAGCAAGATTTGACATGGTGCAGAACAGGGTACTATGTCATTAACTACTTGAAGATTACAAATATGTTCATGATAGAATGGATCAGACTTGGAAACTAAATAAAATGGAGTGATTTGCAACTCACATTAAAAACAGAACTGATAGATATTGCCTTTGCCTACAGCCTTTGTCCTAAAGTTCAAATTTATTGAATCCTCATTAGTCCAGCTTTACCTCAATGGCCCTGGGCCTTCAGTAGTCGATGAGTCTCCTAACTTTTGTAATTAATGCAAGTTAAACACAGGAAGGGGTACTAGCAAGAGAAATTAGCTGAGATGCAGAACAGAGAGAATTCTCTAGACTTCCCTCCTCAGAGGAGATAGCCCTTGGCAATCAGCCTGCGGGGCTCTGCCCTTTGTTGCAAAAACATTATCTGATGCTCCTTCCCTGATAACAGCTATTTTTCTAACTCTTGCAGATGTCCAGCAGCATTCTTGCCACCAATGTTCTTAGACACCCACAGAAGACAAGCCCCAAACGACTACAATCTTCAAGTATAAGAACTATTACCACATGCCACAGAAACAGAAACCAGTATGACATAAATCTTGTTTATATGAAGAGCTCTTGTGAATCAATAATATAATACAAATAGCCTAGAGAAACTGGGCAAAGAGCACAGACAGATAATTAACAAGAGAAGAAATGCAAATCTGTAATTTACATCAAACAGATCCAGGCATTACTAAGCAGAAATTTAAAGAAAAAACATGCTAGAGTTTTCACATCACAGATTGGTGATGATTAGGAAAATATTCATGAGTATATGGTAAGACAGGCACTCCTGTACTGCTAATGGAAGTGTAAATGGCATAACTTTTTTTTTTGTTATCATTAATCTACAATTACATGAAGAACATTATGTTTACTAGGCTCTCCCCTTCACCAAGTCACCCCAACAAACCCCATTACAGTCACTGTCCATCAGTGTAGTAAGATGTTGTAGAATCATTACTTGTCTTCTCTGTGTTGTACAGCCCTCCCCTTTCCCCCACCCCCCACATTACACATGCTAATCATAATAAAATGGCATAACCTTTAGGGAAGGGATCTAACAATAAATACTAAGTGATTTAAAATATTTCCTATCCTTTGGGTCAGGCATTATCTTTCCATGACTTGGTCCAAAGGAAATAATCATGTGTAGACAATGGTTTATGTGTGGAAATGCTTATCACAGTCAGCAAAGATTGTAAACCATTGAAAGGTCTAATAAAAGAGCAATGGTAATACAATATATGGTATAGTGTGGAATATCATAAACACATTACTATTAGTGTTCATAAAGAGTACGAGATTTAAAAGATTCAAGATGTGGTGTTAAGTGCAAAGGTAGGATAAATGGGCAAAGCTATGAATAGAAATTCCACAGCAGGAGCCTAAGAGGTACACAGTTCTATGAAAAGATGTTGAACCCCATAGCAATCAAAAAAATCCGAATCCAAATAAAAATGAGATGCTTATTTATAGGCATCAAAATAGCAAACATTAGAAGAGCATATGATACTAACTGTCACTAAGGATATGGGAGATGGGAACTTGCATAATGCTGGAAAGCAATATGGTGGTACTTAAAGAAGTTTACTCTGTGTGGACCAGTGACCCAATAATCCCACTCACTGCTGGACATAATCACAGAGACATTCTTACACAGGTCCTGGCAGGGACATGTAAGAAATATTTGTCATGATACTGATTGTGGCAGCAAGAAGTTGGAGTACCTCAAGTGTTAACACTGGGGAAAGAACAAGCAAAATGCATACTGTGAAATGACAAAATTTAGATGATGTCAAGAAATCTATGTTTTTACATAGTGTTGAGTGAAAAAAGTAAGGACAGACTGAGATTTTAGTACAAATAATATTCAATGAGTATTTGTTAAGTGAATATTAAGGAACACTTATTTTTCAAGAGCATGTATATATACTGAAATCAGTAAGGAAGTACCTTCATCAGAGGGAATAATAAATATTCATTATTATTATTATTATTATTACTTTTACTATTACTATATTTATAATTTTATAATGCAAAAGGGCCTTGCTGAGATGGATGTTCAGTGATGAAATGCTCTATAACCAAAAAGCAAGATACAATCAATGCTCTGGTACCTGAGATTTTAAAAAGAAAACAGCCAATTTTAAATTTATACACCATATATTTCATATATTTCCAGCTTTGTAATAGATGTGCAAAAAAAATGGAAGAAAGACAAACATCAAAATGTTAAAATGATAATCTTTGACTGATGATTTGTTAATTGCCTTCATTGTATTAGCTAGGTGCCAAAATCTAGCCCACAGTGTGTCCGACGTAGTGGGATTAGATGGCGTCTGAGCCTAGTGGCGTGGGTGGCATGATGCTGTGTGAGCAGGTAAGATTCACTTTGGATCACTGCTCTCAGGAAAGAAGCCCAGGGGGCAACAGATGGCTTCGGAAAACCCATCCTGTGGGCATGAAGCTTAGGCCCAGTGCAAGAGGGACCAGTCAGGGGGTGAGAAGCACTTCTTGAGTGGGGGCCTAAAGTGTCAGAAAGGCACCCTGGCTGGGTGCATGGAGCCTGCTCTCTGCATTACTGCGTGAAACCTCCTGGAGCTTCAGGTGCACCGAGGGCCCTCTGGCAACTAGAGGCCTCAAGAGCTCTGATTCCTTTGGGAAGGGACTCCGAACAGTCGTGTAAAGGGCCCAGGAGTCCTGCCATTCGGTTTTGCAGGCAGCTGATATCTCAGGGGTTGGCCAGATGTGGAAGGGGAATGGGTCAAAAGCCACAAAGAACTGGCCAAGCTCAATTGGAAGAATGAGTCTGGGTCCCTGGCCCCTTGGATTCCTGGTAAGAGGAGGGAGGGGACAATAACTGTTGAGGGGTTTGAGAACTGCATTAGGAAGGAGGAGAAACAACCAGTGAAATAGGAGTAACTGCTTTTAACAGGCTTTCAGGTTGCATGAGCTGGAGAAATATGTTACACATTTTCTCTATTTTCTGAGCATTCTACATGCAAAGAAAAATATTATAATAAAGTAGCATATTGAAGTCTCAAGTATAAAAGAAAAACAGAGGCAAGGTATTTAGAAGAAAAGTCCTGATGACAAATTGTTCGTCTCGGCTTGTGTTGTCTGTCTGTCTGCTCTGCCCTAGGCCCTGTGCACGTCTGGAGAGGAGAGAAAGGAAATTGTTATGCTGTCTAACAGCTCCCAGCCTTGCTCTGGAAGAATGTCTAAAAATGGGTATTTTGACCTAAGACACTTTAATTGTGTAGTTCAAATTAAAGAGGTATTTCTAGGGCTAGAGATGTCACATTTCAATGAAATCTGTATTTCCACACAACTACCCTTAACAATTAAAACGTTATATCACATATTCTTTTTCTTCTGCAGCAAAAAAAAAAAAAAAAAAAACAGGCCAGGTTTATCATGGGGGCACCAACTTCCAGAGCCACGTCTTCTCCCTGGCTAGTTTTTTGGGTCCCAGACTGACTATCCCTTGTCCTTACCCCACAGGTCTCCCACCCCTTGTTCCCCCCAAATTCTAGAGCCAGAGCCAGACTCTGGCAATACTAATTGTCTTCAGTACTTGCCTCCCCTTCCCGGCCCCTTTCACTTCCCAGCATCCTCTCCTCCATCCCTGGGGAGAGTGCCCAGGCTTCCCTTGACACCCTGTACCCCGACCCTACACACCCACCTTTCCACCATGGAGCCTCACGGTCCATATTTTCTCTCCCTCCACCTTCATATTCCACCTCAGAGTTAAATATGATTTTTTAAAGCACGTGTTTGTTACCCCTGATGGATCTGTTAGGCATGCTATATATTTTCTTTCTTTGTTTATTTTCTGCCTCTCCACGTACTCTGTCCCAATCTCCAACTACAGTATATGCTCCACACATCAGTGATATTTGTTTCTTATTCTCTGCTGTAGTTTCAGTGTCTAACATCAATGCCTGGCTGGAGGAGGAGAGGCTTAAAAGCATTTGATGAA
Source organism: Manis javanica (assembly GCF_040802235.1). NCBI lineage: Eukaryota > Metazoa > Chordata > Mammalia > Pholidota > Manidae > Manis > Manis javanica. The sequence goes on from NC_133164.1 coordinate 12,451,880, forward strand.
AGAATGCATGAAAGAAAGAAAGAATGAATTTGAGGGAAATAGCGGGTAAGAGAAACTTCCAAGAAGTCCTTAAATGAGACTTGGTAGATGTCTGGCCATTCCAGTCATCTACTCATTCACCAGATATTTCTGAATACCCACTAAGCGTTATTCACTAGCATGAGGGATGCAGTGGTGAACTACACACAATTGTTGCTCTGGAGGAGCTTGCAGTCTAGAGCGCACAGGCCGGTGGAAGGAAAATAGTGGGAAAAGCACAATGACTGGATAAGCTTGAAGAGGAATACAGAGGAAGGGCACCCAACTGGGGGATTCCAGAAGGGCTTCAAATGTGTTCCAGGCTGACAGCAAGAAGGGAGGAGGAGTATTAAAGAAGAGGTGGGAGAAGGGTTTGAAATAGGGAGTTTTGGGCAAATGGAAAAATTGTGCAAAGCTTGAAAGTGAGAAGATAGCACATTCTGAACCCTGGTGCCCCACAACCCGAGGGGCTTATCATTCACATGGCATTGTAAGTCAATAACTCTCCCAGATGTGAACAAATACACAGAAGCAAATGCTGCCTGGGGCAGGGACCAAGTGGCCACAGGAGTGCTTGACACCTTGTAAATGCTCAGCAAGTGCTGTGTGTATCATAAGAGAGACTAGGAGGCTTCAGGTTGGAAAGAGGTGGGGAGTTGGGCTGATCTTCCCAAGAAGATAAGCATGGATCAGAGTGTGGAGAGCTTTCTGCCCACCAGGACGTGCCTGTGGCCATATCACCGCAGCAGCGGCGTGGCATATGGAACACGTGGGGAGATGAATGTGACAACTGCTCGTAGGTTGATGGGTGGGCAAGGGAAGCAGAAGGACTAGTGGACAGCACTTAAGATGTCCAAGTGAGAAGTGATTCAAGGTGTCAAGCAGAATGGAGGCAGTGGGCATAGGGAGAGTTTCTAGACTTATAAACTAATTCAGGGGCAGTAGAGGGGATGTAAGGAGCACCTCTGCAAGCCTGGGCTCCAGGAGAATGACTTGCCCACCAGCAATCAGCCCCTAGCAAGTGCCAGGCAGACATCTGAGCGGCAGTACAGAGGCCCATGTGACAGGAAACATGCTCTGCTGCAAATAACCAGAAAGGCTCAAGATGCTTCTGCTGTCAGCATTTTAACGGAATGTGAGGAATCTTAAACCAGAGGAATCAATCTCTGATTGTGGAACTGGTCACCTAGGAACAAGGTAAGAATATCTGGGGAAAGAAAAGTAAATTTCAAAATTCCTCCAAGTTGCAGTAAAAACCTACAAATAAACTGAGTGAATATAGGCCTCCTAGCAAGGCTATAACACAAACCACGGTAAATAGCAAGTGTGGGTGAGGATGTGGAGAAACTGAAACCCATCCTTATTTCTGGTGGAAATGTAAAATGGTGCAGCTACTGTGGAAGCAGTTTAGTGGCTTCTCAAAAAGCTAATTACCATATGACCCAGCCATTCCACCCTTAGGTATATACCCAGAATAGGTGCAATCAGGGACTCAAACAGATACTTGTACACTGGTGTTCATTATGGCATTATTCACAATGACCAAAAGGCAGAAACAGCCCACATCCATCAACATGTAATTGGATAAACAAAATGTGGTATATATATCCAGTGTGATATTATTCAGCCTTTAGAAGGAATGAAGTGCTAACACATGCAGCAACACAGATGAACCTTGAAGATGTTATGCTAAGAGAAATAGGCCAGGCCCAAAAGGAAAAATATTGTATGATTCCATTAGTATGATTCAATTCACCCAGAACTGGCAAATTCATAGGACAGTAAAGTGGTTTAGAGGCTACCAGAGGCTGGAAGAGGAGAATGGGGAGTTATTGCTTCATGCATACACAGAGTTTCTGTTTGCAGAGATGGAAAAGTTATAGAAATAGATGGGATGATGGTTACATAACATGGTGAATATAATTAATTCCACTAAATGGCACACTCAAAATTATTAAAATGGCAAATTGTGTGTTATATATATTTTGCTACAATAAAATAGTTTCAAAATATGTAGACAAATATGCAGGAAAAGGTAGTATAAAGGCATCAGGGAGTTAATATAAATATCACATTATTTTTCTGCTGGATCTTGTGATGTTTGAGGTAAATTTCAGCTTTTATATTTTGTAATTTGATGATTTCTTATTTTGAATAAATTTTCATGTAAAAAAAAATACAGCTAATGAATAATTGAGAGAGTTGTTACCCAAAGCCCGTCAAGAATAGCTAACTGCTCGATCTCCCTCTGGCTTGTTAAATTCTGCAGCTTCCCTGGGCTGTGCGCCCCAGAATCCTCTTTTCACGGGTGAGGAAAGTGAGCTCAGGGAGTGAATGGATTTGCAGCGAGCTCCTCAATGGAAGGTGCGCCTGATTCAGAGGCCTGTGCTTGTGGATGACGCCTCCTCCCGTGTGCTGCTTCAACCTGTGAACTGGTTGAAGAAATAAGCACTGTGCACATCCTATAATCCCTTTCTCAGCAAACATATGCCCCAAACTGAAAATTTTAGACTGAAAACAGTGAGCTTTCTGCTGGCAAGAAAACGCTGCCATCCGTCCTGGCTTAGCCACTGACAGGTAGAGAGCCCTGCAGAGCCAGTCAGCGGCTCTGGGCCTCAGTGACAGCCTCTGTGAAAGCCAGGTCGATATATTTATTGAGTAGCCACAGGCACAAGACCCCAAGTGAGGCTCTGGAGGAGGGGGAGGCAGTGCCAACAGCATTGCTCTTGATGAACTCAGGATCTCGTTGGGAAGACCGGATCTAGTCGAGCAGAACAGCAAGAACCGTGAAAGACGGTGGCTGCCAGAGGACAGAACCATCAGTGCTGTCTGGGGAGGCCATGCTTGAGGCAGCGTGAGAAGGAAATTAAAAGGTGTGGAACGGAATCACCAGCCTTTACTTCTTGGGGGCTCAGGGTGAGGGCTCTGGAAGCAGTCAGTGAAATCAGTTTTTCTGGTTAGTTGGTTGGGCGAACCCTTCCCTTTGCTGTCCTTCTTTCTTAATGTCTCTGTTAGAGGATTGCAAGCACCTGTGGTTCATAGGGGGTGGAGAGGTGATGATCTGTTCTCCATCCTTTGCACGGTACATGGGAGGTGCACGCACACATGCAAACACACACACACACACACACACACACACACACACACACACACACAGGAAAGGTGGAGTGCTTTACCTTCAGGTCTCAGTGACAGAATGCCACCGTGCAGAGCTGGAGAAGGCAGGGAGGCTGGCGGGGAGGTCCTCATACTCGCCCATGTCTGTGCTTGTCCTAACCCAGGCCTCCTTGCCCCCAACACTCAGGGGCCCCCCCAGCACGCAGACTTCCCCTCTTTCCAGGTTCTGAGGAATTTCTGTATGTCCCCCTTTCTCTCTCTCTCTTCCTTCACCCCACCCCTAAAACCTGCTTTCTTTAACTCACCCATTCCTTGGAGTCTTGACCTCCACCATTCTCTGGCTGGCCCTGGCTCACTATTTCTCCTCAGTCCCAGAAACTCTAGATGTGCCTGTGGATCACTCTATTTCCTTTCCCCTTCGTCCCTGCTGTTAGGTTGATGGCATGGGGTGTGAGGGAACCTTGGGTCCTAAAAGTAGAGAAAGCTAGAAGGGTCGGTTTGAAAGATAGGGATTCAGAATGGCTGCCTTTTTGCCTCTGCTTAACCTTTAATTACACCCTGAAGTCTCACTATGTCAACTTTATGTGCCTATCAGTAAGGCCTGAGTTTTTCAAACATGACCACTCAAAGGACCATAGATAAGAGATTATCTCATCTCAGAGACAAAGGAGAAAAGAGTATACCTGGCAGAGAGATGAGAGGGAGCAAAGTCAGAGAGATGGGAATATACATGATACATCACAGGCATGGGAACAGCGCAGTCCATGAAGTGAGTAGGGTCCTGGCGGATAATGGCAGGAGGAAATGAGTTCTCAGTATTAGATCAGGGACAGTCTGTGAAAGGCTCTGAGTGTTTCAGGGAGGCACGGTGGCCTTCATTCTGTGCCAAATGGGAGGCAACTACGGAAGGGTTCTGGACAAGTGATGATAGGGTTGTATCTTTGTTTGGGTTAATCCTGACATTTGCATAGAATGAATTGAAAGGAAGTGAGAGAGAATCTAGGAAGAGATTTTTTCACTTATTCAACAAATATTTATGAATTGCCTATAATGCCCCAGGTCTTATGGTAAATGCCAAAATTAGATGATGAACAAAATGGACAAAAATTCCTGTCCTTAAAGCTTAAAGGTTAGAATATGGGTTAGAATACTGTGGGATTACTGTGGCCTTCAATGGAGCAATGACAGTGAGAATAGATAGGAAACAAATGTTTTAGAAGCTCAATTAATAGGATGTTGAAACTTGGGGTATAGAGAAGGTGGTAATACAGTTGATACTTTTAACCAAGGTAAGATACAGAGAATAAGAAGAAAATTTTCTATAGATTTCAGGAGGGTATGTTGTAGGTATACTAAACATGAATATTTTACAGGGTATTCCTGTGGTGTCCTGAAGGCAGTTGGAAATATGCATGGAGTTTGGGAGACAGGTAGAGCCACAGAGCTGAAAGACACCAGAATATAGGTGGTAACTGAAGCCATGGTGCTAATCCCTCTTCTCCCATACCAAATGCAATGGATTATCTTTCCCCTACATATATGTATAACAATAACAATAGCATACACAGCAGTAATAGTAATATAGCTCCATTTGGGATCCCAGACCCAATTCCAGTGTATGTAATTATGTGGAGGGGGGTCTTCCCACAGATACTAACACCCAGCAATTCTCTAACACCAGCAGCGTGTCCCAGAACTCAACTCAATTGTGGTGCTATCTGCCCAGAGACCCCATAGATTCCCCAGGTTAAGGGCTCCATGCTACAAGGCTGCCCTCCACCCCCAAGTCCAGACACCGGTCACAAGCCCCAGGCAGTTCCCCGTGCTTCTGACCTGCTGGCTACAGACTGGAGGTTCCCACGACCTCCCTCTTAGGTTTGATTAATTTGCCAGACTGGCTCACAGGACTCAGGAAAACAACGCTTTCCAGTTTAATAAAGGATACAAGTTAATTGGCAGATGAAGAGAGACAGAGGGCAAGGAACCAAATAAAGGAGCTTCTATCCTGGAGGAGCTTGGGGCCTGGCTTGGTGGCACATGGAGGTGATCTGGGTCCCGGAGCAGAGATCTCCGACTGAGACGCCGGATCCCACCAAGCAGAGCAGAGAGAGATAAGCTCTTCTCAGGGGTTCTTGTGAGGGTCTCACTGCACAGTCACGATCAACCAAATTAATGACCGCTGGGTGATTCAGCCTCCAGCCCCTGCCCTTGGGGGGTCCAAGAGTCTCTCATGAACATGACAAAACACCAATTTCACCTTTAGGACTGTAGTGTTTTCCAGAACTGTGGATGAAAACCAAATATACTTAGGAAATAAATATTTGGTCATATATCTGACCAAATACGTATTTCTTATGACTCATTATACCGCACATAAGCGGGGATGGAATCACCTAGAAAGAACATGGAGGGCAAGAAAAAGATAACACGAAGTTCAGACCTTTTCTGAAGCTCAGAACTTTTGGCTTTAGAGCCAAAAGACAAGAAACCAGTGGAAGACTTAGAAAAGGCCGTCAAAGTAACAGGAGAAGCAAAGGGTATTGATGTTTTGGGCTCAAAGGTGTTTCTGGAAGGGCAGGTAGAAGTAGGTGTGGGGGAAAGTTCCAGATGACGCAAAGGAGCCCCAGGCCAGCAGGGAAGCCTTGGGAGAGCTGCATCAGAGCAGAAAGGTCCAACGGGGATGCCTGACTTTACAGGAGGAGTGACATAGAAGGGAGGCGGAGAACTACTCTAAGGCGTTCTCCAGCTATTTCTTACCTTGAGTCTAGAGACATTAGAAATAGTAGTTTGGCTGTTTTGTAAGCTTCTCTGGACATTTCATTAAGGTCCTTTCCTATAATCTGCCCTATGAATCCCAAGAGGCTAAATGTAGGATGTGCAACACAATCAGACTTCTTCTCAAGCCAACAGGAAATGTCTGACCTGAGCCGTCTCCTGGCGCTCCTCAGAGAACTGGGCGCCCTGGGTTCCTTCGCCACGGCGCACAGGGAGGATTCGAGGCCTGCAGGAACATAGGGCTGTCCCAGTATCACAGGACATGGCGTGGACACGTTTCCCTCTCTCGTGGCAGTACAAAGAAGTGGATTCAGAGTAAAGACAAGATTTCAATGAAGGTTTCTTTGTGGTCAAGAAACATAGAAGCTTTTTGACTGCAAAGTTCTTACATATCCCACAAAAAAATCAGGGTCCCCTTGTATGCTCCACCATCCACATTTCTGAGGTATCATAAATCAGCAAATAATCTTTTCTGGATCAGAATTAACTGAGTGAACCTCAGCTGAGAACTCTTAACTGGACCAGGCTTACAGGACATTTAAGGGATTAATGACTCAAACTTCCTCCAGTCCACGAAGACAGCTTGATGCTGTCAGAGGAACACCCAGTGCCCCTCTTTGTTTATTGGAGTTAAAGTGCCTCTCCCTTCCTCCCAGGGCAGTTTTCAGTGAATTTTGTGGCCAGCTCACACTAATTTATTTGTTCAAGTCTGTCCCCTTCAACTTTCCACAGAGGTTACAAAATTAAAAATTTTTCAGTACCCATAGCTGCCCGACCTTTTCAATTGGGAAAGTTCAGAGACTGGCCCATTGGGGCTAAGAGATAATTCTGCCAGGAGACGCCGTAGAATCAGTGTAAATGTTTCAACAGATTTACCTGAAATCAGTCAGAGACTTTGGGCCCAAAACTACAAATGTGGAGCAAGACACAGAATGTCACAAGTGGAGTAAATTTAAAAGGGAAGCTACAGATGTGACATTTCCTAAGAATAAAACCTTGTCAGAAGAAGAGCTTTGAAATAGAATAATCCAAGTCCCAATAAATGAATGCTTTTCAAGGCAACTCAAGAGAACAAAAGAGAAGAATGTTTGAGGTCTTTCATTCATCCCGGACTTTGCACTGTAAATGCAACAATATCAAAATGGCCAAACTTATTATTTAAAAATGACACAAAAAATTTTTCTTCAGGCTTCAGGAGTTACTTGCACTTTGAGTGGCCCAGTAGAAAAGAGGCCAATAAATGCTTTTGTGAATGAGGGACGAAAATTGAGAGCATGGTTATATGGCCTGAAAACCCTTCAAAAGTCTTTTATCCAAGAGAAATGAATAAAATGGAATTTATCACGGCTGAAGTCTTCATCATGAAAGTTCTGTGGAAATAGAGGGGTGTGAGAATTAAGGGTGAAGAAATAAACCCATACATCCATGGCCAATTGATTTTCAGCAACAGTGTTAAGATCATTCCATGGAGTAAAAAATAGTCTCTTCAAAAAATTATGCTCGGACAACTGAATATCCACATGGAAAATAACTAAGTTGAACTGTTACCTCACATTATGTATAAAAATGAACTCAACACAGATCAACAACCTAAATAGAATACCTAAAACTATAAAACTGTTAGAAGAAAATGTAAGGGTAGATCTTCATCATCTTGGATTTGGAAACAGATTCTTATATATGACACCAAAAGCATAAGAAAAGAAGAAAAAATAAATAAGCTAGACTTCACTAAAATTAAAAAGTTCTGCACATCGAAGGATAGTATTGAGAAACTGAAAATATAACCTATACAGTAAGAGAAAGTATTTGTAAATAATATATTTGATATGAGTCTAGGATGCAGTATAAAGTATCTTTACAACAAAAATAAGATAAAGATCCAATTTTTTAAGTGGGCAAACAACTTGAATAGACGTTTCTCCAAAGAAGCTATCCAAATGGCCAGCAAACACAGGAAAAGTGCTCAACATAAGTAGCCATTAGGGAAATGCAAGTCAAAACCACAATGCAAGTTACTTCCCATTCAGTAGGACGGCTACCATAAAATAAAAAAAAAACAATTAGCAGGGTATGGAGACACTGGGACCCTTGCACATTGCTGAAGGGAATGTAAAATGGTATTGCTGCTATGGACAGTGGTTTGGTGGCCCCTCAAAAAGTTAAACATAAAATTATCCTAAGACCCAGAAATTTTACTTCTACATATACCTAAAAGAACTGAAAATAGGTACTCATATACATGTATGTGTATATCATAGCAGCATGATTCACAGTAGCCTAAAGTGGAAACAATGAATGCCCATCAATGGATGGATGGATAAACAAACTGTGGTTCATATACAAATGGATTGTTATTTAGCCATAAAAAGGAATGAAGTACTGATAAATGTTACTTTCACTTAACATGATGCTTCTGAGGTTCATCCATGTTGTAGCACATACTACTTAATGGGCATGAGGTTTTAGGGTGGGGAACATAATTTGGAACTAGATAGAGGTGGTGCTTCTACCATATTGCGAATGCACTTACTGATACTGAATTATTCACTTTAAAGTGGCTAATTTTATGTGAATTTCACTTCCAAATACATTAAAAAACAAAACAAAACTTGTAGTTCATAAAGTTGAAGAGTCCTGAATTCTATACCGACTGGGCTTGCTGTTATAGGAAACATTCAAGCCTTGTAATGTAAACAAATGTTTCCAAAGAGCTTCGCCCAAGGAAACATGGAAAGTAGCTTCTGAGACTTTTCCCTCCCCATTCTGTTGCCCAGAGTCTGTGTAGGTGGATTAGGTGGAAGTGTGTCTCACTATCAGGCTCATGTCTCTCTCTGGCCACTCTGTAAGTCCAGCAGGGCCCCAAGCTACACCCTGAATTCTCAATTCCATCCCCACAGTAAATCTCAGCTTTCCTGCATGCCTTTAACTTGGGACTCCACAAAGTGACAACAGATAGTAAGGGCTTACCAAGTAAACCAGTAAATTCATTCTGCTATGTATTGCACTTCTTTGGGTGGATTAATCAGATCCATTCTTCAAGAATCAGCTTAACAGCTACTCCCTCTGGGAAGCTTTCCCAGGGTCCCTAGGCAGGATTCCTCCTTCTCTGTTCCAGCTCAGCTTTTTCATGCTGTTGGTCTCACTGCTGGAAACCATCTGTCAAAGTCCAGCGCCCAGCAGAGTGCTTGATGTATAAGATGTATCAGTGCAATGTGCTTAGGTTGAAATATACCTGCCAGGTAATATGTCTGAAACCCAGTAAAACTGTACCCTTGTCCTTAGCAATACATCCATCTGTGTGTGTGTTGGCGTGTGTGCGTGTGTGCGTGTGTGTGTGTGTGTTCTGGGCAGAATATATTTGCTTCTGGAAGGTTTTTCATGAACATGAGTCAAATCTTCTCACCAGAGGACCTCTGTCAGTGCCTGTGGGTTTATTAGTCTTTACTGCAACAGAATTTCTGCCCTTCAAAGAATAACTTTATCATTCAGGAACCAATTAATTTAACCTAATTCTGTCTTCAAAATAAATTGGGAGCTGCTTTATCTGAGGCTGGCTCTCTGAGACGGAGATGAGGAGGCTGGAGAAAGAGTCTGATGCACAGCCAGTCCCTGGCGGCTGGAGAGCGGAGGAGCCCAGGAGGCAGGGAACCACTTTGCACCAGGCTGTGGTTCTGTCAGTCCAGATGGGCTACGGAGGGGCTCGGTCAGCCCCTGGTAACATTATTCTGAGAGGGGGACAGAAGGACAATAGGGCAATGCAATCATTGAAGCGAAGTATCTTTTTCTCCACAAATTCAGAGTCAGCCCAAATTGCTTCAACTGTCTCACTGTATAAACTCTCTGAAAATGTCTGATTGTTCTGAAAGTGAATTCAGTACCTTAGGTGGAACGCAGCTGGTGGTGGTGGGGGTCCCAGAGGATGTAAAGATGGGAAATGAGCTAGGTCCTTAGCACGTGCATTTTGAGCACCCGGACACTGTTCTTTGTACAGTGAGATGCCAAGTTCTTTAAACTATAATTCTTGGTTGGATATATTTCCCATGTCACCTGCTGCTGCCTATAGCTCACTTTGATTCTAAGACCTTCCACAGACCTTGCCGTTTATTTCTGGGACTAACTTTCTGGAGAGGAGCCATTTTATGTGTGTTTTGCTAACGTGTTGTGCGATCGTTTTCGTAGAATGCCTGTGTGGGGCCTTACGAGCTCAGACCATTGGAAACCATTTCATTGTGTGATTTCCTCTTACTTTATCCAGCTGCCTCTTAGGAAAGCCACTATAAAAACACTTCAATCAAGTTTCTGCTGTTGATAAGGAAGAAGAAGCTGGAGTCCCTGGCTTGGGAGACACGGGGCAGCATGACCTACATCTACAGTGGGTGCTGTGTCATGACACAATTTTAGAACAATAGTAAAATCAGCACAAAGTCAGCCGTTTTATTATCACTATATAGTTTCAATTCTAAACCATGTAGTGGTAAAATACGCCTCCCTGCCAGGGCAAATCAAATCACTGGCTTGAGTATATGACCATGCTTAGCATCTTTCTGAACTGCTCACTGTAAAATATTTTTGAATGCAGAGGCATAAAATATTTAGACCAAAAGCAGCTTAAATATCATCTCATATCATCTCTTTCATTCTTCACTTTCATCATTCTCTTTCATTAAACAGAATTCTGAGTGGCCGCTGCTAGAGATCATGCTTACCAAAACGTTCCCCTGCCCTTGAGAAGTTTGTAAGGTCAGAGAAAGAGTGGTTAATGAACTTCTCAAGGTCACGTGAATGCTGAGAGCCTGAGTCAGAGCAGAATCCATGAGCCTTTCAAATGCTCCTTCCCTACCGGGTTTGGTGAAGCTGAAGCCCACGAGCCACAGAAATGGCAGGGCCCTGAAACACCTTCCGATCTTTGACCAAAAAGCAAAGTTTTAAAGTCTTGGTATTTTTTTATGAAAAATTTGTTCTGGTACACAGATATTTTCTGAAACTTGGCAATGGCTTCTCTCATCCCCTGACACTTAGTAGATGGATTTTTTTTTTCCAGCAGCACAATTGCATTTTGAAGTTTATGCTTCAAAGTTGGTACTAACAGTTGCCTCCCCAGGTGCCTGGGCTCAGGCACCTCCCCCAGCACCACCTCGAATGACTTTTAATTAAATCGAACTCAGTCAGTCATGACTTAGGCTTTGTGCTTCTGTTCTCTCCATCCGCAGTTCTATTTATAAACCATTTGGTCACATGGGCCCCTGGATTTGGAACCTCGTTAGAGCTGCGCATCACGGTGGTCGCCCACACAGACGCATGGCTTTCATATGAGGCAGGCTAGTTAATTGCTAGTGAAGGACCCACTGCACTTTTCTCACCAGGTTGGTGTGTTGATTTCATCTCAGGATGCGTTTCCTCTAAAAACCCCAGACCACATACCACTCCTTGGCCATTTCTCTTTGTTTAACAGTTGAGGTGTGCATTGCTATCCAGGTAGGTTACGGCAGCCACCACACGCAAGCCAGCGGTCACCAGAACCTCAGGATAAGCTTTGTGTGTGGGTCCCAAGCCTACGTGCTGGGCTATAATCACCTTAGAGCCTGCTGGCGGTATCAGTTTTCAAAGGTTTAGGTGCAGTTCTCCTCCCATTTTGGATGGAGGCCAGGATTTAAATAAAAAACATAAAAAAGAAATCAAATTGAAATTCAACCGCTGGAGTCAAGGGCAAGCGGAATTCATTTTAAAGGGCTGGCTTCAAGCCACAGAAACGAAGCAAGTTGAGACGGAAAGCGTGTGTGGAGCTGTGGGTTGAATCCCAGCTGCTGCTGAGGGAGTGGTGTACGGTGCGAAAGGGGCCATGAATGGCTCATTTTTAGCATGCCCAGGGTACCGAGACAAAGACAGTGACACACTCCTTACAGGTAAAGAAAAACTGTTCCCAGGGTAGTTCTGTCTGTGCAAAATCAGGGCAAAATGAGAGGTGGGGGGAGGCAAGCACAGCTTCTACCCTGCAGCTCCACATTGTTCTTCTATGATTTCATTGCTCTAAAGTCAGATAACTTGCCCTGTGCAAATAAGATGTCTAAACTTGGACTTTGTAGGCCCACTTACATAACTGACTGCAAACAATGTAAGATTTATTGAGAGGTGACATAGCTTGTGTTTAGGGGAGCCGATACCAAAGCCAGAATGTCTGAGTTCAAATGTCAGCTTTGCTACTTACTAGCTGTGTGACTTCAGACAAACTGTTTGACCTCTCTGGGCCCCTCAGTTTCTTAATCTATAAAATAGGAATCATAATAATAGTATCTAACTTGTAGTACAAAAGATGAGTGACCTATGTAAGATGTGTATGGCAGAACTGGCACATAATAACTGGTTTATAAAGTGCTATTTTTGTTATTAAGTATTATTAATATTTTCAGTTGCCTCTCCTATTTATCTATTTAATTGGACACAAAATATCCAAATGGGGAAAAAAAGAACTTTGACCCATGCTGCTGTTCTATCCAAAAATCACAGGTAAATTATAAATACTAATGTTTATACAATAAATCATCTAGAAGAAAATGAATAAAAATATCTTTAGAACTGCAGTAAAGCAAAAATAATTTTAAGCAGGACATAAGAAGCACTAGCATAAAAAAACACAAAGATCAGACCACTTTGAGATGAAGACTTTCTGCCAAGCAAAAACATATTAAGAGAGGAAAATGTAAGCTGCAGGGTGAGAAAAGATAGTTGCAATACTACAAAGGACTCATATCCAGAAAATGCAAAGAATTCCTACACCTCAACAAGAAAACTTTAGACAATATAACAGAAAAATTGGACAAAAGACTTGAAGAGACACTTGCTGAAAGATAACATCCAGATGCCCAAGATAAAAAGATGGTCAACATCACTGGTCACCAGAGAAATTTCAATGTTGACCCACTGAAAATCCCTTATATACTTAACGAGATGTCTAAAAATAAAAAGCAAAACACCAACTGTTAGTGAAGCTGTAGAGCAACTGGAACGCTCCTACACTATTGGTGGGGGTGTACATGGGAATGACTGTTTTGGGAAACTGTTCATCAGTTATGAAACCTGTGCATATCCTCTGACAAAGCAGTTTCACTTCTAGATTTTTCTCCAGCAGGTATGTGCCCCCAAATGCCTGCATAAGTATTATTATTAATAGCCCCAAACTAAAAACAATTCAAATTCCAACAGTAGAATGGATGAATTATGCTAAATTATGACAGTGTCACAGTGGTATACCACCCAGCAAAAAAAATGAACAAATTAACGTTACACAAAGCAATAGGGAGAAATCTCAAAGAACACCTGAATATAATTTGAATTGATATAAGTGAATTCAATATTAAAAAACTGACTATAAGACAGACACACAGAAAAAGTAGTAACTACTACATGATTCTATTTATACAAAGTCCAAGACAGACAAACTAATTTACAGTGTTAGACTTGACGATTGTGGTTATTTTTAGGTAAAGGACTTAGTTACCAGAGGGGGAAAATGGGGGGTTTATGGGAGGCTAGTAATATTTTACTTTCTGATTTGGGTGATGGTCTCAATGAGGCTCTTGTTTCTTGATTCACTGAGCTCTACACTTATGATTTGGGTACTTTTTATAAATATGTTATACTTCACTAAAAAAATCTATATTTAAAGTTACTAAGCTTATGGAAGTTAAATAAATGTGCTCCATTACAAATTTAACCCCTCAAATCTCAATATTTTATTGCACTCCATTCACATCTAAATTGAACATAATGCACACGTGTGTCTGTGTTGCTAGAATATAAGTTCAACGAAGACATGGACATTTATTTGACTGTGTGATATACTGCTCCCACCTCAAGCCACTTAAACTATGTCTGATATGTAGTAGGTACTCAATAAATATTTGTTGAATGTGTAAATGAATAAAATGCCTTGCCTTTGATAAATTAAAGGAAAGTTAATTTAATGGTGTATTTGTGGGCCAGGAAAATGGAATGGAATTTATACCAGGAAGTATAAACATTATGATTGATTTACTTTTATATTTCCTCCAGCCAGCTTTTCTCAAGCAGGGTTAATAATTGGGGAGAGTGATATATGAGTAACAATAAAAAATGGGAACCAGTGTGCAAGACCATGAAACATAAAGGAAATTAATTTTTGAGCCCACCAAGATATCTCAGTATCTATCACTTAACAGAATACATGCATTTCAGTAAAGGCAATTCTAAAGCAATTTCTTTGGTAAAAGGAAATCTATTTTCCAATGGAAACTCTAAAAAGAAGTTGAATGGGTGTTTTCATAGGCAAAAATCCTACAACAAATGAGAGTTTAGAAAAGTCTTTCTGGGAGAAAAGGCACAAGCCAGTAGTCAACCTCATGACACACTAGAAGCTCTGGTACCCAGGATAACTTGATAATTTCAGTTATCAAGGTACCAGGATAACTGGAGTACCTTCTGAGTCCTTGTCATTTCCACTTTATTATGTATTTGCATAGGCTTCCTAATTTTTGCATTCTCTCTATCCAATCAGGGAACAAATTTCTCTGAAGTCTTGACTTTCCCATCTTCTCTTTGGGCTTGGGTATTTTCTACATTTAATGAAGCTGAGGTGTAAGCACATGCTTCACATGTATTAATAATGATATCACACTCTAGCTTGAAAATCCCTCAAATGTGAAGTCAAAGGTTCTGTGAAACAAGTTTTGAATTCGGTAAAATTTAAAATCAGGTAAATCCACCTTCATGTTCCTCATGGATGCATGTGTATAATTTGCACACAGAGGTTCTAAAGCAATTAAGTCACGGTGCATAAGGGAGCCACACATTAAATCCTCAGCGGTCTTAGAATCTTAGCGCAGTGGGTCGGTGGGGCCAGAATCTAAATCTGTGTCTGCTATTCGCGCTGAGGGAGTGACCAGGGGACCTCAGTGTTCTCCTTTGTAAAACAGAGGTTAAAAACTCCTAGCTTGGAGTTGTAATTAGCGTACGTGTACCACAGCGTAGAAGCTCAGTAAGTGAGGTCTCCCCGCTCCTCATTACCACCATTCACGTCCAGCCAGCCAGGAAGTAGTGAAGTGCTATGAGCCCAGTGCATCAGCAGTTACTGCTGGGGTTTGTCTGGATGAGAGATTTGAATGTAGTTCAGTCCTGGCGATGTTAGTTTATTTTAGCAGCCTGGCCTGACACATTAATCAACTGGGGATTGAGCTACAGTAGGTGAGGTTTTGGCCCCATCACTGAAGAGCAATTCATTGAGTTTCTATCTGCAGAATGGAGCTGTATACCTGCCACTCATACCCGCAGTCACGTCCGCACTGCCCGTCTTGGAAGTTGGCTGTGGACTAAGCAGAATTAGCAAGGCAGCGGGGAGGCACCTTGGGTTGGTGGTTGGAAGCTGAGAGCTGGAAATAACTCTCTCTGATCTATTGCCTAGAGAACACCATGAGCCAGCTGGCCTGGGAAGATAAGAGAGTTGTTCTTTTCCAGGCCGGTTGGTGCCATTACCCAACAAGAAGTTGGGCGGGATGCTTAGCGAGCAGTACTTTCACTGTGTGCCAAGGTCTGCCCGCGTTTCATCTGGGCTCCAGTTTTTTATCCTTTTCCACACTTTAGAAATTATTTTAGATCTTCCCTGGGGGAAGTAATCATAATTTCCCCAGCTCTTCTCAGACTATTTGTTCTAAGGGTAAAGGATCAGAGGTGGGGGTGGGAACAGGCACTGAATTAGCCCAACTTCAGAATTTAGAAAGAAAAAGCTTACATTTTTAAAAGTGACTTGGAATAACTTTGGAACAGCAGCTTTGCATACACGCTGCATTGCCCCTCGTCTCCCCCTGCACCTGTTTGTCTGCCTGCGCTTGATGTTCTGCTCTGCCTCAGGAGAAGCACAGGCCGTGCAACTAAGATGAAGAAGAGGACGCCACCGGTTTTCACCCTGCAGATGGGCGGCTTAAGGATCAAACTGAAGCTTGTGGTGGACTATTTTGTGCCAACTGGGCCAGGCTGTGGTGTCCTGTTGTTTGGACCAAGACCAATCAAGAGGTTGCTAGGAAGGTATTTTTTAGGAGTGCTTAATTTTTAAGTCAGTAGATGCCAATCTGACACCAGTTCCCGTGTTTATGTTTTCCTACACCATCAAGCAATTCTCTGGCACCACTTGCTGTCTTCAAATTTAACTCAAGTCTGACACCACCCACCTGGAGAGGGCATCAGGTCCCACAGGTTAAGGGCTCAGTCCCGCAAGACTGCCTGCTCCCTTCGGAAGCCAGTTAGAAGTCCAGAGTGTCACTGGTGCTTCTGACCCACTGGCTGTAGATCAGCAGTTCCCACAACCCCCGCCTTTAATCAATTTGCTACAGAGACTCACCTGACTCAAGGAACATTCTACTTACTAGACCACCTGTTTGTTCAAAAGGATATAAGTCAGAAACAGCCCTATGAATGGGATGCAGGGCAAGGCATGGCAGAGAGCTCAGAGCTTCCATGCCCTCTCCCAGCACACCATACTTCCCAAATCTCCACGTGCTCACCAGCCTGGTGGCTCTCCCAGCCCTGTCCTTTTGGTTTTTCATGGAGGCCTCACTGTGTAGCAGGATGGGTTAAATCACTGGCCATTGGCGATTGAACTTGATCTCCAGGCCCTCTCCAGTGGTAGAGGGTAGGACTGAAAAATCCCAGCCCTCTAATCACATGATTGGTTTCTCCGAGGACAAACCCCCCATCCTTAGGTGACCCAGGGGCATTCAAAAAGTCGCTTCATTAATATAACAAAAGACAACTTTTTGCTTTCATCCCTTCAAGAAATTTCAAGGGTTTTGGGAGCTTTGTGTCAGGAATGGGACAAAGACTAACTATATGTTTTTTATTATAGAAATAGAAGAAGAAGGAATTCTAAAACTGCTACATAGAAACCCTACCTGAGGGTTTAGCCTGTTGTCCTGCAGGTCTTGGAGTCACAACTTTAACATCAATTCTTACCTGAGTCTCCAGCCTACAGGCGTGTCCTATAAATTCCAGACTTGCTAGCTCCCCACCATCACATGAGCCAATTCCTTAAAATCTCTGCTCTTGAGAGAGAACCTTGATTAATACAAGCATCTCATGTCTCACTCATAGCAAAGGGGAGACATGCCGCTCCCCAGGAGGTGTGGTTGAAGGGCTGCCAAAAGATGGCCCATCCCAAACATCCTTCTCCTTTCTTTATACCCCAGTTTACCAGTTAACCTGCAAATCTATTCTGGAAGGTCACTAAGAGAGACGACATCACCTATAGACAGCCATACTAGTGTCCTTATCCATTAGGCCATTACCTGGCAAACTTCTCAGATTGGTTTGCTGGGTTCTGGACCCTGAGACTAGAGACATCCTACGACCCCTGAAAATGGGAGTTACATTCTGGTAGCACAGCGCTGAGGGGAGGGGCCGATGCAACGGCCTCAAGGGATGGAACAGGAGCTGGGATGGGTGGGTGCCTGGAAGCAAAGTGAGAAGACACCCAAGGAAGACAACTGGTCATGTTTAATGAGATTATGAATTGTCAGCATTTTAAAACTGATAAACCCAACCTGGCCATCAGATCACTGGGAAACAAATCCCAACTCAACCACCTCATGTATGCAGAGGGATAAACTGGGCACCAAAATACCAAAGTGAAGCCCCATATTCCTGACCACCATTCAAAAAGAAACAACAAATGGAGTCATGTGTTCTCCATCCCCAACAAACCAAGACTTAATAAGAGTTTCAACCCACCCCTGGAATGTGACCTTTTAACAGGCAATCTGAAATTTCCTCATCAGCACACATGAGGAAATCTGCATGATAAAATCCTGCCCTTCTTTACCCCAGAGAGAAGCTGCAGGGCCCTGAAACAATCCCTCCTTTTCTTTTACTAATAACTTCCTTGCCCCACCCTCCTACCTAGAAGATCCTCCCATTGCGTACAACTCCTCAGAGCATCTCTACTTGCTGGAGAGCATGCTGCCCATCCATGATCTCATTTACTCGGTTGAATTTTTGTTCCTGAACACCATGTCCAGCCATCCACTGCTTACCTAAGCAAGGAGCCCAGGTAAGCACATCCCATTGGCAACACTCAGGGACTTTGCTTTCTGCATACAGAAGAGACACTTCAGGGTTTTCAGCTTTAAATGATTCCCCTAGTTTCTCCTCCTAATTCCTTAAAACTAGACCCTATACTGCAGTGGGGTCTTCGACAGTAAAATTTTCCTCTCAGCACTCAACCATTGGTCTCCTAAAATTTTTTCTTCTTAAAACAATTACCATTGACTTAGGTCCTATTCTCTAACCTCATTTAGAGCCCCGTGGTGTAAATAATGGTCCATTTTGCAAATGCGGCAACCGAGGCTTGGAAGAGCTTGCCCAAATGTCAGTGGGCAGACTGGGAGTGTGGCTTGGCTGAGGGCTAGTGCTGACTCACCACAGATCCCAGAACAGCAGACCAAGAGATGCCACAGCTAAGAGATGAAACAATAGACTAAGAGGTGCCTGGGCCTCAGAGGGACTCTGTGGTGGGGTCCCAGCACGCAATGGGAAGCAAGGGGAGAAGGGAGCTGCTGAAAATGAAAACCAGGAGCTTCTATATTCTATGAATTTAAATGCAGGCATGACATTAACAGCATGATAACCCAGGAGTACTAACTCATTGCAGACTTGCACGTCTTTACTCTTTGACAGATGCAAAGAATTTCAAAATATAATTAAACCATCCAATACCCTTGTGAGGAGGTGCAATCATATTCATTTTACAGATGGGTGAACTGAGGCCAACAGAAGGCAAGTCTCTGAAAGTTAACTCATGCATCTGTGAGAAACCATGAAAGACACTGTAGCAATGGGGGGAAGCAGGTTCCCTTTCTGGGACAAATTCCCCTACGGGTCAGGTGAAACCGAACTAAGGCAAGGAAAAAAAAACATTTTTATTGCTCACCACTTAGTTAACTCGCTTCCCAGGCCCAGCGCTGCCTGTCCCCTCTGGCTGCAGCGTGCACTTTACTTCCTGCCTGCCCCTTCCCGGAGGAAGTCTCTGGGCGGGTCCTTGGTGACTGGCAGACGCCAGACCAATTACATACCAGGAGTGGTTACATACCTGGAGGAGAGAATGAATGTTTTCTCCCCACCAGGGGCTGGGATCCACCTGAGGCTCGCAGCTGTAAACACCCATTGATACGTAAATGAAGGAAGGCCAGGTGGGAGATTCAGGAAATTCTGCCATTTACCCAACAGAAACCCTTGGGGTTTTTGCTCCTGTGTGCGTCAGCACTGACCAGCTCAGACCAGTAGTCTAGAATTTTTAAGCTAGGAGTCAAGATTGAATGTTGTTAGGAAAACTTTTCACTCATATTTCTCCATTGAAGTATCTAAAGCAATATGGAGGGACAGAAGAGTAATTTCATATATGCTTTAAGCCCCTGCACGAGTTGCCGTGGATTTATCCTGGGTTTCTGCAAACTTGAGGGATCATGGGATTCCCCAGAGATGGTCATTAATGGTATACATTTTCTGGATTCTCCCCTGGAGATTCTGATTTGATAGGTCTGGAATGGAGCCTGGGAGTCTGCATTTTTGACAAGTTTCTAGGTAACTTTATACCTAGGTAAGTCTGGGAAACACTGGCTTAGTCATTCTGTAAGTACATCTGAAGCCCATTATTTATGTACCTAGCACCGTGTTAGGTTTTATCAGATACACTCAGTATAAGAAACAAGCAAATAAGAAAAAAGAAAGTCCCTTTCTCCCCCTTACTCAGTGTTAGGGAGAATGCAACTAATGTTTATTGCAAACCTACCTACTGAAAGCCTTAGCCCTTGGGCTCAGGGCTACAGCAGTCACAATGATGAAGAAGCCAGGAGGGACAGACAGCTAAACAATAACTGTAATAGCAAGAGGTAAGAATATAATAGAGGTTTGTACAAAGTATTCTGATAGGGGAGACAAGTTGTCAGCTGTTTTCTGGCTGAAAAGGAGGGTGGGGGCATGTACAGCAAGAGGAAGGCCTATGAGCTGGTTTTGAAGGGTGATCAGGATTTTGTCCATTGGGAGCACATTACAGAGAAAAACAGAATAACATGAGCAGAAGAATAAACGTGTACTTGTGTGAACACATATATTTTAATCACAACTCTTTGGAGGAAGGGCAAGTGATATACAGCATGATAGTACAAGTCTATGTTAAGGTGTGGTCGAGCTGATGGGTAAAGGTTTGTTTTTTAACACCTTTTATGTCTTGTTTATTCAACAAATAGGTATTGAGTACAAACTGGGTGCCAGGCAGTGTTTTAGGTTCTGGTGATTTATCAGTTATGAACTAATTTTTCAAAATGCCTATTCTTGTGAGTTTGCATTCTGGTAGGAGGAGAAAATAAACAGACAAATAAAATATATGGCATGTCAGATGATAATAAATACCAAGGAGAAACAGGTTGAGAAGAGAGGATATGGGGTGCCTGTGACAGTGGTTATGCCTGAACGAGGCTTTTCTTAGAAGGTAATATTTGATCCTTTTTTTTGATTCTTGCTCTAAAGGAGGTGAAGGTGGGAGCCAAGAGGGGAAAGAATGTTCCAGATAAGGGAAAAAGCAAACAGAAAGGCCTTGAGCAAGGAGTTTGCCTGGTGCTTCTGAGATTCAGAGAGAAGACCAGCATGGTAGAGCGGATGGGGTTGGGAGAGGGTAGGAGATGAGGTTAATACGGTGATGGCAGGCAGAGAGAAGGGGACCCCCATTGTGAAGGGCTGTCTGGGTCATCTTGTGGATTTTTGGCTTTTCTTCTGAGTAAGAAGGAAAACCACTGGAGGGTTTTCAGTAGAAGAGTGACATGATTTGATTTTTCTTTTAGAATGTGTCATGCTTATTGTCAAGATGAGAAAAGTATGTAGGGGCCAAGGGCAAATGACACGAAACCAGAGAGGGGACTACTGCAATAATCCAGGTGTGACCTGACAGTGACTTGGGCATGAGCAGCAAAGAACAAAATGCTAGAACTCTTGATGTCTTTTGAATTTGTTAAAAGGGTGGTCATGAGGCATGAAGGAGAAAAGGGAGTTGACAATCTTGGGCCTCATTGTAGGAACTACTGTGATGATGGCATTATCTGATCTATGGTTTTGTGAAATCTGTCTGGTTTTCACCTGGACAGTAAGTGGAAAGCTATTATAATAAGCCAGGCAAGAGATAAGGATGTTTGACCAAGACTGGGTCTGTGAGTTCCAAAGCCAGAATCATGGTAAGGGAAATTTAACAGGAGCAAGCTACAAAACGTGACAAATTCAATGTGTGTGGTGTGATTGGCGTATGAAGAAGAGAGAGATAAGAAGTCAGATTCATGGCAGGAGAGAGGACTAGTTTGGCTTTAGCTTGGTGATCTTGACAGATCTGTAGTTTTGGAATGAACAAACAACAAAAGACTATGAGCAATTTAGCTCTGCCACTAGGGAGGGAGGATGCGGCTAGGAAGTTGTGGAGACCACTAGTGATTTTGGATCTTGCACACTGAGACTTCTAGATCTTGCCAAGAATAATGATTTTTGCAATATATAGTGCTCATATCTCTAAATTTATGGAAATGCTGGGAGGTCACATAGTCCAGCAGGATTGAGAATGAATGCTGGGGATGGATGGAGGGGAGCAGTATAGGCTATGAGAAATTCCCCAGCCTCTTCCAAATGGCCGTCCACTGCAAGCAGTCTGCATCGTCCGTGAGTTTTATCTTTGCCCAGATGCAATAACACACTCATATATTGTCTTTGCATTTTCAAATGATGTAATGGGGATCCTCAGAAAAATCCCCAAATGGGCCTTGACATCCCCTCCATGCCTCTGTGTATAATCTCTTCACCTTGTTTGTTGGCTGGAAGCGACTTGCTTCTAATGAACAGAAGATGGCCAAAGTGATGGGATGTCACTTTTGAATTAGGTTATAAAAGACTGTGACTTCCATCTTGCCAGCACTCTCTCACCCTACCTGCTCACTCTGATGAAGCCAGCTGGGGAGGCTCATGTAGCCAGAATCAGAGGTGGCTTCTGGCTAATAGCCCAGGAGAAGCTGACACTTGGGGTCCAAAAACTCACAAGACACTGAAGTCCTCGTACAACTATTGGGTGAGCTTGGACGCAGACCATGCCCCAGCTTGAGAGAATTACACCTCTACACGAGGCCTTGGTTGCTGCCTTGTGAGAGACTGGGGGCAGGGGCACTCAGCTCAGCCATGCCTGGATTCCTGGCCCACAGGAACTGTAAGATAATAAATGGGTGTTGTATTAAGTTACTAGAACTTGGGATAATGTCTTACACGATGGATAACTAACACATTGATTAACCTAGGATAACTGGGATGGTTATCTACTATAGACTTAAGATATCCCTAGTCACAGAAGGGCAAAGATCAGGAGAACAGATGAATCCACACTGGATACCACAGAGAAAGGTTCAGCCATGCCATGCTTCAGAAATCTGGGCCTGTGACAAGTCACTGGTCCAGTTAAAATTGCTTGTGACCGGGTTTCACCCACACCTGCTTTTCTTTTCATCCCTGGATCTGAAAGAGGGTTTGCAAAGCCATTTATACAATGTTGTCTTTCATATAGTTTGCTGTGCTGCCTGTCACATTTCTGTCCACAGAGGCAGTGTTTTAGAGGACTCTTAGCACTACAGCTTTTTTTCTAGAACTAGTCCCAGGAGTGTTTCTACCTCCATCATCCTGAGGCACTTTCTTTACTGAACCCCTTTTAATACAAAATATTTTTTCACAGTCAGACTTTAGAGAGGTTTTCTTTTCTTGCTTTAGCACCAGCCACATACCTAGAAAATTACCCTCCACATAGTAAATGCTATCTCATCCTGGTGAGAATAAAAAATTAACTTGTAACTTTACTCTGTTGGGCAAAAATTTACATTAGATCAACATTCCCTCTTAGCAGGCATTGACTTTCAGAAGCGGGACCAGGGCCTGGGTAATAAACAGCAGAGCTTGTAATCTTCCCTGTGCTAATGAGGGTCGAATTCTATCTGACTTGCGGGCCTTCTGCAGAGAGAGTTAAAGCCTCTCCTGCTCTAATTAGCAACGGCAGGTGGAAGGGGAAGCCTGTGCCTTTAAAGGTATCCGTCCTAGTGGCTTGAACAATGCCAAGAACCATGATTTGCAGACTCGATGGCAAAGATGGTTAATTAAAATAGTGATGATGCTGATAAGAAAAAATGACAAATGGGGGTCCCTCCTTAATGAGAATGGTCTCGTTCTCCGCTCCCTTCTCCCCTTGCTCATCAGAAAATAGCAGAGCAGAGTCCCCAGGAGGCTCCTGCTCAATTAGGCCCCACAGGCGGTGGAAGCTGCCAAAGGCCCTGGGAAGAGAAAATGTAACTGCCTAATTCGGGAGGAAAGGAAGAGAGGGCACGGGCTTGAATAGAATATGCCACTGGCAGTTCCAGGTCCACAGCTGATGGGACCTGTCACCTGAAACACTTCTCAAAAGGGCAGGAGTGAGGCGTGAGGAAGAGACTCTGGCCTTGAAGTCACACAAGCCTACTTTGGGATCTTTGTTCTGGTGGTTTTTCTCTGTCACTCAGAGCCTGTTTTGTCACTGAAAAATATGAAGACAGTGACCCTGACCTCACCGAGTGCCATGTGAGATTATGTGGGTATGTATACATAGAGCACTAGATCGCTAGATCCCAGGACGGCACCTTTCCTGCCCCTTCCTTGGGTCCCAACACGCCTGTCCTGAAGGACTTCATCCGCTCGCCATCTCCTTGGCAGCCCGCCCCTCACCGTTGATAGGGCCTGTGTTCAGGGGTCCACGCTTTGCCCTGCCCACTATAAACTGAAGGTGTCCTAAAGACCTTTCTTGGGTATTTTTGTGATTTCTTCTAGGCCACCCCCTAAGACAGAAGCAAAATTTTCTTTCTTTGTCATCTTCCTACTATTAATCTTTCACAGAGCCCCACTGTCACATCTGAGTTGGATATCACCCCCTTCGTCACTGCCCTTTACAAGGGAAGGTGCTTGGAGGGACTTAGCGAGCTAAAGAACCCTAAATCTTGTTCTTTTAGGTTTGGAGAAACCCTCATCTGTGCCAACACCTATCTTCGTAAAGCAGGAGCATTTTGTTATCTTGATTTTGTTTTCCAGCAAGACTGTGATACTGATAAGCCAGGGGGAGACTCCCAAAGTTTAATTAGGTTGGCTATAATCTAACTTTTAGGGGGATGCTGAATTAAAGTCCAGTATTCTGAGGAAATGCTTGAATATACTTTACCTTTTCTGAAAATAACTAACATTGGACTGTGCATCCCTACGATAGGTTATGAAAAATCTCAATGGCTTAAAATAACAAGGGTTTATTTCTCCCTGAGGCTACATGTCTGTTGCAGGTCAGTTGAGGCTCCCCTCATTATGCCATCCCCTGTGATCGTCTGCACTCCGAGACCCAGGCTGGTGGGGCAGCTGCTCCCTGGAGCATGGTTAACGCTGGGGCAGAGAGAAAGTGAACTGTGCCGAAGTACATGCTTGCTCCTAAAGCATCGGCCTGGAAATGACACATTTCACTCCACTCACATTTCACTGGCCATGCCTGAGTTCCACAGGGCAGGAAAGAGTGACACTGCAGAAAGAGGGCAGGGACACCAGTAAACACTTTGTCTAGGGACTGACCAATAGACCCCACTGCTCTCAGCTCCTCAGGGCTGGAAATGAGTTGTCAGGTGGTCAGTCCTCTTGGCTAGTGATTATAGAAACAGGTGGAGGTTTGTGCACCCCTCTTTGTGCCCTTTTTTGGAAGCAGAGACCAAGGAAGGATATCCACAATAGAGTTTGCTTTAGAGAAGGCAACGTAGAAGGTGATGTTTGAGCTTGGCCATTAATAACATGCTTTAATCCTGGACCAATAGTTAGCATATGAGCAACTGCCAAAGGAAAATCTATATGGGCTGTGTCCCCATCTCTGGCCTCTTAACCACAGGTAGCAACCACTGCTCCAGGTGTCAGAGTTCAAAGCCACATGCAAACACTATGGTCTTCAACTAGAAGGCACTAAAATGTCTCACTTTTTTTGTCATTGTTTGCTGAGAAGAAGAGAGAACTAAATAACTTGCTGGTGACAGAGGGCCACATACTTAACCTAGGAACAGCAGAAATAGCATTTTTAGAGTGTTCAGGACTAACACAACAGAGGCCAGGCGCCAGAAGGAAAGGGCCCCGTGACTGCACTCTCCTAAGACCGGAGCTCTGCCAGGACCAGGGCTTCTCCATTTGTATCTGAAGCACACATTTCATCTTCATCCTACAAAACTGGCTTGTGTATGAAAATAAATAAATAAATAAATAACAGCTCAGAACTTCTCCTTCCAGCCCATACAGAAACATTTCAGATACATTTACCTACCTACTTAGACTTCATACTTCACCTCCTTCAAGGATGATGTGAGGCAGGGTCTGCTTTGAACGCAGTATGAAGTAGGACAGCTAGCAATGGCGCCAGGGCGGAGACTGCAGAGTGAGTGCATGTTGCTCCGTCCCTGAAAACTGCTAATGATGCGTTGAGCGCTGACTTGCCTCCATAGGTTTGGGAGCCAAGACCACACTGGACCCTTCGGGAGTGTCATGCATCTGACAGTCCAGGTGATCAGGCAGGTGAAATGCCTCTTCTACTTGCCTGCTCCCCATCTGGAGGCTTAGGAATGGCTGATTTATTACTAGGATAGATGTGCGTCAGAATCTGTAGCACCACCTACCCACCACGAGTGAAGGCAGCTCTCTTTCGGCTCTGGCCCCTCCTTCCCTCTTGACTGACTCTCATAGGCAGGAGTCTGATCCACTTTTCTGTTCAGTGTTAGCTAGAAGACCTTAAGACATGACCTGATGTAGCAGTTTTGTTCAATTACATTTATCTAACATTAATAGATTGACTACATATTCAGAGCCTGGAAATACAGAGATGAAGGGGACAGAGGGTCTGAGCATGAACACCAATTGTCAGAACCACCCTTGGAACCAGGCAACCAGGACCTTTCCTTAGAGGACCCCTCTGATCCTCCTCCAGTCATGGGCTTCCCTGAGGGGAAGGGTTCTGCAGAGCCAAGAGGGGTGTGTCCAGAAAGTCTGTGACCCTCCCTCCTTCTGCTCCATGTTCCAGGTGCCCAGCACTCCAGAATTCCCCACCCAAACAACCCACAACAGCATCTGGGGTCTGCACAAGCAGCTTCCCAAGATCCAAGCTGGCCTGGTGGGAGTCCATCAAGGGGTGACTGTTGAGGAGAGACTTGGACACAGCTTGGACTTCGGCCTGAGGTGTCCATGGACTTGGGACCATCCCCCATTCAGTGTAGGAAGGAACAGGGGTACAATGGGAGGGTCATCAGGCAAGAGCCTCTGTTGAAATGTGGGGATGGCCTTACTCTCCAAGGTGCTGGTAGAACAAAGGTTAGAGACAGGTAACTCCCACATCTGGAATAGGATTCTTTATGCTAGCAAAGGGTTAGTCTACCACTGTAATCTCCTTCCGACTGTTCACAGAAAGATCTGACCAGAAAGGCCAATGAAGGTATTCAAGAGTCTGATTCTCCTTGTCTATCTAAATTACCATCTCAGGCAGTAAAGCCAACCAATTTACCTTGGGACTTCCATCAGAGAAATTGCAGACAGTCCAGGAGCCATACGATAACAAGATAGTGAGTCTTAAAAGTAGGAAACAAACTAAAAAGCCAAACTCAAACTAGAAGCTGTGGCTTAAGGACAAACTCCAATTTAGGTAGAAGAATCCAGAGATAGCAATATCAGGGGAAATACAAAGATACAAAGATACAAAGATTAACTGAATGTCAGATTAGGATTACCTGTCCTCATATAATTAAATAGGGAAATATCAAAATTATACTAAATGTAATTCTCTTCTGTCTTCTCTGTCACCGACTTCAGTAATTTGGGCAGATTGCCTTTATTTTTTTTTAAGTTGCCAACAGGAAGCAGACTACGTACGTGACTGTGCGTCATGGCACAAGGAACAGGGAAGACTGTCTAGGCTGAGAGTGTCTGAGAACAGAGCAAAATGCTGATTTTGAATGAATTGTGTACAACACAGGACAGGAAAGGAGGGGTACACAGGTTTAAGTGGCTGAGAGTGGAGAGATTCCTGAGGTATAGCTGGGGGTAAGGCAAGAGACTTTTCTAGGGCTCCTGCCACATGGCCTGTGGGTGCTAAAGAAATTGTTGAAAACATTAAAGTGTTTCAGATCAGAGGGATCCTATTCTTTCAACTTCAGCTTCTAACCTTGTGACTGGTTTGCAGAATGTTCAGCGAACATTTCTCATAATGGAAAGAAGGAATAATACCAAGGAAGGAAGGAAGGAGACATTGGAAAGAGTTAAATTATCATCATTCTGGGTTATCGACTTAGAAGGTGGTAAATACTGTGGCGTCTCTACTGACCAGCAAATGAATCATAGAAATCATTATGGGAGAGAAAAAACTTGCTAATGTGACTTTGGGGGCTATAGAAAATTAATGAGAGCTTGCTCCAGTGACTCTGAGTGAACCTGGTAAATAAGAACACCAGGATGTGCTATGTCATGGTATGACACTGAATATATCGTGTACCTTTCCTACATTTCAGAACCTCACCTGGGGATGGCTTTCTCTCCTGGAACAAAGAAAGTGGTGACATTAGTGGGGGGTTCATGGCTGTTCTGCGGTGACTGAGCTGAAGCATGGGGCTTCTACCTTCTTTTGGGGAGCAGCATGGGGTTGGTGGAGGTATTACCTGCTGTGAACTGCAGCTGCTCGTGTGAATGCTAACCATCAGAAGTGATTCCTTAAAAGAGTAACATACATGCTTCTGCTCAGACTTAAGTGGCAGACTTCCTGGCAGAGCTCCTGGGAGTGATGCCCTGATTTGCAAGGACTTAATGACTTCTTGTCATCTAACACCTGTAGGTATAGAGACAAGACAGGAGGGCATTAGC
This sequence comes from Manis javanica, assembly GCF_040802235.1. Taxonomy (NCBI): domain Eukaryota; kingdom Metazoa; phylum Chordata; class Mammalia; order Pholidota; family Manidae; genus Manis; species Manis javanica. The sequence continues at coordinate 12,479,765 of NC_133164.1, forward strand.
ATCTGGCTGTGCCCCAGATAAAGGGAGCACCACGGATTTGTGAAGGCACAATCTTTCCTTTTTTAGAGAAGAAGTCTTTATGTTACATGCATTCAATAACTGTTACCTTGATATTAAGATTGCTAGTGTTTTTACTCAGAAGCACTTTAAAATTATATTCTTAAATTGCAAAAAAAACCCATCCTAGTATCAACTACAAAAGGTCATTCCGTCCCCTCTCCCCTCTATTGTGTATGTTATGATGGGTTTTGTTAGTCATAAATTAAACTTGAGAACAATTGCAGTTTTAGAGTACTGATAATATTTTTAGTCTTTCAGGTTTTTTTCTCACTGAATAAATATATTATTCACAGGAACTGATAACCTCCTGAAAGCTAGCTGTCCCCATGGCATTCAAACACCAGTTTGTGAGGTCATAACTTCCTCTTTATCTTCATATCTTATTTCATGTGCAACAACTGTTTAAATAATTTAAATGATCAGATACATACAAGCATCACCCATAAGTGTGAAGATTCTGACTTTGAAAGTAACTCAGTATTTCTGGACTAGGATGACAGTAATTTTTGCCTACTTTTTTCTCTCCCACCTCCTTTTGATATAGTTATAATGCTAACTACAGTCTGACAATAGGAATCCAAACTCCTCGATTATTTCTAATCCAGGGTTGCTGCTTTAGGTATTAAAGTAAACCCTTGGAAGCAGGATGAGGAAAGCATATAAATGTAAACAGCTTCAAATCACACAAAGGAAAGTCGAATAAATATGGCTGTTCCTTAACACTGCTTCCAAGGAAATCATAGCCAACTGGAACAACAGAAAACAGAAGCACAAGCAGTAGAAATCATTAAAAAAAGAAGATAATCATCTATCAATTGTAACAGTTTACACACTAAAAGACTATGACCCAGAGTATATAAATAAAAATTACAGTACATGTTAATTATAAACTACAGGAAGTTGGAAGTAATACTGAAATGAAAGTAGAATTTAAAGCAAAAAAATATTAAATGATAAAAAGGGGTCATTTCATACTGAAAATAGTAGCTTCATCAATAAAGAAAATGGAAATCATAAACAACAAATTATAAATCACCAAAATATATAAGCTAAAAACTGTTATGAAATGACACACAGTTATAGTGGGAGATTTTAGCATGAACTCTGTCTTTGATAAGATATATACATGTACATTGTGTGTGCATGTGTGTGTTTATATATGTATGCATTTATTTGTACTCCAGAATCTCACCTAGAGATGGCTTTCTTGCCCAGAGAGCTATCTCTATATAATATAAAAGTACAAATGAAGTATATAGACAACTATATTATATGTATGTCCCTGTATATAATCGTTCAACTTATAATGCATGCATAAATATACATACATGTGCATTTTCTGTATAGTATATATATATATATATATATATATATATACACCTATAATTTAATAATGCAACACACATTCTTTTTAGGAATCCATGAAATTTAAACAAAATCTGATCACACACAAAGCTCCAAAGGAACCTCAGCCTAGTTCAGAAAGTAGAAATTGTTCAGGCAGAATTGTCTGAGCATGTTGACTAAAAATAAAAAGAATAAAACAAGTTTGTTTACAAATACAGGAAAGGGACTATTACAACCAATAGTGAGAAATTAAAATAAACTTCAATAGAAAATTGAGTATAAACGGTCCATAAAAATGAAAGGTTAAACACTTAAGTGACAGATGAAATTGGTGAGATAAAATTTAAGAGAAAACATGAGCCCAGTAAAAGAAAGGTTGGCTGGAAGATGACTGGTTAGCCAGAGAGGGGTAAGATTCCTCAAGGGAGGAACAACCTAAGACAGGCACCGTCACAGGGGGGCCATCAGGTGAGAAATTGGGGATCAATAGAGGTGAGGCTTAGAACCTCACCCCCCCTGTTTTGAGAGAAATCTTCTGCATCTGTGGATGTTTTATTGCCCTTGTCTAGCTTGGATGAACACTTAGTCTACAGGCACACACCTGATCATCTACATTTGCTCTCTTATAACACTAAACTATGTTTTCTACCTTTATCTTGCATCTACTTACCACTTCAGCATTTTATTAAAAATAATAATAATAATAATAAGGGAGAAATGTGGGATTCACATATAAATCAAGTATAAAAATCAAACGAATATTCATATTTGACCTGATTGTTTATAGTTCATAATGCGTGATCAAACCGAAAGTTTCTGTGATGACTGCCCTTGTACTGTTCACCATGTAAGAACTTATTCACTATGTAAGAATCTGTTCACCATGTAAGAACTTGTTCATTATGCTTCAGAAGATTGGAGACTGATGAGAATTAGGCTTGGGGTGGATTAATGATTGTGCATTGAGCATTGAGTCCCTTATACAGAATTTTATTGTTGTTAACAACCATTTGATCAATAAATATGAGAGATGCCCTCTCAAAAAAAATAAATAAATAAAAATAAAAAAAAGAAATAAAAGAAAAGTTGGAAAACGATAAATTAAAAAACGAAAGAGTGTTAACATGTGAAATCCAAGCATAACTGCAAGACTAAAACTTGAAAATGAAAGTTAAGAAGTGGAATGGTAAAGTAAAATACATAAAATCTAAGCATAAAGAGAAAAGGAAAAATATTATTAAAGAGAATGAATACAAACAGCTAGGTTATGAACAAGATAAACAAACACAGAGAAAAGTCCTCAAAAGTAGAAAAGAAGTAAATGTTAATCGTGAAAATCTGGAGTTTCAAAATAGAAAGAACGTGATGAAGTGGTGAATAATGAAAAAGTAATAGAAATATAGAATCAAAGGAGACCCAAAAATTTAAAAGCAGACTTAATTTTTAGGAATTTAATACACTGAGCTAATACAGATTCCTCTTTCAACTATAAATAAATAGAAATGTTGAACAAAACGTTCCAAAATAACTTTTCAAAACATGGCAGAGCTAAAAAGACACGAAGGGAAATTGCTAGAACAATGAAGCAGCCCATCAGAAAGCTGTGAAGGCTAGAATGTGGGTCAGTCTGTGTCTGCAGAAAGCAGTCTGTGGTGGAGAGGAGTGAGCGCCAAGGTGACTGGGAACAACCTACAGGTGGTGGTGGTGGTGGTGAGGGTGCAGTTGGGGCAGAGGCAGAAAGTGAACTGGGGTGCTTGTAATGAAGTCCTCACCTGACCGTAGGGGGCGCTTTGGAACTGAACTGTCGTCAGTCAGAAGACCTGGCCTTGACTTTCACAGCATCATCACTCCGTATGGCCTGGCTCCAAAGGGTGGCATGACCCTGGGGGATGGCATGTCCTTGAGAAAGACTCAGCTGAGAGCTGTAGCCAGCAGCCAGCATTCTCAGCACCTTGGAGAATGAGGACTTTAGGCCAGGTCTAGAAAGGGGATTCTGGAGAAATACATATAATTTCCTTTGATTGTATGTTTAACTTTCACTTTGATGTATTTTCAGATTCATTCAGCTGTACTATGTTACAATCTTGAATATTTTTTTCTGAGTTATTGGGAAGATACAATCAAGCAGTCTTCTGTCTTCTCCCCAACAGGTGTACAAAGACATTTATGTAGATGCTACTTATGTAGAAATATATTCATTTCAATGCTACTTATAATAGTGGAAAAATTGAAAATGGCCAGTATGCTCCCAAATATGGGAATGGTAAAATTATGTGCAGCTGTTAAAATTACGTTTTCAAAGAATGGCTTGTCATGTGTCAATATATGTATTTACATTGCATAGATTGTATGAATCTATTCTTAAAATATTAGTTATTTAAAGTTTTACTCTAAGTGCTAATGCATAAAAAATATGAGAGGAAATAGATTAAAGTAATGTCAGAATTTGACTCTAAAATGGATTTTTTAATACCTTGTATTTTCCAAATTATCTAAGATCATGTATCACTTTGTAATCACAAAAAATTAACATTGTTTCTAAAATAAAGAATTATGCTGAATTAGACTCCATTAATTTTCAGGTTTATATTTATATGAAAAATGGTCTGTGAGAGGGAAACATTGCTATATTGAAAGCAGATTTTCAATAATATTTTCAACATTGTTTTTCAATCTTATTTTCAACACCATTTTCAAGGTGAATGGGGGAAAGAAATCTTGAGTGTTCTTAGTCTTTCTCTGAACTGAAGTTTTTTCTTGGAAGATAAAAGCCCCCCAAATGTGTGTGGGTGGGTGTGCACATGCATTTGCATTTACCTTTTATTGTTTTTTTGGAGTCTATGCCCCCAGACAACTTCAATTATTCTAGAGTCAGGTTCTCTTTGCATATAATTCCCACTAGTTAGGGGGGCACGGTCAAAGGACATTTTTAAAGGCTCCATCTCTCACTACCCCATAAGCAAGGAAGAATTCACAAATTCCACTGCTACAGATTTAAAAAAAAACCCTAATCAGATGCATCATTTCAAGGCACTTTTTAATGAAGGAACTTTTTCCTCTACTAAAGTTAATTTTCTCTTTCTTTGCTTATGCTATAGGAGCTAGCCATGTATTTTTTAAAAATCTGACAAACTATACACTTTGAAATTGAATTGAGAAGAGACCCGAATTAGTTCTTATTGCTATTGCATTTTTTTTTCCGTTCTCTCTTCCCTTTCCTCCCTCCCTCTTTTCTTTCATTTTCTCCTCTCTTTCTTTCTTTTAGACTGACCGCCAACCTCTTTTTCTCCAAGGAGTTTGGAGGTTGTTTTTGTTTCCACTCTTTATCAAATATTTTCCTCATCCCTTCAGGTCCAGGTTGCTTCTCCACGTTTCATAGTGAATTGCAATGAACGGGGAGTTCTAGGAGCTTATGTGTTTGAGAGCCTGTGAAGTCTTCCCTGGCCTCAGAGATTTTAAATAGTTTCAGTCTATATTGTCTTTATCTTTCATGCTTTTAAAGTCTCACATCCGATAACCACATTTGTAGCCAAAGCTTGGATTTTTAGAGTTTGACAAAGCTGATCCCGTGGATTTAATTTCCATAAATCCCTCCAAGTGTTTGACCAACTTTTCTCACTTTGCGAAAATGTCTAACAAAATCACGGGGAAAACAAGTGTTCTTGACATCACGACAGTTTAATATGTTAACTTATTCAGTAAATTGTGCTTCACATCAATGGAGATTCCCCCAGGTCTACAAACTATCATGTTTAAATAGCAATACGGTTGATAATGTCACAATACAATCTCCTAATACCCGAGTTCATACATATTATTGCACAGAAACAAAAGGAAATATCTCTTAGAAGAAATGATTTGCTATCTATTGGATAACTACCTTTATATCTAAAATGGGACAACACCAGATAAAAGTCCAGATTTTTCTTTCCAACATTTTTCATCTCTGATACATAAAATGCAAAATAATGCAAGCAAAACCCAGAAAGTACGTCTGGGTGGGTGGGCAGAGAAGAAAATAAAAGAAAGCCACAGGATTAAAAAAAGATGTGACAAGTTGGTGGGAGACAAACGTGACAATGACTGCATCACACAGCGTGCTTCCTCAGGACCCAGTTTCCCTGGCAGGAACGGAGGTTTCTCAGCACTGACATCGGCCCTTTGATGAGGTCCCACAGTGCAGAAGAATGTGTAACTCACAGAGGTTCCATGTACTGTGTCAAAGGATGACAGTGCAGTCTTTTCCACAGACAACTCAGAACACAGGCTCATGAAACACCTGTGCTTCTTTGCTCTCAGCTCTGGAGTTCTGTTGGGTTACCTTGAGTCCTTGACTGGAAATTCAGGGGCTTTTGTCTTGTAGGTGTTGCTGGTGTTCAAAGCCAGGCCAGTTCTCTGGACGTCTCAGCACTTCTGCAAGGCAGGTTGGTCCTGCCAATGTGTTGTGACGGTGGGTCCGTGTGCATTTCATCCATGAGGCTGCAAAACCCACAGGTCTCAGAACCCTCCCACCTGCCCAGAAGGGCTAATTCAGTTTTCAGGAATTAGTTCAGATGTGTCCAGGTGAAGGTGGTGAGAGACTAGCAGGCTTATATCCAGTAGAGATGGAGGAAAGGGTTAAGAAGGAAAACCAAAAGTGCTTTGGAGAAAGAACCTTTCCATGCTCCTAGGGGTGACACAACTGCGTAGAGTCATTAGACTCAGCCACCCGGTTACCCAGCCTGGAGACTTCCCACTGCAGTTCTAGGGACCAGTGGAGACTCAATAACTATGGGAAGGGAACTCTTAGAGACACAGCTGTGATCAGATCAAGGTACTCCTTGCCTAAATCCGACCCAGCTTTCCCTCTTTGATCCAGCTTCTCCAACTCATTCGGTCTTTACTTCAGTCCCTGAAACTAAAACTGTACCGATGCTCTGGTTTTGTACAGAAACAGCCTCATGCCCTTTCCTGCTCTTTTAAACAGCCACAAGAATTGCAGTCCACACGTCTCCAGTCAGCCCTTGTTCTTGAGGACAGAAATGATGTCACTTTTCTATTTTTCAGTATTTCCCGGCACATAATGAATTCCTCATCTTTCCACCTTGAACGACCTGCTTCTCTTTTAGGAGCACTGCTTCCCTCTGTAGCCACCCCTGCTCTCCCTAACCCCCACCTCTGCATGATCCTATCATACAAGACCTTCTTCTCAGCTAAAGGTCATGACTGGAGAGGAATCAGAGAAACTCTGTGTGAAGATGTTAGTTTAGGACAGCTTAAAGAATTTCCTCTCTCCGGCAAATGTGCAAAGGGACTCATTTAATACCAAATAAAACCTTTAAGAGCCAGACCAATAAGTTGCTGATAAAATTCCAGGGACCTGGGGAAGTAGAGAGGAAAGGAGATTTTTTTTTTTGAGTGGGGTTCTATTGATCACCCCTTAAGCTTAACTATTAAGGCTGCTACTGATTCTAAATGTTTCTTTACACTGAGCTTTCCCTAGGAACGGTGAATACATTTCCTTAGCCTTCATCTTGAATATTCAGCTTTTGGACTGGATGGAGTGGACATCCAGCAAAGGGTGTTTGAGTGTCTGTGCTTCTTGATCTCCCCTGAAACACTGTCGCAATGATGCCTTGGACATTTCTCTCCTAATAGGAGCCTCCTTCTTTGGGGGATTGAAAGCCAACTCTACCACTTCCCTTGGCGTTTTCTAAGTCACTGAAGGTCCACAAGAAGGTAAGGGAAAATATAAATCAATAAAGATTTCGATTTCATATTCTTGCAATTCCAAATACTGATACTGCTGCCAAGCAGCATAAAGTAGTAGGAAAGGCTGTAATGTCAAAAGACTGGGGCTCTGAGCAACTTTCTTGTTCACAAACTAGAATCTCTGGATCCTTTAACATCTCTGAATGTCCATGTCAAAATATCAAGTGGGATAATGAATAGAGGTCCTATTTATAATACAAGAATATAATGACGATCAAGTGATATACTAAATGCTTGAAAGCATTAAATGCCATCTAATGTTATAGATTTTAATCTTATCCTTTGCAAGACAAAAAAATGAAATAGATGACTTTGAAAAGCATTTGAAATATTTTAAAATTCCCTTTTGTTCAGAGACTGATAGCTTTATCTGTCTTAATTTTCACTTTGTTTCTTTAATAATAGAATCCCTATATTTATCAAGCAATAATAAAGGCAACTAATAATAAAGACATTTCCTTGCCCTCACTTCAGTTGATTATAGTTAATGCCTAGGTTCTAGCCAAAGAAATGTGATTGGAAGTGATATGTGCAACGTCCCTTAATTTCCTCTCTGTTGTCTGAAGTACAAATGAGACGACAGGAGCTGCAGCAGTCATCTTGGACTATGAGGTGGAAGGTGCACATTAGGATGAAAGTGCAAGGAGAGAGGCCTTGGGTTTCTGTAATGTCATGCTCCAGAGCTATCCAGTCAGTTTGTGGCTTCAATCTTATGGAAATCATTACTATTTTGAGTTTCACTGTTAAAGCAGCCAAATGGAAATAAGTTTCTATGGGCTTATATCTATATTTTTTAATGATTTATGCTCATTAGATCATCACTAGGTGGCCTTGCTGGGTCTTTTTTGGTAGACTTTCTACCCTACGTGAACACTATCTCTACTCAGATTTTTGGACAAATCCTCTTATTTACAATGTTTGATCACCTATAAAGGAGGAAAAAGTTACCTCCTTTAGATGATAGGAAACACATTTTTATGATTTTTAAATAGCACACATGATACCCTTAGCTGTTACCTAACACTGATTGCTGATGTTATTCAGTTATTAGAGAGAATATCCAAATAATTATCAGGGCATGTTTTCTCCAGTTGCCAAAAGTAGGCTGCCAATAAATTCGGAGACAGAATGGATAGCATGTGCTTACTCCTTAATAATAATCTAAACACACAGGACACCTCCTTCCAATCTGGTTGTGTGGGCTGCCTGTGCTAAGAGAAGGGAAGGAAGGTACCTGGCAACTGCAGGACTCAGTGGTCTGTGGAACTCCCTGGGGCATTTTTTTTCCTTTTTGGCCTCTTGTTGGGCTTTTAACACTGATGTATCTGGAATTGATTTGGTTTTGGATCTTAAAGCTGCTGACTTCCCCTGGATCCTTAGGCCCGGATGTGTTCTGTTGGCATCTCTTCTCTGAGCTTCGCCCAGCATGTAGGTGTGCAGTCCATTTTTGGAGAACAAACTGCATCCATCCCTACCTCTTCATTTCTATCAACATAGGACCCCAGGGATATGAGAAGCATGCTGCTTTCGAATGAAATGATATGAGGGAAGAAGCCCGTGTCCGTCTTTTTAATTTGCTCAGCACTGGCCTCAGGCCAACTCAAAGAGATGGTTTCTCCTCTGAACATCCTGATATCTGGTCTCAAGTGGAGCACCACACGTCATGCCTTCAGCAGCAATGCCTTGGAAAGCCTTTTGATATAAATCCCAAGGTGCCTAAGGAACAGTGTGAAGTTAGCCAAGGATGCTTCCAAGTCTCAGCTATGCATGAATTCCCTGCCAAAAATTTAAAGTGAGTTTAAAAGAAACAATTTGAATGCTTTCTAACTTGTTTCCATTTTCCACATGACAAAACACTGGATTGTTATTGTGTGCACATGTGTGTGTGCGTGCATGTGTTTCATACTGGCAGGCAGAGGTAATTTGCAGCCCTGTCATTTTAGGCAGAACATTAGATCCTAACATTGAAATGGGAAGATAGGAGCAAACTGCTCATTAATCCTAGTTGGGATCCTCCTTTCCTCTCTACCTTAGGAACAAATCATTGGAAAGGGAAATACTAATATTTTGTGAGCTTAATCTTTACCAACCAACAAGCAATATTTACTTGGCCCCTTTAACTCACCCTCCTACATGGCTCAGAAGGTACAACTGCCCAAGAAGTCACCCATCTCTCAGCTCATTGATGGGTTAGTTGGGGGGAAGAGGGCTGGACCCTCCCAAGGCTGCATGGCCGTAGGTTACAGCCAGCTCGGTGCTGTACAGTCACACCATTGTGTGGGTTAGAGACAGACCCTTCTGGGCAGGAAGAGGGGCTTTTTGTGTTATTGACAGGAAGCTTTTATTCCATATGGAAAACCTAATGGAATGAAAAGAGTCACACTTTGCAGTCAGCCAGACCAAGTGTACAACCCATGAGGAAGCTGCTGATTATCCGTGGGTTTCACTTTTCCTCGTCTATGTAACTGGGCCTAATAATATCTACCTTGCGGTGAAAAGACTGAAGGAATGAGAAGGGCCTCCCACCATTCCTGGCCCAGGGGAGGTCCCTAGGACTGCCTTCCCTCGCATGACGGTTGAATCCTGGGCCTGTGAGAGAAGGATCACCGTGGTCCTTCCCAATCTCCCTTTGATGGAGACGCTGGGCCCCACTCTGCACATGAAGGCTTGTAGGTTGACTGACTCTCAACCCCAGAGAGAGTATTCTGGAGGCTGAGATGTGGCTTATGTAAAGCTGGCTTAAACATCAAACATGTTAGATATCAAGGAAATAGGCTTTTCAATCTGATTTAGGAGTTTCACTCATTTTGCCTTCAGCTCCTTGAAAGGACTGATCAGATCAATCTGTTTCTATCTACTCTGATCCTCCTACTGAATGCTGGGCAAGGGCCTTCTATGACCTCTTTTGTACTTCTCCCCTTATTATCCAATAAGCTTCACATTAGTATAGTTGTGTTTGGGGATGGGTGAAAACAAGCAGCCCTTGGCAATGCAGTACATTTTTGGGTCCAGTGTTACCAACTCCAGTCTGATTTGCTGGCTATAGCGAGAGTCTAATAGCAGATAAAAATCATAGAAGTTGTCAGGCTGGAGATATTCAAGATTTTGGGAGGTAGCATCGGCCTATACACCTGGGATAACTCTCCCATTGAGTCCCAAGTCTTCTGGCCTAAATCTGAGTCATTCTTTAGTGACCTTGAATACATTTTGTGTACATGCTAGCTAAGCCCTAAGCCCCTATTCTTCAGGCCAATTCCTTGTAAACGTTATTGCCTCTGTGATAACAGAATCTCAAATCTGGCAGTACCATATCAAAGGCAATGACTGCTCCAAAGAGCAAAAACAGAAATATTCCTTAAAAAACTAAGGTTCTGTAGCTGGTTGGAAATGTTTTCCCCTTCATTTGTCATTCATTCCTTACCTTGAAAATAACAATCGATAAGATGTGATCTTCCCAGGCATTAGTTAATAAGCCCATTTTCTCCTCAATGTCCCTACCAATGTTCATCTCTCAGGGGCCATAGGCACCCCTGCCCTGAATCCACTAGCCATTCCCTAACTGGGGCAGAAAGCATGGTTCAGGGCTATGACGCCTTGTAGGAGGTGAGTCTCTAGTGATGGTCAATAGTAGGGCAATCTGGTTTAAAAGTAGCTGTAACAACAAAGCACTGTTACTCTACTTGTGATTTCAACCACATTCAAACAGAGTTCAAAGATGAGAGACAACAGCCAGGTGAGGATTGGCATGAAACCTCATCTAAGCGCTGAAAGGGACTTCCTTTTCTCTCTTTTTAAATAGACCAATATTTCCGTTACAGAGACAGTATGAAGCAGACCAGTTTCATCAGAACATCCAAGCCATAACCTGGCTTTTCATGTGTGCCTCTATGGCCCAAACTAAAGTGGCCTACCCTACTTCATATCACGGACTGAAAAACGTCAGGAAAAAAAGAACAAGATGGATCATCTCCAGCTGGGTAAAGACCACGAGGAAGCAGGTATCCAAATCAAGCCACCTACAGCCAGATGTCCTCAGAATGGCCCAACATTCTCCCAGGGAACCACGGAAGGTCAGTGCACCTGCTCATCCTCCCCCCTCCTGAGGGAGGAGAGGTCTGGGGGTCACCACCTCACCACCTGGCTGTTGTAATCCTCGGTGACTGCCCCCTCCACGTCCCCAGCCTCTTTGGGCCACCGGTGGCCCCTGTGCTCCCGCTGCAGCCGGCGCTCCTCCCGCCTCCTTTGCCGGTCCCGCTGGCGCTCCAGCTGCTTGGTGTGGTGGTAGCGCTGCTGGAAGAGATCCTTCGCATACTCATAAAGCTGCATGTCCAGGAAGTTCAGCTCCTCGATGCGCTGGCGGGCGCCCTCGTTGATGTCCACGTTGGAAGCCCGAGTTATATTGAACTGGGTGAAGGGAGAGATGAACTTGAGGTTGAATGTCCTCTCAAAGAGAAACTGTGTCTTCCTCTGGAATTCTGTGAGCCCAAAGAAGGCCATGTTCTTGAGGTTGTTTTTGGCGCTCTGCAACAGGACGGCATTTCTTTCACTCTCGTTCATGAAAGTCAAGTCGTAGCAGCCCACCAGGCTGAGGTCGGCCAGCATGCGCACCTGGCGGTTGTTGGCCAGGTTGTAGGTGCAGTCCATGAACTCCCGCAAGCTCACCCCAGACCAGTCGTCCCCAGGGTAACAGGTGGGCAGCTCATCGGCGGTGGGGCTTCTCCCATCACACATGTGGAGGGAGGTTTTCCATGTGGCGCCCCTCTGGACGTGTTTCCACTCGCTCAGGTAGCGCGACACCGGATCCCGCAACATCGTGATGTAATAGAAATTCCTGGAACAAATGAGAGGAAGAGTGTCAGTCGTTGACAATTGTAACTCTGGAATTCTGAGCCTCTGTGGTGTTCACATCAGCACTGAGTCAATGGGCTCTTCTGCTACATGTTCACACGAGAGTGTTTGCCTGGGTTTTCACCTACCAGGCGGCTATTCTCATATGTGCATGTTTCCATCAACACGCATGGGCTGGTTTTTAGTACCATTTATTGGGCTTTCCTCCCTGCTCCAGTGCGGGGAGGGTTGAGATGGGGGGACAGAGCATTCATTCATGCAGCAGTTATTCACTGATAAATTACTACTGGCAATAGCAATACCTTACAGTAAAGAATGCACCATGATTTTTTTAGTTATTAACCATCAATATTTTATTTGATCCTTACAATAAACCTCTCTGGTTTGCATGGGACTATTTGATAGAGAAACATACAAGGTGGTAAAGTGATTTGTCCAAATTCATGGGACTAGAAAGGGCAAGTCTGGAAGCCAAGGCTTCTTAATCTTTTCTGATTACACTGTTAGTCTCGGTCAGGAAGTAGATGGGGCTGCTGAAGGATGTGTTGTGCATGGAAACTAATATTTACTGAGCACCCACTATGTACTAGGAGCTGTGCTAGGTGCTTTATGGATGCTAGCACAGATAATCCTCAACACAACTTGGTAAAATGCGTTTTACCATCAACTTTTTTTTTTAAAGCTGAGAACACAGAGACTGAGAAAGGTGAAAAATATAGCCTGAGAGCCTAGAGAAAATTAATACTTGAATGGCAATGGAATCCAGGCCTGTTTGGTTTCAAAGCCTCTGTGCTTTCTTCTGTAGCTTATTGATATTTTGAAAACAGAAGTGTAACTAACACTTATTGGATGCCTATTAATTGTCAGGTGCTGTGGTTATTATAATCAGGTCTTCCCTAATGACGTCTAATGGAATGTTGAGAAGAAATATATTTTATAAATGGTTAGCTTCAGAATGAGCAGGTAACCTCTGGCTTAAAAGGGTAAGAGAGGTATAAAGAAGCAAGAGAGAGTTGGAAAAGTCTATAGATGAAGACACAATAGCAGGCACTGGAAGAAAGCAAATACTGATTCAAAATGAGGAAAACCCTTCACATAATTTGAGCAGGCAACCCATGGGACAGGCTGCCCATCCCACTTCTGTCACCAAGAGTGACACTCAGAGTTCCCCTGGGCAGACAAAAATGGTCCTGAAAAGATCTGGAAAGAACACTAGGCTTCACTTGGCCAAGCTAGACTGGATTAAAAGAAAAAAATGCAAACCTGGTAAAAAGCAATTGGCAAAAATAAGGAATTTATGGGTACAGTGTTTTTAATGGGTGCAGCTGCTTTTTGATGAAATGCAATCCTCAAAAACTATACATCTACTATACTCAGTTATTTTAAATATCTAGCCAGACAGTTTTGAAATGTGCTAAAGAAACTTCAAAATGTTAAGGAACACCAGTGTTTCCTTAAATTAGAAGGAGGAATTTACTGTAACTGCCACAGACAGGCCAGCCTGAGCCCTTACTTTTGCCAATCACCATTTTATGTTACTCTGTTGTCTTTTGCTGTGACAGAATGACAATGCTGTCAGTGGAAAAAAATTTCCCAAAAGGTCAGTGGGGAAAGCAGAAAGCGACTGACACAGCTCCCAGGCTCCACAAGGAAATGTTGACGATAAAGTTTTGTTTAGAGTGGATATTGCTGTGGTTGAATATTATATGACATGTCATTATTAATCCTGCTTTGGTCTGTGTTGGGGCTTGTTCACTTTTCAATTCTACAAGCAGAGACTGATTTTTATTTCTTGAAACAGTTGCATAATAAATATAGAAATGCAGTAAGGATGATAATGATAATGTAACTCAGGTGGATTAAGGATGCCAAACACATCAGGAGAGAAGAATTTAAATCAGAGAGATCATTATTATATTGGGTCAAATAAGACTACAAATGGAAAATTTATAATTTCCCTGTTAATTGGGCAAAACAGAAAATACCATCAGGATTTAAACAAAAAAAGATGATGATAACTAATTGATAATTCACAACCTCATTTATACAATCCAGAGTTTTTAAATAATCATAAGAACTGGAGGATTTTAGGGTGGGAATTACAATGGTTTGTGACATAAAGGTTTACCTGGCACCCGTTCTGAATCTCAGAGACATTTGTCTCATTTGGGAATATTGGCCATATTCCCAATGCCTTGTTCTATTGGAAATCTATGTGGTCTCAAAGCTGACTGACACTGGTTTGGCTTAAAATGGTCTTGGTTTCAAATTTAACTTCATTCAGTTTAATGTTGCATTTAACAATAACTACAGAAATGGTAGGGTGATGTTTACATGACTAAAAGAAGTCCCAAATATCTGTAAGTTCTACTAGTCAAATAGATAAGAGGTCAGTTTATAACTACAATCTGACATAAACTGTGTACCAGTGGAACACTGATATTGAGAAAGTACCATGTTGTTCCATTTCATGGTTCCTGAAGGGACTGCTAATGGCCTTTGGGTATCACTTTGGTCCGACACATTTTCATGTATGTTTTGTTTGTTTCAATCATGCAACATAGTCAAAACAGAAAGTAAGAAAAATAATAAATATAAAACAATAGGGTTGAAGAACGTTCAACTACCAAAGGAAAAATTCAACAAAATTTGATTAACAGCGTTTTTCTCATCTCTATTTTTTCTTTCCTTTCATTTGTTTTCTACTTTCAGAAAAGACAGAAAACTGCAAAAATCATTGATGGAATGATGCTTACCTCCCAGCCACACATCCAGCTTTCACTGTTCCCAAGCTTTGCTCCAGTTTCGTGGATCTCCTTCCTACTCCCAACAACAGACACCCGTTTTTTCCTACCTTGATTCCAGGGAGAATACTTAGAGGGTTTAGTGTGCTAAAATCTGTGATTTTCTCTTTTAGGTCTCACTGTTCAACAGCACAGTGGAAGGTAAAACAAAGAAATCAAGGACAAACATCTCCCCAGCAAAGCCTGTTATGGCTACAATGCAGAGGCCTTCAGAGACTCCAGTGCTTTCGAACTCCATCTCCTAAGCCTGGACAGAATATCATCTGTTCATGTATCATCCCTGAAGTCAAGCTAAACTCTCCCCAGATTTTGGAGATATAAATAAGTAAACTCTTATTTCCCCCTTCATCTATCCCTTCATTCATTAGTTCTCCAACCACTAGCTAGGCCCCTATCTTTGCCAAGCACGGAGGCTAGACAGTGGGGACAGAGATGACTAAGATATTGTCCCCAAGGGGATCACATGTACCCAAGGATTTTGGAAAAGTGAAAGAAATGTTAACTACCAAGTGAAGGGAATGTTCTGCCCGTCTCCCTGCACCAGAACAATCCCTAAGACAGGTGACTTTGTCTCAGCGGCAGCATCCTGTCAGCAGGTCATCCATATGCCACCTACTTCATTAAGAACTGGGTATGAATTCATTTAAAAATGTCGTGAAGTGACTGGGCTCTTCAGAATTGTCATTTCTGGGGCCCCTGGGTAATGATGGCAAATACCTGTGTACTCAGGGAGATTAGGGAGCAGGGGGGCTGGCCTAGTTCAGTGACCAGTCCACCCGATGGTCATCATATGGGCCATTACCGCTTAGTAAAGTTCAAAGACACAGAACACACACTTCCCCATGGTTGCTTGGGAACCACGTATCTTCAGTAAGGTAACCATACTAAAAAATTCTAATCCAGCACAAGGGCAGCGCTGCCTTCCCCCAGTCTTCCCTTTTTCCTTTGAGCATTTGCATCTTGCTCAGCTTTCCTGACTCAACTCAAGCCTCAGGTCCACCCTTCCTGCTTTTTCCAACCTCTAGGGTTTACTGCATCCCTTACTGCACATGAAAGTCTTGGTCATCTCTAGGTTTAGAGCTCCGTTTTCATAACTGGACCTTAGGCCTCAGGCTCCACAACACCTCACACAAGTCCTTCTCACAGCAGATGTTCAAGAAATGATGCTACGCAGAAGAGATCATTATCATATGACATAAACATATTTTGCTAACTAAGTTAATATTGCCTTGGGTAAATATGGCTGTCTTTTCTTCCTTAAAACTAATCTGATAATAGTTTTGAATGTCTAAAATGTGTGAAAAGACTCAAAAGACATATAATCTTCTAATGTATCCACCATTTGATTGTGATGGTCCATAAGCAGAGAGAGATAGTCAACACAGGCTTTGGATAAAAAAAAGTCTTTCACTTAACAGGTTAATTCATAGAAACAAGGTGTTTTTTTTTTTAATGTTGAACTTACTGGTTTTCTTCCCTATTGCTTCAAGAACCTGTATTTCACTAAGCAGTTTGTTGTATTTACTGTATAATTCCTCATTTTTTTAATGAGCAAGTCATTTAATTAACACATGCTTATTGAGGGTTTGTTATATGTAAGGATCTGCTCTAGGAAATGTGGAAAACTTAAAAGAAAAGAATAAAATGCCCTTAAATATTGTGATAGATTAGAAAAAGACATTGATTAGCAAGCTATGGAGGTAAGGAGTGGACAAGGAGTATTTCAGAGAATATTTAGGAATGCACCACGGGCAGAGTGGCCTAACTAGACCAGGAAGTTCCTATTGTGCATTTCACTAAAGATCTTTTCAATAAATGCATGGATGGAAGGAGGGCATAAGCTAGACCAGGATACTGAGGCTAAGTTGTCATGGCTCTGATGACAATGGAGAATTGCTAAAAGAAGAAAAGTGTTGATGTAAGAAGATTCATTTAGCAACAGTTTTTAAGATGGACAAAATAGGCAGAGACTAGGAGACTCAATCCGCAGCTGTGGTGGGAGGCCAGCAGGGAGGCCTCACTGTTGATGAGACAGAATCAGGGACACAGTCAAGAACTATCATCCACCCATCTGTTGTCGTTCCCTCCCCTTCCTCATGGTCAGCTTCCTTCAAACTGCCCTTTCCTCCTCTGCTTTTTGCTTCTTCTCTTCTTTCTAATTCTTCCCTTTCAATTTGGCAACGAACAAGGGGCAGAACCATGTGCTCATCAAGATGGAGGAATGAGGGGAGTAAGTCTCTGGAATCGCTCTGCCAGTGGTGATTAAAGCATACCCACTTTATGAGGCCAGCACTTGCCTAGCCAAGGAAAGCACATTTGAAAGAAACTTTAACATGCTAGTTTCACAGGGGAGGCTTAATAAATAAATTCCTTCCACTGCTAGCTTAATCCTCATAAAATCAAGCAACAAAATTAATATCTCCACACTCTAGTGTTTCTAAGCACTCAGAAAAACCAGTTCAAGTAGAAACTTCTCCAGCCAGCCTTTTGTGACATCCTGCGAGGAAGGAATTTCGAGCCCCCAACACCTGTGCCTCTCATGCTCTGTCTCCGCTCAGTGGCCAGTGAATGTCCTGTCCCCTGAACAGGCTCTTATGCTTTGCTCAGCTTTCATTCTCCAGAGCATATGCTACATGACCTTATACATCACGGATGTGCAGCTGTCCAATGTTTGTGGAACAAATAAGTATACACATTTTATCAGCCACTGCTTCAGGGGCTCTGAGGGTGAGTCCCCAGGAAACTGAATTGGTTCCTTTTAGAAACAAATGGCCCAGGCCAATGGTTTCCCTTAGCTTAGACCTTGTGGAATGTATGGGGAAAATCAATTTCTCCTCTTTCCTCTTGCCCTACAGACTTTGAAATGAGGTTAACTACCTAACCAAGTTTTGCCAAAGCTCAGTATTTCACAAAGAACATTGTGAGCAACTGTGAAGTGGACTTGGGAGTCATCTGTAGGAGATCTGGGGGCCTCACCATGGAGTATGCACAGACATCGAAGGGTACACATCATAAACAGAAGCTGATGCGTGCATTTTAAAAAGTGGGAATTAACTACCCCTCTGCCCTGCTATACTGTGTGCTGGAGTCATTTTCCAAATGCTTAGAATGGAATTAACTTCTGGACTCTGTCGAGCTGCACACTCATTATGGGCTGCTCATTCTTCATTATCTCAATAGAGTATTATCTGCAGTATAGGCGGGATTGTGGCAGTTAAAGTTTGGCAATCAGACTGCCCTTTAAGGGATGAAAAGGCCTTTTATTTGATTGAGCCTTGAAAACAAATGTAGGAATTTAAGAATGATATTCTAAGCAAACAGGAAATTGGGAGCTATGATTGTTAAGTATGGTAGTGAAGAACTTCAGGAGGCCGACAAACGTGTGTATCAGAGTGATTGGTTCCAAGGATGTCCAGGTTTGTGATGAGAAAATGGAGGCAGGTACATGTTGTTATCTAGCTTCACACAGGAGCCATGCGTCCCCCACGACGCTGCTATTAGCTTCTCCCTTACAGAGACTTACGAAGCAGCCAGACCCTTTTGGCCAACACATTTTTTATTTTATTTACTACCCAGAGATCTTGACACTTTAACTGGAAGGCAGAGGGCAGAGGAATGCCCACAGTGCCTCCCGAAGAGGCGCCACATCCCTTTTCTTACCTGTGCGCCTGCTAAGTTTAAATGGAAAAGAATACTTTGGATGTAGGTGGTCTGACATTTTTTTTTTCAATCTGTCCTCCCATCCCCCAACTCTTCCCCCAGTTAGAAATGCAATACATTGTCATAATGAAAAATAAGAGCAATGCAGAACAGGAGAAAAGAGGAAAGTAAAAATCACCTATAATGACTTCACTCAGAAATAACCATAAATATACATAACATATACTTCTTTCTTTTACAGATTTAAGATCATAATGAACATTTTATTTTTAACCTGTATTCATAACTCAAAAATACAGGCTGAACATTTTTTTCCCATTTTATTCAATATTCTTCCGTAAGAGTATAATATCCCAATTATGATATAGCATCATTTATGTGACCAATCTCCCATATCTGGACAATTAGACTGATTCTGTTTGGAGGAGGCTACTAGAAACAATAATCTGATGAACATCCTAAGCCATAAATATTTGTGCAGAGAATAAATATCTAGGAGCAGAATCTAGAGCCAAGGGAAGAGGTTGATTTCATTGTCACAATGTAGAAATATGGCCAGCCACAGTCAGCAAGGAGAGGACAGGGCCATTCCACGAGCTCTGACATCTGGCACCAGAAGACAAGGCCACCTGGAAGCCGAGGGAAGGCTGAGAAATCGGCTCCTGGGTCTGCTCCCTCCACGCCGGACCAGGAAGGCACCCTGCCCGGAACTTCAGCCTGAAACGGACATTCCAGGACAGCCAGGGTGGGGTTTGTTTCATGGTGGTGAAGAAACAGTCTTCCAAAAGGATCTGTCTGTTTTGCACTTAATGAGCAGCTGGAATATCAAATTAGACACTAAACATTTGTGCGATCAAATCCCTCTCGTCAGCCCTGCAGGTATATTGAAGCTGACATCTGAATCAGGAAGACGGAGGCTCCTCACCCGACTGTATTCGGGGCCCATCCTCCAAGAAACAGCTTCTTGAGAGGCAGCTTTCTTGCAGTGGCTAGGTGTCAGCTAACGTAAATTACGGGAAGCCATGCCATCCTAAACTAACCAAACAAAAGCATGAGATAAGAAGGTTCTGGCTGATACCAGTTCTTTCTCAATGATGATCAGTCCACCCCCAACTTCCCTAGGGGAAGAGGGAGTACTGATCAATAAGGTAAAATTTTAAATCCTGTCGCGTTGCTGCTTTATAATGACATGAAGCCTGTGAGCCTCACTAAAATGCCACGATTTTCAGGTGGTTGTCAGACTCGCTTTCACTTTCCCCCGAGTGGTTGCTGCAAGAATAAATTTCAGGGAATGCGTGTTCCAGGGGCGTATTTTTGCTATCTCGCTGAGTACAGTTCCTTCTAGTACAGTTTCACATGTGCCAGGGAGGGTCCTGCTCTCATGCATTATTCAAGGACTTCCGTGATTATTTGGTTCAGAGGCGCCCTGCTTTGCACTGCCTCACTGGGATTTGGGCATGAGGACGTCTCAAGACGCTCCGCTCTGCAAAGCTGTGGTTTATGCATGTGGGCATCCACCTGAAGCCCGGAGCCACCCCAGAGTGCGATAAGGCCCAATTCAGTCTCACTCGCAGCTCTAATCCCAGCCGGGCATAGCCGAACACCAGATAGTACACTCAGATTGTGTTATCAGGTCACGCATGTCCAGCTGAGCTCTCTTCTCAGCTAATTCCTCAGACGCTGCTTTTAAGGAATTGTGAGTATTACACAGGCTAGAAGCAATGAGGTGTCTCCGGTGCAACTGTTTTTCACTAGTCAATGACGAAAGGAAAGGAAGTAAATCAGGATATTTAGAGCAAGGTGTGTGTTTTCATATTTAGGTTTATGGCTCGCAGCTTTGATACAGATTTTCCTAAATATCACGAAAACAAACAAAAAAACCTCTGTTTAGATTTTGCCATGTTCTTCCATAAAAGGGTCTTCTGTGTTAGGATTTTTCCTGGATTCTGCAATCAGGACTGGACAATTATTTTAGCATATTTAACAAAATACCTGAGATATCCCCTCCTTGTCTGTTCTCAAAGGAAGAATGCTTGGCTGCCCCTGGTAATGATTAAGGAGCAAGCTAACTTAAGATATGGAAAGTTCCATGTGAAACAAAAATGGATTTTAAGAGCAATAATAATAATGGCTAACATTTACTGAGGGCGTACTATGTCCAAGTATGCTTCTAAGTGCTCTACTGACATTAACCAGTTTAGTTATCAAAACAACCTTTCGAGTTACGTGGGCTTCCATATGACGTCTGTAATTTCTCAAAGTGATGACAGCTCTGACAGTCTCCTCCATCATCGTGTAGGTGTCGGGCTGTCTAAGAGATGCACTTTGCGATTTAATGCTGCAGTTGGTCCAGGCTTTGTCAAAGTCAAAGCTCTAGAAGCAAATTGAGCACCTCAAGGTAAGGGATTTGTGTTTAGCTGTAGGCAGGCAGCCAGAGAGGAGAGGAAAGGTGCATACTGCAGGGTCATGGAGACAGAGGGGTTGGGCTCTTCTCAGCTTCAGAAATGTATGTGTCCAGAGGGTCCTCTCAGTATTTACAACTGAGAAGAAGCCCTAGAAACAATTTTCCTGAGCTCAGCATGCCTACTACGCTGCGTAACAAATTTACACTTGAGGAAAGAAGACTAGAGACAAGGGGAAATACTGCAGTTGCATTAGTTTTAAACACCACACAGTAATCTAGAAGCCAAAAGCTGCAGTAATCCCTCAGGACAATAAAGGATAGTTAGAAATAGTGATACTATGGACTTCAGATAAGCCAAAGCTCATGCAATGCCATAATTCTCTTTCTGGCCTTAAAGGGGTCTTTTTGAACACAGTGCTACAGACCTTGAAATGTGGATCATTTCAAGTCCAGATCCTGAAGTTGGCTGTCCCAGAGACTATTCCAGAAGATTCAAGAAAATACAGGTCAAGCTCTACTCATTTGGACGGAGCATGAGCACATAATTTTAAGCACATTGGCAACCTCACTTAAGGAGCCATGGAAATAAAATAGGTTTGAAGTCAGAAAAAGATATGGGTTTCAATTTCAGGCACACCTCACTCTCCTGTGACCTGATTAGCTGAGATGATCTCTGGGAGCCCCATCTAAACAGCCAGGCAAATGCTCACTTTGTGGGGTTATGGGAATTATTGACACAGATGAGACTATAAGGGCCACAGCAGCTGATGCATGGCAGATGCCCACCAGTGGTGCATACCCTCCCCTTTAGCAGCTTCCCTTCCTCCAGGAATATCAGATTCTCAGAAACAACCCACATACAGTGAAATTTTAACAAGCTGTGCTAATAAGTAAAAAAACAGCCGATAGTGCTTTTCTATTTGGATAACATGCTTATAATTTTCAAAACACTTTCCTCATCCATTATTTCATTCTGTGCTTACTCAAAGATGATATCAGAGGCAGAATTTTACAAATGAGGATACTGACACTCAGAATTATAAAAGGATGTTTCTAAAGTGAACAACTCAGAAGTAGTAGATCTGGGACTTCTCTTTATCTTCTCCTTCAGCTACTATACTCATTCAGTTTATTTAAAAATATTTGCTGATCATGTCTTTCATGCCAGATACTACGCAAGATCCTCGGACAGAGCCAGAGCCTGACTGAATGGAGGTGACTGTGTAGTTAGCTTTGACAACCCCACACTGTCGTATTTTGCTCTAATGTGGTTGAGTTAGAAAGAAAACATGAAATTGAAATTGCACATTTTTCTACAGTTTGGAGGTTTTACGAATTTGTATATTCGCTCATTTTCTCTTTGGAACTCACTGAAATAGGGGACCTAGAAGAGCAGCCAGAAATGCCTGGATACACCTTCACCACAAGGATACTCCTTTATGTAATATTTAAAGTTGTGGAAGAAAATCATTTTGAAATAAACTCTTATTTCTAAGTAGGCCGCTGTGCACTTCAGTCTGGAGGCACAGAATGTCTGTTGATGTCTCTTTTTTAGTGATGCCAGTAGCCATTGATGACTATTCATTGTAGGAATGCAAAATGGTGATATTCTAATTCTATTATTTCCTTTGCATTTATTAGCTGCAATGCTTCTACAAAAAGAAACTACCCCTTATCAACTATTTGATACTCCGAGGTATAATTCATATAGGAAAGGCAGGTGGGTGTCTGACTTATGTTTGTTGTTATATCATTATGAACTCATGAATCTAAATGTATTGAATGTGTTTTAATACACCAAAGTCATTATACTTATTCACAGCTCAAATTATCTAATTTTGGCCAGTAGGATCTTATTCAAGATGGAACCTGGGTCCTTTTGATAAAACCCTTGTAGCCTTTTGTGCATATTCTTAAAGGATCTTGCACACTGTAAAAGTTCCCTGTTAAAAAAGACCAAGAAAAATGTTGTTAGACCTTGAAATTTCCTCCAGTTCCTGAAGAATGAAGGGGCTGCTGCTCAGCTCTGCCGGGGCGTCAGTCTTCTCTCTCACTGCCTACCATGCCTGCAAACTGCTATTTGTGCTGATGACATATGTACCAATACTTGTGCCCTGAAGGGACGATGGACGGGACACCATCTTTAACTGTCATATATTCAGCTAGGCCCAAACATCGGTGGTCTTCTCTTGCATATTTCCTTTTCTTTTTCTTCATAAGCTCACATATACGACATTTCCCTTCACGCTAGGAAAAGCAGGCAGGGTGAGTGATTCATTTGTGACTAGATACCAATGTCATTCCACAGCCTAATCTGGGAGAAACCGAATTATGCTGGAAGTAACACAGAGCCTTAATCAGGTTCTCTCCAAAATCCACTTATTCACAAGAAGGGCCTGAGTCCCGTCCAGAAGTCTGGCTTACCAAACGGACACTCAGTGAGATCTCTCGGCAGTGACGGGCTCTGCAGCATTGCTCTAATTCTGCCTAATTAATAAAGCAATGACAGAAATTTAGAAAAATATTTGCATGATAATATAAATCTCCCAGGATTAAATTGATTTGTTCTGTCTAAACTTTGCCTAGGGTGCTGCTCCCTTCATCAATTCAAGTGTGGAGCACAGTGACCTTCAGCTGCAAATACTTTTCTTCAGGCAGGATGGAAGCATCATTTCACCATTCATTTCTTACGAGATTTAAAAACCTCAAATGAGGACACTTATTTTCCCACTTTAATCTGCTATATGTAAATCAGAGAAAACAATCTTTAAGATGTTCAAAGTAAATGTACCTGGGGCTGCTAGTGGTAGCTTTTACCTTTGTGCAGTCAACACCAGGTTTAGGAATGAGGGGAGTCATCCATCCCTAAAGAAGCAGAATTAACAATAATTTCCTTGGTTTATGAACTTCCCTAAACTCCCTCCCCCCTCCTGCATTTATTATTTCTTTTGGTGATAAGAATTTCAGTTTCAAAATCACAATGTGAAAGCAGCCCGTCCTTTTAAAACTGACAGGGCTACCAACGCTGTGCCCTCCATTGGAGTGATGTGAAATATGCTGATGCTGGTCTACAAGGAAAAACAATTCAAGGCCATAAAGCAAGCAAACCAAATGTAACCAAGGGAGAGAAAAAAAGAAATCAACAAAAAACCACGATTGAAAGCTTTCCATCAGCTTTCAGTTTGTTTACTAGAGCCACAAGGGGGCCCTCAAATCTTTCCAAATGCTACGTTAAGTGCTGAGAGCTGTTTTTCTAGTAATTAATTTCCACAAATCAGTATCACCTATTAATGTACATTACAGAGACAAGCTACAGACTTCTGACACTTTACATTCAAGTTAAAGAGAGAATTTCCTATGGAAATTCTAGGGCCTGTAGTGATCGTAAGTAAAACCAAAATGAGTTGCACCTGTGATTTCCTGTGTCTGCCGTAGCATAAAAATATCCCAACGCTGCAAATTTCAGCAAAGGTTACAGCTGAAGCTGAAGCACTGTGTATATAATGGAATACATTGACCTCCAATGGATTTTAAAGGCTATCCACCTCCTTCTGCCACATTGTGCACCCTCAGAACAGCCATGGAGGCTGACATGCAAAAGTTAAAATGCGGTGACCCTTTCCTGGGGCAGTGGGGAGTTACTAGAGCCATTAGTTCTGGAGGTTTCCAGCTCATGCTGAGAGCTTGATGGTGTTGATGGTGTTTACAGCCTGCACCACAAAAGACACTTGGAATGAAAGAGGATATTTTAATTTTCTGTTCAGGCCAGAAGACAGGGGGCAGAATCTACTGTGGAGCTTGGGCAGAAGGGGGTGGTTTCAGCAAAAAGGACCAACTGGAAAACAGCTTTCCCTAAAGCCTTGGCAGAAGAGAGAGGGCAACCTGTCCACAGGGAAAACCTGGGGACAGAGTTCCCAAAACATTGTCAGATTAGTTAACATAGCAAAATCACCTGTGAATCAACTCAGAACGCCACTCTGAACTTCGATATGAATCGGCTTCTTGACAACTGCCTTTTCTCTAATGGTAAAATAGTCCCAGTGGAAGGTAGGGATTGGTGACAGTTCTGCCTTAGGAGGGAGTACTTCTGTGGCATTTGGGGATGTGCTCCTTCCTTCCTTCCCTCTGGATGGCCTGCTCTCCCAGACCTGGCAGGATGAGACGCGACGCCAGGGAGGAGGGCGCAGGCTCCAGGCCAGCACAGTCGTCCCTGCTGATCAGGGTCCACACACTGTGCTCTCGCTCTCATTTGTTCCTTGAAATTAACAATTACCAGAGAGAAAAAGCCCTGGTTCCGGAAGGCCAGCATCCTGCCTCTGACTCAGGTGCACAAGAGATGAGTTCTGGAAAAACAAATCTCTCAGGAATTTTACAACCTTGGCTTACACTCCAAATACAAACCGAACTAAACCTTGATGCAAACTGCAGATTTTTACCTAACATTTTTTAGAGTTAGTGCTTCCCCAGGTTTTATTCCCAGTTTAAATAGCAGTAGTCCCTATTAATTTGTCTAAATATTTATTTTCAGAACTTCAAAGGTACCTTCTAGGAGGCATGGTTTTTTTAGTTGTAATCCAGACTTCAAAAAACTCCTTCATTTTTGCAAGTTACTTTTGCACTTTCCCACATCCATCCCAGAATCCTTCCTCTCATTCACACATCCTTGGAACGTTGACCTTCTAGTGAGGCATCTGTGCTGAAGGATTCTGGCCACGGCCAGGGGTTGAAGTTAAGTCTAGGGCTAATGTGTACATGCGAGGACCCTCACCTTGGTCCTGGTTCAGAGCCCTGCCCTCCAAAAGGGTAGCAAGACACAGGCAGACCCTGTAAAGGAGGACATCGAGCACCAAGGAGGTAGAAACATCCAGATCCTTAACAGAACCGGGGGCATTTTATTTGGACAAAGCACATCTAGTTAAATTTAAATGTATTTTTTTGAAATACATTTCAATCTGTGTGCTTAAAATTACTCAAGGTCACAAAGACGGAATTTCCCACCTCTAAACAGGAGGTAACTATTACAGACTGCATGTGTGTGCCTCTTCCCAGTCATGTTGAAACCGTAACCCCTGGTGAGATGATATGAGGCCTTTGGGAGGTGAGTAGTTTTACGTGCGGTAATGTGAGTGGAGCCCCCGTGAGAAAAAAAAGAGAACCGAGCTGGTATGTCTTCCATGAGAGGATACAAGAAGACAGCTGGCTGCAAACCAGAAAGAAGGCCCCTGCCAGACACCAGATCTGCTGGCACCCTGGTCTTGAACTTCCCAGCCTCAAGAACCGTATTAAATACATTCCTGTTGTTAAGTCACCTAGTCTATGGTATCTTGTAATAATAGCCCAGACTGATAAAGACAGCAAAGGTTGGTGTTTTAGAGAAAATAAGGGAACCCTTCCCCACCTTCCCCTCTTGGAGCTCACCTGGTTACAGTGGTACTTGACTGTGCTAAAGCCCGCTTGCAAAAGAAATGAAATGACTGAACCATCAGCTGTGCTGGGAGGGGGGAGGTTGGGGATGGGCTTTGCAGGTCTCTCTTTCTCAACTTAGAATTCAGCAGCCCAACTGCTGGGCTCCACTCCTCAAGACAAAGCCTTCATGAATGTCCCACTAAGAGGTGTTATGGGTGGAATTATGTCCCCCACAAAGATGTTGAAGTCCTAACTCCCCAGTACCTGTGGATACGACCTCATTTGGAAATGGGGTCTGCGTTAGAGAATCAAGTTAAAATGAGCTCATTAGGGTGGGCTCTAAGCCAATATGAATGGAGTCTTCATAAAGAGGAGAACTTTGGATACAGAGACAGACAATGCAAAGACACAGGAGAAGATGGCTGTCTAAAAGCCAAGCATATCTGAGGCTGCCAGAAGCTAGGAGAGAGGAACAGGACACATTGTCCTTCACACACCTCAGGAGGAACCAGTCTTACTTGCTTGGGACTTTTAGAATCCAGACCTTTGAGAGCATAAATTTCTGTTGTTTTAGCCACCCAGTTTGTGGTACTTTTACTACAGTAGCCCTGGGAAACTAATGCAAGGGAGATATTTATTGGAGAAACATGAATATAACGGCAGCGAAAACCTACATGAGCTACCCGCATTAATGAGCCTGGGTTTTAACCTATAAATATGAATGGACCATTAAGGATTACTAAATATTTGAGGAAAAGAATGAATAAACAGAATAACTGCTGGAAGAAATAGGCAATTTTAGAAACAAAATATATTGTTATGGCTAGCTTGAGAAGTTATTGAATCCATTAAATAAGAATAGGATAGCAGGAAAAAGAATGTGAAGGAGTTCTTAGATATTAATTTATATTCATATGTATGTTGGGCCTGAAAAAATATCAATAGATGAAATAAACGATAGGATCCAGGAAATTGGCCGATATGATGGAGAGGGGAAGATGTGGAAATATGAAAAATTAAATTAAGAGACAAGGAGATGGAATCTATAGGTCTAATACCCCAGAAAAAAATTCCTGATTGAGAGTAAAGAAAAAAAGAAACCAGAGGGAAGAAATAATAAAAGTAGAATATTTTCTAATCATGAAAAAACATAAATTTTCAAACTGAGAAGGCCTGTGGCATTCAACGGGTATCCATGAAATTTTAGAACCCCAAAGATAAAGAGAAGATCCAAAAAGCTTCTGCAGAGGAAGGACCTAAAAAGAGTTAAGACACGGAAGACAAATCCAATTGCCAACAATTTTCTTACCAGAACTCTGAATGCTAAAATCTTTGGATCTGGGACTTCAAAATTCTGAGGAAAAATGACTTTAAATGTTGAATTTTCTACCTAGTCAAACTATCACTTAAGTGTAGAATAAAAAAATATTGTGATGTTCAGCAAAGGTACTTCTATACTCTGTGGAAAAATAAAATTGTACTGGAGAAAACATCTCAACATCAGTAAAAAGGAAGCCATGAAAAGAGGGCAATGCTGCCATAATGGAATTAGCAGTCTGCAGAGGAGATGTTTACAAGGATGACAACTGGGATATTTCCAAGAGGAACCTATGCGAGAGAAAGTGGTTCCCTTTCAACAAATACCAGGATTCACAGACTGAATATTTTAGATAGTAATGGGGAATGAGGCATAGGATTCTTCTCTCCATAAAATAGAAGAAAGACAATTAGCAATTCTAAGAAAAACAAATAGCTGGAGGAGCATGTCACAACCAGACGGGAAGCAAACTAAGACGTGGCAACATTTCCAGGAATAAATGGAATGTGTGCAGGGAGAATCCATTGACTTCGGTGTGGGCTGGTGGCACCAGTGTACATTTCCCCTTTTGTGAGCCGGATCGCACCATTTGTGACTATTTACACAGTCACATTATGCATGTGGTTTATTGTCTTTTTAACTTCTAGAGTTTTTTTTTACATTATCTCACAGAACAAGTTCAGAAGCCTATGTTTCACTGAAGGCCAGAGGGTAGGTGTTCATAAAAGCTTTACACAGTGAAGGTAAGGTTATGCTGAGGGTGGAGTGAGTTGACGGGGGGGAGTGAGCTTCTTCAGTTTCCATATTAGAGGGTCAAGACATCTCTGGGTCATAGAGAAAGAAAGAAAGCTTTTATTGGCTCAGTGCAAATGCTTGTTGAGGCCCTGCATAGCAGAGACGAGAGAAGGAGAACACCAGGAAAGAGGCTGTGGTCCGGGGGCTTCGTCCTTTCCTTACTGCACAGTGACCCTCACACTGACAGGGTGTGTTGGGGGAGTACATCCTTTTCAAAAAGGAGTCCTGCATGTTGATGCCTTTTACCACCTTTGTATTCAGGCCAAATTACATTACACGGGACAGATTATCCTAAAGTTGGATGTAGAATTCACACCATACCCTTCTTCCGTGTTTTAACATTTTCTTTCCTATTTGTCCTTTTGTTCCTCTTCGTCAGATTCTAGGATAGCTCTTGGGTAGGTGAACCTGCACTCATGCTGCTATCTTCCTGGAAGTAAACTGCAAAATTTATCTTGATAACTAAGTAGCCTCAGATGCAAGGGCTATTATAGTTCCTCTGCCAGATCAGAAATAAGGTTAGAAGGCCGAGGTGATCTCACAGGAACTAATAGAGAAAAAGAACGGAAGGAAGCAGACCCAGTGATCACTTGAATCCTAAGAAATTCTAGCTATAGGAAGCTGATAACCCTGTGCCAGATTCCTATAGGTTGAAATCTGCAGCAATCACGGAAAACACAAAACCTGCCAGCAACCCTAAGTCAGCTTATATCCACTGTTCATCACCAATGCCTAAGATGTGTGTGTGTGTGTGTGTATGTGTGTGCATTCATTTTTAAATACAAAGATAATTCCTTATAATCAGGAGGTGAAAACATACCATATGCCTTTTGTGCCTATTGTGATTTATAATAAATATATATTTGACCTTCATCCAGTTCCTGGCAGGGAGCTCTTAAAGCCTTCATTATTTCCTAATGATGTGAGTATAATGTGTCTTTTCTCATGTTTGTGAGGTGACTTTTGGAAAGCCCCTAAGCGACCTATGGATGGGGCTGGCGGAGGAGAACCAGCCAGGTGATTGGAGGGTTGGGACTTTCAGTCCCTCCCTCCTGACCTCAGGAGAGAGGAGGGGCGCTGGAAGGGGTCAATCAACAATGGCTACTGATTTAATCAATCATACATATGTAATGAAACTTCTCATAGAGCCTCAGAAGAATGGTTTGGAGAGCTTTCACGTTGTAGAACATGTAGAGATTTGGGGATAAGAGCATGGAAACTCCATCATTTTCCCCCATATACTGCCTTATGCATCTCTGCCTGTTCCTGAGTTAGATACTTTAATAATAAACCAGTGATCTAGTAAGCAAAATGTTTCTGTGAACTGCTCTAGCAAATTAATTGAACTCCAGGAGTGGGGTTTGGTGAAATCTCCAATCTGTAGCTAGTTGTTCAGAGGCATAGATGACAATCTGGACTTTCAGTAAGCATCTGAAGGGGTGGCAGGGGAGGGGGCCAGTCTTGTGAGACTGATCTCTTAATCTGTGAAATCCGATGCTATCTCCAGTAGGTAGTATCAGAATTGAGAATTGAGTTGAATTGTAGGATGCCTATCTGGTGTTGGAGAATTGCTTGGTGGTCTGAGAAAAACCCCCACACATTATAATTGGAATTGGAATTATCCCATGATTGGTTCACAAACTGTATAATGAGCAGACCTTCATCTAATAGTTGGGGTAACTGATATCTCGAAGCTTGAAAAATAAAAGGTAATGGTCAGCAAGCTGACAATTGTTGATAGGCAAACTGGCCTTCTATGCAGATAGTCACTGCCCTCATGTTAGAGAGAAGGAATAAAATGTTGAAAGGTTAATGTTAAGAGTCAACTAGAATTCTTTTCAGGAGAACTGTTCTTGCTTAGTGACCGATCTGCATCTTGTGTGTTTTATACAGAAGAAGCTCTGTGCTTAGCATGGAAGGGTTGGGAACAGGTAAAGCAAGGACTCAGACTTTCTTGAAGAAGTTAACTTAAATTGGGAGGAAGGGGAAGTAGGAAAGAAGGAAAGGTCTCAAGAAAGGAAAAAGACAGTGATGGCTCAAGCATTGCGTCAAAGGCATTTAGGAAAATACTGCCCAACAGGAAGTTTCCACTGGTGGAGTAGTTAAAAGATTTGAAGAACAGACATGACTAATAGAAACCACATTTACTAGCTTGGCTGTGACTTGGGCTTGAGACCCAGATATTTTTGGTTCTTTCTTACTTCCATCTTTTATTTCAAGCCTTAATATTCTTTATATTTTAAACAAGGCTTCCTTTTGGTGGTAAAAGACTAAATTACAAAGAGAGGCACAAACGGTTATTTATTATATGTGTTGAGCTTTCTAATTTGTTTTTAATGAGGTCTCCTATTCATATGTCTTTTATTCATTAGTTCAGATACATACCTACTACATGGCAAGTACTGTATATTCTATTCTATGAAGTAATTCACCTTTTTGTACATTGGAGTAAATGTATTTGCTTCCCAATGCAGAAAAAGTTGAATAATACTAAGCTTTCCTTTGATTTTCTTTTTACAAATAATCGCATTTTTCCTATTTACAAGACGTTTACTGAACATTTTCCAAAGATTCTTTAACTCTCCAGCCAAGTGGGTAAAAAAGAATTGCTATTCTGATTCAAAGATCATTTAGGAACAGGGCCCAAATCATGTCAGAAGTAGAAAAGCCCTTTAGAAATAAGGCCATTTCTCCTTAGTCCCCCTCTGCCAAAGCCTCGCAGGGCACCGTCTCCTGGTGGTACCTTATCACTTCCTAGCTAACATGCTGAATGGATATTTTCTTTGCAGCCCCAAGGTAAGCAACAAAAATGGCTTTTCATTTCTGCTGTTGGTTTTACACCAGTAAAAATGTTCATTTTACTTCATTAACAACAAAAAAAATTCACACTGTCTAGGGGCCCTGCTGTTCCTTCACACAGAACATTGTTGCCTTATCACCTGTCCTGAAAGGACCCACAGAGTTGGGAGTTCTCTAGGGAATTTGTTTTTGGATGTCCCCTATTATTAGAACTGAGTGTATTGTTCACAGCACAGAGGCCTATAATTAAGCTGCAGGAAAACCTGAATTGTCATTTCTTATTTTTTTTTTAACTAATAAAAGTAATAGAAAAATTACCTAAGCTCTTCAGCTACATTTTTTGTAGTTCTGTTTTGACAGGTTTCCATGAGACAAAAGCAAAGCAGATTCCCTCAATTCAGAACACACACCCAAGCTCTAAGTTGGAAGTAAATTCTTCAGACTAAGACCAACCCCGATGTCCTCTCTATTTCAACTTAACAACTAATTCGTTTTTAACATTGTCCTACGATTTGCTCATTAGACAGAATCCAAGCTTTGACACCACTTGCTGGAACAAATTATTTAACCTTTCCAAGCTTCACCTTCCTTGTGTCTAAACAGTGATAAAACAGCACCAACCTCACAGGGTTTCCTGTGAGAATTGTGGACAGTTCTTCCACAATGTGGAAGAATCTTAGCCCAGAGCCTGTCACATAGGAAGCCTTAAATAAAGGTCAGCTATCCTCATCATCCACAGCTTTCTGCGAAATGATAATAATAATAAATGATAATAAGGACAGTAATAATAAGTGATGACAACCCAAGCTATCACTTTCTATGGAGCATTTCCAGTGTGCCTGGCGAGGGGAAGAAAGAGGTCCGCTTCCTCCTCTCCTCGACCGCTTGGC
Organism: Manis javanica; assembly: GCF_040802235.1. Taxonomy (NCBI): domain Eukaryota; kingdom Metazoa; phylum Chordata; class Mammalia; order Pholidota; family Manidae; genus Manis; species Manis javanica. The sequence continues at coordinate 12,511,847 of NC_133164.1, forward strand.
CTCCCTCCGTCACTGCAGGAAGGAGAGGGCATTTCTAATAGAACTGGCTGGAGTCCAGAACATGAAGGAGCCATGTTTTCCTGAGAAGAAGGGCTGACACACCTTCACCGTGAGCCGCCACGGTGAGACCCTGTACTGGCTTCTCCCGGGCTGGGGAGCCAGGACGCCTTACCATGGCCTCCAGCTCTACACCACATTCTCCCAGTCAGCTTTTACCTGGTTTCAGCCCCGCAGAGTACTGGGTCCAGTCTCACTCCTTGATCAAAAGGACTTCGATTCCTATTTGGCATTTCCTCCTTGATTGTAGAGGGAATCGCAGTTGTAGTATTCCTGTGTGCTGGCCATACATAATCCTACCGGCACCAAGATCTCACTAAAAATCACTGGCCCCAGGCACCGTGCCAAGCTCTATGGCTTCAACCGCATGGAAAGCGCCAATGTCTTAAATTTTCCGAGGTCCAAGCCGGGTCTAGAGAGGTTAAAGGCGCTGTCTCAGAGCTAGTAAGTGCTAGAGAGGGTAAATCCAGGCCCGTCCAACTGCAAAGCTAGGGTCTATGATTCTTATACAGCTCTGCCTCAGATGCGCTAGGAAACATAGTAGGCGCCAGGATACCACGGTGATTAACACACAGCCCTGCCTCCACAGGGTTCATGGTTGTGTCTGGAAGCTCAGGATCACAACAGTACAGGACCCCACCCAGTGTGGTCTGCAGACCCCCTGCACACATGATCTGAGCTACTTAATGTGTAGGTTCCCAGTCCCTTTTCTTAGTCCGTACGTGCTTCTGTAACAAAGATACTACAGACTAGGGGCCTTAATAAAAGCATTTATTTCTCAGTCTGGAGGCTGAGAGGCCAGGATCAAGGCTCTGGCACATTCAGTGTCTCGTGAGAGCTTGCTTCCAGGTTCACAGACTGTGTCCTCAACATGGCAGGAAGGACGCGAGAGCTCTCTGTAGTTTCTTCTTTTAAAGGCACTAATCCACTCATGGGGGCTGCAATCTATGACCTAATCACCTCCCAAAGAGCCCACCTTCTCATACTATCAAACTGGGGGCTAGGATTTCAAATATGAATTTGGGAGGGATATAAACATTCAGTCCTCAACACTCCACCTCTCCCATTCATGCTGAATCAGAATCCCTCTGATGTAGATCTGAGGAGTCTGTGTTTTTATAATGTGTTATCAGGTGATTCTTAAAATAATTAAAAGTTGAAAACTATTAGTTTTAAATTTAAAAGTAAAAGACAAGACAGAACAAGAAATAGAATATTCTTAGGAAATCCTCCTAAAAATTAATCCATAAGGGTGTTCTTGCCACCAAACATCTTTCTAGATTCTTAGCTTGAATATTTTCTGGGGTTGCTTAAATCCACAAACATAATTCTTAGTTAGGAAGAATCATGCTAGCATTGGATTACAATAAAAATTTTATTACGAGGCTTCACTTTAAAAAAAAGAGGACATTATTACAGGGCTAACAAGAACCATTTCTCAAGCATGATGAACATGAGCTCAGAGGTCCAAGTGCTTTTTCTTTGAGTCTAACATATTAAGCCAATAGCTCAAATGGTTAGAGGGGAATCTCTAAATTCTTCCCAGATTAGCATGTATTTTATTTTGCTCTTTTTTTCATGGTTTCAAGGCGAGTAATGCCACCAGTTTAGGAAAACTTATCTTGCATCACATCTGCACTTTGCAGTAGCTTGACTGGGCTGCCCCTTGAATTCCCACGGACCACTGCCTCCATATGAATCATCAAATTAACTTCTCACATCCAGCCTCTACTCCAAACCAGTAATAGGCTCCTGAAAGAAGTCCTGGCTTCCTAAACTCTGACATACAAGATTCTCTGCAATTTGGGCTTCTTGTTTTTTTTTTAGAAACTACTTCTTTACAAAATAAAGTTTTTTCAAGGAGTTGACCTACTTAAGATTCTACATTCCTCTGCCTATGTTTTCTCTTTTGCCTTTTCTCCTACAAGTACTGAATCAGTGAGAATAGGCTGGGTTATCTGCAGTGAACAAACAACCCCTAACTCTCAGGGGCCTAAAACAACAAAGGCTTATTTTTAGCACAAGTTGAGCGTCTGTTGTGAGTTAGCATGGGGCTGGCCTCGTCTTACCCACAATGGAGCCAGTGGATGAAGAGCCATTTTGAATGTTGCCAGGTTGCCATGCCAGAGGGCAAAGAGAGCTCGGTGACTGACAGTTAGATACTTTGACCTGGAAATGGCACATGTCACTTTTCCTCTCCACTTACTCCTCAGAACTAGTCACATGGTCCCATCCAACCACAATGGAGTCAGGATGTACGATCCCATCAGCAGCTCAAATGGGAAAAATACTGGGGCCCAGCACTCAGGACCAGGACAAGTACCTTTTCAAATCTTATCAGTAGTAAAAGCTGAGCTCAAATACCAATTCCGTTGCTTTTCCCACAGAGTTCAGCTGGACAACAGTGGTGTGTTTTTCCCCGCACTCTTAGAACTTTTATTTTTGCCACTTAATTGGACTATCAAATCCAAACATAGTTTGGTTATTTCATGTACAAATGCTTATCTCTTCTGAGACCAGAAAGTCTTTTTTTGGAAGCCATTCACATGATTGACCATAGTCAAGATCTCATAATAAGTGTATAATTACATATATTAGCATTGAAGATTTTCTAAATTACATTTAAAATATGGCATCTATCACAGTACACTTTTATTTGGTACCAATATGCATTAAAGCTTTGAAGTCCTTGTTTATCCAGTTTAATTCTTATAACAATCATTTCTGATACTTTTTCCTTAATTGTCGATTTTATCAAGCACTTTTATATCAAACACTCATTAAATTTTCTTTTAATGTTTCATGCATATCCCAAACACATAGGACAGTGCCTGACAAATAATAAGCATTCAACAAATATCTGTTGAATAATTCATTCTATGTTCAAAATGACCCTAAAGGAAAGTATTCTCATTTTACAGATAAAGAAATTGAGGCTTAGGGAAGTCTGGCAAACGATTCAGTATAATATTCTTATACAAAATGAAGCTTCTTTTATAAAAACTATTAAAAGGACATTGCTTTGATTTAAGAGAGAACTGATATTTTTTAAAACATTTAAGCTATAATTTTAGCTGGGTTCTTGATGTCAAAGAATTCTAGCAAACTTAGGCAGACCAGGAATTTTTGGCAGGGAGGAGGCGCAGGAGGGCTTGTAGAAATGAAGTGGCTAAATAGTAGGTTCGGAAAAAAGAAGATCTAAGAGAGGTAAGGCACAGATACGGTCCTAAGGCAGGAAGTCATCGGGGAAGCCACCCCTTTGCCCTCCTCTGGCTGCCCAGCTGTGGGACTCTGCACTCTGCTATAACTCTGACCATCTTTGGGTCTCCTCAGGCCTGTGGGCCACTTCTTCAAGAACTGACTGGCAGCTACAATCCTGGCCAAGCCTCCTCACATGTTTGTGATGCACAACAGTACAGGACGGACCCTGCCTCTCCCCCGTCTTGGGAGGATCCAAAAACAGAAGATCAATAAATAAACCAAATGGCCTATTTCCAGTACATTTGTGTGGGGCTCATCAGACCTCATGAGCTGGTCTGGCATTCCTGATCTGAATCCAAAAAACAAGATCAACACTTATATGAGACATGAGAATATAGAAATGACCCCTTAGGGGTAGGAGTGACAGGAAGTTTTCAAAGTAAGGAAAGCAAATCTGGTGGGTCACCAACTAGAACAACAGCACAGAGTAAGTTAGTGGAGGCAGAGCCTAAACTTATGTCTATCTTTCTCCAGATACATTTGAATTTTACTACATTATATTTCAGGGGAGATAAAACATTTATTTAGAAAACATGCAACTGAGTTTTCTTTATTTAGAGCACTGCTTAGAATTTCCCACAGTGAAGTTGTGAGAGATTTGGGCCATGGAGTTGAGGCAGCAGCCGTTACACCCTGAAGGTCCTCGCTGGTTAAAAGCTGGGCCACATGCAGAGACACAAGTCGCTTCTGCTCTGGCTTCCTCTTACCCACTCTGCACCCACATCCCAGGCCCGACAGGTGGCCCTGCTGACCCACAGGGCCTCCAGACCCACGCCAGACCCTGTGCCAGGAACTCACAGACCTAATAAGCCATGAACAGCTAAGAACCTTCGGTAGGCTTCTACGCCAACTTCAAGTCCCCACTGTGTCAGTGACTTGTGCTTGTCTTCAACTTCTTCATCCACAGCAGGGCTGCTTGGTGATTGTCTTTGATTTTAAAATTCTCCTTTTAGATCTTTACTTTCCAAGCTCCTCCTCCAATTATGAAAGTTCTTAATCCTATAATAAATTACTTAATATGCATTGTGGTTTTGCTTCCCTGATTGGATCTTGGTAGATCCACGTGAGCTAGGGATGGCTGAGTGTGGCCCCACATGAGATGAAGGAGAGAAGAGGACAAGGTTCAGGATGACTCCAGGTCTCTAGGTTGGGGTCATGGGGACACATTTTAGTTTCCTGGGTCTGCCACAACAAGGTTCCACAAACTGAGAGGCTTAAACAAGAGGAATGTATGCTCTCACAAGTTGGGGGCCAGAAGTTTGAGATTAAGGTGTCAGCCAGGCCTGACCCCTCTTGAAGGCACTGGGGAAGAATCTGTTCCCTGCCTCTCTCCTCACTTCTGGTGCCTTGCTGGCTGTCTTTGGTGTTCCTGGCTTGTACATGCATCACCCTGTTCTCTGCCTTCAGCTCATGTGGCATTTTCTTTGTGTGTGTGTGTGTGTCCGAATTTCCCCTTTTCATAAGTCACCAGTTACACTTATTTAGGGGCCCACCTATTTCTGGATGACCTCATTTTAACTAAAAACATCTGCAAGGAATATATTTCCAAATAATGTCATGTTCTGAGGTACTTGGGGTTAGGATTTCAACATATAAATTTGGGGGGGAGCACAATTCCACCCGTAACAGGAGGAGCATGAAGGATCACGACTGAGTGAGCAATGTGGGGAGACAGATTGGCAGGGTGCAGTTGGGCACGGAATTTTAAGAGCCATCATCTTGTGGGAGGCTTTCTATGTGCCAAGAACTGTGTTCATCACTTCATGTGCTTTTGTTCACTTATTCTTCAGTGATTCTTAACAAATGATCAAAATTTGCGCTTCTACTTTCCAGAGTTTTAGAAATTAAGCCATACAGGGTTTAAGTCACTTAGACAGCTAATTAGGAGCACAGGTAGACTTTTAATCCACATCTCTTATCCAGAACCCTTGCTCTTAACCTTTATGACATTCCTCCTGCAGAGCAAGTCCAGGTAAGAGGGGATCAGTTAGGCAATTGAATCAGGTGAAGATAACAATTTGGCAAGTATCAGCTTAGAAAAAGCTGGGACATTCTAGAATCTAAGAATATGTGAATCTCATCTGCGGTTCAAGAGTCAACATTAAACTGATTCATAGTTATTTTATCCTACATGTACATCAACCCTTTGAGTTCATTGGGACTGCACTTTCTAATCTGATAACCAGCAAGATTGAAGGTGCTGTGGGTGGTTTACTAATACCGATTTTTTCCATTTTAATGACCCATGTAAAGATTTTGTAATAATTGCTTTAATGTGTTTTTTTTTTCAAACAGGTTATTGTGTGGCCATAATCTGACTAAGTCCTAATATTCTTTCCAATTTCAATTTTAAAGTCATTTCCTCAGGAAAGCCTTCTCTCTCCTGTTCCCACAATAAAGCAGATCTCTTACGGGTGCTCCCCAAGGGCCACAGATCTATCTGATCATGGTTGTACTGTACTTTATTTTTATCCCTTATTTAATTATTGGACTCTATTAGTAAATCATATGCTCATTGATGAGAGGGGCTGGTTCTATTTTGTTTCCATTATGTCTCTAATACCTGGCACATCTCAATAAAATTTCTGAGTGCATGAATATAAACACTAATTGAACTTTGATTATTCAGTTTTCTGGGACTTGGAAACATTTCAAAGTTATTTTATAAAAAATGTTTTGGCTCCACCCATGAACATTGCCTGGGTGAATTTACAGTGACCTGTTTGCTTATGTACCTACTGCATTTGTGAGATGGTCATCAACCCCACTTCTAGCTATGGGCTGTATTTAACAAGCGATGTAGATATCCACAATTCCAGGTATTTGTCAGGGAGCATAAATACTTAATAAAAACTCTGAATCTATGGGATGTTTCCTTGAGGACGAACTCCTCATGCCTCTAATTACCCTAAAATATATCCATAGGTTAGACTAAAGCATTACAGGCATGTATACCCAGCAGAGAATTGCATAGCTTCTTACAGAATTCCTTTAACAAACTTCACTTGGATATCAGTGTAACATCATAGCAACTTTATAGTTTTTTCTAGTGCTTTCTAACTCATATTCCCCAGAAGAATATTTTTGAGGGTGTTGGTCACTATATTGCATTGTGGCTTCTTGTTGGTGACCCATGGGGCAATATCAAGTTCCATATTCTACTTCTTTTGGAAAACCTGTCTTTGTTTCTTTCCCTGAAAGATGAAGATAATTACAGTATCTTCCTTAGAGAGTTTGGACAAGATGGAATGGGATAACACCAACAAAATGCTTATGTGGCACAGTGCCTGGTGCATGGTAAGCAATTAGTAAGTGATGACTCTTTGTCGGTTCTCATTACTATCATCTTCACCACTGTCACCATATTTCCCTCTTGGCATTTATGATTGGTAAGCATATTCCTGACCACCTTGACCAAGTGAAATTACTTTATGCACATAATAACCCTAACTTCACCCAATTTTTCCGACTCTTACTTTTTAATGTTCTCATTGACATACAGCTAAATACATTTTTGTTCCTACTTCTAGAGGCCGGCTTATGATCTTTGTGGAACAAAGTGAGTTATTAATACATATGTACATACATACATTATTTTTTAAAGGGCAAAGATGGATTACCGAGAGGTGACATAACTTGTACTCAAAGTAGCAAAGCAGGAAGAATTCCTGTTTTCTCAATCTTAGCTCTAGGCCTTTTTTTATCTAGAAGGCCACCTAAAGCTTTTCTTTCGCTAAATTTCAACGCAGTCCTGTCAACGAGTTTGATGTGGTTTCTGCCGCATTCCATGCTATTTATTGTTGTAATGAAAGTTTTCCTTCTTATTTGGTGCAGAAGCTGCACTGAAGGAAGGAAGTGAGCCTCAGAGAACAGATCACAATCGCAGGAAAGGAAGAAAGGATTCCTAGAGTGTGTGTACTGCCTGAGTAACCTAAACAGCACATTGTGAATGGATATAAGAAGAGATTTTAATATTTTTAAAGGAAGTAAAAGTTGATTTCTCTTTGTTCCCAAAGGTAGCTGTGATTAACCTGAAGGGATAAGACAAGGGAGCAGCCAGACACAGAGCCCTAAAGGATTTATGGCTGTGTGTGTGTAATGCACAGAGATTAGCGAGCCTCAGGCTCTACCCTGAAACACTCCAGGCACCCCCTCCTCTCTCTTTCTCACATGGCCTCAGAAGCCACTTGAAAGGCATTTGGCACTGCCTCCGCCCTACATTTCTCTGCAAAGATGGACTTTTTTCTGTCCTGACCACTTCAGCTGCCTGTCTTTCCACACCCATGACTCCCCCTCTCCTCCTATTTCCCCTATTAGATTTGGTAACTCAACTCCAAACCATTTGCCTCAGTGCAAGAGAGCAGGGAGCCCTGTGTGTCACAAGCACCATCTCCCCTGCTTGGCCTGCAAACCCACAAGCCTGCATTTCAGGTGCTTCCCCTTTCCCCTGCCCAGGTATGGGTAAAATCGCAATCTTTCCACAATCTCTCGCCTGGCCTTAGTGTATCTCCTTATCAGCAGTTGTTTCCAAGGGGTAGAGAGAAGTAGTCCATCTCCATATTAATAGGTGATTATAAGGGTGGGAGGAAAAAGGGTATAGGTGGACTGGAGAGGTTTGCTGGGTTTGCAGCTGGGTCATGAAAGACAGGGGCGAGCAGAAGTGGACAACTGCTTGCGTGCAGTAAATGGGTTTCTCCTACTTTATTTCTCCCTTTGACTGATTTCAGCTTCAAAGGTTATTTGCCCCAGGGTGGGAACATATTTCCTGCCCCCACCCATCCCACCACCCTGCCTTGGAGTTACACCAGGTCACAGGATGTACCCAGTAAGCAGGTCAACCTCCAGAGGGAGAGATGGATCCTAAGTATTTTTCCTTCAGATAAGCTGCAGCCTTTTGAGGGCAGGACCCACTTCACTGCCACGGTCTGCCCATTTCTGCAGAGTAGGAATCATATTAGAAATGTCTGTTTGTGTCTTCTTCCCCACCCTAAGCACAAATACCATTTAGGGTTATATCCCACATGACTTAACAAGTGCTCATTTAAGAAGATTATAGAACAGAAACAGAATTACAATTTTCCTCTCTTGCTATCAAAGACTCCAGATGCTAGAATTACCCATGTCCCAGCACAAAACTTCTTGTCTACCCACTCTCAGTATTGGATCTAAAATGACAAACAAATAAACAAACACTGGCAATATCTCAAATTTGAATATAGGCTGTTTGCCAGAAAATATTGACTTCCAATCTTGGCTTTAACTCAGAGTTGCTTTTTGGTCTTAAAAGAGAAAACCCAAACCAAAACAAAATACAATTTCTCATCAATTTGTGCGAAGTTATTCTCACCTACCCCTCTGGGTCTAGTGTGGATTAATGACTTCCATTTCTTAACAATACCCCCGTCCCTTCCTGGTAGTAAGTTAGGTAAATGGGCCCATTAGCTGCAAATGTTGCTCTAGTGGCCTTAAAGGATTTATATGCCTCCCAAAGCCCTTAATTTACTGGGAAAAATCTGGCTCAATGAGTTAATGGGCTAATTAGTTAATTGTCAACTCTGCAAAGATGAGAAGTATTGTTATTTTGCACTTCATTAAATTCTTGAGGATTAACAACTAGAGGGAGTAGATGTTAAGGGAATTTGAAAGTGGCTGAATGACGGTGACATGCAATGTTGGCTCTTGTCAATGAACTCTTGTCCAGCCTCTATGGGGGAACAAGGTGAGGATGCCATTAATTACAGCTCATGGGTAGCTGACAGCCAGAGAGTCTGGGATTGGAACCCACCATAGAAAGGCCCTTTTGATGTGAGAGTGCCTTTCCTAAAGTAAAACAAAGAGTCAGGGTGGTAGAATGATTGTCAGCTTCCATGTTATTGAGGGATTATGCAGTGCTGCATGCACCGCTTTGATCTGCGGCATAACTGGATATGCAGAATGGTGAGGTTCTGTGAGGCTTTTTAATGCCACTTGAAAATCTAGTTTATTTTAGAGCCAAAGAAAAAAGCATGGGGAAAGTATTTGAAAATGTGAATATTCTATAAATAAGAATGAGGTGAGACCAGCACAGGGCATCTGAGTCACAGATACTATTAACAAGGGAAGTCATTGGAAGATGTTCAAACTGTTAGTTATGATCAGAGATTATATCGCTCAAACAACTTGTTTCTAAGGAGAAAACTTAAAAATTGCATGAGCCTCCAGAAGATTTGGGACTGTGTTCAATTCCTTCGCATACCAGTACATTCTGAAAAATTGGGAATCCTACACAGAACAGTCACAGTCCACATGATGGATAAGTCAGCAATCCTGGTGCCACAGGAAGCATGTTTTATTTAAAGCTCTTGCCAAGGGAGTAGCTAATTAGACTGGTGGAAAAATAGTATGTACGAAGAACAGCTGAAAAGTTCTCAACACAGTGAGGTTTTGTTAAAGGGGAAAATGACTTCAAAATGGAACACATGCAAACACAAATGTGCAGTCACAGGCACTGTGCCTGGAAGACTCCTTGAGAGACGGAGGAGCACCTGCTTTGTCGTCTATGCAGTCGTTGTCTTCCTTTCTGTTATGATGCTGACCCCTGATTATCTTCTGTTTTCCAACCTTCTCTCCTTCCCCATGAATCAGGTAGATCCTGATAAGTCTAAGCCACTACTGATGGCTCCATTGCTACCAAGGTGTGTCTGTAGTTTTGTCAAAGAGATGAGAGACAATGTCCACTGGAGGGTTTCTGAAAGTTTCCCTTCCTGATAAATTTTGTAAGTCAGAAATATCTCCTTTTCTTTTTGCTGGGTGAGGTCGTACTGAGATGTGCTTCTATAACTGCTTCAGCCATCTTGCAGTTATAAGGAAAAACAGCCTTTAGATGGAGTCAACACAGAGGACAGCAAAATACAGCTGGGAGGAGCTTGGATCCTTCATGACATTCTTGAGCTACTGATCTTATTGTGACAACTCTGTCGTTCCTTTCATTCAGATAATAAAGCCCATTGTTTATTCCAGTTGAACTGAGTTCTCTGTTGCTTATAGCCAAAGGCATTCTACAAATCCAAAAGAAATGGCCATATCTGGACCCAAATTCCTGTTTGCTCCAGAAATGCTAAATGTAACACTGTACATTTATTGAGAGCACCAGCAACAGAGTCAGATATGGGATTGGATCCTGACACTGCCATTTTCTGTATGAACTTGGATAAGTCACTTAAGGCTCTCTAAGTCTCAACTTTCTGTTACTAAAGGGACAATAACCACTATTTCACAGGGCATTTGTAAAGATTATGTAAGAGAAGACGTGCAAAGTGTAGTTGATAAATCATACTTAAAATACAAACATGTAATACACCTTCTAAAGGCAACTCTAATAGCTGTTTTCAAATAGGAAACAAATCAAGCAAGAAAATAAATACCATTCAGGCAACAGGATAAACAAAACTAGAAAGACATATGGTACATCAGACAGCATCTAAGAATAGAACTTAAAGCCTATTTTTTTATACCTAATCCAGGATTAAGTGCAAAAATATTGCTATTTTTCTTAGATCTTTTAAGAACCTGGAATCTGAGGGAAGGATCCCTTAGGAACCTAGAATCTGAGAGACACTCAGTGTTAAGGTCCTTGGGATTGTCAGGAAAAGACCAGACAATGAGACTGAGATGGAGCAGCCAGTGACGTGAGAAGGGCACAGATGAATTGAAGATGCTGACCCAGAAGCCAAGAGAAGTGTTCACGAAGGACAGAGTGGACAGATATACGGATCAAATCTCTTGTTCTCACCCTAACTCTGCAAGGCAGGCATTGGGCATTGTTATCCTCATGCTATAGAGGAGGACACCGAGACTTAGAGCGATGAAGTGACTTCCTCAAGGTCACATATGACAGATAAATTCACACAAAGTGCAAATTAGCTATAAGATACCTCTTATAGGTAATTATAAAAAATTGAAGTCATAGAAACAGAAATAAAAAGAAAACTTTGTTTCCTATAACCCCATAGCTTATATGCTACGATTTCATAGCGTTTTGCTGTTATTTTCAGAGCTCCAACATCACTATCTCTTTAAGGTTTATTAGAATTTTTAAACATCTTTCTTACTGCACCTTTTATTGGTCCCTTGTTGCAATTCTATCATTCAAACTCAATTAACCAGATTGTTTATTCTCTTGGCCTTTGTTCCTGCCTCAGCTGGGATCACTCCAGGGGGTTGCAGCTTGCCAGTTTTGCAATGAGGTGCTTAGCTCAGAACTCTGTGCGGGACCCCGTTTACTGGGACAGCGCTGTGATCAGATGGCGCCTGTGGCAGTGCAGCCTGGGACCACAGGGCTTTGCAGACATCTGTGCTCTCTGTTTTCCCCTGCAGCATTTCACTTCCTTTAAAAGTGCAGCCTCAAATCTCCCCTGTGCAATCACAGCTGGACACTGGGTGACTTCCAGTGGAAGGGTCAATAAAAATAATTAAAAGGCTCATCCAATTGGAGCTCATTCTCTGTCTTTCCTTGGAGGGCCAACCTTCTCCATCTCATAAATAGATTTTTAAAACATGAGGGCTTTTTGCAAGTTTTCAGATGTCTTCAGCCTATTGATTTACATAGTTCAATGTTTGGCACATGGTCATCAGGGCCCTCAGACTCATAGGGACACACCTTTGAATGCACAAAGTTAACAGATCATGTTTAACAGGCATTATTGCCTATCCAATGGCCCCCTACAGAAGATAAGATCCTCCACTCAGATCTCCTTATAGACAGGTAATAATGGCATGATTCATCAGGTAATATAAGGGAGAAAAAAATTAGGAGTAGCCAGCTTCCTGAGCAACTATTATGTAACAGGGCATTTCTTCGTATTCTTACATACCTTAGTCCTATTTCTTACAATAACCTAGCAAGCTGCCAATTATTACTTTACTCTCATTATTAAGGAAACTAAAGGTTGGTGAATTTAAGTGATGTATCTACAGTGTCATACATCAAAAGTGTCTAAGATTATCTCTCCATCCCCAAGGTTCGTGTTTTTACTCTGTTAAACTTTTTCTCAGCCAATCATCACTGACGTTCTAAAGATGAGTTTTCTTTAGAAAGTTACCCTTTGAAACTTCATTAAGTTGAATGGTGCTTTCTTACACCAATAGTCTGAACTGCTGTCCTATTTTAGAAGTCTAGATGTTCAGTGATCCTTTCAATTATTGGTTTATTGCCATATCATTCAAAAGAAATGACAGTATGGTTCATTTAAAAAATTCCTTTTGTATCTGAGGTTTTGCCAAGATCTGTTGTTTATCGCTGTCATGTAGAAAGGAAAATGTGAAGAGGCTTGAAACGTTCAAATGTGAAGTTTCCCTTTTCTCATTCAAATAAGGGCCAGCAACACATCAAAAGGCAAGATTTCATTTTTAGTGATTGACTTAGACAAACTAAAGGCTGAATAAATGCCAGACAAATTAAGGTGTGGTGACTACTGCTTAAAAATACATGAATCTGAATGCCTCAGAAAGGTAGCAGGTAGATTAGAAACAGACCTTCCATCAATGCTAATGGTAACATCAAAGATCATGATGATGGTAAATTGGGTTTGTGTTGTCTTTTCCTTCCTACTCCCTCAAAGCCATCAACAGATAGATCAAGAAACAAAGACCACAGGGGACGTTCAGTGAGCACCACTGTGCTGGGCCACTGTGCCTCGTCCCCAACACTCAGCAGCCCCTCTAGGAAGTGCAGCTCCTTGCCATTTGGGTGAGACTGTGAAGGAGAATTAAGTCGTTGCCATGGGGATAAGAGTGAGGAAAAGAGCTGTTCAATGAAAACAGGTCTCCCAGTGTAAAACCCTTCCCCTTACATAAGATGCTCTTTGGGCTCTCTGGGGGCCAGGCTGAAAATGTGCAAAAAGTCACGAGGAAGAGCATAACTCTTCTTGCTTGAGTAAGAGCATCATCTTTAAACATATTTTATAGTCCATTCCAATTGCATCTTGTTTGAAAAATATTAACATATTGATGAATGAATAACAGAATCAACAAGTTTATAAACCTTTGACAGCTTATCAGTTAAGAGAATGAGGGTGGGATTCAGAAAGACTGGCCTTAAATCCTGCCTCTGCTTCTTATTAGCCATGGGCCTTAGGGAAGTTACTTAACTTCTTTTGTCTTTAGTCTCCTCAACTATGCAATGGAAATAACAATGTTTAACTATAGAGCTGTTAATGAATTAATAACAGCCATAATGAATATGAAGCATATTTTTAGTACCTGGCACAAAGGCAACATTAAAAATAGTAGATTTTAATATTCAAATTAATCATTAATATCATGATAGTATTGCATTGACAAGACTGGTTACTAATATCATCAGTTGGTAAAAAAGTTAGGTTTATAAATCCACTTCCAAAGATAATGAAGAGGATGAAAAAGAGTGAAGGGTCTGAAAGTTACTAAGAAGACTTGTGTGGAATGACTTTGACATTAACTGATTTTTTGGAGGGTGGGGAATTTTAAAAGAAATGAAGCTGAACAGTCTTTTAAAATCACACAGTAGGGTATCTGAGGTGGAAATCACAGATGAAAATCAAAATGCTGTCAAAAATATAAATAAGGAAATTCATCAGTTTGAAAAGCATTACTACAATGTGCATGTTGCTTCCATCTGGAAGAAAAATGCTAGAAAGAAACTTAATATTCATGACTGACACATTTTCTTTGTACTGTCAGTCAGCTGGAACCAAAATCCACAGCTGGTTATAAAGCCCATCTCTGCTTCATGTTTCACCTGGTGACCTTATACATCAAATCAAGTCTTGTGGCTGAAACAACACTCTTCATCCTCGTTTAGTTTTTGGAGAGGATGGTACAGGGACCAAAATGTGCCACAATGTAGCCTGTTTCCTTTCTTCACCTTTCAAGTTCTTATCAGAAATCAACACCAGAATTCAAGAATATAAATCCCCTTATCAGCCCAAAAAATAAGGGAGAAAAAAATACACACTTGGGCAAATATCTTATTTGCAGTCAAAGTAATTTGTCAAATAGAAGATTCATTTTTGTTTTCAGAGCACTGAAGTTATGTAGAGATATCTTAAGTGCATTTTTTTTAAAACAGTCATAAATATTCAGGAAATCTAAATGTTGAAAAGACCTCTTCATTGTTAAAATATGTCTATTTTTCATAGATTGTAAATTTCTGGAGTCAGATCGATCTTTGATAACACAGTTTCCTGGGATTGTAATCTGCATGGAGGGTATTTATCAGACAGTTTTGCACATACACAGAACTCATTTGCCTAATTATAAGTTCGCGGCTGTACATTTTCAAGCAGAAGGTGTGTCAAAAGTTTTACTGTTTGATCTGCCATCAGAGATTGATACATAAGTGAATTAGCATATAAAGGATGAGGCTGAAGTGTCTGGTCTTCTGGAAAAAGAAAATCAGCAAGCCACAGCCATTTGCCTGAGTGGTAGGTGTCAATTGCAAAGTCAGTAGTAACAAAAGTAGTCAGGTGAATGCATACCTAAATCTTAAGGATTCCATTCCCTCTTAGCATTGTATTTAATTTAATACAATGTGTTTAATTTAATACAGTGCTAATGAATGAATCTTCCTTAAGGATTCCATTCCCTCTTAGTCATTGTATTTAATCAATAAGAAAATATCTGAGTGATAATAAAAAACTAAAATGAAGTGCATTACTGTCTTTAAACAATATTTTATGAGAGACGTAATTCCTAGAATCAAAATAATACCTTTATTTCCTCTTGACAGATTACTTAAAACTAGCATAGAAGTCCCAGAACCTTGTAGTGGAAATAAATTCCTAGCACTCTGGCCTTCTGAGAATTGATTGCAGATTTATATACCTTTGCCTGCTAAGGTATGGAGCAGACTGTAAAGATCCCCAGATGATGGAGTGTGGTTGTGATTCTGCGGTATGAGAGATTTAATTAGATATCAAATGTGCATTGCGTAATGATGGTTGTTTAAATTATCAAGGCACGCGCTGCAATTCTCCCGCCTACATGCCGGAAGGAAGCATGTGGTAAAAATCCAGTAAATCCCCTTTGACATAATGGGATGCAGGGAAATATCATGTTACTACTGGCAGGCTCACAACTCACCAACTCTCCTCCCCTAATGTCTGGGCTGTTTTGTATTTCACAGATGATCGCTGCTCATTCTCTGTCTCCCAGCTACCAGGTCTGCTCGCCATCACATCGATCAACTTAATACCTTGGTTAATTTCACCCCAGAATAATATTTCTGTTTACAGAAGCCTACCCTCTGTGGCAAGCTGCAAACACTCAGGAGTTTCCAGGGGAGCAATGATAGTAGATGCAAGAGTGACATGGAGAGCCTCTTCAATCAAAAAACATCCCCCACTTTCATGCCTTGTCAGTCTTGGCCATTGGTGGCAAAGTGGTGGTGAGGACCCCACTGTGCACAGCTGGACTTGTCCATACAGCCTGTTGGAGCAGGAGGGTACAGAGAAGGCACCTCACTACCATGACTTTCAAACGGGAAGGTAAAGAATAATGTGAAATGAATCCTTACAACTAAAGGCTGGGGCTATGAGGGTATGTTGGTGAGACACAAACTCACATCTCAGGACTAGGCAATTTGTTTCATTTCCCTCTGTCCTTCTAACTTAGAAGTCATGGACCATCCATGACCACAGAGAAGCTGCTCTAGGTCAACTCAGCAAATCAGAGGAGTGCCAGGAGAGGAGGAAAACTTGTTAAGGAGGAAAGATTGATGACTGCAAGTGTTTTCCAGGTATAGACCATCTGGGCAGGTGTCTTTGAACTAAGATTAATAAACATATGTCACCACAAGTTTCTCATTACAAGAGGCATGATAATGGAGAATCAGAATTTTTAAGTCAAACTGCCAGGCTGCCACAGAGCAAAATCTCTCCAGATAAACAAAGCCGTGCCAGCTCAGGTAGGAGAGCTGCCCTACTGCACCTGACATATCTTATGCCCAAGGTAAATAGTCCCCTTTCTTTCTAGAAAAGTGAACATGGACCAGAGGTCTCTCTGTCCAGGACAAAACACAGATTGTAAAATTTCCTTTCAATTGGAAATCTGTGTTCATATATACCAAAGCAACATCCTGGCCTCTAAGTTAATGCCTAAAGCCAAGTAAGGGACTATATATATTTACATATATAATTTATATATATTTTATAAGAGGCTTTTGTCAGAAATTGGTGGTCAGAGGGATGAACCAATCAACAATTTCATGGAGCAATGACACAGAAGTTGAAGACTATAACAAATGTAGGAAGTGTTCCATGGAGCACCAGAGGGGGTCACACGTGGTCAATACAAAGATTAGTTCCTCCCAGAATGTCAAAATGCACCAGGGCCATGAGCTCCCAGGGAATCCTCTGAGCCATGGTTTGTGTTTCAAATTCAGGATCCAAGTGTGTATTTCCATTCTAAAGCTCATGGGTGTAAATCTGTCCCTGAACATTAGTTTAAATCTTGCTATGAAACCGTGAGCAAGCTCTTTTCAGAGATTGTTAAGTGCTCAGAAAACAGAGTATCTAATCTCTTTGTCCACAAAAGATAATTTTTGATTTTTCCAATTGTTTGAACTTGTAGTGAAATGACAATTCATTTTTTAGTTTTATATAGGATAATTGTGTGTGTGTGTATGTAAGGTATACACATGTGTATATAGGTAGCATGTGCTATACGTATACATATATACTGTAATACATACATCACCATATCTATAGCAAATATATATGTATAGTGTTTATATAATATTGAAAAAAGACACAAGGAAATGATAATCATATTATTTTGCCGCATAAAACCACTGTGTTGATGAAAAGTAGACAGGCAAACTCTTACCAGGGACTAACAGGAAGTCATTAATTTACAAGTTTTCAGGAGCAGAACAACAGATATCTAAAATATACGATGTTACTGGAAAATGGCATGAACTGTGGAATAAAAGAAGATAAAAGACAAGGACAGACAAAGAAGAGGAGGTGTTACATTGTCAAGGTAAAGACACCCCTCTTTCCTGACTCCATCTTGCCATGTACATACAGCTTTCTCATGTAAGAATGCGAATGGGTTTTACTTTCCCAGATCACACATGTTATTACATTAAATAGCCTGGCATAACTCTGGTAACTATATTTTATCCCATGTTGCCAAGTTTCATGGCCTGACATGGACCCAGATGCTGAGAAGGATTCTGAAGCAGTATCTAGACTCAAAGAGACGGGGGAAAATCAAGAAATAACCTCTGTTGTTGTCAAAAGACAGGCGGATAGTGATTCCACAACATGGACTTGCCATGAGTCACTCTTTATTACCTAACAGGTGCTTATTAAATGTTTATTACTAACAACAAAGAATGGAATATTAGCATGCAAGATGCCAAATGCCCAAAGATCAGAAGTTAGAGGATGGTGAAAATAAGCACTTCAAAGAAGCTTCTTATTGAAATGGAAGTTCAACAGGGTTCAATCACTTGAAATTGGCTGCTGCATGAGGAAATCATCTCTTCACCTAAGGAGAATCTATTTCACATCTCAAAACTTGAGGACCTGGTACTAGAAACAGCCACTAAGAGCTAAAGGAAGATGCTTCCTCAAAACTGCATCTTATATCCTTGAGGGCAGCAGGAAGGAAAAGACCTCTAGAAACACTTTCATGAATAACAATAACAATGTAGGGAATCAAAGTGCGTATGTTCTCTTATAATACTACAAAGATTTTTTTAAAGAGGAGGAAGTGGTATGTTCAAGAGAGAGATAGCCATTTATCAGAACTTTGTAAGGGAATTCATTCATGAGAGTCAAAGTCACTCTGAAATAAGGTGGGGCCCCAGAATCACCTGTGGAGAGCTATTAAGCCATGTTAGGCAAACCTGCAGGCATGGGACCCAGGAATATGTATTTTATTATGTTTTTAAGAGATTTTGGCACATAGACATTATTGAAAGCAATGTTTGACTGACTGTCTTCTGAAGTTCAATTTGGATAGGCAAGATTTTGTAATTAGTAAGTAAAAATCATGTGTATGTGAATACTTGTCACAGTACTTAGCATGCAATAAGAACTAACTAAACAAATATAGGTTGAATCTGAATCTTTAGAATGTCTTGGATTTCCTTATTTTAAATTCCCCAATCATTTCCAAAAATGATTATAAGTATTGCATATAGCATGTAACATAATATGTAGTCATGACTCAATAGACACTTGTTAAATTTTAATCTTAAGTGATTTTTCAAATATTACCCTCCTTGAGTTTGCTTTTGGGATTGATTTAAAGTTTTTTTTCTCATTTTCAACATTGATTATAAATAAGTTTTGCATATAGTATAGAAGGTGTGTGTGTGTGTGTTTTAGAACCCTATTATGGAGTTAGTTTCCAGGTCATAAGGTATACTAAACCACAAATCTTAAACCACAGAAGTGCTTTTCCATCAAGCAGTCAGTCTGCAGCAGCGCTTAACACTGAGGAGGGACATATAATGTTTCTACTGCTCAGACTGACATGTTTCTTAAAAGGATGAGATGATCTGAATAGCAAAAATTGCAGCTCAAAATGCCTAATAAAGCAGATGCTTTGTTTGCATTCTTTTCCTTAGAATTAGAACCAATTAACCATTACTGGTTTCAGAGCTTATTTTTAGCTAATTTGACTTGTAGTTTATAGTTCTACCTATAGTAAAAACAACACAACTTTAAGTCTTTCTTGAGGTTACAGCACCAATTAAGATGGATGAATCATAACCTGCCCTGTCTCTCCTACTAAATACAACTAAAAACCTTTGACAGAGTACATGGAACAACTAATTGAAGACTCTGAAAAATAAATGATAGCAGGCAGATTGGGGAAGGAAAACAGATCTCAACATGCCATCAAATCAGTGGGGACTTAGCCAGTGTTTTGCTTCTGTTTCCCCTGGCCCAGTCTCAAAAGCAGTCAGAAACACCCAGAACTACATGCTGGATACAATAAAAAAATATCTCCACTGGAAGTTGTTTTTATTGTCTGAGGAATGGGAAAGAGGCCCTTTGTGAATCAGAGAGAGTGGAGGAAAATCTTTGTTTTGTTTTGTTTTTTTGTTATTGTTTTCTCTTGTCCAAGCTTCCAGGCAATCTTACTGTTTAGGAAAGAGTCTAAAACTCTGAAATGGGGAAACTTTCCCTCTGACCAGAGGAACTTTGGTTCTGAGAGTTCAGGGCAATGATCCCTGTTACTTTTATTTTGCTATGTGGCCACGGAGGCAGATGCATTTACAGGAAGTTTGTGATAGAAGCTAAATTTAGTCCCAGGTTTCTCTCCAGAGGGTTATGAAGCAAGAACATATAAGGGAGATTCCAGAGAGGAAGGAGCCACAGAAAGTGATCCCATAAAGTTGTGCATTAACTCCTGAGCTCACCACCAAGCTATGTATGGGTAGATCTGCATCTAGACAGCTTTCCAAGGCTCTGAGGACTGAGGCACAAGATAGACAAGGCCCAGGTCCTAGAGATTGGCCATGAGGAGGCCAATATATTTGATAGGTCCAAAGAATACAACTAAGATTTTTTTAATGCACTAACATTAGAACCACAATCCACAGAAGGTGGGTAGGAAATTTGACCTGAATATAGTCAAGTTAATTGCCTGCTAAACAAAAAAAAAATTAGCTTTCCATAGATCCCACAATATGACATTCGAAATGTCTAGGGTATGATCCCAAATTACTCAACATGTGAAGAACTGGGAAAAGTCTCAACATCCCTTAAGAAAAAAGGTAATCAAGAGATGACAGTCCTGAGACAAAACATGTTGGAATTATCAACAAAGACTTTAAAGCAACTATTATAACCATGCTTCAAGAAGTAAGAATGAATATTACTGAAATGAGTGGAAAGATAGACAATCTCAGTGGAGATATAGAAGACATAAGGAAGGACCAAATGAAAAGTTTAGAATTGAAAGATAGCCTAAAGAATAAAACTCAGTTGATGGATTTAAGAGCAGAGTGGCTATGACAGAATGAAACCAGTTAACTTAAAGACAAACAGAAAGTATACAATCTGAAAAATGGAGAGAAAGAGGTAAGAAATTTGATCAGTGTCTCAAAGACCCATGGGACAATACCAGAAGATACCTGTATTATCAGAATCCCAGAATGAGAGGATAAAGTGTGGCATGGAAAAATTACTTGAAGAAATGATTCTGTAAAGATCCCAAATTTGATAGAACCCAAACATACAGATTTAAAAAGTTCATAAATCCTGAACAGGATAAACTCAAACAAGTCCATAACAAGACACATCATAATCAAACTGCTAAAAACTAGAGGCAAAGGAAAAAATCTTTAATGTAACCAGGAAAAAGTGTTGTCTTATATACAGTGGAAGAATTATTCAAATGGCTGTGGGTTTCTCACCAGAAATCATAGATGCCAGAAGACAGTCCATTTTTTAAATGTCTAAAGAAAAGAACATCAACCTAGAATTCTATATCCAGCAATAATATACTTCAGGAACAAAGGGGAAATAAAGATACTCTCAGATGAAAATTAAAAGAATACAGCAGCAGCCACAAACCTGCTCTAAAAGACAAAAGTTTTTCAAGGGAAAGAGAAATGTTATCAGTGGGAAACTTGGAACTTGAGAAATGCAGGAAGAACAACAGAAATAATATACAATTAATATAACATTATTTTTTCTCATCTTATTCTTTAAATATGAATGGTGGTTGAAGGTACAAATTATAACATTATCTGACTGGGGACAGATAAAGTGACTGACTGCAATGAAATGAATGATGATGACAACATCATAAAAGGAGCAGGGCAAAAGGGCTTCTATAGTGGGAAAATTTCCATATCCTTCTAGAAGTGACAAAATATTAATTATAAGTAGACTGAAAAAAGTTGTGTTATATTGTAACCTCTAGATAAACAATAAAAGTTCACACAAAGAGAAATATTTAAAAGTTCAATAGATAAGCCAAAATAGAGCACTAAAAAATACTCAAGTAATCCAGAAAGCAGGAATGGGCTAAAAGAATAATGTGTACTAAAGGAACAAACAAAAAACAAATAATAAAAATGGTAGACCCACCTAAATCCAAGCATACCAATAATGGCATCAGATGCAAAGAGTCAATGTACTAAATAAAAGTGAAAGATTGTCAGAATGGAAAAAAAAAGACTCAATTAATGCTGTTTTAAAATAACCTACTTTATAATGGCATAGGTAATTTTAAAAGATATGCATATGAATACTAATGAAAAGAAAACTGGGATGACTATATTAATTTCAGATACAGTAGATTTCTGGATAGAAAAGAAAATTGCCAGGTATAAAGAAGGAAATTACATAATGATAAGAGGGTCAAATCACCAAGAATATATAAGAATCCTAAATGTGTATGTACCCAAGAAAAGAACTTCAAGTATCATAAAAAGCAAACACCGATAGAACTGGAAAGAAAAACAGGCATTCCACAATTCAATACTTTTCCTTCACCTGTCACTATGACAAGTAGACAGGAACTCAGCAAGGATATAGAACTGAATAACATCATTGACCAATGGGTCTAACTAACATTTACAGAACACCCCCCAAAAAACGGTAGAACTATGTCAAAAAGTACAAAAGGCTGAGACAGAAATCTAAGAGCTATAAAGTGATCTGACATACCATGTTCATAGATTAGATGGCTCAGTATAGTTAGGATACCAATTCTCCTCAAATTGATCTATGCATTTAATGCAATTTCAGTAGAAATCTGAGAAGGATATCTTGTAGATACAGATCTGCATCAACTGACAATAGGGTTATGTCCTGATAAACCCACTGAAGTTGAAAATATTTTAAGTTGAAAAAGCATTTAATACACCTAGTCTACCAAACATCATAGTTTAGCCCAGCCTACCTTAAATGTGCTCAGAACACTTAAAGTTGGGCAAAATCATCTAACACACAGCCTATTTTACAACAAAGTCTCAGATATCTCATGTAACTTTTTGAATACTGTACTGAAAGTGAAAAAACAATGTTTATATGGATACAGATTAGTTGTGAGTGTATCAACAATTGTGTACCCTCATGATGGTGTGGCTGATGGGAGGGGTGGCTCTCTACCACTGCCCAGCATCACAAGACAGTATCCTACCATATATTGGTAGCCCAGGAATAGATCAAAATTCAAAATTTGAAGCACAGATTATACTGAATGTGTATCACTTTCATACCATCTTAAGTCAAAAAATTTAAGTCAAACCATTTTAAGTTGGGGATCATCTGTACAGGCAATATGATTCTAAAATATGAATAGAAAGGCAAAGTAGGTATAACCAAAACAATTTGGAAAAAGAAGATTAATGTTAGTGGGCTCCCATTATTTGATTTTAAGACTTTCCATAAAGCTAGAGTAATCAAGACTGTGCCTTTGGCATAGAGGTCAATGGAACAAAAAGAAAACCCAGAAATAGATCCACACAAATATGCTAAACTGATTTTTTGACATAGGTGCACAAGCAATTCTATGGAGAAAAGACAGTTTTCAACAAATGGTCCTGGAGCAACTGGACATTTATAGACCAAAAAGGTAAAAGCTTTGACTTAAACCTGACTCCTCATACAAAAATTAACTGAAAATGGATCAACCTAAATATAAAATGTAAAGCAGTAACACTTAAAAAATAAAACATAGGTGAAAACCTTCCTGATACTGGGATAAGCAAAGAGTTCTCAGATATGACACCAAGGGCACAATCCATAAAAGAAATACAGAAAAATTGGACCTCATCAAAATTAAAAAATCTTGACAGTGCAAATGACACTGTCAAGAGAAAGAATAGACAAGCTGCAGGATAGGAGAAAATATTTGCAAATTTCATGTCGTACAAAGAACTTGATCACTAAACGTAAAGATTCTTCCAGTGCCATAGTAACACAAAAAACACTCTCAATTTTTAAAATGGGCAAAATCTGAACAGACATTTCAGTAAAAAAGTTATACAGGTGAAAATAAGCATATGAAAAGATACTCAACATCATTACCCATTAAAGAAATGCAAATTAAAACCAAATGAGATACTGCTATACACCTATTAGAGTGGCTAAAATAAGTAAGTACATAGATACATACATACATACATGCACGGCAATGCCACAAGGTGGTAAAGGTGGGGAACAGTAATTTTCACCTACTGCTAGTGAGCATGCAAACCGGTACATCCACTCTGGGAAACGTTTTGCCAATTTCTTCATAAGCTAAACATGATTTACTACTTCTGTGGTAAGAAAGGCCTGTCTCAGGCATCCTACCCCTGGGTATTTACTCCAGAGGAACTGAAAAAGTATGTTCACACAGAAACCTACTGAAGAAATGCGTATAGCTGCTCAATACATAACTGTCAATAGTTGGGAAGCACCTAAATGTCCATCAACAGGTGGACAAATAAACTGTGGTACATCCATATAGTGGAATATTACTCGTTAATAAAGATGTCTATGTGGCTGGAGTGTGGGGAGGGGCAGAAGGATGACACATAAAGTAGCCCCAACTTAGTCTTGGGGGCCATGCCACAAAGTCTGGTTGACTTTAAGAACAATGGGAAACCACTGATTTTTGTTGTTTTCTTGTTTTGTTTTGTTTTTAAGCAAAGGAGTAGCCATCATCTGTTTTTTGTTATCAATGTGACCTTCGGAAAGTTCTTTTAATTCTGAATCTTAGTTTTTGCATGTGCCAAGTAGGGATCATTCCTACCGAACAATATTTTTATAAGAATTATATACATGTATATTGTTTATACATAATTATATTAATTATAATAAAATTATGCATATAAATATATAATTATATTTTTATATTGTCTAGAAAAGCATAGAAATAGCTGGTGCTCAATAAAATACAGTCTTTCCTTCTTCTGTGTATCTCTCTCCTCCCTGCATGTTTGTTCCTTTATTGCTTTTCTATTTGTGTGAGCCCCACAATTCTGTCTCTTCTCTACCAGTCCATCATTTACTTATTCTGTCTGACCTTGGAAAGAAAATGTAAGTAAGTCCTCAAGCACAGCACGGTCAAAGCCTCTGGGCTTCTGCTGTCTTTGCCCACTTGTAACAGTGGACCGAGAGACTGGCAGCTCAGATTCTATTTACTTGAACCATATGAAAGGGCTATGTTGGTTGATGACTTCTGATAGAATTAGGCTGGACTGATTCTGTGAATCAGCTTTAGCCACTAAAACATAGCTACTGGTCTCTGTGGGTTCTCCATCTGCTAGAGAGGAGACTATTTTTGAGACCCATGGTGGTTCTAAATTCTGTAATTCTAATCAAGTCCATTATTCATTAGAGGCACACTCTCGCCAGTGTGAGCAGCCTGTCTCTCGCACACTGCCAAGGGTAGTGACAGGTTTCTGGGAGGCTTTTTCCAGAGCCATAGCAGCAATATACAAATAAGCTTTCCTATATACTGCATTCTATATCAAAAGCATTCAACCCTTGTTTTCTTCTTATTAGGCAAATTTTATAGTTTCCTTGCATGAAACACCATTTTTATCACTTCCTTGAGGATGGGCTTGATAGAAGGAAAGCAGAATTAAAGAATCAAGTCTGATTAATCCAGCCAGTAAAGTTCTAGTTTTCATGTTCAATTGGAGGCACCTAATTTATAGCTCCTTGAGGACAATACATACCATCTATAAAATGCCTTTTGAACAATGCTTTTTAGCCAACTAATTGAAATAGAAATCCATTCTCCACTGCTTCCTAAGCAAAGCCATGATATGTCCACAAACGAGAATAACATTATCATCCTTTAGCTGAACACTGTCTTACAACCTGTGTATGTGTATAATAGTATATTTTAGCATGTGCTATTTTAACCAGTTCTCTACCTCTCCTTGGCAAAAATAAATAAAAATTTTAAAGATACAGGTATCAAAAACACATTTCCTGAGGAGCGGGTTGCAGCTCCTTCTCTTTTCTCCCCTTTGCTGCCTCTGCTCACTCCACGTCACTTTTACCAGGCAGGTCAGTTAAGCAGGTCATATTCATTTCTGATGGGTTTTCATTACCATCATTAATCTTTCCCCAGGTCCTCATGAGGAGATAAGCAGATATTGATACAAATAAACATGCAATTTATTTATTCGTATCAAAGCTCCTTTCTTCTCAGCAGGAAGGGAATTTCAACCTCGGTCTTCAAACTCCCAGTAGTGATCAATCAAGGGAACAGAGTGAGAAGAGCTCCAAAATATTAAGATTTACAAGTTCTTCAGGGCCTGGCTGTCCTCTGCTCTCTCTATTGAGTCTTTCTTTCTTTGGGGTGTTCTCATAAGCTCATTGGTAAATGCTGGGATGCAGCATGGTGGGACTTTCCGCAGATCAATGAAACACCATATGATGGTTTTAAGACACCCCCTCTCAACCCAATCAATAACAGCTTTAATGTGATCTCATGATGCCAAACTTCTTTTTTTTTTTTTTTGAGAGGGTATCTCTCATATTTATTGATCAAATGGTTGTTAACAACAATAAAATTCTGTATAGGGGAGTCAATGCTCAATGTACAATCATTAATCCATCTCAAGCCTAATTCTCGTCAGTCTCCAATCTTCTGAAGCATAACGAACAAGTTCTTAGATGGTGAACAAGTTCTTACATAGTGAATAAGTTCTTACATGGTGAACAGTACAAGGGCAGTCATCACAGAAACTTTAGGTTTTGATCACACATTATGAACTATAAACAATCAGGTCAAATATGAATATTCATTTGATTTTTATACTTGATTTATATGTGAATCCCACATTTCTCCCTTATTATTATTATTATTATTATTATTATTATTATTATTATTATTTTTAATAAAATGATGAAGTGGTAGGTAGATGCAAGATAAAGGTAGAAAACATAGTTTAGTGCTGTAAGAGAGCAAATTTAGATGATCAGGTGTGTGCCTGTAGAGTAAGTGTTAATCCAAGCTAGACAAGGGCAATAAAACATCCACGGATGCAGAAGATTTCTCTTAAAACAGGGGAGGTGAGGTTCTAAGCCTCACCTCTGTTGATCCCTAATTTCTCACCTGATGGCCCCCCCTGTGACTGTGCCTGTCTTAGGTTGTTCCTCCCTTGAGGAATCTTACCTGTCTCTGGCTAACCAGTCATATTCTGGGGACATACAGGGAAATGTAAAGTTGGTAAGTGACAGAGAGGCAATATTGTTTGAAAAGGTTAGCTTTTTACTTCTTTGCAGATTTATGCCCTGTGATGCCAAACTTCTTAAATAGATCGCTTCCGGGCTCTGTTTAATCACATCTCATCTTCCTCTTTTGAGTTCTCACTGCCAAAAACTGCCCTGCTCATCCCCTAGTAGAAGGAATTGGTTTATAGTGTCTCAAATTGCCTGACAAAGATTCATTGGCTCCATCCTGTCCAGAAACTAAGGTATCGACGCCTAAACCCCCGGAAGATTCTTTCTTCCTTTCACAAGAGAGACAAGACCTTTATTTTTCTAATATCCCATAGTTGTGGGGAATGGTGGTGGTAATCAGTTGTGGGATTCTTAATTTCTTAATAGAAAAATATAAGCTGTTTTGAGTTTCAAATTCAGAGACAGAGATGGAGATAAGGTGGAAGATGTCAGAGATTGCACCAGTCTGTAACACTAAAACACTGGATAAAAAAATGACAGATTCAGTAAGCCTTCTGATGTTTGGCTGGTAGGGGGGCCAATGCCCTAATGGGACGAGAGGCAAGGGAGGTAGAGCTATGACCCGGTATGGGGACAAATCAGCCGGCTTCAGAAGACCAGAGACCAGCTGCCGCTACTGACTCCTAAGAAAGAGGCGGTCCCATACTCAGCCTTTATGCCCTGATGGTAAGGGCCATACAGCCTGTTTTATATTTTTGCATCATATCTACATGTCCACCGAAGACTCTAAGTTCTTAAGACTCCGAAACTTCAACAAATAATGTGCTCTGTTTTGCCCTCATTTGATCACATGGTTTGGGATAAATGACTCAATTTATAAATTATTTTGGGTCTGGTGCCTCTGCTAGTGCCTACAGGTGAGAATTTCTGGCCTCTCAGAGTTTGACCTTTCCACCACAGTTAGTGTCTGCTCACTTTCCCTCTCTCCCTTCATAAATGGGATCCAGAACTTCCAGCTTGAGGATTTTGGAGAGCTGCTCCTCTACTTAGGAACAAGGATTGTAAGGGAGGAGAAGATAAGCCTTGTTCAAAGCCTCCCAAATTCCAATCTTCCTTTGTATGTTCACCATTTAAGTGGCTTATGGCCACCTAGCAGCTCCTGGTCACACATCCATGTGCAAGGAAAGATACTAAAGCCAAAGAGGAACAAAGAAAATTCATTTTATCTGGCAATGATGTGACCTGTTCATGGGGAATATGGAGAAACTTGGCAATCCTTGACTCTGGGATAACTTTACTGCCTGCAGTTCCTTAAATAATTCAATGGTCTTCTTTGCTTGGACATTAGCATATATAACCAGATGAAACTGGGCACAGCATCAGGGCTAGACTGGTAAATTGATTATGTTCTCTGAAGAAAAGCATTAGACTCAGGGAAAAAAACCCAGTGTAGCTGAGATAAGCTTGCAAGTTCACAATCAATATGGATGTTAATATATCACAAAATATGCCTTATCATTTATATTTACTTTCTTAACAGATTTCTAAGTTTTCTATAACCATTCCTGTTTCACATGAGAAGTTTATATTAAGGCTATGAGGATATTGGACATGAGATAATTATTTGAGAACATATTTATGAAAATAAGATTACTTTTTCAGGGTTTTAGTCCATGACTTTTCCTTCAAGGTTTGACAACTGACTAATAATAATGCCAATAAACACCAACAATAATGTATTTGTCATTCCACTGTAATAGCTAAGTGGAAGCAATTTTAGCTAAACATGATCATCTCTTGAAAACAAGATTTGGATTTGTGAGAAATGAAAAAAAGGATCACATTTTCCCTAATAATGGGAAAGAGATTATTTTTGAGGCCCAAAGACAACATAAGTTGTTTTGAATTGGGCTTCATGCCATTATTGATATATTTTCATTTGCTGAACTGCAGCAGAGTTATGATCTGCTCTGGTTTCCTGTTGAGAGTTTTATCTTTCCATTTTTATAGTGCATGCTTTTCAAAAGAGTAAACTTCCAGAGCAATTTGTTTAAGAAGGTACAGCAACTGAATATAAAGATTGCTGAGCAACTGTCATGAATACACTACAGCTTTTCCTGAGAACAGCTTTTCCTTTGTCCTTGGCTCTTCAGCTCAACAGCATTTCAGAGTTTGGCTCAAGGCTGCTATGTACAGTTGTGCAGGTTGTTCACTGCACAAGGCATCTGGCAGGGGGTGAGAGCACTGAAATCTGGTCTGTGCTTGGCCTGCTCAGCCATGTGCCTGGCTGCATCCACCTGGAGGAAGGAGTGCCTTTTACTAATTTTCACAGAGGCATTTATGTGCTAGTGGCAGCTCTTATTTAGCTTGGCAGCTAACATCAAATAGGAAAACTCTAAAATGTTAAGGTTAACTTTTGCTTTGTAAAGGCAGAAAGAAGAGTGCCTCCACAGGTCAGATGTAGGAATTGGGAATTCCTCATAGACAGACACAGCTACCTGCCTCTGGATAAGCTGAACGTAACTCTTTCCAGACTGTTTCCATATCAGTAAACTGGGTGTAACAATGTTTACACAGTGAGGCAAAGTGGATCACGTGGTGACCTGATGCCTGGTGGTAGTTGATACTGTCCGTACTGCTTTGTTGGGCTAAGATTAATCTCTTTCTCTTCTCTGTGCTTCCTAGGAAGATGGTCCCTCTGCCAGAATCAGCCCATCATGTATACGGATGTATATATGGATGTGTACATGGATGAGGTGCAGGGACAGACACAGGCGCAACCCCACTGTCTTCTGCCTCGTATACAACCACAGAGAGGCAGAAGTCAGGCTGCGCTGCAGAAGAGCTCCTTGATTCTCATCCCGAATTCGTGTTC
Source organism: Manis javanica (assembly GCF_040802235.1). Lineage (NCBI taxonomy): Eukaryota > Metazoa > Chordata > Mammalia > Pholidota > Manidae > Manis > Manis javanica. The sequence goes on from NC_133164.1 coordinate 12,541,160, forward strand.
TCAGCTGCAGGGCCGAGAGGAGTCTGTGAACCCCTGTCATTACAGGAATATTTGAGGGTTCAAGAGTCTAAGCAATTCTCTGATGAGTGAATCTCTAGCATTCACTCAGATCTCAAAGTGCATCTCACTCAAAGGTTAAGAACTGCAGTTCCAGACTCAGGCAAGAAAGAGGGAGGAAATTAAGGAAGATTATTTCTCCCTTACCCAAGCATATGGGGTTCTTATCTGGAATGAATGTGTCAAGAACTGCCTTGTCCGGCAGCTTTCCTCCTGTTTATCTCTTTCTGTAAGACCTGGGTGTCCAGCTAGGGCTGCCGGTTCTTACTAATGCAGGGCAGTCACTCCTAACTTGAGCTGAAGCACATACTGGGCGTAGTATCAAGAGCATTTACTATTGCTTTCTGTATGTATGTCTGTCTCTGCAGGGACTCTTAGACCCGACTATCTACTTTTTCTTCCTAGCATCTTAGTCCTTGACGCCTATTTACTGTTCCCTTTCGGTATGTCTAGTTCTTACTGTTCCAGTTCCAGCTCTGAGCCCTGCCTTAGAAATTGGGCTCCGCGCCTGCTGCCGGGACCAATCTCCTCCATGCCTGCCCTCTGCCCACTCTGCTTCCTGATCTCTTGGTCCTAATTCTTTGCTCTCATCTCTTGCTCAACCCATACTAACAGGATCTAGCACAGACTTTGAAAAGTAATCATGCTATTTGGCAATCCATTCCAATAACCACATTTCTATTCCAAGATTGGACACTAGGTCACTGAGGCCTGTAGCTTATGATTCATCATGAAATTAAAAAAAACAACAACAAAAAACTTCACCCCAATATGAAGGAAGAATAAAAAATACCACAAAGAACAAGAAGCATAAACTTGGCCATGATTATACCATACAGATTTTGTGATATTTCATAGCTAGTAGGTCACTGTGGCTGTTCATGGCTCATCCTAGTTAGGACTAGAAATTAAGGGGAAGATGGCCTCCTTGAGAAACATGTACATGTGTGTGCATACATACATATTTTTGTGATGCTGTTCTATTGAGGGGTTTTTTTTGGTCCGGTTGTGATTATTAGTATTAAAAACAGTCATGTGAGAATCTTCTCTGACTGCCTGGGAGGGGATGGAATGCCTGCTGTGTAACAGGACAAGGCTGCCAAAATCTTGGAATGCTTGGCACCTTGAATGCAGAAATGATAAACATTTGTGTACGGCAATATTCCTAAAACGGGCTCTCTCAATTCAGGGCTGGAATCTTAGGTTTCTCCTCCTCTAACTCCTCAGCTATTTGTGGCCTACTTATTTTATATTTCTATGAATAGTTGAGAGTGATTACATCATTAGAATACTTATTGAGGTTTTCTGAATTCTTTCAAAAGATGATTCTTGCTTTCCATCTATGGTTCCCTGGTATCTGAAAGTAGAGTGTTCTTATGAAACCGTTTTAAAGCCAAAATGGCATAAAGCAAAGAAGCAATTACCATTCATTTATATGGAAAATTTGCTGAGCATTCTCAGACTCCAAAATCCACCTTTCCTAGGCTTTTCTGATACCTTAGGACATCTTGCTACCAGATGTACAGAATAAATCAAGATGAAGTGTAGAGGCTCACAGACAGGTCAAAGCTCCGGCAGCTCGATGCTGATGCGCTGCCTGTGGTTCCCAGGGAAGGGGCTTGGGGTCCGCTCTTGGAGCTTGGGGTGCGCCCTGCCTCTCTAACAGACCCCTACCAAACTAACACTGAGTGCTTTGCTTTTCGCCTTGTTTCATATAAGCAAAAATCCTCTCTGGATTTCTTTTGGTTCATGAAACAGGCACAAATGTAGGTGTTTCATGAAAGTGAAGTGGTGTAACAAGAACTTTCGAAAGGGAGGGGAATCTGTTCCACTGAATGTGCCAGTCCAACAAGAGCCATTTTGCCAATGGATTGACTACCAGTGAGCATTACCCACTTTTCAGAGATGTAACTGATTAAACATGTGTAACCTCATCAAGACTGTGCCTGACAGGGTGACCAGCACACAAGCCCCCTAAAGGATGACCTCAGATCTTAGACCGGCTCAAGCTTGACAGAAGAGTGCTGTTTCAAAGTCTTCTATTGACCTTGGATAGTTATTACTAAATAATAATCAATCCATAATTTAATTGGATACTCACTGTGCCATAGAATCGACTAGTTTTTTCCCCTAATATTTGCTGTTTCATCTCCACTGAGAAAATAAAGTGTTCTTTCTCTTGCTTTATAGTTTTCTATATACAATAGCAAGCAAATTTTTGCCATATAAAACCACTATTCATATGAAATAAATATAATACCCCATTAGGAATCACTTAGTTCCATAAGGCAGGCATGTAAGTAAAATATAGAAGTGTTAGTTCTGACTTAGATGTGTCCAAGTTTCTGGTCATTTAAAAAATGAGAACATGCCCGCATTAAACAGTTCTGGACAATTTATTGTTTTTTTTTACAGTAAGTAGCTGGCCCATAATTCAGGAGCTGAGAGTTAATGAGAATATCTGTCCTTAATACCCATAAGAAAGATAAGGACTGGTGTAATGTGGTTTATCCGTACTTCGGAGCCCTTCAAGGACAGGATTGAAAGCCTCTGACAGCAAAATGCAACCAGAAATATTGCACTGACCTACAGACTTCCTGTTCTCCCCTCAAACCAATCCATGTGTGCACAGGCATTAGGGAACAATTCATTCTGAGTAACTGTTCCCTTTTAATTGCTGGCATAATTAACTTAATGATATAATTGTGTAATTCCAAATAAGAAAGGGGGAGAGCATGATAGTAATTTATTTCTTCCTTATAACTTAGCTAGCAAAACTAGATCTATCTATATATACATACACATACACATATGTATATATAATATTGAAAATAACATATATTCAAACCTATACATGAAATATATATTCTCCCTATAAATTCTATTCTAATGTATATTATCTATTTAAAACCATAATGATCTATATATGTGTATATATACACAGAGGGAGGGGATAGGAGAGAGAAACAAATTAAACAGGGAAAAAGTCCCCCAAATGACTAACTGTTTATCAGTTGATCTGCTTTTATTACCAACCTTTCAAAGTAAATATATGCTGGGGGTTTCATCAGAGCAGTAATAAATATTAATAATCACCAATTGACTAGAGGTTTTAAATGGTCCTTCTAAAGCAATGTGTCAGCAATACTGTGTTCCTAGTAAGCACGAAATAGATGTCTGCATTAATGGCTTCTCCTCTGTTTGGGGTTTTAAAGTCAGGAATGTTCTCAACAGTCTATTCTAATGGCCCTCTAACTCTCTCTGCTATTTCCTTGAAGGCAGTTGAAGTGTCTTGTAAAGAAGATGTGTTACCACTCTGTGCTGGAATGAACCTACCAAATCCCCCCGCTTTAAATGAAAGCAGACTGTGTGTGTGTGTGTGTGTGTGTGTGTGTGTGTGTGTGTGTGTGTGTGTGTGTGAGGAGTCCTCCAGGTGGGGCCCCCAGCCAGTAGCTGTGCTCTTCCAGCTGGCACGTGGGCCAGCAAGGTCAGTGTCACCTCATATTTGTTACAGCTGAAGATTCTCAGGTCCTCCCATTGCTGATCAACTGAATTTCCGGAGGTGAAGCCCAGGAATCTGTGTTTACAAGCCCTGCAGGTGATGTGTTTGCCCACTAAAGTTTATGATGTAATGGCCTAAAGTTTCTCTCAACTTGATATTGTGCTGTGAGTAAAGTGGGTATAAACCAGCAGATGCCAGAGACTAAATGACATGATTGCTGGCATTTTACATTTCATATAGAGGGGTCATAGGATCAGCAGCATTGCTTGTACACTAACTGAAGTGTTTGGTATTGCTCTTTGGAGGGCAGGTTCATGGGATCTAAGAAAGTAAAGTGGCATTAAGAGTCCTCCCACATTGTGGTTTATGAGGCAGGAAAGAATTCATTTTACTCTGAGTTGAATCACACTTTGGTCAGATGACAAGCAATGGAGTTGGAGTATTCATGTTACAATTCTATTCCCCCCAACAACTGTGTCTGAGGAGAAATGAAGAAAAAGCTAGATAAGAATATGAGAGTGACATAGCTGGAGTTTGTGATCATTTGCTATAAAGGCTTAGGTATATATGTAAATGTGCCACCTGCAAACGCAGGCCCCACAACACTGCCGGCAGTGACTTCTCCACATGGTCAGCAGCTGAGGGAGTGGCGCTCAGCATTCTCCCTCTTGCATAAATGGTGTTCCTTCCCCCTTCCCTTAATCTGTTGCTTCAAAAGCAGTCCAGAGTGGTCAGCATGCTGAGTAAGTGCGACCTCCCTTCTAAGCATCAGCAAGGTAAACAAAGAGAGGATGAAGTTGCTGCTAGTGATTGGAAAAATAATGTGAGCATTCTTCTCCTCAGGCCCTCTGAAAAGGGAGTAAAGTAAGTCTCTAAGCCTCCACTGTGTCTGCCTGCGCGAGAAGAGAGCCCAGAGGGCAAGGTGAGGCGTCACGTCGCTGCTGGTCTCCTTCCCGGTCCCAGCCTCATTCTTCTTAGCTAAAGCGGGACAGCAAACACGTTATGGCCTCCAGTCAGGAAAGAAGGACAAAGAAGTTACCTGATTTTAATATTAGCTCCTTCCAAGGACTCAAGGTATTCCTGGTTCTAAGCCAGGCCTGGGGTGATGCGTATGTGTTTGATAAACTTGTGTTGGTGAATATATCAAGGTGTGTATAATTTCTTGCCTGATTAATAGTGAATTTCTGGGCTGATTGAGATTTTTGCAATATGTGAACCTTGGTGGCTTCATGTACAGCCTGCATTCTGTGATTCCCAGTTGAGTTTTTTCATCCCCATCCATTCCTTATGGCTTCAGGCACCATTTAGCACCAAATACCACCTAGACTTCCAAGGGGCAGAAATTCGTTTAAAATCCGTATTTGCCAACAACATGCACACACCCAGCTTTTTATTTCAGGGTTGCGATTTAAAACTTTATCAGACCAACACGGAAGCCCTGAGCAATGTGTGCAACAGGTTAAAAAAGGGGAAAATTTCTTTATGCTTTTGCAATTCCACCTACCTCATCTCCCAATAAAGTTGCAGTTTCCTAACTACTCAATATCACATTTTTCCAAACCACTGATAATGAGAACAAGGCAGGTGAAAGCTTTTGGGAAATAGAGACATGGATAACCTTCATTTTTGTAAACCTTAAGATGGAATACATGTGTGTATGTGTGAGTCACAAACAGAAGGTGGTTGGTAAACATCTATTCAATGAACCATTGAAAATATTTGTGGAAGCCTTGTGATGTAACTAGCATTGTCCTGTAGTAAACGTGCAGGAAGACTGGGGATGGGATTTTGATGTGGGGTTGGTGATTCCAGGCATGATGGCACTCCTGTATGTAGTTAATGGTTATTTATTAACTACGACTTTGCAAAGTAGCTCAAAGCCTTTGATGAGTAGATACAAAAAAAAAAACAAACAAAAAAACCAGGGTAATAATTATACTCGTATAAAAATACACTGAAGTTACAAATACTTGAGGCACTCCACCCACAGATAGCTCAGTTAAAGCAAGAGCTCTGTTATATAACATTGTGCCTATACTTAGCAAAATCGTGTTGTACATTTAAAAATGTGCTAAGGGGTTAGATTTCTTGTTTAGTGTTCTTACCAGAATCAGTAAAACCAAATTACTTAACAGAGACATGTATGTTATTCATAACAATAAAGAAAAAAGCAAGCTACTCCTGGAGTAAGATATACCTGTTCATTAAGCATATTAATTCTTTCAGATCAGCAGGGTTCTAGCGGGACGAAGTTAGTATAAAATTTCTTGCACGCAACTGAACAAGGTCTCAAATAATCTTGGTGAAGGGCAAACATCCTAGCTCAGGATGGCCTTGTAGCTATAAATTGTGTTTTGGTGACAAAGGAGGGATTATTTCCATGAGAAAAATAAGAAGACTGAAGCTGGTGCAAGGTTGCCTCAGAAATATTTCTCTGTGACACCACAAAGAAGACTTATCCTTAGAGAAAGTTGCATTTCTTTTGATGGACACGTGAAAGGATTCTCCTTAAAGATGTTAGAGACTTTTCAAGTCCCACAAACAATTAGCTGCAATCACGTAATCAGTCATCTCCAAATGTTATCCCACCTAGGCTCATAAAACTTCCACTTAATGATTTTTGTTAGGCAACCCCCCCTCAAAGGAATTTCTGCCTGAAGAAAGTAGGGGGAAAATAGACATATGTTAAGAATCTTCCCAGGTAAGGAATTGAAATAACAAGCAAAAGACAATTAGCACATATAATCAGCACTTTGGAAATTGCAGTGTTTAAGGTTTTAACGTTTCCCTTTTCAAGATGATTAACACCATACTGGTGACGTTTTCTTTTCAAAGAGAGAGAAACAGAAATTTTGTATTCTATGATTTTTTTTTTTTAAATCACTTGTTTCAGTTTGTAAGCTGAAGTTCATAAATGTTTCTCACTGGATAATTAATTGATTCCCTTTCATCTAAGTAGTAGGAAAAAGAAGGGAAATTCTAGTCTCTATGATTTTAACCTCTCTTTTTCTTACTCACAACCTCAGGGCTACAAAAAATCATGGAAGAGAGCCCAACCTGTAGTTCTGATTGATTGACAATAGTATCTACTGACAGTTTTTGCTCAGAATATGTACATGGAAATGTGGGAGAATTTGCCTCATACAATCAAATAAAAGTCAGCTGCTCCCCTGATTTCATTAACTGTAACAGCATTTATTACAGTGTCATTTCTACATCTCAGATGAAGCTTTTATCTCAAAATAGAATGTGTCCTCATCTCTTTCTGAGACCTGTTTCATAGTAAAACAGCTGCCAACACTCATAAAAGAAAAAAAGAAAAGCTCTTGAAAACTCTGAGGCTATATTTAGTACACAAAGCTTTTGTTGAATACATTACCATATTCTTTGTCAAGCACTTGGTTGTAACTTACGAGGTGAATATAAGACAGGTACCTTTTGCTAGATAGACAGAGAAGAGAGACTGAGAGGAAGAGAGAGTCTCACTGCTCACAGAATCTGAGGTAATATTGCCAAACCCAAGTAAAGCTCTTGTAAAAATCACAGAATGCTAGCATCAGAGGAACCTTACAGTCATCTACTGCCATCTCTCCATGCTAGCAGCAAGTGGGCTGAAGTTGAATCTGAGAGAGATAGTGTGTGGCTATTGAGTGCCTGAAATATGGCTAGTGCAACCTCAGGGCTGAGGTTTACATTTTGGTTACTTTAAGGTCCAACTTCAATTTCAATAGGCTCATATGGCTAGTGGACAACTCAGGGGCTTTTCCTATATCTTTCTCTTCAACTTGGTTTAAAGACATGGCTGATGGGTTGAAACTCAAAAGAATTAAAAAGACAAAAATCATTCAGAACTAATGAAATCCCCAAAGCTTTCCCAAACCCACCACAGATATGCCAGGCTTGCCAGGGGTTAGTGACCAATGAAACAAAGACCTACAAAAACCTGACACAGTTGTGGGGACTTAGCAGTCTTCCTTGGGAGCCGAAATGATGAAAAAGAGCTAAAACAGCCCTGGAGAACAGCCAGAGAATAGACTCCTCCTTCTGACCTCTCAATCAGCAAGAATTCTGCCTGAACAGAAACGGTGTGAATGGAAACTTGTCGAGATGCAGTCAACAGTCAATAAAAGGGGAGCCACTGAGCAAGACAGCAGGGTGGGACAGACCCAGAAGATCATCCTGCCCGTCTCCTTTCTGCGTGGTACATGGAATCGATGCCCAGAGCATGAGGAGGCAGGGGACACTAATCAAGTATATTGGATTTTTTATCGCTATGTTAGCAAGTTGGAGTATGACCTTGGGAGGCACACTTAACTGGGTATCTCACTTGCTCCGTCTATTTAAAGAAATGATAATGAGACGTGGTTTCAGGTGCTTTGGGAAGCCTGAGATGAAAGCATAAGATATCGTCACTTGTTCCTTGTTCCTTTTCCAGAAGGCCATGCCTCTCTCCAGTTAATAAGGCCAATCACTTTCAAACCACAGTCTAGTTTCTTGTTATAGAAACAGTCAGCTTAACACTTTTTTTTAGCTTCTTTGAAAATATAACAATTGGAGCTAAAATTAGTGGTGTTCACGTACTCAATAGAAAAGTCTTTAAAAATATTTAAAGAAGGAGCATGACTATGTGAGGAAGCCCGTAGAAGCTGAAGAAGTGAATGTGAGTAAATGTTGAACTGTGAATACTATGAACTAGTCTTAAATAAAATACGAATGGTTGTGATTCTGTAGGTATAACTCAAGTCACTGTAATTTTTTTCATTTCTATTTTTCTGCATGCTACACTTCCTCTGGAAATCTGCTTATTTTCTAACTTCAAGGTCACTCAAGAATAATTATCTTTGAAAAGCATATTGTTGCAATATGACTTGTATCTTACTTTCTTGCCCAATTTTTTCCCATTTTCTTTTTTATTTTACCTATTTAGAAACTACATAGTACTTGCTATATAGCCAACATTATTCTAAACACTTTACAAATATTAAGTCACGTAATCAACAATGTTAGGAGGTAGGTATCATAATTACCTGCAATTTATAGAGGAAGAAAGTGACGCAAAAGGAGATTAAGCATCTTGCCCAACCCATGGACCTCTAATGGTCGAGCTGGGGTTTCAGCCTAGCCACTCTGGGTTGCTTAGCCCGTAGGTTGTGCTGTCTCCTTTTAGATACACACTTACATCAAATTTAAAAATAATCTTTGCAAAATTAGCTGGCTTGAAAAGCATTTTATCAGGCCTGTTTTTTCTGCTGCTTCCCCACAATGCTGCATCCCTCTTTGCACTTCATTTCCAATGAACTTAAATGGGCAATACACTACATCATCTCATTTAAGTGAGTCCTTTGTCCCCAAAAGAGCGAAATCACTGCCTGAACAAGGGCCATATCGGAAGAGAACATGGGTACCAGTCTCTGCTTTTTATTTCACCCTACTGTTTCTGAAATTTAAGGATAGGCATGGAGAGAAGGCAGACTAAAGGAAAAGAAAGGGGGGGGGAGGGAATACATGAAAGGGGAGGAAGAGCAGTGGAGGGAATCAGGAGATGCAGGGAAGATGCAGGACCTGTCAGCTTTGCAAAGCCTTGTAAAGTGTTCAGTTCTCACAAGATAAATTTAGTTAAGTGCTAATTATTTAGAGTCAGTGGCTTGAGTGGTTAAAGAACAGGCGAGACTTCAAGTAAATATACCTTATTCTCCAAGAAGGAGCAATCTTGAATAAGGCCATTGAACCAAAGAATAATCCTTTGTTAATTTTATTCTCAGGGCGGCAAGGACAACCTGAAGAACAGAGAATAAGGCTCCCGCTGGAGTCTATACAGAGCCAGCCTACAAGAGAGATCTGCACAGTTGCAAACATCACCTGCCATTGCTGAGGAAATGCCAAGTGAAAGGCTCAGAATTGTGTCAGTTTTGAGAACACTTTAAAATAACTCCTCTACTCTGATTTGGTGGTCTATAGCTAAATATTTCCATATTTTAATGGCAAGCAATGGGATGTTAATCTCATTAGTGTATGTAGATACATATCTTTAAAATTTTTTCCAGTTTTATTGAGATTTAATTGACCTCCGTCACTGTATAGGTTTAAGGTGTACAATGTTATCGTTCGACTTACATATATTGTGAAGTGGTTACCACAACAGGTGTAGTTAACATATATCATCTCATAAATACAAAAAAAAAAGGAAAAACAGAGAAACAAAAACTTTTTTTCCACATGTGAAGAAGTCTTAGAATTTGCTGTCTTAACAACTTTCCTATATAACAAACATACAGCAAAGTGAGCCACAGTCATCATGTTGTACATTACATCCCTAGTACTTATATTATAACTGCAAGTTTGTACCTTTTGACCACCTTCCTCCAACTTCCTCTCCCTCCACCCTTTATCTCTGGTACCCACAAATCTGATCTCTTTTTCTATGAGTTTGTTTTTGTTGAGGTGTGTTTAGATTCCACATATAAGTGATAGCGAATCTACAATATATTAAAAAGTGATAATGCTTCATCAACACATATGGTTTGTCAGGAGTGGAAGATTTGTTTATCATTTGAAAATGAATCAATATACTTCACTGCATTCAAAAATGAAGGAGAAATATTTTATGATCATCTCAATAGATGAAGGAAAATTGACAGTATTTAATACCATTCATCATTTAAAAATTGTCAAAATTACAAAGGTGGTCTGACAGCCTTAAATATGATTTGCCACATTTAATAAGTAAAAGGAGAAAAAAACCTTATATATCTTCCCAAGGGATAAAGAAAAATGCATGATAAAAGTTATTTACTCATGATATCATCAGTAAGCTAGAAATAAAAGGGAACTTCCTAAACCTAGTCAAGGGTAGTTCCCGAAACCTACATCAACATTCTTAATAGTAAAATGTTAGAAGCGATCACTTTAAAATAAGAGCAAGTAGAAGTGTGTCCGTGATCTGCTTCTATGCAAGTTATATTAGACGTCCTTGCCTGTACGGCAGCACACAGAAAATAAGTTAAAAAAATAAGAACTGGAGTAGAAAAACAATGTCATTTTTCACAGATGATATAATTATCTACACAGAAAATCCAAAGTAATTAGGAGAGATATTAATATATTCATAAGACTTTAGAATTTGTCTAGAAGTAAAATCAATATACTTAATCTATATACCATCAATAACAATTGAGAAAATGTAGTTTTTTTTTTACAAAAAATCCCAAAGCATTTAAAGTAGAAGCAGAACTATACAGTATGAACAAATCTAATAAAAGATGTAGAAGACTAATTGGGTTATAATTTTATACTTTTATTGAATGACATTAAAGTCATATGTAAATGAAGACATATAACATGTTCAAGAGTAGGAAGGCTCACTATCATAAAAGGTACAATTCTCCCCAAATTTATCTAAAGATCCAAACCCATCAGTGTTATTTTATTTTATTTTTTGGTATCATTAATGTATAATTACATGAACAATATTATGGTTACTAGACTCCCCTGATTATCAAGTCTCCACCACATACCCCATTACAGTCACTGTCCATCAGCATAGTAAGATGCTATAGAATCACTACTTGTCTTCTCTGTGTTGTACAGCCCTCCCTGCGCACCCACCCCTACATTATATGTGCTAATCATAATGCCCTTTTTTGCCCCTTATCCCCTCCCTTCCCACCCATATTCCCCAGTCCTTTTCCCTTTGGTAACTGTTAGTCCATTCTTGGGTTCTGTGAGTCTGCTGCTGTTTTGTTCCTTCAGTTTTTTCTTTATTCTTATACTCCACATATGAGTGAAATCATTTGATACTTGTCTTTTTCTGCCTGGCTTATTTCACTGAGCATAATACCCTCTAGCTCCATTCATGTTGTTGCAAATGGTAGGATTTGCTTTCTTCTTATGGCTGAATAATATTCCATTGTGTATATGTACCACATCTTCTTTATCCATTCATCTACGATGGACACTTAAGTTGCTTCCATTTCTTGGCTATTGCAAATAGTGCTGTGATAAACATAGGGGTGCATATGTCTTTTTCAAACTGAACTCCTGCATTCTTAGGGCAAATTCCTAGGAGTGGAATTCCTGGGTCAAATTTTATTTCTATTTTGAGTTTTTTGAGAATCTCCATACTGCTTTCCACAATGGTTGAACTAATTTACATTCCCACCAGCAGTGCAGGAGGGTTCCCCTTTCTCCACATCCTTGCCAGCATTTGTTGTCTGTCTTTTGGATGGTGGACATCCTGACTGGTGTGAGGTAATATCTCATTGCAGTTTTAATTTGCATTTCTCTGATGATTAGCAATGTGGAGCATCTTTTCATGTGCCTATTGGCCATTTAAATTTCTTCTTGGAGAAGTGTCTGTTCAGATCTTATGTCCATTTTTAATTGGATTATTTGCTTTTTGTTTGCTGAGGTGTGTGAACTCTTTATATATCTTGGATGTCAACCCTTTAACGGATCTGTCATTTCTGAATACATTCTTACATACTGTAGGATGCCTTTTTGTTCTATTGATGGTATCCTTTGCTGTACAGAAGCTTTTCAGCTTGATATAGTTCCACTTGTTCATTTTTGCTTTTGTTTCCCTTGCCCGGGGAATATGTTCATGAAGAAGTCGCTCATGTTTATGTCCAAGAGATTTTGCCTAATTTTTTTTTTGAGAGGGCATCTCTCATATTTATTGATCAAATGGTTGTTAACAACAATAAAATTCTGTATAGGGGACTCAATGCATAATCATTAATCAACCCCAAGCCCAATTCTCAACAGTCTCCAATCTTCTGAAGTATAACGAACAAGTTCTTACATGGTGAACAAATTCTTATATAGTGAATAAGTTCTTACATGGTGAACAGTGCAAGGGCAGTCATCACAGAAACTTTCGGTTTTGATCATGCATCATGAACTATAGACAATCAGGTCAGATATGATTATTCATTTGATTTTTATACTTGATTTATATGTGGATCCCACATTTCTCCCTTATTTATTTATTTTTTAATAAAATGCTGAAGTGGTAGGTAGATGCAAGATAAAGGTAGAAAACATAATTTAATGCTGTAAGAGGGCAAATGTAGATGATCAGGTCTGTGTCTATAGACTAAGTATTAATCCAAGCTAGACAAGGGCAACAAAACATCCATGGGTTCAGAAGATTTCTCTCAATATGGGGGGGGGGTGAGGTTCTAAGCCTCACCTCTGTTGATCCCCAATTTCTCACCTTTACCTATGTTTTTTTCTAAGAGTTTTATGGTTTCATGACTTACATTCAGGTATTTGATACATTTTGAGTTTACTTTTGTATATGGGGTAAGACAGTAATCCAGTTTCATTCTCTTACATGTAGCTGTCCAGTTTTGCCAACACCAGCTGTTGAAGAGGCTGGCATTTCCCCACTGTATATCCATGGCTCCTTTATTGTATATTAATTGAACATATATGTTTGGGTTAATATCTGGACTCTCTATTCTGTTCCACTGGTCTGTGGGTCTGTTCTTGAGCCAGTATCAAATTGTACTGATTACTGTGGCTTTGTAGTAGAGCTTGAAGTTGGGAGATGAGATCCCCCCTGCTTTATTCTTCCTTCTCAGAATTGTTTTGGCTATTCAGGGTCTTTTGTGGTTCCATATAAATTTTAGAACTATTTTTTCCAGTTTGTTGAAGTATGCTGTCAGTATTTTGATAGGGATTGCATCGAATCTGTATATTGCTTTGGGCAGGATGGCCATGTTGACAATATTAATTCTTTCTAGCCAAGAGCATGGAATGAGTTTCCATTTGTTAGTGTCCTCTTTAATTTCTCTTAAGAGTGTCTTGTAGTTTTCAGGGTATAGGTCTTTCATTTCCTTGGTTAGGTTTATTCCTAGGTATTTTATTCTTTTTGATGCAATTGTGAATGGAATTGTTTTCCTGATTTCTCCTTCTGCTGGTTCATCATTAGTGTATAGGAATGCAACAGATTTTGGGGTATTAATTTTGTATCCTCCAACTTTGCTGAATTCAGATATTAGTTCTAGTAGTTTTGGAGTGGAGTCTTTACGGTATTTTATGTACAAAATCATGTCATCTGTAAATAGTGACAGTTTGACTTCTTCTTTACCAATCTGGATTCCTTGTATTTCTTTGTTTTGTCTGATTGCCGTGGCTAGGACCTCCAGTACTATGTTGAATAACAGTGGGGAGAGTGGCATCCCTGTCTTGTTCCCGATCTTAGAGGAAAAACTTTCAGCTTCTTGCTGTTAGTATGATGTTGGCTGTTGGTTTATCATATATGGCCTTTATTATGTTGAGGTACTTGCCCTCTATACTCATTTTCTTGGGAGTTTTTATCATGAATGGATGTTGAATTTTATCGAATGTTTTTTCAGCATCTATGGAGATGATCATGTGGTTTTTGTCCTTTTTGTTGATGTGGTGGATGATGTTGATGGATTTTCAAATGTTGTACCATCCTTGCATCCTTGAGATGAATCCCACTTGATCATTGTGTATGATCCTCTTGATGTATTTTTGAATTTGGTTTGCTAATATTTTGTTGAGTATTTTTGCATCTATGTTCATCAGGGATATTGGTCTGTAATTTTCTTTTTTGGTGGAGTCTTTGCCTGGTTTTGGTATTAGAGTGATGCTGGTTTCATAGAATGAGTTTGGAAGTATTCCCTCCTTTTTGATTTTATGGAAAACTTTAAGGAGAATTGGTATTATGTCTTCTCTAAATGTCTGATAAAATTCAGCAGTGACTCCATCTGGCCCAGGCATTTTGTTCTTGCATAGTTTTTTGATTAATGATTCAATTTCTTTGCTGGTAATTGGTCTGTTTAGATTTTCTGTTTCTTCCTTGGTCAGTCCTTGAAAGTTGTATTTTTCTAGAACATTGTCCATTTCTTCTAGGTTATCCAGTTTGTTAGCATATAGATTTTTCACAGTATTCTCGAATAATTCTTTGTATTTCTGTGCTGTCTGTCATGATTTTTCCTTTCTCATTTCTGATTCTATTTATGTATGTAGTCTCTCTTTTTCTCTTAGTCTGGCTAGGGGTTTATCTATTTTGTTTATTTTCTCAAAGAAGCAGCTCTTGGTTTCATTGATTTTTTTCTATTGTTTTATTCTTCTCAATTTTATTTATTTATTCTATGTTCTTTATTATGTCCCTCCTTTTGCTGACTTTGGGCCTCATTATTTCTTCTTTTTCCAGTTTCAATAATTGTGACTTTAAACTATTCATTTGGGATTGTTATTCCTTCTTTATATAGGCCTAGATTGCTATATACTTTCCTCTTAGAACTGCCTTTGCTGTGTCCCAGAGAAGTTGGGGTGTTGTGCTGTTTTTCTCATTTGTTTCCATATATTGCTTGATCTCTGTTTTAATTTGTTCATTGATCCATTGATTATTTTGGAGCATGTTGTTAAGAGTCTATGTGTTAGTGAGCCTTTTGTTTTCTTCGTACAATTTATTTCTAGTTTTATACCTTTGTGATCTGAGAAGTTGGTTGGTAGAATTTCAATCTTTTTTAATTTACTGAGGCTCTTTTTGTGGCCTAGTATGTGGTCTATTCTAGAAAATGTTCCATGTGCACTTGAGAAGAATGTGTATCCTGCTGCTTTTGGGTGTAGAGTTCTGTAGATGTCTGTTAGGTCCATCTGTTCTAGTGTGTTGTTCAGTGCCTCTGTGACCTTACTTATTTTCTGTCTGGTTGATCTGTCCTTTGGAGTGAGTGGTGTGTTGAAGTCTCCTAAAATGAATGCATTGCATTCTATTTCTGTTAGTGTTTGTTTCACATATATCAGTGCTCCTGTGTTGGGTGCATATATATTTAGAATGGTTATATCCTCTTGTTGGACTGAGCTCTTTATCATTATGTAATGTCCTTCTTTATCTCTTGTTACTTTCTTTGTTTTGAAGTCTATTTTGTCTGATACAAGTACTGCAACTCCTGCTTTTTTCTCCCTATTGTTTGCATGAAATCTCTTTTTCTATCCCTTCACTTTTAGTCTGTGTGTGTCTTTGGGTTTGAGGTGAGTCTCTTGTAAGCAGCATATAGATGGGTCTTGCTTTTTTATCCATTCTATTACTCTGTATCTTTTGATTGGTATATTCAGTCCATTTACATTTAGGATGATTATCGATAGACATGTACTTATTGCCATTGCGGGCTTTGGATTCATGGTTACCAAAGGTTCAAGGGTAGCTTCTTTACTATCTACCCATCTAACTTTAACTCACTTAGTACACTATCATAAACACAGTCTGATGATTTTTTGTTTCTCTCTCTTCTTACTCTTCCTCCTCCACCCTTTATATGTTAGGTGTTTTATTCTGTACTCTTTTGTGTTTCTCTTGACTGCTTTTGTGGATAGCTGATTTTGTTTTTTGCCTTTAGTTAGCATTTGGTTGGTCTGCTTACTTTGCTGTGATTTGATTTCTCTGGTGACATCTATTTAGCCTTAGGGGTACTTCCATCTAGAGCAGTCCCTTTAAAATACACTGTAGAGGTGGTTTGTGGGAGGTAAATTCCCCAATCTTTTGATTATCTGGAAATTGTTTAATCCTTTCTTCAAATTTAAATGATAATATTGCTGCATACAGTATTCTTGGTTCAAGGCCCTTCTGTTTCATTGCATTAAATATATCATGCAATTCTCTTCTGGCCTGTAAGGTTTCTGTTGAGAAGTCTGATGATAGCCTGATGGGTTTTCCTTTGTAAGTGATCTTTTTTGTCTCTCTGGCTGCTTTTAATACCCTCTCATTGTCTTTGATCTTTGCCATTTTAATTATTATGTATCTTGGTGTTGTCCTCCTTGGGTCCCTTGAGTTGGGAGATCTGTGGGCTTCCATAGTCTGAGAGACTATTTCCTTCCCCAGAGAGGGGAAGTTTTCAGCATTTATTTCTTCAAAGTCACTTTCTATCCCTTTTTCTCTCTCTTCTTCTTCTGGTACCCCTATTATGCAAATATTGTTCCATTTGGATTGGTCACACAGTTCTCTTAATATTCTTTCATTCCTAGAGCTCCTTTTATCTCTGTCTGCCTCAGCTTCTCTGTATTCCTGTTCTCTCATTTCTATTCCATTAACAGTCTCTTGCAGCTCATCCAGTCTACTCTTAAGTCCTTCCATTGTTTGTTTCATTTCTGTTATTTCCCTCCAGACTTCATTCCTTAGCTCTTGCATATTTGTCTGTAGCTTTGTCAGCATGGTTATGACTTTTATTTTGAATTCTTTTTCAGGAAGATTGGTTATATTTGTCTTACCAGGTCTTCTCTTTGGCATTTGAATGATTTTGGACTGGACCAGGTTCACGCCTTTTTACAGTGATAGAAGTGATTGCCAGTGACTGGCGCATGTGTCAGCTTGGAGAACAAAGTCCCTTCCTGCTTCCTGGTTGCCTTGCCCTTCTTTGCTGCCTGGGCTGGTTAACTACACACAGTGAATAGTCTCTGGGTTAATCCCCTTAGCTGCCATGGGCAGGGTGGTCCTCAGGATAGCCTAGGGCACTAGCAGGGGTTGAAGTTGAGTGCATGTGTTCTTCTGTGAGAATGGCACCCCTTCATACCTTCCAGACTTTGTGCCAGCTTCCTCTGCCTGTGCTGGGCAGCTGCAGGCAGCAGCCTTTGGGTCTGGTCTAGTTAACTGTGTGCTGGGAGAAGACTCTTTGTGGTTGCTGTGGGTGTGGGTGCTCCCTGGCTGGTCTGCAGCAATGGTGGGTCACCTGGTTTGCTTGCAGTGCCAGTGGGGCATAACGAATGGCAGGCTGCTTATCACCGTGAGGGGCTTCAGAGCTGCTTTGCCACCCAGGGGGTTAGGGTGCCTGAAGTTCCTTGAAATTTCTAGCCTGCTGGGCTGAGTGTGCTAGGATGATTTTGTCCACCTGTTAAGACTTTATTCCTTTAAGACTTTTAAAGCACCCACTTTACTTTTGTCCCATGGGAGCCAGCTGTGGGCACCTGCTCGCAGGCTCAGTCTCGGATTTTACTTTTCCATTTCTCTAATATCCAGTACACCATGCAATGTGTGTCTGAGCTCCTGGTGCAGATTACTAGGGCTGGTTATTTAGCAGTCCTGTGCTTCCACACTCCCTCCCCACTCCTTTTCTTGTCCTTCTGCTGGTGAGCTGGGGTGGGGGGAGTGCTCGGTCCCACCAGGTCATGGCTTTGTATCTTACCCTTTTCATGAGATGCTGAGTTCTCACAGGGGTAGATGTAGCCTGGCTGTTGTACTGTATCTTCTGGTCTCTCTTTTAGGAATAGATGTATTTGCTGTATTTTCAAAATACATATGGTTTTGGGAGGAGATTTCTGCCACCCTACTCATGCCACCATCTTGAGAAATCTCTCTCTGTTGTTTTTTTTAAAAATAAACTTGAAGAAACTATATGATTCTAAAATGCATTTTAAAAAATGAAACGGCAAAGACTACTGAAAAACAAGACTAGGCTGTGAAGACTTGCCCTACAACATCAGTTTATGGCTCCAGCAATTAAGACACTATAAGATGATCACAGTGATAAAAAAAGAAACTGAATAGAGAGACCAGAGAGTTGGTTTATGACAGAAATGGAAACACAAATCTCTAGGAAAAGAGATGCCTCCTGAAGAATGTGCTCTGGGACAAGTGGTTAGTGTCACAAGGAAAGGAATGAAATTTGAGCACTACCTCTCACTCCGTTCACAAAAATCAATTCTACATGTTTGAAATGTAAAAGGCAGAATTTTAAGGCTTTTAGGAGAAAATACAGGGAAATATCTATCCTCTTGAAGATTGGAGAGTTTTTGAAAGACACACAAAAAGGAAGAGATACATTGAATGACATTAAGTTAAGAACTGTATCATCAAGAGGTATTTCAAAGGTGTGAAAGATAAGCCACAAACCAAAAGAAGATGTTCACAATATATAGATAACTGACAAGGTACCTAGAATACATACCCAAACCCCAAATGTCAATATGAAAAAAACAATGACTCAGTAGAAAAATGAGCAACAGACATGAATAAACATTTCACACAGTGAGGGACATAAATGTTATTTTTTTTAACTTGAACCTATTTTAAAATGATTAACTCAATTATTAACAGGGTAATGCAAAATAAGATCATAGATAGAGTCCATTTTACATGCTCCAGATTGGCAAAATAAAGATGCTTTCCACTACCGAATTTTGGAGAGTATGTGGAGCAACAGAAAACAAAAAATAGATACACAAACAAGGGAATGAAGGACAAGGATAAATCTTACAAATGTTCACGGAATGACAAAAACATCTCTGAAATGACTATATTGACTATGACATCATCATGTAAGCTCAAAAGCAAAACAATATAGTATTTGGGGAAACATGTATTTTTAGAACTTTTAAAAAAGTTTACAATATATGTACAATATGTATCTCTCCCTGGAAATCAGCTTTTGTACTTTAAAATATAGTATCAAGAAAATCACTGCATTGGCTATGATTAATTACATGCCTACTGTTTTGAACATATTAGAAATCCAGGCCCCACTTAAAAATGTATCCACTTTTATCAATTCCCATGTGTGTAAAGGTGCATTAGTTTCCTAAGGCTGCCATGACCGATTACCACCAACCTGATGGCTGAAAACAACAGAAATTTATTCGCTCACAGTTCTGGAAGCTAGAAGCCCAGAATCAAGGTGGTGTTGGATCTGTACTCCCTCTAGATGTTCTGGGCAGATTTTGTCCCTTCCCTCCTCCAGCTTCTGGTAGCTGTTGGCATTCTGGGGACTGTGGCTGCATCACTCCAATTTCTGCCTCTGTTTCACCTGGGCCTCTCCATTGCGTGTCTCTAATTTCCCTCTGACTTTGTTGTATAATGATGAAATTTGATTCATACCCACATCCCCCACCTAACCTCATCTCAACCTCTTTAACTTCATTCCATCTGCAAAAGCCCTGTTTCCAAATGATGTCAGAGTCTGGGGTTCCAGGAGGACATAACTTGGGAGGAGGGGTACCAGTCAACCCATTACAGTTGGGCATCCACTATATTTTATTTTAAATATTACTTAAATATCTGAGATAAGATTACAACATGTCATGAGGGAAAAAACAGGTGTGTTATTCCTTAATACAAATATAGATGAAATATACATAGATGTCTGAAAAGGGTGTGAGTCAGATTATGATTCTCTCTGTGTGAGAGAAAATAAGCAATTTTGATTTTACATTTTTTTGTATTGTTTGGAGGTGTTTCAATGAAAGTACACATTTTACGAACAACATTTAAGCTTATTCTCACTTTGAGACTAAACGCCATTGACATTTTTCTTCTTTATATTTTAAAATCTTCACCTACATTTCAACTTGGGCTGACACAGTTATAAAGGCAGCTGGTGATATTTCAGGGTGCTATGCCCTGGCTGCTCTCCTGCCTGTTGGGCAAAGTTTCCAGTCTTTCTTGAATGTCTTCATGGTTAGTTGCTTCCTCTCAACAGAAAGTACAGGGGTCAGACTCAAATCTGTGCCCAAGGCCAGTGAGTATTTCCCCTTTTAAAAATAGCTTTTTTTTCTTTTTCTTTTGTCAAAGACATAGGAAGAATTTTAAGAGCATTAACTCATTAACAATAACAGTCCTGTTGATAGGATGAAAGAGTTACTGGAAGGAGGTGGGTGGCAATGTCTTTACCTTCATTTCACTGTAAAAGACAAGCAGACTGAAGAAGGGATATGGCTTGTGACCAACACCCACGGAAGAAAGGGCGTGTCTAGGACTGGACCCAAGGTTATGGCCACTGATCCTGGGTCACTGGGGGCTGCGGCAGAATACTGAATTTCGTGTAATCTCTGGTTTTTCTTGCAGCTGATGCAGAACTAGGTAACATGTACAGAAACAACTTTCAAAGGATGGTAGCTTTCTCAGGGCCAGTAACTATCACTTTGTCCCCTTTTTACCATCTGCCACCCTTGAAATGCATGGTAACTGCTACAAGGTCTCTTCAATAGTGCTATGTTAACTTACATACATAAATGAAGGAATTGGGATCGTCTGGTTATTTCAACTGTCTTCCTGTTAAAGTGGTGGCATTTATTATGGGCAAACACTTTTGAAAGATTTCTGTAGTTACTAAAAATTGTTTACACAAAATAGTATTTTCTTTGATATAATTATAGAATAGTATACTGAGAACCAAGAATTTTAAGTTCGATTATTCTTATATCCAGGAGTGAGGGTAACCAATACATGAGTTTACTTATTAACTTTGGATTATGATATCTAGGGATTAAATAGGCATAAATGATAAATCCAGCAAAATTAGGATAAAGAGAGCAGAGAGGTAAACTTATGAAAGATAAGAGTAGAAATTAATTAACTAGAAAACTGTAAGACACTAGAATTGAGTAAATGAAAGAAGTGTGAAATATACAGTTTTGTCCAATGTAAGAAAAACAGGAAATGCAAATAATACCAAAGTGACATTACTACAGATACAAAGATATTAAAAATTATAAGTGAGTACTATGTAAAGCCTTATGAAAGTACATCTTAAAATATACATGTAAGGGACATTTTTTAATGAAAATATAAATGACCAAAATTGAGTCAAGAGGTTTTAAACTACTTCAGTGGACAAATGACCACAGATAAAATTAAAATTTAGTCAATCTCTATCCCCAGTTTAGACCACCAACCCAGGTAATTTTACAAGTGACTATTAAAAAAACAAGACAATGAAAAAACCTCTCTTAATGAAACTATTCCAGAGCTTAGAAAGAGATGGAAAGTTTCATATTCATTCTACAATAATTATATGATAATGACCCTAAAACTGGCCAAGGAGAACACTATTGCACACGCACGTACTTGCAACCCCAACTCTTATGAATTAAATGCAAAAATCCTAAACAAAAGATTAACAAAGTTAATCTAGCAGTGTATTGGCAAATTAATTTATATGTACACAAATACATCTTTGTATAATTATAGATGTATAATTGTCATAAATGACAAGACATTAGACTGAATATATTGTGCTTGTTTCACTTAAAATGTGAAAAAATATCTTGACTCCTTACCATCTTCAACAACAATATTTTATTAGTTGCATAGTATTCCATTGAAATCCCATTTGAGGCAAAATAAAGAAATTACTTACTTGTCTTGAACACAGAGCATATTTTCAGTGATATTAGGGGAAAAACAAACACTTGACAGTTACTCATTTTATGCTAACTTCAGTAACTCCCCAAGCAACTGTGGAATCAACTGTTAAGTTTCTATTTTAGTGGGGGACTAACACAGCAGAGAGAGAAGGTGGGTAGTGAGAAGCAATTTGAAACATCTGGGGAGCTAAAAGTACTTAAACGTCTGGGCTATTTATTTATGTCCTAAACTAAGGGGTAATCAGAGAGGCAGGGGATGGGAGAGACCAGCAATCTGAGGGAGGATATCAAATGTCAACTCAAAGGAAGACAATTAAATGGCACGAGCTTGTACTGTCACAGAGCAGCAGTGCTAATCAGACTCCACTAGTTGCTCTAAAAGGAAGAAAAAGCACGATTATTATTATTCATTTCACAAACCTTCCTCAGGCTCTACTATAGGCCAGGCAGACGAATGAGCAAGACAGTCATCTAATGAAGCTAGAAAATTTACACTGTAATCAATGAGACCAAGCAAACATTTATGAAAAAGAGGGCATTCAAGGAGCATATATGAGGATTACATGTGAGATATTTGTAAATTTGCTTAGCTCCGAGAAGCTAACTATAACTGCATGAGTTAGACTGATTGTCCTGCATAGGATTAGCCATGGTTAATTAATTAGCCAGGGCCAAAAGCTTTTCCTCCATACTAATTGAGGACTTCTGCTTTTGGCTTGTGGTCTTCCTCTATTAGAAGGTTTTGTTCCAATTATTTACCTTTGTGTAACATCCTGCACCCCTAAGTTACAGGGGTGCACAGCTCTGACCTACACCTGGTCAAACAAGCACTAGGTCCCCCAGTTCTCCATCTGTAGTGATCGGTCCAGGAGAGGATACAGGACCCAGAGGCAGGGCTACAGAAATTGTGCCGGGAGTTGTGTATCAGCTTTGTAGAACACAAGTTCTCTTTATACTCTGCTAAACAAGGAAGCTGGAAATCTGGGGATGCCCATGGCCATCTTTCATGCCATATGGAGAGAACTTGTTTGCAGCAGCAGAGGCTGAAGTAAACACAAGAGTGAAAGAGACAGCTAAGATGTGAACCGGATCAAGAAAACCACCCTACATCACAAGTGAAGTGTGACCTTTACCCTTCCTTTATAGGTGCCAACAAACTTACTTTTTGCATTAGGTAACATTTTTGACACTTACAATCAAATTCCTCCTGAAAATACCTTCCTAACATCTACCCTACTCCTGAGAGACTTCCATATGTGAATGGTTTATGGAACAACTTAGCATCATGCTTTTTTTTTATTATACCATCTCCAGTGGCTGTAAACTTCAATCTACTTCAACCACCATTGGACCCTTGTCGTTAGCCAGAACTGTACCACTATGAAATAATATCCCCAATTCCCCAATTTCTATTAAATGCAGAGATACACATACTCATTAGTAGCTGGATTATGAAAGACCAATAGCAACAGATTGCTTAATATAATTAGGTGTTCCAAAGTTCTTAAAAGATTCTTTCTTATTTGGGGTAGTACTATTGAAAAAAGCCCAAGTGTTCTTTATAATCTCTACCTAAGCACATGGCATATAAGAGAATAGATTTTGTTAATGATTTTCATTGCTCCTATTTTAAAACACATGGTATTCTTATATATTGATCAGCCTTTTACCAAAATAGACAAAAAGGGAAAAGTGTTATCATTCTAATCCTGCTGCAAGCTAAATATAATTGATCTTTCTCTCTGCACACTTTTTTAGCCTTATGCTGCATTTTTAGGAAGCACATACAACTAATTGAATGTGATGAGCAACTGAAATGTTCTGAGATAGCACTGGGATAACAGAGAGGTAAAGAACTGGTCTACTGTTAATCATAACAGCATCCCACTTAAAAGCTGGAATGCATCAGCAATCTGCTGTTGCCATACTGATTTCACTCAGCCCTTCTGGATGGAATATCAGGGAAAATTTCCAATGTGGAATCAAGACAGATGGTAGGGAGGTTGGGAAAAAAATGTCTCACAGTATAATGGAAGTCACAGTAAAGCTTTTTGAAAAATATTATTATAATTCCTTGACAAACAACTGACATCAAACCAAAAACATCTATCAGTACCATGGCAAGAATCAACGGCGTGGAAGTCTCACAGTCTTCAGTGGATACTCACTCACTGCTTACTTTCTATCAGTGAGGTTAGAACTTGCAGGACTACTGGTAGGATTCCCTTTTATGTGGGTTCCTCAAACCACTTTATAAATTAAGTGATATAAAATCATTAATTTGCTTAGAGTTTCAGGGAAAATCCTAATCTGAAAATGGAATTAATTATAAGCCAGTGTTTAAATGTTATATCTTTAATAATAAAATCATTTGTATTCATGAGTCAACCAGTTTTGATGCTTCATGATTTCATACAAGATTAATGGAGAAGCCAAAATCATGTTATTCCTGAGATACAAAAAACAGAAAAGCCAAATCTCATATAGGAAGCACCTACAGCTGTCTTTATTCTACCTAAAGCACTGGAAGTAGCTAATTTAACTAGTTAACTCTATATAGTTACTGCATTCTATGTTCTTTGTGCATATCTTTCTCTTATTATCCTTTTTTTGATCTTTAGACTTTGAGAGGAAGTAAGGTAATTGCTATTCAATGTTTTTGCAAAAAGAGACAGCCTGATGGGAAAAAAAGAAAAGAATTTTGAGGTCAAGGATTTTAACTCAGTTCTACCACATATTAAATCTTTGACCTTAGGCAGGTTACCTAATCTTTCAAACTTACAATTCCTCAATGCAGAATTGGAATTATATCAAATAATGTTAAAGGTTATTAAGATGATTAGATACATGATTATGTAAAAGTGCCTGAATTAATCCCCTTTCCTTCCCCTAGTGTTGGTAAGAAAATACACTCTGAAGTGGAAGTGGGACTGGACCATTTTCAAGTGGAATCTTCAGTGAGTCTAATGCATTTCTTGGGTCTAGTCCTGATAATGGGGGACTGACTCCCTACTAATGCTTGCTTAGTCTTTTCTCTCATGAGGGCTGATAACTTACGCCTGCCAGGAAAGCCAGTTCAACCAGAACTGCTGCAATGACACACGGCTTGAGCTTTGTCTTTCTGCAGCAATGGGAAAGCCTGAAGACAAACGTGAGGCATCAGGAACCAGACCAAACCAGAAGTGGGGTCCCAGCGGAGGCCCGCTTCCTCTGCATGGCCAGCAGCCTGAGAGATGGCTGCAAAAACATTGCTAGAGTCAAAAGAGAAAGTTTCAGGGCCATGTGTCGAATTGCCTCAAGGGTGGGGCAAGCCAGAGACCTAACTAAAATAATGCATTGAAATGAGTTCTGAGATATTGACTATACATTAACCGTAATCGGCCCATACTGGAAACTCTTCGCCTGCACAAAGAGGTGGCCTTGTCCTCTTCCTCCACGTCGAAGCCAGTTCCCTGAGGGAACTGTGACTCTGCTAAGGTTACTTTCATAATGGCTGGGGCACTGCCAAAACATAAATGTCTCCAGCTTTGCTCGGACATACAGCTCCAGAGAGATTTGATTCATCTCTTTTAAATGGACAGATGTGGAGTCGTGTATGTCTGGCAAGATGGGAGGTCATCATTTTTACAGCTTGGTTGGGCCCTGCCTGAAATCCTAGCACATTCTGTCACTGCCATTGTTTTGTACTTCAGTTGCTCTCTTTCTGCCTTTTGATCTCCTCTTACTTCCCCTCTAGAGGTTGGTATGTAGGCTCAGTTGGTACTGAGGCTGTAATGTTTGGGCTGGAAGATATTTTAGGAAATATTTACACAATTTTCCTTATGTTTACAAAGGCCAAGAGGCCAGGTGATTCACAGTGGTCATATGACTAGTGGTAGAGATAAAAGCAGAACTCAGATGTTTGAGTGATCTTTTGTATCTTTGAAGGAACATACATTCTCTCTGATATGAATTACATGATTTTTCTGGGCACTTAGTAGAGCTTCCACAATAAATGCTGGGTTAGGAGTTGTTCACCAATTGCCCAGTAAGACATCTGATCTGTAAGAAACTAGGTTCTGTGAAGTTGACATGATGTAGAAAATAGTCCGATCCGTGTGTCACCACTTTCTCCCTCTTTCTTTAGATTTGAGAATTGTGCAACACAGCACACAAGAGTAGAAAGAGCTTAAGTACAATGTGCTGGCAAATACACAGGCAACAGATTTGGTTTTGATGGGCAAATGTGGTCATATTTTCCCTTTTCCCCTTGGCTACCTTGCCACCTCAGAAAGTTCTGCCCTCCGGACTACAGTGCATTTGCATATGCAAAGTTGATAATAAAGATCTGGTTCATCAAAAGAGGAAAAAAGATGATTGTCACATGAGGAAGGTTTCTCAGAACTGAAGACAAGCTGCTCCTTTCCAACTGAAAATGTCAAACACATTCATACGGTTCTTACCAGACTTGATTTATATGAGCAACTGCCAATCCTCAACCTCCCCCTCATGCAAGTGTAAGTGGGAAGCCTGTTCGTTCAGCCATTAAAATCATGTTAGTTTTGTTTGATATCCTGAAAAGAAAATCATTTCTTCCACCCATGTGGGAGTTATTGATTTACCCTGTCATTTGCTTTAAAATCTTCTAGTTTCCAAAGACGTTTGTTGTTTACCTGCAGTGTTATAAAAAAAATGATTTTTTTCTTTATGGTTTTCTAGAAGTTTGGCTTTAAAAAAATAAACATTGCTTACAACCTGACTTGTGATTTGAATTCATATTTTCCAAGCCCATGGAAATTACACTCTTTACATAGAGAGAAAAAAAATGAAAATAAGATAAAATTTCATTTGTACCACGCTTCCAAGCAATAATGTGGCTTATATACTGAAACCTATGCATTTGCTTAAGGACTCAAGTGTTGTAATTTTTTTACTTTCGCACTTCCTAGATGATACATGACTTTCATAGAAATATTCTTTGAGCATTCCCAGATAATAGGAGGATGAACAGGAAAAATGACACACAGTTGGGGCAGATGTTTACAAGGTTTTCAGTGAAAATGAAAAACAAAAAAGAAGAAGAGAAGGGAAAGGAACAAGCATGGCCCTATGGAATGAGTCACTTATTTCAGAAAGAGAAGATGGAATCAGAAAGCATGATTTACAGCACCATGGTCCAATAAATCACAGCCAGGAAAAGAGTTGTAAGGTACAAAATATCCCCCGTGATGTGCCTTTTCAAGCATCGAATTGATAAATCTTCAAAAATTAATCCCTACCCCCAAATGTATATTACAATGGAGAGCTGTCTTCAACTGTCCTGATTCACAACACCCTTATTGTCAGACTAACAAAGAAAAGACCACAAGCTGTGTCTTGGTTTTATTTTCTACAGCACAGGGACTAAGAGCATCAGAAAAAAAAAAAAAACTATAAAGAAACATGCCCCCATTTCCCCACTTCAAAAAGAATAGAAAGATCAGTTATTCACTAAGCCGGATTTCCACTGTCATTTTGGGATTTTACTCACAGTATGTAGCCCTCCTCCAAGAGAAGAACAGAGAATGTTTAATGGCCATGTTCTCCAGGGAAAGATGGGTCATCTCAGAAGCTTTCCGCCTCAGCGTAGATGCTCAGTCCAAAGGTTGCCCGAGAGGATGGAACAGGTCAATATCAGGATTGCCCACGTGACGGTTCAATATCCTCAATATTTTTAAAGCACGAACTGTGAAACTCTCAACCTTCTTCAGACTCACTTTTTCCACATTAAATGACTTTCTCTCGGGACACTCCTCATGAGTAACTGAACAAAGAATGACTTGAGACAGCATAATTTAGCCACTTGCTTGACCATAGGAAGCCCACCACCTCCCCCAGGATCAATGAAATCAGACCTGATTGCCCAAAATTGGCACTGAAGCACAGAAAAGACTGGTGATCTCTTCGGAGATCTGATATTCTTACTGCAGCCATATGAGGAAATGAATTCCCAGTTTAAAAAATCAGCCACATTTCTCAATAAACCTTGGAGGATAAGAAAATGTTAGAGGGGACACTACATCCTGAGGAGAGTCTCTCTCCAACCCACCATTTGCCATCTGAACTGAGTTCCACACTGGATTTTATGACGAAAGTTGCCTGTCCTCAGCATGCCATCAACGTTTTTCTGGACTTACATCACAGTCTCATGCCCAGGCAAGTTCATGAGGTATAGTGAAAATAGGAGGCGATTTCCTACTGAAACATGTTTCACATAGAACATATCTTCATCTATAGTATTTTAATAAGAAAATGAAATTAATATCTCTAATTTTATTTTATAAAGTAAACTTAGAAATTGGCATTTTCTAGGCAAAAAAGGACCTCCATATTTAAAAGGAGCTTGAATATTCAGCTGAAACACGCATGCACCTGAAATCATGGTATTTTATTATATGTACTTGTTCCTTTAAAATGTGCAAGAGATGGGAATCTTACAGCTACAGGTAACAGAATCATGTGACCGTGGTGGCCACAAGTACATTTATTGCTAACATTCACCTTGTGTATCTCTTTTCCTCCTTTCATTTTCAATCTTTCTCTGTCCTTATGTTTATGTATTGATTTCGTAAATGGAACATAACTGAGTTTAGGTTTTCTTTTATTCATACTATTTTCTTTGTATTTAAAACTAGACTCTGGCCCTCTTCTAAGTATTGAGATTATTAATATATTTGGAAATATTTCTAATCATATTATTTTATTGTTTCTATTTGTTCTGATTTTATGTATGTTTATTTTTTTCTCCTTTGCTGCCATATTGTGGATTCAGATTTTTTAACTCCATTCCCTCACCCTTGCTGCTGGTTAGGACATGACACGCTCTATTTCTATTCTGTAGTACCCATTTTATACTAATTAGGATTCGCTCAGAGTAAGTGATCTTTTTTGGTTCTTTTTAACAATATCACACATACTGGTTTCATATACTGTCTTTCAGTGGAATGTTGGTATAACTTCAAAGGTGACAAGGCCAATTTTCTTAAAGAGACATGGGATATTTTGTTAACCTTGTGGAACAAAGAATCACAAAAGGCAGAGAAGCATAGGAGAGAAGCAAGTATATCCATCATGTTCCCATACTTAGTCTGTGCTGAATTCATCCAGCCAGCCAGCCATGTTTCCAATGAGCAGATTTTGTTGAATGCCTCTCATGCTGTTGGTATATATTACTTGGTAATGAACCAAATCGCTTTTTATATACAGAGATTGTCTTCTCTGCCTATATCGTGCATTTCAAAGTAATAAAGATGCTGTCTTCTTTTTATTTTCCATCCTCTCCCTCAGTGGTTCTCAAACCTTAGTGAGCATCAGAATCATAGGGTAAGTCTGACAGTCATGAGTGTGAGCAAGCACTCTCTCAGATGAAGATGAAGCGTGATCACACTCACATGGTCTGTCCCGTCAGCTTTGCACATAGTGCGAAATTGATCCACAAAATGTTTGCCACAGTGAGACAGACAGCTGTACTAGGGCGGGAGCGACAGGAGTCTACATTCCTATAAGCCAGTAAGTTCAGGTGTTAGTTGACAAGGCCTTTATAGTAGTATGATAGACAGAATAAAAATTAATCAAAAGTAGTAATAACCATGGTAACATTTTATCTTTTTATTAGTCAGCTATGTAATCCTATCAAGTTGTACCAAGAACCTGACTCTTTCAAAATCACCTCTGACTGAGAAGCTCTCAAAATAAATTATTCCAGGTAGGACACTGAGGGAATCTTTGGGATTGTGAAAATGTTGCTCAGTGGCGAGAAAAAAAATGCACATTAAGAGAATTTCAAGATTTTAATAATGCCACATAATGTCAAATGACAGCCAATTATACACTTTTCTAAAAGAAGACATTTCTGGTGGAAGTAAATTGTGTTCTAGACAGCTACTTTGAAAAATAATAATAAAGAACAGATTGTTCCTCTTGTAGGTTTATATTTCAGTTGAAGGGGAAAATGCTTAATTGCTAACAAAGCACCTTTGCTTGGCAACATCGTAACTGCTCTAACTGTCCGCAATTACATGCGAGCTGGTATCTGACACTTGTTTAATCAAATACTGTTTCTGCCCCAGTCTTTCTGCCAGACACACTGAGTTGGATGATTTTATGAGCAGCTTTCCATGCCTATCTAAGGCTGACCTCTGTCTCCCCTTTAGAAGAGAATATGAAATCTTGTTGCTGTGACTCAAAGAGCTGATTTGGCTTTGATCTCAAGCCTTGTCTGTCTGGTCGCTACTTTTCTGAAAATTCTCTTAAAAAGCAGAGGCAATGGAATGAGAAAGAATGATGTAGTAATGGAGAATATCACCCACACTCCTCCCTACTAACTTATATTAAATTACTGATTAGTGGAGACCCGTCCAGAGCAAAGACAGTGTTGGATGACATCAAATGGCTTTTGAATATTTCATACCCTTGGTTCAAAATATGTTATTCTATCCCAGTGCACAGCTGAAATTAAAGCCTTTACCTAATATTTTTAAATGGTGTGTAAATGATCTAATTTGAATGTTTTAAATATGCAAACATAGCATAAAAATTCAAAGATCAAAATGTATATTAAATAAAAAGGTTGTGTCCCTTCACCACTTGCCCCCAGAAATCCAGTTCCTCTCTATAGAGAAGACTTTGTCTTTATTCTATGGTGTCTCCTTCCAGAAACTATGATATGCACAT
The DNA here is from genome assembly GCF_040802235.1 of Manis javanica. Classification (NCBI taxonomy): domain Eukaryota; kingdom Metazoa; phylum Chordata; class Mammalia; order Pholidota; family Manidae; genus Manis; species Manis javanica. Next base: position 12,571,518 of record NC_133164.1, read on the forward strand.
ATAAGGAATTAATAACCCTTTAACACTCAATATGTCTCATGCATTGAGTATGGTGCATATATCAGTGAACCAAGATGTCAATATTCGTTAACTTCAAGGAGTCTATATTCTAGTGTGGGGAAAAGGTAATAAATAAGATAAGTATGCTGATTTTGTAGTCTATTGGAAGATGACAGCTATTATGGAGAAAATGCAAATAGGGACTGGTGGTAGGGAAACTTGGGAAGGAATAGGACTGGGTGGCCAGATTTATGGGGAGTATGTCAGAAAATCCTTATAGACAAAGTAACATTTGAATAGACTTGAAGGAGGGGAGAGAATGAGTTTTGTGGATACTTATCCAGGGAGAGTGAGTTTGGGAGCAAAGAGTGAGAAATGAGGTTAAGTTCCAATAGACCTTTGTTGCTGTTAATAAACTTGACTCCTACTCTGAAGGAAACAGACAGCCACTAGAGAGTTTTAAGCAAAGAGTCACATGAGCTGATTTACATTTTGGCAGGATATCCTAGATGCTTTGCTGCCTAAAGAGGAGCATGAGTTGGGAGAGCAGTACAAAGGACACTGCAATAACACAGTCCAGAGATGATAAGCGGTGACTTGGACCAGGATGGCAGCAATGAAGGTGGTGAGAAATGGTCAAATTCTGGATATACTTTGAAGGTAGCGTCAACAAGAATATATTAAGGCTTGGAAGCGTGAGGGAGTGACTTTTGTGGATTCAGCCAGAACAAAAGATTGGGGGTGACATTACCTGAGATAGGAAGACTGAAGAAGGATTAGGCTTTTGGAGGGAAGATGAGAAGTTCAGTCTTAGATATCTTAAGCTTGAGATGCTTACTATAAATCAAATTGGATACATGCACATGAAATCAGGGAATAGATAGGAGCTGGAGATAAAACATTGAGAGTCAAAGGTAATTTTGATGGTATTTGAAGCGTTGAGTTTCGAGGAAACCCCTACAGAGGTGAATATAGATAAAGAAGAGAAAGGTAACAAAGATGGACCTCTGGGGTCCTCCAGTGGTTCAGTTAGTAGTGGAAGTGGTAGGGACACAAAAGCAAAGAGGCTGAGAAGGAGCTGCAATGGGGACGAGGAAAGCCAGTGTGAGGTGCCCTGGAAGCCAAGGGAAGAAACATATTTCAAGCAGGAGGCAGGGCAACTGTGTCTAATGCTGCTCAACGATTTATCAAGGTCAAGGTCCATGGTAATATTGATGCAAAGAGTTTTAGTGGGACAAAAATGAATTAGAATGGATTTAGAAGTAAGAAGCAGAAGAGAAACTGGAGAAAATGAGTATAGATTTAGTCTCTTGAGGAGTTTTACTGTAAAAGAAAGCCAAGAAAATGGGGTATTCACTAGAGGGAGACAATGTGATCAAAAGATTTGGTTTTTAATGGGAGAAATAAAAAGCTTTTTGAATGCTTATGGTAATTATAATGAAGATGGAAAATGTATGTTGATACCTATTTGTTCTGTTGCATATATGATACATAGTTACATGCTAATCTAAACTTTGCTTTTTTTCAACTTAGCTACAGTATTCCATCAAATTTCTCTTCTCACTGACTGGAAGACACATCATTAATATTTTATTGCGATGAAAAAAAGAAAGTTCTACCATTTAAATATGACAGGCCATTATTTGAAAGACACGTCATGATTTCAGAGATGTTAAAATGTAAAAAAAAAGTGTCACATAAACAATGACATATTATCTGCATATTGGCGATTTTTTCTCAGTATAAAGAGAAAAGCATCTTCCATGAAAGGTTGCAGCAAATTCCATTTGATCAGTGTACCATAGCTTACTAAACCAATATTTTTGGATGTTTTCAATTCTTTGATGTCACAAAAAAATGTTGCAGTGAAGATCCTGGTATATACTATCATCTTGACTCTGTCTAGGTGAATTTGTAAGAGAAATTCTTAGAAATGCAAGTATAATCTTATGGACAATCTAAATGGCCTTTCATTAAGGTTTCCCCAAACTCCAGCGATGTCTGTGCATGCCTGTTGACACGCCTCAATCCAAAAAAGGTGCTATCAAATGTGTTAATCTTTGGCAATACGGTGTGGGAGGCAAAAGAGAGCCTTCACAAAGATGCCCACGTCCTAATCCACAGAACCTGTGACTACATTCTTTTTATATATTTTGTTATTTTATATATATATATATGTAAAATTTCTTGTTTATTATAGTGAATTATTTAGTGCTATAACATACTTTGAGCAGGACTTGAGAAGACGTATGTTCTAGGTTCTGGCATATCATGCTTTTGTCAAATTCTTCTAGATGTAATGTTTTAATTTCCTTATTGTCTCAAAGGTTGTTTAAAATAAAATTTTTAAATTTCCACATGGCTGTTTTCTGTTGTGTTTTTATAGTTACATTTTATTACATTTGATCAAAGAATGTCTTTGGTCCTTTTAAGTGTCAGTGAATTTGCTGATGTTTTATTTATGGCCAATATATTAATTTTTGCAAACATTTCTTTTTTTTTTTGCAAACATTTCTTAAGCACCTGATAAAAAGAGGCATACCCTATATACTCTGAATTCAGGGCAATGTGTCTGATATAGATGGCTATATATATATATAATTTACAAAATATACATGATATTGTGTATGTGTATACACACACACACATACATATATAATACAAACACAAAAATTCATCTTATTGTTATTTAGGTTTTCTATACCCTCAATTACTTTTTTGTCTATTTGGTCTATTGATGACTGTAATAAATAACTGAAAGTCTCCCATTATTGCCTTATATTTCTGGTGACTTTTATAATGACTTTTGAGATGGTTTTTATAATGATCTTGCTGTATTATTTGGTGATTAGATCTTCACATTGTTAGAGCTTCCTTGTGAGCTATACTCTATATCCTTATAAAGTACCTCTCTGTCTAGATTGGCCCCAGATTCAAATTTGTCTGATAGCAGCATTGTGGGCAGTGTTCTGTTTTCATTCCCGCCTGCCTGTGGTGTCTTTGCCTGTTCTGTCACTTCCTCCGTTTGTGGGTCACTTGGTTTTAGGAGTCTTCCTTTGATTCAGAATACAGGTGGGTTTTGGGTTGTGTGTCTGAGTCTTTCTCTTGGATGAGTTTAACCAGTTTTAACTTCATTATATGACATATATATTTACTCTTAGCTTATCTTTTACTATTTTAACTTATTTTTTAATGACTTAGCATATGGTAGGAGAGAGCACAGGTTTCATTTACTTAGTGCTGAGAACCTGGGAGATTTGGAGGCCAGTGGGCTGGGCCCAGTCTTGCAGGACAGGAAGGAAGAACTTGATTCTCTTGCTGTTTGTTTTTCAGAATATGACACCCTGCACTCTGAATCAATACCTTTTCTATGTTTTGAATAAGTTTTCATATTTTGCATTTAATATTATTCCTCATATATGTGGATGCCTCTTTTATAGTGCTTTAATGAATAATGATTTAATTGGCAATAAGTATAGGTAACGCCTATGATCAGTTATCGACATCTTTCCTTTTGATTACTTGCTCAGCATTTCTGAACTTGCATGAATTCCCTTTCGATGTCCTCAGCACCCCCACGATACAAAATAGACCTCAGATTTTTAAAATAAGAATAATTTTGCTTTTAGAAATTTTTGTGTGTTCCTTTGTTTTTTGCATTGGGTGGTTTTCATCAGACATCATCCGAGGCTCTTTAAAAAAATGTACAGGTAAATAGCACGTTTGAACTTTCTGGCCAATGTACCTGGCTGAGTAGTTACTGCATTGCACAATTGAAAGCCTCGTGACTTTACTTCCTTCATCAACTTAATATACTGTGTTCTTAGTTTGAATGAGTATAAATGTCAAAATCGGGCATCCCAAAATCTCAACCCTTGGTTTTGGGGGAGAGTTCCAGAGTTTGTTCTCTGAGATGCTTCTAAACTGCTAATGATTAGCAGCTCAAAGCTTAAAGGCCCTCATGACAACTCATCTGAAAAAAAAAATCCCCATTAGCAGAAGCTATACTGGTGTGTGTGAAGGAAGGAAAACAAATTTCTCCAGACATCACGTCCTGGCGAGAGAATCAGATGGTGGGTGTGCTGTCACTCCATCATTCCCTGCACTCATGCTGCTTCAGGCGTTGCTCATTTTCCTTTGGCATTAGTGAATAATCTTATTAAAAAGATGGCCATGATAAATACTGACTGATGGAGAGGCCACGTGCCTGGTTTAAAATACTTATAATGTATAATCACCCCTGCTTTAACAATGTAAAAATGTTATTTAAAATGCTGTGCATATTTCATCTGTTTCTGAGGGAGCAATTACATGTCTATGAAATTCTAATGATTTGAATGCAAGGTTCATCAAAGGGCTCCCCATTTTAATTTCAGTCCCTTCCTCTTAAACAAATAGTTACTTTAATCTCTAAGAACTGTATTCTTGAATACTCAATGATTATTAAATGTCAACATCTGGATAAGGAAGGCGGGCCAATGTAGGAGGAATCGCAGCTTCAGCGTTCCTCACTGCTAGATGTCTTTGAGCCATCTATTGCAGAGCATTGACCTAGGATGACAGTCTGTGACCAAGCTCGGAGAAAACAGTCTTTCTTTTTCCCTGGCAGCAACACAGCAGAGTATTTCCCTCATCCAGCAAATATTTGTGAGTGCCTCCTGTACGTCAGGTCATGTGCTGGAGACTGCTGGGCATGGGCTGAAATGACAGCTTGGTCCCTATCCTTGGGGACTTTGTGGTCTGAGGGAAGTGGTCAGATTCTAAGTAAATAAGGTGGGGGGGATTTTATTTTAAGTCAATGAGAAGCTCCTGCAAGGAGAGGCAATGGAATTGCAGGATCTGATTTGCACTTAAAAAAAGTGAAATCTGGCTGCTCTGGAGGCAATGAATTGGAGGAGGGCTGAGCTGAAACAGAGACTTAATTCCATTGCAGTGACTCATGGGTGGTGAACAGTGGGTAGATCAGAGGTATTCTTGAGAGAGTGCATAAGACTTGTTATTGGAGATGAATAGGGAGTCCATCTCGAGCTTCTTCTAAATGTCTGGCTTGAGCGAGGGGCAGAGGGAACTATTTCCTGCAGTTAGGACAAGGGGCAGGATTATGTCTAGAGGCCATCATGTACCAAGGGTTTTCCTAGAGCCTGACATTTGTGATGTCCACAAAACCTTGTAAGAAGCCATTTATGTAATGAGTAATGGAATCAGAATTCAACCCTATTCTGGCTTCTAAACTCGGTTGGTCTCCTCTCTTCTCCTTTCTGCCTCCCAATTAACAGTTCAGAAGGACTTTTAAAGTACATTTTCTTCCTTTCTTTCTCTTGTTTTCTCTTATGTCCTATGACAACTGGTGTTGGTCTTACTCTATAAATATGGATTTATTATAACATATCTCAAATCCTATTAGGACTTTGGTAGGGTTTTAAATGCCACTTTAATACTGATTAAAGTATTAAAGTCACTATAGGACACATATTATTTGGATATCTTCCTTGCTTATTACCTATATCAGCACCTGGGATAAGATAGAATCTAAACTATGAAAAGAAATATAGCATCCTTAAATATTGAAACAACTGGAGAAAATAGCTAAAAGCTGTTTTGATAAGTAAAAGATTTAGGATTTTTGGTTTTATTCATTTACTGATTTTTGGGAGAGGTGGGGATTACCCTGAAACATACTGAATAAAGCAATAGCTGACCTGGTGACCCAGTTTAGTTCTACTAATGTTTATCTAGTGCTTATTAGGTACAAGGCACTCTACTAGGTTCTGAAACACCAATCACAAAACTAATTTTAAATGACTCCCAAGCAGTATTGGGAGGTTTGGAAAGTGGCTGGCAAAGTCTCAAAAAACACAAAAACAAAAACAAAAAACCTATGATAAAGGGCAACACATTTTCCTGCAAGGAGATGACCAGGATGGAGCCACAGGAATGACTGTCAACTTCTGTTTGAGATACAACTTATTTAATGATCTGGAGGAAGACGTACATCAATGAAATTTTCAGATGATAGGGAATTGTCATGCACACCAGTGAAAAAGAGAGATAATATAATGTGCAAAGGCTAATAAAAGCAAGAAATAAAGGTTAAGTATATGGAAATGATGCAACTGCACCAAGTTCCCACCTTAAAAATTACCATATTCTACATGAAGAATAGATTCAAAAATAAATAAATGCTAATTGGACTGCGCATGTACCAGAGGTGAAAGAAAGTACTAAAATAATATAACCCAAAGAGACAAGGTATTACATACAGAAAATATGAGGAAGTTGGGAAAATAATTGCTAACCAAATGGACTAAATATATTTTGTAATGTTTTGAACATAGAAAGTACAAACCGTTTTTCAAAACATCAAATAACTAGCTAGACAGAAGTCCAGAGTGAAGGAGTTTACTCATGCCAGACAGGGTTTGCCCAATTTCTTGGTTTTTGTAGTCCAGAATGCAGAATGGTCTATGCTTTCCCTCTGCTCTATGAAGGCAGAGCCTCTTCTGCACCTGTATCAGCTCAGGTGATACAAGAAAAATGCTGCTTTTTAAACTCAGTGAAGGTTCTGTGCTCTGGGGGTTGAGAGTTTAAGATTCAAGAACTGAAAGAAGCTATTTCTAAATAACATAACTGCACCTAAGCAGAAAGTTTAAGCACATCTAAAGGAATATAAAATAGCTGGCATCCATCAAAGTAAAAATGACAATGCCTGAAAGTCACTTAAAAATTACCAGACATGCAAAGAAGTGAGAAAATACCACCTAATAGGAGAAAAATCAATCAAGACAGATTCAATACTGACCCAGATATTAAAATTAGCAAAGACAGTACAGCAGCTAGTATAACTGTATTCAACATGTTCAATAATTTAAGTAGAGACAGTGAAAATACATAAATGACACAAAATGAACTTTAACACATGAAAACAATTTTTGAGATGAAAAAATACACTGGATGAGATTAACCACAGATTAGAAATTGCAGTAGAAAGGATAAGTTAATTGGAAGATATAGCAACAGAAATTATCCAAATAAAACAGAGAGAAAGCCTATTAAAAAAATTAAAATAGTATCAGTAAGCTGTGGGACAACTTCAAGATATATGTAATTGTAGTGCCTGAGGAGAGGATGGCGAAGGGGAAACAAAAAATAGATTTGAAGAAATATTTATTGACACTTTAAACATGCTGATTCAAGAAATTCAAGGAATACCAAGCAAAAAGCAAAACAAACAAAAAGCATAAAGAAGACTCACCAAAGCACATCATAATCAAATTTTTCAAAAAAAGTGGTAAAGAGGAAATTTTAAAAGCAGTCAGGAAAGAACATGTATAACGTAGAGCGAAAAGAAAACAATGACTGCAGACTTTTTGGAAACAATGCAAGTAAGGATAAAATGGAACAACAATCTTATAGTCCTGAAATAAAATAAAAACTGGCTATAATGAAAATATCATTCAAAAAAATGAAATATTCTTTTGATCATACTGAAGGTGAAATAATTCATCACGGGCAGACCCTCACTCCAAGAATGTTAAGGAAGACTTCTAGGCATTAGGAAATGATACTACAGGGAAATATGGATTGACACACAATAATTAAGTAAAGTTACTTTATTCCCAGATGATATTATTTTGTATGTAGAAAATCCAATGGATTTTCCAATGTACCCAATGGAATCTTCAAGAAAAGCTACAACAATAACTGAGTTTAGCAATGTTACATTGTAAAAGATCAATATTCAAAAATATATTACTATCCATATATTAGCAAAAAACACTTGAGGCTTCAAAATTTAAAAACAGTACCATTTATAACAATATCAAATATATGAAATACTTAGGCATAAATCTGACCAAAACTGTGAAAGACCAGTACATTGAAAACTGCAAAACATTTATGAGAGAAATTAAATGGGAAGTTACACCATGTTCATGAACAGTAAGAATCAATATTATCAAGATTTCAATTTCCCCCCAATTGATCTAAAACAATTCCAATAAAAATTCCAGCAGGCATTTTGTAGAAATTGTAAAGTTGTTCTGAAATCCATTTAGAAATGCAATTGACCTGGAATATTCAAGACAATTTTGGATAAAAAGAAGAAAGTTGAAAGACTAACATTACCTAAACTAAGTACTTATTATAAAGCTACAATAATCAATACAGTGAGGTATTGTCATATAGAGAAAAATATATCAGAAATCTTTCTCACCTCATTACAAACACACACAAATACACACACAAAGGAAATTCAGTGGAGAGGAGAAGAAGAACTGTCTTAACAAGAGGTGCTGGAACATACTGGATATCCCTCTGCAACAAATTTTTAACTTTTATCCATATCTTACACCTATTCAAAGATGAACTTGGAATGAATCATAATCCTAAATATAAAACCTAAAATTCAAAAACTAATAGAAAGAAAGCATATGAGAAAATCTTTGTGGTCACAGGTTCAGTGATCATTTCATAGATACATGATACCAAAATTACAGTCCATAAAAGGAAGAAATTACTTATTCAAACTTAAATGATTCTGCTCTGTCAGATGCTGCTCATGAAAAGACAAGCCAAATACTGAGAGAAAGTCTTAGCAGATCACATATCCGACAAAAGACTTGCATCCAGAATATTTAAAGAACTTGAAAAACCCAATAATAATAATAAAATAACTCAATAAAAGTTAGGCAAAAGATTTGAAGAGATGCTTTCCTACAAGAGATGGATTAATAGCAAATAAGCATATGAAAATATACTCAATATCATTAGTCATTGGGGAAATGCAAATCAAACCTACTATCAGATACTACACATTACGAATACCAAGAATGGGGTCCAGTGTGGAGTAAAGGGGACTCATACTATGGGTTAGAACATACAGTGATGCTTTGTTTTCTGGAAAAGTTAAACATATGCTTACTATATGATCCTGTTACGCTATTCCTAGGTATCTATTCAAGAGAAATAAAAACATATGATCATTCAAGGTTTTGCATAAAGTGTTTGTAGCAGCTTTACTTACTATATGCCCAAACCAGAAACAATCAAATGGTCCACCAGTAGGTGAGCGGATAAACAAATGGTAATCTATAGAATGAACTACTCCTCAGCACTAAATGAGAACTGTTGAAGCACACAAACTATGGATGATAATTATACTCAATGAAAGGAGCCAGAAATAAGGAAAAAAGAATATATGTTTTATTATTTCACTTGAATACCATTCTCAAACATGTAAAAGTCATCTGTAGCCACAGAAAGCAGATCGGTGTTTGCCTGGATGAGGACGGGGAAGGGGAGCCAACGGAAGGAATCACAGAAGGGCACAAGGAGACTTTTGGAAGTGGGGGTGGATATGTTCACTATCTTGATTTTTGGGGTGGTCTCATGGTGTATACATATTTCAGAATTTATCAAATTGTATACTTTAAATGTGTGTAGTTTATTGAATGCTACTATCTTTCAATAGAGTTGCTTAAAAAGTTACAGATATATTCAAAGACCCCTACCTTATTCCATTTCCCTCCCTACCGTCACATAAGTAATCACTGTCAAAGTTGATACGTATCTACTCAGTGCATTTTTTCTTGCTTTTTCTGCATTTTTGCATACCCATATAATATATACTATTATTTTGTGTGTTGTAAGTGTACATAAATGTTTATATAATGTGCACATTACTTTTTATAGGCTTTCCTCTCTCCAGAGTGTTGTGAAGGATATATGAGCTTTGCTTCTGAAGCTGTACTGACTTCTGGGAAGAAGCCAATATAATCCCAAGAGGGGAATAAAGCAATGAAGAGAAAACTTCTTTTTAATTGGAAAAATGAGACAAAGGAAGAAAAGGATGAAGGAAAAGATGTGACGAAGTTGGAAGAGAGGAGGCAAAAATAAAAGCCTAATAAAGTATTTCACAAGGAAACAGCAAAAGAATTCTAGAATCATAAAATAAGAATTAAAGGGACTTAAGATGAGGCTATTAAAAAGATCTTTAAGAGGCTGCAGGAAGTGAAATTAGGATAAAACAGAAATGTCATGGAAAATGTCTTATAGAGCAACGTGCTGGTTAAACCAAGATCATGTTGAAGGGTAGAGGGGAAGAAGACACGGCCAGGATGGGTATGGGGAGGAGGGACCCAGGGCCAGACTGTGAACCCATAGGAATGAACCAGTAAGCCCCAGCTGGAAAGTTCATTAAGATGTGCAAAGACAGTTTTTGGGTGCCAATAAAAAGCAGACTGTGAGGACAGCTTAGGAGAACCAATTTACTGAGAGCTTTGTCACTTAGAAATAGGTTCAGCTGTAAGCATCAGAATATTCAAAACAACAGTGACTTGATGGGATGGACTTTGGCTTCCATGTCTCCTAAAGGAATCCAGAAGTAGGCAGTACAGGCCTGCAAGGCTGGCTCCACAGAGTTGCAAGCAGCTCTCCACGTGTCTTCTGCTCATTATGCCACTGTCTCTAGGGTGGAGTCTCCCCATGGTCCAGGGAGCATTTGCTGGAGCATTTTGTCAGGATTCCAGGTTGTAGGGAAGAACAAAGGGTGCACCCCACTGTTTCCCCAAGCTTCCTGGAAGATACCACTTTTGTGTCACAGTCATACCTAGTTTCAAGATTAGGTAGTCATTCTTTATAATGGCCATGTACCAGCTAAAATTAAGGTTCTGCTATTAAGCAAGAAGTAGTGAACAAACTCTTTTATGCTAAACACTTACACACATACATATTTTTTAACCCTCACTTAAACCCTGTAAGATAAATATTATTATTCCCACTTCAGAGGGAAATAAATTGAGGTGTCAAGAGTTCAAGTAAATTATTGGAAGTCACAGGAAGATTAAAATACAGATCTGTCTGGCTCCAAATCATATATTCTTTTTGCTGTTAAATATAAGATATTTGAGAGTCACAACCCTGGAGAAAAGATTCTTGAGAAGAATATACATATGAATGCTAAAAGGAGGCAGAAAAATCAGTTTAAACAGAATGATTAAAATTTTATTTAAAAAAACAGGGCAGTGTATTAATTGTGTGAGTTTTTTTAACAAGAAATCGGTAAGTGATGTCTATGGAACATTTTGGCTTTTGTTAGTGAAAATTTGGACCTTAGCATTTGTTTTGTATAAATTCACAATCCCTTTCTTATATGCTAGATCCCCCATCTCTGAAAACCAAATTTGTTTCCTAAATCACTTATTGGCAAAACCTGATTCAAACTGATATGCGACTTTTTATACTTATTATTTCACTTATTTTGTCTTACTATTCATAAACTTCACCACAGCAATATTAATAAGTTTGATTACAGGAACCACTGTATACCCCTTGGATGCTATGTGATATATGGTATGTGTACAATATTGTCTTTAAATGTCTGAAGCTTTTTGTTTAAGAAATATATCTGTCCTCAAAGATTGAAATGAGATATTGTAAGACTATAGAAAATTCTTTCTACTACTGAAAATCAAATAAGCCAATGTCTATGAAAGTTTATGGCATGACTTAAGAAATCAAAAAATGTGTAATATATTATTACTAATTCATGACCAGATTGACTCTTCTGCCTTGAGCTTAGTAAGTCAATATCTGAGGTGTTTTCTTCCATAAAAAGAATATCTATAAATTTCCTAGACATATTATTAGATAAATATTCTGATTAATGCCGACATTCTAATTAGCTCAGTTTAGTTTGGTTGTAGAGAAATCTTCCTCAAAGCCAACACTTTATGTGTGGTCATTTCCTGAAGACTCCTGGCTGGATCACAAACCACCCGCAGAGGCAAATATGAGGTCGTTAAGTGGATAAAGACATAAAAATGCTGTATCTTGTTCTAAAATACCGCATCTGAGCACCTCGCACTCAGGTGATAGGCACCATAAAAACACATAAACACCTTGTTGTTCCACAAGAGGAATTATATTAGCCTCAGCTTGAGAGGATTTTGAAGAATTTAAAACTTTGCTGAGGAGTCTGCTTGTTAATTCAGTCTCTGGGTTTCCACTACCTGCTCACTACGTGTCTTTCTAAAATTGGAAGAGTTTTCCTCAGTGCCTGCCGTGGTTACCATTGTACAGTCTTCAGCTGAGCTCTTGTAAAGATATGTAGTGAGGAGAGAGCAGGAAGGCTTGCTAATGTGAACTGCTCTGTTAGTGACACCCTTCATTGTATGACAGGAGACACAGAACCCTATTTCCTAAGTGGGCAGCAAACTTCCAACTACTACAAGGTACATTTATGTCATCATCTTAGGATCTGGAGGCCTATCAAGATGACAGGATTATAAACAAAAGAAAATCTTCATTTCCATACTGCTTTTCATCAACAGGAGAAATTTCCTGTTACAGTGCACGTTGCCTTTTTACCATTTCAGCAAAGGATGGTGAAATAGCAACAAAGCGGAATGAGTGGCTTTGTCAGTGGTATAACCTTAGCCAATCAGCTATGTTAGTTACCTAAAAATAAATTCGAGAGTTCACAGAAGACTTCTAGTATGTTCCTGAGAAGCTGTCTCTTAGTTCATTTTTTCCCCGACCCCCACAAACTCCAAGAAATAAGAAAGCTAGTGCCAAACCCAAGGATGGAAGGGGAACGGCCACGTGTCCTCCCAGCTTGCCTCCCTGGGGGCTCTCAGGGGCTGCGCAGACCAAGCAGAAATACCCTGCAGGGCTGAGGTCTCTCCATTCTGTATTTCATTACCACCTACTGCAGGCAAGTTGCTATGAGTAAAACAAAAAGGAAGAAGGCAGCTGTGGCTTTGTGGCTTTTATAATATATTTTTTAAATAAATAAATTATTTTTATGTTGGATTCATTAATGCACTTCATTCACATGGCCAACAGGCACATGAAAAGATGCTCCACATCACTAATCATCAGAGAAATGAAAATTAAAACCACAATGAGATATCAGCTCACCCCAGTTAGGATGGCCAACATCCAAAAGACAAACAACAACAAATGCTGGCGAGGATGCAGAGAAAGGGGAACCTTCCTACACTGCTGGTGGGAATGTAAACTAGTTCAGCCATTGTGGAAAGCAGTATGGAGGTTCCTCAAAAAACTCCAAATAGAAATACCATTTAACCCAGGAATTCCACTCCTAGGAATTTACTCTAAGAATGCAGGAGTGCAGTTTGAAAAAGACAGATGTACCCCTATGCACCCCTATGTTTATCACAGCACTTCTATAATCGATTTTTCTGAGATAAAAATGTAAGAGAAAAAACAAATTCTAAAGACGATAGTACACATGAGAAACAACTGGGTCTTAAAACCAATATACAGAGGCGTGGAGAATTATTTAGGACCTTTCCAGAAGCTGAGTGACTTTTCTTTTTTTATCACTCCCTCTAGTATCCAGGTGACCTACAGAGGAAGCCAGAGAGGAAAGTTGCTGAGGGGTGTGGGGTCAGGGGCAGGGGGAACAGGTGACAGGATGGATGCTTGGCATTAGGGGCCCAAGACATACACCACCAGTTGGTCTGCACCTTCTCAGGGAGCGCGAGAGAATGCCCCTTGAGTCGAGGAAGACATGCGGCTGCCTAGGAAGGTTGGAGCTCTTCAGCAGATGGAAGGGAGAGACAGGATTAGGGAGAGGGGACCGTCAGGCAGCCAAGGGTGTGTTCTGGGTTTAACTCACAGAATCTCTGGGACAACTTTGTGGAAGGTAGATGCACAGTTACAGGTAACGGCATAGGCGCTAAATTATTTAACTACATTTTCTTTAGTTCTGCAAGCAAGAGCACCATAAACCTGTGGAAAGACTGATTCATCGGAAAAGCTGAGTGCAGATCACATAATGTAAAACAGTAATTATGCTGGCAATCACTCATTTTAAAGTCTAAGCAAGCTGGCTTTAATAAACCACAAACCACATACCACCAATACTCTCCTTTTTATTGCAATAAAATAGCACTTTCAAGCTGGTAATTGCTTTATAGACCTAGAAATAGAATGTTGATGAGATTCCTTCCATGGGGTTCAAATATTTATGAAAATCCTAATAATTTTAAAAGTTAAAACACAAACATTATAAAAAAAAAAACCCGCATAAAATGAAAGTCTCTCTGTTGCTTCTTCTGTTCTCTTTAAACCAGGAGTACGCATTGGTCTCACATTTTCTGGCTTAAGGAGGAGCTTCTTAGATGCCATTTCAAAGAAAAGATTTCATAGAGAAATCTGCATGGTATATGTCTGGGCTGTTCTTAAAGAAACAAGCTCATTTCTAAAGGCGCACCTTTACTAAAGCTTTTTACTAAAAAGCCTAATTATTTAAAGAAAGGCATAGTAGTTGGGAGGATAGAAGGGGATAAAAATTGGAAGAGAAATGAGAAGCAGAGTTGACTGACAAAAAAAGTGGACAGTAGTAGCCACAATGGCCAACGTAGGCATTTACCAAGTGTTTTAGTCTGTTGGGCTGCTAGAACTCAGTACCATAGCTGGGGCGGCTTATGAACAACAGCAATTTATTGATGAAAGTCCTGGAGGCTGGTAGTTCAAGATCAGGAGCCAGCGTGGAGAGATCTGGTGAGGGTCTTCTTCTGGGCTGCAGACTGCTGACTTTTCACTGTGTCCTCCCAAGGCAGAGAACAGAGGGAAGCCATCTCCCTCATGACTCTCAGAAGTGCACCAGTCCCATTCATGAGGCACCTACCCTCGTGACCTCACTGAATCCTAAACACCTCCCACCGCTTTGGTGCGTAGGGTTCCAACACATGAATTTTAGAGGGTACACAAACATTGAGGCCATGACATCAAATATCGCATTCATTCATTCATTCATTCTCTCATTTAATAGATTTTAATTTGGGCCCCCCTCTGTGCCCAGCATTGTTTTTCAGAAGTTATATCAACAGTTATTCAATTGCTTTTCAAATTAAATCTCACATGACACCTCACTATATAAAACAGATTGAAGAGGTATTTCATAAATCTAGATGTATGCCATAAATTCAAGTTGATAATCTGCATTTTGCCTAACAATATGGCTATTTTTTAGAAATCCCCAAATTTGAAATGGGTAGTTATAGAAGTCAGTATCCTATTTATTTTTGCCACCTCCCCCATTTTTTTGTTGGTTCCATAATACAGAAAAAAAATCTTATTCATGCTGAAGAGGGGTCACAGTTGCTAACAGTTCCTTAGCAGCATGCCAACACGCCTTGCCATCTCAGGGTAGGCTTCAATTAAATAGAGGCAGGGGCAAAGCTCTGATCTGAAGTCTGCACCAAATGATCTAACCTGGAATTTATTTATATACGCTGTAAGTCACTGCTAGAGAAAGTGTCTTTGTCACCCTTGTGGAGTTTCAGTCTGGCAGGGGACATAGACATTAAAAGCAATCACACAAGTTATTAATTCATAATCATCGTAGTAAGTTCTATGTGAGTATGTAGCTGGACACTGCTGATTCAGGCTGGGGATTCAGACGATCCCAGGATTGGGTGATCGGTGGGGTTCAGATTGGAGGCTGGGAAGAGGGAGGTGTCAAGGAGCACTAGAGTGGAGCCTCAGAAGGGGAACTCTGGGTGGAGCAGGCTTGTTACTATCATTTTATTTTGCTGGTCAGGGGGAGACAGATGTGTGACATCCAATGTGTTAACATTTAGAATAGCATACCTCTGAATGTATTTTATTGTATTTTTAATATATAGCTACATGGTGCATTAAAAAATAAATTTACTCCACACATGTAGAACCTCTAAACCGCCTCCTAGAATCCTCACGCAGCCTTCCCCTCAGAGAAGTACTTGAGGACGCACCCTAGGGTTATGTCTGAGTTCACTACATCTAGCTTGATACCAGGCAAGTTCTGTCTCATTTCTGAATATTAATTTCCCCACCTGTGAAATGAAAGCATGGAGTTGTAAGGCAGAAGTAAAATTAAATAAAAAACACCTTGCACAGTACTTAGCAACTAATAGCAATGTAATGTCTATTCCATTTCCATTTCCTTATCTCTGTATCCATCTGCAAAACAGGAATAAGGATACACTCTTGCCAGGGTTAGTGTGAAGACTTGTTGCCATTCTCTACGTGAACACATGTAGTATGTGGTACCCTCTCAAAAAAGTATTAGGAAGAAAAAAAACACTGGAAAAAGCATGAGAAATATGGTACTTCATTTGTACTTGGGACAAGACACTTTTATTCTTCCCAGAACCTGCTCCCACTGAGCACATAATCTCTCAGCTATAGAAAGGCTAATATGCTCCCCATTTGCCTACCTAAACACTAGTACCTGGTATACACTGTTGGAGATTTGCATCATTCAAGGGGACAGCATATGGCAGTTCAGAAGTCAGAGACTTGAGGTTTGGAGATAGAGTGGGCTCCATGAGCGGAAATATTGGCCACTAGGAAAAGAGAATAACCCCTGGCTGACAACCTGCAAGGAAATGGAACCTCATTCCTAAAAACACTAGGAACAGAATTCTTTGGGCCACCTGAATGAGCTTAGAAGCAGATTCTTTGTCAGAGCCCCTACACAGCAGCCCAGCCCTGGTAACGCCTTGATTTCAGTTTTGAGAGACATTAAGAGAACCCATCTAAGTCTATCCAGGCTTATGACCTGAAGAGCTATGAGCTAAATTTGTGGTAATTTGTTTTGCAGCAACATAAAACTAATATAGACAGACAGGTGGATAAGATGGATAGACAGACAGATGGATAGATAGATAGATAGATAGATAGATAGATAGATAGATAGATAGATAGATAGATAGATAATAGATTAGATAGATATCACTGGCAGCATTTTGCATTAATTAAAATATCAAGAGAGTTGAAATTTATTACTTAATGATATATCCTAGGAGGGCTGTTTGGTGGTAGGTGTAGTTCAATTATGCCCTCTTGGTTACTGCTAGAGACAGAATTTATGTTGTGTTCTTGGTTGCAATTTTTCTCAGAAAGATTTCAACTACAGTTTAATAAAAAGCCAAAGATTCAAAAATTCACTTAACATGTCAGTTAACAATGATGGGTTATGCTTTCAAGCAGTTTCTTTCTCCTATGGTTTAGACTTCTAGTAGTTATCAGTCCAGATTCATTTCTACTTAAAAAAAAATTTCCTCATCATATCAGCTGCTCAAATGGAATGCTTGATATGAATGGGACATTGGAACAATTCGAGGAAATAATAACGGTAGCCCAGTCAAGAAATAAGGGCAATTAAAGTTTTCAGGAAAAGCTAAAAGTGATAAAAAGAAATAAAACCATCATGCACAGCTAGGATCTGTTTTAACCACATTAAATAACTGTAATAATATAAATATTCCTTATTGACTTTGATCTTTTAGAATTAGCTCAGAGACAAAGCACAGAAGATTTGATTATGATTATGGAACATAATGCAGATGCTATCAGTCTGAATAATGTAAAAGCACAAAAGAAAAAGTCTCAGGGGTGCAAGGGGAGGAAAGCAGTAAGAACCCATCACAGGAAGTACAGGAGCAAGAAACAGTATATGCAATTGATGGAACAAGAAATTAAGATTTAAATATAACATG
The DNA here is from genome assembly GCF_040802235.1 of Manis javanica. NCBI lineage: Eukaryota > Metazoa > Chordata > Mammalia > Pholidota > Manidae > Manis > Manis javanica. The sequence goes on from NC_133164.1 coordinate 12,589,031, forward strand.
TTTCTTAAAACCCAATATGAGCCAATGAAGGAAGTAAAAATCTTGATATAACTATATTTAAAAATTGTGGGAGGATGGTAGGAAGTGGTATGAGTACAACTGCTAAGTTCCATCATTCGAAATGATGTTTTCATTAGTAGGGTTTTCACCTTAAGTAGACAGAGTTAAAGCAGTAGCTGCTAGACGAAAACAGCTAAGGTGGTTACATAACAGTTGACTGTGGGAAGCGGTACAAGGGAATTGGGAAAGGAACTATTCTAATATAATTTTATTAAAATAATCTTAATAAAACAAAATTGTATTTGTACTATTTATTAATATAAAATTTAGCTATTTTTTATTAAAATGTTTCAAGAATTCAAAAAAGATAGATGGTAACAATTAACACCCAAGCACACCCAACTTTATCAAATTTAGTATGGTCCTGTATTTGCTCTATATTTTTCCTAATTTTAAAAAATGTTTAAAATGTTTTAATTTTAAAAAAGTTGAAAAAATACGATTGAACAACCCAATGCACCTCTCTAATCTATCATCTACCCTCTCTCCCCAGAGTTAAAGACTAGCTTGCAGTTGGTGTTTCATTCCCTTGAATGTTTTGTTTTTCCCTCCATATGTATAAATCCTTGGCATAGTATTATTTTGTATGTTTTTAAACTTTAAGTTACCAGGTTGTCATTTTTCCTTCAAAATTATTTCTTTGGGATTTATCCATATTGATATATGTAGCTCTGCTCTAATCAGGATGTTTGTTTTTGCTATTTAGTATATTTAGCAAGATGCTATTTGCATTTTATGACAACTTATTTATCAGTCCTTCCATTAATGGACAGTTGGGCTGTTTCCAAACCTTCATATTACAAACAATCATGAATATCCTTATAGATCTACTAGCGTATTGCTACACATGTGCTAGGGTTGTTCTAGGCTATGTAGCTGACAGAGAGTGGCTGGACAGTAGGAAATGTACATCCTCAACATTATTTCATCTTGCCAAATGAATGTATCTCAAGTAGTGATGCCAATTAAATGTCTTATCAGTGACACATGAGTGTTGCTGTGGCCTCACGATCTTTCTAACTCTTGGCATTCTCAAACATTTTAACTCTGCATACTTGATGACATAAAATGGTACTGCTTGCATTATTCTGCTTTTTCTTGGTCAGTAGGGAGAGCATCTTTTCATAAGTTTGTAGGTCATTTGAGTTTCCTCTTTTGTGATTATGCTACTTCTACTCTTTACCCATTTCAATTCTGTTCTTTTTTTCTTGGTAATACATAGAAGTTATCTATATACTCAAGATACTAATTCTATTTGTAATGTACATTACAAATATATTTTTCTAGATTGTCCTTCCATTTGGTATGTATTTTATGTATATGTTATATATTTTAATATAGTCTAATATATCGATCTTTTCCTTTAAAATTTGTGGGGCTTTGTTCTTTAAGAAATCTCTGCTTCTCCAGTGAGCATAAACTATTTTCTGATATTTTCTCCTAAAACTTTTGATGTTTTTCATTTTCACATTTAATTCTTTAATCCACATGAAAGCTTATCTGGGGCCCAAGGGTAAGGTAGGAGTCTAATTTTGTCCTTCTGGATAACCAATTTTTCCCACATCACTTATTGACTGGCTCATTCTTTCCCCTTTGGCTTACAGGCTACCCCTGTCATTCTAAGTTTCCATACATGTAAAGGAGGTTTTCAGCTCTTTGCACTGTTCCAGTAATCATTTGCATTTCAGCAACAGGTCTTCTGAAATATTTATTTTAATCATATATGTATAGTAACTTGAAAATAAATATTAATAAATAGAGAAATTGAATCTTTTTTTACTCTAAAAGTAGAGAATAAATTGGTAAAATTACTATGTTAAACAGTATGGAAGTTTCTCAAAGAATTAAACATAGAACTATCATACAATCCAGCAAATCTACTTCTAGGCATATATCTGAAGAAAACAAAAACACTAATTTGAAAAGACACATGCATCTCTATATTCATCATTGCATTATTTACACTAGCCAAGCTATTGAAACAATCTAAGAGTTCAGTGAATGGATAAAGAAGATATGGTATATATATACAATGGAGTATTACTCAGTCATAAAAAAGAATGAAATCTTGCCATTTGTGACAACATGGATGGACCTAGAGGGCATTATGCAAAGTGAAATAAGTCAAAGAAAGACAAATACTGTATAACTTCATTTACATGTGGACTCTAAAAAACAAACAGAAATAAAACAGTCTCACAGATGAAGAACACACTTTTAGTTGACAGAGGGAGAGAGGGCATAGGACGGACAGAAGAGGTGAAGGAGATTAAGAGGTGCAACCTTCCAGTTATAAAATAAATAAGACAAGGGCATATAATGTACAGCACAGGGAATGTAGTGAATAATATTATAACAACTTTGTATGGTGACAGATGGTAACTCGACCTATTGTGGCACCATTTTGTAATGTATATAAATATTGAATTTGTTATGATGTACACTGGAAACAAATATAGTGTTGTATGTAAATTATTCTTTAATAGAAAATAAATAAATAAAAATAAAAATTGAAAAGATAAAGGTAGATAATTTTCATTTTTCTTTTGAGGCTCTGTTTTAAAAAAAGTGCTTTCAGTAAAACCATGGCTGAATGCTTCTACCAAAGCACCACTTAAAGCAAATTACTTTTACAAAGAGTCACAAAACTGTTCAATGCACATGCCTCAGAAAATATATTTTATGTAAAACACTGGGTAAATTACTCAGGAGCATCATCTCCTCCTTGGATATAAAATAAAATTCATATTTGGGAGGTCTTCAGGATCTATTCTTAGAGAATGGTTATAAATGGGCTGTAATGCATCTTTTGGAGCCATTAAACCTTGCCAGGTAAATAATGTGTGTTTTAAACATCCATGAATCTATATTTACAGTCATATGATAAATGGTAATGGCTCTAAAGAGAAATGTTAGATCTAATGGACATTTAAAACAGCCCCTCAATATGTATTTATGCAAGGGATCCACAGAGACTCAAAAGCAGTTTAGTTCTGTTTGATCAATGGCGATCAATGGTTTTGAAAGATGTAGAGTATTCAGAGTCCATATTTAAAACTCCTATAACAAGAAGGCCTACAACCACACGGTTAAAAATGGCTCTTTGTAGCTTGGGACAGATGTGGAATTTTGAAAATATCCCATTAACATCACGCCAAAAAAAGACTAAGGAAATTTAGCATAGAAAAAGACATTTCATAATAGTAAAGTTGTGGTAACAAACAAGGAAAGCTGGTACATCCTTTTTATATCCCCAAATGGATTTTCATTTTATGTTACTTGGTTGGAGTCATTTTGAAGATAATTTCTTCTGAAAATAAGCTTTGAAGCTTTACTGTTTTTGAAAATCTCATTTGATTCAGCTTGCACAGGCTTAGTTTTCTATTTCTGTTCTTTCTTCCCTTTAGAATCACTTACATTTCCACTGTATTGTTTGAATGAATGAATCAAATCACACATCCTGAATGCACTGGGTATATCGGAAAGAGAGGATGTCAAAGAACCAGAGTTTGCATCAGATTCTTGGAAAGCCTTTATAGGCTAGAGAGTGTCCGGGAACTGTGGCGGGCATTGGAAGCAACCCGCCACTTGACTATCGACATTGGAAGCAACCCGCCACTTGACTATCGACATTGGAAGCAACCCGACACTTGACTATCGACATTGGAAGCAACCCGACACTTGACTATCGACATTGGAAGCAACCCGCCACTTGACTATCGACATTGGAAGCGACCCGACACTTGACTATCGACATTGGAAGCGACCCGACACTTGACTATCGACATTGGAAGCGACCCGACACTTGACTATCGACATTGGAAGCGACCCGACACTTGACTATCGACATTGGAAGCGACCCGACACTTGACTATCGACATTGGAAGCAACCCGACACTTGACTATCGACATTGGAAGCAACCCGACACTTGACTATCGACATTGGAAGCAACCTGACACTTGACTATCAACATGTGAAATGAAGTTACCTTGATTGATCTGGATGGTGAGCCAGCACTTCTTAATCCAGAGAAGTGGCTATTTGACAATCCCAAAGCAGTAAGGTACAGTCTTGATGGCTAGTTCATTCTTTTACTGTCTGGGAGCACACCACCACCTCTCATCTCTAACCCTGGATGACAGAGGCCACATGCTTTGGCTTGGGCGAGCCTGATATCTGATTGAGTTCAGCATATGGAATTCCAACCTAACAGAGTCTAGCGGCATGAAACTCAAAATTTCATCAAGTTTTGCCAAATCTATCTGTTCTCTGCCTTATTGACATTTCAAATCTTTACGAGGCCATCACATCAGGATGTATCTACAGAGATATTGGTGTCAAGAAAGATAAACCTGCATTTCTCAGTGTTCATTAGTGTTTAATTCTTTCTACCACCTACCTAAGTTCAATTAAGTTCACTTTACCCATTTTTCATGAATCTAGGCAACCCTTACAAAATTCCCATCCATATTGTATAAGTTAAAAAAAAAAAACAAGACTGGTTCACTCAGTAGACAAGACATGAAGTCAAACTACTCCTGGCTTATGTATCTTTGGACAAATATGCCATATTAGAGTAAAGCATCTATTATTCCACAAAACTGGAGTTCTACACAATTCATATGTTTTATAGTCTACTAGGGAAGAGCATCAGAATAAGAAATCCTTACTTCACAGATAGAATACTTACTGATTTACTTTACCTATTGTGGTTATACTCACTGTCATTCTTTATATAGGATATACCAGTGATTATAAAACAATTCAGGTTGATCACACACTGGGTTATAAAATCACAAAGTAGGGATATAAATAAACATGGAGCCATAAAGAATAACCCACGGAGAGAATGTGACACAAAATATATTGAGAAACACGTGGAAAGTCTGGAATAAGACACACAATGACACATAAATAGAAAATATGTGGGAAGGCAGTCCTTGACAAAGTCCCATGGATATGCAGGTGCTTAATTGATACTTTGGGTCGTGGCTTAATAAGGAGACATCCTTAAAAGTTAGAAGAAAAAAATATATGTATGCAAAGCAGAAACTAAGAAGGTTCACAGGAGGACATGAAGTAACAAAAGCCAAAGAGAACCCAAAAATGAGGAACATCTTGTCCTAATTGCTCATACTCTATTTTCATACAGAGAATTACTTAATGAAGTTATATATTTCCCACATAAAAAGTGATTCATCTCAATGTTAAAATGGTTATTTCTTCTTATTTTATTATCACATATTGCTTTATTAATAAATTATGCATATACTTAAGGAATTTATGCATCATGTATCATGGGAGTGCCTAAGTTACTTTATTTTCACCACATAATTATATGACTGCTGGGTCTTCTGGCCGGCCAGGCTCTGAGAATGGTGTGTCATTCAGGCTGGGAGATTAGGGGTAGAGACTTAGATGTGGTCAAGTGGCAGGGAGACAAAAGTCAGGCTGCAGTTACTGGCCAGTGGCAGGTAGAGGTCTAAAAAAGGTGTCAAACCTGAGTATGGAACATGGTTTATTTACCTCACCCCCCTTTGGACTGGGCAGGTTATACACAGGCAGTTTCAGATGGAGGACACACTTAGGACAAAAGGGAAGACCAGCAAAATACCAGTCAAGGTATGGAATCATTGAGAAGTCTGAGAGTAATGTGCTATCCAGATGCCAGCATGGTTCAGCCAGGGCTAAATTCACTCTGAGATAGCTCCCATTTTATCTTAAAGGGGAAGGGCAGTTCATTTAGGCCTGGTTTCCCAGGGCAGAGGTAGATTCAGCTTCCATCCAGAATTCTCCATGAGGCCCTCATCACCACTGGGAGGCATTTCTCTGCACAGGGAGAACTTCCCACGTCCTATAGGGGCATCTTGGCTTTTGTCCGTGAGGGGTGGCTGCCTGGGAGGCTACACCTACCAGGAGGCAGAAGTGATGCCCTGGGTCCCACTGCCGTGGGCTCAGACTGCCTCTCTCTCTGGCAAGAGGGGGCTGGGGGTCACTGGGACTGTGCCTGGTGCCTGATTTAGTGGAAATTGAATAAACATTTGTTGAATTACAAATAAAAAGGCATTATCTGCCTCATCTGCATTTACTTACAGAGAGAATATTCACTGTTATTCACATCTACCTGAGAAAGGCTACGCCTGTAGCCCAGTTTTATCATTTTAGTCTCTGGGACCTGAAGCTGCCAGCTGGGGTGGGCTGTGCTCTGGAAGCCTCAGTGGCGGGTGTGGGGTCTCAGGGGTGGCCCAGAGCCAGCTGCCTTCACGCAAAACTGTGCTGTCAGGCCCCCAAATGCGTATAGCCAGGTCAGGCTGGGAACTTCACAATGCTTTAATGTCTCGATTTATTGGTAAATGACACTGCTTAATACTACATTCTATTTCCTTTGACTGTCTTTCCAGCCATTTTCAAAATCTTGAATTGTACATTGAGTAGGCTAATTACATACAGTAGGAAAATTAGAATGATAGTCATGGCAATAGACATTAATACCACCAAGTGCTTATTTACTAGGCACCAGATATCTTTCAACCATCATACTTACCTTTCCAAGTGCTTGAGAAGCTACATAGACTTGCAGGTTAAGGATGGGGTCTGTAGATCCAGGGACAAATATAGCTGCGCTACTTAGAGCCTTTTGTTTTGAATTATAAATTATTTTCTTTACATCTTCTCCAGGTTACAAAATGATAATCATAATAAGGAAGATGGGGCTTTCTATTTCAATTTACCTCTTCATATAGATATTAAAATTAAACAGTACCTTAAAATGCTTCACCTTGAGTAATCTATTTGACATTTATTGATTGCTACAGTCTTGGCTCAGGCTGCTATAACATTGTACCAGAAACTGCACAGCATAAACAGCAATCTATTTCTCATGGTTCTGGAGGCTGGAAGTCTGAGAACAGGGTGCCAGCAGGGTCAGGTTCTCTGTGAAGACCGTCTTTCTACAGACGGCCCCCCTTCTCACTGGGCTCTTACATGAAATCATCTCTCTCTTGTCTAAGATACGAATCCCATTCTTGAAGCTTCTGAACTCAAGACCTAATTGCCTGCCAAAGGTCACACCTCCAAATACCATCACAGTGGAGACTGGGGCTTCTGCATATGAATTTGGGGAGAAAGCAAACATTCAGTACATAGCACTCACTGTGGGGAAAGGCTTCAGGGATTTGAAGATGAGCAAGACAATTCCTGCACTGAAAGAAATTGTAGTCTTGTGCGTGTGAGCTTGTGTGTGTGAGTGAGAGAAGGACAGAGAGTACGAGGGTGACACAGGAAGTGGGGAGAGGCAGTGCTTGGGAAGAGGCTGGTGAGCAGGGATAGCAAACTATTTTTTCTCCTATCTTTCCTCCATCTTATTAACAACCGAACAGCAGCTGCTTTGTATCATTGCCTTTCCACTGCCTGGTCCCTAAGTGACAGGCCTCTCATTCTGCATCCTCTCCCCTCATTGGCTGCGCTAGAGGACTGCCCCCCAGATGAGCTGAAAAGAACCACTGCCTTCCTCCAGCTCAGTTGATGTGGACTGACCACCAGCCCCGGGTCCTTCACAGGGCTCTCCTTCCCTGGGGCCCCACATCTCTTAGGAGAAAGTCAGGCTCCAGGTTGTGCCTGAGAGCGGCTTAGTTAAATAAAAGCCTGACCTAGTGCATGGAGAGAGCAGGGGTTGATGAGGAAAGGAAAGAGATTTTACTGGCCACGAGAACCTACGTAAAGGATCGATTAAGCAAACTGAATGCTGTTAATGTTATGCATCAGTATTTTTCTGATCTTCCTCAGTGAGACAATTAGCCTGACAGAGGTGAGAGAGACTGATGGATCCTCAAATTGGGCCGGCCCTGTCTTGGGAAGACAGAACACTAATATTGAAAATTCCATGTTAGTTGCTATAAATATGAGGTTCAGACTTTCATATGGTCTCAGGCTTTCCAGAAACCTAATGCAAAGTCATTAGCTGAGCTCAGATAATTATGGGAAAGTAGTAAAGTGCCTCCTAAGTGCAATGTTTATTCATTTTCCCAAACATTCTGTGAACACCTAAACAGGAGTCCCAGAATGATTTCTGGTCTCTCTTTCCTTGAACTCACGACACCGACGCTCAGTGTTTTTCTGAAGGTTGGCTGAAAAGTTCACGGCGCCAATATCCCCAGGAGTTGTTTCATTAGATTTCCGACCTCTAAAGCCCATCTGGAATGGCCTCACTCCTTTGCAGATCTTATCGACGGATGCTGATTCTGCTGTCAGCAAACCTCTCTAACTCCAGTTCTTCATTTAGATCATTAGTGGTCAATAGAGGGCCTGAGACGGTTCACTATTAACTTCTTCGCATTCAGAGGACTGACATGAATAGTTTTCCTTTGTTTCTCACTGCATGTTTAGCTGGGAAAAAGAAGAGGAGACTGAAATAAACAAACCCTGGATCCTTCCTGCATTTTCCTACATGAGCCTAGGATTGTGGGGGCATCTCTATGAACTGAGCACACAGAGCGCAAAGGAGAAAATATCCAGGGAGTCCGGCTGCCAACGCGCACAGGCAGAAACCAGAAGGAGGCACAGCCAGTATAAACCACTCCACGGCCCGCTGTGGTGGTTCTCCAGCGTCAGTCCTCTGGCTCGGGCTGGCTGCTTGTATCACGATGCTGTGGGGAGATTCCTCGCTGTTAAGGTACCTGTGATGCTGTAGCTCCCAGACATTTTTTTCATGCTTTATATTAAGAGACCCAGGCTCCTAACAGCCTGGCCAGCTTCTCAGTACATCTCTGGGTGTAACACATGACCCCAAACACAGCCTCCACGGACTGCCTGCTCATTTTCTGGGGGCGTGATCCTGGGTAAAAAGAAGCATGTTCATTTCCTTCCTGCTCTTTGGGGACCGAAGTATTAAAAATAACGAGTTTTTCTATTTGTCAAAAATAAAACAGACAACTCAAGATTATATTCTGTGGGAAGTGCCATGAGGAAAGGAACCAATGGATTATTCTGAAAGAAAAGGCCCCTAGGTGAGCCTGGCCTTGGCAAATTGAAAGTGGACCACTAGCCAGATAATCCGGGAGGGCAAGAAGGAAGGGGGTTGGGGGCCAGTGCGACGTCTGTCCCTGCACTGTCACCTGTGCAGGAGCGCAGAGCCGGCAGAGCGGAGTGCCGGATGCCCGAGTGACTCCTGGAGCTTGAGCGCCCCGCTTCTCTGCCTGACTGTTAGGTTTCTCGTGTGCTGCAGGCAATGACCTGCTTTTGGGAAAGAACGAACAAAGGAGCACCCTAAGGTTGTGAGTTGTGGAGGGGACCATGAGGCTTGAGCCAGAAGCCACCTGCCTCCCAGTATCACGCGTGGGTGCAAAGGAGGCACAGTGAGGGGCTGGGATGGCCCAGGGAGCCCCAGGGTCTTTTTTGCAGCACTTTTATGTAAGTTGTTTTCAGATACTCTCAGGAAGGAAAAGGAGCTAAAATGCACGGTATTCCGGGAATGATATCACCTGGAAGAATTTGAGTAAAAGTCACACTGATACATGAGTTCATCTGAATCATTATTTTGCTACTTTTACCTTTCTAGGATTTATTCCTATGATGTTCAGATGCAATTTTTAAAAATCCTTACAAGTTAGTGTGAAAGAGGGATGAAAAAAAAGAGCACCCAGGATTCGTAGGGCAGTGAAATTATTTTGTGTGACACAGTAATTGCGGATATGTGACATCATACACTCGCCCAAACTCAGAGCATGCAACACCAAGAGTGAACTCTAACATGAACCATGGACTTAGGGTGATGATGACACGTCCCGGATATCTGGCTAGTGGTCCACTTTCAATCTGCCAAGGCCAGGCTCACCTAGAGGCCTTTTCTTTCAGAATAATCCATTGGTTCCTTTCCTTGTGGCACTTCCCACAGAATATAATCTTGAGTTGTCTGTTTTATTTTTGACAAATAAAGAAACTCGTTATTTTTAGTACTTTGGTCCCCAAAGAGCAGGAAGGAAATGAACATGCTTCTTTTTACCCAGGATCACGCCTCCAGAAAATGAGCAGGCAGTCCGTGGAGGCTGTGTTTGGGGTCATGTGTTACACCCAGAGATGTACCGAGAAGCTGGCCAGGCTGTTAGAAGCCTGGGTCTCTGAACAAAAAGCAATGCTGACCAGAGAAAGGGCTCGCTTTCTGCTGATATCTCAACCCCCTGGTTCTATGTGTAGGTTCATAGATTGTTGTAGCAGATGTCCCATGTGGTGGGGGACGTTGATAGTGGGTGAGGCTGTGCGTGTGTGGGGGCAGAGGGTAATAGGGACTCTCTGTACTTTTCACTCAATTTTGCTGTGAATCTGAAACTGCTTTAAAAAATGGACTATTTAAAAAAATGGCCTAAGAGAATTTATTAACCAAAGTATTTCCTTAAACTGTTTCTGAAAAGGTGCCAGATAGCATCTCCATGGGATCCCAGATAACATGGACTCTAAATGGCTCTTTTCCCATCCCTGATAAAGACCTCAGGTTACCTAGAAAGCTTAGTTGCAGGTTCAGATATTTAGGAACTTGGGGGAAGTTTTCCCTCCTCTCGTCTCGACTCGAATCTCTCTACGGCCTGGTGTCCCAGTTGTCCTCCTGCTCCCGCATCCCTGGCTCCTTCTCTGCTAAGCCCCATGAGACTGGCTCTCAGACAGCCTGCACTGGTTTCTGACTTCGCCTCCCTTCACCTCAGGCCCTAGGGAACTCAGCTCAAGTGCCCATCTTAACCTCATCGAGAATTTTGGACATATTGCTTTTAGATAGACTCAATAATTTTAATTTCTGGTCTTTCCTCTTGATCAAATGGTAATTTATTAATCTACAATTATCATCCCCTTGAAGCATCCACATCAGTTTGACTAACCCAATTACTGATGTTTGCCATCAGCAAGGCGCTTAGGGCAGGCCAGCTTGAGAATGAGTCCTGTGAACTACTGAGACTAGATCTAACTTGTGAATGGAGAACCAAAAGACTTCTAGGTTGGGATTTATGCTGGAGCTTCAGGTGCCAGAATCCCATATGATCTGTGCGATGCTGACCAGAGAAAGGGCTCGCTTTCTGCTGATATCACAACCCACTGACCTCTGTTCACTTGAGGGTAGGTTGTGGGATTGCCTGAGATACATGGCGCTACTTAGAGGAGCCTACTTACAACTACTTTGAGGGCAAGGACTAACACCAACACATTTAAGCTAATTTCTTTTATAACAGAAGCTATTTCGCATCCTTTGTTAAGTGTCCCATCAGTAAAGTAAGTAACCCTAACAAATCCAGCACACAGAACATGATAGAGCAAATTGTCAGTAAGTGGTGGTAATGCTGGCACTTATGAATTTGCTCCATTTTCTCTGCTATCCCCACTTTAGACATATGAAAATATTTGCAGCAATTTTATGCTGAACAAAAAGCAAGCGCTCAATCAGGCTAAGTGCCTCTGATGAGAGCACAGCATTATTTTCATTCTCCATTTTTAATTAGGATGCACCAGAAAATTACAGGTTGGTTACTCTTTTTGCAACCTTAACAAATGCACAGGAACAGAGCTACTTCACAGGTTAACTCTAAAGGTTCTCAGGGCCATTTGCTAAATACTGTTCTTAAGCAAGCTGAGTAAAAAGCATCAGGGATGGGTGATGCCAATGTCAATAGATCATTTAGAAAAGTTAGTCTTTACAGAAGCTATGTCACAGATACGCATGGTTTGTTATTTGGAAGCAGAAACTCTTCCTGGTGGCAGAGCTTATATATAGTATTAGAATTTTATTTTGATATTAATGTAAGTGATTCAGAGAACAGATATGTCCACTATACATGACTGTTTAAACCCAGAAGAGACTGGCCTTGGAGATCTCCAGTTCAACCATTTTATCCCAACAAAGAAAGAAGTCAGACTAGTTGAATGGGCCTGCTCAAAGTTACAGGCAGAAAAGAACTATAGTAAGAGCACCTTATGTTTTATTGACTTTTATAGTTTAAAAACACTCGGAAGTACATTATTCCTGCTAGGGAAACTAAGGTTCATGGAATTTAATCGACTTGCCCAGGTCACTTACCCTCGTCATCTCTTTACTTTTCACCCCCTTTGTTCCACATCCAGCTAACAGGTCTTGCGAACTTGAATACTGGTATTTTGTGGGAGATACTTTAAAAAGCCTCTTAAGGAGATTTAAATTCAGTGATCTTAGTTTTCTCTTTCATGAACACTTACTGAAATTAAAAGATTGAGCCCCTCCACGTTTCTTTTTTTCCTATAGGTACAAGCAAGCAATTTGTACTGTGCGTTTTCAAAAGAGAAATGGGCAGCAGGTTCGATACAGCTGTGCCGATGCCCAAAGTGGCCTCATCAAGAGAAGAGTGAGTGATCCTCATTGTATCCTGGTAGTTTTTGACATTGGACTTGAAAAGTAAGGTAGGAATATGTCTTACTGGTTAATATTTTTGATTTGGTTCATTTGCATACTCACTGACAGTGTTTCCTTTAAAAAGTGGCAACCCAACTACTTGGAAATATTGCCCCCAAAGGGTCCTTCTGAACAATGGAACCACCAGAATGGTTTGCCTCAAAGTCCCCCGAGAGTAAGAATAGAGGCAGGGAAATCTCTACAGATAAACCAGATTCCTTTTTGTATTATCTTACTGGGATGAGTGCAGACAGCTTCTGACATGAGAGGAATGGACTAAATGCTCTTCAATGGTCACTTCTACATCTGATTCTTCCCCACAGCTAAAATGAAGCCAACAACCAGTACTGCCTGCAATGACTTCAGGTGTCTAGGTAATGGTCCAGACACCCATTGCACAGCCATGCTCACTGTCCTTGTCATCTTCCTCTTCACTGCCTCTGTCCATCTGCCCGTGAAGCCCAATGATTACCTTCATCCAGCCCTACTCTCACATCCCTTATCTATGCCATGCATGGTTTTCTTCACCCCCTTTTGCTTATAGGTAATTCTTGCATCTTTCTTGTCTTCCTCATTGAATTATAAACAATTTGGCCACGGGGACTTCCTTTTAAGTCCACCAAGTGCCAGGTATTCAGTAAAGCGCTCTGAGTATTAAACCTTGGCTGACTTTTCTTCCCCGGCTCTGTAAGTTACATAGTGTTGGACTTTATTTTTGAGCCCAGAAAAGAAAAAATCTAAGGCAAGTTAAAAATGTATATTTAACCACTTTCAATAGTTATTTAAAATCCAGCCTCTTCTAATTTTATTCTTAAATACCATAATTAGGATCTGTCTATACATAATACAGAATCTCAATGAGCTACCACATCATTTGATTAGTTATTCTCTACATCGCCAGACCAGTAATTAACATTTCACCTGTCTCAAATTGCACATACTGTCTTAGATGAAATGAAAACAAAGTGGAAGGCTGGTTTTAATAATACGCCATGCCCGTTGTCATGATAGAAATGTTGTGACTTTGGTAAGTATAGTACTTCTTTTGTTAGATGGCAATTTTGATTGATGGATCAACCCAACTATTTAAAATAGCTGATTATTATCCAACATGTTTCTTCTCCCAAAATCAGCTAAAATAAAATTGTTCTGCTGATTATAATGATCAAAACAACTCTGTGTGTAAACTGCTTGCCCTTAAATTGTGACCATGTCATTCCAGGAGGTGAATTTCCACTAGCTTGGTTCTTCCGTGGGAGAACAAAATGAGACCTGGATGTCCTGGTGCCCTTGACTTACAGCAGGGAGGAGTTTACACTCATTAAGTCATTATCCAGCCTGACGATTAAACCCAATGAAATAAGAGTGAATCATTTGCTCTAGGGGAAGTATGTCATCTATTTTAGGCTGAAAAGGAAACAATTTTGCAAATGACCTTTTCCAGTGGGAGAAGCAGTCCTTTTGGAGCCCAGGGGAATTGAGGCCTCTTCTTTATAGTGGATAATTTTTCCTCCTCTCCTACACAGACCCAGAAACAGCAAGATGACAAGTAAAGGACTCAAGTTGTTTCTTTTATCTTTAGGATGAACAGATTTATTAGTTTGGGTTTCATATATTAAGATAAAAATCAGTATCCACAAAAATTTTGGCAAGGTACATGATGGGCTGCTTGAATAAAAAGAACTGAAAAGGGATAATGCAAAGCTTTGGACATAACTACAAACAAATAAGAAATAAATGCTGAGGTTCTGAGCATGGAAGATATGTCTTAGGGACACCCAAGTGAAAAATAGTTTAGGGGTCTAAACTGCCACACTGAGAAAGCTAATGCAATCTTAGTCCACTGCTCAGTAGAAAGAAAGTCTTTAAAAAGAGTTAGGTAATAACCTGCAGTATAAAGCACCAAAGGCTACATATGATATTTTGTGTTTGCTTCTGTGTGTCACACTTTACGAAAGTATACAAATTTAAAATAGCTGATTATTATCTAACATGTTTCTTCTCCCAAAATCAGCTAAAATAAAATTGTTCTGCTGATATAAAAATGTATTACACCAGTCTCCGGAGTATATCAGAGCACAATACAAAAATATTCTAAAAACAAATGAAATAACTCATCATTTCTTCTTCCAAAGGTAACTTCTAGGTAGTAGCATTATGTGATGAAAACCATTTTCCCTTACAGTTTTAGTGTAAAGGCATGGTGCCATTGTCTTCAAGCATGCATTGCTGTTGATGAGACCTCCTTCAGAGGTTAGCTGTCCTTTTAAAATTCTCTATCTGTAAACTTTTAGGATATTTTATTTATTTTTGATGGTCTAAAATTTCACATTGCTGTGTCTAACCATGGATTCATCTCATTCATACTACTCAACACTCAGTGGAAACTTAAATTGAAAGGATCTTGTCTCCCTTTAGCTCTAAACATTTTCTTGCATTGTCTCTCTTATACTTTCTCCTGTTACATTTTCTCTTCTCTTTCAGTGGAACTTTTAGTTGTCCTTTATTTGAATACACAGATTGATTTTAGTGTCTCTAATATTTTATCATATTTTCATGTTGTTAAACTTTTATAATTTTTCAAATATTTTTCCTCTTACAATTTTCCTTTTAGAATTTTTAGAATATTTTTCCTTCTTCTTAGAGGTCTTTTGTATACTACTGTACAAGAGCACAAAAAGAAAGATGTGATGAGATCAATAGAACTTTAGGACTATTTCTGCCTCACTTCCCAGTCCTGCCTAAAAAACCACCTGTGGGGTGGGGTGGGGTTCTACCAGGTTGAACAGGTCCCTCCTCTGCTGCTGCCCCACATGTTACATATGCTTCCATCTCTCTGATTTATTGGAATACATTCTTCCATCCACTTACTATATCTTCTAGATGACAGTCAGTCTTATGTATCAATTTGGCTAGGCTACAATTCCTAGTTATTCAATCAAATACGAATCCAGCAGTTGCCCTGAAGGTATTTGTAGATGATACTAAAAATCCCCTATCATTTGACTGTAAGTAAGGGAGATTTATCCTACATAATGTAAGTGAGACTGGTGCAATTAGTTGAAAGGCCTTAGGGCAGAGCAGAGGTTTCCTTGAGGAAGAAGGTATTCCACCTGTTGGCAGCTGCTTCAGCCCACACTTGAGTTTCAGTCTGCCCTTCTGACAGCCTAGCCTGTGGATTTCTGATCTGCCCAGTGAGCCAGGATAGCCATGAAGCCAATTCCTTGCAATACATCTCTTAATACATATCTTCTAGTATTTCTCTGGTTGGATCCTCACTGATGCATCTAGGAATTTGTTGAGTTCTTTTGTCCACTCAAAGACTCCTTTCCCATGTAGTTCTCTTTACTGTTACAGATTTATACTACTATATTTTGACAAATTATTGGTGAAGGAAGCAGATATGAACGTATATTCTCATATATGTTCAAGTGTACCACTTGATGCCAGAAGCCCCTGATCATTTAATTCACCCACTGTTTTTCGATAATTGGGTTTTCCCAAGTTTTCATGATTACTTTTTAATTATTATTATTAATGTTATGTTGCACATTACCGTATAGGAACCTTGTACATCTCAATGTTTCTTTATGCTAAATTCCTGTAATAGGAATTGCTGGATCTAAAAATAGGCACATTTAAAATTTTTTGTTACATATTGCCAAATTGTCCACCAGCACTTTCATGCCCATGTCTCTTTTCTGCCTGAAATGTGTAAGTGTTATCAAGTTTACTGAAGGGCCATGTTGCTGAGCACCTTCACATGAGACTGCCCATTACGAAGGATGGAATCTGAAGGTGTCCTATATTCAGAAGAACTAGGGATGGTTGACATAGAGAAGACTTGAGCAGTACACTGAGAATAGTCTTCCTTCACCTCAAAGGAATAGACTAGGATCAATGAGCAGAATCTAATGAAAGAGAAGTTCCCCACCAATAACCCCCTGGCCAAATAAGAGAGAACATTAAACTTTAAAAAATTAAAAGTAATACTTTGAAAAGACTTTAAAAAATGACAATAGTATCCTTAGATGAAATGGGCTTTCTCATCACTAGACCTGTTCAAGCACTTGGCTGCTGTGCTATCAAGCTTCAAATAGCTGGGACATCGAACCAAACGATTTCTAAGGATACTTCCAACCCAAGCTTCCAGGTCTGTGTGTTTCTATGCAAACTAGTATGCATGTGTATGTGCACGCACACACATGTGTGCATGCATGTATGCCTTATTTTGATACTTCAAGTTGTTTTTCTCCCCATAGGATTTAAAACTGTGGACAGGGAAAGAAGATATGACTGCCTGCAGATATGAGAAGGTTATTATTGCTTCAGCTTAGTTGCTCTCAGAGTTTTAGGTCTGTACATTATAAATAGTTGGGTAGCAGTGAGAATGTATTAAATGTCAGATGTGGGCTTGTGTAACCTTAAAGATGAGTCTGGGTGACAGGGCTAGAGCCAATTTCCAAGTGAAAGATGTTCAGACATGGAGAATGTAAATATGAAAGCAGTCCATTCTGGCTTTTTGTTTGAGATGGTTTCCCATGCACTTTGCCTAACTTCTCCCAAGTTGAGCTTATAACTAATCATCATTTTACCATGTGATTAAATTGCTGAAACAATTTGGATTACGCAGTGACTCCAGTGAAACTCTAAAGAGTCTAGATAAACTTTTTAAAATGCCATAACAAAGCCACATATACCTGACATTAGAGAAGGTTGTTCTATATTCACTGTTGATATTGGGATCTGTTTTCATATTTTTATTAAAAACAGGTGAAACAGGGCAATCAACTTTCTTTTCTGTCGTCTGTAGAGCATTATCTACATAAAAGTGGGGTAATGGATAAAGAATGAATTTCATCTTAGAGAACTAGAATGAAACTGTGAATTGGGATGGTAGATGGATGTCAACCTTTGAGAGTCATTGCGTGTGAGAGACTTGAGTGTGAGTCTTCACTTTTCATATTGGGATTATCATTTGGCTACAAATACCATCTTCAGGCAAACATTCCAACATGAGCTTGGTAAAATATATGCCCCCAAAATAGCATATTAGAAAATGCACCAGTCTAACAACAACATACTTTCTCTTACACGGTAATTTTTGAGAATAGTAATTGGATTTGCATAATTCTGAATACATAACATCAGATAAATAAAACACAAAAGAATAGAAGACCAAAATAAGTGAATGGAAAAATATAGATTTCTGTTTACTAATGTGACCAATAATAGCTATGCCAGAAAAAGAATAGGAGAGAAAAATGAACATCTGTTATTCCATGAAACATTATTAATATTCATATAGAAATAGTTGCTGCTGAATCATTCAGTATGGAATCTTAATGTAGTTTAACTATTTTCGTCTTCAGGATTTGCACAGACTCCCTGACAGCAGTCTGTGATTAAAGTTCCCAGCAGATTCGTAGATCCTTAGCTGTTCTAATAGCGGCAAGTGTCCTTGAATATACTGTGAAATCAGCAAGGCCCTCAAGCTACATAATTCTGCCCAAGTGAAGAAATTATTTCTTTCCAAGATATATTTGTTGTTTGAATGAATCTGAACATTTCAACTTAGCTGATTCCTGAATGACCGCTCTTCAGCATTCTAAGTATTGGCCTTTCAGTCATACTAAACATGATTTAGTTCAGTTAAGGCAGTTGAAGTTCACTGTGTGTAGGCTTAGACTCAAGTCTGAATGCTACTCCTCTCACTTGCAAGTTGTGGGACCTTGCGTGTATATTTAACTTCTGCTATCATTTTTTTCCTACTGTAGAGTTGGAATATTAATATCTCCCCAGTGATGATTAATTGGGGTAAGAGTTAAATGAGATGCAATAGTCCCTTGATTAAGACCTAGTTAAGAGCAGATACTCATGTAAGAGTTAATTTCTTTAGCGTATACCTCCACCAAATTTGCTATTTTTATTTAAGATGTTCTCTCTGCTGAGTTGGTCTTCTGGTTGTTCCAGTGATAAAAGATGAAAAAGGAAAATAAAAAAATTAAAAACAAAGAAAAAAAGAAAAGAAAGGTAAGAAAAAGAAAAACTCAGCAGAGTTGCCTGAGCTGGCTAGCAAAATAGCAAAATATGCTAGGCCAATTTTACCTTCTTACATAGTCAAAAATTTAAATTATAATGTGCTTATTTAAATTCCAACCAATTGTTCTTTCCTTCTGTTCTTTATATATGACTACCAGTATTAAGAAAAGATACAATGGGGTTCCTTCATTGGCCAACAGTTTGAGGGAGTATGGATTTCAAATGTGTGAGAGTAGGTGCATATGGAAGCCAGCTACCAGTGTTGCATTTAACACCCCACTTCAAATCCCTTATCTTCAGTAGCTTGTCACCAGAGCAATCATTTGCACATGGCCCTCCGACAACTTATCAATCATGAGACAGCTGCAAATTAAATATTTTGGCTGAAAACACCCCCTCCTTATGTCAGGACACATTAATTTGAAATAAACATTTTGCTCAGATGTGAAATGAAGCAGATCCATTAAAGGCTACTAGTCATGTGTTTTGATTTATTACTTTCTGAAGTAGCGTGTGCTGTTGGGTAGATGCAGAAATAGTGGACCAATGTGATGGATTCTCCATGGGACAGGAAGGAACCAGAAATTACAGAGGGCCTGCTGTGTGCCAAGGACTGTGTTAGATACTTCACTTTTTTATATTTCTCTATACTAATCTATTAGGTAGGCATTTATCCCCAGTTTAGGAATTAAAAATTTGAAACCTATCATAGCTGAGCAGTGGCAATAAGAATATGAGCCATATTTATATACTTTTCTAATTGCTCTTGAGGGTGTTCATTTCCCAAGGGACAAGCCCCCCCATGTGTTTGGAGTGGATTTACTTATTTCCCTATCCCAAGTAGTTTCCATGCACAGTAATGATTGTTGTAAAGAGGCGCTTTGGAGAGTGATGCCAAGATGCATTTTAACAATTCCAGAAGTCCTTGACAGTGCTTCAGGGGGAATCTCTGTCTAGGTAAATGGAGGTAAACACTACAAGATGCCAGAGCCAAGGGTACTTCCTTAGTATTCCTTCCTGGCCTGGGAGATGACTTTCATTTCAGATGACCCACGAATGTCCTATGGAGCACACTAGAGATGTGTGTGTTGTATTTATAAGATAGCCCATTATCTGGTTTCAAATACCAAGTTGAAAGGGAGTCATGCGATAGTGTCTAGAAAAGCTTTTGTTATGAAAACTCAAAATACCAATCTATCAAACAAAGATGACTTGATTACATTTTGAATAGTAAATCATACACAGTGTACTATGTCTGCATATGAATTATAACCCGAGTAATGAAACCAAATGCTCTAGTATTCTTGTACATTTGCTTAACATTTAGAGTCCATCAGTTCTTTACTTCCAGGGATATATTTTTAGGATTATTTTTTCCTGTAAATTTCTATTGCATTTAATTCAAAGATTCATTCATTCTTTTAAATCCACTATTATAGGATGGGATGGTATAAAGCCCTCTTTGTAAGGACTGCTGAGTTAAATATCTCAAATCTATGGCACAGCAATGTTCAGTGCTTCAGAGGTGATTTCTGTCCACAGCATAGCATCCATCACAGTTTTCTTCACTGTAATTCGAAATATGAGCAATTAAAGGACATACAGGAACTTTAAATCTCAAAGTGGCCCAATTTTTCCTGCTAGTACTCCCTTTCTTGTGAATCTTTACAAGAACATTCTTGTGAGCTGGGCATCTGCCTCCATTATTCCTTCCACAGCCAACCTGTAGCATAGCTAAAATATCAACATTGATACAAAATCAAAACCGATGCTGCCTATTATAAGAAAAAAGGAGGTGCCTGTGGCTAGCTTCACCCGAGGTTAATGTTATATTTTTCCACAAACATCTGTTGACAAACAAACTTCAGGATGCTGAATAAAGAAAAAACAACCAAGGAAACAGCATTCCTCTTCCCAGGCGGACGAACCAAGCTGTTACCTGTGTACTTAATTCTTTCATACTCATCAAGTAGCTATACTTATTTCTGTATGTTAATCAGCCACACAATCACACACACAAAAAATCACCCCACAAACACCTTGACGATCCTGATGAATAAGCAACCCATGCTTTGGAGACCTTTTTAGCATGTACAAGCTGTGGAAGTGTGTCAGTCTTTACGTCCCATCTTAGAATAGTGGTGGGATTGTAAGATTTATAATCTTATAAATGGTGACTCTTTGGACTGGGGCAATAGAAAGGCTTCAAAGAGAACAAGGTTTCAGCTGGCATTTGAAGAATAAGTAGGATTCAGATAAACAGGCTAAACAGGCAGCCCTAGGAGGATGCTTAATTGGGGGGAACCTTGGGTAAACATGGATTGGCAAAGCACCTTGGTATGTCCTAAGCCGCCCACTGTCGTTAGATGAAGGATACCTGCCAGGGACCAGTGGTCTATCAAGCAAGCATCTGTCCCCGTTATTCCTTCCGCAGGATCCTTCATGACCCGAAAAGGCAGCAGTTAAAAAACAAAAGGGAGAAAGAATCTTCCCTCTACCATCCTTGGGATCCTCACTTCACTAATCCCACCTCTTCCTGCCACTGCTGGATGAAGCCACATAAGTCACAAATAACAAAATCCAGTAAAAAAGAAAGAGAAAATTTTTTCCTATATAAAAGCACAGCATGTAGCCTAGTTCTCTATGCTTAATTCAGCACCACCGGGGTGGGGGGACGGATTCAAAGGTCTTGGTTGACAAAATTGGAGCCAGAAAGAGTCAGTTCCTGTCATAGATCTATTATCCAAATGATGTGAATGAAATTTAACCATGGTTTGATTGTGTCATTCACTGGTTCTGGCAATTTTTAGTGAGAAGTTGCACAGTCATTGTGCCTTCCTGGCCTTTATTTCTTCATTTATTCCCATGCCCCTAAAAAGACAGAGGGTCTCAATCCTTGACATACCCCCTAACCTTTTACTACTGTGTTCCTAACACCACCAACTAGCATGCTTGCCCTCAGCCAGGATAATATTTAGATATCTCCAGCCCACTGTGTGAATTGCCTCTTGGAATGATATGCACACTACCAGATCATTTTAGAGCTAGAAAGTGCTTCAAATTTTTCAGAGATTGGCTGATATGTGAGTTGGAAATACATAATCATTTCTGCCCTTCATTTCCTACAAATCTAAAATACCAAAGTGAGCTCAACTGTGAGCATGTTTAGAGACATTCTGCATATGGTAGTCATTCTTTAAATTCACCCTGTCTAGATGTGTTGCAAACATAAGTTGCCCAAATTCAAAGTAATTGACTTTCAGCCAGCTGTGACCACACCACATAAAAAGAACACGCCATGTGTTGCAGCAGGAAATCCCACCCCAAACGCACACGTTTCCACCCTAAGGAAACTTTTAATAGTCTGAACTACACACATCTTCTACTGTGAATAAAAATAATGTATTCACTGGGGGTGGAGTGTATAAATTTGTCTCTCCACACAGATTATTTTTTAACAAAATTATTTTGTCTATTTGTTCTACTGAAAATATTCACAAAAATGAACATTGTGCCATCATATTTGTTAAAAAAAAAAAAAAAGGAAAAGTCCTTCTGGCTCTTCCAGAATATATTTGATATTTGCTCAGTGTTTCTTTAACGAAAAGGAGAAAAGAGAGCCTACAGGAAAGGAAGAGCTAGCATGCATAAATTAAATTGCACTTTTTCGTGAATATTAAATACCAAAACCCACATTTTAATATATCTGATTATCACATGCCTCAGACTCCACAATGGGGAAGAACATAAAAAGTAACTATAGACAGTAGATGCCAAATATCTATAACATATGACTTTGAGTCCCATTCCTCAACACCAATGTCACGCAGTTATCCTCTAAGCCCGCTTTTCCAGCAGAAAAAATTAAGCTCCAGAGCTATAATTTCACATAGGGCCAGCGATTAGAGGACTGGAACAAACATATGGCATTTTAACTTTTCTTGACTGTAAGCGTGCTTGCTTTATCAAGGAGCCTTTTCTGTTTTATTACTTCGTTGCACAGATCATGAGCTTCCTGATGGAAGGGGCTGTCTTGTGCATTCAGAGTCTTAGGAATGGAAGTTATTAGATGTACTAAATTAAAACAACAAAAACAGCAATTAAAAAATGACTATCAATCCTTCTTGGATGTGCCTAGCCAATATAAGATAGAATATTAAACCTGAATAGGTTCAGTTACCTTGGGTTCAGTAGAAAACTACAATAATTCAAGACATTTTTCAGATGGCATTGGCTTCTGAGCTGTATGTTCTAAGCACCATTTCGACACTATTTACACAGGTAATAAACTATAATTATGAAAGGGGAATAAATGCTTTGCTGTAGGCCAAAGCACAAGCTGGCGTTCACATCAATAAAAATCTTTTCACTCGTGACAGTTATTTTCTTGGCTCAAAAGGTCATTTACTTGAATAAATAGGCAAAGAGGAGGCTTTTCAAGCTGTGTTTGTAAGGAAAATGAGCCCCTACATTGGAGGAAACGGACATGGTAATGAGAAGTTGTGGTGAGGAACTATGTGTATACTGGCGGGAAAACACCTTCTCTGCTGTATGTAAATTTAATGATGGGTTCCTTTTCTAGTGGGAAAGTAATAACTTAGGTGGGTAAAATTGTACACTCCAAAAATGAAATCATTTTCAGTTTTAAAATATAACCTTAATGTTATATACCTGCGATTTTGTCTGCCACTGTCATTAGCTGAGCACCTAAAATAAACATCTCATTCTCTGAATTACTTTCCAGCCCTTAAGAATTGGGAGGGAGATAGACACCATGATATAGACATGGATCATGTTTCTCAGATCCTCAGAGATTCTGAGACATTATTCTGGGCAAATGAGGGAAAACAGGTATAAAATGAAAGAGGTGTCATCTTTCCCATGGTGTGTCTGTGTTTAAGAATGATATTCTACCTACTTAGAAGTCTAATTCAACTTCTTTTCCCTTTTAATCCCCACTATGGAGATGGTGCACTGTTAAAAAGGCGGACATCATTCATACACGTTACACTCCCAGAGAATGGAAAATTTTAACTGCATGATGCCTCAAGTATTGTTGAATTCTCAGTGTGTGTTAATTGAATCAGTAAATTAATGTCATGTTTATGCTCTATGTAGTATCTAACACAGAAGCTACATGCTGGTGGTATGAAATCTACTATATAAAGGACTGATTAGAAGCATAAACTTGTGCTTATGATACAAACTTGAGGAAACCTACAAAATACAACACGGACTTTGTCTTTGCATATTCCCATGCCACATGTTTAAGAATTAACAATCCTTCTGCAATCACAATCAGTCATCTTATTTCCAGCCATTTTATGACCAAAAAAAAGGCAAAAAATAAGGTAATAGAAGAGAAACGGCCTGCATATAATCCTTTTGACTTAAGCAAAAATGATTGGTTTGACCTGCATCACCGCTTTTCATTGGTTTGTTTGGATATCGCAGCAGAGCCAATAATAGTTAAATGATTATTTATTAAAAACAGAAGCCTGTCAGATTAGGAGAACCAGCCCCCACCAAATAGATCGCTTCCATGTGCGGTGTGCTGTATTCACTTTATGTATTGATTCATTTTTTTTTCACCTGTTTTCACGCCAAGCTAAAGAACCAAATAATGCTGTGCAAATGTTTGTGTTGTGTGTGCATATACACACGTGTGTGTGTGTATGTATAAAATTGTGTGATATATATGTGTGTGCATGACATATATATGTATATCACATACACACAGCATTTTCTACTGTGACTGTCCTGGCAGGCAGCTCTTCAATGTATCCAGTAACTTCTTGCTTGGATGGCTCTTCTGATGGCATCCTTGCTGTCATTTGCCATTGTCAAGTGCATTGTAATTAGCTGTACATTTCATGTCATGGAGCTGCACCATCAAGTAATGACAGGTTAGGGCTGTCAGTTCAAATGTCAAAAGTATGAAAGGACATTAAGTGTAGAGATGACAACACAATGGGGATACTTCAAATCCAGGAGGCATTCAATGTTCGGTCCTCACAAGCAACAAGCTACCTTTGCAAGAAAATCTATTTCTAGGAGCAGCTGCCTTCCTGGAGCCCCATCCCCCACACTGGTTTGTGCATGCTGAGAACTTTGTTTTTAGGTTTGAGCTTTGGAGAAGCCTCTAAAATTATATACGTAAGTCTCCCAGTCCTGATTCCACTCACTTTCTGACTGCAAGTGAAGCCTTCATTTCAAAAATGTTGGGTGGTATTAAGCATTAATGCCAACACCTAACTCAACCACTTAAAACAGTTCAAGAACAGGGCATCTCCTTTTGCTCATGCACGTGTATCCCTGGATATACAGATCTGTAGTTTAAAACAGACCACCTCTTGGGACATCCACGTAGAAACCAGTGAAAAGGCACATTAAGAAATAAATCAAAATACAAAAGACAGATGAAGAGAAAAGATAATTATTTTACCCAGGTTCCTAGAAATTATGTATAATTGAAAATATAGAACTTTGTACTCTGAACAAAATAGCTTACTTATTGGGGCAATGAGTATGTTGTGAAATGGGTGTTGAACCCAAACCTTTCTCCATAATTACAACTGCTTAAACATTTCTAGGCAAGTAAATACTAACATAGCTGTAGAAAGTGACTTATCTCTCAACACAACCTTTCTAATTTCCCAGATTACAAAGATCATTTCAATTACAGAGGTATACAGACTAGCAGGCCACAGAAATGCCTACTTCTGTTATAAGCAAACACTAGCCTTCAAATCCATTCACCTACACTTCAGTCATTTTCAGATTCTTTGTGGTTGGCCATTCTTATACTTCAGTTTTTATAAATTGAGGATAGTAGTAATTGTGTTCTATTATGCTAAATGACTTACGAATTTGTTTAGTTTTTGTTATTATTTCTGAAGTTTCCCCCCACAGGAAAATGTAAGATTCTTCCTCCTTCAAGCAAGTAATAGTCCAGTAACACCAACAGAAATGAAACATATGATGAGTATATTTCCCCAGTGGAAAGGAGATTGCTTTAGAGGATTGTCTCCATCAGTAAACTTCTGCCAAGGTACACCAAGGTTTAATTAAAACATCAGAGTGTAGGGAAGAAACACAATTTGACAGATTAACATGAATATGGCATTGGCACTGAGCTTTCCTAATGAGATTAGATTCCTTCTTTAATAGACATTTCCAAATGAGGCACAGATAAGACAGATTTCATGGGAGCAGTTATATATAGCTGGGCTCTATATCTAGCTGGATGAACAAGTGTTTGACATTTAAATATCATAAACGATACATGCTCACCTAACACACCATCAATCTTAAGAAGGATAAGCAGATACTTTAAACATACAAGGCACAGTAAACAGCACAAGTGGTGCACATAAACCTTGTGACAACATCGTTGCGTCGAACAAACTGTCATGAAGTCACTTCCATTCAATGCATGTAGGGTCATTTATAAAAAAGGAAAAGCCTCACATAGAATCCCTAAAGGTAATTTAATTTCATGTTTATAAAAAGGACTGGGAGTATAAAAAGTTGCTTCTGAAAAGTGTATCAAGGACCTCTTTTTAATAACACTAATAAGGTGCTTTTCTGGCATGATTTCCATTTGGTATTAACAAAACATGGAAAAAATGATTAACTAATGCAAGGTTGCATCATGATCAAGACAAAAGAAATGAACCCATCATTCATTTAAAAATATCAATACAAGTGCCTCTTTCGTTACTAGCCTTTAATGAGTTTTCCACCATGAATTCACCTTAAGCACTTTAGCTTAATGAACAGAATTTGCTATTATCAAGTCTCTTTTGTATCAGGTCTAAAACCCAGGTACTGCAGCTCTAGGAAATAGGCATAATCCATGGCATTTTGTGCTCTGAGAGTCACTTGCACCTGTGGAGTCAAAGTCATTGTCTTTCTTTTGCCCAATTTGCAGCTGGAGTTCTTCTGATAATTCAGCGTGTATCAGAGAATCATTGTGTTGCTACAAATCTTTAAGCATAACTACATAGGAACAAAGGATGTACTACAAAGAGAACAGGAATAAAACACTGCTTCAGGAGGCAAGGTTTCCCTGAGCATGGTGAATAAAAAGAGAAAATGAATGATATGCTTTAAAAAGTTATTATACCACCTAAACATTTATGCATAAATACAATTTCTGTGAATTTAGACAGTGTTCATGAATATACATTCATGTATTCATTTATAAGTACATAAATGTCTGTATCTAGCCTGAGCCCTGTGTATTAATTAATGTTTTTGGAAAGGAAAAAATAATTAGTAAATTTAATAATTTTGTTTTATTCATTCCCAACACATTTATGAAGCACCCACAATAGTCCAGATGCCAAAGTATATAATTTATTTCATTGGTCTCCAGTAGCTTAGTCTCCAAGTTAGATAAGAATATATCCAAGCGATTACATTAAGTAGTTCCTTGATTTTACCCAAGTATTCAGCACAGATTTTTGCCCAGGCTGGAAGTGGGGTGGGGGTGGAGGGGTTGGTAATGTTGAACTGAATACTAAAGGGTAAGGAAGTATTTTTCATGTAGGTAGTGTGGAACAGAAAGGAGATTTCCATGAGGCATGAGAGAAAAAGGACTAGCCAATAAATGGCCACAAGTTCAGGAAATCCAGGCTTAGACTGGTTTAAAAGCAGGCTACAGAGAATCTCTCAGTGCAGGAGACAGAGGAGGGAGGAAATGGAAGAACAAATCGGGGCTCCTGACCCCCACCCCAGGGCTCAACTCCAGCAGCTGTGCTTCCTTCACTTTCATATCAGGTTTTAATCAGATTTCCTTTGAAGAAGTAGCTGCTGCTGAGAAAATATATTTGAATATTATTTCATTAGAAGCACATAGTCCATGGTGGAATGTATTGGGAGTGATACTAAAAAGAATCTAGGTTAATTACGGGCCTTGCATATACATCCAAGGGGTTTGGACTTCCATCTGGAACAATAAGGCCACTGAAGGATATGGTCAGGTTAGTGATATAATCAGTTTTGCTTTTTTGGGAGGTAAGTCTGGTAGCAACAGGATGGAGAATGGTTTGCACCAAGGTAAGAATGACAGAGATCATGAGAGCATGAGAGTCTGGAGCAAAGGGAACCGGGCTGGAGAGAAGGTATTGTCAGGCATCTGAACGTGGGGAGGCGCAAGAAAGAACAATCTGTACTCTTTTCTCAGATTTGATAAAGGGGATTGGTTGAAAACATGTGTCATAGTTTCTTATTTCACAAAGCATTCTTATCTTGATCAGCGTAAAGTATACTTTGGGGGCCTGGTTTTCTTTCTAACGTTCACAGATCTAACCAACCTAAAGAAAATTTATATGATCAGGTGTTACACATTATTCCTGTTGGGTCCAAAATTGTGGAGAACCTATATAAGCAGAGTCCACTATCCTAACTAGGCAAAGGAAGCGACTACCCGTGAGTCACATTTTGATGATTTTAGGAACAAACAACCTAATGGTGGTCAGTAGTTCCCTCCCATTCTACAGATTTTAAAACTGAGGCTCAGGAAACTTAAATACCTAATCCAAAGTCATGTAGCTACTTAGTGGTGAAGCCAGCTTTCCAAATCATGTTTATGTAGCTCTAATGCTATAAAGTGTATGTAGCTTCCACCCTACCCAGATGCTCCCAACTCTTTCCTGTTAGTTTTCATCATAACTTGGATTGTAGACATAACTTTTATGCAGTATGGAGTCTCTTGGGAATTTTATATCTCTGGAGGGGGGAAAAAATATGCCAAGGGTTGGAGGAGGTTATACACCAAGATAAGGGGTCAACCCCCATGTGGGGGCCCATCCAGTATGACCAAGAACCGTGGGCTAACCTCACAGGAGTGTGGTGGTGCTAAAACCTTCCTTGCCTGTGGTGGCACATTGTCTACACTTTTGCTGTAACATATTTTAATGTATTTGTGTCACGGAAGTGTCCTGTTCCCTGTGTCTCCAGACAGAAGTGCACTGAAGGGCCTTCATTCATCCAGGATAGGGGTCTCTTGAGTGTCCCCTCAATGGGCTCCTAGTAACAATTCATTTAAACTCACTCTCCTTACCCTCTCAGAGGAATCCCATCATTTTATAAGCTCACAAACATAGGGCTCTAACATGGCACAGGAACTTCTGGGCTGGGGGAGGGGTGTTGACCCACGTGGTGATGAGGTGACAAGATTCATGGATGCCTTAAGTGGTGCCCAAACTGCTGGGGGCCAAGAATGGCGTGGGGCAGCTGCTCCTCAGGAAGAGATGACAGGAAGGGCCCAAGGCCTTGTGTGGTACTCCTCTCATCCATAAACACCAGCACATTCCAGGCAGCAAACCTACCCTGGGGCTTTGCTGGGATGGGATCGGGGCTCTCTCCTCCCAACCTGGGGCTGTATCCCTTTCCATTCCCTTGCATTCTTCTCCATGTTTCTACCACCTCTGCTTTTAGGCTTCAGACAGTGCCTTTGGCATCTTGAGCACCCATTTCTTGTTATACCCAAACTCCCATGGTAGACTCTAATGTATGTAATGCTATAGTCATCAGGAGCCATGACTTAGTTTCTCAGATCTTTTGATCCCATTGGATCCCACCACATACCATATCCTTAAATGTTTGATGAATGAATGTATGATGTCTGCCTCAAAGAAAGAAATGGCAAAGAACACTGAGCTGCGTGCAGCAGAGTTGCCACAGTAACTGGAGGGCGACCCCTGTGAAAGAAGGTGTCTGTGTGAGCAGAAAGCTAGGGAAGAACAGCACTTCAACAAGTTTCTGCCGGGAAAACATGAAGCACACCACATAGGCTGGTGAGCCAGGGAAATGGTCTTGGCCTTTTGCTGTGCCTTGCAGCGATCGCTGAAGCAGGCTGGGGGTAGAACATTTGAGTGGGCATGAGTACTAAGAGAGATGGGGACTGCAGGAGTAAATAAAAGCACCCAGATATGTGCATGGCAGTGTGTCTGTCACCACTTTACACACTCAGAGTCTGTGTCATTGCTGGGGGGAGGCAGGGTAGTGAGAAGTCCCTGGTCCAGGCTCCTGGGGTGAGGCAGGCGGAAAGGCTAGTGTACTTTGAACAAGCCTCCTCGGAGCTCTTCAAGGAGATGCTCATGTTCCTCCACATTAATTAACTAATTAACTGGTTTGGTCATAAGTCAACCTCGGACTGTTATATTAGGATGCTGGGATGCTAGTTTCCTAGGTACTATTAAGGTTCTTGGAACCCAAAGATACGTGCTGGCCTTATTTGGATAAGCCCAATAAGGGAACTGGTTGGTATCAGAAGATTCTGTCACCATGCGGAGGTCTGCCAGATGGATGAGGGCCTGGTGATGAATAGAACAGAGCGACAGCCCTGAGTCCCCTGGCTCCGACGGGAGTGATTTCTTTGCTCCCTGACCAGTCAAGGAAATAGATGTAATTTTCCTATCATCTCCACACTCAGGGTGAGGTTGAGGTTGATGTTTTAATAAATTGTTTTATAAATAACAAAGCAGCCATTTGAAATTCTGCTTTCTTCATCCCTTCTTTCTAATGCTGTGCAGGTTGTACGAGTAGCTGAATTGATATGAAAAATAAATAAGTGATGAAGTCATAGTGTGGTAATTAGTAGGTGCACAGTTAGTGAGGTAAATTGGAATCTGAATCAAAGCAACTCTGTATTATTGTCAGTTCTTCCCTTTGCTTTTTAAGTTCAGGTGGCCATTCTTGCTTTTATCTGGCTTAAAGTATTATCCAGCATGCTAGAATAATGTATTACAAATGGGAGGACCACCATATAGTATAAGCACAACCCCTAAAAGTATTTTTCTACATTAAAAATTTCAGTGTGAAACAATACATAAATAAATGTTTTGACCAAGTACAATATTCACTTAAATTTGAAATGAGATTTATGTTTGTCTAGTATGACTCAAGTTCTCAAGGAGAGCAAAGAAATGTAATCAAATATTTACAACACAATGTCACAAAACATATAAGAGAATTGAGTGCAAAATGATACAGGCACTGAGTTGCTAATAATATTCTGAAAATAAAACTCTTTTAAAAAGAAATATAGCACAAGGGATAAAAATGACATATAACCTTTTCTCACTTAAATTTTTCTTAAATGACAAAAAAGCAATCTATATGTTTAAATCTAAAATGTATAAACACACATAAACATAGTCAATGTGTGTTATGTGTGTGTATATGTATATGAAACATATGTAATTTACATACACGTGCACCTAAATGAAATTTAAAATGCCAAGAGACAGTCATGACCATTGTAGGAAGACCAGCCTTCACATCCTGTTTAACAGAAAGGCTTTTTGATCAAGACAGATACCACATCTACTGGCAAAAAGCAGGGAGACATGAAGCCAACCAAAATGTAATCAACAGAAATCTGACTTATTTATCACCCCTTTAAATGATATTTCTTATCTTACATTTTATTCCATCTTTATTGGTAGAAAAAATGTACCTTATCAAAATGCAAACCAGTCCAAATAACCTGCTTTACTATGAACACCGACTCTCAAAAGACAAGAACATAAATGTTCTTAGGCTTTACCTCCATATACAGTAATCCAAGACCCAGCGAGGCGGCAAGCAACTTTTTCTTTTAATCTGAAAATATCCCCAGCCGCCCGTGGCGATGCACCACACTCCACCTCAGACATCTGCCACCATCATCCTGATGCCGGATTTTCCAAAAGGCAAATAGAAAGCCACCTCTTCTCTCCTGACCATGACCTTGCCCATCCTCCTGTTTCTCGTACCTTTGGAGAGATTTTCTAACTAAGAAAACTTGGCGATCACCACACCCCTGGAGAAGGTGCTGGAAAAACCAAAATAACTGAAGAACAAATCACAGCTATCTAAATTACCCCTTTGACAGAGTAATGGATCTTATAGATGAAACGGAGCAGACGGTGTCATTTATCTTGACTTCACAAGACTTGTCAACTTTTCTTGGTCTTTTCTGAAGAACACAATCATAAATAATTTAGAAAATTATGACTTAGACCTCAAAAACTTTGAGGTAGACAACCACAACAACTTTGGGAATGGGGGCTTTAAAAAATAATCGTTCCCCATGTCTCTCGAGGTGGAATGGGAACCATAAAGCAAGTTATCAAAGAAATTTATTGAGCCTGGTACTACCTACAATTGATAGGAGGGATTCAGCTCTCGGATAATTCAACGTCATTTAATTCAGTAAATAGACATGTGTTCAGGGGAACTGCCCTAGGTGTGCCAGTCATGGTGTCCACACCCTGAGAGTGGGCTTCCGGTCCAAACAGCTCAGCCTGCGGTTTCCAGTCTGTGGTACTTTTTGGTAACAGCCTAAGCAGACATGAAGCAGCTCTGGGTTCCCTGGGCTGACGGTGGCTCTTACTGGACCAGGGATCAGCGAGCAACATAAAGCTGACTCATCTATAAGGCTGAATGACCCTACAGGGGGGCCAAGAGCCCAGCTCTCTGCCTCACTGGGCAACAACAGTGAGCTACCTAACCAGGCTGGCTTGCTCCAGCATGTGCCGTGGTGAATACAGCAGATTGATGGTTAAAACCTACAGAAAGTGCTGACACTCCTGGAAAATTGCGGCAGCACAGAGAGAGACCATGTGGGCTGCTGCTGCAAATGGGGAGAGAGAGGGCAGCCCTTCAAACTGTTTCAGACGGATTCCAAATCTGACCCAGACCTCATTTAGCCTTGTAATAATCTCTCCTGCCTCACTCCTTTCTTTTCTTTTTTAATTAATTAACATATGTATTTATTTTGGGTGAGAACATCTAAGTTCTACTCTTTTAGCAAATTTCAATTATATAGTGCATTGTCATTAACTATAATCATCATGTTATACATGAGATCCTGAGAGCTTATTCATCTTTTGTTGAAAGTTTGTACCTTCTCACCAACCTCTCCTTATTTCTATCCCACAATCCTTGGCCACCCTGTTTCTACTCTATTTCTATGAGTTTGACTTTTTTTTGTTTCTTTGTTTTTTGGTAGATGACCCACATAAGTGATACCATGCAGTATTTGTCTTTCTCTGCCTGGCTACTTCATTCAGCATAATCCCATCAAAGTCCATCTGTATTGTTGCAAACACTAGCATTTTCTTCTTTCTCATGGTTGAATAATGTTCTATTGTACGTGTACCGCATCCTTATCCATTCATCTATCCACAGACAATTAGATTGTTGACAGACACTTAGGTTGTTTCCATGCCATGCCTCTAGTGAACAATGCTACAATGAATACAGGGGTGCAAATCTCTCTTTGAGATCCTGTTTCATTCCCTTTGGATATATACCCAGAAGCAGAATTGCTGGATCATATGGTATTTCTATTATAAATTTTTCGAGGAACCTCCATACTGTTTTCCATAGGGGCTGCACCGATTTACATTCCCACCAGTGGTGCACCAGGGTTCCTTCTTCTCCATACCCTCACCAACATTTGTTATCTGCTGTCTTTTTGATGAAAACTTTTCTAACAAGTGTGAGGTGAAATCTCATTGTGATTTTGACTTGTATTTCCCTAACAATTAGTGATGTTTTCTTAAAATACTTTTAGGTAACTAGATGTCCAGAAGAGAATTGATCTTACATTGTTTTTGGAATTAGAAAACTGTTATTCCAAATGATAGAATCCAGAAACTCATAAATTGGGAACTAGATTTGCCTTTGGGAGAGACTGTTCTTCATTAGAAAACTTTTTTCTCTTCTAAAAAGTGGGACTTTGATTTTACCACTTTTATTCCTGAGGAAACCCTATGCTCAGAGGAATAACCTAAAGCCCCTTTCCTTAGAATGAAATAGAAAATATATCTCTTAGAATTGGAAATTGAGAATACAATATATATAGATAGAGAGAGAGAGGAGGGAAGAATATATATATTTAAAATAGAGTGAAGAATTATTCCCCCTCAAAATTAGAAAACATTGTTCTTGATTTTCTCAAATCTGGATTTAGCTTTATATTTAGGGCAATCTAAACTACATAATTAAATTTCTGTTTAAAACTACAGTTATACAAGACATGTATGTGTTGCTGTTGTGTTTGTTTGCATTCTTGTCCAGGCCTGAGCTTCCCAAAGGTCAAGAGGAGAGGCTGGGCTCCTGCAGTAAAGGCTTGCAGGCTTGAGGTCCTCTTCATCTTACACTGGGAGGAAGGCTGGGCATGGCGCAGCCAAACCTAGAACGGATTATTCAGATGCTACATTTACTCTAATTTCAGACTAAGCAGAAACATGGTAAATTAAATCCATGCGTTTATCTCTGCTTTCTCCTAAAACATGACGTTTTAAAAATTCAATTAAAAAAAGTAGAGGAATAAAACTGGCATAAATTCGCAAGGATCTACTTTTGAGAATGGGAGGGGAGGCGACAGCACATGAGACATCAACAACATCTTTGAAAGCAGAGCCGGCATCAAGTTCCTGGTGTGCGGGAGGAAGGGATGGGGTGGGGCTCGGCCAAGAGGTGAGAGGAGGGCACCGATGAAGCAAAAATAAAGGCTCAGTAGCTGGAGGTGGCCTGTGCTTCGAATGCTCCTCCCCAGCCTGGAGAAGGAAGGTTTATACCTGGTGAGACTAAATCGGAGTGTGTGAACTCAGGAGCCGCACGTCCATTTGAGGGCCCTGGAGAAGAGGCCTGATGAGGAACTAAGGCACGTCTGCTCGTGGACGGTCAGAAGCCTGACCCCCACTCAGCGCCCACAGGGTCGGCAGCCTGGCTCGCACACCTCAGGAGGAAGTTGGAGGGTTTCTCTCTAGGAATAGGGACACCTACCTGGAAGATGAACAAGGCTTAGAGAAACTGACACTTGGAAGTCACCCATCAAAACAGCTGATTCACTCTACGATTACTTTGTAAGTTTTTATTATCTCACTACTAAGGATGAGCAAATATCTAGGCTTAAAGAAATCTTCCCACATGAAAGAGAGAGGTAAAAACAAACTGACTGAATTATTTTAAAGCCCTTGGGAGAAAAAGAGACATTGGAAAAGAAAGAAAATTGAAAACACTAATTTAAAAATCCTCACAGATGAGAAAATATGACTGTGGTCATAAAACAAGAATTGGTTGCTATAAAAAGGAAAAACACTCTATTAGATATTCAAAGTCTGATATCAGAAATTGTTAAATATCAATATGGGGGTTAGAACATAGAAGTTGGAGAAGACTCTCAGGTACTGGAACAAAATGTTCAAGAAACAGAAAACCAAGGGAAAATACAAACTAAATCAGAGGATTTATGCAGGACCTAGGAGGTTCAACAGCTAACAAACAGGAATTCTTGAAAAAGGTAAGGATGATACAGGGGAAAAGTTCAAAGAATCAATAAAGAAAATATCCCTGAAATACAGGACATAAGCTTGTAGTTTAAATTGCCTACACAGTGCCCACAAAGCAAAATGACTGATAAAAACTAACACCAAAACATCATTTTTGAAACTTCAGAGAGGGAAGGTTCTACTAACTCAGAGAAATGAAATACTAGTTACCCCCTGTAGACAACTGAGTAATGGCTACCCAAAGATATCAGTTCCTAATTTTTAGAACCAGTATATTGGGAAAACAGGTCTTTGCAAATATGAAGGATCTTGAGACGGGGAAATGATTCTGGATCATTCCAGAGGGCCCTGAATGCAATCACAGGGAACCTTATAAGAGATTTAACACACAGAGAAGGTAATGTGAACATGCAGTGTGGTGTGACCTGAAGATGCTGGCCTTGAAGATCTGAGGGATGTGGCCTCAAGCACAACATGCTGGCAGTCCCCTGATGCTGGAAGAAGAAAGTAGGGGATTCTTCCCTAGAGCCTCCACAGGAGCATGGCCCTGCTGGCACTTTGATTTCAGCCCAGAGATACTCATTTCAGACTTCTGGCCTTCAGAACTATGAGAATACATTGCAGTCATTAAACCACCTAGTTTGTTGGAATTTGTTACAGCAGCCACAGGAAACTAATACACCTCCAAATGACCAAAAGACAAAATTGTATAAAGCTTCTCATTAAAAACACTGGAATATAGAAGATACTAGAATGTTGAGTACACATGGTGTAGAGGATCACGGGGAGAACAGTGTAGCACAGAGAAGGTACATAGTGAATCTGAGGCATCTTACTACACTGACGGGCAGTGACTGCATTGGGGTGTGGGGGGGGACTTGATAATATGGGTAAATGTAGTAACCACAGTGTTTTTTTTCATGTGAAACCTTCATAAGAGTGTTTATCAATCATACCTTAATAAAAAATTTAAAAAAAAAAGAAGATAATAGAAGAATGCTTCTACAGTTCCCAGGGGAAATGATTTACAATCCAGAATGATAAATCCAAGTGAATTTTCAATTAAGTACAAAGGTAAACTAAAGTCATATTCAGACATTCCAAGTCTTAAAACATTATCCTCCATGTGCCTCCACCAAGATGCAGTGTCTTTCTTCGAGAAAAGAAGGTGGCCTGGGATCCAGGATATTGGACTCCAGCACAGGACAGCAATGAAGGGCCTGCACAGGGTGATGCTTCCGGATGCCCCTGCAAAATAGTCTCAGAAACCCACATTCTGGTGAAGATGGAAATGGAGGGGTTCAGGAGAGGCATTGCGAAGGAAATAAATGGGATGGGGGGATGACAAGGCCTGTTTGACCACGCTGACAGGAGTTTGCAATCCTGGTAGAGGGTCTGAGGCTGAATTAGTCACAGGTACAAAAACTAAGCCAAGGAATCAAGCGATGTTAGCTCCACATAAGTAAAATACAGTACAAGGAATGAAACATAATTCTTTTTCAATCAACTGTGACTACTATATAGTAATAATAAAGTCAATATTGACTATTTGGTAATTATTTGTGCATTGGGGGTAGGATGGTATATGTGTAAGGGGGCACGAGACAGCCAAGTCCTCGTATTCCACACTATGAAGCCAACACATAATACTTAGAATGATAAAACAAAAAAGCAGTGTGATCATAGTATTTAGAAACATGGATATGAATGACAAAAGAAAAAAACATTTATAAATGTCTACTGTCTGGGAGCAAATATCACAGCTGGGGATGGCAGGGCGAGAAAATGCTGATTTCATTAGAAGTCATGTCATAGCCTTTTAAAACTATTTTGTTTCTAGATGCTACTTTGATAAAAGTATTTTATGACTGAATAAGTCATAGCTTGGTGTTGTGGGCTGAATTGTGCCTATGTTGAATTCTACCTCAGATTATGACCTTATCTGGAGACAGGGTCTTTAAAGACGTAAAGGTAAATGAGGTCATTGGGGTGCGCCCTAATCCAGTAGGATTGGTGTCCTTACAAGAAGAGGAAATTTGGACACAGACATGTACTGAGGGAAGACCATGTGAAGAAACAGGGAGGAGACGCTGTCTATGGGCCGAGGACAGAGGCCCGAGAAGGGGCTAACTGCCGACATCTTGGTCTTGGGCTTTCAGCCTCCAGAACTGTGAGGAAATGAACTGCTGCTGCTGAAGTCAGCCATTCTGTGGTACTCTGTTACTGCAGCCTTTGGAACTAATACCCTAGGGAACTGCCCTGTGGCAACTGCCCTATCCAGGCCACGGATCCACAGCACATCCTTGCAGTCAGGCACAGGGTCAGTTGGAGGGAACTGCCGCTGTTAGTCCTCCTGCGGAGAGTGTCAACCCTGGTGCAGTCTATGAGCAGTCCTTGAAATATGTAAGGGAGAAGAGACTTCCTTCTGGTTGAGTCCTAAAAGGTTTGGGGGAAGGAGATATTGGCCTTTGGGCCTGGACGCTGAGCTCTGATAACATGTGGAGCTTTCACAGGAATGAGGTGGCTCGCTCCCCCTTGACCTGTGGGGAAGCAGACAGGGAGCTGGCCCAGTAGAGATTCTCTTGAGGTCAGGTTTGGGCAGAGGGTGTGCCCTGTACTCATAGGAGCCGCTCTCTGGTGGGGTACTTTCATCATCTCTAAGTGTTCAGTAGAGTCCTGCTCAAGTTCATAGCCTGATCTTGTTGCACTGGGGGTCTAATCCCAGATACCAGAAGATACGTCCAAGGAATAGCCAGAGGGGAATGGCAGTGGTGAACCTCAAAGAGGGCTGCTATGCCTGGAAGAAAGCACTTACAAGATCTTGGGCTATGAACAGCACCACGCATTCCATTTTTGTCAGTGAGTCATTAGCCAACAGGCACAACAAGGGCCAATGGTTTGTTCAAAGACCTAAGAAATATTTAATTACCTGAAACAAATTTGATTCATATATACAAAAAAGAGCAGTTCACTATTTTATTTAATGAAACATTCTCTAAACCTCCTCTATCTGTACCCACATGCCTGATTTCTGGAATAGATGCAGGATCAGTACTTCACATGTGCACTGGGTACCATCTCTTCCCTGGAATTTCCTTTCTCTCTGGCACTACCATTTCTGTCTTCTGAATTATTCCCACTAGTACATAGTCTTGCTGAAAGATTTTATACCTTAGAAAATCTACTCTAGATTGCACATTCCCCTCTGCCACCATCCTCTCTGCTCCTCCTTACATGAAACTCCCTGAAAAGGATGTCTATGTTCACTCACTCTGCTTTCCACCTGCCATTGCCTCTTGAATCTACATCAAACAGACTTTGTGCCTATTATGCCACTAAAAATGACTCTCCCAAGGTCAACAAGGACCTCCTCTTACTCGACCTCCAAGTAGCATTAAACACAGCTGGCTGCTCTCATCTTCTTAAAGCACTTTTCTTTATTTGGTTTCCAGGACACCACATTCTTGCAACTTTTTTCTATTTCATCCCTGGACTTGCGTCTTCTGGGTACTCTTTACTGGTCATTTCCATCCCTCTTTTCAGACCTCAACACGGCAAAGTGTCCCAGGCTCAGTTCTTTCTACATTAATTTTGCTTTCTGTATTTGCTCCTTAGGTGATCTCATTCAATCCCATGGCTTTGAAAATGGTCTATAAATGAATGGCTCTCAAATTAAATCTCTAGCCTCAATTTGTCTTCTGACCCCCATTGGTGAATTCTGGGCTGCTTAGGGCTCAATTTCCTGTTCCTTTTCCCAAACCTGTCTTAAGTCAATATAACAGCTATGATGACAAGTCCCTAAGTTTGCTTTAGTATGGAAGGTCTTTATTAAGCACCTCTCTTATTAGAGCAATTTTAATATGTTTAAATACTACCCCTTTCCGAGAAGGATTGAGTAGAACAATAATTTGAATATAAAAATACTTTTGAGTGCTAAAGAGAAGAAAAAGATCACTTCTATTCAAGAACAGAAATGCTGAAGAACCATCAAATAAAGTATACGGTATCTGTACCTAAATAAGTAGGTACAGGTTTTAACCACTGCTGGAGGAACTAATAGTGGCATGAGGGAGGGCTTCCTCAGTGTGAACCTAGAGGGTGCTGGCTACAAATGGGCCACTGAGGAAAGGGAACCACAGTGTCTGTTCAAGCACTTACAGGACTTGGGTAGGCAACAACCTGTTCTGAAAGATTTCAAGGCAACGTGTCCTCCCTGAAGGGAGAGGGAAGGCTCCAGCGACCTCCTGGGGGCCCGTATAACTCCTGGATTTATAGTGCACCATTGCATTAGCCACGCGCATTAGCAGCACAGCGCTGTAAACATGTCACATTAAACTGGTCACCATCTGGGACCTTTCTTGGCCTAGGCAAACTCAGTGGCCATACAGGGTTTATAGCTAAGGAGGTGTTCAAGCATGTGTGTGCCTCCAGCATATTTTTTTATTTGATTTTATGTTACTTCATTTTATTTTAATATATAGTGCCCTTCAAGTTTCCTTTTGAGTCTACCACAAATAACAGGTTTTGGCACATCAGGTGATATTTTGCTTCCTGAAGCATTTAAATTAATTTTCTATTACCAATGCAAATGTGTACTTTCCAATTTACCCACTGCACAATAAAACCTAATTTAAAGCAATTAATGTTCATTAATGGCCCCATCTGCATGTTTATCGCTTTATCCTTAAATACTTGAGACATGGTATCCATATTTTATAGCTCACTTCTTATCAGCAAGAATTCTTATCCTCAAGGGTAAATGTAAGACTAATGGATCTCATATCTTTATAAGAAAACTACATTGCCTTTTCTTTTTTTTTTTGGAAAAGCTAGATGAATGGGCTGGATGTGCATAATACTCAATGTGCCTAATACAGAACAGGAGCATTTGTGCACGTGTGCTCATGTCCCTGTGTTGGCTTCCCTTCTCCCCAGAAGTGGTGTGGCACAACAGTGAGTGTGCACCAGCCAGTTCTACAGCCCTCCGCCAAGATTTTGCCAAGAATGGGATGGAACAAGAGGCAGCAGCACTTGGAGGCTCGCCTCCAGCTTGCTCCCTGCAGTAGGGCAATACCTTGCAGGGAATGGCTGGGTGGGCAGACTTAGGCTATCACAAAGCATTCTGGGATGAGCCCGAACAGCTGGGCATTGCTTCGCCACTCAGTCACATTTTGTGTGCACTCGAGGATATCATCTAACTTTTGGGGCATCTCTTTGCTCATTGTGCTTGATTAGGGTTTCTCAGGACTGAACAAGAGAATATGCTGAAAGGTAAAAAACTATGTCGGGAGTTAGTGGGTAGGTTCCGCCTGACCTGACTGCCTGACCTCAAGTCCTGGCTTCACCTCTCACCAGCTATGTGTGAGTATGTGTGAGACCAGTCTGGGCCTTGGTTTTCTCATCTGCAAAATGGGCGTCATTACTGTATCTATCTCAGAGGGTTCTTGTGAAGATGAAAATGAGTTAGAGCTTGCCAAGTTGTTAGGACTTGGTGAACATTAGGAAAAACACAAAAGCAGTAAGTGCTTTGGAAATAACAGCTATTTTTATTAAAGGCTTTTCCCTAGAGTCACAGTCTGTGGTATTGAAATGTGGCTTCTGTGCTTAGAGACAAGAATCCTGGCACAGGTCACATGCAGGAGACGGGTCACACTGTCCCTCTCCCTCATCCTAGAGGAAGGCAGGGTAGGTACCCTTTCTGTGAAATTATTACGTTGAAAGCCCTGACAGCTAAAATCATGTATAATTTTAAAAAAAAAAAGAGAGAAGGGAAAAAAGAGAAAAAAGTCAATAGTATGTTTACACCATTGTAACAAGAAAAGCAAATTAATTTGGACAGGATTTCTTTTTATAATGTTGCTGAACTGAGATCAACCTATCTGATTTCTCTATTCCATTAAAAAAGAAGAAAAGTTAATAAATGTTTCCACACATGTGATTTCAATGAAATTTACATTTATGAGTCATTATTTTGGTGGTAGGCAAAATGATCTTCAGCTTGTCACTGGAGGGGCAGATGGAGATGGAGCTTAGGAAGTTGACACACTAGCTGACAGAAATGAGTAAAATTTACGTTCCAACCAACCTAATGGCAAGCAATTATCTCTGAACTAGGATAACAAATGTGCTTTCTTATCCTCAAATGATGACATGCGTTATAGAAGTTTCCAGAAGGCATATTTTCTGTAAAGAAGCAACTGTTTCTGCATTCAACATTTAGTGTAAAAGTTTAATTGGATACTGACCCTTTCAGAAGATTTTGTTACAAGTTAGATATTAAGAGAATAGAAAAATCTACCTGAGTTTGTCTGCTGCTCTCTGTTATCAGTTTCTCTGCTTAAATACTGCCTTTCAAATATACTTTCACTTCATATTCAATACTGTTTATAGACTTAGACATTAGCAAAATATAAATTACTCTATGTACAATCATAGCCATACTATCTGATGAGTATCTTCAATAAAACAAATACAAGTGGGAATTTCGTGTTTATCTTGGCTTAAAGACTATCTCAGCATAAGAAAGACATTTCTATTTCCATGATTAAATGACATCCTACATAATTCAACA
Source organism: Manis javanica (assembly GCF_040802235.1). Classification (NCBI taxonomy): domain Eukaryota; kingdom Metazoa; phylum Chordata; class Mammalia; order Pholidota; family Manidae; genus Manis; species Manis javanica. The sequence goes on from NC_133164.1 coordinate 12,630,403, forward strand.
TGGATGGCATTATATCATTAAAATGCATTAATATAAACCTTTAAGACAACTTCAAAGTTTTATAGTATGAACTTCAAATGTTTTCACTCATAAATTTATTCCACAAAAGAGTAACCTAACTAGATGCATTACCTAAAAAACTAGCCTACCTACAAATTATACATCTTGAGACAAGATGAAATACTTACATGACTTTCACTGACTTATTTTAATGAGGACATGAAATGTAATTACTATTTGATAAAGAAGTAAAATTTTGAAAATTGAGTTACACAGAAAGCCCAGAAATATACATTCACATCCTATTATTGATGGGAATGGTCATAGTTATTACCTAGTTCAAATTGCTTAGGTTGGGGATAAGGAACATGAGACTCAAAAACCGTGCTATCTCATTCTAGTTATAGTTATAGTATTAAATATCAGCAATGGTAAAGATAAAATAAAAAATCTTCAGTCATTTAAAAAGTAATCGTAACCTTATTTTGATAGCATTAATATCTTGATCTAAGAAAAATATTAGAAAGAAAAGTACACCAAAAATGAAAATCAGAACAAAGGAAAGAGAAAAATGAAGGAACAGGAAGAAAAGAAATAATATTTGAGCATCTGCTATATGGCAAAATCACAGCAATCTAATTTATTGAAACAGACTTAGCTTAAAACCTTTCTGAAAGCTTACTCGTCAGAGAATCAAGTCTTAGGACTCTCTGATCCCACATTTCAAAGTGAAGGTAAATAATACCTAGAGCTATATGAGGACCCAGTGAGATAGTATATGCGAAGTGGTAAGTTATTTATGCAGTGTAGTAAGACTGTATTGTACTCTGAGATCTTCAGAAGGTTTCCTTCACTTCATGCTCATGACATGCTATGACACAAAGTCAGTGGCAGAGCTGGGACTCAAGTTAGGCCTGTCTGGTCCGAACTGCAAGCACGTCTTATATATTTGGCTTCAGGACATTTGTACATGTAGGTCCCTTTGTTGGGAATTCTTTCTCCACTTCCATATCTTAAATCTTCAACTGCTTCTTAAATCCTATTCATGCTCCACAATTCATTTTAAATATAGCATTTTCAGAAAACTATTCTTGGAGCATCTATGTTCTAGTATCCTCATATTTTTCCTTTGTTGTATTTATTAATAATTAATGTTAGTTAATGAGCCTTCTAATTATTTTTGACAGTAGTGTCTCTACCAAACTATAAGCTTCATGAGAGCAAGAGCCATTTCTTTCTTGCTGACCAGTATGTTTCTAATCCCTAGGAGAGTATCTGGCACAATGTAGGCATTCAATAAAAATGTGTTGGATACGTCAATGCACGTATGAATGGACAAAGAATGAAGAGGAGCTTTGGATTGGCAAATATTTTTGTTTGGTTTTATTTACTAATGGCAGAAAGTTGATAAGGCCCCTGAGGTTGTCAAAGACTTCATCCAGGACACGGAAGCAAGAATTTCCCAAGAAATGGAGGAGGAACAATTCTGACACTGTGGCAGGAAAGAAGATGGAAAGGTCCTTGTAGATGGAGAAAACATTACAGAACAGATCCCTTCATAGACATTCTAGTCTCTGTAAGGTAGGAGATGGCACACCCATGTAAGAGCAGAGAGGACAGAGATGGGGTTTTGAAGAGCTCAGTGAAAGAACGGGAGAAGGTTCTGAGTAAGAGACACAGAACTGCCAGGAAGCATCAAACATTCAGCCAAAGCTAGAGACTGAATTGTTAGTGTTATCCATCTACACTGGCTTGCATGCTATTTTCTGCTGCAGAATTCAGCAACTCAGTCTTGAAGACTGATGGTTGTTAGACTCCGTGTAAAGACAGTGATGATGACCATAAGAACACACACTGATTCACTATTACTCTACCAAGCACTGTGTAAAGAATTTCTGAGTTATCTCATTTCTTACATATACAATGTTCTGTATATCCATGTTTTACAGATGAGAATACTGTGACTTCTTTTATATACAACTTCATTCAGGTATAATTTATATACAATAAAGTTCACCCAGTGCATATGCAGAATTAAATGATTTTTATAAATCATGACAGAGTTGGCAACCATCACCACAAATCAGTTTTAGACCATTTTCATCACTCCAGAAAATTCCCTTGAGCCTGTCTGCATTCATTTCTGCTTCAACACCCAAACCCAGACAACCAGTGACCTGCTATTTGTTTCAATAAATTTGAGTTTTCTGCGTATTTCATATAAATGGAATCAAGTAACACAGAGATTTGGTTTTTGTGTGTGGTTTCATTCACTTAGGATGTTTTTGTGGCTCATGTTGTAGTATGTATCAGTGTTCTGTTCTTTTTTTTATTGCTGAATAGCATTAAATTACACAGATGCACCATATTTTGAAATTCATAGGCATTTGGATTGTTTCCTGTTTGGGACTATTATGAATAATGCTGCTGTGAAGATGAACATACAATTCTTTATGTGAACATATATTTTTACTTCTCTTGTGTAGATTCCTAAAAGTGATATTTAGAATTACAAAGGCTATGTGGCAAGATAATGTTTAACTTTTTAGGAAACTGTCAAAATATTTTCCAGAGTAGATGGACCACTGAATATCCCCACCAGAAATATGTATGTCAAATGTGTTTCTGGGATCATGGGAAGATGGTGGTATGAGTAGTTCAGAGGAAATCTCCTCCCCAAAACATATATATTTATGAAAATACAATAAATACAACTATTCCTAAAAGAGACACCAGTGGATGCAGTGCAACAGCCAGGATACATCTATATCTGCGAGAACTCAGCATCACATGAAGGGGGGAAGATACAAGCCATGGCCAGGTGGGACCTGAACACTCCCCCACCCCAAAACCCGGCGAGAAGAAAGGAGTCGGAATGGGGAGGGAGTGAAAGACCAGGACTACTAAACAACCAGCTCTAGAAATCCACACCTGGAATGCAGACCCAAGGTGCACGGGGTGCTGGATATTAGAGAAACAGAAAAGCAAAACCTGTGGGCAGGTCCCCGCAACTGGTGCCTCTGAGACAAAAGAAAAACGAGTGCTTTCTGCAAGTCTTAAAGAGACAGGGACCCCATAGCTGGACGCAGTTGTCCCGGCAGCTGGGATTACCAGGGAAGCTTAGGCGCCCTAAACAGAGGCAGTGCAGCTCTGAAGCCCCTCACAGGACTAGGCAGCCTGCCAGTTGTTCCTCCAACTGGCACGGACCCTGACACACGGACCCAGTAGCAGGAGAGTGGGAGCTCGTGCCGGGGGTGGAAGCACTAGAAGGAACCGAGAACAGATAGATCTGTGTGCCGCAGGGCTAGCCTGCAGCGGTGTGACCGAACAGCCCGGGCACGGCTTGCGCACACCAGTGGCAGTGAAGCCAGAGCCCAGTAGAAGCCTGCACGGAAAAACCCCCTGCACACCAGCAGCGGAGACAGAGGGAGCAGGCGTGCTCCCAGGAGCTGACTGGAATCCCAGCCCAATGCAGAGCTGCCTGGGCCAGACCCAAAGGCCACTGCTGTCACACAGCTGCCCGGCAGGGTCGTCACTAGCACGGAGGAGCGCACCTGGCATGCCTGCCACTACCCGCAGGGCTCCGCACTGCTCTGACGGACACCCCGCCCACAGCAGCTTAGGAGATTAACTCGGTGGCTGCTCCAGGCGTGCAGGTAGCCATCACAGGCAGCGGAGAAGGACAAGGCATCCAGCAAGCAGGAAAGGACTTTCTTCCCCCAGCTGACACACCCGCAACCTGCCTACAGCCACTGCTATCACCATGAAAAGGCAAAAAAATCTGGTCCAGTCCAAGATAGTTACACCTGAGAAAGGATCTGCAGAGGCAGACCTAACCAGTCTCCCTGAAAAAGAATTCAAAATAAAAATCATAAACATGCTGACAGAGCAGCAGAGAAATATGCAAGAGCTAAGGGATGAAGTCTGGAGAGAGATAACAGATGTCCAGAGGGAGATTACAGAAGTGAAACAAACTCTGGAAGGATTTATAAGCAGAATGGATAAGATGCAAGAGGCAATTGATGGAATAGAAACCAGAGAACACGAACGCAAAGAAGCTGATGCAGAGAGAGATAAAAGGAACTCCAGGAATGAAACAATATTAAGAGAACTGTGTGACCAATCCAAAAGGAACAATATCTGCATTATAGGGGTACCAGAGGAAGAAGAGAGAGAAAAGGGATAGAAAGTGTCTTTGAAGAAATAATTGCTGAGAACTTCCCCAAACTGGGGGAGGAAATAGTTGCTCAGACTACAGAGGCACACAGAACTCCTGAGAGATGGATCCAAAGAGGTCAACACCAAGACACATAATAATTAAAATGGCAAAGATCAAGGACAGGGACAGAGTATTAAAGGCATCCAGAGAGAGTAAAAAGGTCACCTACAAAGGAAAACCCACCAGGCTATCATCAGACTTCTCAACAGAAGCCTTACAGGCCAGAAGAGAATGGCATGATATATTTAATGCAATGAAACAGAAGGGCCAGAATTAAAGGAGGAAATAGATACTGTATCCAGCACAATTATCATTTAAATATGAAGGAGGGATTAAACAATTCCCACACAAGAAAAAGTTGAGGGAATTTGCGTCCTACAAACCACCTCTACAGGGCATCTTACAGGGACTGCTCTAGATGGGAGCACTCCTAAAAAGAGCACAGAACAAAACACCCAACATATGAAGAATGGAGGAAGAGGAAAAAGAAGGGAAAGAAATAATCATCAGACTGTGTTTATAACAGCTCAATAAATGAATGAGGTCAGACAGTAAGGTAGTAAAGAAGCTAACCTTGAACCTTTGGTAACCACAAATCTAAAGCCTACAATGGCAATAAGTACATATCTTTCAATAATCACCCTAAATTTAAATGGACTGAATGCACCAATCAAAAGACACAGAGTAATAGAATGGATAAAAAAGCAAGACCCATCTATATGCTGCTTACAAGAGATTCACCTCAAACCTAAAGACATGCACAGATTAAAAGTCAAGGGTTGGAGAAAGATATTTCATACAAACAACAGAGAGAAAAAAGCAGGTGTTGCAATACTAGTATCAGACAAAATAGACTTCAAAATAAAGAAAGTAACAAAAGATAAAGAAGGACATTCCATAATGATAAAGGGCTCAGTCCAACAAGAGGATATAACCATTATAAACATATATGCACCCAGTACAGGAGCACCAATATATGTGAAACAAATACTAACAGAATTAAAGGAGGAAATAGAATGCAATGCATTCGTTTTGGGAGACTTTAACACACCACTCACCCCAAAGGACAGATACACCAGACAGAAAATGAGTAAGGACACAGAGGCACTGAACAACACGCTAGAGCAGATGGACCTAACAGACATCTATAGAACTCTATATCCAAAAGCAACAGGATACACATTCTTCTCAAGTGCACATGGAACATTCTCCAGAATAGACCACATACTAGGCCACAAAAAGAACCTCAGTAATTTCCAAAAGATTGAAATCCTACCAGCTAACTTTTCAGACCAGAAAGGTATAAAACTAGAAATAAATTGTATAAAGAAATCAAAAAGGCTCACAAACACATGGAGGCTTAACAACATGCTCCTAAATAATCAATGGATCAATGACCAAATTAAAATGGGGATCCAGCAATATATGGAAACAAATGACAACAATAACACAAAGCCCCAACTTCTGTGGGACGCAGCAAAAGCAGTCTTAAGAGGAAAGTATATAGCAATCCAGGCATATTTAAAGAAGGAAGAACAATCCCAAATGAATAGTCTAATGTCACAATTATTGAAATTGGAAAAAGAAGAACAAATGAGGCCTAAGTTCAGCAGATGGAGAGACATAATAAAGATCAGAGAAGAAATAAATAAAATTGAGAAGAATAAAACAATAGAAAAAATCAATGAAACCAAGAGCTGGTTCTTTGAGAAAATAAACAAAATAGATAAGCCTCTAGCCAGACTTATTAAGAGAAAAGGAGAGTCAACACACATCAACAGAATTAGAAATGAGAATGGAAAAATCACGATGGACCCCACAGAAATACAAAGAATTATTACAGAATACTATGAAAACCTATATGCTAACAAGCTGAAAAACCTAGGAGAAATGGACAACTTCTTAGAAAAATACAACCTTCCAAGACTAACCCAGAAAGAAACAGAAAATCTAAACAGACCAATTACCAGCAACAAAATTGAATCGGTAATCAAAAAACTACCCAAGAACAAAAACCCCTGGGCCAGATGGATTTACCTAGGAATAAACCTAACCAACGAAGTGAAAGACCTATACCCTGAAAACTACAAGACACTCTTAAGAGTAATTAAAGAGGACACTAACAAATGGAAACTCATCTCATGCTCCTGACTAGGAAGAATTAATATCGTCAAAATGGCCATCCTGCCCAAAGCAATATACAGATTTGATGCAATCCCTATCAAATTACCAACAGCATTCTTCAATGAACTGGAACAAATAATTCAAAAATTCATATGGAAACACCAAAGACCCCGAATAGCCAATGCAATCCTGAGAAGGAAGAATAAAGTGGGGGGGGAATCTCGCTTCCCAACTTCAAGCTCTACTACAAAGCCACAGTAATCAAGACAATTTGGTACTGGCACAAGAACAGAGCCATAGACCAGTGGAACAGAATAGAGACTCCAGACATTAACCCAAATATATATAGCCAATTAATATTTGATAAAGGAGCCATGGACATACAATGGGGAAATGACAGTCTCTTCAACAGATGGTGCTGGCAAAACTGGACAGCTACATGTAGGAGAATGAAACTGGATCACTGTCTAACCCCATACACAAAAGTAAACTCCAAATGGATCAAAGACCTGAATGTAAGTCATGAAACCATAAAACTCTAAGAAAAAAACATAGGCAAAAATCTCATGGACATAAACATGAGTGACTTCTTCATGAACATATCTCCCCAGTCAAGGGAAAGAAAGGCAAAAATGAACAAGTGGGACTATATCAAGCTAAAAAGCTTCTGTACAGCAAAGGACACCATCAATAGAACAAAAAGGTATCCTACAGTCTGGGAGAACATATTCATAAATGACAGATCCGATAAAGGATTGACATCCAAAATATATAAAGAGCTCACATGCTTCAACAAACAAAAAGCAAATAATCCAATTAAAAAATGTTCTTTCTGTAATTTTAGATTAATGATACCAAAATAAAAAAAATGTGTTTCCTGTGCCTATTGAAATGGTCATGTGGGTTCTGTTCTTCATTCTATTAATATAGTTACTACATTGGCTGATTTTCAGATGTACAACCAACTTTGTATTCCCAAGATAAATACCACATGTTCATGGTATCGAATCCCTTATTTATGCTAGCTAATATTTTGTAAGGAATTTTGTGTCTATCTTTATGAAAGTTATGGGTCTATAAGTTTTCTTGTCTTGTTTTGTCTGGCTTTAGTATCAGGGTAATTCTTGCCTGGGTGGGGGAGAAGATGAGGTAAAACGTATTGCTCCTTCTCATTAATTTCTGAGTTTGTAAAGACTGGTATTTCTCCTTGAAGTTTTTGATAGAATGCACTAATTAAGACATAAGAGGCTGAGCTTTTGTTTGTGGGACGATTTTAAATACTAATTAAATTTCTTTATTTGTTCTGGTTTTTCTGATTTTCTATTTCTTCTTGAGTCCATTTTGGTAATTTGTAAATACACAATTTTCTGCTCTAGTCTTTATTATTTCCTCCTGCTTATTCTGGAGTTAGTTTGCACTTCTTTTTTCTATATTTTAAGGAGGAAGCTTAAATTATTGGGATTGGAAACTTTCTTCTTTGGTGTTATAAAGATTTAGAGTTACAAATTTCACTATAAACACTGCTTTAGTTGATTTCCATGCTTTTCATCTGTTTTGTTTTAGTTTTCATTCAACTCAAGATAATTTTTGATTCCTCTTTTCATTTCTTTTTTGACCCATGAGTTGTTTTAGAAGTGTATTAGTAGCCAAATATTTGGCACAGGTTTTTTTCTGTTACTTATTTCTAACTAAATTTTATAACAGTCAGAAAATACATTTTGCATAAATTCAATTTTTAAAAAATAATTGAGAATTATTGCATGGCCCAGCATATAATGCATCCTGGAGAATGTTCCATTCCAAAAATTATATAACATTGGTTGATAACATTCAGGCTTTTATATCCTAGCTGATTTTCTGTTATTTTTTGTGTCAATTACTGGAGTTTATTCAAAATACACATGGAGCCACAAAATAGTTCACTGAGTGAACTATTTAATAATTATCTTTCATATTATCTATTTCTCCTTTCAATTGTATCATTTTTTTATTAAAGTATCATTGATACACAATCTTATGTTGGTTTCACATATACAACACAGTGTTTCAACAGGTACCCATATTATTAAATCTTCACCCCCTCCAGTGCGAATACTGTCAATATAGTAAAATGTTACAGAATCATGTACTATATTTTCCATGCTGTAATACTGTCCCCATGACCAACTTATACTGTGATTATGAATTATTGTTCCCCCTTATCCCCTTCACCCTCCAGTCTCCAACCCTACCCTTTCCCCCCTGGTAACCACTAGTCACTTCTCAGTGTCTGTGCGTCTACTGCTACCTTTTGTTTTGCTCTGTTTTTATATTCCACAAATAAGTGAAATCGTGTTACTTGTTGTTTTCCACCTGGCTTATTTCACTGAGCATAGTACCCTCTAGATCTACCCATGTTGTTCAAATGCGAGGATTTCTTTTCTTTTTATGTCTAAATAATATTCCACTGTGTATAATATATACCACATCTTTATCCATTCATCTACTGATGGACACTTAGATTGCTTCCATATCTTGGCTGTTGCAAATACTGCAACAATAAACATAGGGGTGCATATATCTTTTCAAATCAGGGATTTTTTTTTTCTTCACGGGAATTCCTAGGAGTGGAATTACTGGTTCAAATGATATTTCTATTTTTACTTTTCTGAGGAACCCCCTTATACTATTTTTGATTGAAGTATTTGAGGGTCTCTGTTATTAGGTGCATATACATTTAACAAGTGTCATATCTTTCTAATATACCTTTTTAACATTATAAAATGTCTCTCTTTGTTTCTAATGATATTTATTATAGTAAGGTTTATTTTGTTTGACATGAATGTAACTCCTCCAGGTCATATGGTTACTGTTTCACGGTTTATCTTTTTCTACTCCTTAACTCTCAAGCCAGTTGTCTTTGAATCCAAGTTACACCTCTTCTAGACAGAATAGAAATATCACAAAACACCTAAGAAAACTTGATTTTTTTCTCCTTAATTAGCACCCTAAAGGTTACAAAGCTTATAAAGACAACATCCACACTCACCAAATAGTTTTAAGAATAGGTAATGAGATACAGAAGTTGTAATGCTGTGTTCTTTGGAAAATTTGGATACCTTTCCTCAGGAAGCTGCAATTTGGAATTAAATGTTTAACTGTTCTAGGAGAACATGGATGAATGCTTTTGAGTTTCTCACTCACTTCATCTTCTTTCACTGTGGTTTTGATGACTTCAGATACCCCATCAGTTCAAGGATACAGGAAAACCTAAAAACACTTCACTATTTATATCATAACATTCCTTCACTGAAATTGAAGGAGAATGGAGTTTTTTCTAATTGCTTACATTATTGTCAACCAGGTCAGTGACTGATAATCATACCACCAGAACACGTATTTACTGAAAAATTTACTTTCTGTTCTTAATCAATTCATGACGCTGTTGAACACTGTGCCTAAGAGTTGTGGCTCATTGCTTCTGTTTGGTCTCCACATATGGACTTCTCATCTTCTCCTTGCTCACCAAAAACATGTACTCTTCTCCCAAAATCTGTGCTTTCAAAACACTTGAAATAATATATTGCAATCTTTGTGAATCAAATTGCATCCAATTCTAATCATTGAACTCCCAAGGAATGCAGTGTTTCCATGTCACTTAGCTTATTATTTCCACTGGCTAATATGCAACAAGCAGGACACTGTGCTGCCTAAAATGTTGCAAGGCTGGAACTATTGCTCTGGAAAAATCCACATTTGTCTGAAGCTCAGAAAGGTAGGACTGAGAATTATTCAAGGAGCTGAGTGTGAGGAGCAATACCTTGCAATGAGCAAAGGCAGACATATCTTTGTTAATCTCTACCTTGGGTAGGCTGAAGATGTCAAGGTCATTGTGTCTCCTACAGACTATTCTAAAAGGCCTAAGAGGACCATCCTTCTGCAATGCCATTGCTGAAATTGCTAGTGTCCAAGTAATGCATAATTATCTGACTCCAACCATGATAAATTTATGGACTGTTTTATTCTCATCATCTTCCACTTGAATTTATGTCTGAGACATCCTCATTGATTTTTGCGATCGAAGCTAGCAAGTCTTCCTTACATGCCTCACCAGGTGATGACAAGGAGCACAGAGGAAGTTACCCTTGAAACTCCATAATTATTTTATTTGATTAACCCAACAATTACAGGTTTAGGGTGGCTCCAGTTTAGGAGATGGGGCAAGTACTTATATTCAAAAGGTTACTAAAACTTATAGTTAATGAAGACTGAAGGTCTCTCTTGAATTAGAGGCTTGTCCCAGATAAGGTCTGTTTCCTTATGAATGGGCTAAAATTATTTTATGTGTGTCAATTAAGCTAAAATGTTTATCAAACTTTATTTGTCAATAATAATATTTTTATAACAATTTACAAATTTCAAAGCATTCCCGTGTCCATTAATATGCTTTATTCTATTTATAATTCTGGAAGATAGGTGTTATTGTGCCCAAATTAAAAATGAGAACTAATCTATACAGTTAATAAGTGGCAGAATCTTAACTGGAATTTGGTCCTGATGCTGTATGCACTTCACACTGTACAAAAGAGGTTCTCTTCATTAAAAATTTAATTGTCTTGCTACTCTCACAGCATTTGTATGGAACAGGAGTGCATGATGACTCAATATATGTAAGAGAGAAAATAAATTTGATAATTGAGTTCACAAGTTCATAAGGGATTAAGTAAATTTTAGTGCATCTATAAATTAAATTCTGTCTATCTATTAAAAGGGTATTATATTGAATATTGTCATGAAAACATATCTATAATACTAAGTGGAAAAGAAATTTACAAAAGACTATGTGTAAACAGATGGACATACATATATATATATATATATATATATATATATATATATATAGTCAATTGATTTATGGCAAAGATGCCATTAAAATTCAGTAGGAAAATAATTTACTTTCAATAAATGGTTCTGGAGCAACTGGGTATCTATATGAGACAAATATGAACCTGGGGGGCAGCCCATTAGTTCACACCACATTTTAAAATTAACATGAAATGGTCCATGAACCTAAATGTGAAAAAAAAATCTAAAATTTCCAGAAGAAAATCGAGTATCTTCATACCTTAGGGTAGAAAACAGTTTCTTAATTAGTATACAAAAGCCACATATGTCCAAGAAAAAATAATATATTATGGTTTGGTAAATTTAAAAACTAATTTGTCAAAAGACACTAGGAAGAAAGTGAAAAAAATAATCCAAGAAGGGAGATGACATAATACATCTATCCAATAGAAGCTTATATATGTTTCAAAAGTTCCTACAAATTAATAATAAAAAGATAAATCTATTGTTTAAACTGGACAAAAATTTAAACAGGTACTATACAAAAGAAATCATTCAAATGACAAATTAGCAAAAATCAATATAATTAATCATCGGTGAAATGCAAATTAAAATCACCATGCAACTACATTCCTTTCAAAATTGCTAAATCTAAAAAACTGACTATAGTACTTGTTGTCAAGAATGTGGAGTAACTGAAACATTTGTATTTTGCAGGAGAAAGCCTGCACTGGTACAACAACTTTGAAAAATTATTTGCCATTATTACCCTATGATCCAGGAATCATACTTTCAGGCATATGTCCAAGAGAAATAAGTGCATATATGCATCGAAAGACCTACACAAGAATATTCAGAGCAATCTTATTCATAATAGACAGAAATTAGAAACAACTCAAATATTTATCAGTAGAAGAATAGATAAATAAAATGTGGCATACAATAGAAGATAATGTTAAACATTTAACAAGTTCATGAGACATGAAATAATGTGAATAAATCTCATAAGATATATTATATCGAAGAGTCAGACACAAAAAAGTGCATATGGTATTATTCCATTAATATGAACTTCAAGAATTGGGCTAATTAATCAGTGGTGATAGAAGTGAAAAATCATTGTTTCTCCTAAGGGTTAGGAATACAACTGAACATTCTAGAATGCTAGGGACGTTCCTGATCTTCATATGACAGTTACACATAACTGCAAAGTCAGGTGTTCTTTCAGTCTCAATGTGCTTATGTCCAATCTCTCTTAATTATTTCAGTAAAGCCTGACTTCAGCTATGATACATGGTGTGCTGCTTTTCCTTCACAATTGTCTAGAAAGAAATTTTGAAAACTGTATTTCCACTTGTTAAAACAAAGTTTTAGAACAGACCCTCTTCCACCCCTCTTCTTTCACCTCATTTTCCACAACTACTGCGATGTAAGATTCTGAAAGACTGCATTGAATACTTCTAGTGTTGGCAAGGCCATAACCAGGCAGCTTCATTATAAAAACTTTTACTGCAGTAGTCAACAATATAATTTTTTTTTGCTGCTAAATAATCAATGGAACAATGACTAAATAAAAGCTGATATCAAGCAATATATGGACACAAATGAAAACAACAACTCAACAGACCAAACCATGTGGGATACAGCAAAGGCAGTTCTAAGAGGAAAGCATAGAGCAATACAGGCTTACCTCAAGAAAGAAGAACAATCCCACATGAACAGTCCAAACTCATTAAACTTAATGAAACTAGAAAAAGAATAACAAATGAGGTCCAAATTCAGTAGAAGGAGGAACATAATAAAGAACAGAGCAGAAATAAATAAAATTGAGAAGAATAAAACAATAGAAAGAATCAATGAAACCAGGAGCTGGTTCTTCAAGAAAATACACAAAATAGATAAACCCCTAGCCAGACTTATCAAGAAACAAGAGAGTGTACACACACAGAAACAGAATCAGAAATGAGAAAAAATCATTATGGATACCACAAAACACAAGAAATTATTAGAGAATACTGTGAAAAATTATGTGCTAACAAAGTGAATAACCTAGAAGAAATGGACAACTTTCTAGAAAAAAAAAACCTTCCAAGACTGACCCAGGAAGAAACAGAAACTCTGACAGGCTAGTTACCAGCAATGAAATTGAACTGGTAATCAAAAAATTACCTAAGAACAAAATCCCTTACCCAGATGGTTACAATGCTGAATTTTATCAAACAGTTAGAGAAGACCTAATACCCATCCTCCTTAAAGTTTTCCAAAAAGTAGAAGAAGAGAGAATACTTCCAAACTCATTCTATGAGGTAAACATCTCTCTAATACCAAACCCAGATAAAGAGACCACAAAAATAGAAAATTAGAGACCAATATCCCTGATGAACATAGATGCAAAAATCCTCAATAAAATATTAGCAAACAGAATTCAAAAATACATCAAAAAGATCATCCAACCAAGTGGTATTTATTCCAGGGATGCAAGGATGGTACAACATTAAAAAATTCATCAACATCATACACCACGTCAACAAAAAGGACAAATATAACTGGATCATCTCCATAGATGCTGAAAAAGCATTTGACAAAATTCAACACCCATTCATGATAGAACTCTCAATAAAATGGGTATAGAGGGCAAGTACCTCAACACAATAAGGGCCATATACCACAAACCCACAGCCAACATTATACTTAACAGTGAAAAGCTGAAAGCTTTTCCTCTAAGATCGGGAACAAGACAAGGATGCCCACTCTCCCCACTTTTATTCAATACAGAACTGGAGGTCCTAGCCACAACAATGAGACAACACAAAGAAATAAAAGGCATCCAGACTGGTTATAAGAAGTTAAACTGTCACTGTTTGCAGATGGCATGGTATTGTGCATAAAAAACCCTAAAGAATCTATCCCAAAACTACTAGAACTAGAACTGAATTCAGCAAAGTTGCAGGATACAAACTTAATACACAGAAATCCATTGCTTTCCTATATACTAACAATGAACTATGAGAGAGAGAAATCAGGAGAACAATTCCATTTACAAATGCATTAAAAAGAATAAAATACCTAAGAATAAACCTAGCCAAGGAGGTGAAAGACCTGTACCCTGAAAACTACAAGACACTCATGAGAGAAATTCAAGAAGACACCAATAAATGGAAATATATCCCATGCTTATGGGTAGGAAGAATTAATATTGTCAAAATGGCCTTCCTGTGAAAAGCAATCTATGGATTCAATGCAATCCGTATTAAAATACCAACAGTATTCTTCAATGAAGTTCTAAAATTCATATGGAACCACAAAATATCCTGAATAGCCAAAGCAATCCTGAGAAGGAAGAACACAGCTGGGGGGATCACGCTCGCCAACTTCAAGCTCTACTACAAAGACACAGTAATCAAGACAATTTGGTACTGGCACAAGAACAGACCCAAAGATCAATGGAAAAGAATAGTGAGTCTGGATGTAAACCCACATGTATATGGTCAATTAATATATAATAAAGGAGCCATGGATACACAATGTGGAAATGACAGCCTGTTCAACAACTGGTGTTGGCAAAACTGGACAACTACATGTAAGAGAATGAAACTGGATTATTATCTAACTCCATACACAAAAGTGTACTCAAAATGGATCAAAGATCTGAAGGTAGGTCATGAAACCATAAAACTCATAGAAGAAAACACAGGGAAAAATCTTTTGAACATAAACATGGGCAACTTTTTCCTGAACACATCTCCTTGGGCAAGGGAAACAAAATAAAAAATGGACAACTGGGAACTGGGATGACATCAAATTAGAAAGTTTCTGCACAGCAAAGGACACCATCATCAGAACAAGAAGGCATCCTACAGTATGGGAGAATATATTCATAAACAACTTATCCAATAACAGGTTAACATGCCAAATAAATATAGAAATCACATGTCTCAACACCCAAAAAACAAATAACCCAATTAAAAAATGGGCAGAGGAGACAAACAGACACTTCTCCACAGAAGATACTCGAATGATCAAAAGGCACATGAAAAGATGCTCCACATTGCTAATCATCAGGGAAATGCAAATTAAAACCACAATGAGGTATTACCTCACACCAGTTAGGACAGCCAATATCCAAAAGATAAGAAACAATGAATGCTGGTGAGGATGCAAAGAAAGGGAAAGCCTCCTATACTGTTCAGGGGAATCTAAGTTAGTTCAACCACTCTGGAAAGCAGTATGAAGGTTCCTCAAAAAATTAAAAACAGAAATACCATTTCACCCAGTAATTCCATTCTTAGGAATTTACCCAAAGAAAACAAGATTCCTGATCCAAGAAGACATATGCACCCCTATGTTTATTGCAGCAGTATTTACAATAGCCAAGATATTGGAAGCAACCTAAATGTCCATCAGTAGATGAATGGATAAAGAAGATGTGGTACATATACAAAATGGAATATTATTCAGCCATAAGAAGAAAATAAATCCTACCATTGGCAGCAACATGGATGGAGCTGGAGGATATTATGCTCAGTGAAATAAGCCAGGCGGAGAAAGAAAAGTACCAAATGATTTCACTCATATGTGGAATATAAGAACAAAGGAAAAACTGAAGGAACAAAATAGCAGCAGAATTACAGAACCCAAGAATGGACCAACAGTTACAAAAGGGAAAGGGACTGGGGAGGGTGGATGGGAAGGGAGGGAGAAGGGTGGGGAAGAAGAAAGGGGGCCTTATGATTAGCATGTATAATGTGTGTGTGGGGCACGGGGAGGGCTGTGCAACACAGAGAAGACAAGTAGTGATTTTACAGTGTCTTACTGTGCTGATAGGCAATGACTAATGGGGTATGTGGGGAGGACTTGGTGAAGGGGGGAGTCTAGTAAACATAATGTTCCTCATGTAATTGTAGATTAATGATACCAAAAAAAAAATTAAAAACAGAAATACCATTTCACCCAGTAATTCCATTCTTAGGAATTTACCCAAGGAAAACAAGATCCCTGATTCAAGAAGACATGTGCACCCCTATGCAGCAGTATTTACAATAGCCAAGATATTGGAAGCAACCTAAATGTTCATCAGCAGATGAATGGATAAAGAAGATGTGGTACATATACACAAGGGAGTATTATTCAGCCATAAGAAGAAAACAAATCCTACCATTGGCAAAAATATGGATGGAGCTAGAGGGTATTATGCTCAGTGAAAAAAGCCAGGCAGAGAAAGACAAGTACCAAATGATTTCATTCATTTGTGGAGTATAGCAATGAAGCAAAACTGAAGGAACAAAGCAGCAGCAGACTTACAGACTCCATGAACAAGTCTAGTGGTTACCAAATGGAAGGGGGTGGGGAGGGAGGGAGAAGGGGATTAAGGGGCATTATAATTAGCACATATAATAGTGGGGGGGGCCATGGCAGTACAGCATGGAGAAGACAAGTAATGACTCCATAGCATCTTACTATGCTGATAGTGACTGCAGTGGGGTGGGGTCGGGGGCGCTTGATAATATTGGTGAATGTTGAAACCACAATGTTGCTCACATGAAATCTTCATAAGATTGTATTATCAATGATGCCTTAATAAAAAAAATAAAAAATAAATAGTCATTTGCTAAGTATGGAAAAGACAAGACCTGTGGGGTTTTGGTAGAGTTTTATTTTATTCTTTATTCACAGCATCTCATTTTTCTCAGCCCCAACAATAGTGATAGGCTTTAGCACACAATCAGAATTTTCTTCCTGGAGATAGCTCATTGCAAATACATCACTGTCTTTGAACAATCTTGTAAATGAAAGGACTAGTTCTTCCACATATGCTTCTGATAAGATTATCTTGGAATAGATATCAATAAAAAAAACTTAAACAAAAATCAGCAACCAACCCTTTGACACATTTTGAGTCAGAATTCAAAATGATGATGACGTCTTCCCTGTGTTCACCCTCTGCAGAAAAGCAACAATTTTGTGCCTTCCAAATACTTTGGTGTTCCCCACTGAACTAGACTTTGAAGCACAGTTTCTGATACACCTGAAACATCCCCAGATCTGGCTTCCTCAGGGAAAGTTGATGACCCACCCACTGTCAAGGGCTCCCAGGTTCTCTAGCCCCTGTCATCGTATGTTAGCCTGAGAAATTTGACTGAGCTGAAAAGGGCAAAGGATCTAAGATGCTCATTTTGTTCTCCCCTGACAGATATTGGCAGAGAGAAAATATAAACTTAACAATATCCTAAGGCCTGAGGTGAGCGTTTCCCCCCACTATAACCACCTTCAAAATAATGAAAAGTGTGGGTGAGCTACCTAAGACAGCCAAGAAGGTCCTTCTTCAACATTTTGTAATGTAAATTCTTGAAGGGAAAAATTGGTACTGCCCTTGTCCAATTAAATAATCACTTAAGACATGTTAACTCCAGGCTGTTTTCTAATAATGATGGCTTTAGGAGCAGGCATATCTAGTATGTTTAAAAGAAATATGGGATGTGTGTTCTTACACTGATGATGAAAAACAACCATGGAGAGTCTGGTTCACTATAGATTTCTTTTGTTTCAATCAGGATATTTATTTTTTGCAAGTGGTGATTTTAAAAACAAAAATTTCAGTGGAGTTTATATATGGCCTACTCCAGCCTCTGTTTCTTTGGGTGGGGATGGAAGATGAGAATCAAACACATGCCATGAACAGACTATTGGGTTTTTCAATCGTCTTGGTTCAAGACCGGGATAGAGAATAAATTATTATAAAGTGAAGCTCTCCTCTTCACATTCACCTCAGGAAAGATTTTAGCAAGCACAAGACCCCAAAGAGCACTACTATTAAAGAAAAAATTGTTAAGCATTTCTATTTTATTGCACAGCAAATAGTCAGCCATCAGAGTTTGGCCATCAATTCATTGATGAGTAGTATGATGTGATTTGAACTTTGTGACACCATCAGAAAATCCTCTCCACCTCCTCTATTACTGTGCTGCTTGTCTTAATGGCTAAAGGGCGACCAAATACAAGGTGGAAATGGCCGAGCAATGCCTTTTAAAATGTACAGTGTTGGAGTAATTATGAGTCCTATCGCTGACTGTAGCAATATTTTCAGAACCTGTACCCCAACCAAGGTCCTCAAAGACTGAAGGCATAATTCACATCACTATACACCTGTTTGACTGAATTCAATCTTTCTTCCAAAGAAACATACAGAACAATTCATTCTGAGGCACTGTACGACCAAGACCAGACTTCAAACCATAAACTTGTATATCAACAGTTCAGTGAAAGGTGACGGTGGTTATTTTAACCATCAAGTGTATACCAAGTACATGGAAGCAGAGTCATATCTTAAAGATCAAGAAGGAGAAAGCCAGACATGGACGGACAGATGGAAGGGGGAAGGAAGGAGAGGAGGACAGGAGGGAAGGGAAGAAGAGAAAAGAAAGGGTAGGGATAGAAAAGAAGAGTGTTTTGGTGATCTCTTCCTAGGCCGTGGACCATAGGTGCAGACGCTGAGCTGATGACTGGCAGGGAGAAATGGATCTACCTTTGAATGAGGGGGAATGGGGTAACACTCAGAAATCTGTTTTTCACACGTTAGAGTCACCAAGAATGCCCCAGCACTGCCCTTCCCAGTGCTCCAGAAAGCAGGGCCTCTTGCTGGAGAGATGGCTGAGAGGGACTAAGAAGAGGGTTGGCCTGACAGGCACGGGGTCAGAAAATCTTGGACAAAGGGAAAAGGACAGGTTTTGAAGAGCACCACTGTTTCTGGTCCGCACTGGGAGGCCGGTGGGACAATCTCATACTCGGAGCATATTCTCTGTGCCAAGAGGTGTCCAAGGATGGTGCCAACACCACCCACACATCACTACTTTCACTCCTGTGGCCCCTGTTCTTCACTAGACAGCATGACACTGGGGTGCTTTGGCCTATACTTCCTGTCCATTAACTAGAGAGCCTCTTGAACATTTAGCCCAAGGGAATATAATGGTATTAAGCATCTATTATGTACCAGGGACTGCAAACCAAAACACGCCCCAACCTATATATATAGTATTATTATGTATATGTGTGCATAGATATATACACATACATATAGTTATAGGCATATGTACACATATATGCATATATATCTACATAGAGAGTCTACACAGAGAGACTGTACTACATGACAGCATAAAATGGTAGAGATTTAATACATTATATATTACATAATGTTATATGTATTATACACACACATCAGGTACACAGTAGAAACTCAATAGGCAATTACCTATATACACACAGATGTGTATATACATGTGTGTGTTTATGTACAGATTGTATTATGAAACTGCATTACATATAATAGAATTTAATGCAGTATGTTATATTACATGTGTTAGAGTGTATTCCAGGTATTAAGCTTCTATATATCTAATAAGTGTTAAGACAGTAACATATGGAGTCAAATATGGATGCATTTATTCATTCCACAAAGATTTACTTAAGAATTTTCTATGAACAAAGAATTGGGTCTAGACTATGGTCTAGAGAGCCAAGGAGAACATGGTTTCTGTGGTTCAAAGGAGAGTTTCAAGCCTCATGAAGGAAAAGGCATGCAAATAACTCAGTGAATACAGAACAGTATGAGGCAAGCGCTGATACAGATAAAACCAGACGCTGCGGATGACTGAAGGGAGGGGGGCCTCCCGTGGCATGGTTTGAGAGTGGGAAGGACACAAGGTAATATTTCTTAAAGGAGATGCTCTGGGGCTCATATGAACAGCTAAAGAAGGAGTAACAGTTCTTCAAGCCAGTAGAGAAATATGAGCCAGGACATGAGACAGGGAAGGAGGGTGTGAACGCACAGGAATGGCAAGGAGATTCACTTACCTGGACAGGAGAGTGGCAGCAAGGGAGCCAAGCCAGGGATGATAAGAGGGACGAGATGACTATCACGTGGACACCATCATGAGTCAACATGAGAAGATGGCTCAACTGCTGATATGACCAGGCATGATAATGTGGAAGACAAGGGTTTTTTAACTAAGGATTGAAAATAAACATGATTTCTATAGTCAGCAGTGTGATGGGAAAGAACATTCAGGCAAAGAGGATGGCATTTGGAAAGGGGTGGAGATGAAATATACAGCATGGGCACGGGGAATGGTGAATGGTACAATTAGGAAAAGAAGCTTTTGCTTATTCTTGGCCCATACTAGGTGCTCAATAACTATTTGTTGAATGAACAAATAAATGACTGCTTATAGGGAAGTAAGGGAGAAAGAAGTTTCAAAATATGGGTTGGAGTCAAACTTTGAATCGTAGACTAAAAAGTCAGAGTTTAATCTAGTACCAAAGGGAAGCACAAAAGGACTTTAAAAGGAAGCAGGAACAGGATCAACAGTGATCTGGAAGCTGGGTGTGGAGAATCGGCATTGAAGGGAAAAGTGGAGCAGGATGCTACACTGAATAAGGTTGTCAGAGTAGGCTTTACTAAGGAGGGAATTTTGTATTGAGGTAAAGGATGGATTTGACAGGGAATACCAGAAAGAACAGACCATATATCACAGACCCAAGTTAAAAGGCATTTAGGTAATAGTAAGAATTCAGTGGATAGAATGAATGGAAGAAACATCGGGATGCAAAACTACCTACTGCTACCACACAGCTTTCCCAGACTCACCCACCCACACATAGCAGGGCTTTGCAGGCCAATAGACACCATGACACCATCAAGCCCATTTGTAGCCACTATTTCAGTTTTCTTCCCTCTTAGCTCTGTTGCCTGTTTTCAGGCAAGTTTCCACATGCCTCACAGACTTAAAGTTCTACTTGCCTGATTTCGTATTTATACCCATTCTTGTACTCTTTCTCTTCCTGGTTGTTTTAGGTAAACAGATTCCTTATCTCAGCCGTAACCTCTGGACCAAACCCCCCAAGTTCAGCACCTAACCACTTGTTCAGCATCCACCCTATTCCTTCAGTCCCTCAGAGGTAAACCCACCAAGGGAAGACTTAAAAGGGGAAGACTTCAATATAGGTTGGACACATGAAGGAAATAAAAGTCAAAGATGAATTGCCTTTCAAGGCAGATCATTCATCACCGATATTTGTAAGATTACACTAAACGCCAGTCATAGCTCTTCATGCTAGGTACACATCAGGGAACAAAACAACCAATGTTCCTGCTCTCGTGTAGCTTGACCTCTAGGTCGGGGAGGCAAACAATAAACAACAGACATAGTAAGCTGAAATGATGTCTCATGTTTGAAGATGTTAACTGCTATGGAAAAGTGGAGCAGGGTTTGGGAATCAGCCTTGAGGGAAAAATGGGGCAGGATGCTACACTGAATAAGGTTGTCAGCATAGGCCTCACTGAGGAGGGTAGGTCTGAGCGAAGACTTGAAAGAGATGGAGGGCATCTCAACCAAGCGAGCATCTGGGAGAAGAACATTCCAGGCAGAAGGAATAATAGAAGCATGTCTAGCAAGCTTGATGAACAGCTAGAAGACCAGTACAGCTACTTCAGAGGAATCAAGAGAAGTTATGATATGAGAGGAAATCATAGTAAATCTGGGGCAAATCTTGCATGCATTCACAGGACACAGTAAGGGCTCTGGCTTCCACTTTGAGTAAAATAGGGGCCACTGGAGCATCTGAGCCAAAGAGTAACAAGATCTAACTTATATTTTTAGGGAGGACTCTTGATTGTGCATTGAGGAAAAACTGTGACGGACCAGGGATAGAAACAGGGGATCCAGAAAGAGGCTTCTACAGGAATCTAAGTGCGAAATGACGATGGCCCAACAGGATACAGTGGCTTGAAGTGAGCAGAATCAGGATATGTTTTCATGCTAGAACCAATGGGATTTCCTCCTGAAACACTGGACAGGCAGTGTGAAGGGGAGAGAGGAGCCAGGGAAGCGTCAAGGGGTTTTTTGCTTAACAAACTAGACAAGATGGAATTGCTATTAAGCTGAGAGAGAGAGAGTACTACGACTGGAGCAGATTTGTGCAGATGTGTAGGAATGCAGTTCAGCACATGTCCAGCTCAGGATGCCCATTAGATAGCCAAGGGGAGTCAAATAAGTGAAATAGGTAATTGAACCTAACGGTGTGCAGACAGGGCCGGAGAGGGAGATACAGATTGGGAAGTGCTCAGCATACAGACTGCAAGTAAAGTCATGAGACAGGATGAAATGACCAAAGGAGTAAAAGAAGGTGAGGAAAGGCGAGTAACTGGACCAAGGCCTGGATCCAGAGGCACTCAGCATTAACAAGTTGAGTGAAATAATGGTGCTGTCCCTAAAGAATAAGAGGAAATCTGAGTGTGGTGAGACAGGGCTGGTTTGAAAAATGAGATTCTACTTTATACGTGCTGTATTTAGGGTGAAACCATGAAATTCATGTGACAGCTAATGGTAGGCTGTAAATATTTAAGGACCAACTCCAGAGGAAGGGAGTGCAGTTTGTAGTATTTTCCCATTTCTCTGGTATAAATACTCCTATCACGGCCAATTTTGAACTACCACCTTGAAGTCACTGCATTTAGTAGCAGCTGTTAATAGAGGACAAAGGCCTGAAACAAAAATTCATTAGACTTTTTGATTTTAAGAAATCATTTCCAGGAAGGGGATAATTAAGGTGATCAAAAGGATGAAGTCTTCAGAGACTATATCATGATAAACAGGAGAAAACTCAAGGCAATATGTGGGTAAATGTCTGTACCAAGGGGCTCATGAGATTTCCAAGTAAAGAAAGCAAAGTAAAAAGCTGAATTCCACAATGGTTTTTCAAGTTGCAATCATTTTCTACTCTTGCAAAGTATCTCTTCTTTTTTTCTTGGTTGGTGAAAGTATATGAGATTGAGATTAAATATTTTTCCTTTTGGCCTCTCAGAGAATAGACACAAGTTCTGCACCATGTCTACAGAAGGATTTCTATTTGGACTTACAATTTTACTCACTTTCAGCTTTACTTAAAATAAAATGTTATTTACATACTCCAATGCACACACCACTTGGATTTTCCAAATGGTCAATATGATTTCCTAGACATGTTCAGTTTTTTTTAAGTCATAGACATGTTCAGTTTTTTTAAGTCAATTGACATTTGGTACAAGGTATTGCACTTAACAGCCAAAAGGTCTGTTTCATTAGTTAACAGTAACAAAACTCATTAGGAAAAGGTAGTATCTAGACAATTTACTTTTTGTTGTGAAACTGCAAATGGTTTATAAACAGTTTGGTAGTTTACTTCCCCTCTAGTTCAGTTTGCATGTGGTCTACTTAGAACTAAGTGACCTTTCTGATTTCTCCCTAATCTTTGATCCTTGATTGGATGCCATTACAAAGAGGATTTATTACTAATAGCCAAGATGAAATTCAACAGATACAGAAAGATGTTCTCAGATGTGATGAAGAACAGAATCAAAGAGTATGGTTAATTCTTAATTATTTAGATACAAATCATGCTATGGGTAACTGGACATGTGTTTTAATAATCAGACATATGATACAACTTTTTTAAAGCTCTACTTAGCTTTGAGGGGCAGCATATGTGTATATGTGTGCTAATCACATTTCTCAAGTTTTCCAGGACAGTCTCATTGTTCTCATAAATGTATTTGTAATTGTCAAGTCATGTATTCTCATTTTTTCACTTGAAAAAAAATGACACTTTAGCAGATTTGCTTTGGGCAAAATTAAATTTAGATTCCACCCCCAGTGTCTACTAGATGGTGGAGAGAAGCCTCCCTAAATCTAAGAATTCCTTGTGGAAAATGCACTAAAAACCTAACCCACATGCTCACTGAGTCTGCACACTCTTAGGGAAGCTCAGCCAGTCCAAACTGTCTATAATACTAAATGTTTTCCCAAACTGCAGTTGAATATTCTCCCTAGTTCTTAGTAGAGGTTCCCAATCACAAGAGCTCTTTATTCTCAGGACATTGAAATTATGACTTGAACAGAAAAAAGGCCAGTTACTACATTTTTCCTGGATTGAAAATCAAGTTGAAGACAGTGAATTTTTTCCCATGTCTTGGGGTCTTTGTGCCATCTCCCTCAGGACCCATACATGAAATGAGGACAATACGGAGACCTGCGTGTTCACATAATTGATCCACTTTCATCCGCATAAAGGGATGAGAAAATCTCAAATTATTAACAGTCCAGTGCTTTTACAGCTCCCACCTACCAGGCACTTGTCGCTTTCAGATCTCTCCTAATTGAATTACTGAGAGCAGACCAAATGACCTTCGTTGTCCAAGCGCTATTTGTCACATTTTATTTTAAAATGAATTACTTTATTAAAAGAAAATATTCTCTTAATTCATTTCCCATCTAATAGCAATTATTTTTGTGGTGTCCTAATTTTTCCATGACTTTTCTTTTCAAGAAATGACGATTAACTTTCAACATAATCGGTGACCTTGTTTGGATGACTCTGTCCCCTTAGATGACCTTGATGCAAAAATTATAGAAGCATCAATCGGCAAGCTCACCACCATTCAGCAAAGTATGAAAAGGGTAAGTGCTCCTTATTTCCCAGCACTGGCATTCATCATGGGAAGACACATAAAAAAGAAAGGGCAAGTTCCAATGACATGCATCCAATAAATTGGAAACTCTTGTCATAGTAAACGCGAATTCAGCAGTTTATAATCACAATGCATAATATGGCTACATTACTTATTTTTTAACCCTCTAAACTGGGGCTTTTATTATGTATCCTTCTGTGTCTTCCCTCGTATCTCTGAATATTCTAAGTTTTGCCAGCTATGAGATCATCTTTCTGAGTCTGTTGAATTTCACCTTGGCTATTAGTAACCAATCCTGCTTGTAATGACATCCAATCAAGAATCATAGATTTTAGAGAAATCTGAAAGGTCACTTCATTTCAAGTAGACCATGTGCAAACAGTAGGAAATAAACTACTGTTTATAAACTATTTGCAGGTTCAACAAAACCGAAGCTTGTCTTAGCAATTTGCAAGGCATTTCATTCCCTTTAAGCTGATAAATGGGGTCCAAATTCTTTTGCCTGAATTGGAGTTAATTTCAAAACCAACAGTTAAGGTGAATCATCATTTCTAAATATATTTATTTATCAACTAAAAAGAGTATAGTTCAAGACAGATTGTATCAGTGCCAGCAGAGTGTCCACACTAAGTGATGTTTTCTATTATATGCACTTGATTTTGTTTTTTGGATAATATGAATCTTACAACCAAAGTGCATATAATAAGGCCAAACACACTTATGGAGATTCCCACTCAAATCCAGGCTCTCGCACTTCCATATTATATTTCACTATGTGGCATATGTGAGATAGAACAGTACCACTTGGAAAAAGGAATCATGGGTATGAAAGTTCATCTCTCTGACTCTTCTGAATTCCATTAGATAATCACTCAAACTCCCTGGGCCTCAATTTCCACATTTATAAAACTATTTCTGAAATCATATGATCCTATAGGTCTTTGTGGTTAAAAGTAAACACATTAACAGTAGGATTCTGCTCCCTCTTTTAGACAAAGAGAAAAAACAAAAATAGCAACAGCAACAAGGATACAAGTGGTTTTGTTTGAGACTGAGATGGTGCCTGATTTTCCATTTTCCCACCCTATTCCTGCAAATACTGGGGTATTCACCAGCAGTGAGAAGCACTAAAGGTTAACCCCTGTCCAGATGCTCTGATGAAGCTCAGAATCCTATTAAACAAACATTTCTTCTAAAAAATTGTGTAAGCCCTAGGTTTAAGTCCAAGGTTATCTCCAGTGGCCAAAGCCTACATATTAGAATTTGAACAGTTAGTATTTTTGGCACAGAACTGACCCACGGTATAAGACAGAATGTTTCCTCCACCTTAAACAGTTGTCGGTGAGATCATCCTTTAAAAAATTGCCATTTCTGGAAGTATGGCATCTCTGCAGAAAGATACACAGAGGCAAACTATTTCCAGAAATTTCTTTTCTGAAGACTAGTTTGTCTGTTTACTATACCAACAAGTGAAGAAGGGCATTTGACAGTTGTGTTTTCTTGAGTAAGATGCTTCTATGACACTTCTGACCCTAAGGCATGCTATTGATTTTCACATCCAATTTTGAGTTTGCTGACCGCATGTTATGAATCCGGTCCTTACCACATCCCACCAAGAATGTCAATCAGTTTTCCAGGCTGTTTCTCTTCTTTGTACTCCATAACCCTGAGGCAGTACCCTAATAATCTCACATGAGCCCTGGAAGATCTCCATGCCTACAGGGAATGGTGGGCTCCAAACCAGACCCACTAACAAGACTAAGGTCTCCTGCCCGTATGATGTTATTCCAGGCATCTCAAGGGCTTCACTGCCTTAAAAACGAAATCCTGCTTTTCTCACTGATATTTCATATTCTTTAAGAGATTTAAGACATGATTTGACTCGGTACATATTTTCCTGGGACAGGAAACATATGACCTGAAATCTAATTTGACATCATGGATTAATACCAAATCCCTTCTTGAGGATGGATTTTGATGGGGAGCCCCACTGGCAGGTAAAGTCAGAGAAGTGCGGTAAAAGATGGAAGACACCAAATATTTTGCTTCCGTTTTGCTTCATTATTATTGTGTCATACAATAATGATGTACATCTTACAAGGATGGTGATGTAACTGATAACAATAAACAAACACCATTTATCGAGTCATTTGATAGTGAGAGGTGGCATCCTTAAAAATGCTGGTAAGGACATCCAAAAAGCCTCTCCTTTATAAAAGCAATGAAAACACTGACAAATATTACCAGAGTTGACTTCTCATTAACTCTTATTATTAGCTAAAGGCATGCAGCAATTCAAAGAGCATTTATTTTTTAAAAGGGATAAATCTCATCAAGAAGAATGAGCTTCATGGTCTTTTAACTTGCCCTATTCACACCCCCAGCCCTCAAATTTACTCATGAAAATGACACCTACAATCATAGTTAAAACCAGCAATCTGGCTGCCATCGGAAGGGACAGAATGGGGTTGGAGCTTCTTTAAAGCCCTATTCCTAGAGAATTGGTCATTATTTGACCTGTCTAGTGGTTCTATTTACAAAGCTGACTTTATATGACATGAATTTAAGCTCACTCAATGTGAAAAGCCTTTTTCCCAAGTATATTTGCCAAAAAAAATGAAACAAGAGGCTCTTGTTAAACATTGCCACTACCTAAAGCAGTGAGCAATGGTTGAGACAGTAGGATAAAAAAAGCTTAAAAGGAAAAGACAGGGAATCTATCCTTAGGAGGTTTTAATAAATGCAGCAAATTCCTGGTAATCTAGAAGCTGATGTATATATGTAGGGCTAAGTATATGGCCAGGACTGTGTGCATGCTCAGGAAGACCTAAGAAACTAACCTCTTGATAAACTTGAGGGTCTGTGCAAGCTGAAAATGAAGGCTAAGAAGCAGTCACCTAGCTGAGTGCTGAAGGTGTTCCCCAGCCTACACACAGAACACCTGGCAAAGACTTGAGGACTTACTAGTTCCAGACATTTAAAGAAATCTCTGCCTAAGCATTAGCTAACCATTAAGATAACCAAAGAGAGGCTTTGGTGGCCACTCACACACACAAATACAGAATTAACAGAATTTTTTTCAGAAAAGTCACTAAATAAATGGCAAATGTCAATAGCAACAAGTCCTAGGGAATATGGAAGTTCTGAGTTGCCATATTATATTAGCTAAAATGTTCAGTTTTTAACAAAAAAGTAGGAGATGTACAAAGAAACAAGAAAGTATTGCCCAAACTCACAGGAAGACAAGAAATCAATTTGGCCTCTTCAAGCAGGCCAAATATTGGGACTTACAACAATGACTTTAAATTAGAAATTTTAAATATGGTCAAAGAACTAAAGCGAAATGTTAGAATGATGTTTTACCAAATAGAGTATATCAATGAAAAGATAGAAATTATAAAAAGGAACTGAATAGCAGTTCTGGAGATTAAAAGTACAGTAAGTGAAATAAAAAATTTACCACAAGAGCTCAATAGCAGATTTGAGCAGGCAGAATTAAAAATAGTGAGTTTGAAAGGAGGTCAATGGAAATGATTTAGTCTAGGAAACAGAAAGAAAAAACAATAAAGGAAATGAACAAAACCCAAGAGCATCAAGCAGACTGTCATGTATGGTCTGGAGAGAAGAAGGCAGGAGAAAGGGACAAAAGAATATTTGAAGAATTAATGGGTGGAATTTCCCATATTAAAGAAAATCATCAATCTACATATCCAATAAACTAAATAAAAGTCCAAGTAATAAACTAAAAAATATCCACAGCTATATACATTGTAATCAAATGGTTGAATGTCCAAGACAAAGAGAGAATCCTAGAAATATCAAGAGAGAAGTGACTCACCATATATAAGTGATCCTCAGTAAGACTAACCGATAAGCTGGTTTCTCATCAGAAACCATGGAGGGCAGATAGCAGTGATATGACATAATCAAAATGCTAAGAGAAAAAAACTATCAACCAAGAATTCCACATCCAGCAAAACCATTCTTCAAAAGCGAAGTAGAAATTGAGATATTTACAGATTGAAACTGACAGCATTTATATGCTTGCATTTTTGCCCTACAAAGAATACTAAAGGAAGTCCTTCAGGATGAAATAAAGGGATGCTAGAAAGTAACTTAAATCCACATATAGGCATAAGAAGTACTGGAGTAACTACATAGGTAAACATAAAAGATGTTTTAAATGTTTTTATTTGTTTGCTTCAAATTCACTTTTTTCCTATGTGATTCAAAAGACAATTGCAAAAAATAATACTTAAAAATATGTATTGATGAATACAAAATGATATAGATATAATTTCTATGACAGCAGCACAAATGAGGGGGAAGAAATGGAGCTATATAGGAGCAAAGATTTGTATTATTGAAATTATATTGGTATAAATACAAAGTAGATTGTTATAAGTTAAGATGTTAATTATAATCACTAGGTTAAATCATTAAAACAATAACTTAAGGAAAATATAATAAAAGAAATAACAAGGAAATTAAAATTGTAAACTAGAGAACACATATGTAACCCAAAGCAAGTCTATAATGGGGAAGACATTAAAGATGTAAGACATATAGAAAACAAATAGCAAAATGGCAGATGTAAATCCTACCTTATCACTGACTTCATTTAACATAAATTAATTAAACACTCCAATTAATAGGGAGATTGGCAGAATATATAAGGACAAATACATATGATACAATATGAATGCCATCTACAAGAGACAAACTTAAAAATAAACACAAAGGTTAGAAATTTAAAAAAAGTAACACCAACAGTAACCAAAAGAGAACTGCAGTGATTATACTAATATTAGACAAAATAGACTTAAAAAAAATTGTTACTAGACACAAATAAGGATATTTTATAATGATAAAGGGATTAATCCATTAAGAAGACATAGCAATTACAAACATATATGAACCTAACAATAGAGTCTGAAAATGCATGTAGCAAAAACTGGCAGAATTGAAAGGAGAAACAGACAATTCAACAATAATAGATGAAAATGTCAATAACCCACTTTCAAAAATGGTATAACAAGTAACAGATGATCAACAAGGAAATAACAAATCCTGAACAATGCTTTAAACCAACTGGACCTAACACACTTACTGAATACTCCACTCAACAACAGAATATACATTCTTCTTAAGTGCACATGGAACATTCTCCAAGATATACCACACGTTGGCTGTAAAATAAGTCACAATAATTTTAAATGTATATTACTAAAATAGAATGAATTAAAAAAATCAGTGATCATGGAATCAGTGATCATGGAACACACACTATTTTATTTAATTCTCAAAAGTATCCTATGGAGTGTACCTATGATTAGGTATAAGAAGTGTGATTAGGTATGATGATTATCCCTTTATGACAGACGAAGAAACTATAGTAGAGAGGGTTTTATAACTTGCCTAAGATCAAACAGTTAATACAAAACACAAATGGAAACTAAACTTAACGTCCTTCTCATGTTTGAGGTCTCAGCTTAAAGTTGCCTCATTGGAGATGTTTTCCACCCAATCTATATAAGGTTCCTCCTGTAAGTCAGTCTCACAGCATACCATTCTCTTTTTTCATAGAACTTTTCACAGTGTGAAGTTATATATTTCTGGGTCTGAAGATGGATAAGTGGATAATATAAGTGGTGTGAACAACTTGCTCTTGATTGCCTGAGACTTTCCCAGGGTTTGAAAACTACTGGTAATCCTTTCAGGCCTGAGAAAACCAGGGTGGTTGGTCACGCTAAGGAATAAGCATACTACACGTGTTCCTCAATGATGTCACACAGGTAGGCGTTCCCTCCATAGGTGATAAGAGCCATCACCCAGGAGACAGGAGCAGGAGTGCTTGCAGTCACCCCTTTCTCCCACCCCTCCCCACCATACGTACATCCTTAAGTGACTTATAAATCACAGGAGGGTCTCTGTGTCTACCCACTACAAGGCACCCTTCTCAGTCACCATGGAAACACCATGCAGAAACTAACAAAGACAGGACTTTAACCCAGGCTTTGAACAAAAACAGAGACTCTGTGAGAAGGTAGTGCCATTTTGAGAAGAAGAGAGAATGCATTATTATTTTTCTACTTGTTTATTCTGATTCTCAGAAGCTATTTATTCCATAGGAGCAGAGGGCTCACCTTTTTGTTCGCCACTGAAAATGCAGCATCTAGCAACTGCCTGGCACCTGGTGATTATTCAGTAAATATTTGAACCATTGACCATGTTACTTCTAAGGCCTTGCTCTTAATCACCATTTATTATCTGCCTTCATTTAATACTTCAATTATTCTGCTTTAAAAGCAATATAAGCTCATAGTATCAATTACTCACAAAATCCAGGGCAAGATGTTATCTCAATTATTGAACAGAAAAAGATTTTGAGGTAATTATTCCCATCTTCCAGATGAATAAACTGAGGATAAGAGATTACATGATTTGTCCATGACCTCAAAGTTAATCTATATTTGTTCCCCAAGTGTGTGCTGTAATTTCTCAACTATATCATCCTTGTGGTAAGAAATAATTCTGTATTCACACAGTGTAAAGCACAAAATATCAGGTGTTCAACCAATACTCCTTATATAGACCATTTCTCCATTCTCTAATATTCATGGGACCAATCTGGTAAGCTAAATATTTTTGATATATGCCTTAAGGCAGTATCAGCTGGGGCCTTCTTCAATTAATAAAGTTAAAATTAACAGTTACATACAGCTCCAGTAGCTGTGATAATAACTTCTGAATTCATCAAGCACAAGCAAATTTTGAGTCTATAATCATATAATTCACCAGTTATTTTTTCTAATTTCTAGGAGGCAACCAAGAAAGCCACTTCTGTTCATTTTTTAATTTCTTATTTTATTTTTAAATTTAATCATCCATAACCAAGATGGCCCCAAAGCCTCTTTTGTCTTTTTTCAAAAGAATCCTGAGGTGTACATGCATGATACTTAAACTCCCTAAAGCAGAATATTATTTATCCTCAAACAAAAGAGAGGAGGGAAGACAGAAGAAATCCTCAAATATGTATCTACAGATTCACAGCCAGATTCTACTGAACTCCTGCCCTTGTCAACTTGTTTACAACACAATGTTCCAAATGCCACTGCTTTCTGGGATTCAGAGGAAGGTAAGAGTGCTCTTTCATTTCATTAGATTTGTGTCAAGTCCATTCTGAGTTTCCAGCAATAGGGACTCTTGGAGAAATATGCTGAGCTACCCTTTGGGGCTGGGCTGCTGTGACTCTGGCACCACAAAGCACCAAAAGTAAATAAAATGGCTCACATTGTGCCCCAGGAACTAGGGGGCCCAAGAGATAGAACGAGAATTCCAGTTGATGTGCCCAGATCCCTACCTTCAATGCATGCTGCTGTTTTCTCAACAGTCAGAGCTGCAGCCATGGCCAAATTACACACTTGGAGCCAAATTCTTCCCTCAGCTCTGTGTACGCAACCTCATCCAGAGTCAGTAGGTGTGCAGTGCGTGTCTAAAAGTGACATTTGGCGATAGTGCTATTTAGTTCTCTTATCAGCCACAGACTTACTATGCAGTAAGTGCTTTTCCACCAATTTCTGCAGTAATGTGAGCCTATTTGCCATTATCAGATGGTAGTGCTTGCTGTACAATTTCCTCACTTTTAAAAGCTTGTTGTGTTTTGCCAGTAAGGAGTACATTTTGCAAGTCTCTGGCAAACAGAAATGTACTTTCTTCTTGGCTTAAACACTTGGGGCACAAGCCAGATGAAAGAAACAGTTCCAGGGGAAAGCTGAAGATTTCATCGACTCATTGATGAAATAGTCCTGTGCCTCTCTAGTCAGGTTTTGAAGTGACTGTGTTCCCTCAGTCGAAGAAGTAAAAGTGTAGAAGAGGGTAAGTGAAAAAAAGAGCTAAGGGTCCCCTTTATTTGAAGACTATTTTCTGAATCTTCCCTATGTTCTTCTCCGTCAGACTGATTTGGTGGTTTCCACATCCCATGTGCAGCTGATACCCTATTGTGTGGGGTGGGATTTACCAGGTATGTTAAGTCTCCCCCTGCCTGGTATGGGCTCCCTCAAGCTGGGCCAAGAGAGTGCTTATCCCTCTATTTCTGGCATATAGAAGGGGTCTGGCAGTCATGTCAAGAAACATTTGTTTTCTACCTACTCTTTAGTTAGGCACTGCACTTTTTTTCCAGGGGTACGATGGGGTCACATGCTTCTTCCCCTTGAGAAACTTAGAGTCTAGTCGGGACACAGATGCATAAGTATAACTTTCATGTACAATGTGAGTAGAGGTTGCACAGAGTATGACCAGGGTGCCAAAGGAAACACAGTAAACGGGTCTGTAATATCTTGGTATAGTCAAGAAGACCACACCAGAGCTGAGTCCTGGAAAGAAACAGGAATTAAGTCAAGAGCTAGCAGGAAGGGAGGGAGTTCCCGCATGGGCAGTGACATGAACCAAGGTGAAAGGTGTGGACCAGTATGCAGTCTGCTCTGCAAATTCCAAGCACCAGTCTGGGAACAGCAGGCCATTACAACTGGTGGGGTGGGCAGTTTCTAGGTAACCAAGGACATTTTTGTTAACCTTACCATTTTTGAGAAAGATAGACATGGAAAGATTTCAACCCTAAGAGAAACAGACTTATACCTGTGTTTTAAACAGTGAAATCATGAATTTAATAAAGTGGATGGATTTTACTTGTACAAGACTAAAAACAGAGAGCTCAACTGGGAAGCAATTTCAGTCATCTTGGTGAAAGACAATGAGAGCCTGTATTAGTGCAATGTTATTAGGGCTGATTGCAAAGCTACACAGCAAACATCGACAAGCAGAACGGGAAGCACATTGTGCTGGGTTAGAGAAGGAAGTGAGTAACTTGAGGTACTCACTGGGCCTTGGGCTTTGTGAGCTTAAAACTCACAGAAGAGTCAGAGATTACGGTTAAATTATGTGGCTCCTAAATGTATAGGAGTTGAAATAATCCTTGAGAGTGAGTGAGATTTTCCATGAGGAACTTGCTAACAGAGAGAAGTAGTGGCTGAGAACCATGAAGGAAAAAACACCATTTCAGCAGTGAGCTGGTGGCAGGTACCTCTGAAGGTGAGGAGAAGACATTTCAGAGACCAGCATGTGAGACAAAGAGGGTGGAGGGTCCTAGGGGCTCATCTGTGAAGATTTTCACAGAAAAGGTAAAAACAGTTGTCAGTGGCACATTGTAGTACAGTCAATATAGAGTCATGTCTAGTAGCTTTAGCAATAAGGAAGTCTATGAAGACCTTTTCTGTAACTAAGACACATATGTATTATTCAACAAATGTGAATGAAAGAGTGAGACCCAGTCTTCAGAGACCCTATTTATTACCTTAGGATGTAAAGAGTGAGGCTTAACTTCTTGCAAAAAGGGTGCATTTCAATGGAGCCCTAATGTCTAGACTTATACACCCTTAGTATTGGTGACACAAAAGGAATCATTCCATTTCAAGCCTTTTCTTGCTATTTTTCTCCATACCCATTGCCAAGCATATACATGATAGATGAGGCAAGTATTGTGGAGGAAATGCAGAACCCACGGGTATGCTCCCTTCATCACTTGTCACAAATGGGACCCTCTTCCACATGTACATGTGGTCTTGGGGGTTCACAGGTCAGTGCACTGTCTTTGTAAATGTGGAGAACTACATGCCACAAGGTCACAAGGTCAGAGTTTTAGTAGCAGCTCTTTCATTGCCCAATCAGTGCCCAGACCTAAGTCCATTAAAATATCTCTGAGCCTCCATTTCCTCATCCTGGAATTGAAGCTACAGACTAATAGACTTCTAAATTCTCTTTCACTTTAATATTTTTCTAGATTCTTTACTCTCTAATGCCTTTGGAGCCTACTATTTTCCTTCAATAAGGGCTCAGCAAAGATTTGAGCCACTAATTCAATCCTTTTGAAACTAAAAGTTTTATTCCTAAGCAAACAGAACTGTGTGCTGTTTGCCCCTGAACCAAGCTGAGATTTATTTTGCTTTCTGCAGTTGTTCTTCATTTCTGCTCTCCCTGTTGTGTTTGTACATATGCCTCTACTTTATATTCCTGCCTTTTTCTCTAGAACTCTGAGAAACACTGGTCCCTGCCAATGCATACACCCATGCTGACTGATCTATGGAATGGTATCGAAATCCACTCCTCCATGTTTTGACTCACTGCAGGGAAGAGACATGCTGCCAACTTTGCAGCTTCCAGTCTTAGAAGAGTGACATGAAAGCAAGATGAAAGAGTAAGAAAAGAATGAGAGGGGGTTCTGATTAGAAAGGTGGCTTGCAGCACAGTGAGAGGAGAAACACTGTAATCCTGCACATCTCACTTGCATATTCCCAGATTTTGACATGCACTAATTTCTTGCCTGGTGCATTCAGACGATGCACCATGTGGACGGCAGCAATGTTTTCCTTAATCCTCAGTGTAGTGTACAGCCTGAACTATCAAAGTTCTATCACCAACACTAACAATAAAAAGAAATGGTATTGCTGCTGAAAAACAGTGATTTGCTTTCAGTATGGAAGCTGCTAAGGGCAGGGATCCTGTTTATGTTATATACTGTTCTCAGAGCTCACCAGGTAGTGCCTAAAGGACAAAACCAGCAACCCCATCTTCTTTCAATGATATCAAACCCCTAACGGTCACCTAAATTCCCCATATTTCTGAGGGTTGGTGCTTTGGAAAGGCTTGGCAAAGGTATTTAAAATGACTTAATTGCAGAAAACAAGCAATGTTCTGATAATCAGAAATCAAGTTATATTAGCTTATATTCTGTGGCCCCCCAAAAAACAATTGTCCATCATTTGATATTCTTGAATTGAAAGAGCTCCCTACTAGGTTCAATCAATGAAACAGCCCATTTACTCCTATCTCAACTAGGCTGAGCTCTTCTAACTTGCATAGATTTGCAGATACGTCTCCACTGGGCTTGCCAAATGCCAGCCCCCCCCCACTCTGCATTGGCATTCACAGTCCCTTGGTTTTCTTTCAAGGAGATTTTCATGAGCCCCCAGAACACTTATTCAGATATGCTATCATTGCTAAAAATGTTTAAGAAACATATGACATCTCTAGCAAAGCAACTTGAAATTAATTGGCTTTTTGAGAAATGTACGGTATTATCTGGAGATATCTGGAGAAAGCTCTTGAGTTGATGTTTAAAAATTATGACATAGAACTAAAGCATATTGAAGCTAATTGCATTTTATGAATGTTTGCAACATATCTGGGGTATCAGTAGATACAGACTGAGGTTGAGAACCAGACCAAAATAATAACAGAATGACTGGGGGTAAAGGTTGGTGCCGAGAAAGAAAAACAGAATAAGTAGCTATTTCTTTTCCCATGCAAATGATATTGTTTACTCTTAGGACTTTCTTGTTTACCTCATTAAATTTTAAGACTGTTGGACGCCATCAGTGTCTCATATTATCAGGGTTTTTTTTAGAATGAAATTTACAGCATTCAGAGGTGTCATTTCATGATAAAAAGTTATCATTGCTGTGTCCTTTGATCTAAAAGGGGCCACGGGCAGCTAAACTTTTATTTTTAGAAATGGGGAATAAAGGAGAGGAGAGCTCCATAATCTGTGATAGAATAAAACCACTCGTGAGAAATGTTTGGGAAAAGTTGAACTGTTTTGTGTATGCCTGACTCTGTCCTCAAAAACCTCCACCTCCGCAGCTCATCTGATTACAACCCAGTTCTGTAGGCCTTTATTTCTTCACAGGAAATTAGCAAAAATCTTTATCTCAAATGCATTTGCACTCTCATATTTAGATTATGTGTGTGCCTTGGTTTTACATTTAAAAGTATTACAAACCATTGATTTCTAATTATGAGGGTGAACTGCACTTCTAAAAAATCTAAAACTCAGTAAAATAAATTTCATTTATATACCTATTCCAACAGGCACTATAGAGAAAGTCCATTTAGAGAGGATGTCCCATTTCTGAAAGGATGGCAGGCTGAATTTCCTGTTTCCCTTTGAAAGCACCCAAAATAGTTGAATAAAATCATTTTAAAAGCATAGATTTTTAAAGCCATTCTGGAGCTCATGAGAAAAAGAGGAATCCAAGATGAACAGGATCCCGCAAATGACAGAAAAACCAGACCCCAGGGAGGTAAGCCTTCAAAGCCTCAGCCGTCCTGAAGGTCTTCACCAAATCTTATAACCTTGACTCCCTATTTGGATGGATTACCAAGGCATACGAGGTAAAAGATAAAAGCCAGGGTCTGCTCAGAGTGAGGAACTTAATACAGTTCTTCATAAGGTTGAGATTCTAAAGCAGAAGAGTAAACAATAAATAACCTCCCCCCTCACTGAAGAAGAGTAAGGGAATTAGCCTGTCATTACTTAACATTGGGCACAAGGAAAAATAAATCTCCCCAAGAAGGCGTAATCACAAGTCAATCCGTACGAAGGACGTGGAGTTTGTAACCCACATTTATGCTTTCTGTATGTACTGATCAAGCACTAGCATATAAAACAGATAAATGTGCAGTTAGATTGGTAGTAATCCCGGATATCCTCTCTGGAGGAACTTAACATCAAACTGGAGCTCTAATAGTTCTCACAGATAATTCCAAAAAACAACAAAGAATTCACAATAAAAAAGATCACAACACACACAAGAAACAGCACACCAAGACTGAGAGATGACAGAATCATCTGCAAAGAGCTCAGATATTGAGTACATAATGCTCTCACTATAAAAGAATTATGTTTAATATGCTCCAAGAAATAAAAGACTAAAAAACATGAAAAAGCAAGATATTTTTAAAAAGAATCAATTTTGAAAGGATACCTTGGATGTATCAAAAATTTAAATGAAATTTAAAACTCAGTGAGATAAATTAGCAAATTCAACACAACTGAAGAGAGAATAATGAATATGAAGATAAATCTGAACTAATCAACCCACAGGAAAAAAACATTAAAAATAGAAAAAAGTTAAAAAAGAGACAGAGAGGATAGGCTGAGAAAGTTTGACGTACATCTAAGTGTAGTTTCAGAAGGAGCTTTTAAAAATAAACTTGGGAGAAGGAAATATTGAAAAAGATAATTTATAATTAACATTTTCAATGATTATTGAAAGACATTAAACTCATATCTAAAAAGCTCAATGATTCCCAAGAAGACTAAATAAAAAGAAATCCACACCTACTCTTACTAAAAGTATAAGCTTACAACAATGAAAATAACATATATTTAAAGGAAGCAGAATATGAAAAAAGGATTATCATTTCTAAAGGAACAATTACACCAATGGCTGACTTCTCCAGCACAGAAATAGATACCAGAAGACAGAGTGCAATATACTGAGACAAAGCAAGTATCACCCTAGAATTTCATACGTAATGGAACTAATTTTCAGAACAAGGACAAAATAAGGACATTTCAGCAAAGTAAAATCTGTGGGTATTCATCATATACAGACTATCCCTAACTCAAACTCTAAAGTATACACGTCAGAACAAAAGAATATTTGTTCAGATGGAAGGTCTAAAATGAAAGATGGAATTCTGAGCAAAGATGTTTGTAAATATATGATAAATACAAACACTGATGTATAAAAGTTTAATTTGTGAAGATTAAAAATATATAGAACATAATAAGTGGAAAATAATAGTCTAAGTTGGAAAGGTAGTGATTAAAGCTAAAGCATACTAAGGATTTTGTGTCATTTGGAATGAGAATAGAATTGATCAGTTTTAAACTGTGCTATTTATGTATGTTAAAATATCCACAATAATCACTAAGAAAAGAAAAGAAAAGGTCAAAGAGAGTAACTTCAAAACTAGAACAGAGACAGTATAGAGAATATAATCAATAGTTCTATAACATCTTTCTATGTTGATAGGTAATAACTACTAGTTGAAGTGAGCATTTAATAATATAGATAACTGTCAAAACACTATGCTGTATACTTGAAACAAATTAATATTGTGTATCAACTATACTTCAATAAACAAATACCAAGAAACAAATAAGTACAGAGATAAAATCAAAAAGAATAAAGAATTTAGGAAAAATTTTAAAAGAAGGCAAGACATAAATTGAACAAGAAAAAAAAATTTCAATGAAATAACCTTTCTAGTGTTGTGCTTTTTTTTTGAGATATCATTGACGTACACTCTAATGAAGGTTTCACAAGAAAAACAATGTGGTTATTACATTCACCCTTATTATAGAGTCTCTCCCCATATCCAATTGCAGTCACTGTCCATCAGTGTAGTAAGATGCCACAGAGTTCCTATTTGTCTTCTCTGAGCTACACTATCTTTCCCCTTGACCCCACACACACCATGTGCACCAATCATTAGATCCCACAATCCCCTTCTCCCTTCCACCCCACCTGGTCTCCCCTACCCCTCCCCTTTGGTAACCGCTAGTCCCTTCTTGGAGTCTGTGAGTCTGCTGCTATTTTGTTCCTTCAGATTTGCACTGTTGTTATACTCCACAAATGAAGGAAATTATTTGGTACTTGTCTTTCTCTGACTGACTTATTTCACTGAGCATAATACCCTCGAGCTCCACCCATGTTGCTGCAAATGGTAGGATTTGTTTCTTTCTTATGGCTGAATAGTATTCCATTGTGTATATGTACCATATCTTCTTTATCCATTCATCTACTGATGGACACTTAGGTTGCTTCCACATCTTGGCTATAGTAAATAGTGCTGTGTTAAACATAGGGGTACATATGTCTTTTTGATTCTGAGAAGTTGTTTTCTTTGGATTAATTCTGAGGAGCAGAGTTCCCGGGTCAAATGGTATTTCTATTTTTAGTTTTTTGAGGAACCTCCCTACAGCTTTCCACAATGGTTGAAATAGTTTACATTCCCACCAGTAGTGCAGGAGGCTTCCCCTTTCTCCGCATCCTCACCAGCATTTATTGTTCCTAGTCTTTTCTATGATGGCCATGCTAACTGGTGTGAGTTGAAATCTCATTGTGGTTTTTATTTGCATTTCTCTGATAATTAGAGATGTGGAGCACCTTTTCATGTACCTATTGCCCATTTGAATTTCTTCTTTGGAGAATTGTCTGTTCATATCCTCTGCCCATTTTTTAATAGAATTATTTGCTTTTTGGGTGTTGAGGTGTGAGAGTTCTTTGTATATTTTGGATGTTAACCCCTTGTCGGATATGTTATTTACAAATATATTCCCCCATACTGTAGGATGCCTTTTTTTTCTGGTGTCCTTTGCTGTACAGAAGCTTTTTAGCATGGTGTAGTCCCATTTGTTCATTTTTTATTTTGTTTCCCTTGCCTGAGGAGATGTGTTCAGGACAAAATTCCACATCTTTATATTCAAGAGATTTTTGCCTATATTTTTTTTCTAAGAGTTTTTGGTTTCATGACTTACATTCAGGTATTTGATCCATTTTGAGTTTACTTTTGCGTATGGGGTTAGACAATAATCCAGTTTCATTCTCTGGCATGTAGCTGTCCAGTTTTGCCAACACCAGCTGTTGAAGAGGCTGTCATTTCCAAATTGTATATCCAGGACTCCTTTATTGTATATTAATTGACCATATATGCTTGAGTTTATATCCAGGCTCTCCAGTCTGCTCCATTGGTCTATGGGTCTGTTCTTGTGCCAGTACCAAATTGTCTTGATTACTGTGGCTTTGTAGTATAGCTTGAAGTTGGGGAGCATAATCCCTCCAACTTTATTCTTCCTTCTCAGGATTGCTTTGGCTATTTGGGGTCTTTTGTGGTTCCATGTGAATTTTAGAACTATTTGATCTATGTCATTGAAAAATGCTGTTGGTATTTTGATAGGGATTGCATTGAATCTGTAGATTGCTTTAGGCAGGATGGCCATTTTGACAATATTAATTCTTCCTATTCATGAGAACAGTATGTGTTTCCATTTATTGGTATCTTCCTTAATTTCTCTCATGAGTGTCTTGTAGTTTTCAGAATATAGGTCTTTCACTTTCTTGATAAGGTTTATTCCTAGGTATTTTATTCTTTTTGATGCAACTGTGAATGGAATTGTTTTCCTAATTTCTTTTTCTGCTAGATCATCGTTAGTGTATAGGAATGCAACAGATTTTTGGGGTATTAATTTTCTATCCTGCAACTTTGTTGAATTCAGATAATAGATCTAGCAGTTTGGGAGTGGATTCTTTAGTTTTTTTATGTACAATATCATGTCATCTGCAAACAGGGAAAGTTTAACTTCATCCTTACCAATCTGGATGCCTTTTATTTCTTTGTGTTGTCTGATTGCTGTGGCTAGGACTTCCAGAACTATGTTGATTAAAAGTGGGGAGATTGGGCATCCTTGTCTTGTTCCTGATCTTAGGTGTAAAGCTTTCAGCTTCTCTCTGTTAAGTATGATGTTGGCTGTAGGTTTGTCATATATGACCCTTATTATGTTGAGGTACTTGCCCTCCATACCCATTTTGTTGAGAGTTTTTATCATTAATGGATGTTAAATTTTGTCAAATGATTTTTCAGCATCCATGGAGATGATCATGTGGTTTTTGTCCTTCTTTTTGTTGATGTTGTGAATGATGTTGATGGATTTTCAAATATTGTACCATCCTTGCATCCCTGGAATAAATCCTACTTGATCATGATGGATGATCTTTTTGATGTATTTTTAAATTTAGTTTGCTAATACTTTGTTGAGTATTTTTGCATCTATGTTCATCAGGGATATTGGTCTCTAATTTTCTTTTTTTGTGGTGTCTTTGCCTGGTTTTGGTATTAGAGTGACATTGGCCTCATAGAATGAGTTTGGGAGTATTCCCTCCTCTTCTACTTTTTGGAAAACTTTAAGGAGGATGGGTATTAGGTCTTCACTAAATGTTTGATAAAATTCAGCAGCGAAACCATCTGGATCGGGGGTTTTGTTCTTAGGTAGTTTTTTGATAAGCAGTTCAATTTTGTTGCTGTTCATATTTTCTTTCTTTCTAGGTCAGCCTTGGAAGGTTGTATTTTTCTAGAAAGTTGTCTATTTCTTCTAGGTTATCCTGTTTGTTAGCATATAATTTTTCATAGTATTCTCTTATAATTCTTTGTATTTCTGTGGTGTCTGTAGTGATTTTTCCTTTCTCATTTCTGATTCTGTTTATGTGTGTAGACTCTCTTTTTTTCTTGATAAGTCTGAGTAGGGGTTTATCTATTTTGTTTATTTTCTCAAAGAATTGGCTCCTGCTTTCATTGATTCTTTCTACTGTTTTATTCTTCTCTATTATATTTATGTCTACTCTAATCTTTATTATGTCCTTCTTCGACTGACTTTGGGCTTCATTTATTCTTCTTTTTCTAGTTTCGTTAATTGTGAGTTTAGACTGTTCATTTGGGATTGTTCTTCTTTCCTGAAGCAGGCCTATATTGCAATATACTATCCTTTTAGCACAGCCTTTGCTGCATCTCAAAGATTTTGTGATGTTGAATTATTATTGTCATTTGTCTCCATATACTGCTTGATCTCTGTTTTTATTTGGTCATTGACCCATTGATTATTTAGGAGCATGTTATTAAGCCTCCATGTCTTTGTGGGCTTTTTCATTTTCTTTGTGTAATTTATTTCTAGTTTGATATCTTTGTGGTCTGAGAAGCTGATTGGTACAAATTCAGTCTTTTTTAATTTCCTGAAGCTCTTCTTGTGGCCTAGTGTATGATCTATTTTGGAAAATGTTCCATGTATATCCTGTTGCTTTTGGATGGAGTGTTCTGTAGATGTCTGTTCTAATATGTTGTTCAGCGCCTCTGTCTCCTTATTTATTTTGTTTTGTTGATCTGTCTGTTGGAGTAAGTGGTGTGCTGAAGTCTCCTAAAATGAATGCATTGCATTCTATTTCCCACTTTAATTTTGTTAGTATTTGTTTCACATATGTAGGTGATCCTGTGTTGGGTGCATAGATATTTATAATAGTTATATCCTCTTGATGGACTGACCCCTTTATCATTATGTAATATCCTTCTTTGTATCTTGTTTCTTTGTTTTGAAGTCTATTTTGTCTGATATAAGTAATGCAACTCCTGCTTTTTTCTCCCTACTCAGTTGCATGAAATATCTTTTTCCATCCATTTACGTTCAGTTTTTGTATGGCTTTGGGTTTGAAGTGAGTCTCTTGTAGGCAGCATATAGATGGGTCTTGTTTTTGTATCCATTCAGTGACTCTATGTCTTTTGATTGGTACATTCAGACCATTTACATTTAGGGTGATTATCAATAGGTATGTACTTACTGCCATTGCAGGCTTTAGATTCTTGGTTACCAAAGGTTGAAGAGTAATTCCCTTACTGTCTAACAGTCTACTTTAACTCACTTAGTATGCTATTACAAACACAACCTAAAGTTTCATTTTTTTTTCCTCCTTTCTCTTCCTTGTCCATTCTTTATTTATTAGGTATCATATTCTGTGCTCCTTGTCTATCCTTTGAATGACTTTGGGGGTAGTTGATTTGATTTTGCATCTGCTTAGTAATTAATTGTTCTACTTTCTTTGCTGTAGTTTTATTTCCCCTTGTGACAGCTATTTAGCCTTAGTAATACTTCCATCTATAGCAGCCCTCCAAAATGCTCTGTAGAGGTGGTTTGTAGGAGGTAAATTCTATCAGCTTTTGCTTATCTGGAAATTATTTAATCCCTCCTTCAAATTTAAATGATAACCTTGCTGAGTAGAGTATTCTTGGTTCT
The DNA here is from genome assembly GCF_040802235.1 of Manis javanica. Taxonomy (NCBI): domain Eukaryota; kingdom Metazoa; phylum Chordata; class Mammalia; order Pholidota; family Manidae; genus Manis; species Manis javanica. Next base: position 12,673,753 of record NC_133164.1, read on the forward strand.
AGGCCTTTCTGCTTCATTGAATTAAATATATCATGCCACTCCCTCCTGGCCTGTTTCTATTGAGAAGTCTGATGATAACCTGATGGTTTTTCCTTTGTATGTGATCTTTTTTCTCTCTCTAGCTGCTTTTAAATGTCTATCCCTAATCTTGATATTTGCCATTTTAATTATTATATGTCTTGGTGTTTCTTCCTTGGGTCCTTTTTGTTAGGAAATCTGTGCACCTCTATGACCTGAGAGACTATCTCCTTACCCAGATTGGGGAAGTTTTCAGCAATTACCTCCTCAAACATACTTTTTATCCCTTTTTCTCTCTCTTCTTATTCTGGTACCCCTATAATATATTGTTCTGTTTTGATTGGTCACACAGTTCTCTCAATATTCTTTCATTTTTAGAAATCCTTTTTTATCTCCCTGCCTCAGCTTCTTTGTATTCCTCTTCTCTAATTTCTATTCCATTTACCTTCTCTTCTACTACATCTAATCTGCTTTTAAATCCCTCCATTTTATGTTTCATTTCATATATGGAATTTCTTAATGTTTGAATCTCTGTCTTAATTTTGTCCCTGTGTTCTTGAATGTTTTTTCTGTACCTCCATGAGCATGTTTATGATTTTTATTTTGAACTCTCTTTCAGGAATATTGGTGAGTTTAGTTTCACTTGGGCTTTTTTCTAGTGTGTGTGAGATTTTTGTTTGAACCAGGTTCCTCTGCATTTCATATTTGTATGTGTCACCCTCTAGTTCCCAGAAGCTCTAGTCTCTGGTGTTGCTCAGCCTCTGGAGTGATGTTGGGGGTCACAGGGGAGCGGCACTAGTGCTTGGGGGGTAGGAAAGAGCTTTTTCCCTGCTTCCTGACCACAGAACGTGTTTCTACTGTCAGAACCAGTGGGCTGAGCACACAGGTGTAAGCCTCTGTGCTTTGCGTCTGTAGGTGCTGTTGGTAGCCGTACCTGCCGCACCCAAAAATGGCGCCCAGCTTGAGAAAAAGTTGTAGGTAAAACAAAGACTACTTCTGGACAATCCCGCCACTTCCTGGCCGCATACCACATGCTAATTAGACCTTCCCCTGCTAACCAATTGGTGTATCGTAGCAGCTATGCTAATAAAGCATCACAAGCAGCGCGCAATCAGCTTAGAGCATGAGAACTATATAGCTAGCCCAGTCTTTCCCTTTGGGTCCTTCCCTTGATGATTGTATCACAAAAGAGCTGAAGATTAAAGCTTTCTGCAGAAGAATCCTGCTGTTGTTGCGTGCTGTTCTTGCCGGCGAGGACGGGGCGCGCGACAGGTGGTGCCGAAACCCGGGAATCAGAACATCACCGGCACAGGGAGGACCCTTCAGACATCTGGAGAGGATTCAGAACTGCAGGACGGAAGAAAGCCCGGAGAGGTAAGTTCCGAGAGACGCGCTTTTAAGGGTGGCGGCTGATGGTTCTCTGTAGATAAAGAGACACCATGGGGAATGCACCGTCATTAGTTTCAGCCTTACAGGCAGTTCTCAAGGAAAGGAATTTGAAAGTTTCCACCAAAGTTTTAGGCTCCTTTGTAAAAGAAGTAGACCGAGTTGCCCCTTGGTTTATCTGTTCAGGGTCCCTCTCCATCCCGAGCTGGGACAAGTTAGGGAAAGATCTCGATCGAGAAGAAGAAGAGGGACAATTGAGAGGAGGCACTAGACCGCTATGGAAACTGATTAGAGCTTGCCTACAAGATGAGAAATGTGAAAAGGTGATAAAAGCAGGTCAGAGAGCTTTGTCCGACATCCAAGAAAGTATGTCAGAAACGGAACGGGAGACAGAGCCGGCTCGCGGCCGAAAGAGGACCGCTAAAACAAAAGTTAAAAATCCCCAGAGTGAGGGAGGGAGCCCGTCTAGGGCAAAAGCGAAAGAGCCCCGAGAAGCAGGTGACGACCGCCTCGGAGAAAATAGCAAATACCCCTGGAAAGAGTTGAGGGAACTCCAACTTTCCAATAGGGAATCAGAAGATGAATTAATGTCCCCGGAAGAGGAGGAAGAGACCAGAGTCTCTAGAACTGCTAAGTGCAAAAGTACAGATGTCAGCAAAACGGAGACGCAAACTAAAGGGAAAATGAAAGTGAGACGCTCCTCATCGCCCTTAGCCCCGCCGCCCTATGCGAACGGCGCACATTCCTTCTGTGCTCCAGAGGATTTAAGGGCAATTAGACGGATGTTCCCCGTAATCGAAGACAATGGAGCACGTGCCCATCAACCCCTTACCCATAAAGAGGTTAAAGACCTCGCAGAGGCTGTTCGGACCTATGGAGTCAGTGCTAATTACACCCTAGCGCAGATTGAAAGGCTGGCGGAATCAGCTATGACACCCTCAGACTGGCAATATGTAGCAAAAGCTTGTCTTTCTAGCATGGGACAGTATATAGAGTGGAAGGCACTATGGCATGATATAAGCATGACCCAGGCGCGTGATAACGCTGCTGCGGGGGAACCCGCGTGTCATTGGTCCTATGATATGTTGACAGGCCAGGGACAGTGGGTAGCCAACCAGATCGCTTTTCCTGTACCATTGTACACACAGATAAATGCGTGTGCTACTAAGGCATGGAAGGCCCTCACTAATAAAGGACAAGTGTCAGGTAATTTAACAAAAATAATTCAGCGACCAAGCGAGCCATTTTCAGACTTCGTCGCTCGCATGATGGAAGCTGCAGGCCGAGTGTTTGGAGATCAAGAACAGGCCATGCCCCTTGTCCAACAACTAGTGTTTGAACAGTGCACCAGAGAATGCAGACAGGCAATTACCCCCTGGAAGCAGAAAGGATTGTCTGCTTGGTTGAAAGCTTGCAGGGAGGTAGGAGGGCCCCTCACCAATGCAGGCCTAGCTGCCGCTATATTACAGAGTCATAGACAAGCAAAAACCCTTAATAAGAATGTTAAGTGTTTTCAATGTGGACAACTAGGTCATATGAAGAGAGACTGTAGAGGCCCAAATTTCGAACAGACGGCCCAAAAAACCCCTGGAGTGTGCCCGAGATGTAAGAAAGGCAGACATTGGGCTAAGGAATGCCGATCTGTTAAAGACATAGAAGGGAAACCCTTAGAGTCGCCAAAAAACTCCCAGAGGGGCCCCCGCCGCCAGGGCCCGCAAATATATGGGGCAGCCAGCACACCAGTGTCCTTCAGGAGCAGCACAGCCCCCCAAGGAGAGCCACTCCAGGTTCCGCGGGATTGGACATCCGTGCCACCACCAGAATAGTGTTAACTCCACAGATGGGAGTTCAACCCATCCCCTCAGACTTTAAAGGCCCCTTACCACCAGATACAGTAGGGTTGCTCTTGGGGCGCTCTTCTGCTACCTTGAAAGGCCTTGTAGTCCACCCCGGGGTTATTGATCAAGACTATGAAGGACAGGTAAAAATCATGTGTTCAGCCCCCAGGGGAATCTACCCTATATCCCCAGGAGACCGCGTAGCCCAACTCTTAGTGTTGCCTAGTCTCCATGCCAATTATCCAGCTACCACCACGGAGAGAGGAGAAAAGGGCTTTGGTTCCTCTAATTATAACTCAGCCTTTATAGTATTAGATTTGGCAGACAGACCAAAATTGACCCTCAAAATAGAAGAAAAGAGTTTTGAAGGGATCCTAGACACTGGAGCAGATAAAAGTATTATCTCTGCAAACTGGTGGCCCTCCAAATGGCCTGTAACCCAGTCCTCACACTCTTTACAAGGTTTAGGATATGAGTCTAGTCCTACCATTAGTGCCAAACCATTGAGATGGCAGGCGCCTGAAGGGCAAAAAGGTACAGTTACCCCTTATGTGCTCCCACTACCAGTCAATTTGTGGGGGAGAGATGTCATGCAGGGCCTAGACCTTAAACTTATTAATGAATACTCCACCCCTGCCCAAGGCATGATGATGGATATGGGATATATTCCTGGTAAAGGACTAGGGAAACACCAACAGGGACGCATAGAGCCTATCCTTCCCAAAGTAAAAAATGACCGTCATGGCCTGGGTTTTTCCTAGGGGCCATTGAAGACGCCATGCCCATACCTTGGCTTACAGAGGAGGCCGTATGGGTTCCTCAGTGGCCCCTATCCTCTGAGAAATTAGAAGCAGCTCACCATTTAGTACAAGAACAGCTCCAATTAGGACATTTAGAACCCTCTGTGTCTCCATGGAATACGCCCATATTTATAATCAGAAAAAGGTCAGGATCATGGAGATTGCTTCATGACTTGAGAGCAGTAAATGCTCAAATGAGGCTGTTTGGACCTGTCCAGCGAGGACTGCCACTTCTCTCTGCTCTACCCAAAGAATGGAAAGTAATCATAATAGACATCAAAGATTGTTTCTTTTCCATACGCCTAAACACCAAAGATAAAGAAAGGTTTGCATTCACCCTGCCAGCTATTAACCATGAGCAACCAGACGCCAGATTTCAGTGGAAAGTCCTCCCTCAAGGGATGGCAAATAGCCCCACCATATGTCAACTGTATGTTCAGCAAGCGCTAGCACCAATTCGCGAAAACTACCCCAAATTGAAAATTATTCACTATATGGATGATATCCTTCTCTGCTCCCCACAATCAGCAGAAGTAGAAGAGGCCTATGTGAAGCTCACTAAATCCCTAGAGACTTGGGGACTGAATATAGCCAGTGAGAAAGTTCAAAAATCTAGTGTTAGCAAATTCCTAGGAGCCACCATTTATACAGATGTAATTTGCCCCCAAAAGCTTAAGATAAGACATGATCAGCTGCGAACTTTGAATGATTTCCAGAAACTCCTAGGAGACATTAATTGGTTGCGGCCATTTTTAAAGGTACCTACCACTGACTTGAAACCACTGTTTAAAATCCTAGAAGGAGACTCACAACTAACATCTCCGCGCTCCCTTACACCTGAGGCAGTGCAGGCTATCCATAAGGTAGAACAGGCCTTAATGACAGCACAATTGAATAGGATACAATTAAATGAACCCTTTGAATTATGCATCCTTCCTACTCCGGGACTGCCAACTGCAGTTTTGTGGCAACGAGGGCCACTGCTCTGGATCCATCCCCAAGCCTCTCAGGCTAGAACGATAGAATACTACCCAGCTGCCATAGCCAATCTCGCTCTAAGGGGAGTAAAAAACTCATTTACATATTTTGGGAAAGCTCCAGCAACAATCATAACCCCTTACACTATGGAGCAGATACAAATATTATGTGCTATGAATGATGATTGGGCCATACTTGCTTATAGCTTCTCAGGAACCTTTGATAATCATTTCCCAAAACATCCCCTCATCAATTTTGCTAGAAATCATCCCCTGGTGTTCCCTCGAGTCACTAGCTTAACCCCGCTGCCACATGGAAAGACAGTCTACACAGATGGGTCCAAGACAGGTACAGGCGCCTATGTCCATGATGGCGAAGTTGTAACGAAAAACTATACACCCAATACTCCACAGATAGTAGAATGCCATATAGTTTTGGAAGTACTACAAACCTTTCATGAGCCTTTAAATATTGTGTCAGACTCTAGTTATGTTGTTAATGCAGTTAATTCCCTAGAAGTAGCAGGACTGATCAAAGCATCTAGTTCAGTAGCTACCCTGTTCAAACAAATACAATCACAATTACTCCTTAGACGTTCTCCTTTATATATGACTCACATTAGAGCACATTCAGGCCTTCCCGGGCCTATGACCCAAGGCAACCACTTAGCAGACATTGCAACTAGAAGTATAGCTTTCCCTCTGCTAGATCCTGTCGCCACAGCTTCAAAATTCCACTCACAATTTCATGTCACTGCCGATACGCTGCGCAAGCGGTTTAGCATAACCAGAGCCGAAGCTAGGAACATTGTTCTTAGCTGCCAACACTGCTGCAGTTTTCTTCCCACACCTCATGTTGGGATCAATCCTAGAGGTATTAAGCCTTTACAAGTTTGGCAAATGGACGTAACACATATTTCTTCCTTTGGGAAGCTGAAATATGTACATGTATCTGTAGATACTTGTTCGGGAGTCATATTTGCCTCCCCATTGTCTGGAGAGAAAGCTTCCCATGTCATTCTCCACTGTCTTGAGGCTTGGAGCGCATGGGGGTTACCCCAAATCCTCAAAACAGACAATGGTCCCGCCTATACTTCTGCCAAATTTGCTCAATTTTGTCATCACATGGGAATTAAACATATCACCGGTCTTCCTTACAATCCACAAAGTCAAGGGATTGTGGAGCGCGCGAACCGCACTCTCAAATCCTATCTAATTAAACAAAAAGGGGGAATTGAGGACATACCCCCCACACCCAAAACAGCTATAGCCCTAGCACTCTTCACTCTCAATTTTTTGAACCTGGATACTCAAGGCCGTACAGCGGCGGACCGCCATAATCAGTGGCCAAAAGACCCACAAGAACTGGTAAAATGGAAGGATGTATTATCTAACCAATGGAAAGGCCTGGATCCAATTATAATAAGATCCAGGGGAGCTGTATGTGTTTTCCCCCAGGGTGAAGAAAACCCCTTCTGGATCCCGGAACGCCTGACCAGGAAAGTCCTGAACAAAGGAGATGGCGTCTCTGTGCCTGTGGATCCTGATCTTGTCGATGGGAATCCTGACTCAGGGAGTACTGAGATGGGGAATATTGTCAGTCTTCCCTAAGCCCATGCCTGTTCGCTATAATGCAGCAGTTTTTCCACGCTTTTTTACTACTAACTCTAGCATGAACCTGCCTTATTTGCCATTAGATTCCCTAGCAGCTCCTTTAGGAGAAAACCGAACCTTTGAAACCGATGGATCTTTGTGCTCCACCACTTGTAACCACTCAAATTGCCTGTCCCTTAAACAGCATATGTACGGGTGGTTTAGCCGTGATAGAAAATCGGGTGAATTTAGTCAGTCCTTTCGTGAGAATAAGACCTACACTAATGCAGTAGTAAGCCTAAAGGTCCTTTGGATTAATGGTACATTTATGAAACCTCCTATTAAGCAGATTAACTATAGCAACATATTCTTCCCTTACCGTCCCCGTCAACCCAAATATGCTCCCCATTGTATGGGAGATTATGAGGGAGAACAATGGCCCTGGACTGATTGCCAGTCACATGCTACAACCTGGGCAGATGAGGGACACAAATTTTCCTTGTCCCCAGATATGGAGGAAATTTCTGGCAGTGTTTATAGAAGGGTGGCAGAAGGAGGAGAGTTCCAACAAGATGTAGGCAGGAACCCCTTCGATAAATGGCTGCTGTGTGGAGTTAATGGTTCATGTTCAGACCTTTCTCCCTTTATTGTCCTACGAGGGGGAGGGATTGGGATGTCTGATAGTTCCTGTACCTATGAGGCTACAAGCCCAGCCTTAAATGGCAAGACTGTATACCAGGTGAATAAGACTACTTATAATATTTCATGTCAAAGAGTTGCACCAGCCCCTGGCCAATATCCACCTACTCCGGTATGCGTGTATCCCCCATTTCTATTTATCTTATCCAATAACAGTTTTGACTCTTGCTCCAATGACACTTGTTTCTTGTCTCAGTGCTGGAATATAACTGTCCATTCCAATGCTTTAGTGGCCCGCATTCCTCGCTGGGTCCCTGTTCCAGTAGATTCACCTGATTCCATGACCTTGTTTCGTGAGAAACGTGACTTTGGTGTCACTGCTGCCATAGTGGCTTTAATATCTCTGGCTGCAGTGGCTGCCACTGCAGCTGCCATAGCCTTGGACACCTCTGTTAAAGCGGCTGCAGAATTGAATAATCTTGCGGATTCAGTAGCCACTGCTCTGGACCGCCAATCCTCACTTGATGGAAAGATGAAAGGAGGAATTATGGTCCTCAATCAGCGAGTAGATCTAGTGGAAGAGCAACTAGATGTGCTCTGGCAGTTAGCCCAATTGGGATGTGAGCGAAAGTTTCGCGCTCTCTGCATTACTAGCATACAATATGAAAACTTTACGCGAGCAGCTAATCTGTCACGAAGCCTGTCCCAGTATCTTTCAGGGAACTGGTCCCAAGACTTTGATGGAACGTTAGAAGAGCTACGGCAAGAAATAACCCACATCAACTCCACCCGGCTGGATATCTCCGTAGCAAAAGGACTCTCTTCCTGGTTCCACAGAGCTCTCTCCCACGTTAAAGAGTGGGCGGGCATGGCTGGGATGGGTGTATTCATGCTTGGAGGTCTCATGCTCCTACTCTGGTTGTTATGCAGGCTTCGTGCCCAACACAGGCAAGATAAAGTGATCCATGCTCAAGCCTTGATGGCGGTAGATATTGGCGCCTCTCCCCAAGTATGGCTCAATATGCTCAACAAAGAAGCTCAGCTTTAGCTTGAGGTAGCCCTTGCACCCTGAGCCTTTGTGGCATTGCACCAGGTTAAGGTACCTGTTCGCTTACCCGAAGCTTCTCATACGAAACTCGGTACAAGAGGGTCACTGCACAGGCCCAAGCCCGTTGTACCGGGCGGTCCCACCGTCAGCTAGAGGGTGCGAGGCACTGCACTGCAAGAGGTCATGGGCCCCTCTGTGAGACATGCCTGATTGCATGGGGGTGGATGTCTACAAACCCCTCTCCGAAAATAGGACATCAAATGTTTCTGGAGATCAGGCCTCTATCTCCACCTCAGCTGACAAGTTCCGCCCTGAGTTTCAACAAAACAAAAAAGGGGGAGCTGTTGGTAGCCGTACCTGCCGCACCCAAAAATGGCGCCCAGCTTGAGAAAAAGTTATAGGTAAAACAAAGACTACTTCTGGACAATCCCGCCACTTCCTGGCCGCATACCACATGCTAATTAGACCTTCCCCTGCTAACCAATTGGTGTATCGTAGCAGCTATGCTAATAAAGCATCACAAGCAGCGCACAATCAGCTTAGAGCATGAGAACTATATAGCTAGCCCAGTCTTTCCCTTTGGGTCCTTCCCTTGATGATTGTATCACAAAAGAGCTGAAGATTAAAGCTTTCTGCAGAAGAATCCTGCTGTTGTTGCGTGCTGTTCTTGCCGGCGAGGACGGGGCGCGCGACAAGGTGCCATAGGCAGGGCCTCCCTCTGGTTGGCCTGATGCCATGGCAGGGACTACCAGTTTGTGAGCCAGTTCCGGCAGGCCAGGAGGATGGCGCAGCAGGCTGTGTATCTTAGTGGGGGGCCTCAGAGCTCAGTAGCCAGCCAGTAGGATAGAGCACCTGAAACTGCTGAAAGTTCCCAACCTGCTGGGCAGAGCATGCTCAGACATACTTGTCCACCTATCCCTTCTGCCACACAGAAAGCTCCATGCAACCCCCACCCGTTCAGCAACTCTCTCAATGCTAGGAAGCCTCTCAGACTGCCTGCCTTTCCTTTGTCCCAGAGCAGCTGGGTGTGGATCTCTGTCTTCCACAAATGGCTGGAATCTCAGTCTCTCCAAATATTCCACTTGTCTTAGCTTTCCAACCCCACTAATCCCCCGAGCACCATGCAATGTAGGTTTGTGCTCTCAAAGCAGATCTCCAGGGCTGGGTGTTTAGCAGTCCTAGGCTTCCACCCCCTCCTGCTCCATTTCTCTTCCTCCCATCAGTGAGCTGGGGTCGGGGAAGGGCTTGGGTCCTGCCGGATCAAAGCTTTGGTATGTTACCCTGTTTCATGAGGTCTGCTCTGTTCTCCAGGGGCAGGGGGTCTGGTGCAGTCTTCTTTGCTATTGCACTTTTAGGATTAGTTGTATTAACTATATTTTCATATTATATATGGTTTTGGGAGGAGTTCTCTCTCTCACCTCTCACACCACCATCTTGAATCTGATCCTCTAGTATTGTTTTACAGATTTAAAAAATGGGCACACACACACTAGGTATATCTATGTGTGTATGTGTGCATGTTTCCCCTTAAGATAATCCTCGCCACCTCAAAAAAAAGAAGTACAAGAAGATGACAGTATAGTAGGCCAAACAAATCATGGTCATTGTTACAATATTCCTAAGTAAAATATTAGCAAACAAAATGTAGCATTATATTAAAAAGATACTCATCTTAGCCAATTGTCTTCCCTCCCTGAGTTAGAAAATTGATTACTCTAACTTACCACATTAGAAGAAGGAGAAAAATGTATGATCTTCTATAGAGATGTAGAAACCATTGGTTAAAATTCAGTACACATCCATGATTAAATCAAACCGAAAATATCTCAGCAAAGTATTAATAGCAAGATATGTCACTTACTTGTTAGGGAATCTTAAAAATATATATAAAATAAATATAATACTTTGAAAGAATTAACTTGGGGGTTGAAATAGGACAAGGATGACTTCTATCATCCCTTCTTTTAAAAATATTGGATGATCTAGTTTGTTTCCTATAATCACTATAGTTGCACTAAATCTTCAGTACTTATTTATCTACTAGTTGCAATAAATATCAACCTTTCTAAGAGACAAGAACTTAACTATTCCTACCACTAAAAAAATAATAATTATGTGACATGCTAGAAATGTTAGCTAATGCTCAATAGCAATCATAACGTATATATGTATCAAATCAACATGTTATAGACCTTAGACTTTATATATCATGTTACCTGCCCATTACATGCCAATTAAAAAATACTGGATTAGAGAACCCTTCCACTAAGAGAGTAAAAATAAATGAAATACAAGAACTGCAATGGAAAAGGTAAAACTGTCTTCATTTGCACTCGGTATCAGTACATCCATAGAACACCAAAAGAGTATACAGATAATATTATAATTTGTAAGAGATTTTTAGCAAAACTCTTGGATACAAAATAAATATTCAAATTAAACTGCATTTCCCACACTGCAGCAGTAATAAGATGTGTAAGTTTTAAAATATACCATTTAGAATAACACCAAATCATATTGAGTACCAAGGAATAAATTTAACCAATGATATGCAATACTTCTTAAAGTACACTCGTTTTAATTAAAAAACTCAACTAAGAAACAAAAAATTGATAGGAATGCCAAGTTCATGAATAGAAAGACCCAATATCATAAAAATAACAGATCTTCCTCAATTTTTTATATACAAATCTATAAATTTATATGAAATATCAAATGATCAAAAACAGTCAAGATACACTTGAAGAAGTAAATAAGTGAGAATACTTTCCTATATGTCAGTACTTATTATATAATAAGACACTAAGATACTGGTTCAAGCACATATAAGTAAGCCAGTGAGGCAGAGAACTAAGAGCTTTCAAACAGACCCATGCATATACGAAATTAATAATTGATGCTGTCGGTTACAAAGTGGTAGAGAAAGGGTACAGTTTAAATGAATGGTGCTGAAAAATTAAGTTTTCTTGTTAAGAAAATTGGATTCCCTACCTCACGCCATGCTCAAAAATCAAATCTAGGCAAATTAACAGACAATATAGCAGAATATCTTTGTAAAATTGCTAGAGGGTAATATTTTTAAGCAACACACAGAAATAGCAAATATTTCAAAAATCAATTTCAATACCAAAATATTGATAAACTGGACTATGGTAAAATTAAGAACTTTACTTTGTAAAAGTAACTATAGAAAGAGAAAAAGAAGTAACAGAAATTGGGATAAATTATTTGCAACTCATATAATGTACCAATGGGACCACATGTAAAGTTTAACAACTTATTCTCCAAAAAAGGTGGATTAAATAAATATATATCCCCACCCTCCCACACAGGGAGTATACTGGGATCTTGGTGAATAAAAGTTTCCCTGAGAATATATACTCACAAGTATGCTCTCACATAGATTTGGAGTTTGAATCTTTACTGCAGCATACATTGGAACTTACAACCTGAAAATTTAACACAGTATTCTCTGCAGTAATACTCCGGAGATTCCTGCCTCTGATCCCCACTGGCGCTCTAATGTTTAAACCAGGTCACACAGGATTATATGACTAAAGCCCCAAGAGAAATAAGTTCATAATCTAAAGTTACCTAGTAAAAACAGGGAAAAAAATCCACCAAGAGTCAATAGAAAAATAAAAATAGATCTCTAATAGAATTCAGATGATGGAACTATGATATATAGAATAAAAAATGATTGATGATACAAAAGGAAAAATTAAAAATATCTAAAAAACATGAGCACTATCAGAAAACCAGGAAAACTTGAAATAACCACTTGGAATTTCTGGAAATAAAATTGTTGAAATATAAAACCTAAGAGACAGATTAACAGCTAAGTAAGAACTAGATGAAAACAGAATTAATGAATTGAAATACAGAGACAATAAAATTATTAAGAAAGCAGGACTGAGAAATAAACATGAGATATGTAAGAAAGAGTAATGAAGGATAGAATATAAAGACCAACTTTTAATCATTACGAGTTTCAAAAGAAGCTATATATTTAAAATGTGGGCGCAGCAGACATTATGGAGAGCCATGGGAAGATAGAAAAATAAGATACTTAGTTATTCTTAAAAGATGATTGATCAAACATTGCCTGAAGCCCTTCCCATTCCTCAATTCTTCTGTTTTTAGCCCATATATTTTCTTAACTATTTAACCCCATTTAGGCTGAGTATTTTGTTCTTTGCAAGCTAACTTCTCCTAACTGACATGGGGAATAAGAAAACAAAAGCTAGTTAAACTAAGAACATAAAAGATATACCTGGACATCCCATACTTGGAATAATAGACTCAGGTAAAGCTAGCTCAAAGTTAACAGGAAACAATATTTCTCCCAATATACCAGAGCTGAAAAATATCACAACAATCTCCTTTGGATGACTATTGCTTTTTTTACTCACTGAGATGCTCTCTTCTCTAAAATCATTAACTACCAAAAACTTTGTTTTTTGGAAATTGCATCAGTAACAATGAAACAGCCCACTCTTGCCTGAAGGAACTGAGCCACTTTGATACAGAGGCGGCCTCCATTTCCAGTCTAGGTGCAGAGCTTCTAAGGGGTTTCTGGACACAACACTCTACATCTATCTTAACTTTGTAGTTTCCAAAGGAACAGGACCTTAGGTCCACTTCATTGTCCAGACGATGTTACACCTTCTGCACACAGCCCTGCTTTGCTCTGAGCCTATCCAAACACTGATTCATTTAAATTTAACCTAAACTCCATTATCCCTCAAAATCCTATAATAACCTCTCTCTTTTCCTTTGTTTGGTGAGAAGCCCCATGGTTCCCCTGGTGTGTGGTCTCCCTCATTGCAATAGTGAAATAACCTGACTTTGCTGAATAAAAGCTCTTTTCCAGGGACCTTAGGCTGACTGGGCTAGGACACAAGACAAGGGAAAGCAAAACCAAATAAACAAAATATAAAGCTATATTTTAAGCATCTGCCTGATGAGAGTTACAGAGAGGAATACAAAAGAGGTAAATGATAGAATCATTTGGTTGGTCTGAAATTAAATAGAGAGTGTTTTCATTGATGATAGATTCTTGGCAAAAGCTAGATTTAGAGAGAGAAAGACGTTCCCTTAGGCTCCACTAAAAATATGAAGCTAGTGGCAGAAGTGCTGAAAGAAAAAGTCCCCTTGCTTCCATTTGCAGCTGCATGTACACTAGCAGGCGGGCACAGTTCCTTTTCCAGTACAGGCAGCCCATGGGGCTCCTAGAAAATTGAGTGCAGCCCAAAACAGTTGCCAAAGCTCACTCTCAGAAGCAGCTGCCTCCAAGGTCTAGGGCTGAACTCCTGTGCTGTGTTTTCAGCAGCAAACTGGCAGTCATAAATGTCAAGCCCTGATCAACATAATCCCCTTGGTTCTTCCAGCTTAGTTCACAGCGAGTAAAGGTGGCATCAAGAGTTCCTATTTTGGAAAAAATAAATTGCTGAACTCAGATGTATAATAACAGTAGCTGTATTAATGTTCTATATGGCTTTTATCACCAACAAGTTCAATATTACTTAAGCAGTTGTGGGATTTAGATTTCTTTGTGATCGAGACAAAACAACAATTCAGTGCCTTCTCTGATTGTTAAGAATGGTTACTTTCCAGGTGGGGAAACTAACAAGAATATATCTGGTGTAATGTTGCAGTAAAATAAAAAGTGAAGTTTAATGAAGATATAGCTCTCTGATATCCTCGGTTTCCAGAAACCCCTGCCACCTCTCTTGTCTTCTCAGATTCTACACTTTAACCTTGAGAACTGAAAGTCATAGGGCCTGGGGAGACTACTTTGAGTGTCTTGAAGTCAGGGACTTGAATAAGTAAGCAGTAAGGAAAACTACACATTTTACTATTACTATAGTAAATTACTATATACACATAGTAATTAAAAATAAAAGATAAAAAGATAAAATAAAAAATATACATAGTACATAGTATATATACATATATACATATATACATACACACACATACATTTTTTATGTATAAATTACCATAGCTTCTTGGGCTCTACCAGTCCAGACACATGCTTCTCTAAGCATTTTTTAAAATACCAGTATGTCAATTTTCTTCTCTAAACCATACCGAATAAAAGGCATCAACATGTTTGTGTTTGGGCAGGTGGGAGGGGTGTTGGTTCTAAACTGAACATTGAGAGATTGTTTGAGAACACCACTTTCTTTTAGAGCAATAGTTTTTGGTGCTTTAAATAACTCAGATAGGTCATGCATGGGTCCCTCCCGCCCCAACCCCTATAGATAGCCTCACCACCAACTCCATCAACTTTGTGGAAGATGCAAAGCGCACCTCACCTGCCAATCTCTACAGGTGTCAGCCTTGCAAGAAGAACATGACAACCAGATTCCCAGAATGTGAAGGGATCTGCCAATTCACCTACCTTGTATATTTCACAGACAGGAGATTTTTTTCAAAGGTTTCAAGTCCCAAAGTTTGGTTGTTGACACTGAGCCTGCCACTGATACGTTGCTGGGGCCTGCCACCTATCAACTTTGTCCAACCTACCCAAAAAAGGAAGCTATAAGGGTGCATGTGCCATTACTGTAGAATATGGGATATTAAAATAAAAATATTCCAGCTCTTTGATTTCCTCTGATTTTGTGGGTGATACAATAACCAGAATGAGATAGCTAAAACCAATAAAATCTGATTTATAGCATTAAATGCAATCTTTATAGCACTTATTTATGGTACATTACATCTAAAATCCAATTTCACAGGCTGCTGTTTGAAACTTTCTGTTCAATCATAAATACACCACATACACCATACCTCAGTACCATAGAGTTAGATTATATAAATGTCTGTATCCCCGGAAGGTATTAAAATTCAGTTACTACAGTGGTGAGTGAGCTTGGCAATAATTTTCCTAACCAACTCTTTAGCCAAAAAGATCCAGTCAGCATTTGATAAATACTGAAAATGCTAGCACTACTATCATTAAGCCAAGAAAAAAAAAACCACTCAGATAACTCTACATTCCAGAATAAAATTAATTGAAAGGAAGTCTAGAGAAATAGGATAATTGATGGTGCTGAAGGGCACTTGCATTATGTTTGCAAGCCAGTGAGCAAAAGCATTTCCTTGCATGACACCGTCGGCATTAAGAGACACATGACTAAGCTTCTACATGCTCCTTTGGAAATACAACCATAAGTGTCTACATTCACACACTTCAGTGGAGAAGACTATAGTCTGTTCAATTACTATAATCATTGTCAAAGAGAGGGCAAAGAATACAGTCTGACTTTCAGAGAACTGTCATTTGAATCTTAAGCAACTTCACATTAGTTTAAAAAGGTTTTGGTCTTAAAAAAATTTCAACTCTCCGTAAGCTTTGCTTGCCATGTATTAGATAAATGTAAGCAAAAAGGCTGGGCTCTTCCCCTGACCTGAGAAGCCAGCAGATTATTGTTTCGCGAAAGACCGCACCCCTTGGCACTGAAATTCTTTTCTTAGATATGTGTCAACCTCATCGTCATCCAGAACGGTGTACCATGCACATATCGCCAGGCTTATGCTCTATGCTGGTAACTTGTTCCAGAATACAATTCAGCACTCAAATGTAAGTGACAAAAAGTGGGAGGGATAGTTTATAATAGAGTCAATATCAAAATAACCGATACTTACTAATGCCAAACATTTTACCATGCTAGGAGTGCACTGGGGTTCTGTGGGGCCTGCAGCTAATACAGTGTGAGGGAACTCCTTAAGAAAAAAAGAATATCATTTCTAATCCTCACAACAGCCCTGCAAGGTCAGCCTTATTCCCTAGATGAGGACCCTGAGGCTTAGATGGGTTGCCCGAGTTTAACTAATTAGGAATTTGTTCCTTGAAATGCAAGTTCAAGTTTGTCTACACTGAAACCCAGGCACACTTTGAGGTTCCTTTTAAATTAATTGAGGTTTGGGTTGTATTACTTGACTTTCCTGAGATGGGATAGTGTTTTTAGTTGTATTAGTCCCCAAAGAATTTGCCACATCAAGAAGTGGTTTGGGGATAAGCTGGCATCAGTTGGCGGGTTCGTGCAACCTCGGAGTCCTGAGCCCTACCTTCAGCCATCTCAGCAGTAGATCTGGGTGGGGTCTGCACATTACCCCAGTGATGCCAAAGCTGCTATCCAGGACCACACTTTTAGCCACTGATCTAGAGAAACTGAGTTAATTGTAGCATTTGGTCCATCTACTGTCTTCCTCCAGTGAAACCGTAATTACTATAGTTTAAGGTTGCTTTTACCAGCTCAGCTAAAATGTAGCTAAATAAACTCCGTCCCTTTATGAAAGCCTTGCATTGGATTCACAGTGGCTGGAATCCAAAAGAGGCTGAAAAGGAAAAATGTTAGTGAAGGATTATGTTGAAAGTACAGATTGATTCTTAAAATGCAATTTAACCATGATAAATACAATATATTTAAATTAGCTTCACTACAGCACAACTTGAAATTGTTAAGTAACTGTAGTTAACATAAACTCATGTAAATACCCTAATTTTTTTGTATACTAATAGAAAAACAGAATCAGTGAATATGGGAAAAAGACAAGGAAAGCGATGCACCATGTGAGGAGGAAGGGTGGGGTGGACATTAAGAGACTAAGGGCATGAAATGTCATTTGCAATTGAGTTAGTAAGGTTTAATCAAGGTATTTAAATGCATTCTACAATAGTAGAGTACAGCTTACATTCTGTATTTAAGTCTGATTCAATATAATAATGATGGGCTTTTATTACAGAATAGCTATTCAGTGATGCTTATGAAATAATTGTAGACAAATTATGTCTATGACATACTACAAAAGTCACAGCCATAAATTACTTTAAGATGCCAGTAGTAAGTATATTAAGATTTGGAAGACTTCAGTTCTCTCTGAACTCCTATGTCTCTTGAACATGCTCATGGAAAGGAGCGATGACCCTTTTGCCACTTGCATCTCATGAATTATTCTACAGTAAGCATGCTGTGTATCTGTCCTTTGGTTTAAAGCCTGAGAGGCTCTTTGTTTATTCAACAAAGAATTACTGACACCTACTAGGTGACAAGGATACACAAATTCATCAGTTAGTGATCCAGTCTTCAAAGTATTAATCAACTACAATATTCCCTCTGTCTGCTTTCCTTCAAAAAAGGACTGAGAATTGATGTCCAATAAGCCATCTCAGAGAGAGAAAAAACAATTTGAGCTTTTTTGGGTCCATGGAGTTTTTCCACAGACAGTTCTGGGTGATCTATAGAAATGGTCATAAATCCATAGTTTCCTTACAAAGTGATCTTTGTATAGGAAAACAGACTAATTTCTTAAAAAAAAATTATATTGTGACTATGAGCTCTAGTTAGAATATTTTCTGCTTTCAGGAGCAGAGGTTCATAGGCAGGGTTTGTGAGCTTTGGATTTTATGTAGGAACTGTTTAAAGGGTAGAGACTGGTGGCAGTGCTGATAAAGGGAAGAAATCATGAGATTTTCCAAATAGAAATATGAGCTTTTCCAAATAGAAACACAGATTTCCAGCAAAGGAAACACTGACTTTCTGAGGAACTAGTGATGAAATTTAACCTTTGAACTAAAATGATATACAAGGAATTCCTGCATTTTCCTAAAAAATGTAAGATCAGTGACAATATGTCTCAAATCTAACCTTCAATTACCTACTTTATGTATCAGTACACAACAAAACTATGATTCCCAACAATTATCATAGGATATATGTACCTTCACATATGCAGGAATTCATAAGAAGGTAACTGCATAAAAAGTAACTCCATAAAACCAACCTTTGATATATCATTCTTGCTTTCCAAAAATGGCTTCTATACATTTATTTTTCATTACACATTTCATAGGCAGGTGGTTTAAAAACATTGTTTAACCAGAAAACAAAAAAACAAACATTTCTGAGCCAAAGTGAACAGTGTTTCTATTCACCTACACTATCTGGAAATAATTCTTTTGATCCTCTCTTAAAGTTGTTAGCAGAAAACTTTGTGCAGTAAATTAAGAGAAATAAAAATTTCTAATAGAAGTAGATCACTTAAATGATGTAACTGCCTTATCTAAATAAACTCAGGTCACACCTCTCAACAAGTGCCAATATTGGTGTGAACTGAACCCCGCTTTTAGTACATTCTATGTGGCGAGATGCTGCTATTTGCAGAATGCCCAGAATGACATATCCGAACACATCTCACCGTGTCACCAGGTCTCAAACCTTCATGCTTCATCCAAATCTTCTAACAGATTTCACTAATGGCGGTGTTTATTCTGCTTCATTACTTTCAAGTTCACACTGAGTCTCAGAACTTTCAACTAGAAGGGACCTTGGAGATGATTTAGTCTCTTACCTTCCAACTCATTTTCAGACAGGATTTATTGAGACCCAGAAAAGTCTAATGATATGTCCAATGTCTACATCTAGGTGATGAAAAGGCCAAGAGTGATTGAAGCCCTCACCACATGACTCACTGTCCACTCGCACGGCTCTCACAATGCCACTTGATCAATGGTCTTGCATGATGCTCTGACACTTTCTTTGGAACTACATGTTTGCAACTATCTGAGTGCACTGCATCAGATATTTGAAGACCAAGTAAAAAGAGAAGCTGTACTAGCTTCTTTTGTCTGAACTAGCTACCTTTTGTCTAACTCGCACAACGATTGCTGGGATCAACTAATAAAAAGTAGGTTGACTGTTAAAGCAACAGGACTTGTACACTGTAAAGCGTAAGGGATTTTCAAGACTGTAAACCTAAGACACTTTTATATGAAAGTTTCCTGAAGAAAAACCTCGATGTCTTGCCAAAGATGTATGGGATACCACAAAATATCTAATTTTACCCACAAATAAATTGATTGGATACATGTTAAAGATATATTGTAAATAAATGTTAAGAATACTCTTACCACAAAAACATATTTGAGATGGAAACAAAGCTGAAATTAATCAAAAATTTAACCAACATTTGTAGAAATTTGGCTATTATTTAAAGTGTAAAAATGTCAATTCTAAGGGGAAGAAGTTTAAATAAAACCATAATTCCACATTTTCATAATTAAAAGGGAATACATTTTAAGCCACCTATAAAGTAGCATATTATTTTATTTCCTGTCTGCAATTTTTATCCATATGCAGTTATGAGCCTTCAATAGCCTTATAGCAATTTATGGTTAAAAAGAAACTGTATTCTCACAAATTAATAAACTTTTCCCACATTAAAGACCAGCTTGAGCAAAGATTTACAACATGGTAAGCTTCCGCTACTCATCCTTTTTCTCTGTCTGAAAAGCCTTCAGCCTTTTACCCGGCATGGCCACTAGTACCCCCTGCCCCGAAGTTGCTCCCACCCTGATCAGCCTTGCAAATAAAGCACCTCTCAAGACACCTGACATCCTCCCCTCCACCCACTTTTCCTGACACTTCACCCTCTTTACCTAGTCCTCCAAGCACACAGCTTTTCCTGCTGCTGAACCCTAGTGATTATTTTTGTACTTACTTATGTACTAGTCTATGTCCTGGGCTGTGAATTCTGTAGATGCAGGAATACCTTACAGGTCTTCATACACACAGCACTGTGCTTGGCACTTGCCATGATCAATAAAAGCTTGCTCAGTTTGATAAAGTTAACATTCCTCATCAAATAACTTTTTATTGACTATTTCCCACAGTGAAATTAAAAGAAGGAAATCTTAGACACAAGCTTTCTTTTGATTAATTTGCTCAACTCAACACATGACCATAAAAAAGCAGTCAAGTATTTAATATTTAGTATTTACTGCTGAGTTTACAATAACAGTGTTTTAATAGAAAATGGAATCATGCAGGCTGATGGGAAAAAAAAGAAAACATCCAGAGAGCTTAAAAAAAAAAAGAAACTTAAGTGATAGTCTCAAAAGAAATAGTACATGGTGACTGAATAAAAACAAGTTTTAATTTTTATCTTTCTAAAATTCCAATCATTTCTGAGCATGGGAAAGAGATGCTTTGCTACCACCTAAAATTAGTATGGATAAAGTTAAATTTTTCCATTAACTACTGAGTCAGGCCACATCCTAGGTGCCAAGGAAGCAGCCTAACAGTGAACAAAACTAAGTCTTTGTTCTCAAAAGACAGCAAAACTTAGTGGATGTGACGAAGGTTGACTGTTGGGTTTGAGTCTGAGCTCTACCACACGAGCAGTGAGGTCGTATGTAATTCACTTAACCTCTCTGTGCTGCAATTTCCTACTCCATAAAATGACAATAATACTTTCTATGTCATAGGGTTGTTATGAGTATTTAACGAGATAATACTTGTCAAGTTCTTTGAAGAGTGCTTGGCATATACGATAAAAGTGTTTGATAAAATCTTAAGGTGCTTAAATTCTACCAAAAGAGACACAAAACACACACCTATGTGATAGGTCACATGATGACTACTGGGAAGGAAGTAAGGAGGGGCGAGGGAACAGAGGGTGGAGGGCACTGCTCTCTTACATGAGGTCATCTCTCCCAGAATGCCTCTCTGCTAATGTGAGTTCTGAGCAGGAACCTGAATCAATGAAGAAGCAGCTTGGCAACTCTGGAATGAGCGGTACAGGACAACAGGAGCCTATCGGGAGCCCCTGAAGCAAAGCAGGTGAGCCACGCAATGGCCGAAGGCAGGGGACAGGAGCAGGAAGTCTCTGTGGGCCTTGTGGGTCACCGGGAGGAGCACACATCCACGTCCGAGGGGAGGAGAAACCCTTGGAGGATTTAGAATGGACAGGCAATGTTATCAGACTTTTCTGGTAAAAGGATAACTGTGGTGGCCAGATACACAGGAGACTCTAGGGGTGGGGTCAAGAATAAAAATGGGCAGATCACTGAGAAAACAACAGTTTAGGGGAGAGATGATGTGTCTTCGATGAGGATGGTGGCACAGGACAACACACATGGCCAGGTGTGGCTTATTTTCTGGGTGTAGTCCCAGCTTTTCCTGACTGAGGGATGTAGGGTGGGAGCGAGGAGTCCAGGGTGACTCCAAGGGTTTTGGTCCAAGCCTCCACAATAATGGAGTTGTTGTTGGTTATGACGTGCAAACCAAGATGAAGGTTTATCAGCTACGGGTCAGACCATTTTCCTCCTCAGCAGCCCACAGTGGCCCCTGCTTACTTGGCGAACCAAGTCCAGTCTAGTCAAGGTCCTGCCTGTTGAATCACAGTCTTGTCTCTGTCTGTTTTGGCCATGTTCTTTCCGCCCCAGCCAACCCCCACCCTTTGCTGGTCCCTAAATCTCCACAGTTTGCTGACTTTTTCATGACATTCCCTCTCTTGGAAGCACTTTCTCCTCTGTGTGCCTAAGAAGAAATTACTTAATCCTTCAGTGATTAACTCAGAATTCTGATTCTCAGGAGAAGCCTTTTCTGACATTTCTTAGCAGAAGGCTTTGGGTTTTGTACTCTTTTGTCACATGTTTCATTTCCCTTCAAATTATTTTGCATAGTTGTTTGCTGTTCTGTTTCATTGAACAGACTGAAAGCTCTTTGAAGGTGGAAATCATTTCTTATTTATGTCAGTAGGTCCACAGTTCCTAACACACTGCTTACATTAAATAGGCACTCATACTTGTACTGAAATAAAAGTAGTATTTGTATCTCTTAAAATATATTTTAATATGAAAACAACCAAGAGCTCTCTTTAAAATAGGTTCACTTTAAAATTTCATTTCATCAAATAAATGTCTGTTTATAAATTTTTCCTTCATTTGTGAAATGGTGATCGGTGAATTGGTGAAGAAAAGAAAGGAAAGAAATAATGAAAAAGAATTATGTGTCTGTTTTTTTGCTTTTGTTTTCAAGGCTGATGTATTTCCTTCACTGATCATGTAGATAATACCCTTGAGCTTCATATGATAAGGTTAAACTTTTTTTCTATGATATTCCAGCATACAGTTATACAGTTTGGGCAAATGCCTTAAGGTTTTCTTTTTCCTTTCTTTTTTTTTTTTTTTTTTTTTTCCAGCATAGGTACAAGCTTCACTGGGGAACCAGCTATAACACAAAGCTTGGGTACTATCTGTCTCTTCCATTTCAGAAAACTACAAATTATGTGCTTTGAGACACAAGAAAGTAAAACATTGATTGTATAGAACATTCCAGTAGCGCAGAAGGTATTCTAATTAACATGATAATCAACACGGGCCTTTTCATTGGAATGGATTGTATAATCGAACATTCTTTATGGATTTTGGTAAATGTGCTTTACTCTCTGAGGGATTTCAAGCTTCCAGTAGTATTTCTCTTTTTTGGAAACTAAGGTATGCAATTAAGACAAAAGAACACAGGAAGAAACCAACATTAATTTATAAATTAGCTACCGATTCATGGATTACATAAGGGAATTAACCCTAGTCCCTGACTCTCCTAGGTGCTGATTAGAATAAATCATGACTGGTGACACTGGAAATCAGTAATGGCCTGAGAAATCCTCTGGAAAGTTTGACATTCATGTATCAGCTTTATCTCCATCCCAGACTTTTACTTAATATAAATAATAATTCCACCTGGAGCAGGAAGATCACAAACTATTATATGAAAGAGTTAAAACTTACGGAGTACAAACTTGGCCAGGCATGGAAATGAATATCCTATATACAGAATCTTAATTTCACAAGAACCCAGACAGTAGCTAATTTTATCCCCAAATGAATAAATTGGAGGTTGGCAAGATTAAGTGATTTCCCCCAGGCTACAGAAGTCATTAACTGTAGGAGCTGGGGTCTGAACCCAAGCTATCTGATGCCAGAATCCATACCCAGAATCGTTCCTGAGATCTGCCCCTGTGGCCATGCACCCTGAACAGTGTTGTCACTAGACATCCATTGGTGAAGGAAAAACATGTAACTGCTCTCACAGTGCTTACGTAACAGCTCCATTAGGGAGAAAAGGGAAAATGGGTACTGGAAAATGCTTTCTGGAAGATTTAAGGGGAAGGCTGTATTGCCTTCATAGTTTATTTTCCATCATCACATTCTATTAGAAACATTAAGGAATTGCGTATTTCAAGTTAAAGTATGCTCTACTGGAATTACTTCCATTGAATTCACAGGTAAATTTTCATAGAAAATAATGATTTTTCCCCTGTTATATTTGTGCTTTGTAATTGAAGAAAACGTTCCTGTGATCTTGAAAATTTATAATTCTGAGAGGACCTCGTCATCAATCTACTGGCATACACTGAGAGGCAGTGTCACCTGAATTCTGGTCCTGATATTTCCATGGTGGACTCAGTTCCCTAAGATGTATATCATATGCATGCCTTGGTTTATAACAGATTGTTGCCAGTAAACACTCATTTATTATGTATGCTTTATAGCTCATGGAAACATTTTGCAGTGTCATCTTTCAGAACACAGGTTCCCCAAAACATTCAGAGAGTCTGTCTTTAAACTACATTTTAGTTTATGATGTGAATGATGTGAAAAGGAAACATATAACTCACAGAGAAAACCTCTCTTAACCATTTGGTATTATCCATTTAGACATATTCAGATTCATATTCAACCAAACAGACATCCTTGATTTCTTACACAGGACCATATAAAATATTGACTTGTTACACAGAGTAATAGAATGGATAAAAAAGCAAGACCCATCTATATGCTGCTTACAAGAAACTCACCTTAAACCCAAAGACAAGCATAGACTAAAAGTCAAGGGATGGAAAAACATATTTCAGGCAAACAACAGCGAGAAGAAAGCAGGGGTTGCAGTACTAATATCAGACAAAATAGACTTCAAAACAAAGAAAGTAACAAGAGATAAAGACGGACATTACATAATGATAAAGGGCTCAGTCCAACAAGAGGATATAACCATTCTAAATATATATGCACCCAATACAGGAGCACCAGCATATGTGAAGCAAATACTAACAGAACTAAAGAGGGAAATAGACTGCAATGCATTCATTTTAGGAGACTTTAACACACCACTCACCCCAAAGGATAGATCCACCGGGCAGAAAATAAGTAAGGACACACAGGCACTGAACAACACACTAGAACAGATGGACCTAATAGACATCTATAGAACTCTACATCCAAAAGCAACAGGATATACATTCTTCTCAACTGCACATGGAACATTCTCCAGAACAGACCACATACTAGCTCACAAAAAGAGCCTCAGTAAATTCCAAAATATTGAAATTCTACCAACCAATTTTTCAGACCACAAAGGTATAAAAGTAGAAATAAATTCTACAAAGAAAACAAAAAGGCTCACAAACACATGGAGGCTTAACAACATGCTACTAAATAATCAATGGATCAATGAACAAATCAAAATAGAGATCAAGGAATATATAGAAACAAATCACAACAACAACACAAAGCCCCAACTTTTGTGGGACGCAGCGAAAGCAGTCTTAAGAGGAAAGTATATAGCAATCCAGGCACACTTGAAGAAGGAAGAACAATCCCAAATGAATAGTCTAATATCACAATTATCGGAACTGGAAAAAGAAGAACAAATGAGGCCTAAAGTCAGCAGAAGGAGGGCCATAATAAAGATCAGAGAAGAAATAAACAAAATTGAGAAGAATAAAACAATAGCAAAAATCAACGAAACCAAGAGCTGGTTCTTTGAGAAAATAAACAAAATAGATAAGCCTCTAGCCAAACTTATTAAGAGAAAAAGAGAATCAACACAAATCAACATAATCAGAAATGAGAATGGAAAAATCACAACAGACTCCACAGAAATACAAAGAATTATTAAAGACTACTATGAAAACCTATATGCCAACAAGCTGGAAAACCTAGAAGAAATGGACAACTTCCTAGAAAAATACAACCTCCCAAGACTGACCAAGGAAGAAACACAAAAGTTAAACCAATTTTGAGCAAAGAAATTGAAACGGTAATCAAAAAACTACCCAAGAACAAAACCCCGGGGCCGGACGGATTTACCTCGGAATTTTATCAGACACACAGAGAAGACATAATACCCATTCTCCTTAAAGTGTTCCAAAAAATAGAAGAAGAGGGAATACTCCCAAACTCATTCTATGAAGCCAAAATCACCCTAATACCAAAACCAGGCAAAGACCCCACCAAAAAAGAAAATTACAGACCAATATCCCTGATGAATGTAGATGCAAAAATACTCAATAAAATATTAGCAAACAGAATTCAACAGTATATCAAAAGGATCATACACCATGACCAAGTGGGATTCATCCCAGGGATGCAAGGATGGTACAACATTCGAAAATCCATCAACATCATCCACCACATCAACAAAAAGAAAGACAAAAACCACATGATCATCTCCATAGATGCTGAAAAAGCATTTGACAAAATTCAACATCCATTCATGATAAAAACTCTCAGCAAAATGGGAATAGAGGGCAAGTACCTCAACATAATAAAGGCCATATATGATAAACCCACAGCCAGCATTATACTGAACAGCGAGAAGCTGAAAGCATTTCCTCTGAGATCGGGAACCAGACAGGGATGCCCACTCTCCCCACTGTTATTTAACATAGTACTGGAGGTCCTAGCCATGGCAATCAAAGAAATACAAGGAATCCAGATTGGTAAAGAAGAAGTTAAACTGTCACTATTTGCAGATGATATGATACTGTACATAAAAAATCCTAAAGACTCCACTCCAAAACTACTAGAACTGATATCGGAATACAGCAAAGTTGCAGGATACAAAATTAACACACAGAAATCTGTAGCTTTCCTATACACTAACAATGAATCAATAGAAAGAGAAATCAGGAAAACAATTCCATTCACCATTGCATCAAAAAGAATAAAATACCTAGGAATAAACCTAACCAAAGAAGTGAAAGACTTATACTCTGAAAACTACAAGTCACTCTTAAGAGAAATTAAAGGGGACACTAATAAATGGAAACTCATCCCATGCTCATGGCTAGGAAGAATTAATATCGTCAAAATGGCCATCCTGCCCAAAGCAATATACAGATTTGATGCAATCCCTCTCAAATTACCAGCAACATTCTTCAATGAATTGGAACAAATAATTCAAAAATTCATATGGAAACACCAAAGACCCCGAATAGCCAAAGCAATCCTGAAAAAGAAGAATAAAGTAGGGGGGATCTCACTCCCTGACTTCAAGCTCTACTACAAAGCCATAGTAATCAAGACAATTTGGTACTGGCACAAGAACAGAGCCACAGACCAGTGGAACAGATTAGAGACCCCAGAAATTAACCCAAACATATATGGTCAATTAATATTTGATAAAGGAGCCATGGACATACAATGGCAAAATGACAGTCTCTTCAACAGATGGTGCTGGCAAAACTGGACAGCTACATGTAGGAGAATGAAACTGGACCATTGTCTAACCCCATATACAAAGGTAAACTCAAAATGGATCAAAGACCTGAATGTAAGTCATGAAACCATTAAACTCTTGGAAAAAAACATAGGCAAAAATCTCTTAGACATACACATGAGTGACCTCTTCTTGAACATATCTCCCCGGGCAAGGAAAACAACAGCAAAAATGAGCAAGTGGGACTACATTAAGCTGAAAAGCTTCTGTACAGTGAAAGAAACCATCAATAGAACAAAAAGGAACCCTACAGTATGGGAGAATATATTTGAAAATGACAGATCCGATAAAGGCTTGACGTCCAGAATATATAAAGAGCTCACACGCCTCAACAAACAAAAAACAAATAACCCAATTAAAAAATGGGCAGAGGAACTGAACAGACAGTTCTCTAAAAAAGAAATACAGATGGCCAAGAGACACATGAAAAGATGCTCCACATCGCTAATTATCAGAGAAATGCAAATTAAAACTACAATGAGGTATCACCTCACACCAGTAAGGATAGCTGCCATCCAAAAGACAAACAACAACAAATGTTGGCGAGGCTGTGGAGAAAGGGGAACCCTCCTACACTGCTGGTGGGAATGTAAATTAGTTCAACCATTGTGGAAAGCAGTATGGAGGTTCATCAAAATGCTCAAAACAGACCTACCATTTGACCCAGGAATTCCACTCCTAGGAATTTACCCTAAGAACGCAGCAATCAAGTTTGAGAAAGACAGATGCACCCCTATGTTTATCGCAGCACTATTTACAATAGCCAAGAATTGGAAGCAACCTAAATGTCCATCGGTAGATGAATGGATAAAGAAGATGTGGTACATATACACAATGGAATACTACTCAGCCATAAGAAGTGGAAAAATCCTACCATTTGCAGCAACATGGATGGAGCTGGAGAGTATTATGCTCAGTGAAATAAGCCAAGCGGAGAAAGAGAAATACCAAATGATTTCACTCATCTGAGGAGTATAAGAACAAAGGAAAAACTGAAGGAACAAAACAGCAGCGGAATTACAGAACCCAAACATGGACTAACAGGTACCAAAGGGAAAGGAACTGGGGAGGATAGGTGGGCAGGGAGGGATAAGGTGGGGGGAAGAAGAAGGGGGGTCTTAAGATTAGCATCATGCATGGGGGGGGTAGGGAGAAAGGGGAGGGTGGGCTGCACAACACCTAGAGGACAAGTAGGGATTCTACAACATTTTGCTAAGCTGATGGACAGTAACCGTAATGTGGTTGTTAGGGGGGACCTGATATAGGGGAGAGCACAGTAAACATAGTACTCTTCATGTAAGTGTAGATTAAAGATTATAGAAAAAAAAGAAAGAAAGAAAGAAAAGAGGGATTACTCCTTGATAGGATAAAACTATTGCTAAATCAAAGATCAACGCATGCTTTAAATATCCTTAATGTTGATCACTTAAAGGGTGTCAGATGATCAGCTTTGGAGGTACTCTTTTCTGATAATATTCCTTTCTCTTAATAATAATAAAAAAAAAAAGCAGTCCCTGTGTGCTGACCTTCAGTGAGTTCTGCACAGTGGTATAGAGGGCATGTCAAAGTGTGGGCAAAGGGTTTGTTTGTTTCCATGCAGAAGATCAAGGCCTAGCTTGGATACCCAGAATATGAACTAAGATACGATATGAGGAGGAGCTTCCGGCATCAGCACTCTCTGGAAGACTTGTGCCTGGGGGATGATCATCAAAAAGCCTCCACAGGGATCCGGACGATGCTGCGGTTGTGGCTGCATCCACCCCACTGTTTCCTGGACTTGCCATTGGAATGGGGAGGGAGATGTCTAGGCTGGCATGTGCATACAGCGAGACAATGAATTTGACCGGATCTGTACTGTTGGAACTCAACCAGGAGTTGGGAGGGGTGCAAGGTGTAGCACTCCAAAATCTTATGACTATAGACTATCTACGGTTAAAAGAACATATGGGATGTGAACAGATCCCAGAAATGGGCTGCTTTAATCTGTCTGATTTTTCTCAGACTGTTCAAGTACAGTTGGACAATATCCATCATATCATAGACAAATTTTCACAAATGCCTAGGGTGCCTAAATGGTTTTCTTGGCTTCACTGGAGATGGATGGTAATTATAGATTTGCTATGTTTATGTCACCATATTCCTATTATGTTAATACGTGTGTGCAAATTAGTTAGTAGTTTAAAACCTATACATGCTTAAGGTACTCGACAAGAAGATATGTCAAAGAAATAATCAATCCTCCCATGTTTCCTTCCATATGCTACATCTGTAGCTTTTCTTCTTTCTTCCTAATTACAACCCTTAAATAGAATTCGTGCCTCATATTGAATTTACCGAGTATCATAATTCCTCCAGGTGGTAAAGATACCTCGAGACAAATGCTGGGCATAGAAGCCACAAGGCATAAATATGCAAAGAAGTAAAAAGCTAACCTTTTCAAACAATATGGCTTCTCTCTCACTTACCAACTTTACATTTCCCTGTATGGCCCCGGAAGATGACTGGTTAGCCAGAGACGGGTAAGATTCCTCAAGGGAGGAACAACCTAAGACAGGCACAGTCGCAGGGGGGCCATCAGGTGAGAATTTGGGGATCAACAGAGGTGAGGCTCAGAACCTCACCCCCCCTGCTTTGAGAGAAATCTTCTGCATCCGTGGATGTTTTGCTGCCCTTGTCTAGCCTGGATTAATACTTAGTCCATAGGCACACACCTGATCATCTGATCATCTACAATTGCTCTCTTACAGCACTAAACTTTGTTTTCTACCTTTATCTTGCATCTACCTACCACTTCAGCATTTTATTAAAAATAAAAATAATAATAATAATAAAGGGAGAAATGTGGGATCAACATATAAATCAAGTATAAAAATCAAACGAATATTCATATTTGACCTGATTGTTTATAGTTCATAATGCGTGATCAAAACCGAAAGTTTCTGTGATGAATGCCCTTGTACTGTTCACCATGTAAGAATTTATTCACTATGTAAGAATTCGTTCACCATGTAAGAACTTGTTCGTTATGCTTCAGAAGATTGGAGACTGACGAGAATTAGGCTTGAGATGGATTAATGATTGTACATTGAGCTTTAACCCCCCTATACTGAATTTTATTGTTGTTAACAACCATTTGATCAATAAATATGAGGGATGCCCTCTCAAAAAAAAATTTAAAAAAAAATTTTTTAAAAAGTTATATGCAGATTTTTGACTGCACAGGGGTTTGGCACCCTAACTCCCCACATTGTTCAAGGGTCAGTTGCATTAGTGAACTTTGCAACTTAGAATTTAAACTGTTTATCAAAAGATACCGATATTTAAAGAAAGAAAATTAAAAATTAAAGTGACTTAAAGAGGAATAATATCATACCCATAATTAATGAAGATTTAGAATCTGAATTTATAGAGAACTCCCAAAAATTAATAAAGTATTAACACACACACACACACAAAAAAAAATACTGACTTGTTTAATTTTCCTCAGTTTTGTTTTGGCTTAGTCTTTAAATTTTAGTGGACATTTCTCTTGAAAAAAACTTGTAATTTTACTTTGTGTATTGGGCTGTATATATTATAAATAATATACAAAAACTGGATATATTAAAAATAATATTACAAAAATTTGTAATATTACTTTATGCTTTGGGATGGAATAGTGCAAATTGTAGTAAATATGAGGGCTAGTAAGATGGGGAAATATTGGGTGTGGGAGATTACATAAACAATGTGTGGGGCCCAGGGGACTCTGAAAAATTTTAGTATGTGATATGTCATAGACAAACTCTAAAAGTAAGTAAAAAGCTATGGTTTTCATTCATCCAGCCAACAGAAAGCAAACATAGGTACAATCTGGTGGGATTAAAATGTGTGCCTCTAAGATGGTTCATTCATTTTAGACATGATGATTAGTGCACTGTCATATTTTTCAGAATTTAGTCATTATTTCAAAATAATATTAATGTAGGATAGATTCCTGCAGTCCATAGGAACATTGCTGTTAATTTCCACTTTCTCTGCACAACATACTCTTTATCTTTAAAGAGAAAAATATATCTCTACTGATAGGTAAGAATACCCTCAGGTCCCAGAACCTATAAGAAATGGCGTATAGGCTTTTAAAACCCTGTTGATAAATTATTTAAAACTGACTGGACTAGAAAACTACCAGAAGAGAAAACATTTGGTAAATGATATAAAAATCTTAAAAGACTGGACTATTTTAAAGCCCCTTTCTCTTCTTTACCTCTCACTTCATCCATCAATTCTCCAAATGTCAGCTGGAACCCTCTGGCCAAATCCTGTTTCGGGGAATATACTTGTGGAAGTGGCACAGCAGGCATTAAAGATGCCATTAAATTGACATCTGCTCCTGGACACGTGAACCTTACTTAAATGGCCTGAAAGAAAATAATGTGCCATGCCAAATTAAAAGAAATAAAAAGATGGAAACAAGAAAACAAAAGCAAGTTAAAAATATGCTTAAATGAAATTTAATTTTAGTGTGTGCACATGTGCACACACAGACACACACATTAATATGCTCAACTTGTTTTAGATTCATAGCATTGAGCACAGAATTGGAACACCATAAGCTCCATTCTGATGCCGACATATGTTTTGATTATTTTTAAAGATCTAATCCTTACACTCTTTCAGCCAAAGTGTTATATTACCATTGATAGAATTTACTTCTCTGCAACCTTGGTCCTACAAGGAAAGGTTCTGTTCTTGTTCTTTTCAAAAAAAGACCAAACATACATACCTTACAAAACAAAGATACACATCACCCAATATGCCGTATCATCCCAAATAACTAAAATTCTTTTCCCAGCACCCTGACCCAAGAGTTGCCGTCAATATGGCCATCTCTAAAATACACTTGAAATTAATGGAAAGTTGAATTACACCCACTGCCTCTATTTTAAAAAATATTTTTACAAAGTAGCAAATTGTTTCCACTCAGTAAAAATGATGGATTATTGTATAGTGTGAAAAAATTAATGAGCAGATGGAATACCAACCCATTATTCATTAAAATATTGCACTGGGTTAATTCAGCAAATAAAAATGGAGAAGAGAGCAGATGGCCATTTATAGTTCTCTTGATTTCTTAAACTACTTCTTTACAGCCAAAACTGCTCCTCTGTTTAACTTGAAATGCACAGCCCTTACCATATGCACAGTAAGCAAGCATTCATGTGACCTCATAAACTTTTCATATAACACAGCAATGATTTTTATGATTTAGTTAAAGGAACACTATATACTTACAGAGTAAGTTATTCCCATATCCCCAATATTCTGGGCATAATTTCAATTTCCTAGACTCAGTAGATCCTAGCCACTGTTATCTGGTCTGAAGTAGGTTCAAGTAGGCACATGGGTAAAATTTCACAAAAGGAAGTGATTAGCTTTGTTATAAATGCTGAAGTATGTCGAGCATACATAAAATTATTACAGAGTAGGTAGTATTTCTTTTAATGTAAAACTTATATTTTGCATCACATCCTGATCTTCTAATTTACTGTCTTTTAAAAAAGTCTTTTCTTCAATAGAGCAAACAGACCTCTTAAACAAATAAATTGAATCAATCACTCTGGAAAACTGTTAGGAAGCATCTATGGCAGCTGAACATACACGTTTGGGCAAATGCCTTAAGGTTTTCTTTTTCTCTGGGTCAGCAATTCCGCTCCCAGGTATATACCCAACAGAAATGTACACACATGTGCACAAAATATACAGATATGAATATTTATGCAGGCACTATCTGTAAAAGCTGAAACCAGGAAACAACCCAGATAGAATCAATAAATAGATCATGACATTTTATACAATGGTAAAATATAGGCAGTGACAGTCGGTGAACTACTGCTACAAAATCATTAGTGATGTCACGAACATAAAGCTGAGCAGAAGAAGGCAAACACAAGAACATGTACTGTGTAATCCCATTTATATAAACTTTGAAGGTTGACAAAATCACTCTGTGATGGCAGAAATCAGCAGAGCAGTTGCTTTGCAGGGAAAGTGGGGGAACAATAATGGGGACAGAAAGGGAGCTGCTTGGGGTGCTGGCCATGCTCTACCTCCTGATGTGGATGTGGGTGGTTGTTATATGAGTAGTTTTCTATTGTGAGAAATGTATTGCGTTGCACATTTATGATTTTGAACTTCTTAGGTATGATGACTTTAATTTTTTTTTAAGTTTACAGTAGAAGATAAACAGACACCATGAAAGAAAGGAAAAAATCCTGTATACTAGTGCCTAATATAGTAATTAGGCCATGATTAACAACATGAATTATGTCTCATCATAGTTTCGACAAGTGATACAGTACAACTATTACCTAAATATTTTTTTCATAAAAAGAAAGTCCTCAGTAACTTCACACTGATCTGTTTACCATCACAAAAGACACATGTTGTTTCTTCCAAGTATAAGACCTTCCTCCTTCTGCTGAGTATCCTACCTTGCATTTGTGAAACTCCTCTCCCCAAATCTCCAACATGTGGTCCGTACCCAAAGATACTCTCTCTGGCTCTGCAGGTGAGTGTCAGTGGCTCAAGACAGTGTTTCCCTTGAGGACAATGTTCTCATCTGGGAAGGACAAGTCTTCGTTATATGGGATTGATCCATGCACTACAGCCAAGTTAGCTTTCCTGGACATTACACAAGATGCTTGGAGCCTGTAAGGCCTGTAATTCTTATTACTTGTAGCCTGGAGTCCATAACAGGGCTTCTCTGAGCAGAGACAAGAGACCAGGCATAATGCCTTGTTTATTGCTATTCCACCAAAACCTAACA
This sequence comes from Manis javanica, assembly GCF_040802235.1. Lineage (NCBI taxonomy): Eukaryota > Metazoa > Chordata > Mammalia > Pholidota > Manidae > Manis > Manis javanica. The sequence goes on from NC_133164.1 coordinate 12,707,216, forward strand.
GTGCCTGCAGAATGTTAGCTTTTCAATAAAGGTCATTTGAATTTATTTAGCTTGTATTTAATAAATGCTTATTAAATACCTTTATGCACCAAGCATGGTTCAGGACAATGGGAACACACAGGTGATTTAAACAGATCAAATCTTGCACACAGTTGTTTCTCTTCTCATGAGAAAGAGATGATAAACAGGTAACAAATAAATACAAATAGAAGTAATAAATGAATGCAAATAGAAAAACTGTGCTAGTGCTAAGGGCTATGAAGTTGGGAAAATAGGATGATGTGAGAGAGATAAAGTGAAAGGGGGCTGGTTGCTTCAGTGATCCTCAACTCCTTGCTCAAAACTTTTCAGGGTTGATTTTGCCTCTGAGGACATTTGAGAAGACATTTTTAAGTGTCACAGCTGAGGGCATCTAGTGGGTAGAGGCTAGCAATGCTGCTAAACATCTAATCATGCACAGGACAACCCCTCCCCTTAAAGTATTATCCAACCCAAAATATCAATCGTGCCAAGTCTGAAAAACTCTACTTTAGACAGGTGACCAGGGAGGGCCTCTCTGAGGAGGTTGCACTGGGGCTAAAACCTACGTGATGAGAAAGAGCGATGCTGAGGAAAATTCTGGAGGAATAACTTGCCAAGGCAAGGGAACAAAGCCCTTGTGCAAAAGCCCTAAGATGCAGGTGAGTTTGGGCAGTTTGAAGAAAATAAAGAAGATCAGAGGGGTTGAACATGGCCGGGGGAAAGAACACTACATTCAAGATATGGCTGGGCAGGAGGCACTGACTAGTTCACGTAAGGCCTTGCAAGTTACGGTAAAGAGCTTGGATTTTATTCTAAGTACAAAGGGAAGCCCCTAAAAAGTTTTGAGCAAGGAGTTGACATAGATTTTAAAAAGTCATCCTGCCTGTTGTGTGGAAAATGGCTTGTAGAACAGCAGAAATGGACACAAGGGGGTGAGTAAAAGACTCTATCAGGGGTCCAACAGAGACAAGATAACATCCTGGATGCACACATGCAGAGTTGGCAAACACAATACAGGATGTCAAGTGAAATTTGGATTTCAGATAAACAATGAATGATTTTTTGCATAAGTTGTATCTACTGCAATATCTGAGACCTACTTACACAAAAAACTATTTGTTGTTTATCTGAAATCCACATCTAACTGGGCATACTACATTTTTATTTGCAAAATCTGGCAACCCTATGCATGTATGAATGGATAAATATCTGCATAGGTAAATATAGAATAATATACTTTTTCAAAAATGAGCCAACCTGTGACATTTCTCAAATACAAAACTAAAAGGTTCTGCATGAATGGTTTCTGTATGTGGAAGAGGGATGTGTTCAAATAGATATTATTTGTACAGGAGATCAATTAAGTACTTAATCAATCTTGGCACTGGTAACACCCTCTCATTAGTTCAAAATGTCCAACCAACTTTAGGTTATCCCTCCAGTATCTCAGAAAAAGTAGGGACATATATAATATATTAGTTTTCATTGCAATCCTAAGCTGTTTTCTGTCCCCACCCACCCAGAACCCTAAGTTCAAAACTCTTGAGTAGGCTTCTTGCATGACTTTTATTTTCATATGTGAACTAATAAAATTTCCAAGTGCTGTCAATTTGTTTGCAACTTCTCTTAAATTATATCCTCCTTTCCCACTTTGTCTAGATCTGATCCCTGCTCATTACTTGCATGGTGACCAGGATCCTCTCTTATTCACTACTGCCATCATGTCACTCTCAAGTTTAAAGCTTCCAATGTTCCTTCTCATTGTAAGGAATTGTGAACTGGTAGGACTTAGGCTGTATGAGGCCAGCAGATATCTTTATTATTGGCTCACACAGTAGTAAAATAAGAGTAAATATTTAAAATTAAGAGGATTCTCTTTAAAATCTGGGTACCTAGCTGCATTTTAAGGTCTGAAGATCTAGACACACCAGGTCTGCATTTACTCATGGCTACAACAGCTAGAGTTGAGTAGAAACCTTCTTCTTCAGACAGGACATGCAAGACCGTACCTGCTTTGGTGACTTAGCTGACACCTGACACTGTGACCAGAATTGGCTCACACCCAAACACCTCTAGAACAAGCACTGGAGACCTCTAAAAGCTCTCCTCTGGTCCCTTAATCTAATTTCTCAGGCCAATTGCCCCAACAATCTCCTTTTGTCTCCTGCTCCTCCACCCCCACATCTCATGAACGTCTGAATCCACTCTTCCATCAGAGAGTTTTTTCTTTATTTTGATTTCATTTGAAACTGTTGCTGCACGATCTCACCAACACTCCCCATTACCTTGATTTTCTTTCTGAAAGTTAACATGCATATATTCTCTTGGTGTTTCTTAGATGCTTGCCTTATCTCACCAAGATCACTGCATCTGCCCTCTGAGGACAAGAGCCTCCCTCGCCACCTCTCTGGAAGTCCTGGGCATCCCTAAAGAATTCACAAAGTAGTTGTTGCATAAAATGACTATACCACAATCTAATCAGCACGTAGAGAGAAAGGGGGGCCTGAATGGATTCCTTTCTTGAATGACATACTAGTATGGTTTGAAACTGGTAGGTTTTCATGACCATCAACTATTTTTTTAAAAAAGCATGTAAGAAATAGAAACTAGGCAAGTCCTTTTCAGGTTCCATTTAAAGTAATTTTAAAAAGTCTCTCTATTAAATAACACTAACTCATTTTATTCCACAGATATTGGATTCTAGGACCAATAAAAACTAAAATTTCACTCATTTTGGTCTTACTTCTTATGAGATTATTAAAACTCAAAGATCTAATTTTCCATCGTTTTAAGAAGGCTCATTATTTAAATATTAAAGGCTTGAAATGAGGAAATAAAGCATTCTCTGGGTTTATATCAACCTCTTAAAACAAGAGAATAGATGAGAAGCATGAATTCTAAGAAAGAGTTTCCATGTGAGCAGATAACAAGATCTATTTAAACAGATACGTAAAAAACAGTGCTAAATAATTTACTTTAATCATACACCTTAAAAAATAACAAGACTTTGAGAGTTTCAAAAACCAGTATTTCCTCAATCAAAAAAAAATTCTTTTCATACAATAATTACTTTAAAATAAAAATTTTTAAAGGTTCAAAGTAAGAAAATAATTAGTAAGAAATCCACTCGCAGTAGGGATTAGCAAACAATCTGTGTTGCTCTAAATCAGCCCCTCTTGATGTGCTGTCAGGATCACGAGGCATGACAAATTTTAAAAGGGCTTACTGCGGAGAACTCATCCATTAGGTACAACCATTTCACACACACATACACACGCCAAAAAAAAAAAAAAAGAAAGAAAATCAAAGTGGTGAATAAAGTAGTAGACATGCAGCTTAGCTGCTTCTATTATAATCAGTTAGTAAAGATGAAAATAATATTACAGACACATCTTTTAGGCAAGACTCATACATTAATACGCAATGTGAAATACGGACTGCATTGTTCATAAACTAATATCTATAGAGGGCTTGGAAGATGCTTGTTCATTAACAATAAGGAAAAACAAATGTTTCCCAGTCAGACTGAATTTTTGGAGATAGTAGAGAGGAATTTTTTGGAAAAAAATTATGTATATGTATATGTGTGTGTGTATATATATATATATATATGTATCACTATATATATAGACAATAGTTTCTGATCTGACTAGATTAAATCATAGGATATCATATAGTGAATAAAAATCAAAAAGAAGATGTGAAAAATCACTAAAAAGAAAAAATTAATCATCTCTCAAATATTAAGACAGCAGCCCTTAATTTCCAAGGGTGATTATATTGTTCATAACCCAATACATGACTTACTGATATCATTTGCATAGGATCACATTATATCTCATTAGCACTTGGAAAGGATCTTAATGAGTGTCTAAGACCTGTTACTCTAGAAATACCACCAGGGAAACCCTTGAGAGTGACTTGCCCAGGGTCACTCAATTTGTCATTGACAGAGAAAGGGCTAATTGGGCTTCCTGTTTTAGGAAAAATTACTGATATTTCTTGAGTTAGCTAAGTTAATTATTTGCCCTACTGACATCTTTGTTGGTGTCTTTGTTTAAATGAAAGGCTAAATATTCTATCTGTTCTAAGAAACTTTGAGAGAAATTTAAAAGGCTCTTTGGACAGGGATATAAAAATACTACTCCCATCAAGAATAGATTGGGAAATATTGAGCAGGAGAGGACTGGAAAATGACTTTAAGAGATTCTCACTTTCAACCTTATCTAGGTATCTATGAGCAAAGGGAGGTTGAGAGTGATGGTGCAGCTTACTCCACATCACTACCTGGTGGCAGAAGTGGGACTAAAACCATCTAGTCTAGGGTTCTCTCCTCTGCAACCTTTGAGTTGTGTCTTCAGGGTGAGGCTTCATTGTACATTGAAAAGGAATTCTTCACTGAACAGGATAATCATATTATATGTAAATACAAACACCATACTCCAAAATCTGACATACATGCTTTTTTTATTACTTGGTATTACATAATGTGATGCCTCTGTGATTAGGATGCATAAATATCGCCTTAGGAACTGCCCATGTGTCGTTAGTGGATTAGTTCATTATGGGCAAAGAGGGACCCAGGCAGCACTAACAATTCAGACTTCAGGATTAAAAACTGTGTCAAGCACTGGCTGAACTAATGTACCACAGCTTCATTGATTTGGACCATCTGGGAGGAATGGGGTATGAGATGGGGGCAAGTGAATTGATAGAAAACAAAGTCTGAAACTAAGTACTTTTGAAGAAATACAAATCAATTATTTTGAAGTAAGTAAAAGTAACCACTTAAATACTGCCAAACATAAGTCCTGTAGGGCTTATTTCCATAACTGAATAACTCTCTGTAATTAGCAAACAAATTGTTTATATGCAAATGGTATCAGAAAGCATCTGAAAATACTTTGGCAGATTAAAAATGAGCTGGGGAATCTTATTTATTCTAAACTTCACATGAAAAACTTTCCCCCTACAGAGAATAGGAGGTAAAATTTAATCTATTTCTAGTTAAATTATCAAGAAGTTTCATAGTAATAATGCTCTTGCCACTATAAGAAATGATAGTGATCATAATAATAATTCACTTCCACTCCTCATTGGGAGACCACATGTACTTTCTAATGTGTGCCCTGGTAGAGCTCTGCATTGAGGGGACATAGAGGTGAAGGGACCTATCCCAGATCTAGCAGCAAATAAGTTCTATAGCTGGACTACAACCCAGGGCCTCGGACCCCTAGTAAGCACCCTTCGCCCTCCCACAGGCTGTCCATGGTGCACAGTGCTCTGGGTCAGGCCAGAGGAGCTCTAATGTCATTTTCACTCCGAGGGTCTACATTTCTATGGTTTTATGTGCACTGTGATTTCAGAGAGAAAGGCACACAGTACATATTTGTGCACATGAGGCTTCACCCATGGGATTTCAGGGACTCTGCATTTGCTCTTCGGTGGGTTGTTTTCACTGTATGGATCAGTACCTGTGTTCAATACCTTAAATCCGTGTTGATATGAAGGGGGCATAAATATTCAAACTACATTCAGTTCCTCCAACTCTTTCTCCTAAACACTAGGTTTAATTTGTCAAGGAAGCTGGGTCAACTATCCCTTGGTTCATTCTAAAGGCAAGGAAAAATGATAGCTCCTTATCTTCCATTCACATCACCAAGACCTAAACACTTGGATAATCTTTTCTTCTCAGGCAATAATTACTGTGACCCTCACTTTGGCAAGTATAGTAGAGACACCAAAAGAAAGAATCGTAGAGATTAATTTGTTGAATGGAGAAACACAATGCATGATAAGGAAAAGTAATGCAGTGAACTTACTAACAAAGAGGAAACTGAAAGAAACATGTGCTTTCTGTTCAACTGTAGAGTCTGGCACCTTACCCCCTGTGTATGCCAATTCTTCAGTTATTACTGACCTATTTATGTTGTTATAGATATGACCTGAAACACAGTTTGAAGTTTCCTGGTAGTAGGATAAAACGGAGATCTTTTCTGACTGATACATGTGCACATATATGACCTTGTCCAATGACAGCTGATTAGGATGAGCAGATTGACTAACAACTGATCAACCTGGAGAGCTGACTGACATTCACAGAGAAGAGGAAAGAAGCCTCAACTCTCAACACTGCTGTGAATGCATTAAATGAGCATCCCTCCATCCCTCTATCAGCCCTTTACCATCAAGATTTCTCAGGCTGAGGCTCTACCTCCTGAACTGCTTACTAATAGTCATTTCGATGACAACAATTTTCTTTGCAAAAGATATTTTCTCACCCGAAAAAGTAGCTTCCTCCCTTCTCTTCTACACCTATAGAATCCCACTCCTTTTTATAGACTCAGCTTGTATGTCACCTCCTCAAAGAAGCCCTAAGTAAACATATACTCATCTATATTCAGAAGCACTCTGAAAACCATCACTATAGCGCCCTGCTGGAATTACCTGATCAGCTCTCTCCCCGCATAGGTCGCCCATTCTTCATGGCCAGGGTCATCGTGTTATTCCTTATTACATTTCGGTTACTCTTTGGTCACCTGCCCCTAACATTTTTCTCTTGCCAATGTGCTTCCCAGACTCTCGCACTCTGTTTGGCACAGAATACATATTCTAAAATGCTTCTTGAATGAACCAGAGTGGAAGTGACCTATGGATAGTCTGGATCTAATGGGTAGTTAGATTTGTATGTGAATAAAGCCCTCCCTGACCTTTCATTTAGGCTGCAAACAAGAGTGCATGAGTCTTTGTTTATCTTTTTAATGTACTTTTTAATGTACTATACATTTAGATTTCAGCCTTACATTAATCTAGGATATTAATTTCACCAGCACTTTTGATGGAAACTATAATTTATATCACTGAAAAACCTTCCTGTGGATTAATATTCCGAAGTAGAAGAATACAAACGGCATTAAACATCAACTAGGCAAAGAGGTGTGAGTAAATGTTTTTATTGTGTAAAAACTTAGGACCAGAATTAAGGCTAAAAGGTTTCACAATTATAACAGGATGAAATGAACAAGTTTCACAGGTTGTGCATTTATCAGAAAGCATGAAAACCAAAACAGAGATATAGTTATTGCTTTAAAAATACTCTCAATTCCCTAAAGCGCCTATAATTATTAATTATTTATAAACAACACTGGAAGTGTTGACACTGTATATTCCTATAAAATGAAACATAAAATAATAATGCTTCAATCGTCCACAATCCCTTCATGTTAAGGATACAGTTGATAAAGGACCCTATGAAGTTTTAGGTGGCCTAACTTTGCTGACCACCCAGAGATGGTATCTAATGTGTTACTACCTCAGTTTCCTTTCTCATCAAACACCTTCCATCTTTTCGACACTAACATCATATAGAGACAGTATCAAGTGGCCTATCTATCCCTGAAATCTAATCTTCACATGCCACAACTCTGCTCTGTGACCCTGAGGAAGGTTTGTATTTCTCTGGGCCTAAGGTTCCCAATTTAATTAAAAGGGCTGGAATTGTTCATCTTTATTCCTTTCAATGAATATTGAATCATTTCTCTTCTCAGGTTTATCTGATTTGTTTTCCCTGCTCTTAGTTCTCACTCAGAGGAAAATATTGATGTTTCTGATAAAAACATTCACAGTTTTTAGCATTTTGAATAGCTGCAGTCAGTTTATTTAAAAACTTTGACCTGTTATGATGCTTACAGCATCAAGTAATAAGAAGTCTAACTTCATGTACAAGTAGTATTCCTATTACGGGACAGCCAGAGTTTGGAAGGGCTCAGGGCTGGGTGGAAGATATCATCAAGGACCCAGATTCTTTTCCTCTCTCTGTCCTGCCATCCTGGTGTCAGTCTCCTCTTCAGACTTGTAACAAGATGACTGTCCTACATCCAAGGGTTCAATGGAGAATATGATGACAAGATTCCTAATGTCAAGTCTCCTGGAATGCCATCATTCCCTTCCAAGCTAACAGCCAACAGCTCAGCGCAGGATCTTCTTTCATCACATTATGAAGGTAGTTTGGCAAGTAGCTATTGAATGCATAGCAGTAAGTCCGCTATGATGCTAGGAACTGTTAATGATACAATGAGGAGAAGTATCAAGGAAAACCCATTTAGTCTTTCATGGTGGCATCATGGCAAATTCAGAAAATGAAGTGTATCCATTCCAGAGCCTTAAAGCATGGCAGAAATACTCTATCTATGAGGTTAACACAGCCCTAGCTGAATCTCCCAGTGTGGTTAGACAGTGTTAACTCACTCTTACTTTTACAACAGTACAAATTCCATATTTTTAAAGTCTGTACTTAAGGATGATCTTTTTAAAATAAATTTTTTTATCACAGGATACGTTGACTTTGTTTTTGAAGTGGCTAAAGCTCAACAATGCAGAATGCATTTCAGATTGCAATGGGCTGCAACCAAGGGTTATTTGAGATATCTAGAATAACATTCTTGCAAGATAAACACAGCATTACACTAAAACATAAGCATAGCTGCTATAGATTAAAATATATGGCATATGGCATGCATAATTCACTCCCAAACTCACTGTTCTCAGATAAGACTTGATTTTATAATGGTAAATATTATATTATAGTTTAAAAATGGAGTATGTGATGAAAGAGTAATCATAATATCCAGGCACTTGCATGTAAAGATTCACCAAGTCAAATGTTAGTATTTGTTAAGAAAAACAACACTGTAGTATGAATGTATCACAGAATATCTTACCCTATTTCCTATCCTATGTTTCTAACAATGTTGCAGAAACACCCACACACATGCCTTCTGGAGCCTATGAGTAGCAGTTTCTTGGTGTTGGAGACCTGCTAGAGGAACTCCTTCTGGGTAACAGGTATGCACACATTTCATTCTCATAAATGTTGCCAAATTACCTTTCAAATGTGTTGTACTAAATCCCACCAGCTATATATGAGTTTCTGTTTCACGACGCTTTCATAAGCACACAATATGATGACACATCTTCATTTTTTAACCAATCTGGTAGGTGAGAAACGACATCACAGTTTTGTCTTTGCACTTCCTAGTCTCCCAATGAGACTAAATTTAAATGCTTTCTTGTATAAGTTCATGAGCCACAACAAACCTTTCTCCTGAAAAATGCCTGTATGTTCGGTTTGCTCATTTTCCTATTGGGATATTTTCTATTTCATATTGACTTTTTATATATATGTTGGTTCTTGTAAATTAATGCCTCCATTATTCCTTTACTCTCCTTTTCTTTTTATTTCCCAGTTTCATTGAGGTGTGGTTGACAAATAAGAATTGTGTATATATTTGGATGGTACAATGTGATTTTTTTTGAAAAGGGAGGAACATGATGGTTTAATATACCTGCACATTGTGAAATGACTGCCATAATCAAGTTATTTCACACATCCATTGCCTCAAATAGGAGTGCAGATACCTCTTTGAGATAACGATTTAATTTCATTTGGACGTATATACCAGGGAGGGTATATACGTCCAAATGAAAGTCCTGAATCACATGGTAGCTTGATTTTTAGTTTTTTTGGCACCTCCATACTGTTTTCCATAGTGGCTGCACCAATTTACACCCCCAACAACAGTGCACATTGATTCCCTGACCAACACTTATCTTTTGTCTTTTTGATAACAGCCATTCGAATAGGTATGAGGGGGACATCTCACTGTGGTTTTGATTTAAATTTCACTGATAACTAATAATGCTGAGCACCTTTTCATATACCTGTTGACCATTTGTATGTCTTTTTTGGAAAAATGTCTGTTAAGATCCTTTGCTCATTTTTTAGTCAGTTTACTTATTTTCTTGCCATTGATTTGTAGGAGTTCCTTATGTATTTTAGGTATTAACCCCTTACCAGATATATGGTCTGTAAATATCTTCTCCCATTCAGTAGGTTGTCCATTCACTCTTTTGACTGTTTCCTTTGCTGTGCAGAAACTTTTTAGTTTGATATAGCCCCATTTACTTATTTTTTTCTTTTGTTGCCTGTACTTTAATTGTTGTCACAAAAAAAATCATTAACAATGTCAAGATCTTTTCCTCTAGGTTTTCTTCAAAGGACTTTTATGGTTTCAGGTCTTAATTTAAATCATTAATCCATTTTGAGTTAATTTTTGTGTAAGGCGTCAAATAAGTCCAATTTCATTGTTATGCATAGGCTGTTCAGTTTTCCTGAAACCATTTTGAAGAGAACATTCTTTATTCATGTGTTATTTTGTCACCATTGACAATGACTATTTGACTACATATGTGTGGGTTTATTTCTGGGCCCTCTACTCTGTTCCAGTGGTCTATGTGTCTGTTTTCATACTAGTGCTCTATTGTTTTGATTACTATAGTTTTGTTATAAAGAAATAAAAGGCATCTAAATTGGAAAGGAAGAAGTTGAACTGACATGATCAATACAATATATGGAAAACACTAAAGACTTCACCAAAAAAGTGGTCAGAACTAATAAATTCAGTAAATCTTGCAGGACCCAAAGCCAATATACAAAATTCAGTTGTGGTTTATATACAAACAATGAACTATCTGGGAAAGAAATTAAGAAAACAATCCCATTAACAATGTAACACAAATGAGCAAAATACTAAGGAACAAATTTAACTAAGGAGGTGAAAGAACTGTATACTGAAAACTATGACATATGAAAGAAATTGTAAAAGATACTAGTAAGTGGAAAGAGATCTCATGTTCATGAATTAGAAGAATTAATATTGTTAAAATAGCCACACTACCCATAGCAATCTACATATTCAATACAATCTCTATGAAAATTCCAATGGCATTTTTCACAGAAGCATAAAAATAATCCTAAAATTCACATAGAACCACAAAGAACCTAAATTACCGAAGCCATCTTAAGAAAGAATAAAGCAAGAGGCATCACACTTCCTAATTTCCTAATTTTACAAGGGTTTGGAAGGGGAGAGGAGATATTTATGTGGCCAACCTACTAGGTCAGCTAGAAGTTCTGAGCTCTTCATATTGAAGACTCCCCTCACACTGTCATACATGCTGGTTTACGTACTGTTGCTGAAGCTTGGGGTGTCACCATGACCTCTGACCATGTCCCTCTAATGTATCACCTACAATGGTACTTCTAGTTCCTGTCTCATCAAAGAGACAGGTGGAGAGAATGCTTTTATTCTACAAATACACATGGAAAAGTCAATATTTTCCTATGGATTTAGAAGGAAATTTTAGTTACTATAAGTTCTTTAAATGATTTAGGTTTTTTGTTTCTTCTATTCTTGATACATTTGAGCACTATCACAGAAGTCAGTTGACTATTTAGAGTCTTTTGTTTTAAAACTAGGGATGGGGATGAGGGAAGATTCAGTGTAACGAGCCAGTCAATCATTTCTGTAAACATAATTAAGAGCTCTTCATTTCAGACTTGCCCAGATTGTTTCATGGAGAAAGTACCCCCCACACTAACTCTCATGACCTTGTACTTTCTTTTTCTTTTATTTTCATGTGTATATTGCTGTGATTTTAAAGAGTCACTCCTAGTCAAAGAGGGAATTTCTTCTGGGTTTGTGACTAAATGATGCTTAAGCAGTATACCAATGAGACATTCATTATGTAAGGTGCTAAGGGAAAGCACTCAATGATCTGTGAAGGAAATAGAACTTCATCTATGGTATTTTAAAAGTATGTCCCAAGATTGATTACAGCAGTTCACCACAAAGGGAAAAATAATAGTCTCAAGTAAATTTTTAAGACAAAAGAATAGCAAGTACATACTATCTTCACTTAAAAACACATAAACTGCATGCATTCTGTGTTTTTTCCCCAAAGAGCTCCTGAAGAGGTAGAAGAAAAGTTCTACAAAATGCATCAGCCAGATGTGCTGCGCTAAATTGCCTAATTACTCACGCTCTACACAAACTTTCAAAACACAGTTCACGCCCCTTGCTGAACTTAGTTCATTTTCAATTGCAAGGAACAACACAGTAGTTTCTCCTTCCTAGTTTTGGGTGGTGAAAAATGAGTAAGGTCATAAACTAGATATGTATCATTATCATTTATATCTGAAGAGGCTACAACCAATTATATTATTTCCTGTGTTATCTGCAGGGCAACAGATACATGTAGGAGAAAAGTCAAGATGGTGTTTGCACACAGGCTGGCCATACTGATGTGGCCCGGATCTTGGGTTTAGGGCCAAACAGTGGGTGGGGAGCCGGTCGGCAGATGTTCATGAGGGGCTCCTTGGACTCAACTCTTTACCAAAAGCCCATTAACCCAGGTGGAGGCCATTATCATAAAGGAAGGGGATGAATTTTAGCATCAGACATGCTTCTTCAAAACATGGCCATAAGCAAGTCACCAAACCTCACAAGAGAAAGGGGTACGATAATACATACTCCACAGGCACTCCATGCAAACTAGGACACACGATCCATGTGACACGGGCAGCATGATGCCCTGTGCTTACGAGGTGCACCATCAAGTTTCTTCAACTCCCTCCTTTCATGTTGCATAATGGACCCCGGTCACTAAACTGGGTGTCATCACTGTGCTGGGAAGCAGCACCGCAGGGCAGAGCACACTTCCCAAACCTTTGAGCAGCTGTCTAGAGCATCATGAAGAATCCTAGGCCCCTCTGCTTGTACACAAACTAGGGCTTCTGCCAAGCAAGCTCTATGGCTTGCAAACAGCCTTCCCTTCCCTTTCTTATGTAGTTTAGATTCTTTACAAATGCAACTTGAAGTGCTTTTTCCCACTGCTACATGACTTCTTCCAGCACAGAATATCTGAAGATGGAACAGCTTTCTAAGAAAAACAAAATTTGAAGACTAGAGGATGTTCTTTCTAAAGGAGCAGGGATCAAAAAAATAACGTTCAAAGCGAAACAAGTGCTGTTGCTCTGTCACCATCTAAGACCGCAGGGGTTTGATTTCTTCTAAAGGTTTTTTTTTTTTCAGCCTTTTAGAATATACATAAATGTGATAGGTTCCCATTTAATCGGGAAAGGGTCTGAGACAATGTGGTGGAAATCTAGCCTCGCCGAAGCTACTGCCAGACATACGTCATGGGATCCTTTTTACCAAAATCCCTCTCTGTATAAGATGCTTAGAAGCTTGACTTATTAGAAAAATGAAATCAAGATCAAAAGATAGTATTTTATTGGTCAAATTGCTAACTAGCTTTCCACACCGAGGTTCTTTCTCTCTTTCTTCTCGTTGGATGCGCTGTTGGGTTCGGTCCTGCCTCCAGGGGACAGTTCCTGCCTTCTTGTTAACCACCAGGCCTCGGGAACCTCAGAGTTTCTGGATCCCTGATCTCTCTCGCTCTGCTTCCCTGACCTTTTGTAAACCACACGCAGGATACCTCTTGTAGCTTCCAGAGCTGTAAGATCCTTTATGTCTTGCTCCCCATTGCCGCCTGCTGCAAGGAGGGCTCCTAGCCTCTCACTTCAGGTGAACAGTGACCGATTCTGATCCCAGTGACTACATGTACCCAAGGAAACACAGCTGGTCATTTTACTGAAACTGAACTGCTGGGAAAGATTTTATTTTTTCTGTTATGACCCTGAAAGAAAGAGATTCAATCTGCTTGGTCAGACTTCTGACTCTACATTCCAAAAACCTGAATTTTCAAGAATGATGCTTAGACACTGTGTGGGAAATAAGTCTACATCTATGGGCTAAATATTCTCTTAGTTGTTCAGCACCATATTTTCCAAAAGCTACCATTTACTGAGCACTAGCTAAGGGCTGAGTGCTGGGGGTGTACTTAATACAAACCATCTCATTTAATTTTCACAAGGTAATGTTATTCTCAGAGATGATGAAGTAGCATATCCAATGTATGGTCACTAGTGAGGGCGGGGCAGATCTCTAAACCCGAGCCAGCACACTCAGAAGCCCACACTCTACACCAACACCTTCTGCAACGAATCATGTATCCATCCCTCATTTAGGAGGTTAGGGAAGCTTCAGGGTTGTTTCCAACTATAAGCCTGTGGAGGTCCTGGGCTGAAACTCTCACGGATCTCAACTCAGGAATAGGCACAGAGGAGTCCTGAGTACATGCTTTTTGGTTAGGATGATAACGATTAAAAATAAAATTGTGTGAATGATCATAGGGAATGCTGATTAGACCAATTTAATAAAACTCCCATCACCACTGCACTAAAGATACATTTTAGCATCTTGATGATTTAATAAAAGATTGCTACATTGTAATTCCCAGCTGCACAAAACCTACTCTCAAGCATGATCATTATAATCTCGTGCTTTATTAAACATCTGAAAGGAATGGTATAATGGTCCTTCAAGGACAGCTCCATTAGGGAGAAAAAAAATAGAATAATCTGCAGTATAATGTGTTTAAAATGCTTTTTAAAATAGTGTTGCCATTAAGGTGATCAGCACCTGGGCTATTCTCACTGAAACAGCCTGAGGTCTGCTGATTAAAGAGACAGCGATACCCCCTTTTCCTGGCCCATTAAACGAACCAAAGATATAATCCACACATCTTCCTGCGGTCTACTTTCATTAGGATGGAAATCTTCAAAAAGCAGTTAGATATCAGTGCAATCAACTAGGTTGGGAAATAGAGGAGAGGAATGACACATAGCTTTATTGACCAATAAAATGTAATTGACTACATATATATTCTCACTTAGAAATTGGTCAAAATGGCTCCCAAATTCAGCATGAAGGTAGTAGAACTGCTTTCTGAAGTCAGAACATGATTTTTAAAAAGCACAAGCCCACATATCTTCATCTTCTCTTGACCAAAATTATATCAGGCATTCAGAACGAATCTTGCCAACAGTTAAAATGAATCAGTATTCCCCAATTCAGGTCTGAAATTACAGGTGGGACTCTACTGGTCTGAAAAATGAATAACAAAAGTTTAAAAACTTACATTTCTACTGCGACATAAAATCCACAACTTTCATGTTCCATTTCCACTTTTAAATTCTCACATCAACAATATTATAATTCCCATTTTTCAGATGTGGAAGACAAGAATCAAAAAGATGCCATGACTTGCTGGAGATGACATACTGCCTCAATGGCAAAAGAGAATTCCAAGCAAGAACTTCAAACCGGCCCTGGGGTTTTTATGCTACGCTATCTTTTTTTAAGGTACAATTTTCCCCTTACCTGGCACTTGCCAACTACTCAAATTCTCCAAAACACTATTACATGCTTTGTAAAGGAATCTATAAATGGTTTGTGAAAAATGAAGCTCTTAGGTTCGGCAGGCAGCAGGCCATGGTAACTGTTATCTGCCTGCTGTGAGACTTCAGGCAAGTTAGTAAATCTCTCTGAAACTTAACTTTCTCTTCTCAATATCAAAATAATAACATATTTGCCTTTGAGAAGAATCAGTGAAATATAGCATGTCAGAAAAACTCTCACAGAACTTGGCACATAGTGAGTTCTCAAAACAACCTATTTAATCTGCATCTCAGTATGAACCTAATCAGAACCTATATGATAATTAAAGCTTGAATGTTTTTTTTTTCTCTTTAAAGATGGGATTGTTGCAGGTAAAATAAGTGGAGAGTGGAAGTTCATGGCATGTTCATTTATAAAATAGCAAATAAGGGCCTTGGAGAGAGGTGGAGATAGGAAAAGAGCACAAAGGTAAAGGCTGAGAGAAATCAAAATAGAAGAACTTAAAGAAAAATAATGATACCTACACAGAGGCACATTATCAGGTTATGCATGATAATTGAATGACCCAAAGCAGACAGAACATTTATATACTTTATTCAATCCTCCTGTTGAGCCTAGGAGATAGCTATTGTCATTTTTCCCATTTTACAGAACAGTAAATTGAGAGACAGAGAGATTAAGTATATTACCCAGTGTCACACAGCCAGTAGGTGACAGAGCTGAGATTCAAACCATGGCTGACTAACTCCAGAGTTTGTGCTCTTACTCCATGCTGTTCTGGCCCTGGTCTGAGCGGGGAGTCAAAGGCAGCAGAGAGGTACTGGGTGGGTTATTAGAGGTACTAGCAGTGGGCACTGAAAATACTCAATTATTCAACTACAGGACATTTGTCTTGAAGGAGAGAATGACGCAAGTATGCTGTGCTTTGCACGTACCTGGCCCCAGGTAGCAGGTCACAAAGAATTTGGGATGTGGGACAATGAGAGCATAAGGCAGACATTGTTCTTCATTCATTTGCCGAGACTGTGGAGGGACCACTTAGGTTGAGTGATTGTGCCTGGAAGACACCTAGTTTCCCTGGAAATCCATTCCAAACCTTGGGCTTCAGAGGACTGTCCTTTCACTGCGAGCTCAGGGGGGTCTGGGATTGCTGACTGCAGAGCTTGCAGGCTTCCACCTCAGTGTGGCACCATTAGAGCTTTCCTTAGGCTATTCCCTGATCTCACTCATGGAGCATGACCTCTGGGGCATCTCACTACCTGCCTTTACCACGCAGTCCCTAACAGACAAAGCCCTTTAGAACCGGCCTTGCAGTTGAACTGTTTCAGACCGGGTTGTACCATTGCTAGTTGTGTGTCTTATAACCTCCTTGACATTAAACTTGCTTGAGAATGTCCCCATCTATAAATATTGGCACAACAGGTACACCCCAGGATAGGTGTGAAAGTACAGTGATATCATATGTGTGAAAATTATTTTGTGTTTTATAAACATTTGTTGAATCTGGATGTCAGTAGCAAATCTTGCCTATGAACAGCTGCACTGACTGTTCCTAGACCCTCACTGTTAGTGAATCCACCAGAACTTCAAAGATGACCTATAAATCACCTGGATTAAGTAGTTTAAGAAATTGGAAGTGACATCACACAGAGGGCCATCTCTTTTTGGCACACTCAACAATGGCACTCGGCCATCACTGCTGCTGCGGCTGACAAAAATGAGTGCAGCCAAAATATCCTGAGCCATTATTATATACCATTAGTGTTACTTTTTGCATTGGAAAGCTGCTTTTCTGTCATTTTTATGAGTAATGACTCACCCATGCTTGGGACGCTGTCACTATTGTTTGCTTTCCTCATAGGAGTGGATGGCTTGGAATCTTCAGAAAGGCTGGCATCAGAGTCAGGGTAACAACTGCCTCACCTGTACAGCACAGCCCAGTCAAGTCTCATGACCAGGATTAAAACACACTCATCTTTGTAAAGTAAATAATTTTCTCAAGTAGCCCAAAAGTACACCTAAGCAAGAATTTTTTTTTAAAGGGGTAATTCCAAGACAAATCTGAGAGCGATTATGGAAATTCGAAGATGCCCATTTAGATATCAATATCTAGGAATGGATACATAAGAATGAAAGTATCACCTAAATAAAGTAGTGTTTATGTTGGAAAGGAACTGTACTTTAAAGCTAAGGAAATGGGGGCTGTAACTCAAATTACCTAGTTGCATACCTCCTTCATACAAAAACTGGCACTAAAACCAAAGTCTCTTTTCTTCAAGTCCAATTATTTTTTTAAAGCATTATAAATATTGGGGCATGAAAACCTAAGGCAGTCCTATTACTTTATGAGCAGCCAGACCCCTCCTACCCTAATACCAGGTAAAATCTAAATGTACCTCTCTGCAAAGTTAAGGAGAGCCTAGAAAGGGCACATGGTCAGTAGCGGGCTGGTCAAACATTTCCACTGTACTAAGGGAGATCTAGATCAAGGGGCCAAAGCAGAGAGCTACAGGAACCTGCAGACCCTTCCTGAAATTTCCTATTTCTCCTTCATTCATACGCACAGGAGATCTAGATATAATGATCTATGGTGCTGACTTCAGGTGGCTGAGCTTCTGGGCAAATAAATTTGTTTGAAGCAATTTTCCCACTAAAAAATCTAGAATTTACTGTCTGCCTGGCACGATAGTCATTGGCGTCTGTGGAGATTTTCAGACAAGAACATATTGTCTCCTGCATCTTGCTCCAGTTCGTTGACACTGTATTCATTTCAAGACTTTTTTTTCCCTTAAAAGAACCATCTGTTTAAAATGACTTTATAAATTCCTTTTGGTGTATTTTTTGACATGTCTACAAATTACAGATCATAAATTTTCTAATAACAAATTGTTCCTAGAGCTCTAGGCAGAACCTAACGTGAGAATCTAAATATAGTGGTATTTACATATGTACCCAAGGAATTCATCCATATTGGAAACCATGTTTGCCAACACCGAGATCCCTGGTAGGTGAGCGCTGTTAACACAGAACACAAGCCAGCTGGAGAGCCACCAGCAGGCCTTGTGAGCTCTCAAGTAAGACTGCAATTTTACTCTCATTAGACATCTCTATTTTACCTTATTGTTTTCTCTACAAATGTCATATTTGACTTAAAGTTTAACGCATATGTTTTCTGGGAAGTTTGCACTCAGCGCATTATTTCTTTATTGTGAACCATTTGACCACTGGCCCTGTTTCCACTGATATTCAAGAGCACAAGAGAATTATGTCTAATATTATTTATTTACAAATTTCCAGAGATCTCACTTTATTCTGCAGACTATAAAACTTGTGAACCACCACACTTCACTAAATCCCACAGTGCCTTTTCCTACTCGTGATGGGAAATACCTAAGGGAGGCTGGGATTACAAACTGGGCACCATGCCTGGGGCGTATGGGCTGCCTGTGAAGGAGGGAGGAGCCCTCAGGCCTAGAAGCTGTTGAGAAGGACTTTGCTGACATCTTACAGGGCTCCTCCCTGACCCGAGGCCCCCATTTAAGGAGATTGTACCCAGAGAACCCCAATTAAAAGATGTTTGTACAATGAACCCTGGTTTTGTTATAGTAAAGATAGAAGACATCTGTCAATATTTTTTAGCTGTTTTCATTCTGAAAATGGATATTAATGGCTATATATGTACTTGTCTGTCTATGATACTTTTATTTGACTTAATTACTGACTATTATTATATCCCTATATACTTTTATCCATGTCCCATTGTAGTTAATTAACCAAACGTGTTTACATCATATATCTAATATATATTTTTAATAAATAGCAAGATATGATACTTTCTCTATGAAACTGTCATCTCTTGACTTGGTGACACTTATCCATTCTGGTTCTTACCTATTCTGAATGGCCCTTTCTCTCTTTCCTTCTCTTATTCCTTGTTTTTCTTGTATCCCTTAAATGAGGATGAACTCGCAAGGTTCTGACCTCTTTCCTGTCTTAATCCCCACCTTCCCCTGAGCCGTGGCACCGCATTCTAATTACCTGAACATGTTCACATCTATTTCC
The DNA here is from genome assembly GCF_040802235.1 of Manis javanica. Classification (NCBI taxonomy): domain Eukaryota; kingdom Metazoa; phylum Chordata; class Mammalia; order Pholidota; family Manidae; genus Manis; species Manis javanica. The sequence goes on from NC_133164.1 coordinate 12,726,442, forward strand.
AGCTAGCTGCCTAATCAACCTATTTGTATTTCAGCCTTTGGTATTCATTACCCAGCCTAATCAAGGGCATGCGCAAGCACATACACACACGCAGGACCAACTCCTCCTTCTAATTTCCCTATTTTTCTATTTATTACACCAATATTCTCTGAGTCAGTCAGATTCAAACCCACAGCCACCTTTGATTCCTGTCTCCCTGGTAACAATCGAACTGTCACCATCACGGGCACTTTATGGTCTCATACTTGCATATGCTTGCTGACATGGCCTTCTTTGAGTCTCCATTTAATTCACTCTGGATAAAGCAAAGCATCTCCTTGATTATATTAATCTTGTGCATGAAATATTCAATAAGGCTCTGGAAGTACCACACAAAACTTCAGTGCAGTTTAGTGGGATTAATCTGACACTTACGATTCTACCAAATGTTGGCATATCTGTGCAAGATTACCCTTCCATTCAATCCTTTAGTCTCCTGTTCTCTTAAATACCAGCAAGCCTAGAGAATGCTTCCCTGTCTGTACACCTTCTCTTTCCTCCATCTTACCCCTCCATGTGCGCTTACTGAATTTCAGCATCCTCCAAGACTCAGCTCAAACAAGATTACTCTGAGAAGCCTTCAGGGCTTCCTGGGAATGTCTTATTTTTTTTTGTCCAAACTGCTGCAGCACTCCAGGGCACTCACACCATGTGGTGGCCTCACAGGTCCTCACTTGCTCCCGTGCGGTGCCTCCCCACCTCAGGGCCAGCCTCTGGAGATGGAAACCATGCCTTACTCACTACTGTAGCCCTCAGAGCACCCAGCACATGGTCCTTACCTAGAGGGGCTCACTAAGCACCCGTGGACTTTCGCAGCAATGGGCCTTTGAGCTCCAAGGAAGAAGTGCTACAAACCAAGGAATGGAGGGATTATAATGTGTTGCTGACAGGAGATCAGGAAAGTTAATTGCACATGTGGGAATTACATGAACCCCTTCCCATGCACTTCGAGTTTCATGAAGTCCAGAATCTTCAGTGACCCCAGTGTTCACCCCTAGGGGGATCCTAATGTCAGGCTTATCCTTTCCCAGTCCCTACCTCACTCTTTCCTGTGGCTGGAGAGCTCACACCCCTGTTGGACTACACAGGTGTTTTCTACAAGTTCTGAAACCTCATTTCCGTCATTATAACTAGGTCGAACTTTTCTTCCACTGGGCGGTTGGACTCCTTTGCTTCATTCTATGGCTTTCACTTACTCATCTCCCCTGTTCCCAGTTCCCCGAGCTTTGATTCTAGTTTGTGTTTCTCAGTACTGTGCTCACACCTCCTCCAGCATTAACTCCTACACTTGAACCCTGGTCAGGGACCCTCTACCTGCTGAGGTAGCTCTTAATACCAAGTGCCTGCCTCCTGTAGAGCCACTATCAGGCTTCAGCCACGTATCCCGGTGCTTCTAGGGGGCCCTACTGCGAAGTCTCACTTCAGACGGCTCTCTGGATTTGCTCCAAGAGTGGGCAGCTGCAAGTATGCCACAGCACCTACTGAGCCCAGATGGGAAGGTCTGGATTAGGGCCTTGGACCCTCACCCTCTGACCATTCCTGCTGTAGCTGACCTGGTGCTGACCACAGAGGTGAGGAGTCGGCAGAAGGCTAGCTCAAGAGAAAGCAAAACCACACAGCACAAACACCACACCAGCTTCAGAACAGTCAGGATCAGATGCTGCTGCTAGCCGCCTCTGACCTCAGGCGACCCTGTAAGCCGGTTGTCAGAAAAACACCAGGGAACATATTTTAGAAAAGTTAAACATTTTAAGAGGAAAGACATAGCAAATATCATTGTGAGGTTCTGTCCTTCCATCATAGGTGGATAGCAGGCATCTAAGTAATAAATACTTGCACTTTGAATTGCTCCAAAACCATTACAATAAACCAAATTTCATCAGGTTATTGCATGCAATAAACTTTTCCCCTAGTATATCAGTTAAGACTGCTCTACCCTAAAAAAAAAAAAAATAATAACAACTGACTTGTTCTGTATTCCTATAGCTCAGAATAAATAGATCAACTAACTTTAAAGTTGGCAGGTTTACAGTTCTCACAGAGAAGATGAATTAAAGCCAAACTGAAGATAAAAAGTAAGTATTTTTTTATATTTATGAAGTCTTAAAATTACAGAGCTGAACATACAAGGTCAATACAGAGCTGGCAGAGAGCTGAAGTCAGATATTTCCTACATTAGTTTTATTTCCTAAAGTGAGAAAGTCTAATGTAGGGGGTGGCAATAAGAGCTGAGCAGTAGGTGAATCCAATGCTGTGGTTCTGATGCTGAGGGCAAACGGCTCACCCTCAGTAAACGTTTCTGGGTAAACCCCCAACTCACGGCTCTGGCTAAGTCCCTTCCCAAAGATGTGCCAGAACAGGAATTGTGAAATATAATGCTGCCTGGAGTATTTACAAATCATTATGCCTTTATTCTGAAATTCTTCTGTGTTTGTTCTCCCAGGTATTTGTATTTCCTTGCCCACCAGTGGTAAGCCCTACAGGACAAGATTTCTGCTTTCCTTATTTATGGCCATAATCCCAGTGTCAAGAATAATGCCTGACACATGGCAGTTTCTCAATAAAAGTTTGTTGAATGGATGAGTACATTTTCATTCCTACTATGACCTTCTCCTGGGACCTCACCAACCTTAGCACCTGTTCAGTGCAGAAAAAAAGATTTGCTTGTTGCTAAATACATAAAAATATCCGTGCACTGTAATTTAAGGTGTCACTTTCAAAGGTAACAGTTTATTTTCACTTCGAAAGCCCATCTCTAAAGCATAAGAAAGTATGTTAATCTTCTTTGTATATATCTCTCTGATCACTAGAAATTTATTAACATTTAATTGTCTTTAATTTGTATTTGGGTTCCAGAAAGCTTCAAAGAATTAGCACACTCTGTGTAAATTCTTTTAAGATACTAGTTTTTGATCACAAAGGATAGTTAATTTAACATGTTTACATGTCAGATTTGACCAGAATTAAAGATTAAATTCTACTTTGGCAGTCTAAATATAACTGACAACTGATATTAATAATTTTACAATTATACAAACTATAATTAGAATTGTCTAAATACCTTGTGCTAGAAAAAATGTGTCATATGATTCCAACTCATCCTACTGGGAGATGACCTGCCTTTTGCATTTCCATTACCCCTAAAATTATCAGCTTCAAAACAGGATTTATGAAGAGAAATTAACAGAAACCTTTAAATGAGGTTTTTCTGGAAAGCTACTTGCTCATATAAAATTGAAAGTCAACAATGAAATTACTTAAATTAATCATTCTTTCATTCTCTCAACACATAATTATTTAGTGTCTGGTGTGTGTTGTTTACTATGCTAAGTTCTGGTATACAAAAAATAAAATAAAATAAGACAGTGTACCTATCCTTGCAGAGCCTAGTGGGAGAATCAGTTTTTATTTGTTGAATTAATATGCACTAGTGTTTATAAAGACATGACCTGGGTTCACACTCGGCTTGAAGCTTCATGAGAGTAGGAGCTAGTCTGTGCTGCTCACCTTGGATTCTCTAAGGTCAAGAATCTTAACTAATATCTAAGTACATGTACTTACTACATGTAAGTACAGTGCTATTTCAAAGCACTGGTATAGCAGAAAGATCGGTGTGGAAACAGAGAACACATACACATAACAAGTGGTGTGACAACAGAATGCACATGGTGCCTACCTGCCTCGGTGGAATGCCTCAGTCCGCCTGAGGACACCAGAGAGGGCCCCCCAGAGGAAACACTGTTGGGCTGAGGCACCACTGGCATGAAGCACTGTCACGTCAGGCATGAGAGGGTATCCTAGACAGACAGAGCAGTATGTGCTGAGGCACAGAAACATGAGAGAACATGGCGTGCTCCAACCCACAAACGTTTTGGTACAGCTGGCAGGAAATTTGCAGAGTGCTGTGGGCATAATCAGGGTTTTTCACAGGTTCCTTATAATCTGTTAGGTAGACAAAAACAATGCTCCTGCAAATAATCTAAGTGAAAAAATATTATTGGACCAAAGTTGTTTTTTATAATTATTTAATCAAAGGCTAGAGGACCTTTCAGTATATCATTTACAAAGTTTAATTAAGACTTTTCTTCTCAGTATTAGTAGTTTCGATTACTTCCAGAAAAGCAGTTTAACACTTTCTATATAAACCTGGAATCAAATCGGAGCCACAGCTGTTTTTTGACGCAAGGAGGATTTAATATTCTAATCTTCTATACTCTGAGAAAAACAGCATCAGAAATTTCAAGCCTCATGCTGCTAGTTCCCCTAGTCTGATAAACAACCTTAACTGTATACAGAAAAAGACAAATAAATTAACACATACACCCTACCAACAAATAAGCAGTGGTTCTTAGAGGCTGAAGAGGATCTTTATTTTGGTGCACACCCAGAAATAATTTCCATTGACCTCAGTAGAATAAAACCAAAAAGACAAGTGAGGTCTGGTTACCCTTGGAGTAGTAGAGGAAGACAGGGCCCTCCTCTTTTGGGAGAGGAGTGTGGGGTTGAGGGATGGTGGGGACAAGGTGCAGTGTGACTCACAGGAGAGCAACCAGAGTGTTTGTGTATCTTAAACTCAGCTGTGTGAAGAATGACTGTGTAAACATTCAAGATATTTAAGTTGAAGAACTGTGTATTGAGAGGAATGGTAACTGTCTTCAGACATCGTAGGGAAGGTGTGATGGTTAATTGTATGTGTCAACTTCACTGAGCCATGGGGTGCTCAGATATTTATTTTGTCAAATATTATTCTGGGTGTTTCTTTAAGGGTACTTTAGATGAGACTGACATTTAAGTCAGTAGACTGAGTAAAGCAGGTTGCCCCTCCCTCATGTGGTGGGCCTCATCCAATCAGTTGAAATTCTAAATAGAATACAATGTTGACCCTCTTCCAATTAAGAGAGGATACTTCTGCCTGACACCTCCAGACTGAATATCAGCTCTTCCTGGTTCCACAGCAGCTTCTGGTCTGTGGACTTGAGCTGGACAGCAAGCTTTGGACTTACCAGCCTCCATGATCATGCGACCAATTCCTTAAAATAAATCCAGACAGACGTATGATAGATACACAGACAGACATAGAGATGGAGTTAGATATTTCTCCTATTGATTCTGTTTCTATGGAAAACCCTAATACAGAAAGGAATAACGAATGGGGAATAGCATTGAGAAAACATGAAAAGTTGACAGCATAAGACATTTCTGGGTGACAGTATATCCGTCAGTTACATGAGTAGAGTCCGTACAGGAGTGCTATGGAAAAGAAGACAGAGCAGTTGATTTGGAGTCACGGGATTGATGCCTTATCAATTTATCCCTGGGTTTCCTTGAGTGAGGTGGGGATCTAATTATCATAATATTTTAGAAGATGTGTCTGGATGCATTGCAAACCTCCTGGAGGAGGAAGACTGTAGGTCTCATGTCCAGCCACATGTACCTGTCTATGAACCCGACTTTGAATCAAAAGAACTACAAAATATTTTGAGTTAAAAATTAGGTTGGCCAGGGTTGAGAGGGGGAGCCACACTTCAAGTGAAACAAAATCATTAAACAAAATGAAGACTGGATGTGTCCTTCTCCAAACAGCACAGTTTTGCAATTTGTGCACTTTTGTGGTGTGTTTCTCCTAAATAAAGCTGCACAGTAGAAGAGAATTGTCATGTCTTCCTTGGATGCCTCTGTGACAGCTTCATCTTTCATGCAAATCTCTAGGATAACAAAGGGATTCTCAGGCTTTAAAACACCCTATGGTACTCTAAGTCTTTTAAGCCAAAAGCAAACTACAGACCACGCAACACCAAGACCTAAAACTAGAACCTTTCCCATGTCAGCAGATAAACACTACGCATAGGTACACTGGCCAACCCCCAACAACTCAGACTACAAATGAAGATGAGACAAAACAATCAAGGTGGTGGATAAAGCATTCAGACTGTATAAAGGGAAGAATTGATTAAAATGCCTAGGTTGAATTTTCTTTCTCACTCTCTGTGTCTCTAGGCCTTTCACCTTTTTTGACAACAAGGGAACCACTAAGGTTAATCTGAAGCGAAGGTATTCTATCATGTTTAAGTTTCAAAAGCAATGCTAAGAAAGTAATAAATATGTTAATACAGTACCTCTGAGTGGAAGACATCTAGTGATGGTAAAGCTCTGTTTCCAGGACCTTTATGAGAAAAGAAACACAAGACAGAGCAGTTGGGCAAACCCAAAAGAAAGGAAAGAGATGCTAGAATGTGGGTGGGTTTGCTCGAGCTAATTTTGCTACCAAGCTGATGTCCTGATGTCAAGCCCGCCTGAGCCATACCTGAGCTTGCCTTAACCTTTCCCTGTGCCCTGCCCCAGGCAGCTGTTCTCTTCAGGGTTAAGCTCTACCAGAGAGTATTTACTGTACTCATGAGAGGAACTCTCCCCAGGATCACCTCAGTCCCACTCTGCTCCCACATGTGTGCTATAATAACAGCAAGCTTTCACCTAACTTATTCCCAGAAGTAGCCCAGCCGCTGCAGAGACAATGATGCCACATGACTTTAAGAGGTAGAGGTGAGACCACTATATCTTTTTGCTTCTGTGATTTACCATTTTCTCTCCAGTGCCCCTTAGCGGTGGGCTACCCAGATCATATTCTCCTACTATTATCTGTAAAGGAATACACAAGGGCCACATAGCTAGAACAACTGTGGACATTGGCTGACCCTCTAGGAATTTTCCTCTCATGGTCCCAGGCTGGTACTGAAACATGCATTCAAGGGTAGATGCCCAGTGTGCCTTGGGAGTTCATTTTAAATTGAATCTTTAATATGCAAATATGAGATTCACCTGGGGCACCGTAAGAATGAAATCTATCCTCCATCCTGTCTTGCGCTTTCACATTAAAGTGAAAAAGAGTGATTTTTAACAAACCCCTACAATGGTTTTATGCAAATTCCTCAAGCCAGGCAAATTATTTTTGTGTTAAAATTTTTCATCCCCATAAAAACAGGAGTGAATTTATGTGGCATTTTAAAACAATGTTAGGCACATTGTAAAGCTATTTTATCTCATTTATAAAGAAGAGTGAACATAAAAACAGGCCATGGCATAATTAATAGTGGAATGATTTATAGCACCAACTCCTTTTCCATTCATATTTATGTATTCTTTGCAGTCTGGTGCAAGTTCCTCCCTCCAGACCCCTAATTTGTGCCCTTGCTACGGAACAGAAATGGTATCAGGTGCAAATCTCAATATGTTGCTTAACTTCTCTAACACACACGCACATGCACACACAGTACGCGCCATAGTGCTATAATGCCTAGTGGGCACCACAGTCCTGTAATGGTTTTCAAACTTGGGTGTGTGCTAGGATTTCCTGGAGGGACCTAAAAAATACTGAAATCTGGGTTCTACCCCTGAAGGTCTGCTTTAATTAGTTTTGGGGACAGCCTGTCACACTGAAATTTTTGAAAGGTCAAAAGTGAGGTTAATGTACAGTCCAAGTTGAGATTTACCACATTAAAGTACGTTAAGACCATCACGCAAAGGTGCAGCATGGAACTTAAATCCTCCGTTAGACTAGATTCAGAGGCAATGCTGCCAGGTTGTTACACTTCAAATTTGCCCTGCAGTTTATGATTCAGAGCTAATTTAACAAGTAGTCCTGGAGTATACCTACTATGTGCCAAGTACTGTGGTAGGCCCTGGAAATACAAGAATAAATAAGACACACATGCCTGTTGTCAGAGTGCGGAATTCAGATATCTGTTGGCAGCTTTTCCTACTTCCTGTATTCCAGCCGATGTTCTACGTGTTCTTCATATTCAATGACTATATCAGGTGGTTCTTAAAGTAGGTATTGGATTTTTCTACATGGAACTTCTGCTTTTAAATATATTATGAATACAGATGAAAACAGTGAACTCATACATCATTATAACAGCAGTAAGAACACAGGTAATAAACTGATCTTGAAACTAATGAACATTTCAAACAATCACCTGAAAAGATAAATAGGAAACATTACCTCCTTAGGAACATTTATCCTTTGTTGTGAAGCTTATGGAAGAAAGAAAAGCTCAGCCCAAACTACACTGACTGCCCTTAAGATAATAACAGTCCACTCTCCAGCAGCAGCACAGTATTTGAGTTATGCTATTCTTCTCCTTCCCGTGATTATTGGTGCGGGTTACAGTATATTCTGAGATGAGCTCTGAAATATTTCCTGAGCTTGTCAAAAGAGTAGTTTGGCTATAACGGGAGTGCAGAATGTAAATGTGCCAACATCATCCACAGGATGTCATTTTACCTTCTCTTGAGTATGTTCAATGGAGAAGTCTGCTCACAATGCTTTGATGAGGTAAATTGAAATAATTGCTCTGTTCTTCCATGGGAGAACATGAGCACAATGAGCTGAGTTATCGAATTCACAGTCCAAATAAGCAACAAAAATTTGAGCAAGAATTGATTCAAAAGGAAAACAAATTCGAGTCCTGCATAGAACCCGCAACCTTCTCGTGGCTGACTCAGGCTGCATAAGTAATGCCAGCAAGACTTAGTGACATACAGAGACGTGCTCCAACATTTCTATTATATATTCATCAGGCGAGGACTGCATTTTCCATTTTTTAATTAACAAAGATCTATTTGATTCTCTCTAGAATATCAATTTTGAAAGAAGTTTCTTTATTGTTATAATTTCCAAATCTTTCTTCTAATACAAGCCTCCTTTCAAAGCAGTACATGTGAGAATTTCTAACAAAATTAGTTTTAAAATAGTATAATGAGCCTGATTTTCTCAAGTGCCCAGGTCACTCCCAGGTGGATTGCTGAGTTTCCTGGCCAATAGGGAACCACTTATCCCATTCCATCTGGCATCCACCCACAAAGATGGCACTGCGAAATTTGATGCAAACATCACACGCACAGGAGGTAGAGAGATGAGGGACTCAAAGCTGGGAATTATTCATATTTTGGATTTTCCGTATTATGGGTCAAGAAGGAAGAACACAAGAGTTCTCTTGAAGATCATAATAATAACTAAAAATGAAGAGAACTAACAATGATTTACATTTTACCGATCTGTTCAAGCCCCTACTTGGTCATTTTCAGTGACAGAGCTTGCCACTTCCTTAGGGAGCCTGTTCCACTGGTAAGACTGTCCTAGTAAAGAATCCCTGTCTGTCTGCCATCAGTTCTCTTGCACAACACAGTTTCTACCTACTCCTTCCTCCCTATGCTAGTCATGTAAATATTTAAAGAAACTTATCACATCTACTACAAGCCTTCTCTTTCTATGTTGAAGGCATTAGCTTCAGAAACACTTCATTTATTATACAATTTTTAGATGCTGTGTCATTGGTTTCAACCTATTTTGAATGCTCTCTGGTTTGTAATTATTGCTGTCAGTGAGTTAGTCTCCAATTAGACACAATATTGTCAATTTAGGTTTACCAGTCCAGATGTCTGTAGGAATGTATCTTCTCTTATTCTGGGCACTTGCCCTTTTGTTGCTGTGCCACGCTGTGGACACAGGCTAAGATCATGGTCTACTGAAGCCCTACAGCCCTTTTTTCACATCAACTGTTGTTGAATATGTCAGGCCTTCCCAACGCTGAACTAGTGCAGAGAAGGTTTAGAGTTCAGTACTTTATATTAAATCCTGCCGTATTTCATATTCATGGTTGGAACACATCATTCTATCCTATTAAGAAAAAGTTTTGATTTCTGTCATCTATTCTTGGCCTGTTCAACATTGTAAAAATAACTTGTATGAAGACATGTTTTAAAATTTATTTGCCATCCTTCATAGTTTACGTCTTATACAAAATTCAGAAGTATGTGTTCTATGTATAACTAGAGCACAATTCATCCACACTTTCCTGAATTATTACCTGGAAAGAAGAAAATTAGATACTGAAACTGATTCTCTTCATTAAAAGGTTATAGGATGATGTTCTGGTCAAGAAATTGGCTTGGCCTACATTAAAGTAAAAAATATATTAACTGCAAAGTTTTGGCTTAATATTTGTACAGTTCAGAAATGGTCCATACGGAGTAGGTGAGCCCTGTAATGGTTTCATTTTTTTGTGTTCCTACAGATTTCAGGAAAAAGGACAAAAATCTGCAAATCAATAAAGTTCATGAAGTTGTCCACGGTGACTCTGCTATGGGCAAGGGCAGCTGTTAAGATTATGCTTCCCCCTCTCAACATGTCTTTTGACTTTCAAATAGGGCAAATATAGGGGGCTGCGGTCAGCAGGGTCAGAATGAAGTGAATGCCCCTGGTCGCATTAGCAATGTGAGATCTAGTTCGACTTTCCCAAATATTCCAGAAGTGGTTGACTCTAAGAGTGGGAGGCTGCTAATTTGTTTAATTATGTATTTACATAATTTTGGATAAATATACCAAGTGGACTACAGTTTATCTTTAAGGTGACATGAGTCTAACACTTTACAGATAGATGTTCATCAAAAAAGTCTTTCTGATTCTATTACTTGCCCTCAAATTTCTCTGTATTTCCAGAAGCATATTGGTATTGATAGAAAAGCTGCTGGATATCTTAATGAAATAAAGTTACATTTTGTCTATGGTTTATGGCTTTTCCCTTCATCTGCCAGTCCAGTAATCCTATCTAGAAATGTGAGGAAGTAACTTTGTTATTTCTTGTTCTTAATGAGCCAAGAACCATATCTTTCTTATATAATTGTTCAAACATTATTAAGGTATTTGTTCCAGAGGCTTCCTTGTCTCTGGGGATCTTTGAATTGAAAAGGTTTCAGGTCTAAGAATATGCATAACCAATCCACAGGAGGTAAAAAAATCTTTGATGCAATAGTACTAAGAAAAAGAGTAAAAATAAACAACTCTCAGGAAATGTGCACTATGTCAAACTGGATTTCTATAGTGCTATAGTTCAGTTGACATAAGAAGACCAATTGGTAAATTGTGGACCTACCTCTAAATCAAATGATACAATGAGTTGTCATACAAACAAATTTTTTTTTGTATTATTCACTTCATGAATAATTTAGCACTGAATAATGAAGATACTTTATGTATTGGGCCCCTGGGTGACTATTTTGGGTATCAGAGTAGCAAGCCATAGCTAATGGGCAAACATTCCTACAGCTTCCATGAGGTCACACAGCATCAGTTGATTTGAAGAGGCACCTCCCATCTGGCCCTGGGCAGGCATCATATCATCCCATTTCCAGAGACTTAGTAAAGTTATTATTCCCATTACATTTTGCATTTTATGGCACCTGTAATCATAGCTCGCAGGCACTACACATTGTTAATTTATTACAGTCATTTCAATTTTGCTAGTTAACTCTCAGCTCTCCTATGTGTTAAGCCCTAAAATCAGCAGGAAGAATTGAAATCTTAAACACTCAAACCCATGCACATTCCTGGGAACAGGAGATCTGAGTTCTAATACCAGTTTTTCCATTGCCATCAGTGACTAGGGGAAATCACAGTGTTTTTCTGGACCTCAGTCTTCTTGTGGACAAAATGTTAGATTGCACTAAATGGCCTCTAGTATCTTCTTTAGCTCTAAGAGTTTCCGGTTTTGTGTATCATAGCTCTCAGGAAGACGCCTCTGGCACACACCTGTGCATAAATACAGATTAATCTGTTCCTGAGGTCGCTCTTACTCTACACTCCTTCAAGTGCATCGCCCATCCTGGTGCTTGCCCCTGACAGCTCCCCGGGGACGGCTCCATGTCAAATCTAATTCCAGAAGGTGCTCAGAGCCAGAATTAAACAGGAATGCCTAGGGCTAATTAGGTGTCCCAAGCTAAGCAAAGAGAAGTGATTCCTTCGTGAGATTTATTTTAGAACAAAAATGGTTTGCAGAGTGAAGTGAAGGAAACAACATTAAATTACAAGACTATGTTAGTTAGTAATTAATGGCATAGCTTAAAATGTCAATTTAAGAGAGCATTCTCATGAGGAATCCGTTAATAAAATTTAAACAATGCTGACAAGGTCCCTTTGGTTGAGAAGGAACCGGGGGTTAGAGGAGATCAGAAAATGTCTCTACATGTTTTTTGCCCTTCACATGCTTATAATTTAGCAGATGGTGAGTCAAACATTTAAGTGAAGAGCCAAGTCCAAAAGAAAAAGAAAGAAATGTAGGAACTGACAGCATATAGTAAATATTTGGGAAATCCACAATCAGTTTGATACCCAAGTGCCGTAAAGACCTCAGAATGGGCATTCAGGGAAAGGTAGAATTTGTTCTGGAGAGTGGCTAAGAAGAAATAAATACAGAACATATATGGGAAAGAGTCTGGGAAGAAATGCAATCAGGTAGAACTCAGCAAAAAGCCTCTTGGGTATTAGTATCTAGACCACACATTCTGCCAGAAAATTTCAGAACTCTGCCTGGCCATCCCACGTTTTCAGTGTCATGTTGCCATAAAGGAATTCTGTGTAGAGATTGGGTTTTAGATGGAGCCACACCCCCTTGCTGGACCTATTAATGACGTATACCCAACACTCTGCTATCTAATCCAGCAGAAAGACCCTGGAACTGAAGGAATTAAGTAGATTCTCATAATGAGAAGGTCTAGTCCTTGGAATACAGGAAAATACCAAGCACATTTATGGTGTAGTCCACAAGGAGAGGGTTTGGGGTGGTGGGAAGTGGGAAATGCAGTATCAGTACAGTATTGCCCAGGGAACTGGTAGAACAAGTGGATGTGTCAAGATACAAAAGGGAACCCCTGTTACTAATCAGCCAATTATTCAGTAGAGGGTTCCCTTTTCATTTCCATGCATATGTTAAAATGGAAATGAAACAATAGGGAAGCCCTTGAAGATAAAGAGACTCTACCATGGGCACCCAAACTGAGTTGTGAGATGTCTTGGTTGAGTTGGATTTTGTTATCATTATAGTCATATGATAGATTCAAAATTGAGCTCAGAGTAAAATTCATAGAGAAAACTGGAGAAACAATGAATCCTATGACAGGACATAAACTGAAACAGATCTTTTTAAAGGTTATAATTTCCCTATTTCCAAAAAGTCTATGCAAAGTATAAAGCACCTACTTTGTGTCAGCCAGTCTCTGTTCTAGATGGCCTTGGCAACATTCTCTGTTGAGAAAGACTCTGCTGAGAAACCCTGGAGGAGCATGCTGCCCCTCGTCTCATGCCACCTCTCGTCTCATGCCTGTGACACCACCACAACTCACAGAGGCCTTGGAACGGGAAAGATGTTGAGATCATGCAAAAAAGACACAGACCAGGGGCCTGTGCAATAGCACTTACAGACCAACTGGAGACAGAGGATCTCCTCTGACTCAAGTCCTCTGTAAACTACCTTCACCAAGAAACAGTGGAACTGGTAAAAAGAGAAATAGAAAAAAATCCACTGAAAAAGTGAAATTGGTTAAAATTTAGAAATAAAACTGCTCCTAATTTAAATCTGGAACTTTCTCTATGATCTACATATTGCTAAAAATCAGTTCCCACACATTCAAATATTTCATTAGGCTGTCTCCTAATATTGTAAAACAAAACAATTTTCCTCTAAAACTGTCAATAAATCTACAAAGCAAAAGCCCTCTAGGATTGATAAATAAGGCAGGAGAGAGAGGCATGGCCACTGTCTTTTCCATTTCTTCCAAGTGTGATTAGAATTACTTCCTAAATTATTCACGTGTTCTGCTAGAATAATAAAACAGCATCTCATTCTACATAATCCCATTACGTACTTGGCATGTGTTCCTTGAAAATGTTTTTGATAACATGCAAAACAAGGCAGCTCAAGCTCTGATTAGCATGGGGTTCATCCTGTTTTGAAGTACAGGGTGTAAGCATCACACGTGCATTAGCATTGTCTTCACTGGCATCTAGTAGCCAGTGTGCACATGTGCACTGCAGCCTTTCAAGGATGCCAGGCCTTCAGCAGAATTATGAGGTTGAAGAAAAGAGTCCCTTTATCTCACTCTTCCACCTTTCCTGGTGTTCCTCCCCTTTGAAAACAACATCAACCACGCTGAACCTGTATCTTCCCAAGAGCCTCTGCAAACAGAGGCCCATGCTCTCCCACTCTCATTTCTAAAACTGACTTCTGACGTCCAACCCACCATCAAAAATGGATCAGCCCTAGCATTGGTTTATTTATTAGTGCCCTTGTTTTTGGAGACACATTAATGAGAATAACTGACCCAGGCTGCAACAGTATTTTTCTGTTGTTGTACAATCAACACTTTTTTTTTTTTTGCTGGTTTTCAAAAGCAGTAGTTCATCGCTATCACACGAACTAAATTTCTCCTGATACAAAAATGATAACCTTAACTTAGTTCTCACTTAGGGTGAAATTTCATTTCACAGATTTCCTAACCAAGTTTCCAAACCCTTTCCACTTAAAGTGAGAGGAATCTATTATTTTCGGGTAACTGCTTTTTTAAACTATATGAATAGGACTCAACTAGTCATTAGGTAAACCAATGATAAAAGGGGATATGAAACATGCTTCTTGTCTTGATCTTATAAACCATAGAAAAATAAATAAATGAATAGAATAAAATGAATGGGCTCAACAGGGGAGTAGCAAAGAGAAATAAGTGTCCAATATGGGAAGAACATGACAGTAGGTGCAATTGGGAATGGGGGACCCTTTTCCAATCATGGTCTGTGGTAGAATCTTCTCAGGTCTTAGAGCAAAAGACAAGTGCTTTAGTCTAACTACCAGAGGTTGAGTTTCAACAGCTTCTCACATCATACACAGAGCAAAAAGCCACATATAAAGAATTATTTTTTAAATGAGAAGAGGCTATGAGGGAAGACCGTCAGGAATAGATAAGCGGAAGAAGATTCTCTCCCAAGAAAATAGGCCATTGGCATCCTTCCGCTACCTCACAACTTAGGTAGCCTCCACTGTGACAGGCTTTGCTCATCACAGACTCTAAGAGCCCCTAGGACCACATTCTATCTATTGGTAGAATGTTTCAGATTGTCCTAAAAAGAAGATGGCAAGCACCAACCTGTCCCTTGGGGGCCACAGTTGTCCACCTTGCTCGGCCAACCACAGTTGGCATTTCAGGCAACACTGCCTCTCTGCTCCCCAAGCACAGATGGAGAAGAGCTACAACCTCCAGCTGTCTGGAAATGAATGCCCTAAGCTAAAAATGCCCTTTATATTTGATCATTCAGGATCTGTACAGAATTTTTCTCTAAGCATCCCTGTGTGTGTTATGCATGTGGAGAGAGAGCATCTTGTTTTTATGTTGTTTATAATAAATTACAAGTGTAACAGCAGGAGCTTTTTCAATACTATTTGTAAATGCAGCCAGAGGCTATTAAGTGATTGGTATATCAAATAAATATAATTAGTAAATAGCAAAATAACATGTTTGTAAACTGCCTTTGGAAATGTGATTAGACCAAAGACAACAATTTCTGCCAAAGCTTCTAAGTGTTTCCAAGAGATACTAGGAAAATGCTTTAACAATTTCATAACAACTTCAAAAATTTTCTGTGTAAATCTACTAAAAAGGTAGACACTACATTTGCTTAGTCCAAACTCCTTTTGAATGGTTCATGTTAAAATTTTAAGTGCAAGGGTATGCTTGAGTATGTATCATAATTTTTTTAGGGAAGTTAAAATGTACTTGATTATTGACTATAAGTTTTTTAATTGACATTTGATGGAATTAAGAAGAGCTATAAATATACCTCCATGTGCAGAGTGCTCTCAGGCTGTAGAATTATTCTCAATTACTATGCTTACAATTATATCAGCAAGTCAATCAGTTTGGAGCGAGATGTACTCATCCTGCCCTTCTTTCTTACTGGCAATATGAAAAGGAGTTTGCTCCCTTACAACGAAGTGATTGTCATTGGCAATGGAAACTGGAGAGTCACCCAGATTTACTGGCTCTTCCTCTGAGAGAAGCAGGGATGTGTTCATGTTTGTCCCATACTCACCTTCGCCCATCTCCTACATGATGGCTGCAAATCCCTGCTTCACTCATTTCTCACATCCCAGCCTCTCACCCCGACTCCATATCAATTATTTACCCACATAAATTTCAAGAACCTCAAATTTTTATGTGACTTTCTGGTAAAGAACCTAAAATGGATCTGTATGCATAAACAGCAAGCCACAACTTTAATGCCTACCTAGCTTCCAAGAGTCTCCAAAAATTTAGTTCAACCCATATCTATACAATTTAATTTTCTCCTAATCCCAATCAAACCCTCTACTCAAGTTGAGCTACTCTCCTGAATATCGCCAGGGCCTGCTTCCAGTTACAGCCCATTCCCCATATCACTCATGATGCTCTGCTACAGTGATTTGCCCTCTAAGATCTAAGATACTTGCCCACTAAGTCAGATTTCCCCATACACACCTGAGCAGCCCCTACTTTGAAATTCTATTCATTGATAGTTTGTCCAGCTTTTTTCTTGTCTTCCCAGGCACTTAGAAATTCCTCCTGGGAAAGAAGCAAATTTTGGATGTCTCATACCTCCTCCACAGTGTCAAGGCTGGTGCTGAGCAGAGAACATACAAATAATACCTGTGATGATGATGAACTATGACTATGATGGTAACTAATGATATTGATTCTTTGCTTATGTGTTAGGTTGTGTGCTATCCAGTGTTAATAATTATTGCATTTAAATCTCCTAACAACCACATGGGACAGATATGGTTAAATGCACCATTTAGAACATGAGAAAATGGAAACATACAAAGGTCAATTTGACTAGCTAGTCAGTAAATCAAAACTGAATTTCAAAGAGGCAGGTATGCATAATTATTCTTGAGATATTTAGTAATACAGTGTATACATCTGGATTACACTCAGAAATATATGGCTCTTAATCAATCCTATGATCAGAGCATTCAGCCAAGTTTCATGAGATTCATATACTCATTCATTCCATACACCTTACTTGAGCCACCTCTATGTGCCGTATGTTAACTTCTAAATTCTAGAGATTAAAAAAAAATCAATATGCCCCTGCCCTCAAACAGCTCACAGTCTTACATTCCACAAAATTACATCTATAGTATCTAAAGCCTTATTTCTCATCAATTGTAGTCTGGGGAAGAATTGTGTGTGATGCTGGGGAAGGAGCATTTTAAAAGTAATCAAGTTCCCATAGTCACTTTAGGGCCTGGATGATTAATGTTTGATGGGGTAAAGAATGATGAAAAACGAAAAAGGTATATAAAGAGAAGACAGTTTGGGTGAGTGACTGGGAAAGCTCAAACAGAAACTTCTGGAAAAGCAAAGACCAAGTAAAGATTTCTAGAGAACTAATCTCTGGACCCCTGGGGCAGTGTGCTAAACTCCATATTTATCTGTCCATAGCAGAGGTGTGAATGTGTGCAAAGACCTCAAGGCCAGATAAAATGAGACTGTGCTTTTTCCCCTTTGGGGCTCTCTGGGGATTACTTTAATCCTGAGCACTTAGTCATCATGTTTGATGGCTTCAGTGGCCTCATTTATCAAAGATCTATAGTCATATCTAATTTTCCTGTGAGTGGAGGACAGCCACGGCAGCCGGGCTCCTTGCTGCTGATCTGTCCCCGTTGATGCCTTCTGAAGTGGGAATGATGGATGCCACATGTTCCAGCTGTGATTAAATTTGCTTTGACAAAGCAGCATGGAAATCTGATTTTCAATAGACTTCTGCATTTCACCTAGTGCTGAGTAAACAGATACAGAACATAATGCTTACATGGCTGTCAGGTCAGTAGCTAATTCATTGTGCCCACCTAATCAGGCTGTCCATTAAATTATTATTTGTCAATAACATGCAAGATGGTTTTTGAAACTCTGAGGAATGGGAAGCTTGTTTTTAAGTAAATAAACATGGTGGGCTTGGCCATGTCCAGGGACTTTCCTGGGAAGGTCCAAATAGCTCATCAGTCTCTATGTCTTCGTTTTCCTGAAGAATCAAAGCACCATTTAAGAAGTTTTTGGTTTCACTTTGCTGGGTTCCCATTTCAAATGCAAACAACAGCGTCCAATTACAACAGAGAATGAAGCAACCAACATTGATACTTCAGCTCTCCAGTTTATCTTTAAAGGAAAATGAAGCAGAAAATCACAGTAAGTATGCACCTTATGTTAGAGCTTTTAACCTCCTGCCTAGAAATGCTGTGTGTAGATCACCTCCTGAAAAAGCTTTCCACTTGGGGGGAGACACTGGGGAGGGCTGGGCTGTCTCGACAGGCAAGCAGGAGTGGCAGAGAGCGTGACTGGTGATGCTGGTTCTTTTCTCCAACCCGCGGTGTAGGAACAAAATCTGGGTTCCTTGTCATGTAAAGAAAGGTCCTCTCTGTGCTCCTAGCACAACTGCACCCCCTCCAGCCATGTTCCCAAACACAGAACTCCATGCTTTCAGTCCTTCCCCACCTCCTGAAGTCCAGATCCAGTATTTTCTTAGAACATCTGGGCTCCAGCAACACTCTCGTTCGAACTGCCTCCCCGCCAACACCCTCAGCCTCCTGAAATACGTTTGCCAGTGGAATCCACAGCCTTCACACCTTTCATGTTCCTGAAGGGCTGAGAGTGAACAGCTCACTTGCACATCCACACTAGCTAGATGAACTTGAGCACATTTCCTAAGCTTATTTCTAAACCTTATCTTTCTCATTGTAACACGATTATGTGTATCAAAGGGCAGCGGCAAGGACTAAATGGAATAATGTATGTGTTGAAGAAACCATTTTTTCCCTCATTAGTTATCCCCTGTGACCCATCAAATAAGAATTGCTCTCTCCCAGCAGGACTAGGAATCAGCTGAAGTCTCCTTGTCACCATTTTTCCCACCTTTCCACAGAAAAGGAGTGACTGCATGGTGAGGCCTCACTGTTCTTTGCATCTCTCTGGGACAGGCCCTACCTCTGCAGGGGACAGTGGGGCTATGATGTCTGGAGTGACCTGCAGTAACTTGTCTAGCTCCTTGGCCTTTGGAGGGAGGGAGGTTTTATTCAGGAGAGAAAGAGAAGAGATCCCATACTGGCCTTGAGTCAAACTTGCATTCTTCTACCCAGCTCTTCCTGCAATAAAACTGATACCCAACAGTTGTGTTTATTTCTCAAAAGGTGAAGGATTCTGGAGAGAGACAGCACGAGTTATTTATTATTATACACACGTTGCCCCAACAAGGATAACTGGCACATGTAAGCTATTCCAGTACTAGTGGTTTTAATAAAAAACATAGTAATTCAATGAGATACAGAATGGGAGGTGATATTTCTGTCTCATTTAGCCTTTAACAACATACCAGGTCGGCAGGAAGGAGAAATAAAACCTCTATTTCATACACGAGGAAGCTGAACTTCACAGATTTTCGGTGATTTGCTCAAGTCCACAAAACCAACAGGACACAGGACAAGCAGAGCCAGGTTTTCTACCACCTGCTCAAGTACACTTTCCAAACCACACACTGGCTTTACTTTTGTGTGTCCAGGAGGTGCAGGATCCCTGTAGCCACCCCTTGCTCCTGAAAGTCACTTGGATTCCTCAGTCTAAGTTTTATTTTCAGTTTTGATGACCTCAGGCCACTGTGTTACCATCCTTACTCAAAAGCATTTTGTTGCCGATATACCTGGCATTTCCATAATGCTTACTATGAAGGTGGCCATGCAATGGCCAACGACCATGCCATAGCCAGAAGGATGTTGATCCAAAGATCAACTTGCCCCAAAGCCAGGAGAATTCCAATCTCTCAGAGCCTGGCTGTGCAGACAAGGTGAGGGAAGGGAGGCTAGCAAACTTTACACTGTTGCAAATAAATCCATTATTTATAAGGAGAATGACAAATGCAATGATGAGGGCAGAGAAGAGGGTGAGTGGAGGAAGAAAGTGGAAAGAGATATGACTAGCAATATCGATCAGACAGTTTCTGATCAGCGCTGAATGCTGCTCTGAAGATGAGGTGTGGGTAAGCCACGAGGAGTGCCCTACACCGTCGCTACTCAGTGTGGTCAATGGACGAGCAGCATAGGATTTATGCGGAACTTGCTAGAAATGCAAAATCATCAGATCTACTAAATCAGAATTTGCATTTAACTAGACTTCAGATGGTTCTAATGCACATTAAAATTTGATAAGCACCCGCTGGTTATTGCTTTAAAAATGAGGACTGAAAGGCTCAGATCTATGTTTCTAGAAGAGCTGGGAGGTGTGGAGCACCAACAACACTATGGGGTAAGTTACCATAAGGAAAGATCACACTGGGGCAGTCAATAGGGATTCTACTGTCAAGATACAAGTCCGTGATGATGAAGACCGAACGGTCATTGGAAATTGAACGGAGGGAACAGATTTGAAAGACATATCACAAATAGAAAAAATGGATCTGGAGACTGATCAGATAAAGAAATCTGTGTAAAGAGAATTCAGATGAAGTTCTAAGGCTTCCTTCTTGGGTCATCTGTCAAATGAGGGCATGTTCACTTTGCATGCATACCTGGCAGCGAGAAGGCATGCATTTCACATGAGTTGCGTGGCTGCACATACTAACTAGGCCATGGGATTTCAGTCATGTTCCGTGAACACTCAGGGATCTGAAGAGGTGCTGCAGGAACCACCAGGAGGGGAAGAAGGAAGTTGGCGGGGTGGAGGGGGCAGTGCTCCAAATCCTTACTCCCAAACTTTATTTGCAGAACAAATACAAGAAAATCCATCATATTTTTCCTACTTATATTACAAATCTTTGAACTATATAATTTGAAGATTAGTCCCAACTCAAATGTCTGGCCTGTTCTCTCTGTGTTCTTGAATTCATGTTATTCCTCAAGGTACTGACACAGATACAGTTTGGACACACTCGGTATGATTATCAGCAACCTCCAGGATTATGGAGGGGAGAAGGGAGTGTTGTTGTTTAACTTAGGCAGTTTGCTCCTGGATAATTAAAAGGTAAGGGTGATCGTCTCTGAATTTTTACTAAAGAAACAATTCTACAGAAGGAAACTGTTGTACATGTAAATACATTCAATGCAATTTATCTGTAACATTTAAAAAATTAACATCACCTAAATGTCTTACAAGCTAAATTCACAAATGAAATTACAGTGCATTTGTTCTGCAGACTAAAATGTAAACTTGAAAATGACTGTTATGAAGATCAGGTTTACACAAGAAAAAGTGTATAATAAAAAGATAACAATAAAGAATACAAAATATAAGATCACTACATAACTTCATGTATGCATCTTACATAACCTAATGTGTGCATATGATCAAAAATAGAAATGCATAGGGATTAATAAGGATGAGGCAGAATGTTACAGATATTTGAAACATCAGTAAATGTCAGAGGTTCTACCCTCAAAATATATTGAGTCCAGTGCAATCTCACATCTACCATCGCCACAGTGATCCAAGACTCCATCTCTCCCAACAGGTCTCCATACCCTTTCTAGCAATCTCTTTTCCTCCAATAGCTACAGTAATATTTTCTATATAAATTAAACATATCCTATACTTAAATTCTACCTATGACTTCGCATTACACTTAGAATATAATCCAAACCTTAACTCTGGATCAGCAGTTCTCAAATTGGCCTCAGAAGCTCAAATTTTAACATTACCAACAAACAGATTCCTAAAATTTATTGAGGATCCCAAGAGCTTTTGTATACATGGGTGGCTGGTACTGTATTTTAAGTAAAAACTGAGAAATATAAAACATTAATTTACTAATTTGTTTAATAAATAGCAACAATAAATCCATTGTGTGTTAACATAAATAACACATTTTATAGAAAAAAATTATACTAACTCCCCCCAAAACTAGTGAAAAGAATGGCATTGTTTTATATGTTTCACATCTCTTTACCATCTGTCCTAAAAAAAGACAGCTAGATTATAATAACTGCTTCTGCATTTGATCTATTTTGATATGTTATCTTGGTTGAAGGATATGAGAAAATATGGCCTCCCATAAATATGTAGTTGGAAAAGGCAGGACTACTTCAATGTCACTTTCAGATAATTGTGGACATTTCTTTAGTCCTACATACAAACTGGACGAGAGGTAGTGTCTTCATGGTTAGTTGCAATGTGGAATCTGAAGCTTTATCAATGGAAGTTTTCTAAAATATGATAGTAAAATACATTGGTCTGCTTTTTACTTTGAACAACTCTTTGCTCAGACATGATTTTTCACATTATGTATTAGTTATTGGAAACTATCAGTTTATTGGGTTATGCAGAACTTTCAAATGTTAACCTGCTTCATTACATAATATTCTAAGAAGTCACATTAGTTAACATCACCACCAATCTCATCAGTAAAATTGCTTAAATATTGGGTACCTGTCAAGCTTTCAGAAGCTGACACAGACCTTCCAAAAATTCTAGTTTTTCTCTTGAGAACTCAAATTTTATCATTAGCAACAAATAATGTTGTTTGCTTCCCTTGAAGTAATAGACTCACTTTCCAAGTTATAGGTTCATTTTTGAGAACATTTTTTTGCCAACTACCTGAGAATGAGTAATTGGTAAGACCTTATTTCAAGCTAAAAAATGATATTCTATGGAAAACAGTGGCAGCAATCAGTTGCACTGCACTCTTCTCTGGGACAGCCATCATATTGGGTAGGCAGCAGAATCGTTTACTGTGTGCTTCCCATTTCATTAGAAAGAATGTTAGAAGTATGTGTACTCACAGCTCAAGATTTAATGCAATTATTAATTACACTGCTCTCGCAAGGTCATTCTTAAGTGAACCTGGTGTTATGTGTACTGGTCCTGAATGGCAATGAAGGATACCGTGACTTGTAGTCTTTGGTGTCCCTGCCTTAACAGACACTAGGGCTCCACCATTGCCTTCCTATCAAGACTGCAAATATTAACACAGTAAAGTCGTTTTGACCTTGTAGATGCCCCCTGAAAGATCTTGGGATCCACAGGGGTCTGCAAAGCACACTTTGAGAGCAACCCCACCTCCTTCTCCAAGGGATCACTTACCGCTCTCTACCTCTGATCCAGCCACCCTGGCTTTCTTGCTCTTTCTTGAACTCACCAAGTTTGTTCCTGCCTCAGGGCATCTACATTTGCAGGTTCTTCTGCTGGGGATGCTCCGCCTTGAGATGTTCGCCTAGCTGAGTCCTCCTCCTCACTTCGTCTCTAAGTGCTACCACTTCCGAGATGCTTTTCCTGACGTCCTACCCATGTTAGGCTCCCTCTACCCCAGCAAAGCCTCAGGAAATTCTCTATCCCTTACCCTGCTCTCGTTCTTCGCATCCTTCATCACTAACCAGAAATTCCATTATGTCCTTATTTGTTGATTATCTGCCACCCCAACTAAAATATAGCCTCTATGAAAGCTAGGACTTTGTTTTATTCACCACTACAGTTCTAATGCCTAGAAAAGTGTTTGACATAGAGTACTCAATAAATATTTGTATCATGAATACATTAATTTACTTTAAAAAAATCCCTTGAATGCTGCTGCTGTTATTTTTAAATGACTAAAGGACAGTCTTCTGGGTCAGTGCTGCCCAGTAAAAATACAGTGTGAGTCACAGATGTTTAGATGTTCTAGAAGCCACTCTTTAAGAAGCAAAAAGAAACAGGTGAAAATAATTAAAGTCTATTTAATTTAATCCAATTGATCCAAAATAGTATTATTTCAACATGTAATCAATAGAAAAATTAATAGTATGCTATACTTTCTTATTTTCTTCTAAGTCTTTGAAATCCAGTGTGTATTTTTACCTTTCCAGACATTTCCATTACAATTAGCCACATTTCAAGCGCTCAGTGGCCAGTGTGACTAGTGGCCACAGTATTGGAAAGCACAATCAAAGGAAGGGTGAGAGGAAACCAGATCACACATTTGCCTTCTCCCAAACCTAATGGAGTGAAGAAAAAATTAGGAACTGTAGCAAGAAATAATAGTAATTATCAAGAGCAACCAAATAAATGAAATGTCCAACTTAACACTGTGAGTTTTACAAAAATGGTGGTAGAACAAGGCAGACATTTTTGTCACAGCTCACA
This sequence comes from Manis javanica, assembly GCF_040802235.1. Taxonomy (NCBI): domain Eukaryota; kingdom Metazoa; phylum Chordata; class Mammalia; order Pholidota; family Manidae; genus Manis; species Manis javanica. The sequence continues at coordinate 12,750,445 of NC_133164.1, forward strand.
CTTCTAACCCTCCCCACCTCAACCCTTAGAAATGGCACTAGGGGAAAGTGAGCTACCAATTTGCTGAGAATTTTCATTAATAGCTACTAATATGAAAAAGATTAGAAGGAGGGGTGAGCAGGTAGCCCAGGCCTCCACTATCCCTGTTGGATCTCAGCAGAAATAAAATAAATCCTCCACAGCACCTCGCTGATTCTAAGTCTCCACACAGCATCCAGAGTGACCTTTCTAAAATGCAATTCTGATCATGACACTCACCTATTTTAAATACTTCACTTGCGCATCTCATTCTTCAGAGAAATTCCCATCTGCGCAGCACACTACACAGGCTCATCGTGGTGGGGGCCGTGTCCTCCCTGGCCCTTTATCCACCTTCATCTTCACCTTCCCATCTGCATCACACACTTCTACCACACCAAATACTCAGTTCTTTCTATCCGGAACCTCTCTGCATCTTTCACAGAGCTACTCCATTGGCCCTTCACCTGGCTGCCTCCCCAAGCCCTCCAAATTCAACTCAGCAACTCCACAAAACTCTTTCCCCTCTCCCACTTTACCCAATGATGTGTCCCTGTGTTTATATAATGTCCCGGAAACCTCTAGATTCGTGCATACACAGCAGTGTAATTATGGCTCTACTTGACCGTCTTGCTAACTGAGTACAAAATCCTTGAGATCAGAAACAGTGTCTTTCATTGCTTTGTCACCAGAGCCAAACACCATGCCTGGTTCATGGTCTCCACAATATATAGTAGTAGAATAAGTGAATTTAGACTTGGTGTCATTTACTGGTTCTCCTTACACTTATAAATAATAGCTACATTACAAAAGAAAATAGAAAATGAAACAAAAACATTCTAACTAGGCAGAATAATTCCAAGTGAAATTCTTTCTGAGTCACATATTATATCTGAAATAATAGATCACAAAACAGATCTTTAAAGACCCAAAGTTGAGTTGAGTTTGGGGTGTGTGTGTTTGTGTTCAGTACTGAACATCAGGGATATGTTCAAATTTTTTATGTGAGTTATTTTCAGTAGCTGGTGTGCCCTGTGGCTGTATAGGTAACAGCCAACCTTCCCAGTGAAGCCCCAAGGTGGCCGCAAAGTTCAGAGTCCACCGGACCCTAGGAGGGGTGGGGAGTGAAACAGAAAATCAGATGGGTAAATAAAGAAATACACCCGTCCCTGATCGCCCACCTCCATCCTAGCAGGTGCTGACAATGAGCAGCTCAGAATTCACCTCCGTGGTGGGGGAAACAAATGAAAGACTTCCTTTTTTTTTTTACAGAAATTATGCAATTTGCCTATAGAAAACTAGTGTGTGTACAGACAGGGGTTGAGGGTCAAAGTGCCAACTTACTTCATATGCAAGCACTCTACATGTAATTGATACTAGAAGAAACATAATTCAGGCAACAAAGGGAAACTCTCAAAAATGAATTACTATCTTGCAGATATTTAAGAAGATATTGCCATCATAACTAAAAATAGGGTGCTATAAGAATCACTGAAGAAAAATAATTATCTTTTATGATTCTTAATACACTATTATCAAAATAAAAACTCAAAGACTTAGGACTTATTTTCAGGAAGTTTTCCAGGTAGGGAACAGAAGAAAAGGAGACAGAAAACATGAGATGAGATTTAAGAGAAAGAGATTCAACCTAGGAAAGTCAGCATTGAACCAACAGGAGTTCCAAAAAGAGAGAACAAAATGCTGGGAGGATATAATCAGACAAATAATAGAAGAAGAATTTTAAGACCAGAATGAAAGTAAAAAGATTCAGCACCTGGGCACATTGTTATGAAATTTCAGAACAATCAGGATCAGCAGAAAATCCTAAGAATGTCTAGAGGAAAATAAAACGTGAAGATTATCTACAAAGTTATGAGTGTTAGACTTGTCACTATCAACACTAGACACTAAAAAGCGATGGAACGATGCATTCAAAGCACTGAGGGGATGTTCCAACATCATAAGAGTTATGCCAACCCAAATTATCAGTTAAGTGTGAAGATAAAGGCATTCAAGGACTGAGGAAATCTTCCTCCCAGGTACTCTTTCCACAAGAAGTTACAAGGGTATGTGCTCTAACAAAGCCACCCGCATTGGTCGCCTTATTAAAAATTGCAGCCCTAATAAAAAGAAACGAGCTATTAAGCCATGAAAAGACAAGGAAGAATGTTAAGTACACATTTCCAACTGAAATAAGCATCTCATGCACAGTTCTAACTGAAAAGACTACCTACTGTATGATTCCAACTATATGACATTCTGGAGAAGTAAAATTGTAGAGACAGTAAAAAGATCAATAGTCACCAAGGGTTCAAGACAAGAGAGGGAAGGATGAGCAGGTGGAACACAGGGAAATTTGCAGCAGTGACTGTGTGATATTGTAATAACAGATACAGAACATTATATGTTTGTCAAAATGCATAAAATGTGCAATAGGACAAGCGATCCCTAATGAAACTATGGGCTTCAGTTAATAAGAATGTATAAATACTCACTCAGTACCACACTAATGAAAGATAATAATAATAAGGGAAACTGATGGATCATTGTACATGGGAACTCTCTGTACTTTCTGCCCAATTTTTCTATAAAGCTAAAACTGCTCTAAAATATAAAGTCTATTAAATTACTAGCCTGCCCCACACAGGCTGTGCTGCTCCATTTACTCTGATACCCGTTCTCTGTTTTTTTCCCCTATAGCATTTATCACCTTCTAACATGTCCATATAATTTACCTATTTTTTATTGTTTATCTTCTGTTTTCCTGGCTTCAAGGAAAGTTACAAGAAGAGAAAGATTTTGTCTATTTTATACACAAGTGTATCAAAAGTACCTGTAACAGGCATATCGTGGGTGCTCAAAATGTATTTGTTGAATAAAGATAAATACAAAGTAAAACACACACAAAAAAAACATAAAGAAAAATAAGAACAGGGATTCCCAGAAGCAGAAGATATTACCCAGGATGGCAGTGAAAGCTGCTCCCTGAATGATGCTGGGTGGCAGATCTGGAGGAAATCCCATCCATACTGGGACAGGAGGTGGGCAGAATTTTAAAAAAATGTCTTAAGATATAAAGCAGATTCAGGAAGACAAAAGGTAGGTAGGTAGGTAGGTAGGTAGGTAGAAAGAAAGACAGACAGACTGATAGAAGATCAGTGTTATTACTAATCTTAGTAATAAGAAAAAGTATATGTATGGAAAAGATCATTTAGACATACCCCAAAATTAAAAATAGTAAGTAACAAAGGTAGTCAAGGAAGTCATAAGAAATGAAATAAATGTGGCATGCTTTTAAACATTTAATGTGATTTTTAATTTTTTTTATTAAGGTGTCATTGATATACAATCTTATGAAGGTTTCACATGAGCAACACTGTGGTTACAACATTCACCCATGTTATCAAGTCCCCCACACACCCCAGTGCAGTCACTGTCCATCAGCGTAGTAAGATGCTACAGAGTCACTACTTGTCTTCTCTGTGCTATACTGCCTTCCCCATGATCTACCTATATTGTGTGTGTTAATTATAATACCCCCTCACTTTGGTAACCATTATGCAACATATTATGTGTGCTAATTATAATGACCCTTCCCTTTGTAACCATTCGTACCGTGAGTCTGCTGCGGCTTTGTTCTTTCGGTTTTGCTTTGTTGTTATATTCTGCAAATGATATCATTTGTTACTTGTCTTTCTCCACCTGGTTTATTTCACTGAGCATAATACCCTCTAGCTCCATCCATGTTGTTGCAAATGGTAGGATTTGTTTTCTTTTTATGCCTGAGTAATATTCCATTGTGTATATGTACCACATCTTCTTTATCCATTCATCTTCTGATAGACACTTAGGTTGCTTCCAGTATCTTGGCTATTGTAAATAGTGCTGCGATAAACATAGGGGTGTATATGTTTTTTCAAATCAGGAATCTTGTTTCCTTTGGGTAAATCCTAGAAGTGGAATTAATGGGTCAATGGTATTTCTATTTTAAATATTTTGAGGAACCTCCATATTAATTGAACTAATTTACATTTGCACCAACAGTGTAGGGGGGTTCCCTTTTCTCTGAATCTTCACCAGCATTTGGTGTTTCTTGTCTTTTGGATGTTGGCCATCCTAACTGGTGTGAGGTGATATGTCATTGCAGTTTTAATTTGCATTTCACTAATAATTAGCGATGTGGAGCATCTTGTCATTTGCCTGTTGGCCATCAGAATTTCTTCTTTAGAGAAGTGTCTGTTTAGATTCTCTGCCCATTTTTAATCAGTTTATTTGCTTTTCGAATGTTGAGGCATGTGAGCTCTTTATATATTTCTGCTGATGGTGTCCTTTGCTGTACAAACGCTTTTTGGTTTGATGTGGCCCCATTTGTTCATTTCTGCTTTTGTTTTCCTTGCCCAAGGACATGTGTTCAGGAAAAAGGTACTTATGTTTACATTCAAAAGAATTTCGCCGGTGTCTTCTTTATGAGTTTTATCATTTCATGACTTAAATTCAGGTCTTTGATAGCTGAATTCAGTTATTAGTTCTAGTAGTTTTGGGGTGGATTCTTTAGGGTTTAGGGTTTTTTATGTACAATATCATGTCATATGCAAACAATGACAGCTTGACTTCTTCCTTACCAATCTGGATGCCTTTTATTTCTTTGTGCTGTCTGACTGCCATGGCTAGGACCTCCAGTATTATGTTGAATAAAAGTGGGGAGAGTGGCATCCTTGTCTTGTTCCCGATCTTAAAGAAAAGGCTTTCAGCTTTTCACTGTTAAATATGATGTGGGTTTGTTGTATACAGCCTTTATTATGTTGAGGTACTTGCACCCTATGCCCATTTTGTTAAGAGTTTTTATGACACATAGATGTTGAATTTTATCGAATGCTTTTTCAGCATCTATGGAGATGATCATGTGGTTTTTGTCCTTTTTGTTGATGTGGTGGATGATGTTGATGGATTTTTGAATATCCTTGCATCCCTGGGATGAATCCCACCTCATGACATAAGATCCTCTTGACGTATTTTTGAATTCGGTTTGCTAATATTTCGTTGAGTATTTTTGCACCTGTATTCATCAGGGAAATTGGTCTGTAATTTTCTATTTTTGTGGTGTTTTCACCTGGTTTTGGTATTAGGATGAGCTGGCTTCATAGAATGAGTTTGGAAGTATTTCCTCCTCTTCTATTTCTTGGAAAACTTTAAGGAGGTTGCCTAGTATTAGGTCTTCAATAAATGTTTGATAAAATTCATCAGTGAAGCCATCTGGTCCAGGAGTTTGTTCTTAGGTAGTATTTGATTACCATTTCAATTTTGTTGCTGGTAATTGGTCTGTTCAGATTTTCTGTTTCTTCCTGTGTCAGCCTTGGAAGGTTGTATTTTTCTAGAAAGTTGTCTATTTCTTCTAGATTTTCCAGTTTGTTAGTATATACTTTTTCATAGTATTCTCTAATAATACTTTGCATTTCTGTGGTGTCCATAGTGATTTTCCCTTTCTCATTTCTGGTTCTGTTTATGTGTGTAGGCTCTCTTTTTTTTCTTGATAAGTCTGGCTAGTGGTTTATCTACTTTATTTTCTTAAAGAACCAGCTCCTGCTTCTACTGATTCTTTCTATTGTTTTATTCTCCTCAATTTTATTTATTTCTGCTCTGATCTTTATTATGTTCCTCCTTCTACTGACTTGTGCCTCACTTGTTCTTCTTTTTCTAGTTTCATTACTTGTGAGTTTAGACTGTTAATTTGGGATTCTTTTTCTTTCTCGAGGTAAGCTTGTATTGCTATATACCTTCCTCTTAGAACTGCCTTTGCTGCATTCCACATGTTTTGGGGTGTTTAATTGTTGTTTTCATTTGTCTTCATATATGGCTTGATCTCTGTTTTTATTTGGTCATTGATCCATTGATTATTTAGCAGCATGTTGGTAAGCCTCCCAGTGTTTGTGGGCTTCTTTGTTTTCTTTGCATAATTTATTTCTCGTTTTATACCTTTGTGATCTAAGAAGCTGGTTGGCACAATTTCAATCTTTCTGAATCTACTGAAGTTCTTTTTGTGGCCTAGTATGTGATCTATTTTGTAAAATGTTCCATGTACACTTCAGAAGAATGTGTATCCTGCTGCTTTTGGGTGGAGTGTTCTGTAGATGTCTGTTAGGTTCATCTGTTCGAATGTGTTGTTCAGTGTCTCTGTGTCCTTACTTATTTTCTGTCTGGTTGATTTGTCCTTTCGAGTGAGTGGTGTGTTGAAGTCTCCTAAAATGAATACATTGCATTCTATGTTCCTCTTTAATTATGTTAGTATTTGTTTCACGTATGTCACTGTACCTATGTAGGGTGCATAGATATTTATAATTGTTACATCTTCTTTTGGATGGACCCCTTTATCATTATGTACTGTCCTTCTGTGTCTCTTGTTACTTTCTTTGTTTTGAAGTCTATTTTGTCTGATACAAGTACTGCAACTCCTGCTTTTCTCTCCCTATTGTTTGCATGAAATATATTTTTTCATCTCTTCACATTTAGCTGGTGTATGTATTTGGGTTTGAAGTGAGTCTCTTGCAGGCGGCATATAGATGGGTCTTATTTTTTAATCCATTCTGTAGCTCTGTGTCTTTTGACTGGTGCATTCAGTCCATTTACATTTCAGGTGATTATCAATAAATATGTACTTATTGCCATTGTAGTCATTAGATTTCTGGTTACCAAAGATTCAGGGCAGCTTCTTTACTCTCTAACAGTCTAACTTAACTCACTTATTATGCTATTTAAAACACAATCTAAAAGCTCTTTTTGTTTCCTCCCTTCTTCTTCTTACTCCTCCTCTACTCTTTATATATTAGGTGTCATATTCTGTATGCTTTGTGCATCCCTTGACTGACTTTTTTGGTAGTTGATTTAATTTTGCATTTGCTTAGAAATTAATTGGTCTATTTCTTTTACTGTGGTTTTGTTTTCTCTGTGACAGCTATTTAGCCTTAGGAGCACTTCCATCTGGAGCAGTCCCTTTAAAATACACCCCAGAGACCATTTGTGGTAGGTAAATTCCCTTAACTTTTGCTTATCTGGAAATTGTTTAGTTCCTGCTTCAAATTTAAGTGATAATTTTGTTAGGTAGAGTACTCTTGGTTGGAGGCCCTTTTGTTTCATTGCATTAAAAATATATCATGCCACTCCCTTCTAGCCTGTAAGGTTTCTGCTGAGAAGTCTGATGATAGTCTGATGAGCTTTCCTTTGTATGTGATCTTTTTTCTCTCTGCCTGCTTTCAATACTCGGTTCTTGTCCTTGATCTTTGCCATTTTAATAAGTATATGTCTTGGTGTTGTCTTCCTAGGGTCCCTTGTGTTTGGAGATCTCTGCACTTACATGACCTGAGAGGCTATTGTCTTCTACAGATTGGGGATGTTTTCATCAATTATTTCCTCCAGTAGACTTTCTATCCCTTTTTCTCTCTCTTCTTCTTCTTGTACCCCTATAATGTGAATATTGCTCCATTTGGATTGAGCATAGTTCTCTCATTATTATTTCATTCCTAGAGATCTCTTTTTCTCTCTATGCCTCGGTTTCTTTGTTTTCCTGTTCCTTATTTCTATTTCATTTAGCATTTTCTCTACCTCATCTAAACTACTTTTAAATCCCTCCACTGTATGTTTCCTTTCAGATACTGTATTTTTAGGAGTTTTTATCTCTTTCTTGAAGTCCTCCCTGAGATCTTGAATATATTTCTATAGCTCTGTGAGCATGTTTATGATTTTTATTTTGAAATCTTTATGAAGAAGATTGGTGATTTCAGTTTCACTTAGCCCTCTTTCTGGTGTTTGTTGGATCCTTGTTTGTATAATTTTTTTTTTGCTGTTTCATATTTCTAATGATTACTGTGGAATAGCTTTGTGTAGGTGGTACCCTCTAGAGTACAGAAACTCTACTCTCTGGAGCTTCCAGCACCTGGAGCAATGGCGGGGGTCACAGCACATGGAGCCAGTGCCTGCTGGGAGGCAAGAGCTCTTTCCTACTTCCCGGCTGCAGTGCCTGCCTCTACTGCCAGGGCCAGAGGCTGAACACACAGAGAGGAGCCTCTGTGCTATGCCCCTGTAGCTGCCCTAGGCAGGCCTCCCTCCTGCTGGCCTGGCACAGTGGCAGCGGCAGCAGGTGAGTACACTGGTTCCTGCCAGCAGGAAGGAGCGACACGCATTGTAATGTGGTGAGGGGACCTTGGCACTGCATTGTCAGTCAGAGGGATGGAGCTCCTGAACCTCCTGAAAGTTCCCAACCTGCTGGGCTGAGTGTGTTGGAACGATTTTGTCCACCTGTCCTTTCTCCTGAGCAGCAAGCTCCGTGTAATCTTTGCCCCTCTAGCACCCCGCTTGGTGTCGGGAAGTCAAGTCTTTCAAAGTGCCCACCTTTCTTTTGTCCTAGAGCAGCTGGTTGTGGGTACCTGTTCTCCACAAGCGGCTGGAATCTCAGTTTGAGTATTCCACCTGCCTTTGTTTTCCAACCCCACTAATCCCCAGAGCACCATGTAATGTAGGTTCATGCTCCTAGAGCAGATCTCCAGGGCTGGATATTCAGCAGTTCTAGGCCTCCACCCCCTCCCCACTCCATTTCTCTTCCTCCCACTGGTGTGGGAAGGGCTCAGGTCATGTCAGATTGCTGCTTTGCTACTTTACCTTTTGCTGCGAGGACTTGTCTTTTCCTCAGATATAGGCAGTCTGTTCTGCAGCCTTCAGGTTGCTCTTTCAGGATTAGTTATATTTGCTGTATTTTTGTGTTTTATTTGGTTTTGGAAGGAGGTTTCTGCCTCACTTCTCATGCCACCAACTTTTTCTCCTCCCTTCATCTAATGTGATTTTTAAAACAAGAAGGTATTTGCTCTTGAGGAATGTAATTCTCTCCTAGGTAGCATAAGCCTACAGATATCAGCTTCCATATTTCTATAGGATCAATCATTATTTGATTTTTCAATGAACCACATTTGCATAATCATAATACAGATGTTGATAACTTTTCTTTTATTTCAAAATTAACTTATAGATAAAACAAAATATTTAAATTACGGTTTCCGAATAAGGGGTAAATTTTATAAACCTTGATGATATGAAAATAATGATAAAGCTAACAGAGTTTGGGTTGGAAATATGTCTAAAGGTGTTATTTCATTCAGATTTTGTAGTGAGGAATCATGAAATATTGCCTGAAGTTGATGGAACAAGGAATGGTGGTACAAATGTATTATCAAAAGGTAATAATAGAATTACTAAATATAATAATGAAACAACCATCAGTTTAGAGAAGTAAAGGTGGCATGGCTGGGTGAAATAAAAAAAAATCCTTCATTTTTCACATGAAGGAGTCAAAATGTAATACCTAAATTTTCCAAATCAAGATCTCTATGTATGCTTATAATTTAGTATTATGGAGATTACTGCATGCAGAACCAGCGACTTCATTTTCAGAACAACTTTATGTGCTAAGTGATATTATTTTACATACTTTGTGCATGAGAAAATTGAGGCACAACAAGGTTAAGTAATCTGCTTCGTTTCACACTTTATTAAGTAATCTCAAATAGGTGGGATATAAACTCATTTGCTCTGACTCCAAAGCATGTGCTTATATCCATTATACCATACCACCTCCAAAGCCATAAATGGACAAATAAATATCAGTTCCCCAAAGTATGTATAAACTGCTAAAAGGCAGACCTAGTTGTTATTTATCTTTATGTACTGTTTGGTTGCCAGTTCATTACCAGTCATATTATTGGAACCCAAAAAGTGTCTACTGGTCAGACCATGCCCAGAAATATTAATTCGTTCGTTCCTCTGTCCCTCAGTGGTAAGTCAGCACATGTAAGTGTTCAGTTTAGATGTAGACATTCAAAACATGGAGACAAGACCTGTCCCCAAATAGCCAATCTCTGTCCTATAATTTAGGGGTATTGAACAGGTCAGTGAGTGAAGCCATAGCTCTCTAGAAGACAGACAATGAAACACTATACCAATTCCCAACAACCAATTAGGAAAAGGTTGAGTCATTTAGAACCTAGACCACCAGTCATTAACAAAGTGATTCAAATGCAGCATTAGCCATGCTTTAGACCCAGAGGATTCTCCAGGCATTTCTCTGCCCTGCCTACTAAGAACACATCTTATAAAACCCAGGGAGAATGAAGTCTATTACCTTTTGCTAAGTAAATAGCTTTTAAACAAGTGTTTTATCATTTTAGACAACTTACCAATAAAAGGTAAAATAAAACAAAATGCACACATTTGGATCATAAACTCTCTATCTATTCTAAAGTCATTTTCAACCAAAATGTGAAAATAAATGTTTTCTAAAGGCTTGTGCATAGAAAGGACAGGGATAATGTTCCAGAACATAGAAACATGTCCTTTTTAGAAATAAGTGAAATGATTTTAGCATGAATGCTGCTTCATAAAACAACCTGAAAACTATGACTTTGACTGAAGGGTAGGCATTATAAAATGTACCCTAATAAATAAGAAGTTCAAAAATGCTATTAGACATTTTCTTTTCACATGACAGTTGCTTTTACTAGGAACAAAATGTAGGTGCATAATTAAATTATTGCTGCCTCAATTCAGACATTCTAATTTCTACAACTTAAATGTCTAGTTAACTTCTCATCTAAGATAAATAAGTACTTATATCAAACAAGTAATAAAAATGAATCCAGACTTTATTTTTACCACTTGAGGGGGAAGGAGTAGAGGTGGTGTTGGTGCAGACAGGATAGTATTCTCTTTTTATATTTTTTATAAATAGTTTCAAAGCTCCTCTAACATACCTGATGTAATATATATATATATATATGTTAAATGAATAATACTGCTTTAATTAATATCATATTCTAAGGAACTAGATTAACTAGTACTATTCCAATTGCTTCCTATGGAAAAAGGAGTAAGCATTAATTTGCAATCATGACCACTACCTCATGTAAGACATATTTAACTAATATTTAAATGGTCTTAATCAGAAAGAAACTCAGAATATTCTAGATATCATTGCTTTTCTCTTAATAAAACTGTTTTATTTTAATAAAAAATCTGTTTAGGAGGTGATATCACCTTCATGGATAAGGAAGCATGTCCAGGCACCCCAAAATGACCAAGCTAAAAGAGAGGGGTTAATAATGGGCCACTGTAATTATCTAAGCTTCTATGTCAAGGAAAATTTACAAGCCCAACATAGATTTGCTTATTGTCTCCCCTTTCTGGATGCCAACCCTGACCTCCATGGGAGGCTGTGATATTCTGATTTATAATTAGAAATACATATTAGGTCAGTGTCCTCATTTCTGGTACAGAGCTCCTAAAACCACTGGAATTTCCTAAGCGATGAGAGAGGCAAAGGTAGTTCTTTTTATGTTAATGAGGTGACTTTGGGGCTGCAACTAAAGATGCGGGCTGTTGGCGGGAGAACCAACCACGTGATTAGAAGGTTGGGACTTTCAGTTCCACCTGACTCCAGGGAGAGGAGAGGGGCTGGGGGCTGGATCACTCTCCAGTGGTCAATGATTGAACCACTCCTGCCTATGTAATGAAGCCTCTGTAAAAACCCTAAGGGGCTGGGTTCAGAGAGCCCCCAGGTTGGTGAACACATGGAGGTGCAGGGAGAGTGGAGTGTCTGGAGCGGGCATGGAAGCTCCTTGCCCTTTCCCCATGCCTTTCCCTGTGCATTTCTTCCACCTGGCTGCTCCTGAGTTACATCTTCATATAACAAACTAATAAATAAAATGTTTCTCTGAGTTCTGTGAGTTGCTCTGACAAATTCATTGAACCCAAGGAGCAGGTGGTGGGAACCCCTCATCTATAGCCAGCTGACCAGAACACTGGTAACAGGCTGTGTTTGCAACTGGCATCTGAAGGTTTGTGGGGGCAGTCGTGTTGTACTGAACACTTAAACTGTGGGATCTGACACTGTCTCTGGGTAGACAGTGTCAGAACTGAGTTGAATTGTTAGGACACCTAGATGTTGTCTAGAGCATCACTTGGTAGCATGTAGAAAAATCTCTCTCCTCCCTGTACACACACATGTTGGAACTGGGTCCTAGGACCCAAATTAGAGGTGTATTCTTCTCTGCCCCACTGGAGTCAGGTTGGTCACAACATTCAGTTTGGCCAATGGGATGTAGGTGGAAGTGATGATATGCCAGTTCTGAGCAAGTCCTCTTGCCCCTCTGGGAGCTTCCAACTACTTCCCTAGTCATGGAGGATGAGAACTATGTAGAGTTCAAAGCACCTCACCATGGCTTTGAATCAAGACTCGCTATGCTCAGATATGATCTTAAATTCCATAAAACCTGCAGATCCATCTGAGAAAAAAATGCTTAGTGTTTCAGCCTCTAGATTTTGAGGGAGTTCTTATACTGTATTGTGGCAATAAAATTAACACATAATAATTCTGATAGGTTGTCAAGACACCAAGACTAGAATAAATGCATTTCTTGTCAATGTGTTCATTGAGGTTCTAATATAAATGATTACTCTAAGCCAATAACAGTTCTTCCATTAATTTTTCCTATGCACAGGAAACAAAAAATATAAAGTGAATCTTTTTTAAAATATGCAAATTTAAGAACATTTAAATTTCAACAAAATATATCAGGGATGGAAAACATTTTACTATTTAATAGGTTATTTATTGAGCAACTACTCAGTGCTCAATAGATATAGGAATATAGAGATGAGAAGTACAGGGTACGTAAATAGTGTCAACCACATAGTATGTATGATATAAATGTTAATGCAATCATTAACTTCATCGTCACCTAGATGAATAATAGAGATCATTATAATAATCATGCAGTACAATAACTGCTCAAACAGAGCTCTGCACAAAGTTGAAATAGGAGTTTACAGGACAAAGAGCCTCCATTTGCCCGAGGGAGGCTGGACAGTCTCTTAAAGGAGGTAGCACTTAGGGTGAAGTGAGAAGATGCCTAAGAGTTTGCAAATATAGGAGCAGGGAAAAGGGATGCTAGAGCATATAAAGGCACAATACATAAATACCCTCAAAATAAAGCAGAGACAACTCTACTGAAAGGAAAACAAGGCCACCATTAGCAAGGACTTCCACTAGCCTAATGTCTCAAATGATGGCCCAATCCCCACAATTTGGACTGAGAGAGCCCTCCTAGTGGGCTACATCATCCTGATTAGGTACGTGTAATTGCTTTCTCCAATTCTTCTAATGGAATTTTCAGAATCCCCACAGATCTTATTTTTATTAGAGCTGCATGTTAGTGATCTGTTCAAGTTCACCAATATTTGGTACTCATAAATGTTCCATCATTTCTAAAGTTAATGCAGACTCTCAGAGTACAGTGAGGAGGCTGGTTGCCACACCAACAGCAAAGCTCCTTCCTCCAAAGTGAAGGTACCTGGAACTTATCATTTTCAGAAAGCACCCTTTACTTTTAGTGCATCATCAATGTTGCCTTGAGGTAGCTATGGCTTTCAAGTGCTAGTCTAGAATTTTTAAATTATAAATTATTGTTAGTTTACCTTCACCATTATTTAACACTTTTTCTCTTTACTCCTTGCTACTAGACAACATCACTTGCATGTCTAATAGAATCTCAAATTTAACTTGTGAAAAATTGAACTCTTACATTAGTAATGCCACCTCAAAATAACTAAGTACATAAAAAGTACTTTGCTCTGAGTTACTGGATTAGTCTGCTCAAGCTGCTAAAACAAAACACAGACTGGAGGTCCTTAAGAAACAGAAATTTATTTCTCACAGTTCGAGGGGCTGGAGTCCAAAGTCAGGGTTCTTGGCATATCAATAGATACCATATTGTGTGTTCGTATGGCCTCTTCTTCATGTGTATGTGGAGAAAAGATCTCTACCTCTTCCTCTTCTTATAAGGCCACTGATCCTATCAGATTAGGGCCCCACCCTTAAGACCTCATTTAACCTTAATTACCCCCTAAATGTCCTGTCTCCACATATTTTCACATTGGGGGTTAAGGTTTCAACGTAGGAATTTGGGGGGACCACAGCTGGTACCTATGATAAATGGTATCACTCTTCATTCTGATCCATGATCAGATCAAGAAAAACCTTGAAACTGGAATCCTTTCAAACTTTTTATATCTCACACTGAATTTTATCACCAAATCCTAGTGGCTTTACCTTCAACTTAAAGCCAAAATCCAGTAAATTCTACTGTACTGCATTCTCATCAACCTAGCTCAAGCCAGTGAGTGTCATCTAATCAGAATCAGGATTGTTACAATTGTTTCCTATTTGTTCTCCCTCACCTCCGTCTACCACTGCCCTCCCCAAATACATTCTCTACAAAGAGGCCAGAGTGGTCCTTTGAAGAACAAGATGTGTACTCTCACTCCCCTGCTCAGGCCCCCCACTACCTTTCCACTGCCCCCCTCCCCTCACCTTGCATTGAAATCCAGATCCTTATGTCCCACAGGGCTCCTGAGCAGATTTCCAACCACATCTCCTCTCACTGTCCCCTACTCACCTGGCGGTGCCACACTGCACTCTGTGTTCTCCCCGACATACCTGAGGGATGTACCTGCCTCAGGTTCTCTACAGTTACTCGCCCATCTCAGGTACTCCTTACTTACTTGGGAGACCTCCCCCCAGATGGTCATGTGGCTCTGTTCCTCACTTCACCTCACTCCATTCAGGCCTCCACTCAGAAATGTCCTCCTAAGAGACCACTTCCCTCTTCAACCTGTTTAAAATGACTGCCTACCTTAGTTTGCTCCCATAGTAGTTTTCACACTACATGATGTACATACTCGCCTGTTTGTTTCAGGACAGGGAGATTCCCTCCTGCTTCTTCTTTTTCTCCTTCCTCCTCCCACTCTATTCTGCCTAGAACAGTGCCTAGACCTTAGTATCTGTTTAAGTAATTTGGATGAGATAAATGATTTAGGTTGTTAGGGTTCCTAGGTTAGCCTTACAATATGTAGTAATACATATTTCATAGTGTATCACTATTATTTTAACAACATTTTTTAATAAGTGGACTTTATGATATCTATAGGCTATGATTCAAATGTAAACCATTCAATTCCTCACTCCTAAAGATGTAGACCTAACACTTCAAATTATTCACACCTCATCACTTTATTGTCAAATTATTTTTCCACTGGAAAGGGGCACCTGGGAGCATGGAACACAGATCACATGTTTGAGAACCACTGTGCTAACTTTAATGAACAAGCTCTTGGTGAAATGACAATGAAGAACTCTTGGTAGTTTCACATAAATATATTCTTATTTACACAAGTGCAGTTCGTGTAAAGCATGCCATGTGCTTTATGAACACATCTGCTATATGACATGAGTCCCAGACTAACGTGTGGGGCCACCTGGGAGCAGACGCATACCTCCGCAGAACTCAAGCAGTGCATAGATGTCTTCCAATTCACTTACATAATCTTGAAAGGAATATTCAGGGGTCCTTGGATTAGAGTAATGAGATCTAGAGTCATGGCCATACTTAGGAAAGGAGGGTGATGATTCTGTAAATCACAATTAAATATCATGGAAAATCAGGGAATGCCTGCTGAAGGAGGAGCTGTGCCCCACATATATTTCTAGTGTTTACCATCTCTCTTTTCTTCAGAGAAACCACGGCATATAAAGCAAAGGGAATGAAGCAGACAGACACGTAAGAATCACGTGACAATAGTAATAGTTTTGCTCTGAGCCACAGCTCCAAAACTCCCAGTCAGAGGTGTCCCTAGTGAGACTGAATGAGAAAAGGCTTCAGATTGTTTCAGCTCCCAAAACACCCTGCTTTCATTGTCCACATGCGCTTTTCTTCAGTAAATAGCCATCCGCATTACAACATAAGTAATCATCCAAGAAGACCCCGTTGCACAATTATGCATAAAATCTGGGAGAAGAGAAGAGTTTAGGAACATAGGCAAAGGCACCTGGGAGCACACAGTTCAAGAGGGAACATCAGAGGAAGCAGAGACAAAGTTCAGAGTTCTCTGTTGCCTCAAAGAAATGACTGACAGTATGATGGTTCTAAAGTTCAAAGAACAGAGAAAGATACGAGAGCTCAAAGAGTATTTAAGACAGCATAAGAAAATAAAAAGGAGGCTGGCAAAGCTCAGATAAGAAATGGAAGGGAAAGATGCACATTAAATTACAAAAATTAGGATTGTAACTTTTATCACATAAAAATGGTGAGGATAACAGTGAAAATCACAAAAAAATACAAAACGGAAATTATCAGATTTTTAAATGCATGGCAATGAGCATATAGACATAAAAACAAAGAGAACTCCAAATGAGTATTATTGATACTCAGAAAAAAAGAGAATGGGGAAAAAAACAAATGACAAAAAAAAAGTGTTCAATGGTATGACAGAGAAAAATTTCCCCCCAAAAGACTTGAGTCTTCAGATCCTGTCCCAGAAAAAGAAGCACAGAAATATCAAGGGCAAAATGTACTGTGGAAAGTCATTGAACTTCAAGGACAAGGAGAGGTATTATACAGATATCCAATAAAGGCAGAGGGGGAGGGAAAAGTGGTATTTAAAAGGAAAAAAATACAGTTTGATCTCAGATTTATCCAAAGCAACATACAATGCTATGTAATAGTGCAGCAGCCCACAGAATTTCAAGGGGAAGAAAAGGTTTTACACTAATTTTAGAATCACCCAATTGGAGTAACAGAAAGATATTCTCCAATTTACAAGAACAAAAGGAAGACCACGTCCACTAAGCTTTTCTTTAAACCATTGAAGGGCAGGACCATCATTGCCTCTGTAGTGGGAAATCTGCCCACACAAGAACAATAAAAAGAAATGAGAAGTTAAAGGTCAGAAAAACAAGTGAGAGGAAAATGATGCTTAATATTTATAGATGATGTAACTGCCCACAGAGAAAAAAACAATAGAATCTACAAACCACTAGAATTAACAGGAGGGTTCAGTGAGATTGACAGACTCAAGACCAACTTATAAGAACAGTAGCATTTTCTACAACAATGAACTACTAGAAAATAACTAAGAATTACGATAGCATTTGCAATAACAATAAACTTAAGAAAATGTCTAGGAATTTGTAAATAATTCAGTAAGTCCTTTATATAGAACACTATTAAACCTATTGAAGGACTTACAGAAGATATAATTGATGAATAGTTTATAGTCTTGGGTGGGAATACTTCATATTAAGAAGTCAATCTTTTCCTAACCAATCTAAAATACAATGCAACTAAAATCAGAATTCCAGGGGAAATTTTGGTGTATTTTGATCAATTTTGAAATTTCAATGAAATGTCCAAGGACAGCCAATTCAACACTGCAAATGAAAAGCAAAGACAGGGAACTTGCCCTAAGTGAGATTTTTTAAAAAACAAGTATAGTAGTAAGTACAATATGACACTAGGGCAAGGAAAAGAGACTATATGATCATATGTTTTTCATATGATAAATTTGGTACCGAAGTCAATTACAAATATTAGTCTGCATAATAAATAAAGTTAGGAAAAACTGACCTGCTTTATGGAGAAAAATAAAACTTTTATTCCTGTCTAATAGTGTATACAAAGGTGGATTTCAACCCAAAATGTGGGAATTAAAACAATAAAGTTAGTAAGTGATGTAGAAGATTGTTGTAACCTAGGAATGCAGACATAGCTCTTAAACAGAAGCTTCAAAGCACTGACATAAAGTAATACTGATGGATTGGATTAAATAAAAACAAGAATTTCTGCTCACTTAAGGACACCACGTGCTAAATTAACATCAACAAAATGATAGACTTGGAGACGCCTGCAATCTCACACCAGCAAGCAAATATATCTCGAATGCCCATACCTCAAACAACAAAACCAGGCTGTGTGTACGTTACAGGAAATCAATAGAGGAAGAAACGTAAAGGCCAGCAGGTTCGAACTCAATAGCATTTAGAGAAATTCAAATTCACGTAACCCTGAGCCATTACCTTCTCATGAAGCCACGAGATAGGGCAGTGTGTCCCAGCAGTCCCGCGGGTCTGTCTCTGGCCTCACAGGGTTTGGAGGGAACTGACCCTGGGGCGCCCCTCCTTCCAGCTTCCAAGGCCTTCCAACCTATTTTCCAGGCGCCACCTTCGGGAACCCGCGGGCTGCCTACACACCTACCTCTGGGCTTCTACCCCACCGCGACGATGGGGCTCCCGGCGGCCGAGGAGATGCAAAAGCAGCGCGGCCGTCCTCTGCCAGGACGAGCAGAAGTGCTCCTGAGACGAGCCGGATAAAAGCCCGGGCCCCCTGGGAGCTGCCACGGTCCTGCAGAAGGACCTCGACCAGGTCCTTTGCGACCCGCCGGCCCTTGGTCCTGCCCGCGCAGCCGCATCTCCGTGACTTCCTGGAGAGCCACTTCCCAGAGGCGATGAAACTCATGGAGCAGGTGGGCGACCTCCTCCTGACCAGCCTCCGCAGGCTGGCCGGCCCAGGCGGGGCTGGGTGGGTATCTCACAGAAAGGCTCACCCTCAAGTACGACCTGGAGCCTCCAGAGCCAGCAGCCTGGGAGGGGCCCCTCTGGCCCCTGGTGCAGGGCTCTGCCTCAGCCTCTCCCTGCAGCCCGAGGCAGCTTTTCAACCACCCTGGACTGGAGTCTTCCTCCAGGCCATGGACCAAGAGGAAATAAAGCTTTTTGTAGCAAAAAAAGTAATAATATAAAATAAAATAAAGCCATTAGGTTGACAAAAACTGAAGAGCTGCCTGATGTCAGGTGTTGGGGAGATACAGAAACCTGAGCATCTGCATGCACTCCTGATGCAGTTTACACAGCTGCAGTCATTCTGGAGCACAAACTAGTTAGTTAGATCCATCATACGCACACCTCTGGCCTAGAAACTCCGAGGTATAAACTCCCAGGAAATTCTCTTACGGTTGCATGAGGACATATGTAAGCTTATCCATCTTAGCATGGCTAATGGTGGCAGAAAGTTGGACACAACCTAAGTTTTTATGAATACAGCCCTGAAAATATAAAATGTGGGAAAGATACAGTAAGGTTAAGGTGACCATTCATCTTGGTGGCCTGGGTCAGTCCCAGTGAATGTCTTGCCCTGGTGGTGTGATTAACAGTGCCCTTTTTAGCCTCAAAAATGTCCTATTTTGGACAATAAAGTTACACATAATGCTCTGCAGAGATAAAAGCAACAAACTAGATTGCACACACAGAAACATGGATAAAACCTAAAAATATGTTCAGTGAAAGAAGAATTTCAATGAGGTCCTTAGCACAGTGCTACTTATGTAAAGCACAATAGGACTTATTATACAAGGACACAAACTTACGTGCATCAAACACATGGGATAGTCATCCAACACTTTACAATGACTATCTGTCGGGTGGTGGGAAGAGAATGAAATTGGAGAATAAAAAGGAATAAATAATGACAAAAATAATAAAATAATGATAATGATAACCTTTTAAAGAGAGGGATTGTGTCGAACAGATCCCAGAAATGGGTTGCTTTAGTTTGTCTGATTTCTCTCAGACTGTTCAAGTACAGTTGGACAATATCCATCATATCATAGACTAATTTTCACAAATGTCTAGGGTGCCTAAATGGTTTTCTTGGCTTCACTGGAGATGGCTGGTAATTATAGATTTGCTTTGTTTATGTCACTGTATTCCTATTATGTTAATATGTGTGCACAAGTTAGTAGTTTAAAACCTATACATACTTAAGGTACTCTACAAGAAGATATGTCAAAGAAATAATCAATCCTCCCATGTTTCCTTCATATGCTACCTCTATAGCTTTTCTTCTTCCTTCCTAATTACAACCCTTAAATAGAATTCGTGCCTCATATCGAATTTACCGAGTATCATAATTCTTCCAGGTGGTAAAGATACCTCGAGACAAGTGCAGGGCATAGAAGACACAGGGCATAAATCTGCAAAGAAGTAAAAAGCTAACCTTTTCAAACAATATGGCTTCTCTCTCACTTACTAACTTTACATTTCCCTGTATGGCCCCGGAAGATGACTGGTTAGCCAGAGACGGGTAAGATTCCTCAAGGGAGGAACAACCTAAGACAGGCACAGTCACAGGGGGGCCATCAGGTGAGAAATTGGGGAACAACAGTGGTGAAGGTTAGAACCTCACCCACCCCTGTGTTGAGAGAAAGCTTCTGCATCCATGGATGTTTTATTGCCCTTGTCTAGCTTGGATTAGCACATAGTCTACAGGCACACACCTGATCATCTACAATTGCTCTCTTACAACACTAAACTATGTTTTCTACCTTTATCTTGCATCTACCTACCACTTCAGCAGTTTATTAAAAATAAAAATAATAATAATAATAAAGGGAGAAATGTGGGATCCACATATAAATCAAGTATAAAAATCAAACAAATATTCATATTTGACCTGATTGTTTATAGTTCATAATGCGTGATCAGAACCGAAAGTTTCTGTGATGACTGCCCTTGTACTGTTCACCATGTAAGAACTTATTCACTATGTAAGAATTTGTTCGTTATGTTTCAGAAGATTGGAGACTGACGAGAACTAGGCTTGAGATGGATTAATGATTGTGCAGTGAGCATTGACCCTCCTATACAGAATTTTATTGTTGTTAACCATTTGATCAATAAATATGAGAGATGCCCTCTCAAAAAAAAAAAAGAGAGGGATTGTGTCACATGAAATACAGAGCAAAATTAACCCACCCTGTACAACTAAAGTTCAAAGTGATGGGGGATGACTATTGCTTAACATGTCCAGCCAATTATGGAATGAATCAAAGCAAAAAACTAAAAATGGAAAGCTGATAGTAGAAAGGCTTGAGCTGAGCATTCTATTAATTTAAATATCCCATTACAGTTATGAAACTGTGGGGATTAATATTACCCAGAAGAAGGTAAACGTTATAAACCTTGATAATGTAGAACCTAATCATGTAACTAATAAAAAAGAGTGAGTGGCATGATATAAAAGGGTAAAACTGTGCTAACTTCCTCATTTTTCATAGCAGGGAGTCCATAGATAAACTCTGAATTTCGAACATGTAGGTAAAATAAGAACTGTTAATTTCAACTTTAAAGTTCTTCATCTACTCTTATTCTTTGGATTCTTTCAGGTTGTAATATCCCTTGTGAAGGACTTAACCTGAATTTCAACAGGGTTCATTCAGCTCCTGTTGTTAACTTCCACTAAAATTCAGCTGAACAGTAGATATTAAAATTGTATACATGGTATAATGCATTCTAAAGTTACTTCGATTTTATTTTTTCAATCTCTCTGCCTTTCTGCTTAGAACATCTGGAATGATGCTTACCAGATGTTAGTGATGACTATACCTGAATGTTATGTTTATTTTCCTTGTCTTTTTTAAATTGTTTAAAATTTAAAGATGCTTATAACCTTTCTTTACAGAAACAATAAAGTCATTACTAATATAATGAAAGGAAAATGGTAAGGAAGTGGTTACAATGACAGAAATGATCCTTATTAGCTCTTAGGCTATAAAAATAGATAATAGGGAAAGAGAATCAAGCTCTATATGCCAAGATTTCCTGGTACCACATTTTAATTGCAGAAAATTGAAAGCAAAAATGTTATTCTGAGTGAGATCCTAGGTGTAAAACTCTACCTCCTTTTCTACAGACCAGATCTATCTCCTTAGGATCTCAGAAAGGCAGAGCCCAGCCAGTGTCTGGCCTTAACTCCACTGTTCGTTACTGGAAAGGCAAAACCACAAGAGACAGTGAAACGGAAACAATGTCAAATTTGTCATCGACAACTAACCACTCTCTGTTCTGCTCAGGACACACATCATTACATTTCACATTAAAAGGTAAGGTTAACCAAAATAGTGCTCATGACTGATGCATCGAATTGCCACGCAGAATATTCCAACAGAGGCTGCAATGTAGCAGCCGTCAGTAGCCATAGTTATTTGAGTTAAATGAAGTCTGACATATTCCCACGTGGAAATAGTAAGGACAAACATACGTTTGCAGCCTATTAAATTTAATTCATTGTATATGTTTTCCTTCCTTATCAGCAGTTCAAATTAATTTTCCTCTTCATGAGCAGGTTGACAGTCTCCCACATCTTTAAATCCAAGCACACACTATTTTCTAGGACTACCTGTGCCCACAGGTGTGGAAAACAACATGTTCATTCCATTCGGTCTTAGCAAGTCTCTAGCAATTACACAAAATAATTTATCCCTTGATGACCAGGTACAGCTGTATCTAACTCCTCCTGTCAATTTCCATTTCAGCAGCAGAAATTGTGATGTTCTCTCGAGAGGAGTGATTGGTTTTCAGCTACACACTGCTACAGGTGGAAGTCATCTGAAAACCGTAATGCCAGCATATGGATAACCTGTGTGGCAGCATAATGATATCTGTACATACCTTACAAGTGTTTATCCAGGTCTATGAAAATGCAATCAGTTTCACAGGGGGCAGAAATAATATGGATCTCTCCATTTGCTGAGTGCATTAAGCACGGAAATAATGCTCACCATCTCAATGGAGGGGCAGCATTCAATAAGCAGAGAAGCAATAACGGCAAAGAAAGGTTTCTTATCCTATTTAAGAGATGAATTAATGGCAGACAACTGTGGAAGCAGCCTGCCCAGGACATTTCCCCACTCAAATATAAGGTATGTGGGGAAATGCACTTGCCATTTTAAAATCAGGAAAAGCTCCTTGGAATCAGAAACACGCTTTTTGAAAATTAGCACTCATTCCAACATCTCTCTGCTTCACTTTTCATCTGCAAAAAGAGGACGCTGGTACTTTCTCATTCTTAGCTCATAAGGGTATTCTGAGGACAAATGGAAGAATAATGTAAAAGTGGTTAGAGCTTTTGGAAGAAAAGTTCTCTGCTAATCTGAGCTATTACTATTATTATCACTGCCACTACACAGTGGTTTCAAATCCTAAATCTAAAAGCTTTTCAAACATCTATTATTCAAATGTTATTTTAAAAAATCCTGCATTATTTAGCTCCTTATTAGAGGGGGGTAAACTGAGACCTAAAAAGAATAGGAACTTCCTCAAGATCACACAAAGGCAGAGGAGCTAAAGAAACAAATATTGATTCTGTGTGCAACATCCTACAGGCATGGTGGCAGAGTGAAACAGAACCATTAATATCAGAAAGAGCCTGAATCAGCAGCTTTTAAATTTGAAAAGTATATATCTGATTAAAATACTAGTCCAACAAAATAAACCCTTTGCGCAAAGAGTATGGATAAACCACCTTTTTATTTTTTTTTTACCATTTCCTTAGTTCTATGTCTTGATAGCATACATTTTTTTAACTGAAAGAAAACAGGAAAGATGTCCTTCTATGGGTACATGATCTCTGTGTGCTTATTAAGGGATTTTTGAAAGAACCCCCAAAGTTTCACCATTGAGTCACTAGAAGTCCCACCATGTGGAAGCTGTCTAATTTGCAAGGTGTATTTTAGAATGGATGAAGGCAAGCAAGTATCTTCCCACAAATGTATAGTGGATTCTATCCCTCACGTGGATAAAGTGAAGGTTCCTGTGGTCAGGATTCTCACCTGGCCCTGGTCAGCTAGCTGACTACACACATGTGGGCAATACATTGCTATTGAGTCTATATAAAGAGCTCCTCCCAGTGCTCTGGGTGACATGGTGGCATGGCTGCAAGGCTGCAAGAGAGCAGAGCAGAGGCTGGAATGGTGGCAGCACCGAGGACAGAGGCCCAGAGGCCGAGACCAGCTTGCTGCATGCAGACTCGCTCTGAGTGAACGAGATTTTAGTGATTGACCTGCCACCATGGGAATAAAGTTGGGTATAACTCTTTCACCCCAAGAACATTCTATTGTCATACCTTTGGTCACACTGAATCCATAGTGAACTTGCCTGGGGCTGAAACCCATTGGCAAGACACTTCAATTTATTTAATGAATGTGTTTCTGAATGCTTTGTGTAAGTCAGTATTCTCTGGGTGATGGAGAAGGCTGACGGAGGATATGTGGCCAAAGGATATGTGGCCAAAAAGCATGTGCCAACTCTGCAGCCCCGTGGTACAACTGGATAGCATTCAGCTCTATCCTGTGGAACATTACAACTCACAGCCTGAGTTACATGTTGAGAATTCTTAGAAATATCTCCCAAACACAGAGCTTCAGGGAAAGGGCCTGTTACTGGAAGGAGCTTGGGGAGAGCAGTCCTACAAAGGGGCCCACTTTCATCACCCACTTGCTGTTCTTAATAATGCTTTTTCATTTTAACGGAAGCCTGCCTGTTCATATTTTCTCACATTTTTCCATTGATAGATTTACACTGTAGCCTGCCAATCTTTGGGGAATTCTCCCATATGATTACATGGGATGTGAAGTAGCAATTACAAAGGAATAAATCTGTTCCACATTACAGATATTTTCAGCTGCTCTAGGAGATCACTTAGAAAATTTTGGAAATATTCCCATCCTGTTGGATAAGCATTTTTACACCCTCATAAAGAGGATGTCACCAAAATTTAATACTTGAGTATATAATACAGTACTTGGGGGTCAGAGTTGTCTCATTGGGGCAATGTTTTCCAAAAGCGGCAGGCAGAGAAGCTGGACTTCCAATCATTTATTATTTTGAATTTTACTTTTACATTTCACAGTTTCATCTTAAAATTCTAGTATTATTACTGTTGTGTAAGAATTATGGAGCAGAATTTTATATAATTCAAACTCTTATAAACTATTCTACCATTTCTGAATTCTTTGACATTGTGGTCCAATATCACAACATACTCATAAGAAACATACTGAAAGTGAGAAAAAAAAGAGCCTCACTTTTAAGGGGGAAAGATCATATTTTTATTATTAGGTCCTTTGGGACTAGGTCGAAGCAATGGAAACCAAAGGGGTGTCAAATATCACAAAGGTGAAGGTATGCGCTGCCCCATCATTCTGTACTACTTTCCCGCTTTCTCTCTCAAAACTTTTCTTTTTTGTGCCTCTTATTTCTGACTGTCTCTTTCTGTCACTCCATGTCTCCTTTTCCTGTCGATATCCTAAGGCTTGCTGAACTCCCCTGGCAACATACATCGCTAAGCAACTATGAACACCTGATCAGAATCTGCTTCAAATATCTGCAGTTTCCAAGACCCCCCTCAATATCCCAGCTGCCGCCACCAGTGGCCACCAGAGAGGCAACACAGTCGTGCAGTAATGTGAGTGTGGCAGTAGAGCGAGTCGTGTTGCCTGGGTTCGAATCCCACTTCTGTCACTTATCGGCTGTGTGACCACTGGCCAAGTGACTTAACTTTGTCATACCTTAGTTCAGCTTCTGTAAAGTAGGAATAATAGTGCAATGACTCCATAAAATTTTTGGAATCATTAAATGTATTTGTAGATGTATTTAGCACAGCATGGCACATAACATGCGCTCAATAAATGTGAACTATTATTATGAAATAATAAACCCCTTTACCCTACGACCCACCTCAGACTGGTTTCTTTGTTGTTCTAGCACACACAGTGCTTTCACACATCACTCCCCGACTGATGATGACTCTTTATCCCACCAGGCTGGAATGCCTTCCCCATGTTCTTCTAGTTATATAAATTCTGCTCTTCCTGTCGGGCTCACTTCTGCTATGAGCTGTTACTGGGATGTGTCAGGTCACAGTGCATGACTTCCCCCTACTTCTACTGTATCAGTTGCACTCTCTTATCCTTTCATTATTAATTAGGTACTCTAGGGTGGCTATTCTCTGATTATTTCCCATGTATTCGTGTTCATAGCTAACTGCCAACATAGACACTGACCTGACCAATGCTTCATGTGGCAGATGCTGACTGGTGTGTAGTTACAAACAGGTGTTGATTCATTCTTTTGTGAACATCCTGGGGTAGAAGTGGGGCTGCTGGGCATGTAACCAGGAGAAGAAGGACAAAAAGAAGAAGGAGAAGCAGGAGCTTTCCAAATTTTCTTTTTCATTTCATTCAATTCAAGCATTTAATCCAAGCATTTATATATGCAGGAGGAACTTTGGCATCATACAAAAAATGCGCACAATAAAGCTCACCAAAAGCATATTTAAGATAAAAACTTCTTTTGTGAGCACCAGAGACAGTGAGCAGATAGGATGTGTGTGATTTAATTAAGTTACACACAGGTTGTAGTCATTTGACCTGATCAGAAGTTCCCACTCCAGGGATGGTAGTCATACTAAACCAACAACCCTATAGAGAAGATTCTGTTATCTTCTATCTGTTCTGTTATCAACACTAGAAGCTTTGCTAATTAGTATAAGGAAGGTTAGAGATGGTGTTTCATTGGTGAAATTCATGGGTTGTTCATCTGCACTAAAGAGGATAGAATTGGTTCTCACTGGTGTTCAAGATGTGTGGTTTGGCTAAAAGGTTTTAGATACATTTCCATCCTTGAATGAACAGGGTATAAAACCTACACTATGAGGACCAGTGTCTCTTTTTATTATCATGCCTGGTATTGGAAGACCTCCAGTTGCATAAAGCCACCTCCAGAAATTTCTATAGAATCCTTACCATTACTGTATATCTGACTCCAATGAGTCTTTTTGGCAAGGTCATGGTTGCAACCCCTAAAGGAATGGAGAGCTGGGACTCCATCAAACTTACAAAGCAGGTTGGATGTCTGCTTTGTCCCTGCTTGCTAATAAATAGATTCTTTAAATGATAATAGCAAAAGAGCTCATTTGTGAGAAAATGTCAGAAGGGAACAAGTATTTTGAACCATTTCCCTCTAATGTTGAAACTTCTGCTCTATTCCCATTTAGAGTGTTCAAAATTGCCAAATGAAAGAAAAGAACATTATATAAATGTGCACACACATGGACAAGGCAGCATATGCTGGCACTAACCAAAAAGCGGTGGAAATCCAGTCAATCGAGTAATATCTACTGAAGGCTTGCTAGATGTCCAGATCCATGAAACTACAAGATGTCAGAAATTGGTATTTCAGATATCACCTAAAATCAATCTCCAATCTGGGCAAGAAAAGTAAGCTAACTGAATATTGCAGTCTATACAGGGAAGTTAGGGTACCGGAGGGTTACCAGAGAATTGTTATTTATTATTCCAGCTTTTTTTGAGGGGGAAAAGAACAAAATATGTCATAGGGGCCTTGACAAATAGTCATGATTGATGGTCCATATATTTGGCTATAGGTCTAAGGAGAGAAGAATAGGGTAGAACAAATGTAACTGAGAATATAAGAAGTATTGTCAGTTAAATCCCATTTTGCCTGAAATTTTGCTTCATTCACCATTACAATTTTATGCTTGATTATCAAAGTTTTGTGGTATGTATCAAAGGTCCAAGTTCTAAGATTGTCTCAAGTCCTAACCAGCCAACAAATTCAACGACTCATTTAGTGCTTTACAGGACTCTAATTCCTTCATTATATAGTTGAAGTTCCTTCATAATATAATTCC
Source organism: Manis javanica (assembly GCF_040802235.1). Classification (NCBI taxonomy): domain Eukaryota; kingdom Metazoa; phylum Chordata; class Mammalia; order Pholidota; family Manidae; genus Manis; species Manis javanica. The sequence continues at coordinate 12,777,876 of NC_133164.1, forward strand.
TTCATTCATAAGGATTCCTTAGCATATCAGAAATGTAATTGATAAATTAGGAAAGCAATAAATCATGTATAATGAGCTCTTCTTATGTGTGCTGGGAAGAGGCAGCAGGCCAGATGGATGGAGAGAAACCAGGCTCTCTGGCAGCATTTAGGTCATATCAGATCATGCATCACCCACTGTGGGCCAGGTTCTGCTTTAAATGCTTGGAATATATCACTTACAACTGCCCTGTGAGATCGGTTCGTAGAAGTATCCCCATTTTCAGGTAAGGATACAGTACAGCACGATTATATAATATGCCCAAGGAGAGCAGCTAAGAAGAGGCAGGAGCTGGAATTTGTATCCAGGGAGTTTGTCTTCAGAAGCCATTCTTTAAACCGCAGCATCTGCTCAGAGGGTGTAATGAAGGTTAACATGGAAAGCATATACCGTAGTAGGCACTCAATACATTTTACTCCACTTTCCCTTATTTAGAAACCAATTTTATGTGCTGTACATGCTCGAAGAATAGACACCCTTCCACTAGCAACTATTAGCTATTAAAGCAGACTCTGATCTTCTAACTTAAGCATAGGTACAGTATACTAATGATGTCATTAACCACAGGCTTCAGAAACTCTAGAAAACTTATACCACAGAGTGGTAATCCATTAAATATAAGGCTTTTCACACCATGTCCAGAATGGCAGGACAGCTTGTTGATGCAATGGCACTCATCCTGAGCAGTAACCATCACCAAAGGCCCAGGGATCAGTTATGTCGCAGGACTTGTGGCGGGTCAAACCCAATTTATCCTGGAGTCACCATCCTCACATCTGGATTACTGCAATGGTCTTAGCTTTTGACTCCCTTAATTCTGTTCTTAACGCAGCAGACAGGACAATAATTTTAAAACAGAAGTCATCCCACTCATAGGTATATGGCCAAGAAAACTGAAAAACATATATCCATACAAAAACTTGTACATGAATGTTCATCGCAGCATTATTCATAAAAGTCAAAGTATGGAAACAACCCAAATGTCCATCAACTGATGAGTGAATAAACAAATTATAGTATATCCATATAGTGGAATATTATTTGAAAATAAAAAAGAATGAAATACTGATACATGCTCCAACATGGATGGACCTTGAAAACCTACAACATGAACGCTAAGTGAAAGAAGTCAGTCGCAAAAGACCACATATTCTAGATTCCATTTATATGGCAAATTTATTGAGGCATTTAATACCATAAGAATCCACATGGAGCAGAAAATGTACTACTCAGTTCTTAACCTGGATGTTCACTCACATGTCTGGCATCTCAACTGGGATGACTGGAAAAGATGGGGAGAGGTGTGGGGCAGGCATATCTCTTTCCACAGGGCCTCTCCAGGGGCCCATCTGGGCATGGAACTCTTGGGTAGTTAGATGTCTAACTTGACAACTAGTTTCCAAGAGAGAGGAAGACCCAGTGTCAGGCCTGCCACATGTTACTGGTCAAAGGCAGTCAGAAGGCCAGTCCTTTCAAAGACAGAGAAAAACAGACTCTACCTCTTGATGGGTGAAGCAACATAAGAATGCAAGGGAGTAGCTGGTGGTGACCATCTTTGGGGACACATTCCCAGAGCCTCACAGAGTAATTTCTAGGGACTTCAGCTATCCTCTCCCCGTAATCTTCCCTCTATTCCCAGAAAGAAGGAAATCTTCCCAAAGGCAAAGATGAAATGAACACCAGGGAGAGAATATGGCCTCTGGAGTTGAGATGGAGCATTTAGGAAGTAGATGAAAAGGATTTTAGGTCAAACTGGGTTGGATCACAGCCTTGTCCCTAGAACTCTGTTTACTGTTGTCAAAGCTCTTCGGCTCATTGCCGTCTTCCTCCAATGTGGTCCGGACAGTAAGGCAGTCCTGGGGCCACCTCTCACTTATGAGTCTTTCTGCCTCTGCCCCTGGGCACTGGATGGCCCAGTTAGCCAGGGAGGCTCAGCTGAGGACATCTCAGACTCAGTCCAGGCTGCTTGCACCTGTCTGTGCCTAGGCCTCCTGCTGAAGCGGAGAGAGGAAGCACTGCCTGTATCATCAGGGTAGCAGGTATACAAGAATAAGTCCAAACCTTAATGAGGAAGAAAAAAAGCATATTTTGTTCCATATTTATATTTTTCCTAAATCCAGTATTAGTGCTATGCAAAGGGATGCATTAAAAAATACTAAGATTCAGGTCTTGGCCACACATTTACAAAACTGACAGTTTGTGGCCCTGTGAAGTCATATCAGTTACACTCTCCCTGCCCCAGGCTGGAATAATATTAGAGTCTTCATTAAATGGCTCTTTAAGTAAAGAGGCAATATGCTCTTTTCATTAAGCTCTTAATAATCTTAGCCTGAACAGGACTAAGAAAGTCAGTAAAAGAAGCCATCAACAAAACAAAAACAACCTCTCCGCTTATTCTGTGGCTGTTTCCCTCAACAACTCTTTCTACCTAAGATGGAAAACCACAAGCTCTCAGTGTCTAAGGCACTGTTAAAATTCTAAGGAGGTAATGGTAAAGTAAAGGCATTTTCTCTTAATGAAGTCTATTATAAAATATTGGTGATAGGGGAACTGCTAACTAGACAAAAAATAAAAACAAAAGGGGAGGAGTATTTCTTACAAGTGGCAACAACTCTCAAAACAAAAACCCTCATGACACCGCAGCCTCTTGCCACTATTGAAAGAGAGAATTTTTCATTCCATTAACAAATTCTGCACCAGAAAATTCTAGAATCCATTTACAAGAACTGGATGTTAATAAGTGGGATGGAGAAAAAAATGGAAAAATCTTCCTCAGGGTGACTGTGGAGAAAGGAAATAGTATAAAACCAGTCAGGTGATGGGAAAGCAATGTCAGCACAGAAGGAAAGCAGCAGGGAGAGGAGGAAACAGGGGTGAGAGCAGGAGAAATGGAAGTGTTGGAACAAAGGAACAGTCAAGCTCACTTTGTCCTTAGGGTGACACAGTTCTTCGTTGTTCTTCATACGGTCTGTTCCTTAACCATGTGTCAAAGAGAGGTCTCCTCGAAACACCGCTTATGCTGAGTCTTGGATGATTAGTGGGCTCAGTAGCCTGTAGCAATCATCCCATAACCTCTTCGCTAGAACCCCATGCTAATGGGGTTCCTCAGTGTATGTGCGGGGCATGTGCTCAAAAGCATACTTTCTTCTTCTCTTGTCCCTTTCCTTGCATGTTGTGTGTATATGTGTTTCTTGATTCTGAAACTTGATGGTGCAGAATTTCCCATGGAACTCAGTAACACTACTAATTCCTGGACTATACCTGCCTTCACAGATTGTGATTTAGTAAACACAGGTAGTTCCCACCATGTTTAATGATCACAGGCTGCAGAGGTCGTTCTGATAGATCCCAGAGACTGAGAATCATTGGCACGGTGGAGACTTGAACAGAGATTAAAGGCAGTATGTTTGAAACCTGACTCTGAACTGATGACTTTTAAGCAATGACCATGAGATCTTAGGTAATTTACTTAGACATTCTGAAAAATTATAATAATACTTAATCCTTGTATTTGTTAAAAAATGTGAGATGTTGACATTCCTATTTTAATAAATCATAATATTTCTCATATCTTTCTGTACTTGCCTCTATCTTTTGATCATTCCGCTACTCCAATTTCCAGCAGATGTCACTTGAAGTTAAATGCACATGGCCATAAAAATAAAGAGAACACTTACCCCTTTCCCAGAGCTTTCTAACACAGCAAAACCACAATACATCCCATGTTTTGCTGTTGAAGAAACATGTCGTTTTCTTCATACGTTGGGATATTAACGTTTTCCCATCATTACAAAGGGCAAGAGGGTAGCAGTAATTTATTTGAACTGATGAGAGCTGATACCATCCTGAAGAAAAGTTACCCACACTGTGCCACGTACTGTCACAAAAGGATATGGTAACATTGATCTTGAGAATGGTTATGGAGAATAAATGCAATAAGTTACTTCAAAGCCTATAAAACATTCTGAAACCTAAATGATTATCATTTTTAGGTATATATATATGTATATAGCAACGTGTTCTACTGTGATTTTTAAAAATATTCTATTAAGAGAAGTGTCAGAGAATTGAGAGGGGGTATGAGAGACAGGTGTCAGAGAATTTGAAATCCTTGAGAGAAACCTTGAGAAGCATGAATAAAGGAGACACCCGGGTCATTGAGGTAACCTCCCTCGGAACGGTTAACTGGGAAAGGGGTATAGTCAGACCTTTCATGTTTTAAGAAAAAAAGAGAAGAGCTGCTCAACTCTTAGGCACAGGTCTCCAGGGGCAATGAGAAAACTGTGGTTCTAGTTCTGAAAAGGGACAACGTGAACTGAACAGTACAAAGCATGACCTTGGGAAGCCAAGTGAAGGGCAACTCTCTGTGCATGGCTCTGAGAAATTAAAGTTGTCCTCGCTCAGAAGTCAACATTGGCAGAGTGCCCTTGGCCAGGGTAGAGACGTGAATTAGCAGCATCTGTCAGAGCAGGGAGCAGGATTTTGTCAACAGCCACCAAACTTGGCAGCCGCAAGCAACAGCATTAGCGCAAACTGAAGAGGATTCAATCTCTCCTTTCTTATAATGGAAATTGAACTGACCTTTCAGCCCCCATTTGGATTGGATAAGCCCTCAGGTTCCGTGGAAATTTTGAGAGGGAGGATCCCTCAAAAGGAAACTGCAGTACTTTCTGTCCATATACAAGAAGACGCAAATCAATTTTAACTTGAATGTAAAAGTCACGGAGGAGTTCAAACTCCGTGATATACCCACATATATGTATTAGGGTCTCAGCAAAGTCCTTTCCTCAAAATAAACTTCCTCTGTTAGAAATGATGAAGATATCCTGGAACGGATCATCATCTGTAAATGTGAGAACTTCTACTCGCAAGGCAGAGAGATACAGAATGCCCAGAGGGGTGAAGTACTCCCCCTCCTGAGGAGAATGGAAGGATGTGTGCCACGAGGTAGACCCATCAGGGAAGAGGACTTGGCTAATGCACAGAACAGCAGCCCCCGAGAGCCCCAAGCCCAGTCTCCTGACAACAGGTATTCTTGCCTTAACAGAACCAGTGCTGAAGCAAAACGAGATGCTGGCCTCTCTGAAGTTGACCGAAAGAACTGAGGTTCTGTTCAGCTGCTACAGAAAGACTCCCTGCGTGGGGATGCGTGCACTTAGGAGCAAAAGCAGCAAGAAAGAGCCAAGCCCCTGGAGAATGTGGACTGACCAACAAAATGGCAGTGTATGTGAAACAGGAGTTGAGAGGTTGTGGTGGCACCTGGCCGAAAGCAACACAGCAACCCGACCTGCCCACACTCCACGGGTAACAGAGGACAAGAGAAAGCAGGACGTTCATCCCCTAGAATATAAATGCACCTCTGAGAAGAGTCATCTAGGTAACCTCCCTTATAAGGGGACCTGGAACTGGAGCCCCAGGAACAAAATTCTTACACCAGCCTTAGATTTTTAAGTCTTTCAAATTCATAGGCTTAGAAAATAAGAGTTTAATAATGTCTCTGTCATACCTGGGAGAAAAAAAGTCAATGGTGATGATAATGCCCACTGAGCTACTGTGAAGATCAACATAAATGATCTGACAAGACTGTAGCCATCATTCCCAAGGCCATACTTGCACAATATTAGGTAGCCAGGCTGACACAAAGAAATGCTTGACAAATATGATATTTTAACTAACAATGGACCATCAAGCTTCTATGGATCACATGCTAAGAAGATGGAAAGCAGAAAAGCAGTACAAGAGTGTCCAGTTGCAATTAGAAATGGGTGAGATTTTCAATGCTGGACAAGAACATGTATTAGAGATTTTCAATTCAATTGAACTCAGTCGTTATCTGCTGGGAACAAGTAACTACGTACAGAGAACTTACAAAGGAGGGAGAGACAAGGAAGAAAGACAAGGTGAGAATATGACTCGGGGTGAATGCTGAATGCTATACCCAATTACTGGCATCACTATAGGAAATGCAAGGTGTACATTTGTTTACATAGATTACCTGGGGAAAGAGAACAGCTGGGGAAGTAGCATGGAAGGACTTTTAATAAACATTAATTCTGATTCATATTGTACAGTAAATTAATTCTCTGCGTGGCAAACAATAAGCAAGTGATAACAAAGTTGTCTAGGACATCAGCAAGAGGGGCTGGGATTGAGAGATCTGGAAATGAGGTCACAGTGAGCACTGGCATCACAACCGTGGAACCACTGAAGGGTTGCACATATGACTGAGTCTGCAAGAGGCCACGTGTATGTGGGTGGGCTAGTGGGACATAATGCTAACAGGGAGGGTGTGCCCTATCCAGAACGGGCCCACAAGCCTGCTAGTGTGTGAGCTGGGTTGTAGGTGAGTGGTGGCACACAATCCATGCATGAAACATGACCCATTTAGGAGTAAACAAGTGGAAACCCCCACTTCAAACCTGCTCCTCTCAGTCTCATAACCATACACCTGTGCTGTTCTGGATGTTTTAAGTACCTTGTACTATAAAGCTACTAATACCTCTGTGTCAGGACAGACCCCTTCCTCGCTTTGAAAACAAAGCATCTCTCCACTTTTCCTGCTCACTTATTAGTAGTCGTATGAAATGTGTCCCTGAGTGCCTCCAACCTGCCACAGAATACAGCAACAGTAGCCATGGGAAGAAACACCAGATGGCATGCATATGGCTTTGGGAACAACTTTCAGCAATGGTCATTTTTTTTTTTCAGTCTTTCAAAATGTGTGTATTTAGCAAAAAATATTGGGATAATTCACTAAAATAAATGGAATCTCCCTTGAACTAAATTAGCTGAAGTATAATATTCAGTTTAACATGGTTGTCCTTTAGAACTTGTCCAAGAAAGTAAATTATGTTAAGAACTAACTCAGGCTGTGGTCCCCAACCTGATGATGGTAAGTGTTCAGAATGGCTCACTACATACTCATATCCTGAATACATAGTAGCAATAAGAGTCCTTGTAAGGTGCACCATAGAGGTGACTGAATATTGATTGCTAGGACGACAGCTAGCACAGTGCACTCCAAGATGTGAACCAGCATAGCCTGACTGGGTTGATACAATAATAGAAACAGAGCATGGGGTTATCTACAAGTTTACCTCCTACCCTGAGAATGCTAAGAAAAGACCTATATTTAATGGATTACCACTCTGTAGACATTCTGGGGAGTTCTATTTATAAACACAGATGACACAGGCAAGCCAAGAAAATATCTCTCACAAGTGACATCATAACCATGAAGTGCGATTGTTTGGTACTTGGAAAGAGAGAGTCCATAACTATGTCATTTAAGTATCTGCAGCATCTCAGTGCTATCACACACACATTAATATTTTAAATGCATTCTTAGTCTGGCCAATGCAAAATGGTCAGCTCATGAATCTTGCAGCATTGTAATACTATTTTCATTTTCATCATTTTCATACCCCTAAAATTCTGCCCAGCACATTTATATTTAAAAATACACTGAAGATACTTGTTAATGGTAGAACTCCTGGCAGCAAATCAAGCTTCAGTTCATTCTCTGAGGTTTAGGTTACTATGCACATGGTCCACTTTCTCCTTCAGGAATCTACCATGAGAACAGAGGTCAGATACCTTTATTCTGTTGTGCACCACCAACATGTAACAGTTCTAGAATTAAGATTCTGGGTCTGTCCTAATTACAGACATTTCCTATTGCTCCAGAATTAAGCTCTACAACTGCTAAATTCAAATAAGTTTACAAGAATTTAACTCCAGAACTGGTACTATGGATTATAATTATTGCCCATCTAACTGAAGGACCTAATCCTCAGAAATTACATATATTTGTAGGTACATGAGGCTCCTTAGTGATCTCTGGGGTGCTTTACTACACAAAAGAAGGCTGAGTTGAGTATGGGCCGATGTAGCTAATTTGCCCTACATAAGAAAAAGAGTGAAGTGTATTTTTCTACATCAGAAGGAATGGGCAGAATAAGACGAGAGAAAAATGACTGGCTGAGCAATGTGCAGGAGGACATTTTATGAACACTATTATCTATATGCAGCTTAACACGGCTGTCCTCTTGAATGAATGTTCTCTTTCCCCCAAACAGCAACAAAATCTGCTCCAATCATATAAAAAGTATAGGCGTACGTGTGTGTGCATGTGTGTATGATTTAGACAAGTTACCACCAGTTCCTGGCACTTGGGATGCTCTCAAAGAATGTTAGTTCATATTATGATTCCTATTAAAGTTATTTACTATTTATACTGCTGACTAAAGATAGATACTCACAATATTGCAACACACATAAGCAGTACTATTAAAAATGAGTGGTTTTTTTTTTAGAAACATGGAAAAATACTGGGGGGAAAAAGAATTTTACCAGGAATTCCAATGAACTAGTTACTATAATTAAGAACAAAGTTTAATTCTAACTAATTCTTAGTAGTCAAAAGTAGAAACACGTTTTACTTTCATTTTTTACTAATTTGAGAACAAATATGTGTGTGTATTTAGCAAAAAATTCCTGGCACAAAATCTTGTGAGTTTATGGTGTGTCTTGATGAATTAAGAGCCATCAAGTAAAGTGAAGAGCTATTTACTAACTGTAGTTTGTTCTGTAAGTAGTCATTTTGCTATAAAGAGCCTGGGTAAAAGCTGAACATATAACATTAAATCATAACTTCAAAGGCAGTTCTTTGGGGAAAAAAGCTAATAGAGGCTAGAAATGCTATTTCCTCTTCCTTCAATAGAATAAAGATATATCTTTTATAGATATATAGAGAGAAAACCTAAGGGAATGGTTTGGTTAATATGCCCATTGTAATATCATTTAATATTTCTCATGACTTCTGAATGTCACATACATTGCTAATCTGCAATCCTCAGTAAATAAGCACATATACCCCAAAGACCACGTATGCTTTGATAGAAGGTACCGTTACGCATACATTCTTGAAATTCTTTTTTTTAATCTATTTATCTATTTTCCCCAAGAAGAAGAAAGAGAGAGAGAGGAAGGAAGGAAGGACAGAAGGGAGAGAGGGAAGGGAAGAGACAGTAAAGTGCTTTTTTAAGGATTCCGAAGTTTTGCAGTCACTAATATGAAACATATTCACATGTACCAAAAGTAAGTAAGACTGATGTGGAAACATTGAAAGACTAAGAATATTATTTTAATTACATGTGTATTACACTTTAAAAAGAATAACTACACTACAGATGGTAGTGATTATTCACAATATAAAAGATGATTTGATTGACAAAAGGTTTCAGGTCATGTTCTTCTTTACCAAGTGCATTTTCCTGATCTTTATAAGTACACAACTACTTGATGGAGATGAAGCTAGAGAACAGAAGCTCAGCTTTGAGAACATAAGGCAGCATTACCAATGGACATTCAACCGGAAGTTATGACCAAAGCCAAGGGGGAATGATGAGTCAATTTACAGTCTAATTTTCAGGAACTCATCCCTCTTACTAAAACGCCTTGATAAGAATGCCAACATGTGATCTAAGTAGCACTGTATAGTGTATATCATCAATAATCTAAAGATTCCATCCCAGAGGCATCCTAAGAGATACCAGCTTTTAAGTGTAGGTACATATTCTCAAGCATATTAAGGTATAGCAGTAGAACAGGTAAGTAGTATTTCTTGCTAAACATAACTGAAGCACAGAAGAAAATATAAGCAGTTAAACTGTTCTTTCTTACCTGTCACGGGGCGAGAAGAAACCAGGTTCACAGGGTCCACACACATCCGAAGATAGGAAGGCAAAGGGGGAGAAAAAAGATACAAAGGATCATTTGGGGTAAAGCTCAAGTGTGAGTAACAACAAAAAAACGAAATATTTGCAAAGAAAACCATTCTCCTCTTATACTGAAAGTATCTGATTGTATGGATTTGTTTAGTTTAATCATTTTTTTTCTGCCAGGTAAACTTAATTTTTGTTTAATGTGGTTGATCTCTCGCAGCACACACTCAGTGTCCTAGGGTTGAACACGCCTATGAAATCAGCGTGCACACACTCGACTGCAGAACTCTAGTATTGTTCCAAATCACACTGAAAAGGGATTATGAGCCAAATGTGAATAATCTGAAAATGACCCAGGATCTAATCATTTGCTCCACTTTTTAAAAATAGTGATTGTATCTCTAAAATACTCTAGCGGCCGATGCTAGGAACCATAGCATATAGACACCAAACATAGCCCTTGCTCTTTAATATCTAATATTCTACATTCATATTATATAAATGGGTGTAACTGGAGATTATTCTCGAGTTTGGAATTGGAGGTCACCAGAAGGATCTCCTAACCACCAGCCTCACCAAGAAGCATTAGTCCCTGTTAAAATTCGACTTTTTAAAAAATTTTGCAGGGATATCACATTTAGAAATGAAATTGAAGCACATAGAATTCTCTAAGATTATTTAGCAGTCCCCTCGCTAGCCTCTAAGGCATTGGCTCACAACCCTAAGCCACAGGCATTCAGCCAGTGCTCTAGGAAACCTCAACTACCCCATGCAATTTTACCTTTCTAAGTAACATAGCTCTAGAAGAGTTTCCTTGTTTTTTTTCCATTTTCTTAACCATTTGATTTTATTTTGGGGGAGAACAGGAAAATCCACCCAAAAGAAGTCAGATCTCCCCTAAAGGATCAAACAAAACACAACTCTACTGGGTTTGAGATGCTTCACAATAAACTGACCATAATTAAATGGGATCCAACCTTATCCACCTTACATGGCTCCTTTCCAGATAATATCCCACCTCTTAAAACTCTCAGTCACCCTGTCCCTTTACCAACTTTTGCCAAATTTTACATTCCCTACCCTGGAATGTAAAAGTATTTGTGAAGTCTGACCCAAGGGCACTTTTGCCACTGAATACATGTCACCCCACATATCAGAAGGCTGCTCTAATTCCAGGCTCTCCAACCACTAATATTAATCACTCTGTACCTCTAATCTATCTATTCAAGAGTTATTACTGTATAGAGAATTAACAAGGAAGTTCATACATCTCTAAAAAGAATTTGAGAGCTATGAAGTATCTTATACTATGTGAATAAGATCAAAACAACTCCATATGTGCCCACAACATTAATGTGCCTTCTTTTATTCATCTCTCCCTCTATCCATTCATTTACCCAAAACCAGTTTAATGATCACCCATGTTCTAGGCACTGTGCTTGGCACTAATGTGTAAAAGATAGGAGACAGAAAAAATTCTTGTCTCAAGGTTGTTCATTTCTTCAGTGAGACAAATGACCCAGGATCTCTTCAGATCTCTTGGCTCACTTCCCTGCTGACCAAGCCTCAAAATATGGTCATTTCCGTGGTTGAGTACTCTCAGAAAACCATGACTTTTTCCCTCTAACTGAGAAGTTAGATCTCAGTGTGCTTTTATACTATCACTGCCATGGTCATCTCATCAATGACTGAAATTTCATTAAAGTTGCATGAAGGTGAAGACTACATCTACCCTTGTTTATTAATGTTATCTTCTGTGCCTAGTAGCTCACACACTCTAAGTACTCATTAAACATTGCTTATTATCAAATCTGTTGATGGAGGAAGAACCTTAGTGTATGACATCCTAAAAGTAATACTGGGGAGAAAAAAACACACATTTGTTGGGGGACATCAAGAAAGTCAGAAGAAAAGTAGTCAGTATTTAAGGCATGGCTGTAATTAAATTTTTTCTATTTAACTATTGTTCCTCGGGTCTCCTTTGAATATAATAATATCAACAACCAAAAGGAACATACCCATGCAGGCTAATCTCTCTGTTTAGTTTTATGCTTTCCTATAGATTCCTATTTTACTACTTCCTTGTATTTAACGTTTGGTTGTTGAGTTAGAGGGGGAAAGACTACTGCTGAAGGAAAGTCATTTTGAAAGTTGCTCAGGATCTGGACAGATGAAGCGGCCTCGGCCCAGGAAATGACCTTAATCAAGTCATTTGATTGTTACGGACTTCTGGAAGAACTGCCAAAGAGAACAAATGAAAAGTCAGTCCCTATAGGACAGTCAGTGCTACCCCCAAGCTGAGCTTTATGGAAAATAAAACAAAGGAGGAATATGAATCGTAAGATACTGAAAAATATTGTCATATGAGCAGAAAATACATCCTGTTTGGTTTCAGGAGTCAGATTTGAAAGCCGAGGACCTCAGTATCCTAACAGGGACCCCTAATCAGTCTTCTCTGGGAAGTATGGCAAAGAAAGCAGATTGACAGACCAAAATAATGAGCCTGCATTTGCGCCAGGAGAAAGGACCCTTACGATTAGCGGTACAGGTAACTAGTAAATGTCATCACTGGGACAGAAATAGATAACTCTCTGGGTTGTTATTAATAGGAATATTTATAAAGCATGCACAGACCATGAGAGGCACTATGAATAATATACTTGAGGACAAGGAGGGAAGAATTGAAAGAGCGTTTTGCTGAAACTTTCAGCAGTAGTAGCAGATTTTTCCCCCATCTGTATTTTTTTTTTGGCAGGGCAGGGGGGAGGTGATGAAGCACAGAGGGCAGAGATCTAAGTGCAAGAAAGCGATTGCATTATGAAGAGGACAGAGGTAAATAGGACAAGAGAGATCAAAGGGAAGAAAGAAATAAAGGTGTGCAACGTGAGAGTATGGCCCAAGAAAGAGAATATTGAAAATTAAGTAGTTTCCCTTTAGAGCTCATCACATAGCGCTTTCCAGTTTCCGAAGCACTTGGTGCTTACGACTTTATCCCGCCTCACAACAAGCCTGAAACATGCACTAGGCTGAGACCACAGCCCTGGTCCTTCTTGTCTGCGTGATCAGTCGAGGCTCAGAGAGGATGGAAGTTGGCCAAAGGCCCAGACCAGTGAGCAGAGGAACAGGACGAACCTGCACGGTGCTCCTGGCAGCAGGGCGCAGCTGGCAGGGCGCAAGAAAGGACTGAGAGTTTTGAGGTTGGTAGACTGAGTCTGTGTGCCCGCTGGTACCATCACCAGGCTGGGAGTTAAGCAGAGCTGCTTCTGGAAAAGGAGACAGCCTTTAAGTCTTGTTTTTTTACTCTTAAATCATTCTATGAACATTTCCTGCAAGCCTCCTATGGGCCTCCTCTAGAGAAAAGCAGACCCCGAATCCTCTCTAAAAACACACCACTTCCCTCCCTACTTATGCTGGAGGAAAAGCAAGAAGCATGGTTCTTGGTTTTTGTAGTCAATGAACACATTTTTTAAATTCTCACTTTACGTCATGAGCTTTTTCTCAACAGCCTTGACAAGAATTCTAGATCACATGCTCTTGGATTTCAAAAGTTCGTCTGACTTTCACTTAATTCATATGTAAAGCATAAGGCAGAGATACCCATGATGTGCTTAGTGAGTGATTCAGATCCTCCAACTTACTATATGGAGAAAATAACAAAATTCCCACCCCCTATTAAAAAACCTGAAACACATGTTATAAAAGAGACAATGAGGTTTTAGATGAAGAAGATATTTTTGTGATTAATTGATTTTCTTTATGGTTTGGAATGAAACCAAACAAAATGTGTCCGAATCATTTGGTTTCTCTTCAGCACTCTGCCATTGTCACATATGAACATAAGCACCTGAACACCATGGGCTGCAGAGGGCACTGAGGCCACACTCAGACGAACCGACGATCTGGGTCAGTGCACACAAGGACTCATGATTGCTGTGAGCCACTTCCCAGGATTGCCCAAAACTTTCCCATAAAGCATTTTAAATGGAGACTTAAGACAAGAGGGCCGAAGGTGGACAGGAGTGGGGGCAGGTGACAGTGAGGCAGGGAGGGCAAGCTCCAGAGCTTAAAGGGCCAGCGATGTACAGAGACACCAATACACATTGATATTTTCTTTAGGAAAAAGCAGCCAAATTTGTAAGAGCTGCCAAGACCTGCATGTCCTTCTCCATCTCATGAATCAGCCCCAGACTTGGAAAGTTAACCCACTGCTGCCACATCACTCTACCCTCTTTTCTCCATATTTACACACTTTCTTAAATTCTTGAAGTGCAGACCTGGGTCCTTGCGGTACATCCTTGCCATTGGGTGGGCCTGTATTACTAGTTCTAGCCAATGAGATGGAAGCAGAATAAGGTGGATCACTTCTGGGTGGAGGCATGAAAGTCTCACGCACATGCCAGTCTCCCTCTCCCCCAGCACAGTGACTGCGGCAGCTCTTGTGCTGAGCTGGAGCTCACACAAGGCTGATCGCTGAGCACAGAGGACCACTGCCTGAAAGTGTCGCCTAGACCTACAATGGACTCTGCATAAGAAATAAGCTTTTGTTGTGCTTACCAAGATTTGAGAGCTGCTTTTTGTAGCAGTGTAACTTAGCTTAATCTGACTAATTCAGTCCACTTTCCATATTATTAATCACCAAGTCATCTTAATTCCATCTGATCAATATTTCTCAAATTCATCTAGTTCTAACCATCGTCGCTGCCTTAAATCAGGTTATCATTCCTTCTTACCTGTATTAATGGAACTTCTGCTGCCTCTGGTCTAGATCCTTTCTATTCCATTTCTTGTACAGCCGGAGTCACCATACTACAATGCACACTAGAGCCTTCTGTTCTGGTATCTAAAACCATTCAGTGGTTGCCCATTGTTCCAAGAACAAAATGCAACTGCTTCCCATGGCCTTCAAGGCCCTCCAGAACATGACCACCTCTGCACCCCTCCATTCTCATCTCTTAATCCACTCTCTATGCTTCAGGTCTATAAATATATGACCTCTCTGAAATTAACAAAATAGAGACTCATCTTTCCATCTCCCTAGAACACAGTTGTCCATCCTGCCAATTTTCTCTAGGCTAATTCCTCTAGGTTCAGGCACCACCTCCTTCCCTGACTCCTGCACTGAGTGTTCCAGAATCAGTGTCCACTTGCCCCTGTTAGTATTCTTCTTCAGGATGCACACTTGCCTGTCTAGGTGATCCTCTGCTAGAATAGGAGCTCTTTGACACAGGGGCTACTTTCTAGTGATCACTCCGTCCTCAGGGCCTAGCACACCGTAGACCTCTAACAAGTATTTATCAGTGAGTAAATGCTTAAATCTAAGACTCCTCTCTCCCAGTTTCCCATCTCCATTATTATTCCTTTCTTAGTTATCTCAGGTGTAGAACAAAAGGCAAGAGAAAGGACTTCAAGTCTGATTATTCTGGCTTTCAGTTCTTCCTCTACCACTTGGGAACAGTGTGACCCCAAGCAAATAACCTAATCTTTCTGAGTCCCAAAATCTCTATTTGTGAAATGGGAGTAATCATACGTCTCCATCATAGAGTTGTAAACACTGGGGTTGTGAACACAAAACAGCCACAGAGTAAGAGACACAAAGCAAAGGCTAAATATAAATATAAGTGGTAAGTGTAAGATTAGTCTTGTTATTATGATTATTGATCATATAAAAACTAGTCTGATGGCAGCAATGGAACTGCACTTACTTGGAAGTGAGATCAGTTTTCATTTCAAGCAGGAACAAAGAGTAAACAATTAGACTGGAAATAAGTAGAGGAAACTATTTGGGAGATAATGGACTTCTACTCAACAACCTTGCCAGCTTCCTCTGTCCTCCTCATCTTTCATATTTTTCTAAACACATTAATGTTTAAGCTACTTCCAATGCTCCTTCCTTTTTTGCCTCTTAGGACTCCTGCCATTACTCGCTGCATTCTCCACATTCTCCTCTTTTGTCATGCTTAAAACTGCTCTCTGCACATTGCCCTTTGTGTATCCCTGGCCCAGAAGAAGCAGGCTGTTAATGAGCACAAGTGAGGCTGAGCAATCTATTCTCCTTTCAAATACCAAGTCTTAATTCCAGGTCTTCAAAGTCCACATCAGTCATTCACTCAACACATGTGGAGTACCCACTAATCGAGGCCTGGGGCACTGAAAGAGGTGCTATTTTTTTCTCTAAGCAAACATTAATTAGGTATAAACTACTGACCATACTTAATCAGAATAAAATTTCTTGGAGGAAATGCCAGTCCCCTTCCATACTCAGGCCTCCTCAGGACACAGGCAGAGAGAGAAGTTTTTTTAATTTTGTTGTTCTTGTTCTCAATAAATCATACAGCAAACTGGTAGCACAGTATTTCATTTTCAGCATATATGAGACTTGCTTTTTAGTCATGAAAATTCATCACGCCTTTGAAGGGAGGCAGGCATGGATGTCAGTTCTGCTACTCTGGGAACCCGAACCTATCAATACATAAATGCATTTTTCTCTTTAACATAAAAATCTCACAGGCATCAATAAAACATAGAGCATTGCTGCATATTACAGGGCTTGATAATTTTTTAAGTTTTGTTTTGTGTAACTTGAGGTTATCATTGCTAAAGAAGTCTGATGATCAAAATGAAAAGTCAGTTTTTACCTCTCTTCCTCCCATCTTCCATCCCCCCACACTGCCTTGGGTATAAACTAAATGAGGTGGTAGTATCGTGGAGAGTATGGTGGTTAGGAATTCCAAAGGCTAACCTTCTACTAGAGCTACTTAGAGTGTGATAAGCGGCTTTCTGAGGAAAATGGAAAGAAATGCTACATGACCAATGTTTTACTAAAAGGAGTTGATTTAAACACACACACACACACACAGGAAGTTGACAAGTTACCATGAGTAACTCATGTCCAGTATTACACAGCCCTGACATTCAGGAAATAACTCTTTAAAACTTACTCCAACCCTCAGTATTTACAGAACACCCTGATTATTTAGAGGAACTCAAGGACATTATCAAATCAAGGTGTTCTCATTGACGGCTCTACTCCACCATCTTTTGATAGGAACTCCTCAGAGACTGGATTCCATCATTAACAGCATGAACAGCATTAACAGCATGTCCCTCTCTGTGATTCAAGATTCTGCACCATACATGGGCCCTATCCTGGTGAGACACATTTGGCAACATTCACAAGATCTAATGTCACCACAGGTAGCAGATAGTCTTAAGGAAGATTAGTTAAGATTAAGTCTTAAGCCTTAGTTCTCTGACTCCTTGAACAACCCGTCCAGTGGCTTGTCTCAGGATCCTAAGCAGCTACGGAGGGAAATTAATCTAATTATCTGTGTCCTTGGAGTGTTAAGCCTCCAGTTAAGACATAGATAGTCTCCTCTTACCATGTCCCTGTCAGATTTATCCCTGAAATGTAAGAGCTTTCATCAGCTGTGAAGGAGCACCATTTATCCCTTTTAACAAAAGGATAGTTAACCTCTTTTTTTTCAGATGGTAGCTTTTTTCTTCAAGTAAAAATCCACCAGGTGCCAAGGTCACTGCGTCTCAGCAAGTGAGGTTATGTCCTTCTAGTCTGAATGTGAAGCTGAGAGGCTAGGGTGGTGTCTGTTTGCTTCCTTGCTTGTTTTATTCCTCGGTCCTTCCTGCCTTTTCTTCCTGCAGCCAGTTTTGGATGAGGTTAAACTAATCATCGTAAGTTCCATTTCAGCTTCTGAATTCCTCATTTTAGATTGTGACGGCAGATGTCTTTGGGCCTTATCAGGTTTATCAAGGTACAAAGTGACAGTGATTTCGTCTGATTTTCTTTTTCTGTGACCACTGTGGGATGAGTAGAGTCCCTAATTAACTAGTACATGCCATCAGCAAACAATTCAGAACAATTCACACAGGTATTTTTTTCTTTGAAATACTGTTTGATGGGTAATGCCACTATTTTCTCAGGGCTATACTCTAGCCAAATAGCTTCTGCTGACATGTGCCGTAACAGACTGCTGATGGTCAAAGAGCTGGCAGAGCTTTCCTGGGAAAGACAAGAAAACTTGTGAAAACTAGCTTGAAGGACACACTACGTATTTATTATCAAGCAGCCAATCTATTATGTCTGTATTAGTGCCCAAGGCCTCAAGGAAAACGTGCATTCATGGAACCTATTTTAATAACGGCTATCAACCTCCTGTCAACCCTGATTCGTATGCCCAAAGCTACATACGTGCACCGTGTCCTGTTAAAAGGCATTGCTTAGACCAGGAAGCAGGCTTTTAAGTCACTGTCCAGCTTCTTGGTCCAAAAGCAAAAAAGCAGAAGACTGAAGAGGTAACACAAGCTCAGATAATTAATGTTTTCTAAACCAAGAGCTTTTAGGACACTTTGGTATTAAAATATCCAAATGCAAAAATATAAATTAAAAGGTCTATTTAGGAACTCAAAAACAGCCTTACTGGTTAGAAGATAGAGTTGCATGTCAGCCTTGCTTTTTCTAATTGGGGAAATTCCTATACCTGTGGACTGCTTCCCCAAAAGGTAGTAGGTTTAAATAGCCAATCCATAGACAAAAGGTTTAGGGCTTTGAGCTCTCATCCAAGCATTGCATTAGCTCCTATTTGGTCTTTAACAATTTAAAAAATATCCTGTGCCTTATTTTATCATCTGAAAATTAAAAATATGAATTTTTGTGACCCAAACGATCATTGGAAAAAGACAAATAGAACAATTTCTAGCTAGAGACAATAGTTGTTGTAGGTCACCAAAGTTTTCTTTTCATCCTTTTCTCATTAAGGTGAACAAACCCCTTGGGGCAAACATTTCAGAGAGATCACGATTTCTGGGTTTCTGATTTCTCTTCATTATAGCCAAATTATTCTTCCACCTAGTGTGGGGATCAAAAACAGACAAAGAACTCCACGTGATGAACTTATTTCATTAAACTTATATTGCTGAAAACTAAATGCTGTTTTTATCTTTTATTACATTCTCACAAAATATCGATGCAGTAACTTTGTGTTAAGTCAAATACACCTCCTAAATCCTATAATTAGATCTGGTACCACTCACCTGCTCTTCATCTACAGGACCTGTCACAAGTCCTCTAAACGTTTCCTGTCCATTTGAACACAACCACTCCAGTCTCTAAGCTAACCTGCTCAGTCGTCACACCACCATCCCCCAGCCATCCTTTGCATCAGACACTCACTCATGTTCCCCAAGCTTCAGCTTCATCTCACTGTGCTCCTATCCCCACCTAACTCATGTCATCACTAACAACGCCCTGTGATTCAAGGAACTGTCACTCTCAGTACCGTGCCTGACGCAGAGCACAGACATTAAGATGTGTCCAACAGGGAAAAACACTGAATGATGGGGGGACATAAAGCGGAGAGGATTCAATGACCAGCAAAAAATCAATAAAGCAAAAATGGACCATTTTCCTCCCATTGATTTTTCACTGCTCATTGTGTGTTGACAGCCATCTCTGCAATGTTCCACTCCTTTGTGCTTGCCAGGGAGGCCACACAATGACACTGGAATGCTCACAACCGTAGCCAGGCCCGTGCCATTCCACTGGGTTATAACAACACAGTGGAAAGAAATTCACACGGAAGAAATGAGGACAGGAATAAATTGCAGCTAACATTCGTGAGCAATGCCATCCTGGCTGGATTCTGATGAAATCACACTGTGGCCCTCACTCAGTGGCCTCTTGACTTTGGACACATTTTCAGTTATGCTGTCCTGTGGGGACCAAGAGTACCCTCTTCTGGACTCAAACTCCTAGTATTCTAGAGAAATCGCATTTTACAAAAAGTGCCATCCATCATCTGCAAAAGCCAGGAAGTTTAAGTCCCTGCCAAGAGCAGGGGAAGATATTCTGAGTAATTGGACGCTGTCTCTGTAACCTAACTGCCATCGAGCAGCTGAAGACAGAGGCGAGGTGAAGAGGGACCTTCCCAGAAGAGGCTGCAATGCCAGACACTTCGGATTCCATCTCCAAGGCAATCAGGTGTGTGTCAAACTCCCTCCCTATTTTTAAACAGCACATGCATTCTAAAACAAGTCAGCACATACTTTTTTAAGAAGTTATTTACCATGAAGTGTCATGCAGTCACTTAGACACTTTGGAAGCTCGATAAAGATAAACTCTTCTTGATATATGCCTAGAATATGGAAGAATTCAGGGCCAGCTACATTTATCACCCTTTGTTTTTCTAATAAGAAAATGACCCAATAAGAATGAACTCTCTATTTCCTTACTAACATTCTGCCCTAGGTGCTCCAGGCTGTGCATGTAACTACAGACCAGTCAATAACAGGGCAAGAGTGCTCCTGTATAATTAAACCACTCAGGCAGACACCACAACGCAAGGTAGTGGTCACAAAATATTTACAGGGAAAGGGAAGGGCACAGACGTGGCTTTGGAAAGGGTTTTATGGTTCAAGCATATGCTTACAGTACTATATATTTAGACACTGTCAATGAAAGACTATTGCCTAGGAAATTGAGCTAAAAATGGTATATTGGTTAAGGTCTAGCATCTCTTAATTACAGAAATAAATATTCTTGACATATTTATTGGATGAACCCAGTCAGTGAGCTTATCTCACACCTATTCTTCCTTCTTTCTTTCCTTTCTGCCTCCCTTTCTTTGACCTTCTAGTTTTTTTTATTCTTTTCCTTTCCTTTCACATTGATTGAATGTCTCTCAGCATCAGGCACTGTGCTACTTCCCAGGGATGCAAGTTAACTAAGGTGTTACCATACCCCTTGAGGAACTTCCCATTCTGTCTGGAGGAACAGATCATTAAAGCAACAATATAAGTACAATTATATATATATGCACAGAGGGATAAGTCTAATAATAGGAGTAAATACAAGATATTAAGGAGCATAGAAGAGGAACAATGTTAGTTTAATCGAATCATGGAGGGCCTCTAAGAGGAAGTTTTACTTGGTCTTAGTTTTAAGGGTTCAATAGGAGTTTGCTAGATAAAGAAAGGGAACAAAGTCCAAAAGCATAGCATGCAGGAAGATATGAAACAAAATGCTAGGTTCAACAGTGATTCAATTTGGCTGAAGCTAAGCCAAGCTAAAGCAAGCTATTGGCCAGAAGCAAATTCAGACCTAGAAATCTAGCATATCCAGCTAAGAAATTTGAGCTTTACCTTAAAAAGTAAAAATTCATTGAATTTATTAAAGCAATTTAGGACTACAATAGTTGAATTTGCTCTGTCTCTGGCTTTAAACAATAGAATGGGACAATTTCCCCTTCTGAGCCCAGAAGCATCCCACATTCAGTTCAGGATTCTTCCTGGAGGGAGCAAGCCCCCAAAAGCCTCTGCCCCTTCAGCTCAGGTCCTAGAATAAGAAGATCCAAAGCCAGTTGCTCCAAGCTCAACCCCACGCAGCCACGCCCAGCCAGACCTCAGCTCCTGCAGAGCCATGAGCCAAGAAAAATAAAGGTATGTTGTTGTGAGCCCCTGAGATTTGGGCCATTGTTTGTTTATCACACCATCCTACTGTAGCACTAGCTAGCTGACATAAGAACTGAGTCCATTATTCCCACTTCTGTAACCACAATAATAAGACTATGGTAACTTGGACTCCATAAGGAACTCCTGCTAGATAAAAACAGCTCTTTTGATAGGACCTTATGTCCCAGTGTGGTAGCAAGGGAAGTGTAGAGGAAAGGTGAAGCTCTCCTGGATAAAATCACTTTCTTGTCAATGAGAAATATTAGCATTTTGAAAGTTTAGGTTGCTCAGGGAAATGAGAGAATACCTGTAGAAGGCTGTTCAATCACTCACCAGATTTTTAAGTAAGCACTGATATGGACAAACATTGGAGTGCCCGCCTGGCTCACGATCCCCCTGTTCTGTGAGCAGCCCACAGCACCGTTAGGAGACATCCCCAGAAGCCATGCTTCTATCACTTGTCCCTGCTCCCCTGGCAGGAAGGATAGGAGCTGAGGTTGTAAAAGCTCGGAAGGGGGAAAGGGAAGTAAAACAGGAAAGCTAATCGATAAAGGGAAAAAAAATGGGGCCCAAATGCAGAGAGAAACTGAAACCAATAGTGATTTGAACCCAGAGGACACAGTACATCTAAGACAAACTGTCTTGCTTCCTATAGTTATCCCTTTCTCTTTTCAGTCCCCACAAGGCCAGGCAGCATTTCCTGCTTTTTAACCCAAGATGTAATTCTGAATGGTTATAATAAGTCCTCCATTTGTTAAGCTCCATAAAAGACGTGTTACTTAGAACCAAAAGAAACTTGAGGAAAAGAGGTACCTGTTATGTGCCAGGCATGTGCTAGGCATGAGGAATACAAAAGAAACAGGACAGATCCATGAATAGACAGTTTCAAATAGTTTCTAAATTATGATGGAAATGTGGCTGCTCAGACACTTGCTCAGACTTGGAGGGGTCCAAAGAGTCATCTTGGAGGAACTGATATTTAAGCTGAACATCAGTTGAATAGTTTACCTGAATAGTTTACCAGAAAGGGTGTAATGAACAAGGTCAAATGCCATCTAGGTAGCTAGCAATGGTCAGAAATGGCTTCTCTGTTGAGCAAAAAAGGCTACTGCCTAATACTGAAAGAAATTTTGAGATGTAGTCAGGACAGAAGCCAGACTGCAGTGGGTTGAAGAGAAGAGTGAGAAAGTAGAAACAAGGAAAGACAATTCCTACACTTCCAAAGACCTTGACTATGGAAGGGGCAAGCTTCAGGTGCAAGGTATATGGGATGAAACTGAGCAGTCCATTGTTGTTGTCAAAGTGGGAAAGGCTTCACATTGCAGATATGAGGAATAGGTATCACAGGCTGACATACTTGGAAGAGGGTATCTTCTGTGGGAAATGATGAGTGAAAGGAACGGTGCAATGAAATCGAGAAATGATATAGTCAAGGAGACAAGGACAGTCCATTCAGAATGAGCAAGTCTGGTCAAACTAAGCTGTTAGTATTATAACCCAACTGCTTGGTTTTACTATATAGATACATAACTTATATTATTTATTATATGATTTATATATATATTTCATTTTACCTATATTTTTATTTTACATTTACTTATATATATATTTATATTGCATAATAATAATTATTATTATATAATTTTACTTTGCAGGGAAAATGCATTGCCATCCTTAAATGGCATGCCTGGAAACTAATTGCTATTCCTAACTTATTCATCTCTCAGGTCTCACCAACGTGATCCTTCTGTAATAGATTCACAGTTCAAAGTGTGGAATGAAAAAGAAATGTGACAACTAGCAACGACACAGAAACAATACTCTCAGGTATAACAGCAACTGGAAAAGTGAATATGGGGGATTTTTAACCCTCCTGAACTTACAGGGTTGGTTTCCTTTTCACAACTCTCATCTTCCTAAGGTACTGAATGTGTACCAAGCAATCAAAAAATTTTTTGTTGATTTTGTAGAATCTTCTATATTATGTAGCATATTTGATAAACATTTCCCTAGTTAAAATTAGTTGTATTTTTTGACACAGGAAAATATTGCCATAGGAAGAGAACTATTTATTTTGAATGAGTAAAGCATAGAAATAAAGTAGTGCACCAACCACATTTCCTAGCGGGGATGTTTTTGAAGCCACTGCCATGCCCCTGCCACCATCACCACCACCACCACCACCACCATCACCACCACCACTACCACCACCACCACCACCACCATTACCACCATCACCACCAGAACCACCACCACTAACACCACCACCACCACCATGACTATCACCACCATCCCCATCACTATCACTACCACTAACCATCTCCATTAACATTCTTGCCACCATCTCCATCACCATGACCACCACCACCTCTACCAATATTATCACCACCAGCTAGTTTCCCAGCATGATTTCTGAACCATGAGTTGCTATTTGAATCAGTAGTTTCAGGTATGGCCCATTCGATTGCAACGAAGTTCTGTGCTACTTTTTCTTCTGAAATGCCTTTCCTTCTTTATGTGGATAATAAACATACAAATGCAGGCCAGTGACAGGGACAGAAGGAAAAATTAAGCCTCAGGGGGAGAGGTGGAGGACCAGGACACCCAGTAACTATGCTGCAACTGACCGACTCTCAAAGAATATTGCCCTGCTTTAGGATGGATTTTTGATAGGAACTTACAAAAATAGCATGTGCAGCCAGGGCTTTATTTTTAATGTCTCAGGATTGATCAAAAAAAAAAAAAAGGAGGGGATTCAACTAAGCCAATGATGGAGAAAACTAATTTCATGGTAAAATAATTCTAAATGTATTTAAGGTGCACTGGCAAGACCATTTTCAAAGACATCTGCATTACAAAACATGCATGGGAATTGAAGACACTATTCAGACAACCTCCAGCTGCTTAAGAAAAACTGTTATTCTTCAGCTCTTTCCCACTGTTTCATGTAAACAAGTTTATGAGGGAGAAAAAGCTCCCTTACCACATCTGCCCTTGTCAAAAGAAAGGCACAGCATGGTGTAAATATTTTCTTTTGTTTCTACCATTAGCAAATATTTCTTTTCTCTAGTAAAAGACATGAATAAACAGGAAGAGAACAGTGGTGCTGAAATTATTTACTGGCTTCCTTGAAGGAGATCAATATGGAAAAGTAATCGAAAATGGTCTTTTTTTAAGTGTTGCCAAAGAAAGGAGTTCAGTGAAGCCATATCGTCCTGCAAACTGTTGTATTTAAATCTAATGCCAAAAGACCCAAGACAAATATTTTACTTTTTAAAAAACAACTGAAAGTCCAAATTACAGCTTCCATAGCCTCAGTAAACAGAGCTCCATAGTATGTGTACAGTAGACTTTTCTTATTGTTTATGATAATCCTTTGCCCCAGCATGTGTGTGCTGGGTTGACCAAACTTGCAGTGGGAACTACAGCTTAAACACAGCCTTGATTAGCATGCCCTTTTCTTTCCGTTTCCTTGTTTTCCTTACAGAAAAAGGAGATGTGATTGATTGCATGATGACATGTATGTATTGGTGTGTATGGGTGTGTGCAGCCTGCTATAAAACTCCAATGACCCCATAAAATTATTCAATTAAATGACCACACAACCAAATAAATGTTTCAGCAATTCATTTTCTGCATTCTTATTCACACTTACTTCAGTTTAAAGACATCCAATTTCTTGCTTTTTGAGCCTTCTCATAATTTATGAAAAAAAAAATGCTCGTTCAAGATGCCTAGCACATCATGCCATACATTGTTAATATGTTTGTTCATAAGTTGCCTCATTCATCATTTTCTTAAATATAAGGTTTAAAGTCTCATTTAGGATCATGTGCTGCAATTTTGGACATTTTGAAAGACAAATGGCTGCTGGGAAAGTCAACAACAAGGTCTGTCTAAAGAAAATAGAAGTTGTAATCATTAAGAAGACACAGGATGTGTATGTATGTTAAATAAACCCAGGACTGAATAACACTGAACACAACACCCCAGGGGAGAAGGCAGCTCCAGATTCTTGGGTGTCAGCTGGAATCTTGACGCTGTCTCGTACCGTTCTCTGTTCATACCTGGGCCTTTCACTAACCTTGTTCTCCGCTTTATTTTGCAGCGAACTTGAACAGCGTGTGTGTGCGTGTGTAGAGGGCACAGCGCAACTACAGCCAGACCACCCAGTTTTTGAATCCTGACTGTACCTGTTAGCAGTTGTATGACTGTGGGCACATAATTTGTCTGTTTTAATTTCCTCATTTATAAAATGATGACAAATAGCATCCAGGTGATATAGTTGTTATGAAGACCAGGTGAGTTAACATATGAAGACTGCTTGTCATACAGAAAATGATAAATTACTTTTGGGTTGTTGTTATCACCATTATTCTATTATTATAATTATATCATATATTATATTACTATATAATTATATATTATTATATTATATATATAATATGTTACATATAACATTATTGTATTATATATTATCATAATAATTATTTTTAATAAATATTGTATACATTTAAGGTTTACAATGTGACTTTCGATACACATATACATAATGAAATGATGAATATAACCAAGCTAGTTAACATATCCATATCCTCATGTGGTTGCCTTTTTTGCATTTGTGTGGTAAGTCTACTCTCTAAGCTAATTTCCAGGATACAATGCAGTATTAACAATAGTCATGATGCTTTATGTCAGATCTCTAGACTTATTCACCTATGTAACTGTGACTTTGTACTCTTTGACCAGCACCTCCCCATTTCCCCCACTACCACACCCTTGTCTTATAACCATAATTCTACACTCTGCTTCTGTGGATTCAACATTTTCAGATTCCACATATAAGTGTGATTATGCAGCATTTTTCTTTCTGTGTCTGGCTTATTTCACTTAGCACAATGTCCCCCAGGTTCATCTATATTGTCACAAATGTCAGGATCTCCTTTGTTAAGGATGGTATTTCTTCATCCATTCATCTGTCAATGGACACTTAGTTGTTTTCATATTTTTGTCATTGTGAATAATACTGTAGTGGCACCAAAAGCAAAAATAAGCAAGTGGGACCATATTAAGCCAAAAAGCTTCTGCGCAGCAAAGGAAACAATCAACAGAAAGAAAAGGCAGTCTACAGAGTGGGAGAAAATACTTGGAAGGCTAACATCTGATAGAAGTTAATTAAAAATATATACCCAAAACAGATAAGGAAATCCTACAACACAACAGAAAAAAAAACAAAACAAAGCAACCCAATTAAAAAATGGGCAGAGAGGTGAATAGATATTTCTGTATGCAAAACTGTAGTGAGATATCACCTCACACCTCTTAGAATGGCTCTTATCAGAAAGATAACTGGTAACAAAAGCTTGCTTTGGTGAGGAGGCCAAGAAAGGGGCTTCTGTATACTCTTGGTGGAAATGTGAATTGGTGTAGCTTTTGTGGAAAACAGTATGGGGGTTCTTCAAAAATTAAAAATAGGATTACCAAATGATCCAGCAATCTCACTCCTGGACATACAGTCAAAGGAAATAGAATTGGTACCTCAAAGAGATATCTGTCTCTCCCATGTTGATCACAACAATACTCACAATAATTATTATTATTAACATCACTGTTTGGCCCTTTTAAGTTATAGATTCCTTGAAGAAGGAATATATGCAGGTCCTATATATTCATGTAGACTGAACAATGCCTTGTACATGGTAGCAGCTCAATAAATTAAACCAGTCTAGCCTCTGGTTTTTGTTAGAAACTCTACCAAGGTAAAGACAAAAAAAAAAAAAAAATGGCCAGGGGCACAATTATAAAAGAATAATGAGAATTCCAAAAATATCCCATTTTGTAGCATAATCTTGCTTCTCTTTTCCTATGAGACTAATTAGAGAAATGGAACTGAGGACACATTTAAGCCGAGAATGGTGCCAACTGCTAATATGTCATTCCTGCAAATTGTCCTGCAGTTTTTGTCTTTCACATCATATCAAGTGGCAGTGCTTGAGAGGTATCTTTCCCTTTAAGTCAAAGGAATACAAAGAGAACTGGAAAGTATAATCACGTTCTGAAACATATAAATAACAAGGATGAGAGGGAGAGGAAAAGATGGCAGCTTGAGTAGGGTGGTGGGAGTCTCCTCCCAAAACCATACATATTTTGAAAATAGAGCAAATACAACTATTCCTAAAAGAGTGACCAGAAGATACAGTACACCAGCCAGGCAACATCTGCAAGAACCCAACATCTCACAGAAAAGGATAAGATATAAAGCCAGGACCCGGTGGGACCCGAGCACTCCCCGACCCTGGGAGTGCTCACCAGCGGGAGGAAAAGAATCAGAGCGGGGAGGGAGTGGAAGCACAGGACTGCTAAATGACCAGCCCTAGTAATCTGCACCGGGAGCACAGACACACAGTGCATGGTGCTTTGGATGTCAGAGGAGCAGAAAAGCAAAATCTGAGACTGAGATGGCAAACAGATTCCCACAGCCGGTTGCCCTGGGACAAAAGAAAAGCAGGTGTTTTAAAAGTCTTAAAGGGACAGGGCTTTAACAGGTGGACAAAATCATCCTGGCACACTCAACTCAGCAGGCTGGGAACTTTAAGGAACTTCAGGCACCCTAACCCCCTGGTTAGCAACACAGCTCTGAGACACCTCATAGCAATAAGCAGCCTGCCATTCCTTCCTCCCTGCCAGCACCTGCAAGCAAACCAGCTGTCCCTGCCATTGCTGCAGACCAGCGGGAGAGCAGCCCTGCCTACAGCAACCACACAGCTTAACACAGAGGCTTCTCCCTGTATGTGGCAAAGTGGCCAAGATCCAGGGGCTGCTACCTGCATGCGGTTGACTGGCACAGACAGAGGACACAGGCGCAAAGATGCAGAGACCAGGAGGCACAAAGGGGCTTTGTTCTTGTGGCAGAACAGGCACCACCACCACTCACCTGCAACCCCTGTCAGTGCCCTAGGCTGTCCCTAGAGCTGCCCTGCCCACAACAGCTAGGGGATTAACCAAGAGGGTGCTCCCTGCATGCAGTTGATGGGCACAGACAGCAGAGATGGGTGCAGAGACAGGGAGGCATGAAGGGGCTTTGCTCTTGTGGCAGAACATGCGCTGCTGGCCTGGGACCCCCACCATTGCTCTAGGCCATCCTGAGGACCGCCCCACCCATGGCAGCTTAGGGGATTAATCCAGAGGCTGCTTCCTGTGTACAGTTAACTGGCACAGACAGTGGAGACAGGCAAGGTGACTGGCAAGCAGGAAGGGACTTTGTTCTCCCAGCTGACACATGCACCACTTGCCGGCGGCCACTCCCATTGCCATGAAAAGGCATAAGAACCTTGTTCAATCCAAAATCCCTCAAACACTAGAGAGAGGGCTTGGTGATACTGAAATCACCAACCTTCCTGAAAAAGAATTCAAGATAAAAGTCATAAGCATGCTGATGGAGTTACAGACAAATGGTGAAGTGCTAAGGGATGAATTTAGGAAGGAGAAAACAGAAATGAAATGAACAATGGAGGGATTTAAGAGAAGACTGGATGAGGTGGAAGAGACTGTTAATGGAATAGAAATCAGAGAACAGGAATACAGAGAAGCTGAGGCAGAGAGAGATAAAAGGATCTCTAGGAATGAAAGAATATTAAGAGAACTGTGTGACCAATCCAAATGGAACAATATTCACATTATAGTGGTACCAAAAGAAGAAGAGAAAGAAAAAGGGATAGAAAGTGTCTTTGAAGAAATAATTGCTGAAAACTTCCCTAAGCTGGGGAAGGAAATAGTCTCTCAGAACATGGGAGTCCACAGATCTCCCAACACAAGGAACTCAAGTAGAACAACACCAAGACATATAATATTTAAAATGGCAAAGATCAAAGACAAGGACAGAGTATTAAAAGCAGCTAGAGAGAGGAAAAGATCACCTACAAAGGAAAACCTATCAGGCTATCATCACACTTCTCAGCAGAAACCTTACAGGCCAGAAGAGAATGGCATGATATAGGATATATTTAGTGCAATGAAACAGAAGGGCCGTGAACCAAGAATACTGTACCAGCAAGATTATCATTTAAAATGGAAGGGGGTATTAAATGATTCCCAGATAAGCAAAAGTTGAGGGAATTTACTTCCCACAAACCACCTCTACAGTGTATTTTAAGGGACAGCTCTAGGTGGAAATACTCCTAAGGCTAAATAGATGTCACCAGAGAAAATAAAATCACAGCAAAGAAAGTAGACCAACCAAATATTAAATAAAGGCAAAACAAAATCAGCTATCCACAAAATCAGAGTACAGAATAAAATACCTAATATATGAAGAGTGGAGGAGGAAGAAAAACAAGGGAGAGAAATAAAGGATCATCAGACTTGTTTATAATAGTATAATTAGTGAGTTAACTTAGATGGTTAGATAGTAAAGAAGCTGCCCTTGAACCTTTGGTAACTACAAATCCAAAGCCTGCAATGGCAATAAGTACATATCTAATGATAATCACCCTAAATGTAAATGAACTGAATGCACCAATCAAAAGACACTGAGTTATAGAATGGATAAAAAAGTAAGCCCCATCTATATGCTGCCTACAAGAGACTCAGTTCAAGCCCAAAGACATACACCAGTTAAAAGTGAAGGGATAGAAAAAGATATTTCATGAAAGCAATAGGGAGAAAAAAGCAGTGTTGCAGTACTTGTATCAGACAAAATAGACATCAAAACAAAGAAAGTAAAAGGGACACAGAAGAGCATTACATAATGATAAAGGGGTCAGTCCAACAAGAGGACATAACCACTATAAACATTTATGCACCCAACACAGGAGCACCTACATATGTGAAACAAACACTAGCAGAATTAAAGGGGGAAATAGAATGCAATACATTAATTTTAGGAGACTTCAACACACCACCCACTCCAAAGGACAGATCCACCAGGTAAGGACACAGAGGCACTGAACAACACACTAGAACAGATGAACCTAACAGACATTTACAGAACTCTACACCCAAAAGCAGTAGGATACACATTCTTCTCAAGTGCACATGGAGCATTTTCCAGAATAGACCACATACTAGGCCACAAAAAGAGCTTCAGAAAAATTAAAAAGTATTGAAAGTCTACCAACCAACTCCTCAGATCACAAAGAAATAAAACTTGTTTATACATAAAGGCTCACAAACACATGGATGCTTAACAACATGATCCTAAATAATCAATGGATCAATGACCAAATTAAAACAGAGATCAAGCAATATATGGAGACAAATGAAAACAACAGCACAATGCCCCAACTTCTCTGGGACACAGTAAAGGCAGTTCTAAGAGGAAAGTATATAGCAATCCAGGCCTATTTAAGAAAGGAAGAACAATCCCAAATGAATAGTCTAAATTCAAATTATTGAAACTGGAAAAAGAAGAACAAATGAGGCCCAAAGTCAGCAGAAGGAGGGACATTATTATGTTCAGAGTTATAGAATGGATAAAAAAATATTTTTTATCACATTATTAAGATCAGAGAAGAAATACATAAAATTGGGAACAATAAAACAATAGAAAAAATTATGAAACCAAGAGCTGGTTCTTTGAGAATATAAACACAATAGGTGAACCCCTAGTGAGACTTATTAAGGAAAAAAAAAGTCTACACACAAATAGGATCAGAAATGAGAAAGGAAAAATCACTACAGACACCACAGAAATACAAAGAATTATTATAGTATACTATGAAAAACTATATGCTAACAAATTGGATTACCTGGAAGAAATGGACAACTTCCTAGAAAAATACAACCTTCTAAGACTGACTCAGAAAGAAACAGAAAATCTAAACAGATCAATTACCAGCAATGAAATTGAATTGTTAATAAAAAAAACTACCCAAGAACAAAACTCCTGGGCCATATGGATTCACAGCTGAATTTTATCAAAATTTAGAGAAGATATAATACCATTCTCCTTAAAGTTTTCCAAAAAATACAAGAGGAGGGAATACTTTCAAACACATTCTGTACAGTCAGTATCACTTCATTACCAAAACCAGGCAAAGACACCACAAAAAAAGAAAAATACAGACCAATATCCCTGATAAACATAGATGCAAAAATACTCAACAAAATATTAGCAAACTGAATTCAAAAATACATCAAGAGGATCATACAACATGATCGAGTGGGATTCATCCCAGGGATGCAAGGATGGTACAACATTAAAAAATCCATCAACATCATCCACTACATCAACAAAAAAGAGGACAAAAACTACATGATCATCTCCATAGATGCTGAGAAAGCATTCGATAAAATTCAACATTCATTCATGATAAAAACTCTCAATGAAATGGGTGTAGAGGGCAAGTACCTCAACATAATAAGGATCATATATGACAAACCCACAGCCAACATCATACTTAACAGTGAGAAGATGAAAGCTTTTCCTCTAAGATCAGGAACCAGACAGGGATGCCCACTCTCCCTGCTTTTATTCAACATAGTTCTGGAGGTCCTAGCCACGGCAATCAGACAACACAAAGATATAAAAGGCATCCAGATTGGCAAGGAGGAAGTCAAACTGTCACTGTTAGCAGATGACTTAATACTGTACATAAAAAACACTAAAGAATCCACTCCAAAACTACTACAACTAATATCTGAACTCAGCAAAGTTGCAGCATACCAAATTAATACACAGAAATCTGTTGCATTCCTATACACTAACAATGGACTAGTAGAAAGAGAAATCAGGAAAACAATTCCATTCACAATGGCATCAAAAAGAATAAAATAACTAGGAATAAACCTAACCAAGGAAGTGAAAGACCTATACCCTGAAAACTACAAGACACTCATGAGAGAAATTAAGGAAGATACCAATAAATGGAAATACATCCTGTGCTCTTGGGTAGGAAGAATTAATATTGTCAAAATGGCCATCCTGCCTAAAGCAATCTACAGATTTAATGCAATCCCTATCAAAATACCAACAGCATTCTTCAATGACCTAGAGCAAATGTTCTAAAATTCACATGGAACCACAAAAGACCCCAAATAGGCAAAGCAATCCTGAGAAGGAAGAATAAAGTTGGAGGGATTACACTGCCCAACTTCAGGCTATACTATAAAGCCACAGTAATCAAGACAATTTAGTACTGGCACAAGAACAGACCCATATACTAGTGGAACAGAATAGAGAGTCCAGCTATTAAACCAAACATATATGTTCAATTAATATACAATAAAGGAGCCATGGATATACAGTGGGAAAATGACAGCCTCTTCAATAGCTGGTATTGGCAAAACTGGACAGCTACATGTAAGAGAATGAAACTGGATTACTGTCTAACACCATATACAAAAGTAAACTTGAAATGAATCAAAGACCTGAATATAAGTCATAAAACCATAAAACTCTTTGAAGAAAATACAGGCAAATATCTCCTGAATATAAACATGAGCAACTTTTTCCTGAATGCATCTCCTCAGGCAAGGGAATCAAAAGGAAAAATGAACAAATGGGATTACATCATGCTAAAAAGCTTCTGTACAGCAAAGGACACCAACAGCAGAACATAAAGGCATCCTACAGTATGGGAGAATTTATTTGTAAATGACATATCTGACAAGGGGTTAACATCCAAAATATATAAAGAACTCACTTGCCTCAACACCCAAAAAGCAAATAACTCTATTGAAAAATGGGCAGAGGACATGAACAGATACTTCTCCAAAGAAGAAATTCAAATGGCCAACAGGCACATGAAAAAATGCTCCACATCACTAATTATCAGGGAAATGAAAATTAAAACCACAATAGATACTACCTCACACCAGTTTGGATGGTTAACATAGAAAAGACTAGGAACAAGAAATGCTGGAGGATGTGGAGAAAGGGGAGCTCTCCTACACTGCTGGTGGGAATGTAAACTAGTCCAACCATTGTGGAAAGCAAGATGGAGTTTCCTCAAAAAACTAAAAAATAGGAATACCATTTGACCTGGGAATCCCACTCCTAGGAATTTACCCAAAGCAAACAACTTCTCAGAATAAAAAAGTCATATGCACCCCTATGTTTATCACAGCACTATTTACAATAGTCAAGATATGGAAGCAATCTAAGTGTCCATCAGTAGATGAATGGATAAAGAAGATGTGGTACATATACACAATGGAATATTATTCAGCCATAAGAAGAAAACAAATCCTACCATTTGCAACAACATGGATGGAGCTAGAGGGTATTATGCTCAGTGAAATAAAGCAGGCAAAGAAAGACACGTACCAAATAATTTCCCTCATCTGCGAAGCATAAGAACAAAGCAAAAACTAAAGGAACAAAACAGCAGCAGACTCACAGAACCCAAGAATGGACTAACAGTTACCAAAGGGAAAGGGTCTGGGGAGGATGGGTGGGAAGGGAGGGAGAAGAGGAGTAAGGGGCATTTACGATTAGCACACATAATGTAGGTGCAGCACAGGGAAAGGAGTATTGCACAGAGAAGGCAAGTAGTGACTCTATAGCATCTTACTATGCTGATGGACAGTGACTGTACTGGGGTATGTGGTGGGGACTTGATAATGGGGGGAATCTAGTAACCACAATGTCACTCATGTAATTGCATATTAATGATACCAAGAAAAAAAAGAAAAAAAAATAACAGGGACGAGATCTGTGTGTGATATGCTGAATTCAGGCAAGCATGGTGGGCTCAAAGATGGAAGAACAGTTGCTGGGTACAACCACATAGACAAACTCTCCTGTTTGTAAACAAACCATCTAATGTCTCACCAGATCGTGCCCCGTTCTCCACCCAAAGTGAAA
The DNA here is from genome assembly GCF_040802235.1 of Manis javanica. Lineage (NCBI taxonomy): Eukaryota > Metazoa > Chordata > Mammalia > Pholidota > Manidae > Manis > Manis javanica. The sequence goes on from NC_133164.1 coordinate 12,811,905, forward strand.
AGCAGGGCATGATAATGAGGGAGAAAAAAAATTTTTTAAATACAAAAACTTGGAAAACACCAGTTTCACTCTGAGTTCAGTAAGCTTGTCTCCCAAATGGAAGAAAGAACAAAGTAAAAACGTACACATCAGTGCGAAGTAATTGAAACAAAGGAAGCTACTGCATTGGAGCATTTTTTTTGTCAGCTATTTGAGTTTCTGTGTGTGTGTGTGTGTGTGTGTGTGTGTGTGTGTGTGTGTGTTTGCGTGCGTGTGTAAAGTGTCTTGCCAATATCATACAATATTTACCGTGGATTCTGTTAATAACTGGCTTTTATTAGAACATTTTCAAGTGATCAGGAGAGATAAGAAGCACTTCTCCGGCAATGTATGACTTTAAAACTTAAATTTGCCAATGATCTGAATAAAATGTCATGGTCAATGGCAGCTCTATTGATGTAATTGAGAAGATCAAAACTAGAAAACACGCTGCTCCACTCACTTTGCATCACTCTACCTTCCATGAGGTAGGTTCCCTGCTACCTTCCAGTAGCTGATCAAATTCTATTTAGACAACATCTCAACTACATCATTAGGTCCAGGAAACTGGTTCCTCTCCTTCTATGACAAAAATATATAACTACTGATTTATATGTTCTACTCTCGTCACTCAAGAGTAGCTATTACAAACTGTGAAGCTGTGAATGTTTTTGTATAATAGTGTGCAAGCATTTTTCCAGGATGTATATTTTAAGATGGCATTTAGAATTATGGGAGTGTGTGTGTGTTTAAAGTTACTAAGCAGTGCCAAAAATGGATAAGGTTTTACACTGTTACCACAACACTTTAGTTTGAGAGCTTTGGTGGGTAGGTAATTCTATCTCATTGTGTTTTTAATTTTTATTTCCCTGCATTATAATGTTATTTCACATCCTGTCATGTTTGTGAGTGAGTCTTAATTTTCTCTTTTTCCCCTCTATTTTTGTATTGGATTATCTTTTTCTTACTTATTTGAGGTAGTCTTTTATGTTCTCTGGATACTAGTTTCTGGCTTGTCTTTTCACTGTTTGCAGTGTCTTTTGATAAATAATATGTTTAATATGGTCAAATTAAATTCTTACTTAATGGTTTTTTATTTTTGTGTCTTCATTATTTGCATCTTTGCAGATATGAAATTCCACTATTTTCCAAGTTTTCCAAGAATTATTATTTTTAATTTATAAATAGGTGCTGAAGTTTATCAAATTTAGTTTCCTTAATCCATTGGTAGTTTAAAAAAATCTTTAATATGTTTGTGCAATGTATTACATTAATCAGTTTTCTAATATTAAAAGAAACTGCACATTATATACTAAAATTCTAGATGTGTCTGGATTTCCTGTGCTGCAACTTATGTATCTGCATCTATATTCAAGAGGAGAGTAGCCTATAACATTTGTTTCTTCCAATCTGCTTGCTTCCATGATGGGTTTCTGTATCAAGGTTGTGCTTGCCTCGTATCATCTGTTTGGGATTGCTCCCTCTTCCTTCTCCGAAAGAGTTCATGTAACACAGGCGTCACCCATTCCCTGGTTATCAGTACAGCCGCTTGGCCCTGCGTGAAAGTCCAAGGTCTCACGGATTTTGCAGAAACCCTCAGGGTGAAAGCCAGCTTTGGGGCTCATCCACCTTACAGAATTCCAGCTTTTGCTTCAGTTTGGTTTCTCCAGATTTGTTCCTTTTGTGTTAGCTCAGCAATGCATTTTAAAAGATTTAAAAATATTTTTTCACCAGCCTGTGATTATTTAAATCAGGTGGTCTCTTATACTGTAAGAAATGAACATCCCAGTGGCTATGTTCTTCTGATAACATTCCACCTGCGCTTAATTCTGAGACCTCATGTCTATCCAAGTCCACCTACCATGCCTACTCTGGCAGATGGTAGAGGTTCAGGTATTAGTTATTAAATAAAGGAATATTATAACTATGTTAAGCATATTTTGTTGTTATTCTTATTACAATACATTATCATTTTTACTTGTATGTTTATTACCTCTACTGAACTGTCAGCTTTTGAAAGATATGAAGCTGTTTATATGTCTTCCTATCCCCAATGTCTAGTACATAAATATACTGAATAAATGAGTGAACATAAAGATAAATCAATCACTCCAGTTAATATAAATGTATGTAGGTTAAATTTTATCCAGATGCTTTTTCATCTGCTACCAAATAGGTAATTAATGCAATGCAGGGGAACCAAGATGTAAATTATTGAATTCTGCAGCAGAGTAAATTTACTGTCATTTAATTGGGTGTATCTCCAATTTTGTAGAGTTGCTTATGTAAATCTCAGATAATTAAAAGCCTACAGTGAGCTGTTCAATAGCACGTATGATGCTTTTTTCATTTCTGCCCCCAGGCAGCTTGTTTTTGGCAGTAGCTGTCTGGCTTGCATGCATTATTTGAACATAAGTTACATTTCTTGACAAGATGCTCTGACCTCACCATTGAAAGTAGGTCCATGCCGAGCAGGCATGCTGCCAGATCTAGTTCTTTAACCAAAACCTACCTGCAAATAGAATTTAGAGTCATAAGAGCTGTCTAATTCTTAAAGCCACTGTTAAGTAATGGTTTCCCACAGTTTACTACTAAATGTAGTGATATAAAAAGATCAATACCCTAGTGCATGTATTCCTCTAAAGAAAAACAAATGTGTTTTCAAATGGCTGACAACATCTAGTCTTAAAGCATCTATAGAGCAGGCCCCTGGCTGAGTGATCCTGCAAAAAGCAATATGTTTCCTAAACTGGAGAGTTCAGAGAGGACAAACCAACTAACTAACTATCTATCTATCTATCTATCTATCTATCTATCTATCTATCTATCTATCTATCTATCTATTATCATCTATCTATGTATCTTTCTATCTATCTATCTATCTATCTATCTATCTATCTATCTATCTATCTATCTATCTATCTATCTATCTATCATCTATTTATCTATCTATATCTATCATCTATCCATCTATCTATCTATGTATCTATCTATCTATCTATCTATCTATCTATCTATCTATCCATCTATCTGTCTATCTATCTATCTTTACAAAACATTATGGAATCTTACAGAAAATATATGATCCCTGAGAAGGAAAGCATTCTAAGATGAAGCTTAGTTACTAAATTATAAGAAATTTCTTGCCTATGTGTAAAACCATCAACAACTTAAATAACTTAAATGACTTGTAGAATTCCAAGCCTTCTCAGTTAAACTCCTTTAATTTGCTCAAATCCCCAGTAAATGTCTGGTAGTTTGAAGGCAGACTTCTCCGTCCATTGTTGGCTTGGCTTTCTGATCCCACAGACTACTAGTGTTTCAGTGGCTGAGCTAAAAACACACGGAGGAATGGTTCAGTCCTGCGGAAAACTATGCCCTTTCACAGAAACTACCTTTTGGCTGTTGTGTCATGTATAATATCTCACTACATCTTGAGCTCCAAGTAAAATAATCTAACGGAACTCTTGCTGTTGATAATTGTGATATTGTGAATTTACCTACTCAAAAGTCTTTAAAGCAAACCAATTTGCTCATTAATCATCATTACAGTTACAAAGAGAATCAAGCAAATAACCTTTCAAAATGTTTCTCAGGTCAAACTTCAAATCACTCCTGCAACTTTCAAACACTACATTTTAAAAGGTGGTTTACAAATATATGCACATGCCATAGCCAGTTAATTAAGGCAGATCTTAATTATGCCATTATTCAATTTATCATTTTTTAAGTTCTAAAAACAAATGTGAATACTGATCAATCCCTTTATGGCTTAGAGGGCATTATTTTCAGGAAGGAGTTAGAGTCATTTGTATGCTTAAAGCTGGGAGAGGAAATACTGTGAATCTTACCAAGAATTATCAAAAACAAGAAAATCAAAATCACCCCTTTATCCCAGTGATTATGTAGGAGTGGATGCACTGCAACACTACAACAGTAGAAACACTGGAATCCAGCTTCATTTCAAAACTTTATGCCTGGTCCTGACATCAGGAATATAAACTGACCTACTTAGAGTTGTACCTGTATTTTCCAACATCTTCAGTATTTCCCCTTATTGCTTTATACTCCACCCTGAAATGAGTATGCCTTTCATAGTTTGTTGGACTTTTCCAATTCAGTGACCAAGATAATCTTCATTATAAGCCATTCAATGATGATCTAACATCCTTTTTTTTTTGAGGTCATTCATGGTTTGGGGGTTCAGAAGAAGAAAACATCTTTTTTTCTTCCTTAGCTGGATGGATCTTACAGAAATCTGTTTCTTCCTTATCTATGATAAAATTAATAAAAATCAAATGAGCATGAATTATAATTTCAGAAGAGTGCCTACAATCATGTTCCAGTATCTCTCCTGTCAAGACCAATTACAAACTGTGAATGCACTCCCCATTTTCACATCACCTCTTCCTTACAAACCTCTTCAGTTTTATCAGTGTCTCCTGCAATCTCCACTTCCCTGATGGTTTTAATGATGTTCCAGCTCCCTCAGAACACATATAGCAGGAAATGGAAATACGATCTGGAGATTTCAAATCTCAAACTACAACTCAAAGATCATTTCTTTTTTTTTTTCTTTTTGTCTTGAAAACCTGACAAATGTAACAGATTGGGCAGGACAGTCTCTTAGAACCTATTCCAACTGTTAAAAGAAAGTCAGATCAGAGCCAGAGCACCTTGAGACGGAAATGCAGCCGCTCGCCAGGGCTTTGTACCCCTTCTCGATCACTTCCTACTCGTTAGAGTGAGTCTGGGCTTTATTTTAGCGCTCAGGGAAATGGCTCCATTAGAAGGACTGAGCAGAAAACGTCAAAGAAGATCTTCTTTGGGTATTTTGTCATAAGATGGAAGTATCATAAATCACACATCACACAGCCAATCTATACACCTCATACAATTTTGCTACTACAAGTGTGATTATAGACATAAATGCTTAAAATAGAAAAATATAATTTGGGATTTCTAATATGCAGTGTATTCTTGATTCCAAGATATCAACCACTTTCCCTTGAGCATAGTAAGGCTCAGTAAATGTTTTCTGAATGAATAAAAGTAAGATCACAGCAGGAGAATACAGAAGGCAAAAAAGAAGCTATGTTAATCTGGATACTGACAAAAGAAAACAACACCACTGTGCTATCAGCCAAAACAGTTCTTTCTGTTTTCATTCTATTTTCCACCAGTTCCTAAAACTATGTGCAACACTGCAAGAAAAAAAGTTCCCTAGCAGAATAATGTGAAACAGGAGTATTATCCACTAGCTAAGGCCCTCTTAGCATTCTCATTGAAGTGGGGGAAGAAACCTCCAAGAAATACTTGACATGTTTAAAAAAAAAAAGGCAGTTAAAGAAAAACAAATTTTACTCTGAAAATGCCTACATGCAATTTATATCTTCACTAAAATATATGAAATCTTCTTACACAAGAGTGCCTAATGATGAGATTTCCAAACGTGAATTAACAGAGCCACTTCTCCTTGATACAGAAATAGGTTTCTATTGATCAAATTCAGCAGAGGGCAAACTAAGCAGTCTTGGCTGCCCATCTGTGTGTGTTTTGCCAGCTCAGAATATCCCTAAAGAGGAACAGAAGTGCTTGGAATCAATACTGTCCAATCCTATTTTTTTCATGGCTATCAAAGAGAGTTTGGTAATTAAAAAGCAATTCCATTAAAATGTCTAGCACCTATACGATAATCAATAGGGACTCAGATGATTCTCTGTCTCTGAAATACTATTTATGTGTCCACTTTGCACATCACATTTATGTAAGTGCCATGTTGTTGCCAAGCAAATAACTGTTTTCTCTTTCTATCGCCTGAGATGCCAGAAGTTGCAAGTTAAGGGAAATCACTTTATATTGTTTGAGGTTTGAGATTCTTTCAAAGAGGCCCATCTTGAGATTATGAAGCTTGCAATGTTAAGTATTTTTTGCAGTAGAAGCTAAGTGTTTCCACCAAGTGTTCAAAGATAAATGTCAATTTGGCCACATTCGAATGACAAAAATTTTCCATTAAAAGGATAAATAAATGTTTGACCCCTGAAATACACTTCAGGGCAAGGACAAAAAAAGGAGGGATTCTAACCAGGATCGTTAAACTAATTATAATCAACAACTATGTAACTGACAGAATTTAAAGTTATACATGTGTCAACATTGTTTTGTCTGCTCTTTTGGTACTTTATTAAAATATTAGGATTAGAAATTCTAGAGTTTAAAAGCTATTTGCATATATTGAAGATTGCTATGGTAATAATTCAACAAGATAAATTTACTTCTTAAATATGCAATTATTATTTTATGTACGATGACTACATACATCATTTTTCTGAAGAAAAACTCTAGACAGCAACCAAATACTGAATCTGAGATTGAAAAAAATATTAAAAATCAGTACTGCACAGTAAAATTCATGACTTATGCCAAAAAATTTATTTCTAAATATAAAGTGAAGTGTTATAATTTCATATAAATGAAGTTACAGGAAAAAGAAAATTTGACAAAGAAAACCCCAGTTCAACTACCACCATCACTGAGGGGGTGGGGGGAGTCAGGGCTTTTACAGAGACCTTAGTTATATAAGTCACTCTCAGATGGCTTTAAAATAAATTAGACACAGGTGGAACTGTCCTCTAGGAACTTAAAATCTAAGAGTATTGGAACTGACAAAGTAAAAGACATGTATAATAGATATTTACAGAATACATAAATAAAATGAAAGATTGTATAACTCTTCACTAAGCAAAATGCACTTACATATATCACTTAAGAAAATGCATTTACACATCGGTAATTTATGTAATTGGAGTGGAGGGTGGCGGGACATTCGAATCTGGATATAGTGGGCCACTTTGTTTCATCTGAAAATGGATTACAAATGGATGATTCGTGTTCTGATTAATCTTCTTGTCTTCAGTTTTACACAGCAGTGATTATAGCAAGAAGATCAAAACACTGATTATACAGTCACTTCATACATGGTACACTTAGTGTATTCATTTCTCCACACCCAGATAATAAGAAAATAAATTTGTTCTTTCAAACATTTACCTAGAAAAGCCAAGTTTTTATAATTTCATTGAAGTTGCAGAATTCAGCTAAACACACACATAATAAAAAGCATTCAGAGAAGCTGATTCTTCCACAAAAGATAATGGCTTCATTACTATGCCAGGAACAACTCAGAGACTGTGTTCAACTCAAGAGGCTTAGGTTATTTAAAAAATATATTTTTCTATATTTTTTTTACAGTAATTGCACTGGCCTTGGTAACTTCTGTTTTGCAGAAGTACAGGCTTTCTGTTTCCATGATAAATCCAGCATTAGACAGTTTTAAACTGACCTAAAATCCAGGAGATAACTTGACCGTGGATAAATAGTAAACATTGGTTTACAATAAAGACAGAGTTCTAAATTATATAATCACTACAATTATACTTTAAAACTATGCCAAACATATTAAAAGTAGCCAGTTATTCGAGTTCAAGCCTTACAAGCATCTGATTTCTTTTGGACTTCCTTCATCTATCAAGGGCTAGGGACACAAATGTGTTGCCTACACAGTAGAAACTCCATATATGTTTGATAGACTAATGCTCCATCATCCACTTGCAGTTATGAAAACATCAACTCATCATTCTGTGGAGCTAATACTCACTGTGGATCCCCCGCCCTGTTAAGATGGCTTGTTTTGTTTCACGTAACATCATCCCAAATGAATTTGCTTTCTAAAGCAAAGTGGACTTGGTTAATATGCCCTAGTAAAATTAGTGGTCAGACTGAGAGAAAAAAACGGAGAGGAGAAAGCTGAGTCATCATCCAGAAAGCGGAAGGAAGACTTCACATCACTCATCTTCCCGCACACAGTTAAGTCCTTCCGCCTATTTCAGCGTATCAAGAATATTGTATACTCCCCTACTTGACTGGCATACAGGCAATCATATTTTTTAGGGGTCAGTAATATCATTCCTTGGTAATAACAGAGGTAGCGGATATGAAACAAGAGGAGAACTAGATAACTAGCTACTAGACTCAAAGTCTTAGAATACCAGTGTTCCTGCTATTTCTAACCACTGTCC